>NC_080187.1:36662500-38002500 GCF_030028045.1 Hippopotamus amphibius kiboko
GTTTCCTCACTGATAAAATGGGGATAACAACACTTCTTCTTCAAAGGGCTGTTGTAATGGTTAAAGAGTTGATAAGTATGGTCCTATGATGACATTAATTTGGTACTCTCCATACTTTTGATGCAAAAATTGATCATGAGGAAATCAGCATCAATTAGGTAGCTGAAATAAGTGAAATCTATTGCATAACGGTCAACTCTTGGATGTGGGCAAACCTAAGTGAAAGCAGAAACTCAGTTTAAATGAGCTACTGATAAAGATAGGGAAAAAAACCCCAAAAGGACAAATAAAAAATGTAGATTTTGTTAGGATTTAGTCGCTTCTTTGTAGGGAAAGAAGAAAAAAAAAAAAGAATCCAGAAACATCAATGAACATCTACTATGGGCAAATACCTATTTTTATATTCAACTGAGGTCTCCTCAGTAATATTTTTAGTTGCTCGAAAACACATAGAAAAGAATATTTGATCAGATAAATCTGATCTTGTATTTTATAGTTAAGTTTTGGAATTAAAAAATCTTAAAATATTTTGATCACTGGTAAAACATAAAAGTATTCCACTTCATTCTCAAAGCTGATATACCCTTCTTCAATGTACTCAAGCTTACTTGATTCCTTTTCTCAACAATGTTTAAACAATAATAACAATCCCAGCTTTCTTACTACCCTTTCCCACTTACCTTTCTTTCTTACAGAAACAGAGATCTATCACCTAAAGGCTGGGAAAGTGGGTATCAGGAAGGATCAACTTTGGAGGGACAGATCCCTATAATTTTGGTAACCTATCTAGCCACTTCAGTAGTGAGTACATAATCCATGTACACAGGTCAAGAGAGCATCTTATTTCCTGCTCTCTGGCATCTTAACTCACTCTTTCTATAACTTTCAGCACACTCAGATCTCCCGTTTTTATTTAAAAAAATTTTTTTCCCCACATTTTAAAGCTCTTTTTTGGAATATGCTTTACACGGTTGTGCCAGTTTTTGTGGTATAATAAAGTGAATCATCTGTATTTACACATATATCCCCATATCCCCTCCCTCCCTATCCCATCCCATCATCAAGTTGATCACCCTGTTTTACGCAGCAGTTTCCCACTAGCTATCTGTTTCACAGTTGGTAGTGTATATATGTCAGTGCTACTCTCTCGCTTCATCCCAGCTTCCCCTTTGCCCCCCACCCCGTGTCCTCAAGTCCGTAAGATCTCCCTTTTTTTTTTTAAATTTATTTATTTATTTATTTATTTTGGGGGGGGGGGTACACCAGGTTCAATCATCTGTTTTTACACACATATCCCCGTATTCCCTCCCTTCCTTGACTCCCCCCCGAGTCCCCCCCACCCTCACCGCCCCAGTCCTCTAAGGCATCTTCCATCCTCAAGTTGGACTCCCTTTGTTATACAACAACTTCCCACTGACTATTTTACAGTTGGTAGTATATATATGTCTGTGCTACTCTGTCGCTTCGTCTCAGTTTCCCCTTCACCCCCGGCCCCCTCCCAAACCTCGAGTTCTCCAGTCCATTCTCTGCACCTGCATCCTTGTTCTTGTCACTGAGTTCATCAGTACCATTTTTAGATTCCATATATGTGAGTTAGCATACAATATTTGTCCTTCTCTTTCTGACTTACTTCACTCTGTATGACAGACTGTAGGTCTATCCACCTCATTACATATAGCTCCATCTCATCCCTTTTTATAGCTGAGTAATATTCCATTGTATATATATGCCACATCTTCTGTATCCATTCATTTGTTGATGGGCACTTCGGTTGCTTCCATGTCCTGGCTATTGTAAACAGTGCTGCAATAAACATTATGGTACAAGTTTCTTTTGGGATTATGGTTTTCTTTGGGTATATGCCCAGGAGTGGGATTACTGGATCATATGGTAGTTCTATTTGTAGTTTTTTAAGGAACCTCCAAATTGTTTTCCATAGTGGCTGTACCAACTTACATTCCCACCAACAGTGCAGGAGAGTTCCCTTTTCTCCACACCCTCTCCAACATTTGTGGTTTCCAGATTTTGTGATGATGGCCATTCTGACTGGTGTGAGGTGATACCTCATTGTGGCTTTGACTTGCATTTCTCTGATGATTAGTGATGTGGAGCATCTTTTCATGTGTTTGTTGGCCATCTGTATGTCTTCTTTGGAGAAATGTCTATTTAGGTCTTCTGCCCATTTGTGGATTGGGTTATTTGCTTTTTTGGTATTAAGCTTCATGAGCTGCTTGTATATTTTGGAGGTTAATCCTTTGTCCGTTGTTTCATAGGCAATTATTTTTTCCCAATCTGAGGGTTGCCTTTTAGTCTTGTTTATGGTTTCTTTCACTGTGCAAAAGCTTTTAAGTTTCATTAGGTCCCATTTGTTTATTCTTGATTTTATTTCCATGATTCTAGGAGGTGGGTCCAAAAAGATCTTGCTTTGATGGATGTCATAGAGTGTTCTGCCTATGTTTTCCTCTAGGAGTTTTATAGTGTCTGGCCTTACATGTAGGTCTTTAATCCATCTGGAGTTTATTTTTGTGTATGGTGTTAGGAAGTGTTCTAATTTCATTCTTTTACATTTTGCTGTCCAATTTTCCCAGCACCACTTATTGAAGAGGCTGTCTTTTTTCCATTGTATACTTGTGCCTCCTTTGTCAAAGATAAGGTGCCCATATGTGTTTGGGCTTACTTCTGAGTTCTCTATTCTATTCCATTGATCTTCCTTTCTATTTTTGTGCCAGTACCATACTGTCTTGATCACTATGGCCTTGTAGTATAGTTTGAAGTGAGGAAGCCTGATTCCACCAACTCCATTTTTCCTTCTCAAGATTGCTTTGGCTATTCAGGGTCTTTTGCGTTTCCATACAAATCATAAGATTTCTTGCTCTAGTTCTGTGAAAAATGCCATTGGTAATTTGATGGGGATTGCATTGAATCTGTAAACTGCTTTGGGTAGTACAGTCATTTTCACGATGTTGATTCTTCCAATCCAGGAACATGGTATGTCCCTCCATCTGTTTGTGTCATCTTTGATTTCTTTCATCAATGTCTTAAAGTTTTCTGCATACAGATCTTTTGCCTCTTTAGGCAGGTTTATTCCTAGGTATTTTATTCTTTTTGTTGAAATGGTGAATGGGAGAGTTTCCTTAATTTCTCTTTCTGCTCTTCCTTTGTTAGTGTATAGGAATGCAAGAGATTTCTGTGCATTAATTTTGTATCCTGCTACTTTACTAAACTCATCAATGAGTGCTAGCAGTTTTCTGGTAGAGTCTTTAGGGTTTTCTATATATAATATCATGTCATCTGCAAAGAGTGACAATTTTACTTCTTCTTTTCCAATTTGGATTCCTTTAATTTCTTTTTCTTCTCTGATTGCTGTGGCTAAAACTTCCAAAACTATGTTGAATAATAGTGGTGAGAGTGGACACCCTTGTCTTGTTCCTGTTCTTAGAGGGAATTCCTCCAGTTTTTCCCCATTGAGAACGATGTTGGCTTTTGGTTTCTCATATATGGCTTTTATTATGTTGAGGTAATTTCCTTCTATGCCCATTTTCTGGAGAGCTTTTATCATAAATGGATGTTGAACTTTGTCAAAAGCTTTTCCTGCATCTATTGAGATGACCATATGGTTTTTATCCTTCAATGTGTTGATATGATGTATCACATTGATTGATTTGCATATATTGAAGAATCCTTGCATTCCAGGGATAAACCCCACTTGATCATGGTGTATGATTTTTTTAATGTGCTGTTGGAGTCTGTTAGCTAGTATTTTGTTGAGGATTTTTGCATCTATATTCATCAGTGATATTGGTCTGTAGTTTTCTTTTTTTGTGACATCTTTGCCTGGTTTTGGTATCAGGGTGATGGTAGCCTCGTAGAATGAGTTTGGGAGTGTTCTGCCTTCTGCAATATTTTGGAAGAGTTTGAGAAGGATAGGTGTTAGCTCTTCTCGAAATGTTTGATAGAATTTGCCCGTGAACCCACCTGGTCCTGGGCTTTTGTGTGTTGGGAGATTTTTAATCACTGCCTCAATTTCCGTACTTGTGATTGGTCTGTTCATGGTTTCTATTTCTTCCTGGTTCAGTCTTGGAAGATTGTATTTTTCTAAGAATGTATCCATTTCTTCCAGGTTATCCAATTGATTGGCATATAGTTGCTTGTAGTAGTCTCTCATAATCTTTTGTATTTCTGTGGTGTCTGTTGTTACTTCTTTTTCATTTCTAATTCTGTTGATTTGCATCTTCTCCCTTCTTTTTTTGATGAGTCTGGCTAATGGTTTATCAATTTTGTTAATCTTCTCAAAGAACCAACTTTTAGTTTTATTTATTTTTCTTATGGTTTCTTTCCTTTCTTTTTCATTTATTTCTGCTCTGATCTTTATGATTTCTTTCCTTCTGCTCACTTTGGGGTTTCTTTGTTCTTCTTTCTCTAGTTGTTTTAGGTGTGAGGTTAGGTTGTTTATTCGATCATTTTCTTGTTTCTTAAGGTAGGACTGTATTGCTATAAACTTCCCTCTTAGAACTGATTTTGCTGCGTCCCATAGGTTTTGGGTTGTTGTGTTTTCATTGTCATTTGTTTCTAGGCATTTTTTGATTTCCTCTTTGATTTCTTTAGTGATTCCTTGGTTGTTTAGGAGTGAATTGTTTAGCCTCCATGTGTTTGTATTTTTTGCAGTTTTTTTCCTGTAATTGATATCTAGTCTCATGGCATTGTGGTCTGAGAAGATGCTTGATATGATTTCAATTTTCTTGAATTTGCCGAGGTTTGATTTGTGACCCAAGATGTGATCTATCCTGGAAAATGTTCCATGTGCACTTGAGAAGAAAGTGTAGTCTGTTATTTTTGGATGGAATGTCCTATAAATATCAGTTAAGTCGAGATGGTCTAATGTGTCATTTAAAGCTTGTGTGTCTTTATTTTCTGTTTGGATGATCTGTCCATTGATGTAAGTGGGGTGTTCAAGTCTCCTACTATTATTGTGTTACTGTCGATGTCCCCTTTTATAGCTGTTAGCATTTGCCTTATGTATTGAGGTGCTCCTATATTGGGGGCATAGATATTTACCACTGTGATATGTTCTTCTTGAATGGATCCCTTGATCATTATGTAGTGCCCTTCCTTGTCTCTTTTAATAGTCTTTACTCTCAAGTCAAATTTGTCTGATATGAGTATTGCTACTCCAGCTTTCTTTTGACTTCCATTTGCATGGAATATCTTCTTCCATCCCTTTACTTTCAGTCTATATGTATCCCTTGGTCTGAAGTGGGTTTCTTGTAGGCAGCATATAGAAGGGTCTTGTTTTTTGGATCCATTCAGCCAGTCTGTGTCTTTTGGTTGGAGCATTTAATCCATTTACATTTAAAGTGATTATTGACATGTGTGTTCCAATTACCATTTTCTTACTTGTTTTGGGTTTGTATTTGTAGGTGTTTTCCTTTTCTTGTGTTTCCTACTTAGAGAAGTTCCTTTAGCACTTGTTGTAAGGCTGGTTTGGTGGTGCTGAATTCTCTTAACTTTTGCTTGTCTGGAAAGCTTTTGATTTCTCCCTCAAATCTGAATGAGATTCTTGCTGGGTAGAGTATTCTTGGCTGTAGGTTTCTCTCTTTCAGGACTTTCAGTATATCCTGCCATTCCCTTCTGGCCTGCAGAGTTTCTGTAGAAAGGTCAGCTGTTATCCTTATGGGTTTTCCCTTATATGTTGTTTGTTGCTTTTCTCTTGCTGCTTTTAATATTTTTTCTTTGTGTTTAATCGCATTTTTAAACAAACAAACAAAATAAACAAAACTCTATGTTGATGACATCCCTTAATTATAACAGCTAGGAGCTGATTTCATTACCCCTTTATTATTGGTGCTTATGTTCTGAGTAACTGTAAACTAGTTCTCAAAGATGCTATACCACCCTGTTTCCTTAAGCTCTCTAGCAGGCACCAGAAGTTTTAAACTAGATTAATAAGTGATAAACTAAAGGTAAAATAATTCTAAAATGAAAATTTGGAATTTTCTTTATAAACCAATTATACAAAGTCCATCACAAATAACAGATACGTAGAAGAGCAAACTGTTTAAAATCACTAATCCTATTCATCTTAGCCAACTACATTATACTCCTTTTATTTATAATCATGCCCTGTCATTCAATTCTAGTTCTCTGATTCTCATGGAATTCTCCGTGGAAAATTTCCTTTTCATCTATTCCCAAAAATCTTATGCCATCCAAGATGTGTCAGGTATACAAGTAATCACCTTTAGGTCCAAAGTTGTGTTATCTGAGACTGTACTAATTTTAGCTCCTAGAAGCTTTTTTTTTTAAAATAAAAGAATAACATTAAATATTATAAAAGTAATACATATTCATTATAAGAATAGAAAATACAGATAAACAAAAATAAAAGCTGCCTATACTATTACCACTGAGATAATTGCAAACATTTCAGAATATTTCACTCCAAATTTTTTTTCTATATACAAGCAATAAACAATTAAAACCAAAATTTAAAAAACAATACCATTTACAAGAAAATGAAATACTTAGGTATATACCTAAATATGAGGGGATTTGTGTATACTGAAAACTACAAAACTCTGACAAGAGAAACTACAGAAGATCTAAATAAATAAATGGAGAGATGTTTATAGATTGGAAGGCTCAAAACAGTGGAGTCAATTCTCCTCACAGTGATCTACAGACTGAACACAATATCAATCCAAGTGCCATAAAGATTTTTTATAGGCATAGACAACTCATTATAAAACTTAAATGGAAAGGGAAAAGAACTAGAATATCTATAGTAATTTCATAAAAGAAGAGCAAAGTTTAAGGAATCAAACTACCCGATTTAAACACTTAACTATAAAGCTATAGAAATCAGGACAGTGTGATACTGGTGATGGGACAGGTACCTAAATCAGTGCAACAGAATAGAAAGTCTGGAAATCAATTCACACAAATGTGGTCATTTACTCTTTGAAGAAGATGCAAAAGCAATTCAATGGAAAAAGAATAATCTTTTCAACAAATAGCAAACAACTGATCACCCACATGTAAAAAAATTAACCTTGATCTAAACTTCACACTTTATGCAAACATGAACTCAAAGTGGATGACAGATCTGATTATAAAACATTAAACTATAAAATGTTTGGAAGAACACAGAGGAGAAAATCTTTGTTAACTGCAGTTGGGTAACAAGTTCTTGGAAATGTACCAAAACCCTGATCCATAAAAGAAAAAAACTGATAAACTGGATTTCACTAAATTTAAAAACTTCTGCTCTACCAAAAAAACCCCCACAAAACTCCAAAACCAAAAAGCCAAAAAACAAACAAAACCCCAAAACTGTCATGAGAATAAAAAGACAAGCAATAGACTGGGAGAAAATGTATGGAAATCACATATCCAATGGAAGACATATCCTAAATATTGAAAATAAACTCTCAAAACTCAAGAATCAGAAATAGACACTCTAATTAAAAGTTGGGAAGGTATCTGGACACTTTACCAAAGAGGATATAAGGATGGCAAATAAGCCTATAAAAGGATATTCAATATTGTTAGTCATTAGGCAAATGCAAAGTAAAATCACAAAGAGGTAGACACTACACAAGCATTAGAATGGCCAAAATAAAAAATACTGACAATAGCAAATGCTGATGAGGATACAGAGCATTAGAACTCTCATTTTGCTGAGAACCTCATTTTGCTGATGGGAATGCAAAATGGTACAGATACGCTAGAAAACAACATGGCTGTTTCTTATAAAGTTAGACACACACTTAACAGATGATCTGCAATCTCCACCTGGAAATTCACTCTAGAGAAATGAAAACTATGATTAGTAATCTTAGGGTGTATACTTTTCCTTTAGTATCTATAATTACAGAGAGAATTATCTTTATATTATATAACTAAAAGTTCAATTAGCTCATAATATTTTATTATATAATTTACTTAAGATTCTTGAATTTCTTAAACAGTTTATTATTGTTTTTATTATTTTTTTAATCAAGGAAATAATCATTAGATTGGCTGTATAACATACCAACATGGTACCTGTTCTTAAACTGAAATCCTGTGGAAATCATTCTTTCTTTTTTAAAGAAATGAAACAATACATAAAAAGATGAATAAAAGCAAAGCTAATCATGTCTCCCAGCCCTCTTCCAATCCATTCCCAATCTGCTGAGGAAATCCAGTGTTAGCAGCCTAGCAGCCTTGTATGTATTCTTCTACCTCATTTATCTTTGCTCATAAATATATATATATATGCAAGTATATATATTTATATATAATATACACTTTTTTTTTTTACTCATATTGAATCATTCTACAGATATTTGTCATTTTCAAGACAAAATGTGTGTACTTTTTAAATGGAATACCTAGTTAATTTAATTAGTCTATGATTAAAAAAAACAGTGCTTTTTTTCCCTGGTTTGAATTAGATAAATTTGACGTTACAATTTGTAAATTTAAGGTGTATGTATAGCTGTGTTACTTTGATAGATTTCTTCACTGTAATATTATTGTCAAGGAAGCAATATTTATCATATTACATTATTACAGTACAGCATTATAGATTATATTCATTATATTGTGCTTATTTACTGCTAGTTACAAGTTTGTACCCTTAAACACCATCAATATTATCCCTCCACTTTAATCCCAAAGTTGCCCACTCTCACCACTCTTATTTAATGTAGTAGTTGTCCCTTGTTATCTGCAGGGGATTGGTTCCAGGAGCTCCTGTTGATGCTAAAATCCCTGGATGTTCAAGTCCCTTGTATAAGATGGTATAGTTCAATGAATACAGTTGGCCCTTCGTATCCATGGAAACCTGTGGATATGGAGGGCTAACTGTACCAGAAGTCCTAGCTAGAGCAATTTGGCAAGACAAAGAAATAAAAGGCATCCATGTTGGGAAGAAAGAAGTAAAACTCTCACTATTTGCTGACAATATGATCTTACAGAAAGAAAATCCAAAGAGTTCATCAAAAACTCTTGGAACTAATCAATGATTTCAGTAAAGTGGCAGGTTACAAAATCAACTTACAGAAATCAGTGGCATTCCTTTACACTAATGATAAAGCATCAAAAAGAGAAATAAACTATCCCATTCATAACAGCATCAAAAACAATAAACTACTTAGCAATAAATTTAGCCAAGGAAGTGAAAGATTTGTACAATGAAGACTTTGCTGAAAGAAATAAGAACCAAAAACAAATGCAAAGACATCCATGTTCATGGATCAGAAGAGTGCTGTCTTTTTAAAGATGAGTAAACTAACAAAGACAGATGTCCATAATTACGCCTTTGAAAACTTTTAGAGGTTTAAAATCTTTTTTAGTTGCTGTATTTTCCTTCATTACTTACTATTTGAGGGGGATGATCAAAAAGCTACAGTCAAAAAGCTACATGGGATTTATAAAGTTCACGGGAATTGACTTTAGTCTGTAATGCTTTGTAAATAAAACTTTTAGACTTCCAGGTGTTAATGAGGATCTGATTTCCTTAATTTCACCCTCTAAATTCATAGCCTAGATAACTATGTCTCAGAATTTGTTCTTATTATTGGATTTAAAAGTTAAATTTAAGTCCAAGGTGAGGAGCATAATGATAGACTGAGTTAGAAATTCAACAAAATTCCCAGTGGCCTGCTGCTCTATTCACTGAAAACTCACGTCTTCCCAATGTGACTGCACATAAGATTAAGTTCATTCCTAAGCCCCATAAAATTCTCAATAAAATACTAAAGTTTACTTATCCTTTCACTTTTAGAGCTGTTCGTTTTATAGACTGTTCTGGGGACAATCTTTCTCCTCTTTTGGTGGAAGTTAGGGGTCTAGAAAGGGAATCATCGCTATCCTCTACAAACTTATTCTTAAAGCTTCTATAAAGAAAAGGTAAATCTGCTCTCAATCTGCTAGTTCTACTGAGAGTGACTAATACTAGGCCATGAGGCACATGCTATAGGGAGACTTGGGGAGGCTGGGGGAATTTGTCAGGTTAGTCAGAGATGACTAGAAAGGATACCATTCAGTTGAATTTCAAAATAAGGACTGGCCTCTTCTTCAGACTTTAACTGTGCTAAATTACATACCTTCAGTTAAAAATGTAGAACATTTTTCCTGCTAAGGTTATTTCCATAAGGTTAAATGTATTTTTAACCACAAAAAGTTTTAGATATTCATTTACTGGGTAGTTTGGGAACAGTTCCAATGAATTATTAATGACTAATTCTGGGATTTACTCCCTGAACAATTAACACATATAAATTTTCACTAACATTATCATGAGTTTTGCAAATATTCATCAAGAGGATAAGAGACCTCTAAGCACAGAAATCTACTTAATTTCCTTGGGTGGGTATTCTGGTCTCCCAGTTAAATAAGCATTTTATAAGCCTATTCAACAATTACTTTTTTATTAAGCAAATCAATCCCAGCTATGACCCCTTCCTTCAACATTATGTTTAAATATTGAAATATCGTGAAAAATGAGAGTAACAAAGTATATCGAACCTGATTTTCTTTATTCTCAAAGTCGGTTCAATGTTCAGGTGTCAGCAGAACTACATATTTAACTGAATGTACATATCAATCTATTATACTGATATACTTCTGATATTTTAGTTTTTTCAGAGATAATCTTTTTCTCAAAATTATTCCCTTCCTTCTTCAGGACTGTGCTTTTATCTAAATTATTTTGTGGTACCTTTAAAAGGGAAAAACTTTTTTAAAAGTTTTTTTGGTGGGGAGAGGACACATTTACTACACTTATTTTTTTACTCATCTACTATTATTTAGGCATTTTCATTTTTTTAAGGAGATCTAATGTAAGTCAGGAGTTTGTCCTTACTTCAATTAAGTTCAGCAGGAAAATTATTTATCCATAATTATTTGAATTATAAAAGGTTATTGGAATCATAGTTTTATTTTTTCTTTTCTCGGATTTGTCCTTTCAAGCCACTGAAGAAGATACAGTATAATTCATCACAAAATGACAGATGAGATTTTTCCATATGAAAGCTGGGAGTTGATAGACCAAAAACACAGGACCGCATCAATACCTATAACATTGGTTTAAAAAGGAGATATTGAAGAAAATCATTTGAGAGCAATGCAAAATTTAAAAAAAAAAAAAAGAATTAATTACTAAAGATAGTGAAAGGGAAATATAGAAAAAGGACAAGAAAAAGGACTTCCCTTTGCCTTAGAAACTTCATTTTATTTTACACATATTGTAGGTATTATAGATTTTAGAAAGCCTACTGAAACCTGATTTGAAATATTATTGGGAGATGTTTACCTCTTAATGAGTCAAGCTGAGAATGTCCAAGCCTCTACATTTATGTGCAAGATTGGACAACCTTCAGAACCATTTGACTAGAGCATGGGTAGGTAAGTGGGATCTACGGTCTCTAATTCATTCATTGGCTTATTCAATAATCCCATTATACATATATATATAAAAGGCCATTGAGCTCCTACTTGGGGAAGACACTGTTCTAGAAGCTAGAGATACAGCAGTGGATGTATCTGAAAACAGACACGGAACTTACATTCTAATTAGAAGAGACAGAAAAATATATAGAACGTAAGATGTGTTATAGAGAGAAACACAGCAGGAAAGAAGGGCAGGGAATGCTGCAGATAAGGAAATTGTTATTTTAATTAGGGTGGTTAGGGAAGGGCTATCTAAGAGGGGGACATTTGAACAGAGAGAGACATGAAAGAGATGAGGGAGTGAGTCATTGTGGATACGTGAGGGCAGAGTATTCCCAGCAGGGGGACAGCAGGTAGAGAGGCAAGAACATGTTTGGTCTTTCAAAGAGCAGGAAGGAGACCAGGTGGAGTAAGCAACAAGGATGACTATACAGGAGATGTGGTCAAGAAGCCAGACCACATGTGGCCTTGCTGATGATTGTAAAGACTTAAGCTTTTACTCTGAAGGAGATGAAAAGTCATATTTGAGGATTTTGGATAGAGAACTGTTGTAATCTGGGTTATGTCAAAAAGGACTACCTAGTCACCTACTGAAAACAGACAATAAAGGGGCAAGGAAACAGGGAAATGTTTTGGAAGCTATTAGAATAATCCAGGCAGTAGATTCTCATAGCTTGTGCCAGGGTGACAGTGGAAGAAATGATGAGAATGGTCAGTTATAGATTATGCTGTGAATCTTCTTTCCAGAGTTAAAACAATGTACTAAATTATGATATATTTACCATCATATCAAAAAGAATAAAATACCTAGGAATAAACTTACCTAAGGAGGCAAAAGATGGGTACTCTGAAAACTATAAGATACTGATGAAAGAAATCAAAGATGACACAAACAGATGGAGAGATACATCACATTCCTGGATTGGAAGAATCAATATTGTCAAAATGACTATACCACCTAATGTGATCCACAGATTCAAAGTAATCCCTATCAAATTACCAATACCATTTTTCACAGAATTAGGACAAAAAATTTTACAATTTGTATAGAAATACAAAAGACCCCAAATAGCCAAAGCAATCTTGAGAAAGAAAAACAGAGCTGGAGGAGTCGGGCTCCCTGACTTGAGACTATACTACAAAGCTACAGTAATCAAAACAGTATGGTATGGCACAAAAAACAGAAATATAGATCAGTGGAACAGGATAGAAAGTCCAGAGATAAACCCATGCACCTATGGTCACCTAATCTATGACAAAGGAGGCAAGAATATACAATGGAGAAAAGACACTGTCTTCAATAAGTGGTGCTGGGAAAACTGGACAGCTACAAGTAGAAGAATGAAATTAGAACATTCTCTAACACCATACACAAAAATAATCTCAAAATACCTTAAAGACCTAAATGTAAGACCAGATACTATAAAATTCTTAGAGGAAAAAATAGGCAGAACACTCTCTGACATAAACCACAGCAAGATCTTTTTTGATCCACCTCCTAGAGTAATGAAAATAAACAAAAGGGACCTAATTAAATTTAAAAGCTTTTGCACAGCAAAGGAAACCAGAAACAAAACAAAAAGACAACCCACAGAATGGGAGAAAATATTTACAAATGAAGTGACTGACAAGGGATTAATCTCCAAAATATACAAACAGCTCATGCAGCTCAATATAAAGAAAACAGAAACAAAAAACAAAACCAACCCAATCAAAAACTGGGAAAATGGGTGGAAGATCTAAATAGCTATTTCTCCAAAGAAGACATACAGATGGCCAAAAACACACATGAACAGATGCTCAACATCACTATCAGAGAAATGCAAATCAAAACTACAATGAGGTATCACCTCACACGGGTCAGATGGCCATCATCAAAAAACCTACAAACAATAAATGCTGGAGAGGATGTGGAAAAAAGGGAACCCTCCTACACTGTTGGTGGCAATGTAAATTGGTACAGCCACTATGGAGAACAGTATGGAGGTTCCTTAAAAAACTAAAAATAGATCTAACATATAATCCAGCAGTCCCATTCCTGGGCGCACATCTAGAGAAAACCATAATTTGAAAGGATACATGCACCCCAATGTTCACTGCAGCACTATTTACAATAGCCAGGACATGGAAGTAACCTCAATGTCCCTCAACAGATGAATGGATAAAGATGTGGTACATATATACAATGGAATATTACTCAGCCATAAAAAAGAATGAAATAATGCCATTTGCAGTGACATGGATGGACCTAGAGATTAGCATACAGAGTGAAGTAAGTCAGATAAAGACAAATATTGTATGATACTGCTTATATGTGGAATCTAAAAAAAATGGTACAAATGAACTTATTTACAAAACAGAAACAGAGTCACAGATGTAGAAAACAAACTTATGGTTACCAAGAGGAAAAGGGGGGGCAGGGATAAATAGGGAGATTGGGATTTACACACTACTGTATATAAAATAGATAACTAATAAGAACCTACTGTATGGCACAGGGAACTCTACTCAATACTCTGTAATGACCTATATGGGAAAATAATCTAAAAAATATATATTTGTAACGGATTCACTTTGCTATACAGCAGAAACCAACACAACATTGTAAATCAACTATACTCCAATAAAAATTAATTTAAAAAAAAAGAAAAGTGCCTTTCCATGAGTGGAAAAGATATGGAGTTAGAAAGGAAAAATAGTCCAGGAATGGCTAGAGATTTCCTTCCTTATTGTGTCCTGTCTTTGAACATAAGAGCAGGTAGGCAAGCAAACAAATGCTCAGAAAATACTGACCCTTGTATATGTCTCAAGTCCATATAATTACAGGAAAACTCACTGAGCCTGGGTCAAGAATTCCTATGGCATTACTTTGCAGCTGATATTTCCAAAGACAGGTGACATGTTATTACAGGCAGGGTTACTGAGGCTCCCTCCTAAGGACTACACTTTCCAGGTATCTATTTGCAAATCACCAGACTTAGACTTCTCTCTCACTTAATTTTCACCATCCTTGATGTACCTCCAACACATCACTTTTTACATTGTTCTTTTATACATCTGCTTTTCTTACTATACTCTGAGTTCTTCAAAGGCAGGGACCATATCTTATTCATCTTTATTTCTTTAGTACTTGGAATACTGCCTGGCATGCAGTAGGCAACCAACAAATTTTTGATAAATATAGATTATTAGGATGGTGGAACAGTGGAGATGTTTTTGAACAAAGGCAGAACTAATCACTGTTGAACAAACCAAATATTTGAATTAAGGAAGTCTTTAATTCAAATCTTGGCTTTGTTATTTAGCTCAATGATTGTGTTCCAGCCAGTCTTATTTCTGGCCAGTAGTATCTCAGTAAGACTGTGAAAAGGATACGAGGTGGTACTTGTACTAGCTACTTTGCATTTTGTGCTGGAAATCCCCGTGATTAAACTTAAAAAAAAATCACCAAAATTAAACTAAAAAAATACTAGTTTTCAGTTTTATGTGTATATTCGTTGAGGAATTCACTGGACACTAATGTCTATATGAAAGCCTACACAGCTTATACCATGTTCTCATTTTTAAGATAAACTTTCAAGTTGCTAAAAATATTTTAGTACAGAGCGATATTTAAGAGATTCTTCTTTATAGAATCAAATATTTAAAGAAAGAAATCAAGTGAAATATGTCCTATGAATTTTCTCCCACTACATTTAAAAATATGACTTAAAGCAGTGACTCAATTGCTGAGCACCCCACAAATGGATGGCACTTTATTCTTATAAATGATGGTTAAAGGAGTTATTTAGTATGAATTGGGACAGAAGACTGACCAGGGAATTTGAGAAAAAATTGGTGGAGAAAGAAAGAAAATTTAGGTTTGGGTTTCAATTATATCTGATGCTGATTAACTCAGTCATTATGCTTTAATGTAAAAGGGTGATAATCTAAACAATTAATAGAGACTGCCAAAGCTGGGGTGGCCTTTTGTGAGAAGCACAGTTCTATGGTATCACAGACTTGGTTCTGTGGCTGAAAATCAACAGTCTGTGATGCTTTGCTGATCCTCAGAAATTCTTTAAAGAGCTGAAAACTTAAACTATCATTTATTTTTATTTGGAAAATATTTTTCTTCATCTATTTTATAATATATTGATATCTTAAATATCATAAGTTTATTATCAAAGTTGTTTATTAGATCCACATCTGCAGGTTTAAGACAGAAACTTGAGAGGATCTTCTGAGAATGAGTTAAACTGACAACGTCTAGACTGTCAGTAAGTGAACTTTCTCCGTGTACATTCATGAAGTACAGCATATTTTAACTTTGAGACCTTGGGCAAAGCATAACTTTACAATGTCTTGGTTTTCTCTTTTGTAAAATGGTAGTAATAGATAGCATCTATCTCATATGATGGTTATGAGGATTACATAAATGACTGGTGCAATCACAAATATCTACTGAGCACCTACTAAGCACTGAGGATACAGCAGTGAACAAAGCACTCCCACTCCCCCTAATGGGTAATGAACTTAGCATAGTACTTAAAACACTGTAAATACTCAACTAATTATAGCTATTATTATCTTGGCAATGTCAGATATAGCTCACAGAACGGGACTATGTGTGCAAGATAAATGTGTACAGACAGTTTAAAATTCTCTACTTAAAAGCTATCGGGGGATATACTACCAACTGTAAAATAGATAGCCAGTGGGAAGTTGCTGTATAACAAAGGGAGTTCAACTCGAGGATGGAAGATGCCTTAGAGGACTGGGACGGGGAGGGTGCGGGGGACTCGAGGGAGGGTGGGGGGGGAGTCAAAGGAAGGGAGGGAATAGGGGGATATGTGTATAAAAACAGATGATTGAACTTGGTGTACCCCCCAAAAATAATAAATAAATAAAATTAATAAAAATAAAATAAAATAAAAGCTATCGGGGGCTTCCCTGGTGGCGCAGTGGTTAAAAATCTGCCTGCCAATGAAGGGGACACGGGTTCCAGCCCTGGGCCAGGAAGATCCCACATGCCGCAGAGCAAATAAACCTGTGCGCCACAACTACTGAGCCTGCGTTCTAGGGCCTGCGAGCCACAACTACTGAGCCCACATGCGGCAACTACTGAAGCCAGCATGCCTAAAGCCTGAGCTTTGCAACAAAAGAAGCCACTGCAATGAGAAGCTCATGCACCTCAATGAAGAGTAGCCCCTGCTCACTGCAACTAGAGAAAGCCCATGCATAGCAATGAAGACCCAATGCAGCCAAAAATAAATAAAAATTTACAAATAAATCTTTTTAAAAAATTAAAATAAAATAAAAGCTATCAGCAAGAGGAGAGAATCTGTGGTAGATTCAAAATTGAGATTCTTTACTCATTTCAGATTCTCTTTCTTTGGAAGGTACCAATGATGCAGGTTGACTTTAGTAGGCCTTAAGCCATCTGTCTATCCTTACATTGTAAAACTCTGGAATTTCACCAAATACTTTTATATAGTAGTTAACAAATGAAGAGCTTTCCAAGCAGAGTTCAGGAGTCATTATAGCAAGAATATAAATACCACTCATGAGTTTTCATTACTAATTCTCTTTGCACACTTAACTGGTACTTTGGCATTACAGAGATCCTGCTGTGGCTATAGGGATATATAAAGTAAAAATGGAAGTTTCTTGATCTCCTTAATTTATAAGAGGTTAGGACATCTATCATTACCCAGAGCTTCATAAATCCCAGTAGGTGAGAAGATGAAAATGACAAAGAACGGTGGAGAACAGTATTGTCAGAGGGTTTTAGCCTTAAATAATTCAAAGACATCTACACAAAGAAAGAGGAGATATGATTTAGAAGCAGTCATGGCAGGTGAGAAAGAGGTGGATCCTAATCAACCTAATTCAGAGATATGTGGGTCAAGAAAGAATGAGCAGCAAGCACTTGAGACGGTTGCAGGGGAAACAATATTTTCTGTTCAGGGCCAGGTTTCAAGACAGATTTAAAGCATGTGTGGGACTAGCTGAATAGTTCCAGCAACCTGGGGCCGTAATGAAACTGCTTCCAAGTGAATCCTCATGAAGAGCTTCTGGGATGGTAGAAGGACTTTAAGTTTCTTCAGAAGGGGTCAGTGGAGCCCAGGAATCCTATACCAGTTGGGCAGGCTGAGAAAAGAGCAATTTGTGTCCAGACCTTTCACCATGTAATTAAAAAAAAAAAAAAACCACCCAATGGTAGATCTTGGTAAATTTAGGGGAAAGGGTAATGCCTTCTTTGAAGTCAGCCACAGTCTTATCCTATCTTAAAAACTTATACTCACCAGGGTTATTAATCCTCAAGGCCATTTCAGATAAAGAGTTTAACATACATTAGAGACCAAAATTAAGAAGTTAAGCAGAATGAGCTATAGATTTAATTCACAGCTAATTACATAACCTTTAAGAAACCATTCTTAACTGTTCTGTACTATAGTTTCTTATTTAAAAAAAACTGCTCATGATAATGTCTGAGCCTCTTCTGTTATCACAGGCAAAGTACACCATCATCTGTAAGAGCTCTTTGGAAGAAAGAAGTTAAAGAATATGCTTTTAAACCTAACTGCCAAACTAGAAAATCCTTCTAAGAAATTATAATTGACAACTTAATGCAAAGAACAAAAGAATAAAACTAAGACAACTTAGAATTTACTATTTTTAAGACAATAAATATTGAAACGTAAGTTTAAACTACTTTGGAATGAAATGACAACTTCTATCTCTACACCTTGTCCTGAGACTCATATTCAACCTCATTAGGGGCCGAAGAAATAAAAATTGAGATGGTAAAATATCATTTTCTCCTCATCTGATCAGCCAAAAATTTTAGACTGATTACAGCTAGGGTTGAGAGTACTCTTAAACATTGCTAGCAGGTGGACACATTGGTATAATCTTTTAGAACAATTTGACAATATTTATCCAGACATAAATGTACATATCCTTTAATTACACAATTTCATTTAGAATATGACTTACTGAAATACTCTTACATGCATGCAGATATATAAGAAGATGTTTATAGCAGCATTGTTTGCTTTAAAAAAAAATGGGTAACAGCATAAATGTAAATGTATTGGTAGAGAAATGGCTGGGTAAATTGGTAAAAAATGGAACAAAAGTTAGCCATAATGATCCAATTTTTATTTGTTTATAAAGATCCTTTAAAAATTATAATCAATAATTGTTACATTATTTACACAAGAAACACATACACCAAACATTCACATTCTAGTTTGTCTTAATCTGAAATTCATCCCAACAGAAAGTTATATTAGTTTTTTAAGCAAAAGGCTCTAGGTATAATTCAATATAAGCAAAATTTAAAAAATATTTGTGCTTCGTATCATGTCTTTGGGAAGCACAAATTAAAGAGAAAAGACTCTTACTTTTTTTTTTAGATACTTACTTCTATAGCCCTTCTGGTTGAAATTGTGACTAAAAGCCCACAGACATTTACAATAGGATGTAAAATGATGTCTAAAATTACAATGTGCTAAAATTTAATGTAGTACAAGTAACTGAAATGTCTTCTAAGTTACTTTTGTCTTTTTAAATCTAAAGAAAGATCTAAGCTAAGCAGATTTAAAGTACTGGTGGCTTGTTTTTTTTTGCATGAGACTATTATGCCACCAAGAGCCACCAATAAGCAGGATCAAACCAGGCTTCATATAGACTTCTGTATACAACTGTTAAGTGTTTATATATATATTCATCCAACTATGAATGAATAGGTACACAAATTTTACATGTTATTTATTATTGGGTTGGCCAAAAAGTTCATTTGGGTTTTTCCATAACATCTTACAGAAAAACCCAAACAAACTTTTTGGCCAATCCAATACATACCTCTTTAATTCCAACCTTTACTTTGGCAAGCACATTGAGCCAAAGAGGCTGTCACAGGTTTACAGTATTTGTTGATGCTGCCTCCTGATGAACCCATTCAGTAGGATCCCTATCCTTAGATATTAGAGCACTGATTTACATGATCAGTGGCCAAAGGGACATGACTATCATTATACACAGTGCAGAGTAAACATTTTTTTAAGTAGGCTGGCAGACGGTTACAAATTGGCACAATGCCCCCAAAGCCCGACATGTTAGTTATATGCAGGATACTCACATCCGCATAGTGGCCTATCATATCACATCGGTCACACCGTTTTCTCCAGGAAGGTCTTTCAAGACATCTGTGGGTGGAAGACATAGGCAAAGAACAGTCTAAGCAAAAGCGAGCCGGACAGGCATACTGGAGGTGTCCTCTCTCGGAGCAGAGGCAGCAGGCGCGGACTTTCTATATGGCAGACAAACAGAAAATCTCTTTAGCAAAATACTTCAGTCTCAAATACAATACTTCTTTTTCAGTATAATTCCATAAAAAGTTATTTCCAATGTGGGAACCCAATGAAGGTCAAATCTTGAGCATAATTGTAAAATCAAACAAAATGTCTGAAATCAGAGCTTTAACAAAACCACCTGTATCCTGTGGTTGCCAAAAAGGCTTAGTCTCCATGTACTATCATCTGGTATCTATTTCTTATATGCTTTGTCTTGTAGAACACTGACAAAGTAGAATGTGTCTGAGAGGGAAAGTAGGATGATGAGGATCTGGAAGCTAAGTCATAGGTACAGATACAGAAAGGCTGCTTTGCCTGAAGACGCAAAGGCAAAGGGGAAATGAGAGCCACCTCAAATATTTGAAAGACAAGCATTTGAAAGAGGGAGTACGTAAGGGAAGGAATATCTGTGAAGGGCTTACTAGTGTCAAGAAATGTCTAAGAGTTCTGTGTTATTTCAAAGGTTGATGTGTCTAACATAATTTACATCAATAAACATTTACAAATGCCTAAAATTATACTTTTCTAACAATGAAAATTATCCCACAATGAAACAAGCCGTGTCATAAAGCAGAAGGTTTAGAAGTGAAATGTGTCTCAGAAATCAATCTGATTCAATCTTCTCATTTTATAGAAAAGAAAAGAGAAGCATAAAAGGTGAAATGATTTGCCTGAGTACAACTACTAATGGGATGCTGAAATTGATTCTGGCTATTGATTTATTGTTCTTTACTACTACTCGAGGCTGTGACCTACATGAACACGTAACACGAAATTTAACATATATATTAGGTAACATTTGAATTCTACGGTTATAAGCGTCCAAACCCTAAGATTTTGATTTTAACAACGTGGAAAGAAACACTACATATTTCACATACTTGTGGAAAGGGGCAGTTTTTTGACAAATGGCCACATTTGTCACAATTTCTACAGGTAACATTTTTGTTGGCAGAATAGTATCGGTGGGTCCATCTTCCAGATGATCTTTTATTACCTATCTGTGCCTAAGGGGGAAAAAAGATCAAGAATTAAAATTATTTCACTCTGTTCAAGAGAATTAACAGTCATAATCTGTTCAATTTAGAACCTAGCAAGAGGGAACTTTGTGTTCTTAAAAGGAGTTAGAAAAACTTAAAAGGGATGCCATGGAGACAGCTCTACTTTTTATCTGTCCATCTCCCCTATTCTTTTACATTTCTCTATATGGTTCCATTTTTTTTTTTTTTTTTTGGCACACGGGCTTAGTTGCTCCGCGGCATGTGGGATCTTCCTGGAGCAGGGATCAAACTCATGTCCTCTGCATTGGCAGGCAGATTCCCAACCACTGCGCCACCTAGGAAGCCCCGTTCCATTTTTTTTTTAATAAATTTATTTAATTTGTTTATTGGCTGTGTTGGGTCTTCATTGCTGCATACAGGCTTTCTCTAGTTGTGGTGAGCAGGGGCTACTCTTCATTGTGGTACATGGGCTCCATATTGCAGTGGCTTCTCTTGTGGAGCATGGGGCTCTAGGTGCGAGGACTTCAGTAGTTGCAGCACATGGGCTCAACAGTTGTGGTTCACGGGCTCTAGAATGCAAGCTCAATAGTTGCAGCACATGGGCTCAGCTGCTCTGCGACATGTGGTATCTTCCCAGAGCAGGGCTCAAACCCATGTCCCCAGCATTGGCACGCGAATTCCCAACCACTGCGCCACCTAGGAAGTCCCTCCATTTCTTTTTTATCTTTCTCTACTTATGGTTCAGGTCTAGTAGGGGCACTGAAATGCATCATTTAGACATTCCAGTGGCATTCAGAGTCAAAGATATTGCTGATATATATCTGAATGTATACCATATTTTTCTGAATGAGAAGCTTGCTTAAATTTTTAGTTAGGGGTTGGTGTTTTTTATGATTCTGTTCTTTGCAAACTTATAAAACCACATAGCTACCAAACATTCCTTCTTTTGAACAGCCCAGGGTTACTGCCTACAAACTGGATTTTAATTTCTAAGAGAGAAGGAGATAATTTCCTTCCCCCAGATTCTGTTTAAGATCCACTCTGCCTACACTGATCCAGTTCTAGCTTCCCATATTCTAGCCAAAATCCGGTATCTTGCAAGATAATATTAGCAAAGCATATCATACAGACTATCTAAAGAGGAACACCTAAATGCCAACCATGCTTTTATTTTGTTTGGTACAATTCCATCTTTGAAAAAAACTTTCATCTTTTACTTGTTATTCTGCTGAATTGGCCAAGTAGGCCTCAAAAGGAGACACAATCTATCTCTTAACACTTTCCCTATACCAAGTTGTAAAATTATTCTCTTTTCTAGCCAGCTGTCACAATTTAAGGCTAATAATTGACAAAGACAAACACCTGCCACATCCTAAATATAGACTAACCATTTCCTTACACTGAAGAAGCAGTTATTTCCGGTGTTGATCTTTAGTTGTACCAGGCAAAATGGGCTGAGAGGACTCGCCACATAGCAGAAACAAAAGGGAAAGGGGACTAAATCATTATAGCTATTAACTGACTGACAAAAATCAAGGCTGAATTATGCTTCTGAAACATTCAATCACCCATAGACTAAAATTAAACTTTTTCTTACAAGATACTTGGACTGTTGCTACTTTTAAAAAGCTTATTAAGTCATCATAATGAAGTGAAAGTAAACTACGCATCAAAGGAAATTACTAATCTATTATTCATAACTTCAAAAATGTTTTGATTTTACCTCAACGTCTTTGTCACTGATGAACCAGCTTACATCATCTTCTCCTACAAAACAAATAAAATGTTACTCAATCTTGACACCTTTAAAGCATTTGACTGATAATAAATTATTCAATTTGTTAGTACTGAAAGTGAACCCCAAAAGTGTAGTGAGAAATGTGAATCCCTTAACATCTTATCTTGACACTGTTATTACTTGTGTGGCTCTGAACAAATATTTAATCTCAGTTTCCTACTGTGAAATGGGAATAATAGTATTTTCCTTGTATACCTAAAAAATATTGTGTGAATCAAATGAGATACGTGAAAATGCTTTGAAAACCATCAAACTATAAACAAATATTTAAAAAAAAAATCACTGAAGAGACCAAAAACCCAACAGCAGGTGCAGAAAGAAATCTTATCTGAACTTCCCTTATCTGACTAAAAGTCTGCTTTGTGAGTCAGCTGCACAGCCTCTCTCCCCAACCCAGAAGTCTCTAGCCAGGAAAGTCACTGACTTGGGCACCAGGACATCCCCCTAAAATCGTGTAAACAAGCACATCAAAACATTCTATCCTCTGAAGCCCTAAATCCTCCCTTTTGTTAAGTTGGTTTACAAACCTTAACCTTTGGCTATGTAGTGAGTTACTCATTACTACTGAGTGCATCTCCTGTTACTCTCTCTGTTGTCAGTTAATTCGCAGGCTTCCCACCATTCAGACCCAAGTGGGTAGAAGAAAGATTTTTCCTTCCAATATCAGTATTAGCTGGGTCAACCAGCTTCTCATTGTAGTTGACTTGCATTATAACATTTTTAAAAGTTGGACTCTGAATACTATCTCATGATTAGAGGTAGGAACTTAGCACTGTATTTTATATCAAAAATAGTCAAATAAAAGAGCAAAACAGGAGGCCAAATATCCAGAAGAGATGGATTGATCTAAAAATACAACTGTAAAAACTTAGGGGGGTGGGGAGCCCTACATTTTTCTTTATCAGCTGTTCTTGCACTGCCCCTGTACAAACCTGCAAATGGCTGCTATTCCCTTGGTTCACCCATGGCCAAGGAGGAAGGGACGTATGACTAATGCAGAAGTTAAGGTGTCAACAAAAGACTGAAAGATTTTTTTCTTCCCCCAAAGCAAAGTTAAGATTTCCTCCTTCCTCCTATCTACTCCTCTTCTCTATCTCAAAAACACAAATTGAGTTTGACTCTTCTTTGAAAGGAATTCTGAAGAGACATGAAGTAATCTACATTTCCCCAGGCCTACCAGGAGTAAGTGTCTAGAGATATATTTTAAAATAAAATACTTTTACTAAGAAAACCAAGAGGCTGCTTTACAAAAAGACCAATCCATAGGAGAGCAGAGATGCTGTGCTGATGATTATTTCCTTTGTAAAATTCAGAGGCTGCATCCATATACTGAGAGAGGAGAATACATTAAATAGCAGCAGCTTCTATTCCTTCATCATCACCATCCATGCCATTATTCTTTCATTCAAAGGATTCATCTAAGGAGCATGCTTTGCTGTAACATTCAAAGCTGCTTTTGTACTTCAATGTCCTTCATCATTAAAACTCAAAATGACCACTTAAAATCACTTTAATTATAAAACTGACAATACTGTCCTTAAAAAAATGAAATCCCAAACGAAGGAAATGCAAATAGCAACTGTTACCACCCCCAATCTCCAATAAATTTACACATGAAAGGAGAATATTGAAAAAAGGAAGGTTTAATAGGGAGATCAGCTCCATTTAGATTGTTTTAACATACCTGTGGAATTCAACAATATTCTAGATTACATACTAACTCCTCAACAAGCTACAGTATATCCTTATTACAGAAAATTTGTCAGCAGGTACATAAAACAGGCTTCTATTGCAAATGAAATCAGACTTCTCGGTGGTAAATGAAGTAAAGACATCATGAGGAACATATAAGTCAACTCTTGGCTCTACTCATGGGTCAGTTTTGGTTCTACCCTAGTAATGACAGCAGACTCTTATACCTATCCTGTTTGCTCCTTAACTTCAAATCCCAACCTAATGGAAGCTTTGTCTAAGAGCAATTCATTAGAACTTCTACAGGCAGTCAATTCTCCACTTTGTTAAATTTCTGGTACGGGACTTATCAGAAACATGGGTTCCAGACTTAACCTTATCTCTTATTTGCTGTGTGGCATCAGGCAGGTTATTTACCCTCTCTAGGTCTGTTTAGTAATGGGTTGGATTAAGTGGTACCCATGGTACCTTCTAGCACTAAGTTTCTATGATTCTATCAAGTCTTCATTTATTACTGGAATCAAATACATTGTTACTTAGTGTATATTACCTAAACCCTTCAGGTCTTTGCAACCAACACAGAGCATCTTGCCTTAAAGACAACTTACCACAGGGCCCAGGAGCACCCATCTTCTATGGGTGTACCACCCAGCGCCATAGAATATAAAATGGGATTGCCGTAAAGTGTAAAATTAGGACTGCCCTAAAGATGCCTACTATCAACTCTTACCTGCTTTATAGCCTTGTCTTGCTAAGATCCAGGACTATGATTCTTTTCAGACTTTAGAACTGTAATCAAAGCAATAGCTGATAATTCTGTCTTTGCATTAAATTAGCTCAGTTTAACAAACATATATTGAAAGGTTACAATAAGCAAGGTGCTATAGGGTAAACAAAAATGAATAAGAACTTATAACCTAGTCAAACACAAACAGATAAAAAGAAAAGGAATAAGAGAGGACCAAAACAAGATGCTATGGTAAATTCAGAGGAAGAACAGACGTCTGAATTTAAGGGAGAAAGGGGAAAAGTTACAGAAGGCTGTGCCATAAAGAAAACTGTACTGAGGTATAATTTACATATTATAAAATATACCCATGTAAAAAATACAGTATGATGCATTTTGAAAAATGTGCACACCTGTGAACCACCACAAAAATCAAATGTAGAACATTTCCATCATCGCAAAATGACACCTTGAGCATATTTGCAATCAATCCCCCAGCCGAGGCAACCACTGATTTGCTTTCTCTCACGACAGATTCATTTTGCCTGCTCTAGGACCACATATAAATAGAATCACATTATGTACCGTTTTGTATATGGCTTCTTTCACTCTGAATGTTTATAAAATTCATCCATGTTGTTAGGTAGTAGCAGTTTGTTCCTTTCTTATTGCTCAGCAGTATTCCACTGTGCGCCTACAACAATTTGTTTAGCTGCTCATCTCCTGGAGAACATTTAGGTTGTTTCCAGTTTTTCACGATTATAAATGAAGCAGCAATAACCACTGTAGTGAGAGTCCTTCTTCTTAACTGACATAAGTTTTCATTTCCCTTGGGAAAATAGCTAGCAGTAGAATTATTGGATATGGTATGTCTTCACCTTTATATGAAACTGGCAGATTTTCCCAAAGTGATTGTATTATTTTACATTCTCATCAGCATAGTATGAGAGTTCCAGTAGCTTCATAATCTCACCAATACTTGAAACTGTCAGTTTTGAATTAATTTATTTAAAAAAATTTTACTGGCGTATAGTTGATTTACAATGTTGTGTTAGTTTCTGCTGTACAGCAGAGTGAATCAGTTATACATAAACATATTTCATCCTTTTTAAGATTCTTTTCCCTTATACGTCATTACAGAGTACAGAGTAGAGTTCCCTGTGCTATACAGTAGGTCCTTATTAGTTATCTATTTTATATACAATAGTGTGTATATGTCAATCCCAATCTCCTGGTTTATCCCTGGCTCCCTTTTCCCCCCTGGTAACCATGAGTTTGTTTTCTACACCTATGAATCTATTTCTGATTTGTAACTTCATTTATACCATTTTTTAAGATTCCACATTTAAGCAATATCTATGACATCTGTCTCTGACTTACTTTACTTTGTATGATAACCTCTAGGTCTGCTTATGTCACTGCAAATGGCATTATTTCATTCTTTTTTTATGGCTGAGTAATATTCCATTGTATACATGTACCACATCTTCTTATCCATTCATCTGTCGATGGACATTTAGGCTGCTTCCATGTCTTGGCTATTGCAAACAATGTTGCAATGAATACTGGGGTTCATGTATTCTTCCGAATTATGGTTTTCTCTAGATATATGCCCAGGAGTGGGACTGCTGGATCATATGGTAGTTCTCTTTTTAGTTTCCTTAAGGAAACTCCATACTGTTCTCCACAGTGGTTGTACCAATTTTGGAATTGTCAGTCTTTTAAATTTTAACCTTAGAATAAGTGTGAAGCAGCATTCATAACAATTTTAATGGGCACTACTCTGATGAATACTGTGAGTAAGGGCAGTTTTATTGCCTCCTTTCCAATTGGTATGCCTTTTCTTTTTCTTACCTCGCTGCATTATACAGGACCTCCATTATGATACTCAATATTAGTGGATAGCAGATAATCTTTGCTTTGTTCCTAATTTTAGGGAAAAATATATTTAGTTTTTCCACAATTAAGTATACTGTTTGCTGTAGATTTTTTGTAACAGGCTGAGGAAATTCCTTTCTATTCCTTGTTTCCTGAGTTCTTAATATGAATGTGTGTTGAATTTTAACAAGTGCCTTTTCTGCATCAACTGAGACAGCCCATGGTTTTTCCTCTCTCTTTCTCTTAATACGGTGAATTTCAGTGATTTCATTTTCAAATGTTAAACCAACCTTGTATTCTGGGATTAACGCTGCTTGGTTAGGATGTATTATTCTTTAAAATATATTGCAGAATTCAATTTGCTATTACTTTATTAAGAATTTTTGGGGACTTCCCTGGGGGTGCAGTGGTTAAGAATCTGCCTACCAATGCAGGGGACATGGGTTAGAGCCCTGGTCCAGGAAGATCCCACATGCCACGGAGCAACTAAGCCCATGCACCACAACTACTGATGTGCTCTAGAGCCCATGAGCCACAATTATTGAGCCCACATGCCACAACTACTGAAGCCCATGTGCCTAGAGCCTGTGCTCCACAACAAGAGAAGCCACCACAATGAGAAGCCCACGCAGCCCCCGCTCACTCACTGCAACAAGAGAAAGCCTGTGGGCAGCAACAAAGACCCAATGCAGCTGATAAATTAATTTAAAAAAAAAAAAGAAT
Source organism: Hippopotamus amphibius kiboko (assembly GCF_030028045.1). NCBI lineage: Eukaryota > Metazoa > Chordata > Mammalia > Artiodactyla > Hippopotamidae > Hippopotamus > Hippopotamus amphibius. Next base: position 36,690,098 of record NC_080187.1, read on the forward strand.
TTTTACATCTGTGTTTGTGAAGGATATTGATTTATACTTTTCTTATAATGTCACTGTCTGGTTTTGATATTGGTGTAAAGCTGGCCTCACAAGAGTTCGGAAGTGTTGGGAAGAGTTTGTGTTGGACTGCTATTACTTCTTCCTTAAATATCTGATAGAATTCACCAGTGAAATCTTCTAGGTTGGAGTTTTCCTTGTTTTTGGGCCAAGAATTTTGCTTGTAGGAAAGTTTTAAAATAGTAATTCTATTTTTTTTTTAGTAGATATGGAGTTATTCACATTTTCTATTTCTTCTTGGGCCAGTTTTGATAATTTGTGACTTTCAAAGAATTTGTCTATTACTTCTAAATTGTTGAAATTATTGGCATAAAGTTGTCCATAATAGTCTCTTATTCTTTTCCTTTGAGTAATCTCACTTGTACTTATGCCCATCCAATAAATTTTTAATCTCATGTATTTCAGTTCTAGAAGTTTCATTTGCTTCTTTTTTATACCTTTCTTTCTCTTATTGTATTTCTCTCTTCCTTTAAATTTCAAAGTACGTTTTTAACAGCTGTTTTAAAGTCCCTGCTGCTAATTTCATATTCTCTGTCATTTCTAGGTTTGTATAATTTGATTGATTTTTCTCCTGGTTATGACATTTTCCTGCTTTTTTGAATGCCTAGTAATCTTTCCCCCCTTGGATGCTACTAAGGTACACTGTTGAATGCCTTAATATTGTTTTCTTTAAAAAGTGTGAGTCTTTGTTTTGACAAGCAGTTAAATAACCTCCAGATCAGCTGACCCTTTTGAGACTTACAGCTTTGCTAAAGTAGGTCCAGAGTAGCCTTTACTTAGGGTTAATTAAGCCCTACTACTAAGATGTTATCTTCTGGGGTCTCTATTGAACGTCTTGGGTGTTTAACACTGTCTCTCCAATCTGGCAAGTAAGAACTCAGGTAAGGAATAGTTTGGCTTCCAAGAGGATTCTGTCCAAGTCTAGTGGAGTTCTGCCCCATTCATGAGCAGAGAGGAACTCAGTATCCTTGGTATTCATGGGTACCCTCCTACACAGATTTCTGGGAGATATTTCCTTCTTCAGCTCTCTCTCTCCAGTACTCTGCCCCCAAAATAGCACCTTCTTTAGCCTTTCTGAACTCTGATCTCTGTCTTCTCATCTTAGTGAGATGGCCATGTTGTGCCCAGGTTCCCTTTCTTAGCACCATGATGTAGCTTGATTGTAGGGTGCACCTCATTCACTTCCACATTCTCATTAATCATGGTCCAGTACTGCCTGTTGTTCAATGTCTGAAAATGTGCTAATTGATCTATAGTTAAGTCAATGCACTAAAGTTTTTCATTTCATTTTTTTTATTTCATATATTACATATTTTAGCTCTATAAGTTCCCTTTGGTTCTTTTTTTTTAATTAATTAACTTTATTGGCTGTGTTGGGTCTTCGTTGCTGCACATGGGCTTTCTCTAGTTGTGGCGAGTGGGGGCTACTCTTTGTTGTGGTGTGGGCTTCTCATTGTGGTGGCCTTTCTTGTTGCAGAGCACGGGCTCCAGGTGCATGGGCTTCAGTAGTTGCGGCACATGAGCTCAATAGTTGTGGCTCACAGGCTCTAAAGCGCAGGCTCAATAGTTGTGGCGCACGGGCTTAGTTGCTCCACGGCATGTGGTATCTTCCTGGGGCAGGGCTCAAACCCGTGTCCCCTGCATTGGCAGGTGGATTCTTACCCAGTGCGCCACCTAGGAAGTCCTGGTTCTTTTTTTATATCTTTCATTTCTCTTCTTATTATGCCTCTTTCCCTTTAAGCCTCTGTATATTTATAAGGTCTGGTTTAAAGTCTCTTGTCAGTAGGGCAAGTATGGTATAAGTTAACACAATGTGGCTGGAAGCAAACATCTAGAATAGGATTTTAACAGGTGTTGAAGGACACAAGTAAAAAGGAAAGGCACAAGCAACATAATGAAAGAGGTAAAAGAATACAGTAAACAATTCAGTTTGACTGGAATAAAGAGTGTGATAATTCCTTTACTAAGAATTTAAATATTATTAAATTATTAAAATATTACTACTTACAAGAAGCTTTTCACCTGAAACACATATGAGGACTTATTAATTAATATTAACTCTATTCTTCCAACTAAGAAATTTTCCATGTCCTTCCTCTTTCAGTTTAACTTAAAAAGTCTTGACTTCCTACTATGTGGAGCTCTCCAAGGAATAGTACATCAGGCCTATTTCTGCCAGAGTAGTACTCTTGAAAGCAGAGATAGTAAAACAGTATTACAGGGTGCTTTAGTTAACACTATGCAACAGAGTATTTCCTGTCTTTTGAAACAACCTTCAAAACAAAACAGCAAATCCCAAAGAAAAGTAAATCTATAACCTTACACATTTTATACATTTTCTCCTACTTCTGGAACCATTCTGCTATCTTTATTCCTCCCTCCCTCCCTTCCCTCCTTCCTTCTCTCTCTCTTTCTCTCATGCATAAAGATAAACATCTTTCATATTTATATGGTGATGGTGACTCACAGTCTATAAATTGTTTTAAATAAATATTTTATCTTCAGAACAATCCTGTATTGTTACACAAATGTTCATTTTTAAAATGTGTGTGCTTTCTACAAAAAATGGCAATCGTTGCATTTATGAAACATAGTGCCAAGGTAGCACTATAATATTAAGACTTAACCCATAAGACTGCACTCAGTTTTCAAAGGATCTAAGGAAGAATTTGGGGTAGATTTCTGAGGAGTAAAGCCAGTTCATGCTCTGCTTCAATTATACTTAGTCTGCCTAAATTCTGGTGGGTGGGAATAGGTGAAGATCATTTCTTTGCTGAGAAAGCAGCCACAACTATAGAACTGGTTCTCTCTACCTTTGGGGATAACTTGACAGAAAGTAGGAGCTGGTAAAATATTTTTCCAAAGATCACCAAAGATTATAGAAGATTTCAGTTCAGCATACCCAGTTGGTTATTTTCAGTGAGGGAGCCAGGAACTAAGAAGAATCTTTTCCTGAGCCTAATAGCCTATAGCCCCTTCTTATACGGAAGCCAGAGGTGCCTTACGTTTTCTAAATATCCTAATTTCTAACATCTAAAATTTTAAGTCTCATTACATTTCAGTGAAAACGTGTATGTTTATGACTTTCTCTGCATACAACAGACTTGAATTTAATATTCAGCAAAGTATATATAAAAACTTACTTTGCCACTACTAATTATTTAAGAACGTAAATGCAACTTTCTCCAAAGTGTAAAATGTTTTCATTTAATGTAGTGTCAAGTTAATTTTCAACAAATATTTATTGTAAATTTCTCATGTAAAAGACACTGTAGGAGACAGAAAGATGACTAAGACGTGGTGCTTGCCCTTAAGGAACTAATCATATAGTAGAGTAGTATGTAATACCTTTGGGCTAAAGAATCTGAAAAGCATTACTCTGAAGTAAATAACCATGATAGTCTCATTTTTAAAAAATAGGATAATTTAATTAACATCAAGTTTTTAAAAAGATTGAAAGTCTTCTATTATTTGGGGTATGGGTTATTTAACAAGAAATACTGAATTCTACCAATGATCAATTAACTGATGCTATATCACCAAAACAGCCTTCAAACAATATTAAGTATGTAAATTCTCTAGCAACCGTTTTCTCTCCAAATAATCTGTGAGTCTATAGACAGGTTCACAGATGGGGATGGGGAAAATACCTGGAATCCCTAAGGAACCAAGATTTTGGGCCTTCTCAATACCTTTTCTCTCACTTGCAGTATATAGCCAAAACTCTGACTCATATGACATGGCATTCTTTCACTACGTTAAAACACACCGAGGGACTTCCCTGGTGGTCCAGTGGTTAAGACTCAATGATTCCACTGCAGGGGGTGCAGGTTCAATTCCTGGTCAGGGAACTAAGATCCTACATGCCTCGCAGCACAGCCAACCCCCACCCCCCCGCCAAAACCATAAACAAAAAACAAAAACAAACAAAAAGCAAAAAAAAAAAGTATACTGAAATGGTCAAAACCCCACACAAAACATAAAGAAGATAAACTGAGGTTAAATAATTTGGGAGTTATAGCATAAAACACAAATCAACAATATTACATTTCTAAATGTATTGCCCACACTCCCTTTTTACATACCTAATATTTTAAACTAAAAGGTCCTATTGTTTGTAATTTAACACTTTCAGTGCTTTCCCTCCTCTATACTTTTGGTCATTTTACTCCCTTGATCTTCAACACCATCTCCCTCTACCCAATTTTCCAAACTCAGTCCAATTTCCAAGTTATAAATTCTTTTTTCTTTCTTCCTTTTTTTTTGTTTTATCCCCTGCAGGGTTGCTTTTCCTTTCAGAGGCTGGGGAAGAAACCCATTTCCTGACCTTTCCCAGCTTCTAGAAGCTGCCTTCACCTGTAAAGACAGCAGCAGCATTCTCTTTCTCTTTCTTTCCTTCCTTCTTTCTTTCTCTCTCTCTCTTTTTTCTTCCTCCCTCCCTCTCTCTCTTTCTTTCTTTGACTTGTGGGATCTTAGTTCCCCCACCAGGGATCAAACCTGGGCCCTTGGCAGTGAGGGTGCAGAGTTCTAACCATTGGACTCCCAGGAAGCCCCATGATTATAAATTCTGAATATTCTTTATGGCTCAGCTCTTATATTTAATGAGGGTATTGGTAATATTCAGTACTTTTCTCATTTGACCTCTGTGAGCAGTTAACAATTTCTTGGCTGACACAACAGGCTACTTTCCTAGTTCTTGTTCCCCTTCACAGTTTCTTCTTCCTTCACTGGCCACTTGGTATATTCCATTCTTTGCCCTCCTTCTCATTCTATGTTCTTTGTCCCAGGTTGTATCATACACACCCATTGAGAGAATCACCAAATCTGTATTTCCAGGCCCTATCTTTTCTTGAGCTCCTCATCTATGGGATATTAGGATTAGACATTTTACAGGTAACTCAAACATATAATCATAAAAATAAATTCTTTAACCTTCTCCCCATTCCTTGCTTTTCTCTCTTAAAAACAAAAAACCCTACTTCTCCTCTTTATATATTCTATCTCAATAACTTGTACCATACTTTATTTTCCAAATCAAAACCTCAACTCTTCCCTCTCACCTTTCACACAATTGCTCACCAAATCTATTCATAATAACCTCAATGCATCAGATTGACCCAGAGACACTTAATTTCTCACCTAGATTATTAAAATAATTTCTAACTATCTCTAGTACCACAACCCATTTTGCCTTCCTCTGTTACTGGAATAATGTTTTTCTTTTTCTTTTTTCCCCTTGGGTTTTTTTTTTTTTTTTTTTTTGGTTTTTTTTTTTTTTTCTTTAAGGTATAACTGATACACATATTAGTTTCAGGTGCATAACATAATGATTTGATATTTGTATATATTGTGAATGAAATAATGTTTCTAAAACAGGAATGTGAAAACATTCTTCCCTGAATGAGCCCCCAACACCTGCAGAATGAATGTAAAACTCCCCTGCATGCCACACAGTGCCTTCCAAGATTTGGCCCTTACCTATTTCTCTGGCTTCACGAACTTCCTGACTCCAATGCTCCAGCTATGCCTAATCATCTTCCCAATGTGTCCTCTTGTTCTCTGCAATTATGCTTATGCATGTATTCCCTGGAACACAAGCCAACCCCAATTTCAACCACTTGGAACTGGGACTTGGTCTTCAAATCTCGAATCACGTGTTACCTCAGCCATTGAAGTTGTCCCTGATAAGCCCTCAAAAGCAGAGATAATCACTTTCAACTTTGTAAATCCTGGATTTTAACCATGTCATTTCTATCTTTGTATCTTCCACACACCAAAGCATGATTGCTTAGTTATCATAAGGGCTCTTGTTTACTGAATGAATTACCTAAATAACATTTCCTCTTTTGAATTCATTCTGTAGAGTTATTTTCTCTCTCATTCATAGTCTAAAGCAGCTTATTTGTATCTCTCAGGCTATTGAGAACTTCTAAACTCTGTATTAAGAGCTATATTAATATTTTATTTCCCTCACAAAATCATAAGTTCTATCTATCCAGTTATTAGCATATCTTCCATACTCTGAATTACATTAAGAAAAAATTTAAAAGAAAAAGGAAAATAAAAAGGAAACATTCATATGCACACTATGTGAGTAAACACTGTTCTGAATTGGGGTACATTAGCCAATAGATAATTTTATAGATTGTTACTGTACATATAGAAGTTCAATAATATAATTCTCAATGGCTAAGGAAAAAAACTTGGAAATTCTTTAGTAAGCAACTCTAGAAACTAAAAAAGAACTTTAAAAAATCACTGTTATCGAATAAAATTACTTGGCAGACACAGGATCCACATGTAATATAAGATAATTGGACATTTATAGATGATCCTGCCTGTACCTAGCCAGTGTTTATGGATTAAAGATCACAGAGATGAAGCTGCAAGATATTTGTTATATCCTTTCCTGAGCCTAACTCCACTATACCAGATTTCCCCCTGGGATCTTCTCACTTTTAACAAGCAACTGAACCAGCCGCAAATGAAGTTACTATTCCCAACTTCATCAGTAGCATCTGTTATTTCAACGGAAACTTTTGAAACACACACAATGCCACATGCAAATCCCCTGAGGGCTGAGCCACTTTATTCACATGCATTCTCCTCAAACTGCTCTTTATTTCTGTCTTGGTTTTCTCTTATTTATACTTTTCCATCTAACAGTGGTCACAAAACCATTTCGTCATTAAATTTTTGCATCGTATAACTGGCAATAGTTTAAATAAAACAAATTTTAGTAGAAGAATTTGCAAGTTAGGCATCGAATTGTTCATCTTATTTTAAATCATATTAAATTTACCAGAAATTTTATATTTTTAAGTGTGCGTAAATGATAAATGGGGATTTAGCCTTTTCTTTTTTTAGAGGTAGAGGAGGAAGAAGAAAGAGGAAATAAATACAGGTGCTTAGCACAGGGTTATATAGAGCTCTTGCAAAGTATATCAGTCATATAAAGGCTTCTGTGTATCCACAAAGATACAGACACACACACACACACACACACACAGAGTTCTTTCTCTTCCCCCATTCCCTCCACCCCAAGCATTTAGTCAATAAACCATCTGGTTAAGAGACATTTGTTAGAAATAAAAGACCCCTCAAATTACACTAAGTAACAAGAACAAAAAAGAAAAAAGTATCAACATAAACAGTAAATATGGTGGGATTATGGGAGTTGTTTTTTCTTCTTTTAAAGATACCTACTATGGTGCCTATTCCCCACTTTCACCCTTCCCTGTCCAAAAAGGCAAAAAGAAAAATATACAATATGGACACTTGAAACATCTGTAAAATGACAAGCACATATAAAACACATCCAAATTTAATGAAGAGGCTACTTTTAAAAAGATATTATAGTTTTCTAAAGAAGATTTAAAGGCTTTATAAATTTGGTATCTACCAGCTGGTAAAAATTTAATACCAATCTGGAAGCTATATTCTTTCAGCCATCCTTCTATTTAATAGTTCTTTGCCTCCTTCCCAAAACCTTTTTCTTTTTCTTTACCTATCATTAACTTTGCATGTGAGCAAATGTACAGTCTTCAATGTCTGGTTCTCTCTTCACTCTCTCCTTGGTGAAATAAGTCACTTCAAAACAATTCATTTTTGTTATTTTGGGGGGTCATAATTTCTTCAAATCTCCCTCCAGACCTTAAGACCAAATATGCCCAGGCTTACATTTATAACTGTTTACAGGATATATTACAGTCATTGCAAACACAACATATCCAAAGCAAAACTCATCTTTATTACCCCACTTGAAACTGGCTCAAACACTTTCTTCCCTGCTGTTATTAATGACTCAAAATATATGTTTATTTTCATCTTAAGCCAATGTTCCACCCTATTATCCAATCAGGCCAGGTCCTAAATTCTACAGTGTATTTCTTTAAAATGTCTTTCCAAACCAATACTTTGGTTTCCTTCCAGTCATCACCATTTGTTTACCACCTCAGATCTAGGATTGTTGCATTGTCCCCATGTCTTCAACTTCAATTGATACATACCAGCTAAGTTTTCTCTTTAAATTCATAATTTCCTATTTTATTGCTATTTTTATCAAACTCCAATAAAACTGAAGAAGTGTAGAAGAAAAAACAGCAATTCCCTCCTCCCTACTCCAGCTCCCACTCCCCAGAAGCAAGCAGTTTCAATTCTATTTCTTTTTTTCTGCATTCTGCTAAAGTTCATCCTGATATTTATGGATTTATCTATTTTTTGCATTAATATCTAAATTCCTAATAAAGTAAAAGGAGATTCAGTTTTCTTGTAACAATCAGTTTTCTTGTAACAATCTATCTGAATTTCTTTTCCTTCGTTTCTCTTCTTAAACAATTCTTTAATTTTCCTGTATTTAATACTAGCCTAGTTGTTTCATTTACCTGGTGTGAAAAGTCTACTTACTTCTTCACCAACCATTAGCACCTCATCCCTCTACAAGGCCAATATTTAGTTACCCTCATATTTCCAGTATTAGGCCAGCGTCTGCTGCATTCTACTAGGAAAAACATTCATCACCATTAATCATCTGTGTCCAACAGACCCTTTAATAATTTAAGTCATTTCACAAATAATTTAAAGAGAAATAAAGTGATAATGAAAAAATTTTATTAGCAATCTTAAGAATTTAAACATGATAAACCCAAATTTTTATTTTATATAGTCCTATATTCAAGTTAAATATACCTAAATTGATAACATCCTGGAATACAACTAACTGCTCATCAATTGTCATGTATGAACTTGGAACACACCCATTTTGTAAATATTAATACCAGATTTCAAATACATCTCTTCTTTGCTCCATAATTACAAAACATTTTTACTTTTAGATTAATAAACACCAATTAGAATGACGAATCCATTAACTTTTTTTCACTTCCATATCATCCATTTCCTTCTAGTCACCTCTGCATACACTCTGACTTCAGCATCAGTCTACTTGAAACAAAGCATATCAAGTGAATTTTTGTACAGAAATATCATAAAATATTAAATAAGACAGCCACATCTCCTTTTATCAAAGCAGAATGGTACAGATTCTTGTCATAAAATATTGTGTAGCAAAGAACTTCCTGTTGTTTAACTGACTAGATGAGAATACCCTACTTTCTTTCTGTACTTAAAAATATATTGTTCATTCAACAATTCTTGAGTTTGAGAGAATTCATCTATGATATCCTCTAAAAAATCATAGTCTGAGACTAAAGTCTGGGTACTACAACTGGTTTCTTTGCATTCATGTTCTGATTCATCTAATAAGTGTGAAATGTCTACCTCTGTTAATTTTCTTCTATCTGCCAGTTTGGGAAGAAAATGTAAAATTCTGAATTTTCAACTTTGTTCAATGAAAGCTAAAAAAGGTGGTGCCTCCAGACTTCTTTTATATATTCATGAAAGATAATGCAATACTTTGGGAATTAAAATAAGGAAACTGAAGGATGATAAAACAGTGAAGATTTATTTCACTATTATATCATCATTCTAGGCAATTTCCTTATTCTTTTTTTTTAATTAGTTTTACTCTCTTTTAGCATAGTTGGAATAATTAGTGTGTAATGATAAAATTATTCTTAGGATGATGAAAGAGTAAAATGTTTTAACATATGGCAAAATCTAAGATCACTAGGATCCTACGATGTACCTTAGATTTACAAAAGGAACCAATGGACCCATTTAGTAATCCTGAGATAGAATGAGTTTTATTCTATTAATAAAAGTAAATTTTCTCTCTGTTCTTTGGAAAATCTCTAGGAAAGAATAAACATCATGAAATACAAATTCTTAGAAATAGTTAGAAATGCTCACAAAAGAAACAAAATTAATTGGGTATAATGAACCTGATGGTATGCTGAGGGTTAAAGTAAACATTATTCTTAACTCTTACCATTATTCATTCAACAAATATTTACTGAGCTACTCCTATATTGAGGCACCTTGGGCTAAACAAAACAGAGATTGCTGCCCTTATGAAATTTACATTCTAGTGTCTCTCTAGTGTAGAGAGACGATAAACAACAAACATAACAAATAACTAGATGATGTACATTAACAATAATAAATGCTTTTGAAAAAAGAAAAAGTAGAGCATGGTAACGGGAACTGGTAGCGTTGGGTATGAGTTACAATTTTACATAGGGTGGACAGAGTAAACCTCACTGATATTTAAGCAAAAACTTAAAGGACATCAGGGAATTAGCCACGCAGTTCTGGGATATCCTAGGCAGTAGGAACAAAGTGAAGTCCTTTAAATAAGAATATTCTTGGTGTGGTTGACAAACAGCAGAGGGGCCAGTGGTAAGAACAGTGGAAATGAGGGGGAGGTGAGGTCAAGGAAGTACAGGGTTGCCAGTTTATGAAGGGCCTTGTAGGCCTTATAAAGATACTTGCTTTTACTCTGAGTGACATGGGAAGTCAATGGAGGGTTTTGAGCAGGGGAGTGATATGATTTCACTGACAACTTAAAGAATCACTCTGTTGGGACTTCCCTGGTGGTCCAGTGGTTGAGACTTCGCCTTTCAATGAAGGGGGTGCCAGTTCGATCCCTGGTCAGGGAGCTAAGATCCCACATGCCTCAGGGCCAAAAAACTAAAAGATAAAACAGAAGCAACAATGTAACAAATTCAAAAGATTTTGGACTTCCCTGGTGATGCAGTGGTTGGGAATCCGCCTGCCAATGCAGGGGACAAAGGTTCGATCCCTGGTCCAGGAAGATCCCACATGTTGCAGAGCAACTAAGCCCGTGCTTTACAACTACTGAGCCTGTGCTTTAGAGCCCGCGTGCTACAACTTCTGCGCCCGCATGCCAACTCTTTAAAGAATCACTCTGTTGAGATTAAAAAATGAGGGGAGGGGCAAGTAAAGAAGCAGGGAGACCAATCAGGTGGCTATTGCAATAATTTAGTTAACAAATGATGATACTCCTGAACAGGATGACAGCAGAAGATGTTCTGAGAAGTGAAGGAATTCTGAATATATTCTGAAGGTAGAGCCAATGAGATTTCCTGATGAATTTGATATGAAAGTAAGAGAAGACCGGTGTCAAGGATGACTCCTAGTTTTTTAATCTGAGCAACTAAAAGGATACAGTTGATGTAACTAAAAACTGAAGACAAAGATGTTTAGGGGCAAAGATGAATTTCATTCTGAAGAAATTCAATTTGTGATATCTACTAGACATCCAAATGAAGATGTTGAGTAGGCTACTGGACATACCAGTCTTAAGTTTAAGAGACAGACCTAAACTGGAAATATAAACTTGCCAGTTGTGGCATGCATATGGTGATTAGAACAGGACTGGATGACAGTACCCAGGGATTGAGTATAAGGAAAGAAGAAAAAAGAAGCAAGGATTTAGAAGGAATAAGCAGTGAGGTGGGAGGAAACCTGTTGGGAGGAAGTAAGAATGCCCTGTAAACCAACTAAAGAAAATGTATCAAAGGAGGTGTTGTCAATTATGGGAAATGTTACTGATAGGTCAGGGTAAGATAAAGGCTTGGAACTGACTCTTGTAATTATTAGCAAGTCACTGGTGATCTTGATAAGAGAAGTTTGAACGAAGCAGTAGGGCAAAAACCCTACTGAACTGAAGTGGAGGAGAGAGACTGGAGGCAGTAAACAGACAACTGTTTGAGCAGTATAACTACACAAGAAATATTCATCTAAAACTTGGTACCCTACTACTTTAAAAATTTTACATTCTAATGATACCAGGTGACTCATTATGTGGGGGAGAATTTTAGTATCACATGGAAGACAAGCCCCATAAGTTACTCAAGTTTCAATTTAGCTTCAGAAAGATTACTGACAGAATTCTTTAAATTCAAAACACAAATATTTACCAATGGACCTACAATAACTATTACTCAAAGTTGAGAATGAGAGAGGACAAGCAAGAAGTTATGGAGGATTAGATATTATTACATAAAACTCTGAATTCAAAAGAAAACAAATTTTAAAAACTCATCCTAGTTGATAGTACTTTTAAACAAATGTTCATCTTGAGTTTTGAGGAAATTCTAATGTGCATTTTTACACATTTTTCTAATTTAACCCTCACAACAATCCTATAGAGGCAGCTGTTATTATTTTCATTACACAGATGAAAAAGGATGAGGTTTATGTGAATCTTAAAATAATTTATTTAGTGCCACAAAACTTTTAAGTGACAGACTGGAAGCTCACTTCCAAACCATGCTTTTAATCAATATGTTCTTATCACCTCCCTAAACTATTTTTATGAATAGTCTCTGGCTTTGTTTAATAATAAAATTGTTACTGAAAATCTCCACAATATTATCACTTTATCATATAGCACATGGTAGTTAATAATGTGAAAACAACTTGCTGAATTTCAAACTGCACTTTTCCATTTTTTAATATAGGACTATATTCTGATAGGAAAAATGGTATTATCTGAAGAGCAATGCTGGTCCTCTATGAAGTTTTATAAAAATAATGTTCCAACATTCCAGTTGTGGTTAATTTTTGTCTATAAGGGGACAGGAACCATTTCCTTCTTATTCTTGTACCTCTATTGCCTTGCATGGTGTCTGGCACATAGTAGAAGGTCAATAAATATTATTTAATGAATTAAATTGGAAGAACCAAGTAATTTCCTTAAAAAAGATGTCAATTGTTTTTACTGATCTTTAAAAATCAACTGGGATCTATCCATGGCATTGGTTAGCTCTTACTTCTATTTACATAAGCATCAACTAATGAATATTTGATTGATTCATAGCTTGCTCAACTAGCTATGAATGATTTTGATTTTTTAAAAATAACATCCATTATGTCTCAGTGAGACTCGTTCTCCTCCTGGACATCCAGCATTGGTCAAACTACTCTGTATGTCTCAGCAGGTTTACGTAATTTTAACAAGATGGTAGCTGCAGTGTGCAATACAGGGCCACAGGCCAGAGGTGGCCACTGAGCACCTGAATGTGGCTGGTGTGACTTGAGACGGGCTCTAAGTGTAAAACCCACACCAGGTTTTGAAGACATAATACAAAAAAAGAAGGGGTGTGTGTGTAAAATATCTTTATTGATCTGTTTTATCTTGACTGCATGCTGCAATGATAATATTTGAGATACTAGGTTAACGAAAATATTAAGACCACATTCATCTGTTTCTCCATTTTTTAAAAACGTGGCTCCTAGAAAATATAAAATTATATATATATATATATAAAAAAATAACATCCAAAAAGAACAATGTAGCCCTTTATAGGCCATATGGAATATTTGATCAGATCCACTCTCCCAAATTCTATTTTAAACTTATAATGCCACAACCGATTTGTAATAGGACCAATACTGAAAAATAAGAGAGGAAAAAGAAAAAACAAGGAACAGAAAAAAAGTGAAAGAGAGAAGAAAAAGTTAGGAAATAGCAGAAGAAAAAGGAAAGAAAGAAATGATTTTTAAAGTATCCATTTTAGAATAAAAGAGAGGCAGTTTACTGTGCAAGTAAACACCAGATATGAATTGAGACCTAGGTTCTTCCAAAACATACTGAATAATTTTGTACTAATCATTGTAACTCTCTAGACTTCAATTTCTCATTTGTGAGCATGAATCTCACCCCTACATGATCTTTTAAGATAAATTCCTATTTTTTCCCCCTCAGGAACCAACTCAAACGGAACACACTTCTGTCCCAGACAGAAACCAATCACTCTGGATTATTTTCTCTATGAGTTCTACTGTTTTACAAAATCTCCATTAAGTTCCCATCCATGCTAGAGAGAAAGATATACTTAAGAAACTTTTGATAACAAAAGCTTCAAGTAACAAAGGAAGGTTTTAAAATTAAATCCTAAATTTGTAAATAGAAATATGAATTAGCAACATATGTGAAATATTTGTTAGAAATATAAACAGCTCATGCCCCCTGGGAATACACACTAACCTCCACCTCAGAAAGACCATGACTATTTATAATCTCCGTGCAGTATGCACTATTGAGGCCTACCAGGCAGGGTTAAAGCTGGATTTTCAACAAGGCTCACAAGTCCTGAGGTTAAATATACATGAATTAAGGATGTTTAATCCAACTTAAGATACCATCTTTTCATATTTAAAGCAGCTTCCCTTAAACAGGAAAAAATACAAAATACATGAGCTGGCTCTGACAGTAAAAGCTCCTGCAAAGGTAATGTAAAGGTTCACTTTTTTTTTTTAAACCATTTAAACATATACTGTGTTTACTCTCATTTCCAAAACATATAGTATGTCCTGCTAAAACCAAAATACTTTTATGGAGTAAAAAGTCTTAAAAAAAAAGTTAACAAATTTCAAAGCTTAACAAACATCATTGCTTAAATATAATTAGGACTAGCTACATAAAATGAGAAAAAGGTACAGGTTTTTTTGGGTGTGTGTATAAACACACATAAGTCTGTATACACACAGAGAAAGAAAACAGTTAAACAGTTTCTACCTGTTTTGTGTACTCCCTTTCAGATATTGTTCCCCTAGAGTCTTGGCCTCTGTTGCTGTCTAACTTGAATTCACAAAACTCAATGGCTCGTGGTTTTCAAAGCTTAGGGCTACGTTTGCAGAACAAAGTCGCTTTCTCTCTCTCTCTTTTTTTTGGTGGGTACAAGTATGGGGACCACAGGAACAGTTAAATTCATGGCATGGCTGGTCTACCACACAGTCGGGGGAATTCTTTAAATAGAGCCTGTCACTCTCTTGGTCCATCAATAGGATTTCCTTCTCAAACTGCTGATTCGTTCAGGTACACAACAGAGGAAATTTCAGTTAACCTTTGTTTCACCCCAGGGAAAAATCTGTCTGAAAGTATAAAATGAATAGATTAAAAAAAAAAAAAAAAAAAAAAGCAGCTCAGCCACAGGGCCATTCTCCTAGTGTTCACTGCAGCTTAAGTTAAACAGTAAAAAGGGACAGAGGAATGTTTCATTCCCAATGGAAAATTTGAGCACAATATATAACCTGGAAATCAGTAGGTCACAGTTTATTTTGATGACTAAACCAAACCAACTGTCCCTTCTGTTTAATAAACTTGAAAATTCCCCTTCTGATAATTTTATAAGTCAGAGTTATTTTTTTTCTCACATCACCATTACCACTATAATTTGACTGCAGTGTCTATAGCAAAGTTACATCCTCGATTTTCTTTTAAAAAAAAAAAGAAACTCAAGAATATTTTCAAATAAAAGTAAAACATTTAAGTTCAAGTAGTAATGGAGAGAAGGGGAAAGTAGGGATAGAATAAATCAGAGTCCTGTTAAATTCTTTCTGTTATTCATTTTTAAATAAAAATTCAAGTAGGGAAGGACAAAAAAAGGAGACCACTTTTCCATTATAAAGTTCTCTGTTTTCAAACAATGGGAGTATTTGAAGAGGCTATAGTTAGATTTAGACATGTGAAATCTTGAAGTGAGGAGTAAAAACAAAACTTAAAGTTTGTTTTCTCCTGAAATTAAGGTAATTTAGATTACATATACATATTTTTTAGAAATATAAAATTATAAAAATATTTTTTAAAAATATAAATTTTAGGATATGGTGGATATACAATGGCTACCTAGTCTTTATTTCTCCTAAATGATTTCTGAACCCCATGGAACAGAAAAAGCATTGTTCTATCAATACTTTTTATACATATTACCATGTGTAATTCCTATATATTGACCATAAGCAGATAGAGCAGCTCTTGAAAACAACAGCAAGATGCATTTTGCCTCTGGGACCAATGTCATTTTCATAAGAGAAAAAAATGATTCAAGGCCTTCTTGCTTAAATTTTCTTACCAACTTTTTTTTTACAGCTTTTTTTGGGGTGATAAAATACACACAATATTTACCATCTTAGCCATTTTTAAGTGTATAGTGGCATTAAGTACATATTACTGTGTAACCATCACCACTACCCACCTCTAGAACTTTTCTCATTTTGCAAAACTGAAACTCTATATCCATTAAACAATATTTTACCAATTTTTGGTGGAGAACTTGGAAGGTATGTTCTTATTCTACTGACAAGGTCTCTGCTCCTGTAAGTGGAGCTGATGCTCACAGTATCAACACTTTATTCAGAAGAGACTGGAAGATGCTTATCACACACCTTGCTCGAAAGGCTTAAGACAAAGAGAGACTTAAAAGGTGGAAGGAAAGTGGAACCCTATGACCTTAAGAAATACACACTGGATCAAGGACATGTCTTTATTAAAAAGCAAGACTATAAATGCAGGATATTAAAGAACATTTACTTGTATTTGCATATTTTAATAACCAAAGGAAGTACTAATTCAGCTCTTTCGTGACAGAGTTCTCTGGGCATCCTTAGCCTAGGAAACAGAACCTGCTAGGTAAGTAGGTTGGTTACCAGGACCTGAAGGGAAACCATTAGTAAATGTAACATGAGACTAAGTACAATTACATGTGGTAGGAGATGTATTTAAATATCTGGAGGATATTTTATCGGGTTTTTTTTTTCTGAAAATCGATTTTGGGTACCAGGTGGACATCATATACAAATAGAGACAGTCTTCCACACTCTATGTAATAGATTCTAGTTATTGCCCTTTACAGAAACAAAAATATAAGCCTGCTCTGTTCTGTACCATTAGACAGCATTTCTAATGGTAAATCCTCTGAAATTAACCCATCAAAAACACTGAAAACAAAGACAAAATAATATAAAAGTTATTTTAAGAAACACCAAGATTAAAAAGCATGTGGGTTAAAAATGGCAGGAATCCATGGGAGGTAGTTACAGGGAAAGAAGATTCCAAAATCATCCATAGAGAAGACCCAATGAATAACAGACCGATACATAAAAGTAACAATACTTTGAGAAGTCTGGATCATAAAGTCCAGGTAAACAGGTAATAAAAATTCAAGAAAACTCTAATAAGATTCCTGAACCAGGGGTGGGATGGGATTGAAGGTGGATGAGATGGAGGCAGCTGGTGGCAGTGGTGGTATAGTAAAAGAACTCAGCAAAAGGAGGCACCTGAAGGACTTCTTAGAATGTTCCAGGTATGCTGGAAAAGAATGCATATTCTGCAGCTATTGGGTTTTGCGGTCTATATATGTCCATTAGGTCAAGGTAGGTGATAGTATTATTTTGAACTATGTCCTTATTCTCTTTTTTAAAAAATTTTTATTGGAGTATAGTTGATTTACAATGTTGTGTTATATCCTTATTCTTTTTTTTAATATCCTTATTCTTAATCTAGTATTTCTATCAATTACTGAGAAAGGGGATAGGTATTGATGTATCTATGATTGTGGACTTCTTTCTTCCTTTAATCCTGTCAAATTTTGCTTTATCTATTATCTGCTTGATTCTTATGCCTTTGCTGATGACTTGATACTTTAATCTTTCTGAAATGTCCTTGTTTATCTCTATTACTACTCTTTTCTCAAAGTCTACTTATCTGATATTAACATGCCCACTGCAGTTTTCATGTGCTTACTTTTAGCATGTTGTATCTTTTACCATCCCTTTACTTATATAAATTTTCTTATATTTGGTTTTCAACAATTTGACTGAGTCTCTTGAACATGTTCAATTTTATCTTTCACCAATTTAGGCAGCGCTTTCCATATATTTATGTATGTATTTTTCCTCCCTGGCCCATTTCCTTTCTCCTTTCCTTCTGAGACTGCAATGACACTTATTAGGTCCTTTAATATTGTCTGATAAGTCCCTGAGGCTCTGCTCTTTTAAATTTATTTTTATAATATTTTTTCTCTCTGTTTTTCAGATTGGATAATTTTGGTCTTCAAGTTCACTGACATTTTCAATCTACTATTAAGCTCATCCAGTTAACTTTTATTTCAGATAATATACCTTTCAGTTCTAGAATTTCCATTTTATTTCTCTACTGAGATTTCATGTCTATTATTTCATTATATGCATATTTTATATCCTTGAACACAGTCAAAATAACTTCTTTAAAATCCTTGTCTAATTTCAACACTTGGGTATCCCAGATTCACTGTTCATTGACTGCCTTTTCTTAAGTATGCATCAAATTTTTCAGTTTCTTCATATGTCTGGTAATTTTGGATGGTATCCTGAACCTTGTGAATGATACTTTATAGGCTATGGATTCTGTTATGTTCCCTTAAAGAGAGTTGATGTCTGTTCAAGGATCAAAAATTTGGCAAATATTTATATGCATAATTTGGGCTTCCTTCTCGGTAAATTCCCCTTCATTGTCCAGCTGCTATAGTAACCTATCTCTTCTGATTCCCAACATCAATCAGTAAGACTATGAATTTCTTTCATAGTTCTAGCCACTCCCATGCTATACCAATTAGTGACTGCCCTCAGGCAAAAAGCCATAAAAACAGGAAACTCATTCAATACTATTCCTTTATCCCAAATGTTGACTCCCTATCAGCTTCCACCTGCTTTTGGTTGGTCTCCAGTACCTTCAGATATTTTACGATTTTAAGTATTAAGGTATGCTTTAAAGTGATGTGTGTATAAACTATATTATATACATAAACAGTTATAGCATAGTATTCCACCCAGAGTATAACTATCTGTGGGAAGGCTGATCCATTATGAACAATTTTGCCATTACTGGAAGCAGAACTCCGGGACTGCTTTTCTTAGCATGGTGTTATAACATTTTTTTTTTAATCTTCTTTTGCTCTTCCTTCTTAGCTTCATTCAAGGATTGAGTCTATGCTATTTACTGCTCTGTCCCTTTCCCCTAGCATAGGGCTTGTTACATAATAAGGGGTGTCCTATAAATATTTGTTGAATGAATGAATGATGAAATAAGTCGAAGTGAAAATCATCAATAAGCATCAGAAAGTCCCAAGGAGGGGGAAGGTACTGGGCTGGAGTGATTAGCAATTTCTCATCATTTAAGAAACCTTGTTTCTTCTTGGAGGCAAAGAAATTTACCCTTAGTTTCCAAATATGATGCATTATTTATAGGATTTAGATTGTTTTAAACTGTAGCTTCTTGTCTTCTGGATAAGATAACTCTAGTCATGAGTTTTATTATTCAGGGATCCCATACTGAGTATAAATCCTTTTCATCAGAGAAAATGTTACATTTTAGTTCTCTGGGCAAATTAATTATGATTTACTATTTTAGGCCACCTTCTAAATTCCTGGGATAATTATATGAGATTCTAATTTCCAAAACATTCATTTGCAAATAGCTCATGAATACTGCCCAATTTCCCAAAAGACAGTATGAAAATGAGCACCCTAAATGATGGGGAAGACAATTAACATCTATTGAGGGACTGCTAGGTGAAAAGCTCTATAATAAGTGTTTTATCTCATTTAATCTTCTCAATTACCCTATGACATGGATATTATTACTAACTATTTACAGATAAGTAAACTAAAGCTCAAAGCTGGCCAAGGTCACCCAGTAGGTAGAGCATGAATTCAAATTTGATAACTTTTGACTACACTGAAATCAAGCACTGCTGTTCATCAAAAAATAAAACACTCTATTAAGAGAGTAAAAAGGCAAGCCACAGACTGAGATATCTGCCTAACATATAAAGGATTCACATCCAGAAGATATAATAAACCCCTACAAGTTAAAACAAATAATTAGGAAAACTAGCAAAGGACTTTTAAAAAAAAGGCCTTCACAAAAGAAGGTATCTAAATACCAACAAACATGAAAGGTACTTGACTTCCTTTAGCTATTAGGTAAATACATGTTAAAGACACAATAAAACACTTCTATTCACCTACCAAAATAGATAGAATTAAGAACACTAACAATCTTAAGTGTTGGCAAGGATATGGACAATGGGAACTCTCTTAAACTGTTGCTTAGCATGTAAATTGGTACAACCACTTTGGAAAAAAAGTTTGTCATTATCTACTCAAGTGGTGGATATGCATACCATAGAACAAAGCAATTCTAGTCGTGATACCTGAAAGAAACGCAAAACATGCACATTAAGAGCAACACTGTTAGTAATAGCCAAAATGTCCATTTACAGTAGAATGGAAAAAACTCTGGAATAGTCATACAATGACATATCCTACAACAATTGAAAAACAAACAAAACAAGCCACAGCTACATAATGTTATATAAAAGAAGGCGGACATGTACAAAATGTATATTCAACGAGTCCATGAATATAAACCTCAAAAACAGGCAAATCTAGACAATGGTTTAAGGAATACAGCAGTGATGAAACTGTAAAGAAAATCAAGGAAAGTATTATCACAAAAATCAGGCAATCTTTTGGAAGAAGGCAAAGGTTATGACCAGGGAGGGGGATATCGAGGGCTTCACTGTGCTGGTAATATCCTATATTTTCCCTTGGTGATGATTACATGAGTTATTTGCTATATAACCATTCATCAAAGTAGATGTTAAATTTGAGAAGAACATGCTGGAGAGACCTTCCTACCCAGTTATCCATTATTAGTATAAAGTTCTAATACTTTAGACAGTGTGGTACAGGTACGTGAATAGATAGGTAGCCAAAGGAAAGACTTGCGTTCATAAACTTGATATACGACACTGATGCCATTCCACGGGAAACCGAGGTTTATTCCATAAATGGTGCTGGAACAATGGGAAAAAACAAAATTGGAATTCACCTCTCACCATACACAAAATTCGTCTCTCACCATATACAAAAAAACAATTCCAAGTGGATTAAAATCCTAAATATGGAAAGCAAACATTTTTTAATTGTGTAAGAAAAATATAAAATATATTTTTAAATCTCAGAAATGGGAATGATTTTTAAAGAACAGACTACTAAGGAAAAGACTGATAAAATACATCAAAATTTAAAACTTTTACACGTTAAAAGACATCATTAAGAAATCAGTATAGTTGGTAGTTAGATAAAATCGTATCAATACACATTTATGAAGTTGACAGCTATACTATGGTTACATAAGAGAATATCTCTATTCTTAGGAAATATAGATTGAAGCGTTTGGGGTAAAAGGACAGGCATGATGTATCTAACTTACTTTCAAAAGGTTCAGAATATATGCATACACACATACATAGATACATAAATACATAGAGTGTGATTAATAAAACAAATGGAAGAAAATATAAACACTAACTGAATCTGGATAATAGGTATAGAGATATTCTTTGTACTATTTTTATTTTTGCAATTTTTTGTAAATTTGAAATTACTTCCAAAGAAAAAGTGTTTTGTTTTTACATTTTTAAAGACATCATTAAGAAAAAGTAAAAGAAGCCACAGACTGGGAAGAGATGTTGGTAATGCATATAAACAACACGGGTTCATATCCAGAAGCTATAACAAATGTCTACAAATCATTAAGGGGAAAAAAGACAACACATAGGAAAGAATGGGCAAAAGATATGAACAGGTCATTAACAGAAAAAACATCGAAGAATGATGCAAGATCCAATTAACACATGAAATGATGTTCAGCCTCACTAGTAATCAGAGAATCAAGAATCTAAACAATGAAATACAACTGCAAAACAGAAAAATTTGACATATCAAGTATTGACCAAGAGGAAGGTAAACAAGAACTCATACAATCATGCCTGTAAGGATTCTTTGCAAAATCTAGTAAAGTGTAAGATTACCCCTTGACTCAGTAATTCTACTCCTGGCTACACACTCTAAGATCAGGGGTCATCAACCTTTTTCTTAAAAGGCCAGAGAGTAAATATTTTTAGGCTTGTAGGTCATAAAGTCTTTCAGCTACTCAACTCTGCCACTGTAGGCTGAAAGGAGTCACAGACAATACAAAGACAAATGGACATGGCTGTTTCATTAAAGCTTTATTTACAGAAACAGGCAGTTGGCCTGTGGGCCATAGTTTGCCAACCCCTGCTCTAGAGAAACCCTCATATACGTGCACCAAGAGATACATGTAAGAATATCCATAACAGCTTTATTTGTAACTGCAAAAATTTCCAACAATCTAATTGTGCATTAATACAGAATGGATATATTAGTGGTACACTCATATAATAGAATACCATACAGCAGTCAAAAATGAATGAACTAGAGCCACATATATCAACATGAATGCATCTTACATTTGTAATACTGACTATAGAGAATTTCAGAAGTATACTTATACGATAGTGCCAATTACATAAAGATTGAAAACATGCAAAGTAATATACACACACAAATATACAGTAAAGGTATAAAGCATGCATGGGGCAAAGATAAACTATCATTATGAAAGGTTTAAAAAACAAAAAGCAAGGAAGTGATTACTATAAATGTCAAGGTAATGAATATATCTGTAGGGGAAGGAAGAGATGAACTATGGTAGAGAAGGGACACGCTTCAGGGGTACTGTCAAGGTCCTATTTCTTGACCTGGGTGATGGTTACATAGATGTTCACTTCACACTTTTCCCTACATGTTTTATGTATGCATTTAATTTTAGGAAGATTTCCTTGCCCACCCCCTAACAGGAATGATAAAACAGAATTCAACATAATTTGCACAGTAAAAACAAGTGGTTGAGAGAGGATTAAAAAGTCAACTTGTTGGCTATCTGAAAATATAAATTGTTTACTAGTCAAATCACCAAACCCAGCAGAGACTTATGAGAGTAAAAGGTAAATAATGGGAATAAACTTTAAAATTTTTGTTTCTCCTGGAGAACTCCCAATACAATGGGATGTTTTAAATTCTTCAATAATGACATTTCGTTTCTACTGTATAATGCTTATATGTGCTCTTTCTCACTCATTCACTATTTTGGAAAATTTCCAACATACAAAAGTTGACAAAGTAGTATAAAGAACCCTCATGGACCCAGCTTCAATGATTATTAAGTTATGACCACTTTTATTTCACTTATATCCCTAACCATCTATATCTATATCCCTTCCCCTGTCCCCCTACTGGATTACTGTTAAGCAAATCCCAGACATTGTATCATTTCATCTGTAAAAATTTCAACATACTATCTCTAAAAGATAGAGACTTAACTGTAATACCAATAACATACTTTAAAAAATCCACCACAATTAATCAAATATTCATCAGTGTTCAAATTTCCATAATTATCTCATAAATAAGACAAGATAAAAAAATGTCCACTGTAATAAATTAATATTTCTTTTAAGGCTCTATTATATTTTGAAGCACGTAGAATTCCCTAGGAGGTCTTCTCAGCAGTGTAATTTTATGTGTATATAATACATCTGAATCTTTTCTAATGAAACATCAAGAACCTGACCATAAATTCTGGAATACATCAAGTTCCATTCCTAAACCTGCTTTTCTCTATCAACACTGTCCAATAGAAATTATAATGCAAGTCACAAATGTGAGACAGGTAATTTTAACTTTTCCAGTAGCCACATTAAACAAGTAAAAACAGGTTAAGTTAATTTTAATAATATATTTTATTTAGCCCAATTACCTAAAAGATCATTCCAACATGTATTCAATATACAAAACTACCAATGACATACTTTACCATGTTTTTTTCATGCTGTCTTTAGACTACAGCATACCTCAATGCAGATTAACCACATTCCAAGTACTTAAAGCCACATGTGGCTATCATATTACACAACACAGCTCTATACTCTTTCTCAACAGCTTAAAGTCTAAATGAGACTAACTAGCTATGCTTATGATTCATAGATAAACCTCTCTTGAGCTGACCACTGCTGTAATTTCAATTGCCTAGGTACCTCAGACTCAACATGTTCCTAGACAAACTCATCTTCCTAATACCTGTCCCTCCTCAGTGCTTCCTATCTTAGTACATGGCGTGCCCATACATACAGTACACAAATCAGAAACCTGGGAGTTGTTTTTGTTGTCTTCCTCTCCCTCATCTCCCATATAGAACTCCTCACCAAGTTTTGTTGATTTTAATATCTAAAATTGTATCAAATTCAATTCTTTCTCTTGACTGCCACCTCACTAACTTTGCAACATTTCATTCCTGGAATGATATAATAGCTACTTACTTAACTGGTTTTTCTGCATCTACTCAAGGCCTTCTGACCAATTTTCCATCTTGCAGCTTAGAGATCGTTTCAAAATGCAAATCTGATCCCATAACCCCTGCTTTACACACTTCGACAGTTTCCAAATGCTTTAAAAATAAAGATCAAAAACCTTAACATGGCCTACAATGTCTGCAATTTCTGATCTTACTTTTCCAGTCTCATCTCACCCTACATGCTCTCTCTCACACTCTGCCTTCAAGTCACACTGGTCTTCCTTCCGGACAGCAAACAAGCTATTATTCCTTCCATTAGAGGACCCTTGCACATGTTATTTCCTTGGCTCAAAACAATTTTCATATCACTATTTCAAATAATTAATTCTAATCATCTTTTGGATTTCAGCTTAAATACCACCCATGAAACATTTCCTTGGCCTCCATACTTGGTTAGGATCTCCATTACATATTCTCGTAGCACTGTTTTTTATCTTTCTTTCACAGCAGTTTGGTTCATTTTGTATTCCCAACCTAGCACATGGTTAGTACTCAATATATTTGTTGAAAAACCAAATAAATAGCGTACTGACAGTGACGCTAGAATTAACAACTATAGAGTTTCATGGTTAAGAGAACAAGATTAGCCCCTTGAAGCAGCAGAAATTCTGTTGATTTTCTGATGGGAGGAGGACAGGGCTCAAGAGAGCATTCATGACTTTTGAAGCTTACTACTTTCTGTTTCTCTGCAAATAAACACTTGATAGGTCTGGAAACTATGTGTACCTGACCTTACTGACCAGGCAGAGAAACATGGTTTACCAGTAAGCTCTCATTATTTTGCAATAGTAGCCTGTTTGTTCTGAGAGCACTTTAGAGATACTAAGGGTTTTTACAAAATATTCACAAAGAGTTTTGCTGTGCTGAGCCCTATGGGGAACAAAAAGTCTAAAACAGTTTCTGCTCTGAGGAACTTACAATCAAGTTAGGGCACAAAACACACACGAAATGGTAAGGACAAAACCAATACATGAAGAAAATTAAATGAATGGTACTATCCTACAAGAAATGTTACTAAGGTTGAGAGAAGGAAAGACTTGGGTTAATAGTAATCAGAGAGGAAATCTTCATCTTCAAGAGGAAGATGCAATTTGATGAAAAGGAGTCAAAGACAGAAAAGGGAAGAACATTTCTAGCAAGATGAAATGCTAAAGACAAGAAGCAGAGAATGAAAGAGCAAGGTTTGTTCTAGGTCTGAGTGCATCAACTTGGCTAGTAACATTATGACAACAGTAAGCTAGGTTGGATTCATCTCACCTTAATCGCAGCTCCATCTCTAAGGATCAAAACAGGTCATCAAAATAGATGACCACAGACTTCTCTGATGTTATACTAATTACCTTAGCCAAGAAACACTGACGATTAATGAACCTTATGGCTTATTTGCCAAAGCCTTTCCTAACTGTGTCTGAATGGATAAATTAAATGTGAAGGCATATCCCATGGGCTGTCTTCTGGACAGAACACCTCCCTCTCTTAATATAATACTTTCTGACCAATGTTTATATAGGAAACTTTGAATTTATTTTCCCTAAATTCAAATTGTATGTGAAAAGTCTCAACCTACCTTCAAAATATAACTGGTACCAAACATCAAACACCACAAAGAGATCACAAATGAAACAACAGGATGTAAAGCTCGTTTTGTAATTTTTACCCTAAAGCACTAACTACCTCCCCCAACGATTTTTCAAAACCTTCCTGTTCAGAAGGCTACAGTTGTACGTTAGCTCACCTGGGCTTCACAGTCTGTGTGAAATAGTTTTTCCCTTCTTTGCCCATTTTGGCCACAACATCATTTCTTTCTTTTCCTTTTTTCTAAAAACATAAATTTATTTATTTATTTATTTTTTGGCTGCGTTGGGTCTTCATTGCTGTGCATGGGCTTGCTCTGGTTGTGGTGAGCAGGGACTACTCTTTGTTGTGGTGCATGGGCTTCTCATTGCAGTGGCTTCTCTTGTTGCAGAGCACGGGCTCTAGGCATGCGGGCTTCAGTAGTTGCAGCGTGCAGGCTCAGTGGTTGTGGCACATGGGCTTAGCTGCTCTGCGGCATGTGGGATCTTCCTGGCCCAGGGATTGAACCCATGTCCCCTGCACTGGCAGGCATATTCTTAACCCCTGCACCACCAGGGAAGCCCCATCATTTCTTAAAACAAGTGAAAATGGCTAATTCAACATTCCTTGTCTCCTTAACTTTCTTCCAGCTCCACCTCCCTTGAGTGACAATTCATTACAGAAAGGTGGCTTGTTTTTTCCACAGTAACCTTTTATCTGAATTTTTCTAACTATATAAATATATATAAACTATATTTAGTTACTGCTGTGTATTATTTGATGTGTATTATTGTAAAGATAACATCTATGGTATGGCATGCAAACTGCACATGCTACTACATTAAAAGCAACCATTTATTAACAATTATATTAATTGCTTTATGATCAGGATGCTCATTTTTCCATTTTACTTCCCGACATGATAATGTTTCATAGATATAGGCATTTTACTGTATTTTAGTTACATTTTAGGAAACTGACTGAAGGTTTTGGGTGGGTGTGTAACACACTAAAATTTTCCCCAATTATAGGAATGGGAAACAGGCTCTCATTTTCAAGCAGAACATCTGATTTTTCAGGAATGAATAGAAATGATTATATTTAGTAGAGACTAGGCAAAGATTAACCCTCTTTCAAAGAACTCAGTAAAAATAAGGTGTTTTTCTTTCAATGTGGTATAATTTCTTTTCTAAATCTGATGTGACCTAAGAATTAAAATATGCTGGCCAGGACTTCCCTGGTTGCACAGTGGTTAAGAACCCACCTGCCAATGCAGGGGACATGGGCTTGATCCCTGGGCCAGGAAGATCCCACACACCAAAGAGCAGTTAAGCCCATGTGCTACAACCACTGAGCCTGTGCACCACAACTACTGAAGCCCGCATGCCACAACTACTAAGCCTGTGTGCTGCAACTTCTGAAGCCCGTGCGCCCAGAACCCGTGAGAAGCCACCACAATGAGAAGTCCATGCACTGCAAAGAAGAGTAGCCCCCGCTCGCCACTAGAGAAAGTCTGTGTGCAGCAACGAAGACCCAATGAAGCCACTAAATAAATAAATAAATAAATAAATAAATAAATAAATAAATAATGCTGGCTATCCTTTGTACATGATAGAGTATAGGAACAAATAGCAGTCATTTTTCTAAACACAGAATAAAAATAATTATTTTTTTAAACTACATACTTCTGGAGAAACTATAAAAAATCAATTTGCCAGTTCATCCAGCTTCATAAAATCAAGGAGATGATGTCCCTCTCCTACCAAGATCTCACATTTTATTAATTACAAATTTTATTTTCTAATATATTCCTATCATCTTATGAGTAACAAATGGGAAAATTCCCACTACCTTACTTATAGAAAACAAAATGATAGATAACTTTTTCATGAAACAAAAACAGTAAAATCAAATTCACTTCCTGTATCATAATTTGATTTTTCAGAAATACAATTATATATTCCCAGTTTTCAGGATACCTTTTTAAAATACTTAAATTAAGACAATGATTTTTAAGATTGCAGTTTCTCAATATTCAAAAAAAATTTTTCTGTAATGAGAGTATAAATATCCTATTCATTTGTGTGCTTCCAAGAAGGACACTATTGTGTCCTATGCGTTCCTGCCAAAAGAGCACAGCTGAAATTAAATCATGAGGAAACATAAGACGAACCTAAGTTGAAAGACATTTTACAAAATAACTGGCTAGTATTCTTAAAAGTGGCAAGATTATTAGACAAAGAATAAAACTGTCCCAGACTAAAGGAGATGACTATGAAGTCACAAAAACTAAATGTAACCCTGGATCCTAGATCAATCCAGGCTTGGAAAAAGACTGTTAGTTATAGAATTGATGACATGTGAATAAATTCTGATAGATTAGTTAATATTATATCACTGTTACTTCCCTGATTATGTGAATTGTACTATGGAGGTAAGATCTCAGCAATTTGGGAAGCTGGGTGACAGGTACATAGGAATTTTTTAGTCCGATATATTTCAAAATAAAAAGTTTAAAAATTACATACACACACACACACACACGCACACACATGTACGAGCCCAAAAACTGTGGAAGTGTTGGGCTGGATGTTTAGAAATGGAATGTAAGCACACAAGTGAGAAAGAAGGTGGTCATGAACTCCCAATTTCCCAATGCCAAATTGCTGTTCTCGGGTTCTTAATGCAGGGTTTTCTCCTCTCTTTACTGAGAACTGTAAACATCTGCAGAATATGTCTGTGGCCAGTTATTTTTTTTATTACAGTTTGCATTTTGGTGGCCATGTTTGGAAACTTCAATGGCTCCTTTGGCTGATGATGTCACTGAAAATGTTGTATGTGGATTCATGGAGAATTTAAAGTTTGCCTAAGGTTCAGAACTAGCTTTCTTCCCAATGAGAAAAGTTTCCCAAATTAAAGAACACATAGGTCTTTATTAGTTCACACACTCTAATCTAAGCTGAAAGACCTCCCTGTCTAAACAAGGTATATGCTGCTCTACAGATATTTACATAAACTACAAGGTAATGGTACCTCCTAGAGCCTTGGTAGGCTATGAATTTTGCTTTGAATGCAAGCTAATGGTACCAACCATTTCTATTATGATACCTAAGCAGCATGGAGAGCAAAATCTGCCTTTAGAAATTACATACATTGGTTGGCAGTTTTATCTTATTCCATGTAATAGAAAAGATAATCTACCCATATCATACTCAAAGTTTTCTCATTCTATTATTTGGAATCTACAAATTCTCTTTTATAAGATGGTGAATTTAAGTTGCTCACTGTTAATCATTATTTTGGGAATATAGTTTCTAACATATGCTTTATCTAAGAATTGTTCATCTGTGGTTTTGTGCTTTTTCTATCAATCTATAACTAAACTGTATGAAAACACTGATTTCTCCTCATTATCATAAAGGTATATTCTGACATGACATCCCACCTCACCCCCCCCCCAAAAAAAAACTCTTCTTAAATATAATGAAACTTTACATAATAAGCATTTACACTTCAGAAGATCATTCTTATTTTCTTGGGTGAATTATATAAATGAGATAGGTTAAATCTTTTCAGTTTAAAAAAGGAATTAAGAGTATTATTTTTATCATATTACTGTAGAAAGTAACAGTTCCTACTCTTTTCTTCTAAAGTCTGACTTTCAAGACGTCAAAGTGACATGATGGCAAGATCTTGAGGAAGAAGTAGGATTTCAGCAAGCAGGGATTTGGGAGGGGTGAGAGAAAGGCACCCGAGAACAAGAGGTTGATCTGAAGATGAGCAAAGAGGCAGAGAAATGCGGGAGAATCAGTGTGGTTCATGGGAAAGAGTACTATGGCATACGGGCTGGAAAAATACACTAGAGCCAGATCACAGAGGGGCTTAAATCCTAGGCTGAACAGGTTATGCTTTATTTCATAGGCAACGGGGAGCCACTGAAGGTCTTTGAAAAAGGAAAAGCTGTGATGATATCTCTATTGTAGAAAGATCTGTGCAACAGCAATGTGGAAGGAACTTAAGGAGAGAAAAGTAGCAAAGTGACAGATCATCATTATAATAGTCTAGGTAAGAGATAAGGGTTTCAACCACAGTGGGAGCATGGGGAAGGAAAAGGATGGCGGGCATTATGTAAATAGAATCAATAGAATTTGGCCTTTTCCAGAGAAACATATACAAGACCTGAATAATACCATTTCAATCAAAACAACTCAACATCAGAAAATGGTACATAAAAACACACCTAGAAACAACTAAGCTGAATTGGATTGGGGATGGGGGAATGGGGAACTCTCTTTCAGGATCTTTGACAATGTCTTTTACTCGCTGATGCTAAGAAATAAAGACTTTAGCCCTGTAAGGTAGCCACATGATTCAAATAAAACCCTTTACCTACCCTTTCTAAACTGAAGGCATGAAAAGAAGAGGGCAAATATAAGAAGATTCAGTCCCATATAGTAAGAAAAAAAAAAAAACAAATGGAGTCATGTGTTTCTTCATCCTGCCTGCTGAAAGACTCCTTTCTTAAGGGTATTATCTAGGGAAAAGATTCATAATTGCTAAATGGATAGCTGCAGTTCTTTACCAGGAGGAAGAACATCTGTTTTCTCTCCTGATGGGATATAGGTTTCCTAGGCTACCAAATATATCCTATACCCTACAGTGCCACACACAATTCAGAAATACAAACTCAAATGCAGGAATACACAAATGAAAGCTTGTTTTGTTACAAGTTAACTCCTAAACATTAGAAGAGTCTGATCTTGTACCTCAAACATAAGTCTTCTAACACCCTTATTCAAAGGCGATTTCTTCTTCTCTGATGAGAGTTCAAGACTAACTGTCATGGAGAGGTCTAAAGAAAAGAGCATACTGAAGGGTTCCTAAGCAACAGAAACCATAGATTTAAAAAAAATGTTAAGTGCATTTTTATTTTTACAAGTAATACTATTTTATGTTTGTGTCCCATTTAACAGTTTTCAAAATGCTTTTAATACTCTTAATTTAATCTTCACAAGCATCCATTATGGGGAGTAGTATTTTCTATTTTATAAAGGAAATTGAGCAAGTTTGTCACAAAACTAGTAAGTGACATAACAGGGGCTCAAAATCAGGTATTGAAACCATTAAATAATGTCATCATCAATGACAAGTAGAGATTTTATATATCAACTAAAGAATGCTGGGCTCTCATTTATCCATGGTCACCAAGCTCATGTCAGGTCTTAACTATGTATAAATTTTTACTAAGACAACACAGGCTAGTTGGGAGATAAAGTGATATATGATCTATTCCTGTTGTGAATAATTACTTCCCACAATTTTGGCTAGATTTTCAAGTTTTCTAAATTTAAAAGTTACTCTTTCAATAATCTGCTTCTTAAAAATAATTATGGATTAGGGACTTAAAATGTATGGATTAGGACCTTAAAATCTCTCAGATCTGAACTAATTTGCTAAGTATTTTGTTCTTAAAAATGGAAACAAATTCTAGCTAACTCCTGAAGGAATCTTCAAATATCCAAATTAATCTTTGTACCTAATGTCATCTCCAAATGTATATTTATAATACACAATGAAATTGGCCAAGTAAAAAAGATGACACACAATGATCTGAAAGGTAAAATGATTAATAAATGAAAAGGTTTAAAGACTTCCATCTCTAATCTTTTGATCTTAATTTAGGATTTTTAGGAGGATATATGATATTAGAATGTTTCCTTAGGAAAAAATGAGATACACTGTGTTATTAAAATACGTATAAACTTTAGAAATACCATGTCATAAAAAATCTTACACAAAAATATCAACCAGTAATAAGCTACAAATTTAACTGGAAAATACAATAAAAACCAGGTTTTTTTTTTCTTTTGAAAATATGAAATAAAAGAATATAGTGAAAGATATGATAAATCAAAAAATCAGGCAGGAATAAATTTCTATTTTTCAACAAGGAAGTGAAATGCTAAAATAATACAGTATTCTGTATTATAGTATATAGCATTATAATATTATTCTATTATAGTTTTGGTGAGCACCAAAGTTGACGCTAATCCCATAGGTTTACAAGCCTGGAGCGTAAAATAACTAAGGATGGGCTTATAAGAAATAAGAAACAAAGAATATAGAATTAGAAATTAAAAAAAGAAGCACTGGTTTTAATAAGAATCATTTGTAAAATCATCTCTAACATGAAATTATTAAATGGGGTAGGGAAAATTTGATGCCAATCCTAAAGAAAATATCTTCCATGGAAAGACCAGTTTTGAAAATCTTTTTTCCTAAAGAGGAGGAACATACTAAGGAACATCTTCAAAGTAAATCTTAAGAATTTAGTTAAGAAAGAAACAGCACAGATTGTGCCCCGTAAGACTGAAGTAATAAACAAAAATCTCAGGTGGGAAGAATGTCTGTGAGAACGTGGGAGAGAGAAGATGGCACCATCTTTTCTGTCAACGATGTCTTTTTCTAAGAGATGAAAAGGAACTACAACAGAGCTTTACAAAGCTGCAGAGTCACAAAATAGGATAACGTTGGTATCAAAGACACAATTAAAACATCTATTTCTTTGGCAAAAAATGATTTTCCTAGGACCCACTGGGAGTTCTAGATGGCACAGATGACCAGGAGAGGGCAGCTCACCACTGCAGCTGTGAGTAAAGATGTGAATTTGTCATCAAGGAGATATTCTACCTTAAACTTTCCATATTCAAATAATGAAGAAGTAAATGTATTACTATTAAAAATTCTAAACAGTAAAGTATAATAGTATAAGTCATTACAGCAACTAGCTAGTAAGAAAAATTTCTGAGAAGCAAATTGGAGTCATAAAATATGATGAGGCTGATATTCCTGCCCCTCTCAGATAAACAGAATAAACAGAGCTGGCAATTATAGTCATTATGACTAGTGCAGATTTACTATCTTTTTATACTCCAATGAGCTTTTTATAAATAACTACTTTCTTACAATTTATCTAAGTTTTCAGGTATCCAAACTTTTTACCAAAATAAATTCATAAAAACACAACTGTAATTAAATGCACTATCTCATACATCAGAGGATTTGAAAAAAATCACCTCCTTATATTAATGTATTTCAAAACCCAGTACTTCCTCTTGAATTATACATATCTTTGAGATACATTCTATTTATAATCTGTGTTGCATGCGTAAATTTAAAGATTTGTATTGTCAGAAAAAGGGTTGCCATGATCAAATAGACCTGTCTGGTTTTCATCAAAAGAATGTTAAAAGGTTGAAACTTTTCTAATATTAGGAGACTATACGGACTGGCATAATTTCTTCCTTTTGGGCTGAAATCCACTCAAGGAGTGTGGGGGTGAAACAACCTGAGCATCCACAGCCTAGTGATTTATGTTTTAACAGTCATAACCCTTCATTTACAAAAAAAAATCTGGTTCCTATTAACACAGTAATTGGAAGAAAGGTAATTAGACTATAAGTCTCTTAATATTTCTTATTTTCATCAGTATATTACCTGTTGTTTAGATGTTTACCTTAAATAAAATGAGAAAATACTGAAAAAGAACAAAGACAATACTGATTTCATAAATGGTTAAAAATTGTTTAAAAGTGGAATTGCATTTCCTTGGTGGATTTCTTGATTTGAGGTTTAAAGGCAGTACTTCCAAGCCCTTTTCATGTTCATGGTGTCCAAAGAAAATGATGTTTATACAGCATGTTAGGTTAAATGCAGGAGGGCATTTTCAGTTAGACCACTAACCCAGAAGCTCCAAATGTCCCAGGTCCTGCCAGCCCACCCTGAGGACAGAGGGAATCAGTACCTTGTTCACCTGTAACTTATTCCTGTCACAGCAATGGCAGTGGCACATCATTTAGGGAGTTCTTATATAAGTATCTTTGGCCAAATGTAAGGGGATGGGGGAGAATGAGGGAGTAGCTGCAATCCTAGCTCACTGAAGATGTTGTTTTACAATATAGAAAGTGCACTGTGGGAAGCAAAGAAGCAGCTGAGTGTAAATGGGGTCTGTGGGTTGACTCTGACTTTACCTTTCATACACACTGATGGTTTCAACCCCTGTCCATTTTAACAGAGACAAAAGGCATTTAGTTAGAGAAACTTCCTCTAAAAATATTGTTGCAGTAAAGCAACTATATGGCAATGAAAGTTAATTTAAATTAATTAAAATATTGTTGCAGTTTTAAAGAAGAAAAAATAATAAACAAGACTATGAAGATATTTTTCTTGATTGCCTTCTTTAAAAATCTCTCTCACATGGGTATAAGACTAACAGCGGAAAACTATGGTATCAGCAACTGACAAAACTCTAGTTACTAGCATTAAGGACCAGTAGGGGATGTATGAATACATAATTAATCAAGTCACCAAGGGACTATGGATTATTGTTATTAAATAATAATCCATAGTCCTTTCCCTTTAACCAAAACAGGAGATCAAAAATTTTAAAATTCAAATGGTAACTAAGAAAGATAAATAATAAAACACAGCAAACTAAATCAACAGAGTAATTTGCCTGTATTCCACTGCAAAGGGCTGCCTCTTCCAATCCCCAAATGATTAAATAGTTATAGTTCTGGCTGCTAGGGAGTTCAGCCTCCCTAAGGTTCCCAGTGGAGCAGCAAGTCTCCACTACGGACACTTAAGTTTTTAAAGGAAACTCAGCCAACACCTGCATGAAAACAACCATATCTCTGCCCCTTCATGAGTGTAGAGGCCCTATTAAAGTCAGAGAGTTCATCTTAGGGAAATCCTGAACAGCTCAATCTAAAGGCAGTTTGGCAGCAAACTCTTAAGTAAAACTGGACAGGGACAGTTTATTGGGTGTGCAACTTGACAGTTGCATAGGAGCCTGCTCTCAGAAGAGGCCTGTGCTTGGTTGAATGCTCTGTTGTTGCCACCCTGAAATTCTTAATAATTTTATCTCTGAACTTGTAGTTTGTAACTGAAGACCAATGTGACAATGGAACACCAACAGAGGAAATATGCCAAGTGTAATAAGCATATGCACCAAGCAGTTGGCCATGGCTGTCCAGCCCAAATGTGCATACCTGCGGCAGTCCAGAGTACTGGACTGTCCCACAAGACACTCAAGGGTCAGCCAGGACTGAGCTCACAGTGGCAGCAGCAATGGTGGCAGTGGCCCCAGGAAACAGGAGGTGCTATTCACCGGAATATGCAGTGGAAAGCCAGCTTACCTACCTGTCCCTGAAACCTGTCCCAGTAGCATATGCACAAATATTAACTTTTCAGCATCAGTGCCAGAACAGGACGTGCCAATGCTTAGACAGTAAACTTTTTCAGTAAATTATTGCTAAGTAAAAGCATACACATGGACATTAACATGTTATGGAGTTATTAGACTTCTACGAATTTAGTGTTGAAAACTGTTGCAACACTGCACAGTAAACACCCACAGGCTTAAAACGAGAAACTAAATTTAAAGATTGTCCCATTTGATGGAAAAGAACACTATCTTCATATGAAGCTTTGGATGAACAAATTATTAATGTGGAAGAAAATTTTAAAATTAATGTTTCCTTATAATTGAAGATATAGCGATAGAATACATAACCAGGCATTTTGAATTATATATAAGTCATGAAGCCACTTTTGGTTGCTTATACAGCCTCCACAAGATATAAGAAATGGCAGAGGAAATATTTAAATACCAATGTATAAATTTACATTTAAAATTAAATTCACAAGAGTTGATTCATATAAAGTTAAATATTTTTAGGAAAATTGTTCCATAAAAATCATCAGCTCTAGATATTCTAAAGTTTATATTTTGAAATAATTTATCAGAAATGTATGCTGCTGTTGTCAAAGCCTATAAAATGTTCTTGATAGCTCCAGTAACAATTACATTAGCAAAAAGACCCTTCTCAAAATTAAAAGTTACCAAAAATTACTTGTAATTGAAAGTGACCAACATTACTTTCAATTGTATCAATTAAAAATGAAGTTGCTAAAAGTATAAATTTTGATGACCTAAAACATGAATTTGCAGAAAAGCAAGGCAGAAAAATCATGATTGATCAAGATATCACACTGTAAAGTATTATTACTTATAGTATTAAAATCATAACCCCCCCAATTTTTTTTGTAATCTGTAATTTTATATTGTTACTCATGCACTGCTGTACCTTTATTATATGTAAAGGAAAAAGTGTTAAATATTAGTATCTTTGTACTTTTTTCCTGCTTTTTGAACAAAGGTATCTCATTTTTATTTTGTGCTGAGTCCCACAAACTATGTATTATCCTGGAAAGCTAATCCAATAATAGCTACTTCTTCTCAAGTCTTGGCTTGCCTTGCAAACTCCTTGGCATCTCAAGGGCCAACTTCAAACATCCATCCATGTTCTCCCAACTGTTTTGTCCTAACTGTATATACCTCTGGCCACCTTTCTCTATTCTAACTTCTGTGCTATGATTCCCAACCCTATAATCCTGATCTTGAAGGCCCAGATTTTTAAGCACCCATTTTACACTTTTCTCCCCAATCCCTCCAATCTGTTACACTCACAATAATCCTGAACTAATTTCACTTTATTCCCTAAATTCAATAAATCATTGTCTTATTGTATCTCTTTCGATATGCCCCTCAAATCTGTGACAACCCCACACTCACTCTGATCATCCTAGACAGTCTCATAACTCTCTACAGGGAAGAGAGATCTTACCTTACACATACCTTTAACATCATCTCATCTAACCCTCCTGAAACCCCTGTAAGACAGGTATTACACGTCCTGATGCAAAAATCATCCTATTTTAAAACTGAAGAAGTTGAGGAACAGAGAAGTAAAGCATACTGCTCCAAGTCATGATGAAAGCAAAGTACTCAGAGCTATGGAGAGGGGGTCTAATCAGATATCCTCCATTACATCATGATATTAGGGCTTCTGAGTTCTCCAATTTGTAATAAAACTTTCATCAGATCAATTTCTCATCCAAGGCTTTTTATATCTACCTACGGCTAGAACATAAATAAAGCCTCACCTCAAATTAGGTTTTAATTTATTTTAAAGCTTTATCTCTTACTACTCCCATGCTACTCTACACTTTGTGCTCCTCTGTCTGCTTTGCTAACCTATCAAATTTCTGTCCATGCCTTAAAGCCAAACTCAAATGATACCTCCTTCAGGATCCCTTCCTTGATTCTTCCCATCAAGGAACAGTCCTTTACTCCTCTGAATTTCTGCTGGTTTATATGAATGCTTCTATTGCATATGCCACATCCTTATCTTGAAGGGAGGCTCCAAAGAGATTCATTCCTATAGCACCACAAGACTTAAAAATGAATCAATATCTCATTTAGTCTTTAGGACACAGTCAGTCTCATTGTTCATCACTCAAACATTTATTATCTACCATGTGCTTGTACAATAGTAAATGCTGTGGAGGCATAGATATAAAGCCCAGGTGCTTTGGATAAAGATGCAGGACAAACATATGCATACACTGCTGCTCCTTTCCCAAATCTCACTAAAATGACAGTAAAGGAGTTTGAAGAGTCAAATGCCCTCCAAATCACTCTCCCTGTTTCATGCAACTGGGTAACTGCCTTTTCTCTACTTCAGCAAATGACTGGAAATTTACTTTCTGGAGATAAGTAAAAAGGAAGTTCTCTGGAAGGGGGGCAGGGATGTAAACTGAAACAGAAAGATTAAGTGGAAATATACATAATGGATTCTTATGTATGTATATCTATTCTTATGTATGTATATCTAACACTTTTTCCTTACCACTCATTCTTAGAAAATAAAAAACAATGGCAAAAATAAGAAACTCAATAGATGTGTGGGAAAATAAAGTTGAAGAAATCTCCAACAAAGCAGAACATGAAGACAGAGATGGATAATATGACAAAGAAAAAAAAAAAGAAAATCAGAGCACCAATTCCAAAGGTCCAATATATGAAAAATAGGTATTCTAGGAAAAGAGAACAAAGATAAAGGAGGGGAGGAAATCATCAAAGAAATAATTAAAGCCCATTTCTCAGAAAGGAAGGTTATGCATTTCCAGACTGAAAGGGTCTACTGAGCACCCTATATAGTAGATGAAAAAATCCCAAACCAAGGCACAAAGAAAATCTTACATATTTCCAGAGATTAAGAAAAAGAGGGGGGGGCGTCAAGGAAGGGAGGGAATATGGGGATATGTGTATAAAAACAGTTGATTGAACCTGGTGTACCCCCCAAAAAAATAAAATAAAATAATAAAAAAAAAAAAAAAAAAAAAAGAAAAAGAAAGACCATTCAGAGGATCAGAAATCAGAGTAACTTGAGACATCTCAACAAAAATACTGGAAATTAGCAAGCAATGAAGCAATGCCATCAAAATTCTGAAGTAAAAGCATTTTTCAACTTAAGAGTTCTACCTCTGCATCCTTTCTCAGGACATTATTGGAGGCGAACTCCTTCAAAATGAGTAAGTAAACCAAGGAAGATGATGAAATGGGATGTAAAAAACAGAAACTCCACTACAGGGGAAAATCAAAAGGAATTCCTAGGATGATAGTGAAAGGAGATCCCAGAATGATACTGTGCACCAATTAGTATACAGACAGGGCAACAAGACCAGGATAAAGCAGTTAGAATTTCTCCAAACATGAAAACGGATGGAAACCTCAAAGTATGTGAGCATGTTGGGAGGAGCTTTAGATATTTTAAAAATAATTCCAAGTTGATTTACTGATAAGTAGGTGGAAAACTAAGCAAACAATAACAACAAACCCCCAAACAATGATGTGGGGTGGGGGCAGGTAGGAACAATAAAGAAAAATTCATGGTTTTATCTATATGATTTAGCTATTCAATAAACATTTTTACAGTTATAACAATGTAAACACCATTTGATCTAACCAAAAGGACAATATAATTGTATACAGAAGATGGGGTATAAAAAAACAGATGATTGAACCTGGTGTACCCCCCAAAAAATTTAAATAAATAAATAAATAAATAAATAAATAAAAAAAGAAGATGGGAAGAATGCCTGCAGAGCACTGAGAGCTGAGGGAGGTAAAGAAAGATAAATCTTATCTTCTATGGTGAGAAGGCTATAGAAAATTCTAAAACTGAAAAATCAAGAGGTAACAGTACAAGAATGTAACTAAGAGCAACAGAGGTAAACATTAAAAGAATCAGCTAGAATAACTAATCATACTGTGAAATGGTGGTAGTAGTGGGGAGTGATGACAGAATTTTTTTTTTTTTTTTTAAGTAGTTGTGGCACATGGGCTTAGTTGCTCCATGGCATGTGGAATCTTCCCAGGGCAGGGCTCGAACCCGTGTCCCCTGCATTGGCAGGCGGATTCTTTACCACTGCGCCACCTAGGAAGTCCAGAATGTTGTTTTTTATAACAAAAACTGGAAACTATTGACTCTTCAAAGTTATGTGCAAGTATAACTTGATAAAAATTAAAAAATAATTAAGCCATTGACGGTTTATACTCTAGTGGGAGAGGTACACATATAAACTGATAACTATAAGCACAAGGTGGTAAGTGCTGTGACAGTAATTTATCTGTATATCTACAGTAGTACTTGTTACAGTCTGCCTTGTATTCTGACCATCTATGTACAGGTCACTATTTCCCCTGCTAAGCAATGAACTATAAGGACATTTACCCTGTCTCATTCACCTTTGACACATCTTGGCAATTTATACACAGTTGTTATTTAATAAGTACTTCCTAAACTAACAATACAGAGATGGGATCTCCTTTATAAGTAAAAGTAAGTTTGAGGGCTTTTTATTTGTGTTTAAATTGCCCAGAAACTGAACCTCCTTTCTATGCTTGGGAAAGCCCTCATCTTATGAGGCATAGCTGGCCTCCTGTTAGAGAAGGTAAAAATGTCAGACATTTGCTTCTTCCTTGCACACCTTCACCATTAAGATACAGCTGCCACACTCTTTGAATGGAATCTGGCAAGAAGACACAGCACAGACCATGTGAAATCCCTTTTGGTGGTGGGGGCCAGCAGCTACACCCACTTCCAGGTTCTAGCAGCAGCATTAGGTATCCAGCTTCGGGTGCTGGTCATGTCAGCAGCGCCAGTTACTCTGCCTATGGGCTGAGCCACAGCAGCATCTTCACTGGACCACCTTTGCAAGGTGGTCTGCATTACTTCTGGAGAAACAGTGTCCAAGCCTGTTTATTCAACCCTATCAGAAATTCTATGAGAGCTCCAGTATCCCTTTTCTGCTTAAAAATCCAGAATGGGTTTCAATTGCTTACAACTATGAACCTTGTCTGTATAGTCAGCTCTGCTGACAGTTTTGTGCTCAGACCATTTTACCTGCTACTACCTGCACTTTGCAAATGCTTTGGTCATTTCAATTTTATATTCCTCTTTCTTAAAATATGTTCGTGTAACTTGTGAAATATTAAAATAATTGTCAATGATCTCAAAACCACTACACTAAAATTTTCAAACAGCAAGCCCTGGTTATAGATTCTAGCTAACTGGCAAGAAGTAGAAAAAGTATTCAGTATTTTTTATTTGCATTTTGCTGTGAGTAGCTGATTTAATAACATTACTGTAGAATCAGTCAACTTTTTTAGTCTCAGGACCCCTACACACTCATAAAATTGTTAAGGACTCCAAAGAGCATTTGTTTATGTGGGTCATATCTATAAATATCTACCATATCAGATATTAAAACTGAAAAAATTTTAAATAGTTCTCAAATCATTTAAAAACAATAAGTAAACCCATCATGTGTTAATACAAATAACATTTTTATGAAAACAACATTTTCCAAAATAAAAAGAATTGAGAAGAGTGGCATTGTTTTGCATTTCTGAAATGCTTTTAATGCCCAGCTTAGTAGAAAATAGCTGGATTCTCATATCTAGTTTAATAACCAATCTGTTGTGATATGTTGTTTTGGTTGAAATAAATGAAGATGATCTAGTGTCATACAGGTATGCAGTTGGAAAAGGGAAATAAAGACTGTATTTCTGCAGTCTCAAGATAACTGTGGATACTAATGTTTAATATTTAATACTACACCAAACCCAACAAGTGGTAGTTTCTCAAAGGTTAATTACTATGTAAAATCTAAAATTGGTGTCTCTTGCACTTTGAAAGGATTTTTCATCCATGCTGATTTTATAACATCCATGATATTGGTCATGTGGAAAATACTGGTTCACTGAGTTATACTTTGTGTGCACTTCCCATTTCATCATACAGAATATTAAAAGACAGGTACTGATGCATTCAGATTTAATAAAATTAATTTTTTATTGATCCATCAAAATATTCTTTAGAAAAACTAACCCCCCTCCTTTAACTGTGGGTGTATAGAAGTGACCAATATAATGACATCATGGTTCGGTGCAATTGCCTTGCTCTGTGCTAAGGGGCCAAGTGGTTTTACTCATCATCAGTACAAATGTCAACACAGTGAAAAAGGCAAATAACTTCTTAGTATTATTATGAATATAGATTTGATCCTGAAGATCCTCTCTGAAAGGTACTCAGGGACTCCCAGAGGTCTACAGACCACACTTTGAGAACCACTGCTATAAGCAGAGAGAGTATCTAAACCCAATAGGCACTTGGTGTTTTTGACAATTTGGGGAGATCTATGACCTATAATAATTTGACAAAGATCCATGACCTATAATAATTTGTAAATTCTGCTAACTCATGAATCTTAATGGCATGTTCCACGAGTCTCCTGTTTGGAGTGAGTAAACTCAGTCAGTATTGGTGTCTTACCATGGTTTTATTTGTGAAAACCATCTCTTATTTAAAAGTCACCTGCTAGAGTTGATCTGAACAGGTCAATTAAAAATGTCTGTTGAAAGGAACTATGCGGTACATGGAAGGAAATAAGGAAATACATGTTATAAGGAAATATATGTTATGGTGGTGTCTACTAATTGAAGATTTTACAAAGATCTGAAAATCTTTCCCTTATCACTATCAACAATATTTGGCTGGGCAAAGAAGCACACTCATTTAGACTTCCTTTACTTGCATTATAGAACTTACCATAAGTCATCTAGTCCAATCTTGATGAAATGAATGAAGACAGGACCTAAATCTGCGTGATATGCAACCAATACGGATTCCGAAGAATACAGTACTACCATGCTCATCCATTAGTATCTATTCAGTTATTTACAATCTTGTTTTCCTGAAGTAGCTGAATTCAAATGCTCAATGTTGGCAAATATCAAAATATAAACATATCAGCAGGCTGTTTCGACACTAATTATAGGGCAGCAGCAGCAATATGAGTAATATTGGTGATTATTAGAAACACCATTCATTTGCACACCACTCTTTATAGTTTGAGAAGCATTTGTAACTCCTTTATCTAATTTCAAGCAAATAATAATTATTGAAAGAGGTAGAGGTTATTACCATGTTTTTATGAATAAGTAATAAACTCACATATTAGTGGGCTTAAACTCAAATCTTTGACACTTCTTAAGGGCTCTTTTCTCGACTCTACCATTTGAAACTCTGGTCATGATAATTCCTCCTTCCCTCCCCTTTTTGTTGAAAAAACAATTGATATTCATAATAATGAAGCTAGGAGCCTCAAAATTTCAAGAGCCTTCTGAACCTTCCCAGGTAACATTAAAACTAAAGATAAAAGGTTAAAAGCATTTTAAAATTTCACAATTCTTTGTAACTTAACAACAAAAGCAGTAATTTCCCATAAAGATGGCCCTTTTCT
This sequence comes from Hippopotamus amphibius kiboko, assembly GCF_030028045.1. Lineage (NCBI taxonomy): Eukaryota > Metazoa > Chordata > Mammalia > Artiodactyla > Hippopotamidae > Hippopotamus > Hippopotamus amphibius. The sequence goes on from NC_080187.1 coordinate 36,732,390, forward strand.
TTTAACTGTCAGCCAACTTTAAAAATTATTATCTTAAATCAGATTTATTTACTCAGCAAGGATCTGAGTGCATACTATATATGGTAGTTGGTATGAATATTGTTCAAACTGAAGAAACTGGCCAGTTTTTGATACAATGGCATTCACTGTAATAAACAGGCCATGATTCTTCTGGTTCTACTTTCTCTTCATAACTCCCATATATCTAAAATATAATGACAGGCCTTCTATTGACGCACTGTTATTAATGAATTCTGCTAAACATTCCAATAATACTCACATATTACTGTTATTAACATAATAAAGGAATCAAAGAAGAGACACTCTGATTAATATTTGAGCAAAATTTAAACAACCTGCAAAATCTAAATTAGTTTTCTGGTTCCTGATTTTCAGGCTAAAGATATAAGTGAACATTCAATAACTCAATTTATACTTTTTAAAAATATATGTTGACAGGATGTTTAATTTCACAGTCTGCCTTTAAAAAGTCTACTTTAGGGCTTCCTAGGTGGCACAGTGGTTGAGAATCCGCCTGCCAATGCAGGGGACACGGGTTCCATCCCTGCTCCACGAAGATCCCACATGCCGCGGAACAACTAAGCCCGTGCACCACAACTATTGAGCCTGCGCTTTAGAGCCCATGAGCCACAACTATTGAGCCCATGTGCTGCAACTACTGAAGCCCACGCGCCTAGAGCCCGTGCTCCGCAACGAGAGAAGCCACGGCAATGAGGACCCCGTGCACCAGAACGAAGAGTAGTCCCCACTCACCGCAACTAAAAGAAAGCCCGAGCACAGCAAAAGAGACCCAACACAGCCAGTAAAATAAAAAAAAAAAGTCTACTTTAAGCTATATCAAGGAAACAAGATATACATATCTATACCTGTGAATCTTAAAAGCAATTTTCTTTTTAATCTTTGCTGAGATAATTACCAACAGATACTTATTTCATATTTCCTTTCATATTCATGTCACCTGCAGTGATTCAAAGACCAGAGTGATAAGAAATCCCTGTTGGAGTTTAATCTAAATCATTGATGTCAATCCCCCTGGTCCCACTACATAGATGTTCACATCACATGGTCAATTTAAATGAAAATACACAGAGTGTAAATTTTAAATTCATTTTTTTTATTCTTCAAGTTCATTCAGTTTACCCTGTGTTCAGGCAAATCTATATCATGTATATAGATGAAGAAGAAAACCTAGATCAATTGAATAAAAATGATAAAGGGCTATAAACTGCAATAACATTAACATCTTTGACTCACCAAGGTTCATTAAAGAAGCAATGTAATTAAAATTTGCTTTGACATGGCCATCTTTATTCATAAATCCTGAAAGCCAACCTTTGCCATAAGTGACAGAAACTAACATATTTTTTCACTAGACTTATAAACAGTCGCACTATGATTCTTTAAAAAAAAGAACTATGATAATAAAAGGATAGCACAATCTAGTTACTCTTCTTCATTTTGTTTTTTAGGAAATAAAGAGAAATCACATTCTCTATTGACACTTTGTCACCTTATCTGTAGACCTCCTGGAATCCTCCTATATCTTGTGACTGTGGACATCAGCATGCTTGTTCTAAATTTCACTACATATGCTCATTTTTTTGTGTGACAAATGCTTTTACTTATGGAAGTGCCTATAAGTTGTATAAAATAAAAATGACAGACATATTTTAAGGTGAAAAAGGAAATAGGTATAAATTTGAGATTTTATAAAATTTATAAATTTGAGATTTTTCTGAAATTAATTTAGAGTATGATCTTTTAAATAGGAGTATTAAAGACTTTTGATAAAAGCCTGACTCCACTTCTAACAGACTAATAAAAATAACATTACCTTTCATACAAAGTAATTCTATTGGTGATTATTAGCTTTCAAACATCAGTGTTCGTATTACAATACGGTATTAGGTTTGTCTTCACTCAATTTTATACCAACAGGTGGGTAAGAAGTATTAAGCCAAAATCAGCTCTGGCTAGCATAAAGCTAACTTAAGTTGGGCTGACTAGTAATCTGAGCTTAAAAAGTTTATTTGCAAGGCTATTATAACTTCATCTTGAATTTTAGTTACACTTCAAATTTCACATTTACACTAAATAGAAATCTCTATGCATTTTCCTCTAGTGAGTGCAGGAGACTATTGTGTTTACATTTTGTATGTGATGATAAGTAATTTTTAAAAACATCCAGATGACAAGAAAGGCTGAAATTAAAGAATTCCAAAATTGGCTACTAAAATCATATTCAGGGTATATTAAATTAAAACCAATGATTGTTACGCTACTTGGCTCTGGCTCATTTGGGATGCATATTTTTACTTTTGCCTTTGGCAAAAAATTAAAGATACATTTCATAAATATTTGGAAGCTCTCGGTCACAATTTTTGACTCAAGTTTATATCTACTGTTTTCAGATAAATACCTCAACATATTCTTTTATAAGTTACTCAAAACCATGAAGAGAGGAAAAAAAAAAACAACCCTATCCATCTTGGATATACTGGGTCACTTTAAGAGGAATGGAAAATCAACTTCAAGCTCTTCAAACGAGCCATATTAAATCTATCTCCATAAATCCAATGTATTTGCAAAAATTTAAACTATTTGGTATAGTTTATACTAAACTAAAATAGACATATTAATAAATTCTATATGTTTTTAGAAACAGATTTTTTAAATTACAACTATAAGTAAATCTATGTTTTATGTACTAAAAAAGACAAGGCAAGAACAAAGGGAGGAAAACAGAAAAATTAAATTAAAAACACTAATGTAAGCTAATACTGCTTACATATGAACATCAAGATGCCAAGGGACCCAATACAATCCTCAGTCTAACATTTTCAATGGCACAGACTAGTGATCACACGATACTGGTGATACTCTCTAGTTACCCCTGGCAACCTTTCTCAACTGTAACGATGCTACCCTACAATAGCTTTCACTGGGCAGCTTTCTCTTCACTTAGCTGAATGCTCTGGGACCATCTGCGTCGGCAAGCATAAAAGGCCAGCCTGCCTGTGGGCCCGTCACTCTGAACACCACCTCTCTGACCCTGATTAAATACAACTTTCAATCCTTTTTGTCCTCCCTGTTGACTTCTCCTATTAAGGGAGCCCTTTGACAAAGAAAGCGGAAGAGTGGACTAACTGCCCCCAAGAAAGGTGATGCCTGATACTGCTCAACACAAGGATTAGCAAGCCAATACATAACAAAAGCAAGTTTGGGGGGAGGGGAGAGATACAGAAAAAAAATGGTTTTAGCTAGAGCTTTGACTAATTCAGTAGGTACACAATTCAACAAATAGCTATACAAGAGGCCTTCTTTGAAAGAAATAATGATAGCAGAACAATAATTTGGAGAGATACCTTTCAACATCTTGACATAAGGCCATGACATTGACAAAAACACCAGATATTTATTTTCTATTTGATTTTTTTTTAATTAAAAAAGAAAACAGAGTTGAAGAGAGGAAAGATGGAGGCAAAATAAGAAACAGAAAATGCAAAAAAATCATAATTATAATTTGCTGTCTCATTAGAAAACATTAAACTCACTAAATTGACATTAGTTATTCAAATATTTAAGTAAATATTTAAACAAAGGTGGAAAATTACAACATCCTACAAAGAATCATTTTTGTAACTTATCATATCTAGACCAAGAGAACTTCAGTTTAAAAGGACTGTTTCACAAGATGAAGTGCTTTAATACAAAGAACTCATTCTAAAATTTCTCGGTACATGGAGGCTTGTGAATATGATCTACAGTTCCTGAAGGTAGTCAGCACCCACCAATAGGGCAGCAGATCAAAGTCACCACTTTCAATTATACCACCACTTTACCAGGTAACTCAAAAGCCTCCTTATTTCCAGATTAGGCCAACCAATAAATGAAGGGTCGGGTCGGCTCAATCAACAAAGCAACTGAGTAACACAACCTCATGACATGTTTTGAAACAAACAAACATGCACATACACACGCATACATACATACAATCTAAGGAACTTAATTTAGGTCTACTAAAAAGTATAACCTATAAAGTAAAACGACCACGCTTATCCAAAGCATGGCCAATAAACCTAGAAAAGTCAAATGGGGGGGCGCAGAGAAAGGAGGAGAAGGAGGGAGGGGGAAGGGGTGGAGAGGTTCCTAGTACACATAGGCCTTTCAGTGCTAAAACTAGGCAAGTCCTGGACAAACCAGGATGAGCTGGTCACCCTAGGAAAGGAAGCCACATATACTGAGAAACTATTATGCTTATAAGTACTGTGTCAGGTTCTTTCACACAACTTATTTAATCTTCATTAGAATACTGTAAAGAAAGAATATTTTAAATGAAGAAGTCTAGCTAACTACGAGGATAAGTAATCTTAACAAGGCTACACTGTTAGAAGAATAGGAATTTGAATCTGTCTGCTTGTCTCCAAAGCCATGATTCCCTCACACTGTCTCTTCAGGAGTTTAGTAGAAGGGAAGTAGGGGGTGCAACTATCATTTTACTTCAGAAGGCACAGGACTTGTCAAACTTAGCAAGCTCGATTTCTACACATCTCTAACTATATAGCAGTCCAAGAGAGCTACAGAAAAACAAAGCGGTTTGATTAATCACATGAATTAAACGGTGGCATTTGAGCTGATAACTGAACACTTTGGGGAAACTACAGACAAAAGCATTCCTACCCTGCTAGGAACAATTCCTTATTGCTAGATTTTTTTGGTTTACTGGGACTGGGAACTGATTTCTATAAAGAATGAGGTAAATTGTATATTCGGTACTGAGGGTAGTGTCAGAGGTAGAGAATGATCAGAAATGTGCTCCAGAGAAGGATTCAAATATAAAACTGGAAGGAGGGTACAATTTTCCCTAAGGTTCTTTGATGTCTCCAATAGTTCCCACTACCAAGGTACTCAACATACTGTCACTAGAATCAATGGGATCTTAGTATCAACTTGGCTGAAGGTCCACAGATCACTCTTCTCTCTAAGAGACCACCCTATCAGTCAGATATGTCAGGTAAGTTTTCTGGCAATGAGTAAAAGTGACCCAATCTACTTAGACAGTCCAATATCTAAGGTCAAATTACAAGTGTTTAGATAGGCAAAAGAAAACAAATCAATAATCCTCCTCCTCATTATGGATAGCTATTAGTTATTAATGAGCACATGCCTTCTCTGTGCCACATAACAGGCCCTGCAAAGGTAGAGTAAACCATGGTTCTATCTTTGAAGGTTCATACCACAGGAGGAATGGTAGGTTTCAGAAACATAAAAAACCAGAAACAATAAAGAAAAGCACATGCTATAACATATCAAAAGTTATATGAGCTCATCACAGCAACTGAATATTTCCCTTTCTAATTTCATTTTCAATGCTTTGTGTATTCATATGTTATGATCTGAAACATTTCTTGCAGTTGTTTGCACACATCTCCAAACTACACTTTAAAGTAGAAGGTACTTTGTTTTTATTCATCTTTAATTAAGCAAATATTTTTAGCTCAAAAAAAAAAAAAAAGTTGTATGAGCTCACTGAATGGAAAAAATAGGGGAGAGGGAGGGTCCAACAGAATTTGAGAAAAGGATAGAACTCAGGTAACCAGAGAAGGAATGGGAGAATAATCTAGATTGGTGGAATGCAAACAGTGAGTAGTCTAACCAGAGTACAAGGAAATACTGAGGGATTAAACAAATCAGAGCTAAATTTTAATCTTTAGGCAACTGTGAGCCACTGAAGGTTTTTAGAGCAGGAGAAAATCTATTCAGGCAATGTTTTAAAAAGATTAAACTGTTTGTGGTAAATGTAGAAACAGAAGAGTAGTATAGATAACAGACTAGTCTCACAAAATTATTTCTCAAAAATCTTTAATATAGATTTCTTTTTCAATCTCTGATTTTTATATTCTATCCTAAATACACATACAATTACTCCGGGTAAACATTTAAGGTAAAATGGCTCCACTATTTATTAGCTATATGATCCAAAGTTCAGAAAATAGTTTGTCTAAACTCAAGTAAGAGCCTTACCGTAATTCCAATATTTAAAAAAAAAAAAAAAAAAAAAAAAAGCCATATCATGGAAAACTCACATTAAGAAAAGCAGAAATTTTGTTGGTGTAACAATTTCCCTGCCTCCCCCACCCTAAACCACCCCTCCAAAAGTAGATGCCTAGGAGATTGAGGATATGGACTTTGGTGGGAGGAACTGACCAAGAGACCTAAGGGAAAGGATAATATTCAAGGATATAGGTAGCCTATGTTCTATAACAAAGAAATCAAAGAAGGTAAGAGATATACACAAATAACTGAAATAATAGTTACAAGTGATATCTGCTATAAAAAATAGTTATGTGACATCTGCTATAAAATTTAGATCATCACCAGTTGAAGTAGAGAAAGCTTTACAAAGGAACTACCAGTTGAGCTGGTTTTGAAGGCTGGGTGAATTGAATTCTGGCAGATTGAGATGAGACAAAGCATTCCAGGTACAGAAATATGAACAACAGCCAAAGCAGTAAAATGTGAATAGTATTTGGTATGTGGCTATAATCCAAAATTCATAATATCAAGCTTTTACTTGAATTATGACATCCATGCTGATTCCGCCATGGCATCTTAGCGCAATCAGATGAAGGTACTGGCCATGTCTAGCTATATGCAGCACGTGTCCAATAAAGGGCTGTTTCCTTCCTTTCATTGAGCATTCTCTCCAAGTGGCTTCTAAGCACATAGAAGGGTTCTGCCAACCAGAGATTCCCGATTCCTCAAACTACTATTAGAAAATCTGGATTAACTGCAGTTGCAATATCCAAAACAGTATAAAAGAACATTTGGTTTAACTTCCCAAACAACACAGGAATCCCTACTGAAACATTTCGGGCAGAAGAGTAAAAAAGCTGCAGTAACATTATTTAAATTTTAAATTATTTAAATTTGTAAATAACCTGTACATCCAGAGGCAATATGGTATAACAGGAAAAGCATTAGGCCTGAAGCATCACCCTTTGGAACCTATCTCCTATTCTGACTACTTCCTCTGAGACCTGTGAGGATTATATGAGAAAATATGTGAAAGTACTTAAATCTTAAAGCACTATACAAATATTTTCTACTATGGTTTATGCTGGCTTAAGTACATTATAACACTAAAAACTCATTTTTAATAGATCTGTATCTAGAGAAAAGTTGAGAAAAAGCTTTTGTTTTTTCATAAAACTGCAGTGTTTCACAGGCTTATGACTTATTGCCAAGCAAAATGATTAAGAAAATATAAAGTATCTTCTGTTTCCAACTTCACTTTTTTATCAGAATTAGACCAACGGCTTTGAAGCCTTCATGTCCTTAACTGCTACCTTGGAAATCATTTTCAGAAACAAAACAACACACTGGTACAGACACTACTGCATCCAGAACAGGGACAGGCACATAATAGGCATTCAAGACTCTGAAAAATTGAATAAAAATTTGTTTAATTCCTAAGTATATTTAAATTTACAAATGTCACCCTACTTCACTGATAATTTTTTGCCCATTTCTCTCTAGTCTGGCCCCTTTTCAACATTTTAATTTAACACTCCTAGTGAGCAATGAGACTTTGGAAAACTTAATTGACATCACTTGTTTTCTTAATTGGAAGACAGCAATAATAATATCTACTAACATTCACAAGGTTGTGAAGCGAGGTGTGAGGGTGTGAAGGATTAAATGAGCTAAAGAACATATCATACATAAAGTACATATGAAATACACAAAATATATGTAAGATACAGTGCCTAGTAAAAAATTGATAGGTCCCTTTCCTTCCTTATTCTTAAATCACCAACAAAGGAATTAAGCCATATTTTATTATAAAAAATACCATTACAGCAAAAAATTCACTGTAACAAATTATTTTCCTATCCCAAATGATGGTGGACACTGGTCCATAGTTCACTACACCAGTTTTATAGCACCATGGTGATTTAGTAAACGTACTCTCTGTTACACTAAATAATATCCTATATATTGGTATCATACAGTAAATATTTTATAATATATTCACGTCTATCTTCTGCATGGCCACAGAAACACAATGAAATGGGCAACAAAGCATTACCATATGTTGATGCCACAGATGAAGATACTGAGGTACTGAGAGAGTAAATGATTTGCCTAAGGTTATCATCTGGCTCATCAGTGACAGAGCCAAAGTAAGCATAACGTCTACCACTGCACTCTTCTTTCTCAAATCTGACCCTCCTCTAGTATTCATTACTAGAATGGAATAACTACCTATTACATATTTCTAAAAAGCAATCAGTCTCTTTATAGCTGATCTTACTCTCACCTGCCCAACCCTCAGTTATTCTTCAGCCTTGTGCCAAACTGACTTTCCTAAACTGCAAATCTGATCATGTCATTCACTATCTTATGAAAAATCCCTTCTAGAGATTCTTAAATTTTTTGATCATATGTATGAGGCCCTTCATAATCTGTTCCTAACTTACCACTCTAGACTAATCTCTCACTATTTTCAATCACCTTCACAATCTATGCTCCAGCCACACCTAATTATGCATAAATTTTTGAACAAACCAATAGCAGTTAGGCTACATACTTACTAGTCCCAGAACCTGCAACCCTCTCTCCCTGCTCCATGCCCACATTCATTTAGCTTACTTTTATTTCCTTCAGGTCTTGCTTTAGTCCTCCTCCAGGAAGTCTTATTTCATCTCCCAAAACTGAATTAGGAATTATTCCTATATGCCCTTATGATGTCCTGTATTTACATCTATCAAAGCACTTATCCTTCTGTATTGTGAATACCCATTTATGTGTCTAACTCCTTGCCAAGCTCTGAGCTAGCCACTTGAACCCAGTATCACAGCTTAACCATGTCAACCACACTGGTAAGATGCTCAACAATAATTTGTTGAATTGATTTTGGTTCAACATTATATGTCTCCCAAGGAATTATTTGCTTATTCAATAATTTACTACTATATTTTAAATTATAGTTTCAATTGTTTACATGTCAAAACTTCTCTTTTGCTTATTTCAACCTGCTAATTTCTAAAACTAGCTACCTCTCCAAAATACTAGAAGGCAGAACACTGAACAAGAAGAAGAGCTATGTATTCTATTAGAGTATTTCAAGGAGAGGATGAGAATCTGAAAATCACTGGCTTATTTAATTGTGCTGCTTATATTTAAATTTAAGTCACCATGCCAAATATAAAACAAACTTCTCTACATTGCATTCATAATCCGACTCAGTATTGTTGTGTCTGAAAGTGATTCTTTTCTTCTAAAAAGTTATCCTAAATTTGATTTTCTTTGGTCTTAAACACCAATTTGTTTTCTAGAATAATGCATATCCAATTTTATACTGTAAAATAACTGAGAACACAGGGTTTGATATGCCAAGATTTTGATATAGCTATTTGATATATCAAAACAGGGTTTGATTCACCTTACAGAAGACTTTTTTCCTAAGTGAGATATATCTATCATGTTTTGGTGAGTTCTTACTGGGAAATTAGCTATTATAAATTATTCAATGGAACAAATGCTTCCCCCCACCCCCCGCCCCACTTCCCTTCCCTCACTACTCACTAAAAGAAAAAAGAGAAAAATCCAACACTGGATTCTGTTTCACAGTGAAAAAAACATAGTGGCCCACACTGATCAATCATGGCAGAATCCTCATGACACAGTCACCACAGTTAACAAGGAGAGCAAAACACTCACCACCCCTTTTATTAAAGAAAAAAAAAGTGAAAATTATAAGATTAGTTAGGTTTTAGGATGGAAAAAAAATCTTGGCAAAAATAATTGACTATCATTCATTACCTCTTAATACACAAAGATTAAATTTCTCCCTCACTTTTCAAGAAGTTTATTATAAATGAAATCATGTTTAAATACATGAAAAATTGCCTTCTAAAGAACTCATATGGATAAGCTATTTTAAAAGTAACTTTTATAAATAAATACTCATTTATCTAAATAAGAAATGTATGTATTGAAAAACTATGGGCTGGGGTGGCCTTTATTTTTTTAAGAATATATTCTAGAACAATGGAAGTTCACTTCCTCAGAATTCACTTCAGAAGTACTTGACTTGTACCACAAAGCAGCTCAGGCTATCTTTGCAAAATGGCTAGCATAAGAAGCAAAAGACTAAGATTGTAAATCAAGCTGAGCAGCAACCATGTGGCACTACAAAGCACCACTGCAAGACAATAAGCATACCTAAAAATGCTGGATTTTAAGGTAAATCCTTACTGGTTAATGGATTGCAAAACGAATACAATGAGAATCAAGACATGCAGGATAGAAAGTTTCGAAACACAGAAGACAAACTCTATAGTCATGTCCTTATATCACACAATTTTATGCAAACTGTTCATACTATGTGAAAATCCAGTCTATTGTGTGATTCTCTTTGTGAATTAACTAATGAAAACATTGGAAGCCTAGCTAGATGAGTTAATGTTTTCATTTGAACTTTGATCAATGCTTTGCTGATACAGTTGTACAGTAAAGGCTGAAAAGCATTTCAGTAGCCAATCTGGACAATTTTTTCTGTTGTTGTTGTTTTCCAATCAACCATGTCTACAAAGCAAGCAGGCTAACTCCTCTAGCATAGTTCACAGTGCAGTTTGAATAGCTGTCCTGTGGCTTTATAAGTATGTAGTATGTGTGTATATAAATTCAGTTTTAACCCTAGGGCATGAATCTTGAAAACTGCACAGTGCTTTCTGTGTTACTTACAATTTACTAATGAACTCCAAAATGATACAGTTTTAAAGACTGAGCAAAGGAGGGAGCGATGTTGATGTCCCCTCTAAAATAAGCTGGTTTAAAAAAGCAAGTAATATTTTGCCAAAGAAAAACAGCTGGGTTAAAGAGTTTCCAAAGCACTTATAGCCAGCAATGTACAGTGCTGAAATAATTTCATAGGGTGAGAATGGTCAGATGAGCTGCCAATTTTACACAAAGGTTAAGAATTTACAAGGAAGGCCTTGTTAAAATCTTAAAATCTGTTTTTACATTATGCTTAAAAGTTTATAAGGTAGACTTACAACATCAAGATGAAAACAAATATATACAATTTCAAATGAATTACTCATCTATTCCTTTAAAAGCTGTATAATTTGTGTGTAATGAACTTCACTCAGAAATAATTCTAAATTTCCTGCCATAATTCTTCCCCATGTTTGGGCTTGTGTTAAGCTTAAGTGTTAATCATAATTTGAGCATTTCAGCTCTCTAAAATAAAAGACATATGCCTTTTACATAATAGATAAATATACATATATGACTGCCATGATTGCTTTTCCTTCAATGGTATTTTCAAGTGTAAGGGCCAAACTTGTCACTGAATCTGGCTTTCCTTAATGCAAAACCATTTAGTGTGCTGATACAATGAATTGGTTTCTGGAGTTCAAAATCTAATTTCATGCTTTTGTTTAAGCATATGTAAATCTTTTAATTTGAAAGCAATTCTTAATAGGTAAAATTAATATGTAAATGTAAACTGTAAATATAAAATACACAATTTAAAATAACTCGAGGCAGCAAGCTCTAGATTTCCATTAATAACTCTGCAACAATTAGAACATGTTTTTAATAAGAGTTTCACTGTGTCATCCGTCATCTTGGTTTTACTGCATTAATACAACAGAATGTGTTATCAGGAAGAAGTTTAAAAGCACTATCTATATAGAATACAAAATTTGATATAAGTACGTTGTATCATACAGCATTAACAGTCCATAGCAAGAGAAATACATATTGTGTCCAGGACTGTATAAGCATATATGTTCTCCTTTGAGAGCACTGGCAAGTACCATGGGAACCCAGGACGTACATGGGAACCCAGGACGTACATGGGAACCCAGGAAGTACCCCCACACATACAGCAAGGAAATTATATACCTGAAACACAATGGATCCATTTATAAACCTCCAGTCAAAGAAAACATTGAATATACACTTCCATTTACCATAGATGCTAAAAAAAAATTCAAATTTGATTTTAGTATCATTTGGCAGAAATCCAACCAATACAGATTTTTGGCCTTTGTTTGAAAATTTTAAGGCATTGTATGTAGATTACACCAGAACAAGTATTTAAATGCTAATCATTTTGTTAATAATAATTTAAACAAATAAGCAGTTTATGCTTTCCTTATTTTGGCAGCCAAATATTTGGAATTCAGTTGGATACCCTATGCACTTACCTGACAACAAAAGCAAGTTCACTATTATTTATTCAGATTATAAGCATATCTTGATACATGGAAGAAAAAAATACTAATGGAAAACTGAGAAAATATCAGAATCAGTAAGATAATAATCCACCTATTTTAGCAGGAAAAAAAAAAAAAAAGAGTTCACTGTTTCAAGAACTGGAATTATATATTCTGAATGATCCTAAACTGATGAGCCACTGGCTGCAGGAGAAAGCTCTATTGATATTAACCACCTTCATTAGGTAGTCAGCAACTTAGTTATCTAACTCTGGGGTTAAACATTTTATTGCAGTAGTCAATTTGGAAGTTATAAAATTCTTCTGTTGGGGGTTGTTATTTGGGAAGTGGGGATAGGGAAGCAGCTAAGAAAATCAGTGAAATCTCCAGAATGAACAGCCTGGCACTTTAGTATCTCACTGGGCACTCAGGAAAGCAATACTATAGAAAGCAGGTTACCGTTTATGATAGTTGTATTTTCTGTGTTATCTAGAGAAAAACAGGTTCATCCATGCAAAATGGACTGTTTTAGAAGATACTGCTGCTAAAATGAAAGACTTTTCAAAAGGCAAAAGTGATTATTCCAGATGAAATGAGAAGCTCCAATGTCAACCTTACTTCCTGAATCAGCAAAAATCAAAGCTTTACTCAGAATAGGAAATTGGAGATTTTCTTTTAATTTACATATCTTTTTTGCTGAGTATGTTTTAGCTGAAATATGAGAGAACTTCTAAGAGACAGCACTTCTCATTTCCAACCATGCTTTTGCTATGACATTATAAAATACCACTACTTGGGACTAAGAACACATCAATTTTACTAGCACTAACATAGAAGAAACAAGAGTTTAAGTCAAAAATAGCTTTCCATTTATAGCATTTTGTTATACACTCATTAGCCAGGCCAATACCATACCAAACATCCAGCTATAAAGTAAAAATTTTAGCTATCATCAGGACATATCTAATAGCTTTTATTTTTTTCCCCTAATAGCTTTTAAAGGTTTGGCATACTAGAAGCAAAATTCCTAAATAAATAAGCCTTAATATTAAAAGCAAGAAAAATATCTTTAATCCAGATACCTTATTGTCAGGTGTACACAACTATTAAGTGTATGAATTCTTTAATTAAATGAATAAGAAGTCCAAGTGTGTTAAGAAGCACTGATAAATTTTGGAAATTATTCTGTTAAATGAACTGGTTGTTTTTAAAACAAATTTTATTCAATACTTTATAACTATAATATTTCTGTAATTCTATTAATATTAAAATCTGAAAATATATCTAAATTTTCGACAAATACGTATCTCGGCTATTTTCTTTACATAAGCATTTTATTTTACATTAAACATGTTTAATCCTACTTGGATTGCTTTTTCTTAACAATAATAAACAAAAAATGATGCCCTGTTAAGCAAGAGGAACAAATTTTGTTCAATTCCATCTATTTTGGAAGAAACTACGTTGTCTGCCTATTCTAATACCTATTTTGGCTACTCCTACAGCTTATTTTCCTTTATTTTAGGAGTTGTGAAGTATAAAATGCGTTTTTTTCCCTCACGTGAGGGCTGTTTTCAATGAATTTACTTGATGAATGTAAAAAAGTTATCCTTTGGTTTATTCTTAAGTGACATGAAAATAATTTAAAAGATTTCTTACTCATATACTTTTTAAACACCAATACTTTAATTTGTCTGGCCTTTATAAGAATTTTGCCTTTAACCACAATTAGTAGGTATAAATGAAATTTTTTAATTTACCTTCTAACACAACTAACAAAAAAATCAGGTTGACATAGAATTTGGGTAATTTGCCTATCTTTAACCTGTACAAAACAAATTCCCTAACAATACTTAAGTGACACATAAACCTTTAGAAATAGAAATTTAATATTCTTAGAAACTAGATTATATTTGTAACAATCTAAAGCAAAAAATATACTGGATTATTTTACTATGGGAAAGCAAACAGAACTAGCCTTCAAAAACAAAGCCCAATCAAGGAAAAGGTAGGTAAGATGAGTTTTTAAAGATTTTTCTATATTTGTTCTTTTCACATAATGAGTCACTTACATACAAGTAACATTTACACACTCACACGTATGCTGCACTAATGATCTTTAGGTCCCAAAACCTCACCAGTAAATACTGTCTTCAAATGATGTGGAAATTAAAACCTAGGGCTAATGTTGACCACTATTCTAATAATTGGCTTGTAATATATCATTTCACTGTATCAGTATCTGGAAGGCTTATATTTTTAAGCAGCTGTTGGTTTAAACCTGCTACTCCTGCCATCTTAAAATAGAACTGGAAAATTGACTATTGCCATTCCATAGTGCTGGTAATGTAGTTAAATGTGGTGTGTGCCTCTTTCTACTTTGATACCCAAGGAAACTGTCAAATGTTTTCCTCTTTAATATCTACTGACTGTCTCTTAATGGTTCCCATACATTTTCCTTCAATATTGATATTAAAAGAAATAAACAGTAAAAATTAAGTTTCTGTAAAAGCTTTATAAATAAATCTCACCCTAAGTTAAATGTACAGATGAAGCACAATGCAGTTAAAGGCAGGCTGCCCCCCATTACAGTTATACGATGTAGAAAACCAACTTCCCCCAACTTTAAAAGGTTCAAACTGGCCAATTTTGTCAAATCTTGCTGTGATAAAATACAAATTTTTAACAATGTACAGAGGCTAAGGGGTGGCCAGTAATAAAAATGACAGTGCAGTGGTCTAGCCTCACGGAATGTGGTTCTCATAGGCCGAGCTGAAATATATTTGCTGTTTTCTGTGGCAGTATCCCATGCTAAAAACCCTCCCTTTCTGCCTTTGTTCAGCTCTTTTGCTAGCAACCAAGTGCTTTCTTTTGGTTCAGCCTAGTAAAAAGCCAAAGGACTAGAACATGAGGGTCATCAAGGTCTACAAGGTAGATGAACAAATCAACATCACAGGGCAGCGAGCAAAGGCATTACAATAAGAATCTAATTACAACAAAAAGAAAAGTCTATATAAAGGTCATAATTATGAAAAATAGTAAACACGGGAGATTGCCAAGAATGGCTGCTTTGCTTTATATAAGTACTTAGATGATGTTCTTTTTAAATAAGCATTGAAAATGGGACATTAAATAATTATTTTCAAATTCAAGTGAGTAAGTCCTGCAGTGCACACAATACACAATGTTCTATTAACTAAGGAAACATTATGCCTAAATCTGTGCATGAGCGAAGGTGTGCTATAAGCCTTTGCCTTTTTTTAATTAAAAATGAATTTCTATTACTCTATGTAGAACACTGCCTTCTCCAATTTGATGTGTTGTTTCTAAAGTTTAAAAGCAAAATTAACCATAACCATACGCTACATGGTAGAAACAATCAACATGGAAAATAACCATATAAACTGCTTACTTTTCAATCCTATCAGGCAGGAATTAAAATATTTTCATGATTATTTATATAAACAAACTACCATTTCTTATTAATTATATAACTGTGGGGAAAAAATGCTGGATATGAATGAAGCTGCTATTTCCTTTTAAAGTCTTCATTGCGATCACAATGTTAATTGCTGCCATCACATTCATTCTTATGCCAACCCTGCAGTGGGGCAAATGGGATTTTGATGATTTGAAGCACAGAGAGTAATAGCTGGAATGATCAATCAGGTGAGACACAGGCTTCTGAATAATAGCTAAAGAATGAAATTTGATTTTGGCAGAATCAAAACCAAATTTTCCTTTAGTAAAGGCTGTTTTAAAAACAGGTGGATATCAAGTGGATGGGGAAAAGTTTATTATTAAGCAGTTTTCCAGTAACACACAAAGAAACTTACTACTTCACTAAGCTAAGTTTCTTCTTCCATTTTCTTTTCCCTTCTCCTCAAAGAATATTTGAACACAAAGAAAAAATACAGTTCTGCTACAAAAATTATGAAGCAAGATATAACACAATCTTAACATTTTACATTATTTTAGCTGGTATATTGTCCAGAAACACCTCATAGAAATATATGAACAGATATAAGAACACAGAAAATTCAAGAATACTTCAAATTAACAGGCAAAAAAGGTTCCTACTTCATTTCCTTTTTTTTTTTTTTTTTTTTTTTTTAATTTTTGAGCCAAAAGTAAAGCTAGAATAGTATTGTTAAGAAGGACACTGACAAATCTGTCAAGCAGGATAGGATCAATACTGACTTTTCAGAGCAGAAACCAGGAACAAGAAATTTCTTCTTTCTTCTAGAGTCCTAATCTGAAGGACAAAAGACCATGGCAGAAAAAGTCAAGACTAATAATGTTGTTTTCTGATCATCAAGGCAACTAGAAAACAAAATAAATGCTGAAAGCTAAACAGGTAAGATTTTTATACATCAGTAATAATCTCTATAGACTCACAGGGTTATGAAGCACAAATGAGAAATAAATGTGAAAAGGCTTTGCCAGCCACCAAGAATTATACACATGAGGGGCACTCCTGTTTCCCTTTAAATGTCTCAGCTATAATGCTGTAATCCAGCAAACTGAAGATTCAATGAAAATATCCCAATAATCTAATGCTGGCTCAAATAACAGTTCCTTCATGAAGCCTCCTTTGATTTCCTAAGAAGAAACTGATTGCTCACTCCTTAATGATCTTATTATATTAAACTTGTATGTATACCTTATCTCTTTTATAAGGTTAAAATCTCCTTGAAGGCAGAAACTATGTCTTATTAATCTTTGTGTCTGCCATGATACCTAGATGCTAAAAACTTATGGACTGTTTTACTAAGTACCATACTACCAAATAATATTAACTTGACCTTTGTATGAAAATATAAAACAAATACAGGACACAGAGTTCCTGACTCTGAGAGGTGTACCGTATGATTAAGGAGATGGAACATATAAGTAAGAAGCAAGAGACTTCCCTGGTGGTCCACTGGTAAAGAATCCCCCTTCCAATGCAGGGGATGTCAGTTCAATCCCTGGTTGGGGAACTAAGATCCCACATGTCGCTAGGCAACTAAGCCCGCACGCCTCAACTAGAGAGCCCGCGTGCCGCAAACTACAGAGCCTATGTGCTCTGGAGCCCACACACTGCGACGAAATATCTTGCATGCAGCAACTAGACTTGACGTATCCAAAAATAATAAAAATTAATGAATTAATTTTTAAAAAGAAGCAATATAACAATAATTTTAAAGAATAGCTTTTTCAGTGACATAGCCAAGGGGAAGGAAGTTGGGGGAAAGGAAGGAGAATATAGACAGAAAACAGAAACCTGAACATGTAGATAGAATCACTACCTATTCATGTTAAGTCTTGCTAGAAAAACAGCACAGACAGTAATTCTAACTGGGGCTTGTGAATCTGAAAGGAATACAGCTTTAACATACACTTCTCAGAGAACTGTCATCATGTAAAGTCAAAATTATAATCTTGTTCCAGTGGGATACATTCATTGAAAGCATAAATGCACTGGTATCTGAAGTTCACTGAAGGGCAAAAGGATGTCTTGGGCCTTCTTAATGGGTTTTGTTGTTGTGTCTTCTTTTTAAGAACTCCAGGTTGGGTGCTCAATCTCCAAAAAGCTGCTATACCGATTGGCTAGTACAGGTTTCTGATCAGAAATGCCTTTGGTGAGAGAACTTTCTTCAACAAACTAGGTGGGAGGAGCTGAAATAACAGCTGTAAAATAGTCCCTGGAGGCAACCTCTCAGAGATAGGCACCCCTCTTGAAGAAGTTCAAACTGAAGGCATTTGAGTGAAAGCATGTCTATGAAACAACCTCAAAGGCAAGAGATTATGAGACTCAGGAGATGAAGGATGTTTCTGAAGCAAAAATGTAACAACTGAAGTGGAACTGATAAATGATTTTTCAACTTAGCCTTTCATCCTTCCAAGGTAGATAAATTGAGTAGCTGCACTGTGCTATGCATGGGTCTTCCAGATGAGGCTTACTGTATGCTTTGAGTAGGCATTAAAAATCCCATAGCACTTTAGATAAATAAAAGGTAAAGAGATAGCCTGTAATCCTTGGTTAAAATATGTTTTAAAATACAACTTGGTGTTCCTTGGCTTACATAAATCCTTTAGCATGGTTAGTTGACATACTGTGATAAAATATGAAAAAAAAATCACTTTAAAATTGTCTTGAAATCTAGTTCTATACATGAAAGTTACTCTAAGAATTATAAATAACCTTTGAAAAGATCAACTGATACTGTAGGTAAAACAGTGTAGCAGACATTCAATAAATACTTGTTGAAAGAATGGCTGAAACATTTCCATCTAGCTACCCTCAGAAACTTAAATAACAAATACAACAGCTCTGCAAGAATCTCTGAAGTTTTCAAAAAGACTATTTAAGCATATTTTATTTTAAAAATTACTGAGTGTACAATATATATGAGATTCTGAATCAGATTCTGGCCTTGTAACAGATACTTATTTTACCTCTTTAGCTCCCATTCCTTTCACTCTTATTGGAAAATCATTCTAAGCATGTGGTCTGGATGGTGATGAGTGACAATCACTCCTCCCCATCTCACTCCTCTTTACACTCCCATTTGAGGGGTGAATACATGATTCAGATCTGACCAATCCAAGCATCAGATCCCACTGATTAAATCAGGAATAGCCCCAGCTCAGCCAATGAAAGAATTACCTGAGCTTTTATAAGAATTATCAGAAAAGAGGCACTGTCGCTATTAAGGACCATTTAAGTCTGAAGCTGCTGATAGTCATTTTCCTCCAGCTAAAGCCAGCCTAAGAATGAAGCCAACACAAAGAAAAGTAGAACGGAGAAATGGGGAGAAAGTTAGTGTTAATTCTTGAATCTCTAGAATAGACCTAGAATGACAACTATACTAAGGCCAGATAAGCGCCTAGGTTTATTTTCCTGTCTCCCTCTCTTCCCCCGCCCCCCTCTTTTTTTTTTAACTTTTTATTTTATATTGGAGTATAGCCAATTAACAATGTTGTGATAGTTTCAGGTGCAAAGTAAAGTGACTCAGCCGCCTCTTCTTTCCTTTGGGTTGGATTTTTGTTATTGCAACCAAGAGCCTAGATTATTAAAAGCCTCTATCACCTACTCTTGATCCTGTCAGTTTCCTGTTGTTCCTTTATATAGTGTCACTTTTCTCCTCCAAGTAATTCCCTGCCTCCACTGCAACAGTAAAAGACAGTGGATGAATGGTTGAGCTGGGGATGTTTCTGTCTACTTTACTGTTACTTGACCTTGCCACTAAACAAGGTAAGTAATGCAGAATTTATGGACAATGACTATAGAAGCAGTCCTTAAGGAGACCATAATCTCTAAAAATTCAAAGTTGTTATTTCACACCTAACACTTGTCTACAATTAAGAAAAACATTTGTAGAAAGTCCCTCAGTAAGAAGCCCAATTGTAATTAATAAAAAGCAATCTTTATAAGCATATTATACCACTAAATTCAATAGGAAGTCTAAAAGCTAAAAAGAGAAAAAGTACAGTCATCCCTCAGTATCCTTGCGGGATTGGTTCCAGGAGCCCTGCAGATACCAAAACCCAGAATGCTCAAGTCTCTTATATGAAATGGCATAGTATTTGCATATAACCTAAGCACATCCTACTTTACACTTTAAATCATCTGTAGATTACTTATAATACTTAATACAATGTAAAAGCTACATAAATAGTTGTAAATACAATGTAAATGCCATATAAACAGTTGCCTACATACAAGCAAATTTAAATATTGCTTTTTGGAACTTTCTGGAATTTTTCCCCCTAAATATTTTCAATCAGTGGTTGGCTGAATCCATGTATGCAGAATCTGTGGATACCAACAACTGACTGTACTGGTAGAGTCTACACTTATCCCAGATTATTTGCTTAATATTTGCTGAGGAAAATGATAGCATTCAGAATTATTTTAATTCCTATCCTTAGAGGTTAGAGTAAAATGAGACAATTCGTACAAAAACACAAACAAATTTAAAGAGTGTTTTGGGTTGCATTAGGGGAATCTAGCATTTGGAATAAATATCATAACTAAGTACAATCATGGGTATCCTTTTAAGAGGGAGGTAGAGGGAGATTTGAGACAATGCAGAGAAGGCAATAAGAAGGAACAAAGAGAGATTTGACAATGCTGCATTTGAAGATTGGAGTGATACAGCTACCTGCCATGGAATACTGGCACACACCAGATACGGAAGGGACATGGAACAGATTCTCCCTTAGAATCTCCAGAAAGAGTGGATCCCTGCTGATGCCTTGATTTTTGCCCAGTGATACCGATTTTGGACCTCTGGCCTCCAGAACTACGACAGAATAAATTTCTGTTCTTTTAAGCAACCCAGTTTGTGATCATTTTTTACAGCAGCAACAGGAAACTAATACAAATACTATGTTATAGATATTCTAATTTTTAAAATATTTGATTGTTATAATTACACATGCGTACAGTATTTTTTAATAGCAGTTCTTAAGAATTGTGTGTGAAAAATTTGGTGAATTAAACAACAACAGCATTAATTGAATCAGGCAAGAATCATCAATGGATGTTAAAACCACATGGTTAAAATCAGTTGGAAAACAGGATATTCACACCATTTCAAACTATCTCCCCACAGATTGTTTATAAAGGGAAAAATGCTTACAAAGAGAAATCTGGTGAAACCATCCTAATCAAATGATCAAAATTAATACCAATAACATGACAAACTGAAATATGAACTTCCTGATGTGATGCAATGTGATCATATTATCACTTATATAGCATCCCTGCCAAAAAAATACATAACCTGGACTTCCTAGGTGGCGCAGTGGGTGAGAATCCGCCTGCCAATGCAGGGGACACGGGTTCGATCCCTGCCCCAGGAAGATCCCACATGCCACGGAGCAACTAAGCCCGTGCGCCACAACTACTGAGCCCGCACTCTAGAGCCCGTTAGCCACAACTATTGAGCCCATGTACTGCAACTACTGAAGCCCACGTGCCTAGAGCCTGTGCTCTGCAACGAGAGGCCACCGCAATGAGAAGCCCACGCACCACAATGAAGAATATCCCCCGCTCGCCACAACTAGAGAAAGCCTGTGTGCAGCAACAAAGACCCAACACAGCCAATAAAATAAACTAACTAAATAAATAAATTTATTTAAAAAAAAAAAACATAACCTGAATCTTACCATGCCAAGCCCAAATTACAGGACATTCTACAAAACAACTCACCAATACTCTTTTAAAATGTCAGGACTTCCCTGGTGGTCCAGTGGCTAAGACTCTGTGCTCCCAATGCAGGGGGCCCGGGTTTGATCCCTGATAAGGGAACTAAATCCTGCATGCCACAACTAAAGATTTCACATGCTGCAACTAAAAAAATTAAAAATAAAAAAAAAGTCCTGTATGCCGCAACTAAAGATCCCCCATGCCAAAACGAAGATCCTGAACACGAAAACAAAGATATTCACGTGCCACAGCTAAGACCCAATGCAGCCAAATAAATTTAAAACATTTAAAAAATTAAAAATTAAAATGTCAATAACATCAATAACATGAAAAACAAAGAAAAACGGACACACTGCTTAAGCTTAAGCAGACTCTAGAGACTACTAAATGTAACACCTAGCCCTGGATTAGATCATGGTTTGAGGGGAGACAGAGGGTTGGGACATGATTGAGAAAATTGGTGAAATTTTAATTTGGACTCTACATTAGATAAAAGAATTTTATCAACATTAAATTTCTTAAATTTGTTAACTATATTGTAGCTATGTAAGATAGTGTAGGATACTTAAGGATATATATTCTGAAATATTTAGGGGTAAAAAGAGCCTTATGTCTGCAAGTTATTTTCAACTAATTAATCCAAAAAATATAATAATAAAGTGTGTGTGCGTGTGTATAGAGGAGGAGGGGAAGGAAGGTTAAGAGAGAAAGCAATTATGGCAAAAATGTTAACAATATTAAATATGTAAGTGAAGGGTATAATGGCGTTCATTGTATTATTCCTATAAGTTTCTATAGGTATAAAATATTTAAAAATAAAGCATAAAAAAAAAAAACCAACTTGGTGGATTGGACATTTGATATCATGACCAAAGTACAGAACAATCTGCTTTTGGATCTAATAGAAGTATTGTGTGACATTAATATACTCAGTAATGGTTAAAAACAAAAAACAATCACCAATGTGAGAATATGCCATTTCTAAGCACTGCTTAGAATACCTGTAATAGATAGTAAAGATATAATTTACTTTTATATTCTTTTTTTGCAATTTAGTTGACAATATAAGGAATATATTAGCATTTTTAGTAGTGAAAATATTCATTTTAAAACTGTTATTTCTAAAAATATAAATGTATTAATTATACATCAAATAAGTAATCTAATTTATGACAAGTTACAAAAATGTTAATTTGATACAATTTTAAAAATTTCACTTTGTTTTTCTATAACATAAATTTGAATACAGACTAATATCAACCTTAATTACTTGGACTGAATTCTTTCACAGAACTAATTTACCTTGAATGGGTAAACATATTACTCTCAGGTGGCTCACTCTCACTTTATTATACAACAAAACAAGGCAGCAAAATGAAAAAACAAGGGCTGCAAAAAATTTTTTTGGGGTAAAAAGCATTCTTTGCCAATATGTAATAATCTAAATAGATCCAAAAATTATATAAACTCATTTCTGAAAGAGATATTCTAAACATTCTAAACACATATATTCTAAACATTAGGATGCAACAATAAAAATATGTGCCTTTATAGATTTTACAAAGCATAACAAAATAAATATTTTGAGAGAGATTTCATTTAACTAATGAAAAAAACATTTTTTTGTCTTTGTCTCCCTATTAAGAATGTTGAATAACTTGTAATTGTGATTTATCACTTCTACAAAATACTACAAAACTTTGAACAATATAGTTGCCTAGACACAAATCAATTCCTTCTCAAGTACCAGGAGGTCAATGTGGTCTCTGAAGACCAGCTGGGCTGAATCAAGATATACTTCCTGGTCAGTCCAAGTCCATCCAGATCTTATAAACAAGAAAACCAGAATAAAATACATTCAAGGGAACCTTGCAGGATGGACAACATGCCATCAAAAATAAACCGTAAAGGTCTCAAAAACAGGCAAACTTTGTGGCTTGTTCTATATCTCCCACTATGGAGAAATCCTTTGTACACAGTGGGAACTTCATAGCCCAACTTACAAACAGACAGTAGGCCTGGTGACAGAAGTCAAACTCTTCTTCCAAGAATAATGTTTTATGAAATAACAGATAAAAATACCCTTCAGTTTTAAAATGGTTTGCATACAAATGAACTTTAATATCTGAGATAACATTACTTTGAAGGCAGGTATTTTCTTGAGAGAGCTTATCTATAGCAAATTTAATCTGGAAATGGAACAGGAATGGAGATGTACTTTTTGTATGTATGTATGTATGTATGTATGTATAATCACTTTACAATGCTGTGTTACTTTCTGCTTGGAGATATACTTTAAACCCCTAAACCAACATTAATATCGGTCAGTACAAAACATGAAGCACAAACCAGTAGTACCTCACACTATTAACAAACAATTAGTGAATTTGACCTAGCAATTCTCCTCTCCAATCTTAACAGTTAAAGCAATAAAAAAAAATGCATTTATAATCTTATCAAAAGAACAGATGGAAAGAAATGATTTGAAATTATAGGTGACTGAGCCCAGAGATTTTTATTTCTCTTTATCTGTTTATGTTCTTTTGGTTGTAGAAAATGCAGTTATATTAGAAAAGAACACTTAAAATATGTCTCTGAAGAAGTCTCTCAACAATTATTTCTGGGGACTTCCCTGGCGGTCCAGTGGTTAAGACTCCGCCTTTCAATGCAGGAGGTGCAGGCTCGATCCCTGATTCGGGAGCTCAGATCCCACATGCCTTGTGGCCAAAAAACCAAAATACAAAACAAAAGCAATGATGTAACAAATTCAATGAAGATTTTAAAAATGGTCCACATCAAAAAAAAAAAAAAAATTTAAATAACCAGTTATTTCTTGACACATTAGCAAAAATTTACCATGAGGCTTTGGTCTCAATAAAACTTTGTTTATGGACTTTGAAATTTGAATTTCATATAATTTTCATGTGTCATGAAATATCCTTCATTTTTTTTTTCCAGTCATTTAAAACTGTTAAAACCATTCTTGGCTCCCAATGGTTAAAAAAACAACAAACAAACCAAAACCTGTGGTGGGTTGAATTTGGCATGTGGGCCATTGCTAACTCCTATTAACCAAGGCTGCATATTAGAATTACCTGAAAGCTTCAAAAAAGTTCTATGTCTTTGCCACACCTAGATGCCTGGCTAGGGTGGGAGTGGAAGGTGATGAAAAATATGATGAAAAAATATACTTTAAAATTTCCAGAGGATTCCAGTGCGTAGCCACTCTTCAACATTAGAATCAAATGGACACTCCATAGCCTCTTAAATTTTGGCAAGATACATACTCTTTCAGATCCTTAGTTTCTACATTTATATACTGTTCAGAACTGGCACACAGTAAGTGCTCAGTGATCTCCTCCCTTCCACGCTACACTGTACCTACCAATAGCTCAATACAGATCTGATTAACAGAACTTTACACAAAACATATCCTTATCCTTTAAAGAGCTTGACAATTTAAAAAGGTTAAGACATGAACACAGGTAAGAACACATATAAACTGAATGACAGAAATATATATAATAAAATATTAATATAATGCACTGCTCTTTTCAGCAATGTGACTAACAGAACAAATATAAAAGACTCTTTAAGAATTATATTCTAGAGGGAGAGAATACGGGGATATGTGTATAAAAACAGATGATTGAACTTGGTGTACCCCTCCAAAAAAAATAATAAATTAAAAAAAAAAGAATTATATTCTAGGATAGCAGAAAGGAGAATAACAGTGGAAAGACATTAAGTATAAATTACCTATGTTTGATACAAGGCCTATAACAATGAGACCCTCTCCCTCATCTATTAATTATGGCTCAACAATCACTTGCTGACAAAGACCACAGTATTGCTCCTTCAAGCTTCTCCAA
Source organism: Hippopotamus amphibius kiboko (assembly GCF_030028045.1). Lineage (NCBI taxonomy): Eukaryota > Metazoa > Chordata > Mammalia > Artiodactyla > Hippopotamidae > Hippopotamus > Hippopotamus amphibius. The sequence continues at coordinate 36,757,715 of NC_080187.1, forward strand.
GGACTTCGGCTGAATGCCTTCGGGTAGGTGAAATGCCCTCAAATGTATGACTGACTATACAGCTATTAATTAAACTCAGGGTCTGTTCAGTTTAAATAATGAATCCTCAACCATTATTATTTCAGGAAGCTCTAAACAATTAGGGTGAGAAAAAAAAAAGAAAGACAGATACCTCCTCAACCACAAAAATTATGTATGTTTTTCTTTTTTTCTTTTTTTCTTTAAGAACTTTTATTGAGATACAACTGACATACAAACTGCATATATTTAAAGTGCATAATTTGATTTTTTTTTCTTATTAGTAATGTATATATGGCAATCCCAATCTCCCAGTTCATTCCCTCCCAACACCCCCTGCCCCGCTTTCCCCACTTGGTGTCCATATGTTTGTTCTCTACATCTGTGTCTCTATTTCTGCCTTGCAAACCAGTTTATTTGTACCATTTTTCTATATTCTGCACGTATGTGTTAATATACGATATTTGTTTTTCTCTTTCTGACTCATCGTACTCTGTGTGACAGTCTTTAGGTCCACCCACCCATGTCTCTACAAATGTCTCAATTTCGTTCCTTTTTATAGGTGAGTAATATTCCATAACAAAAATTATGTATGTTTTTAAAGCCATAAAAAAAGTTTTGTCTTCATTAGTCAACTTAATTTTGAATTACAATTTTTAAAAATACTAGGTATAATTTTCAGTAAGGTGTTAATAAAAGATAAATGTATGAAACTGAAAAGCTTACCCATGTATCAGGGGAAAAAAACACGAAACTAGATCCCAAAAACAGTATCAACAAAATTAAAACATATCTATAAATATATTTAATAAGAAATATGTTAACTAACATTGAGAAAATCATAAAGCTTAATAAATGACATGAAGGAATATCTAAGTAATTCATTCTGTCCTCCTAAATGTCCTAAGCTCCTATGAAAAGATGCCAATTTGCCATCAAATTAATCTATATTACTAGTGAAATTCCAATTAAAACCCCAACAGGATTTTGAATAGTGTAACAGAAGAAATGTGTAACAGAAGAAACATACAGAATAATGTGAATGTGAATAACAATGAGACGTCCCACCAGATGGCAAAAACACCATAAAGCTACATAATCACAACTATGCAATAAAAACAAAATAGACAAATCAATGAAAAAGTCTAGACTGAGGCCCAAGTAGCTATAAATGTTTAGTGCATTCATTCACTCATTCAATAAATATTTAAGGAATACCGTTCAAGACTCTGCGGAAATAGCAACAGAAAAACAAAAACAAGACAAAAAAATCCCTCTTCTCATGGTGGTTAAATTCTAATGGAGAAAAACAAAGAAACAAAAATGAAGTAGAAAATTCAGAACTTTTTTTTAAATAAAGAAAAGCTGCTACCATCCTAACACTCAGAAATAACCCTCGCTTGATTTCCCCCCCCCAAAACTGAGATTCTGCTGTATGTCCTTTTATTCCCCATTCAATACACCATGTGCCTTTTCCCATTTTATTCTACTAGATCACGAGTGGGTTGTTGTTTTGTCGTTGTTGTTATTTTTGCCACACTGCATGGTTTGCAGGATGTTAGTTCCCCTACTTAAAGACTGAACCTGGGCCCCAGCAGTGAAAGTGTCAACTCCTAACCACTGGACTGCCTGGGAATTCCCTAGACCTTGATTTTTAACTGTTGAATAATACTTCCTTTGGATGTGCCTTAATTAACTATTGCCCTACTGTTGATTATTCAGCCCATTTATATAAAAGTTTTGAGCCATTACTCAATGTAATATTAAACAAGTTCCCACAATTTTATTTTAATAATTGGACTATCATGACAGTGGGTTTAAGGATGCACAAATATAGATATTTTCTAACATGAATATTTTTCTCTGTTTTTGAAATTAGCTTTATAATTTACACAAAATTCACAACTTATTTACAATTCAAAAAGTGTCAGAAAAAAAAAAAAGTCCTGTAAATATCCCTCACAACTAAGATATAGAACATTTTCATATTTACAAAAAGTTTCCTCATGACTCTTCACAACAAGTCCTTTCCATTTACACCCTGGAAACCACTGACCTGATTTCTGTCACTAGTTTTGCCTTTTACAGAATGTCATAGAAATAGATTCATACAATACATAATCCATGGTATCTGACTTCTGTGACATAGCATAAAGCTTCAGAAACCCTTCCATGTTGTGAAATGTATCAGTAATTTGTTCCTTGAATGGATATACCACAATTTACTTATCAATCACCAGGTGATGGATATTCTGGTTATTTCAAGTTTCTGTCTATTACAAATATAGCTGCTACGAACATTTAAATAGAAGTCATTTTGTGCACATATGCTTTCATTTCTCTTGGATAAATATCTAGGAGTAGAACTGCTAGGTCAGATGGTATGGTATATATTTAATTTGACAAGACTCTTTCAAACCAAATTCTTCCAAACAAGGCTGTACAATTTTTTCTTCCCTAACAGCAATGTATGTGAGTTCTTCTTACTTTACATCTTCCATGTATTTGGAATTTGTCAGTCTTTTCAATTACAGCTTACTCTAGTGGGTGGTAGTACTATCTCATTGTGATTTTAAGATTCATTTTCATAATGACTAATGATTTTGATCTTCTGATGAGTGTATTTACCATTTGTACATCTTTACTAGTAAATATCTATAAATTTTTTGACCATTATTTACTTGGGTTGTCCATCTTATTGAATTGTAAGAGGTTTTTTGTTTTTGTTTTTTTACATATTCTGGATACATATCCTTGTAAATATTTTCCCCAGGTCTTGCATTTTCAGTTTTTTAAAGTACCTTTGAAGAGTAAATATTTTAAATTTTGTTGAAATCCAATTTTTCTATTGTTAAAAATAGTTTGTGTTTTTGCTTATTTTTAAAATATTTGATTTAATCCAAGGTCACTTAGATTGCCTCCTGTTTTCTTTACACTTTTCATAAATTTAGTTCTTACATTCAAATTTATGATATGTTACAAGTTAACTGTTGTATGTCAGGTGATGTAAGAATTATAGCTCATTTTTGGCATACAGAAATCCAATTGGTGTAACATCGATTTTTTAAAATGCTTATCCCTCTCTCCCAGTGAAATGTTTGGCATTGTTATGTGAGTTTATCTCTAGACGCTCCCTCTTTGTCCTATATATCTATGTCTACTTTACAACGATAGATATCGTACTGTTTTGATCACTGGATTCTAGATCCTTTGCATTTCTAAATACATTATATAATCAATTTAGAAATTCTCACCTAAAAGAAAAAGCCTGTTGGAATTTTGGTTGTTATTGCACTGAATCTATAGATAAATCTGGGAAGAACTGACACTTTAAAAAAAAATTGAGCCTTCTGATCCATGAACACAGTGTAGCTCTCCATTTATTTGAATCTTTATTACTCTCTACACTGCTTTACAGTTTTCAGTGTAAAGGTCATATTTTGTTACAATTATCACTATGAATTTCACATTTTTTGATACTATGGCAATGGCATTTTTAAAAAATTCAAGTTCCAGTTGTTTGTTGCTAATATGTAGAAATATGATTATTTCCTATAACTTTGCTAAGCTTATTAGTTCCAGTAATTATTTAACAGATCTCTTATGATTTTCTAAGTAAATTTTCATGCCAGCTACAATTAAAAACAATTTTATCTTTCTTTATAATCTGGTATGCCTTTTTCTTGTCTTATGGCACAACATCCAATACAATGTTGAAAAGAACTGCTGAGAAGGACTGCTGAGAAGGGACAGTCTTGTCTTGTTCCCAATTGGAGAATAAATGTTTTCAGTCTTTAGTCGTAGGTTTTTAAAGAGGCCCTCTATGGGGTTAAGAAAGCTCCTCTTTTATTCCTAGTTTGCCAAGTTTCGTTTTGTTTTTTAATCTGTCATGAATGGGTGTTAAATTCTGTAAAATGCTGGACTTCCTAGGTGGCGCAGTGGGTAAGAATCCGCCTGCCAATGCAGGGGATATGGGTATGATCCCTGCCCCAGGAAGATACCACATGCCACGGAGCAACTAAGCCTGTGTGCCACAACTATTGAGCCTGTGCTCTAGAGCCCGTGAGCCACAACTATTGAGCCCATGTGCCACAACTACTGAAGCCCACGCACCTGGAGCCCATGCTCTGCAACGAGAGGCCACTGCAATCAGAAGCCCGTGCACCACAAGGAAGAGTAGCCCCCACTCACCACAACTAGAGAAAGCCCATGTGCAGCAATGAAGACCCAACACAGCCAAAAAAATAAATAAGTAAATAAATATTTATAAAAAAAAAATTCTGTAAAATGCTTTATCTGCATTTACTGAGATGATCATACAGTTTTTCTCTGTTAGTCTGTTAATATACTGAATAACATTAATTAATTTTCACATGTTAAACCAACCTTATGCTTGTGGAATAAATCTCACTTGGTCACGACTTATTAAGGTTTTTATACAGTACGGGATTCATTTCCTAATATTCTGTTAAAATATTTCTAATATTTTTTTGTCTGTGTTCATACAGGATAATTTGTCTTATCGAGTTTTTGTGTCATGGTAATGCAAGGCTTATAAAATAAGTTGAAAAGCATTATCTCAACTTCCATATTCTTGAAGAATTTGTACAGAATTGGTATTTTTTTTTCTTTAAAGTTTGGTATAATCTACATCTGACGGCCATCTGAACCTGGAGATTTCTCTGTGGGAAGGTTTTTAACTTGATAGTTAAAAATTCAACTTTTGTAACAGGGCTAGCCAGATTATCTATTTCTACTGAACTAAACTTTGCCTGTGTCTTTCAAGAATTTGTCCTTTTCATCAAGTTGCTGAATTTACTTAAGATTCTTCATAATATCCCCTTAGCCTTTTAAATTAATTAATTATTTCTTTATTTCTGGCTGCGCTGGGTCTTCATTGTTGCGTGCAGGCTTTCTCTAGTTGTGGGGAGGAGGGGGCTACTCTTCACTGTGGTGCGTGGGCTCCTCAGTGTGGTGGCTTCTCTTGTTGAGGAGCACAGGCTCTAGATGTGTGGGCTTCAGTAGTTGCAACACACAGGATCAGTACTTGTGGCACACGGGAGCTAGAGTATGCAGTCTTCAGTAGTTGCAGTGCATGGGCTCAGTAGTTGTGGCTTGTGGGCTCTAGGGCACACAGGCCTCAGCAGTTGTGGCACGTGGGCTCAGTAGCTGCACAGCACGTAGGATCTTCCTGCACCAGGGCTCAAACCCATATCCCCTGCACTGGCAGGGGGATTCTTAATCACTGTGCCAGCAGGGAAGTCCCTCCATTTAGCCTTTTAATATCTATAGAATCTATGTGATATCCCCTTGTTACCTTACTAATAATGGTAATTTATGTCTTATCTCATTTTTTTCCTGATCAGTCTAACTAGACTCGGTTTTACTGACATTTTTGCAAAGGATTAGTTTCGATTTCACTAATTGTCTTTATGGTTTTTATGTTTTCTAGTTCGTTAATTTTTGCTCTTTCTCATTTCCTTCAGATTCTTTAGGTTTAATTTCCTTTTCTTTTTCTTCTTTTTCTTTGGGGGGGGGGTACACCAAGTTCAATCATCTGTTTTTCTTTTTCTTCTTATTTCTTAAGGTAGAAGCTTAGATCATTGATTTGTGATCTTTCTACAATTAGTATATAATATTGTTATAAATTTCCCTCTTAAGATTACAAATATGATGTCAGCAAATGGTGGAGTAAGAAACTCCAAAAGTCTACCCCTCAACAAAAGCAACAATGAAGCTGACAGAAATGTCAGAATCAACTTTTTCAAACTATGGAATCAAATCAGGATGACCAGGGGAATGCTTAATGGGAAAAAAACAGCTGAATTTTGGTAAGAGAGCTTTGTGTCATTTTAACTTAAAGATACCATTCCCCAACTCAGTGATAGCCTTGCATTCCCCAACTCAGTGATAGCCTTGCAAGACAACAGTGCATTCTTGACATAATAAGTTACAAGTACCACAGGGAGCAATATGAACCTTTTCTCAAAGAACTGTAGTTTTTTGTTCTGACTTATCTAATTGCTTGCCTTTCTATTACCTGAGAACTTTCTCATGTCTGAAGTGGTGGTGAGTGTATGGGATGGTGGTGAGTGTATGGGGGTCGGGGTGGTGATAGTGTTGGCGTTTGCTAAAAATATCTAAAGGCAAATGTATTAGCTGCTGCCATGTTGAGCAAGTGAGTAACAGGTGGAGCAAACAAGCCTGGAAGGAAAGGCTACGGAAGGAGATGCTTTGGGCAGTAGGGGCTTTGAAAACTCCAGCATATTCCAGGGAATCTAGAAGACAATACACATACCCAGTACTAGGCACGTGTCCAAAAAGATATGACAAAAGCCCTAAGTTCTCACCTCTGACTGAAGTTTATGCTCCACACAAGCAGGAAATAAAGGCTAAAGAAGAGCTATAAACTACCTGGCTGAACATTAAAGGTATGTCTAGCACACATACAGAGCCTATCTGCAAAGACTGGGAAAAGTGGGGGATTTTGGTGGTGACAGAGGTAGGGGAAGGTTTCTAGGCATTCAGGAGATATCTGTCAAATCACTAGCTATCTGATAATTAAGTTTACAGAACAGATATTTTAGTGGCCACAAATGGCAAAGAATACAGACTTTAGAAAATTAGTTCAGAGAAGTCACTAAATAAACAGCAATAACTACAACAAGCAGGAACAACAAACACTGGTGAGGAGGAAGAATCAGTCTCCTGAACTTCCACATTATTATATTCAAAACGTCCAGTTTCCAACAAAAAATTATGAGGCATGCAAAGAAATAAGAATGTATGGTCTATAAGCAAGAAAAAGAAATTAACAGAACCAGACCACTTAGTAATAATAACTGATCCTGCAATCCCACTCCTGGGCGTATATCCAGAGAAAACTGTAATTCGAAAAGATACATGCACCCCAACGTTCATTGTAATACTATTAACAATAGCCAAGACATGGAAGCAACCTAAATTTCCATCAACAGAGGAATAGATAAAGAAGATATGGTATAAATATACAATAGAATATTAGCCATAAAAAAGAATGAAATAATGCCATTTGCAGCAGCATGGATAGACCTAGAAATTATCATACTAACTGAAATCAGACAGGAAAAAACAAGTATCATATGATATCACTTACATGTGGAATCAAAAAAAATGATACAAGAAATTACATACAAAACAGAAACAGACCCACAAACATAGAAAACAAACTTATGAGACTTCCCTAGTGGTGCAGTAGTTAAGGATCCGCCTGCCAATGCAGGGGACACAGGTTTGATCCCCGGTCTGGGAGGATCCCACATGTCTCAAAGTAACTAAGCCTGTGCGCCACAACTACTGAGCCTGTGCTCTAGAGCCTGTGAGCCACAGCTATTGAGCCCACATGCTGCAACTAATGAAGCCTGTGCACACTTAGAGCCCATGCTCTGCAACAAGAGAAGCCACCTCACTGAGAAGCCTGCACACCACAACAAAGAGTAGCCCCCTGCTCACTGCAACTAGAGAAAGCCCACACACAGCAACGAAGACCCAATGCAGCCAACAAATAAATGAGTGACTGAATGAATAAATTTATTTATTTATTAAAAAAATAAAAAAGAAAACAAACTTATGGTTACCAAAAGGGAAGGGGGGGAGGGTAGGGATAAATTAGGAGTTTGGGATTAACATATACACATTACAATATGTAAAACAGATAACCAACAAGGACCTACTGTATTGAGAATTCTACTCAATATTTTGTAATAACCTATAAGGGAAAATAATCTGAAAAAGAAAAGATATATGTATAACTGAATCACTTTGCTGTACACCTGAAACTAACACAACATTGTAAATCAACTATACTTGAATGTAAAACAACAACAACAACAACAAACTGGAGACACTTGAATACTCTACTTCCAATAGAGAGTAGAATAACTAGACACAAGATCAACAAGAATACAGAATATCTGAACAACACTATAAAGTAACTAGAGCTGACAGACACACAGACACACAGAGGACATTCTATCAAATGACAGAACACATGAATCTCTGCAATTGCACATGGAACATTCTCTAGCAAAGATCCATGGACCACATGTTAGGTCACAAAACATGTTTCAATAAATTTTGAAATCAATGACAAAAGGAAATCTGAAAAATGCAAAAATTAGTGGGAACTAAGCAACACACTCTTAAACAATCAATGGACCAAAGAAGAAATTACTAACAAAGTTTAGAAAATACTTTGAGAAGAATGAAAACAAAAACACAACATACCAAAATTTGAGATAAGCGAAAACAGCACTGAGAGGGAAATTTATAGCCATAAGGATGCATAGCCCTCTAGTTGGTCCTTCTCTAGCCTCAGGTAATTTCCTTCCCCAAAACGCACAGATCAGTATTCAGGTAAAAACTTATCCTTCTGTAAATCTTCAGAGTCCTCTCTTGATGCAGCTTCCTCTTCTCCAGTATTTTTATCCATAAGTTCTAGACACCTTGGCCTCCCCATATTCCAAGCTCTTCCTTTAATGTCATGTGACCCCCAAGATCTGAATGGGTTCCTCCTTCCTGTACTGTGGCCTGGAATCTCTCCAGGAAATAAGCTGGGGCAGTTTAGGGTTCACCTCATTTGTTTCCCTTGTCTCTAATCAGCGTCCTATATTGCTTATTACCCAGTGTCTCTAAATAGTTATTTCATATTTATAGACTGGTTTTCTTTCTGTTTAAGACAGAAGTGTAAATTTGGTTCCTGGTATTCTTTCATGGCTAGAAGTGAAGGTCTACATTACTCGTCTTTAATTCTCAAAAACAAACAAAAACACCCCACTAGAACCTAAGTTTTATGTGTTCATGGTATGAACCCAAACAACAATAATTAAATATACCATTGTAATCCTATCACCCAAAGATAACCATTCCAGTTTTTAACAATATAAACTTTCAGTCTTTTTTTTCTGTGCATAAATTATTTTTGGAAATGCAAAATGGGTACAGGTTGTTTTACTATCTGTGGTATTTTCACTTAATATGGCATAATTTTCTATTAAATATTTGTTCAATTAATCACTGCAATGACTAAAGAATATACCATAGCAAAGAATCCCTTTTTACTGACCAGATTGTTTCCAACTCTGTAGTAAAATCCTTACAAACATTCATTATTATTTCCTTCAAATAAATCTTAAGCCAAAAGACTTGTACTTTTAACACTTTCAAAAAAACTCATTTTTTTATTGTAGTTAAATATATATATAAAATTTGCCATTTTAACCCTCTTTAAGTGTATAATTCAATGGGATCAATTACGTTCACAATGTTGTACAACTATTACCATTATCTAATTCCAAAACGCTTTCAACACCCCAAACAGAAATTCTATACTTAATCCAGTAAGCAAAAATTCCCCATTTCCTCCTTCCTTCCAACCCCTAATAACTCTAATATGCTTACTTTCCCACCTCTTCTAGAAATTTCATATGTGGGATCACACAACATTTGCTCTTTTGTGTCTTGCTTATTTCACTTAACATAATGTTTTCAAGTTCATCCACGTTACAGAATGTATCAGAATTTCATTCCTTTTTATGGCCAAATAATATTTCATTTTATGTACATACCACATTTTGTTATTCCATCCATTTGTAGACAGGCACTTGAGTTGTTTTCACCTCTGGCTATTGTGAATAATGCCGCTATAAACATCTGGGACTTCTTTTTTTCGGCTGCACCATGCAGCTTGCAGGATCTTAGTTCCTTTAAGACTTGTTGGAGGAATTTCCTGGTGGTCCAATTGTTAGGACTCCACACTTCCATTACAAGGGACATGGGTTCGATCCCTAGTCAGGGAACTAAGATTCTGCAAGACGCACAATGTGGAGGAAGGGAGGAAGGGAGGGAGGGAGGGAGGGAGGGAGGGAGGGAGGGAGGGAGGGAGGAAGGAAGGAAGGAAGGAAGGAAGGAAGGAAGGAAGAAGACGTTTTGGTAACTACTGATCAACTGCCTTTCATCAAGAAAGATCACTGAAACTCATATTAGCCATATCTATGAATGCCCATTTCATCATATTTTGTCAATTTAATAGATTAAAATGGTACTTGAATTTTTATTAAAAGTGAGAGCAAACATTTTAATACATTTCTTCTTTAAGGAATCACCAGTTCATATAGTTGGCTTACTCTTCCACTAGAGTGTTTCCTTCCATCATGGGTTTCTAAGACTACTTTATATAAATAGACCAGTAGCCCTTTTCTTGAATCATAGCTTTTTTTTTTTTTTGCTTTCAGCTTTGCTTGTGATGTTTGTTCACACACAAAAGTTGTTTATGATTATGCAGTTAAATCCCACCAGTTTCCCAGTTACCTTAGTAACTATGGTTTCTAACTTTTTATGGCATATTTACAAAGTCCTTCCTACAATACAAGATCATTCACTTACATTTTCTTTTAGTACTTTATTGTTTCACTTATCTTTAGTAGTAAATTTTAGTTATCCACAATTTATTTTGCTATACGGTATGTTGAAGCAACATAACTTGTCCCCCAATACCACTTAACTGACTAATCCATCCTTTCCCTAAATTAAAAAATATCACCCTTATAATATACTAGACTCTCACTTATACTTGGATACATATACATGGATATATTCTATTATACTGGTCTGTTTATTCTTGGGCCTGTATTACCTTATTTTAACTGCTAAAGGTTTATAACAAAGTTTAATATCTGGTAGGACATGTCATCACTCTTCTTTTTTTCAACAACTTCCTTACTAATCTTCCTTTTATTTTTCCACACAAACATTAAAATCATTTTATCAAGTTCTAAACAATCTTCCAAGTTGTTATAATTACACATGAATTTGTGGCAAGCTGGCATCTTAATAATAGGAATAGCGTCTTTTCATCCAGGAATCAGGTAAGCTTATCCATGCTCTTCAACATCTCTCAAGTTGGTTTTTATAGTATTCTTCCTAGACTCTGTATTTTCTGTTAACTTTATTCTGAGGTTTTGGTTGCTTTGCTATTGAAGATGATAATATTTTGAAGGGAGATGTTCACAACTGATTCACTTTTGAACCCTTCACTGAACTTAGTACAATACCTTATCCAGAGCAAACTCAATACATTTAATCAATAAATGAATGACTTATTATTGCCTTTATATTTACATATTATGCCAGTTTCTAAACCTTTAGTTTACAACAAACCAAATTTTTAAAAAATCCACCAAGATCATTTTTAGGAGTCATGTTTCACTCTCCTCCCATTCATTTTCTAGATTCAATTAATCAACAAATGCCATCATTTTTTTCTTTGACTTTCTCTTGCGTTTACTCAGTTCCACTTTCACTCACCTGCATCTAGTTATTCAATATCATGCTCTCTAGTCATAGAAACCACATTTCATACTTTTAGGAATTGTGCACTTGTCAACCAATGACTCACTTCAAAATTAGTTTCCATGTCCTTTATAGAATCCAATATTGACTACTCTTGCCTTAAAATGGTCCACACTTTGTCTCTATATATTATCTTTGCCTGTGTATATACTCTTTGCTATTTTCTCTTCTTGCAGCGTCCTGAATGATTTTCCTTAGCCATTCCTTATTCACATATTTGATCTTGGTCATCAATAATTTACATTGCACACTAGCATGTGATACTCTTCCATTTAATGATCATCTCTCTTAACAGTCTATACAGGACATAAACTCCTTGAAAATATGTGATCATATTGTAAATCCTACATAGCATCTGGAGCATTTAGCATAGTACTGCTCAACAGCTGCCTAAGTGGTTAGTCACTGATCATGTGAACATATGATTTGCTCACTTCCTTACCCAGGACCATAACAAGTGTCTACCACATCAAACTCTGTAAACTAGTAATTTATCCTTCCCTTCCTTATTAACACAGCCTCATTCCCATTGCTCTAATAAGCCCAATGACTTTTACTGCCCATAGTTTCATTACCTTTAACGCCTTCCTCACCCAAAGAATGCTCTTGACTTCCCTGATATCTATTCGAATTCTGTCTAGCCTTCAGAGACTACTTCAAGTCACATTTCTTAAAAAAAAAAAAAAAAAAAAAAAAAACACAGCAAAACAAACAGAAAAACCTTAATAGACAATTCTTGCTATGTTGACTTTCTCAAAACTCCTACCAAATTTTAGATTTGTATAATCTGAAATTTTACCAAATTAAGTCTTAAATGTCCTGTAATCATTTCAGATGTATTAATATTGCCTACTCAATTACCTTGGGGCTATGAAGCATCTTCCCACAACAACATTTCCTTTTATATCCTTCAGCACACATAATAAGCACAAAATAACTAACTTATCTTGAAAGAGTGCTACAGAATACAGAGGCTAAATGGTTATGCATAGTTTCATAAAGATTAGTCCTTAATAATGCTTTAAAACAAGATAAATTAGCCAAGGATTAGTGTGCAGTCTGGGAAGAAGAACTGTACATACAAGAAGTTAAGCCATCTCTAGGAACTAATTCACAGGTATAAGATTGATGAGTACATAAGTCCAAGTGTGAGCAAACTTTTTTTGTAAAATGCCACACATTTTGAGCTTTGCATGCCATACATAACCATTTCTATATCATTACCAGTCAACTATGATACAAAAGCAGCCCTAGACAATATATAAACGAACAAGTGTGACTGTTTCAATAAAACTTTCTTTATGATAAAAGGTGTTCAGCCAGATTTGGACTATGGGCCATAGTTTGGCATTCTAGACCTACGCTAGAAGTGGTTTCAAAACTTTCTTTTCTGTTTGTTTTTTAAGAAGTAATTTTTTCTCAACCGAAAAACAAACAAACAAATAAACAAACAGAGTTGCTCTTGTTAAGCACAAATGGGGAAAGGGGGATGTAGAGTACAGAGCGGCCTGCTAGACCTTCCCTTCTCTAACATTGACCCTTCCTCCCTCCTAAGGTCTGCACAATACAACTTGTGTTTAAACCCCTCACTTACACAGGTAAGAAGATAGACTCAGAGAGGGGGAAGAATTTATGTATGATCAGAAAGAAAACCAGAGCTGGTGCTAAAATTAAAATCTAGACCTCAACTCCTGATTGTATGCCCTAATCATTAAACCACAATAGTTAACTTGGGGAGTCGGTTATAAATAAAATGGAGGGACTTCCTAGGTGGTGCAGTGGTTAAGAATCCGCCTGCCAATGCGGGGGACATGGGTTTGATCCCTGCTCCAGGAAGATCCCACACAGTGCAGAGCAACTAAGCCCGTGTGCCACAACTATTGAGCCTGTGCTCTAGAGCCCATGAGCCACAACTATTGAGCCCATGTGCTGCAACTACTGAAGCCCATGTGCCTAGAGCCCAGGCTCTGCAACGAGAGAAGCCACCGCAACAAGGAGCCCGCACACTGCAAAGAAGAGTAGCCCCCGCTCACTGCAACGAGAGAAAGCCTGCTCGCCACAACTAGAGAAAGCCCGTGTGCAGCAACGAAGACCCAATGCAATAAATAAATAAATTTATTTTAAAAAGAGAGATAAAATAGGACGTTAAAGCACTGTAAAGTTAAAGCTTTGTGATGTCTGATAGGGACTTACTATTCTGATTGGATTTGAGAGCTAAAATCTACCATGATTTATTTTTTACCCTATCAACAATCTATCACAAAAAGATTCAAAAATTCCAGAATTTTGAAGGAGGTATGACAGTAACTAGCTTGTGATCCTTGCTATGAAACCATTATAAGCAATTCAATGACCCTAAATTTGTCCCCTTTTCCATATGATTTTTACAGGTTACTGCTAGACTGTAATATCATAATCTTGTCAGAAAAAACTTCGTCAAGGTCAAAGAATCAATGACTTGCCTTAAAACAGTATTTTCAAAGTACACATCAAAGAAATAACTGTTGAGAGCCCATAGCAGGGGTTTTCCAAATAGAATATTCATTCAAGATCATCCATCACTGGAAGTAAAAACTTACATGTTAAGAAAAACAACATTTTCATATACATAGTAGGAGTACTGCTGACTCTGACAATTCCTTGCATTTCTCTAAGTTGCAAGTTTTTAGAATGAATTCATCTTCACTGAAGAAGGCTATGTGGGAGACAGTGCTGGAAACTTAAAAATAATAATAATTGAGAAAAATGAGATAAGAGCATGGACTCAACATTATTAAGACTAATTACAAGATCATTTTTTGATTTAAGGATAAGAAATATCTACAGAACACATACTACATATATTCTAAGAAGTATTTGTTTTAATAAATTTTGTAAAAAAAAAAGTTTTATAAAACTGCCAAAATACTGTAGTTCCTGTCTTTATATTACTGATGTACATCACATTATAAAATGTAAGTTATATACTTAATTAAAGGTTGCTTGAATTCCTAAAATTTTATAATGTTTTAAATGATTGAGATAAAGTACATTAAAAAAAAATCCCCAAATAATCAGTGCTTATCATATCGATAATGGTTTTGGAGAATACCAATGAACTACTGAAATTTCTCTCGTATGCAAGAAACATCCTTACTTTTTTCCCATTCACAAATACTGTTTTTAAGAATCAGAAATAAGATCATTATATAAGAAAATGATTTCAATATTAAGAAAAGCATCATTTATTTTTGTTTCCACAGCAGGAATGCCTGTGTCTATAAAAAATGACTTTCAGCATTCTTACCAGTTTGTCTCCCTAAGTCAATGTAAGAAGAATATAACTGTAGTGAATAAAGAATAAAGAAAGCCTGGTAGGGCTACCGCTGGGAATTTAAAACAAATAGTAATAACTAAGTACTAATATTAAGGAGAGTGAGATAGAGGATTAGACACAAAGTATATTTTTTAGTACTGTTTCCCACAGTTTTTAGTTAATATGACTAATTGATTTCAGATTCAATAATTTTAAATAATTTTGTTAGAAATTACCTCGAACCTACGGAGTCAAAACTACTTAAACAAGAACACTTTAAAAATAAAAAGGTTTCATAACAATTAACACAAAATCAAATATATATTGCAATTATAATTACAAGGAATTCCTTTCTTGACCTTTCTAAGAAATGTTCTTAACAGAAAGTTTCATGTCAAAATGATGCTGTGAGCAACCAGTACATTGTTGTGCCTATGAAATAAAACATGTCTTCTGTTTAGAGCAAATAAAATTGGAAAGAGGTAAAATAACATCTCACAATAATATACTGAAATTTCTCTCAGGTGCCAGAAACACACTTATTTCCTCTCATGATGACAAACATTTTTCTGTGTCTCAGAAACATGATCAATATATAGACAAATCATGTATTATCTAAGAGACAAGAATGAAAATTACAGAAAATTCTATACGCCCTTGTTAGCTAAAAAAAAAGTTATATTACCTAGAGTGAAAGACAGAGTTTAGGATGTCAGGAACAATTTAAAGCCTTTATGATCAAGTAATATTCTCTGAATCACTACTTTGTGACTTGTGTGGGAGTGTAGCAAAAGGATTAACGCTAATCCTTTAACTGTGAATAATGATTTATTGAACAATTCCTACATAAATTTCAACTGTGACCACAAAATCACACCCTCACAGGCTAAGATATTTTCCTCTCACTTAGATAACAAAATTAAAATGTTTAAAAATACACACACACACAATTAAATTAGATTACAAATTGATTTTTATGTATTTAGTAAAGGCTTTGGGCATTTATGGCTTTCATTTTTATTTTAATCTTAAACAAGCCCAAGTGTGGTCTTTCTAGTCAGGTATCAATTAAAAATGGTAACACATTTCAAAATACTTTCTCAAATAGTTGAGTTTCATTCAGAGAAATACAAAAGCAAGATATTAAAATAAGGTTAAGTGCATCTTTTGTTAGTAACGTATGTTGCTCCCTCTGGCCTCATAAACAAGCTGCTCCTTTTTGAATACAGAAGACCTTCAATTTAAATTTATGGAAAGACTAAAGCAGGAGAGCCTGCACTCAAACAATTTTAATAACCTATTAAGTTGCGACTTCAGATTCATTTTATAACCATGCTCCTCAGGGAGCTATGCTATCTGGATAAAGATAAAATTTTTTTCCTTTAAAGATAAATAGCATCATTAATCTGCAACATTTCTTTTCTATTATCTTTCGAAATGAGGAGTTATTTTGTTCTGATCTTGAGGTAATTAGCCTTCATTCACTAGCCTGAAAATGTCTGTGTTCTGAAAATTAAAAATGTGTCATTAAGTGGAATTTACCATAATGTCATTTATCTTTATATAGTTCATCAGTGACAGCAATGGGCCTGGGAATCCATCAGCTTTTACCAAGGAAGCATTAAAACAAATTGAAAAACAGAATAATCCCAGGCACTCTTTAACACAGTCAAAGCCATTTGGGTAATTAAATAGTGGTATTTAAAGTTTTAATTTAGATTTTTCCCTCTGTTCATCAGTAGTCAAATGAGATGTTCATATTCATAACTGTTTGTAATAAAAGGTTTCATAAAGCAAGCAGAATATCAATGTTATTAAAATTTAATATAACATAGGGAGAGTCTTAATCTACAAAATAAAGTTTTTATTTTCCTGCACCCTAATTTCTGAAATTACATCAGAAGAAATAAACTCTTTCTTCAACTGCCTAGGCTGCGATATTAGCTTCACAAAGACTTTGATGATTCAAACCCTTAAATAACTACAAGAGAGTGGATGACATGAAATCCAACTTCATTATTGCTAATGTTGGAGAAGAATAATATCTTCACCACCTTAAATTTGTTTTCACTAACTACATCCCTCCAGCAATTACTGTATAGAATTATCAGATATAATTATGAAAATAAAAGTTGGCTTGATAAGCTAATACCAGAAGTTATAAAATAAGAGTCTTAGGGTGGCAGGGGAGCACAAAGGCATTCTGTTACCAGATAATTAATTCCATTCATATATTGATCAGGGAAATAGCACATGATTTAGAAATATAGCTCAAAAATTATATCCTCTTAGTTAAGACATTAAACATACTGTGAACACACTTAGGAAAGACATAGCATAATGAAATCAGTTGAAAAGGCTACACTGTCATAAAAATGTATAGCAGTTTCAAAATGCTCAGTTTGTTCAACATAATAAAACATTCACTATTTCCCTTTCTGTATATCCAGCAACAATATCTTGTTTGAAAATGTGTTCTTAACACAACAACAATCCAGTAACATAAAGATTTAACTTAATGCAGCACTGCTCACTACTAGATAATTCATGTTCTGAACTTAGGTAGTATACTCAAATATGTTAATGAGTGTTTCAGTATGATTTTATGTTAAACTACTAGATAATTTAAGTTTACCACTTTGCCGCTTAGATATGCAAACAGGAGTTTCAAATGTCTTTTAGAGGGGCAAAAATGATTCTTTACAAAATATGATATAATCACTTGGTTGATGAATTCTAACACATATACACATACAAATACTACTGAGCAAATCTCATACCAAGTATTGGTTAAGGACTTAAAAACTTTAAAGCTACTTTCATGTAAAAGTATACATCATTTCCGGTTCCCACTTCACTTTTCAATGCTGCTGATTTACTCTACACTGTCAGAGAAATGTCAGTCTGAAAACAGTGCTATTAAATAAATGTATGATCACATATTTTTAAAAGAATACGTAAGATAATAAATCAGAACATCTAGAACTGAAAAACTTTAGAAACAATCACGTTTCCAATAGGGAAAGGAAAGGAAATCCCAGGATATGAAAACTTTGGCATATTTGTACAACCGGTCAACACAGAACAGCTAGAACTAAAATCCATGCATTCAGCCTATTCTTATACCATTCTGCTTGCAGATCATTGATCTAAAATATTCACTCAGTATCTAGAGAAGTATAATCATCAAATAAACAAATTCTGAACAATAAAAAGCACATTCAGAATTTGACAGCTTGTTAAAGTTTCCAGACAGCATTATGATCCTTTTATCGATAAAGTAATTACCAAGAAGTTGTTCTTTGCCTTGAAACAATCTGCTTCTGAAATTTTAACTAGTATTTCTTAAAATAATATATTTACCCAGATAAATTGTAAGCATTTTTTTCCATATCCCCGGACCTACAGGTTTTTGTTGTATTTTGTTATTTTAATTAAGATTTGCTTACTTCCCTTAAATAAGGACAAGGCATAGGTCAGGCCAAGTTGAGCTATAATAACATTTATTTTCAAAATGGTGTGGAGGCAGGATCTTTGTGGTTTAATTAAAGTCATCACACAGTCTGAAACTAAATATTGGTCAAATAGAAATTTTTAAAAAAGTTCAAAATCAAATAAAAAATTTGTGATTTATCCTCATTATTCCTTCTCTGCACTAAACATTATTAAACCAATTTCATTTTTAGAAAAAAATTCAGCATGAAAGTATGTATGTACTTGGATTACTGCTTTGAGTGGTTAAAAAAAAAAACTGAAAACATCTGAATATCCAAGAGTTTGATAAACTCTGAAACATTCATTCTATTGATATATATTCTATAGACTATCAATTAGCTATTAAGAAGAAAAGTCCAGCTCACTTTAATTACCAAGGGATGTTACATAAAGTAAAAAAAAAAAAAGCAGACAAAAAAAGTATGTCTCAGAGAAGTATGTAAAAACAATGACCCAAACTGCTGTATGTTTAAATGTTGTTTATATGAGTGTGGAGAAAGGTATATATGCTAACACCTTGTGGTGTGTTGGCATAATAGTATAGAAACTGTTATCACTGTGTATTTGAGGGGAAAGGTGGTGAGGAGAGAGAGAATACTACTAACATTTTCTTTATTGATTCTTAGGGGGAAGTAATTTTTCCACTAAGGTGACCTGATCTATTCTGTTCAATGGGAACACTGAAGGAAGGCTGAGCTGCCTTAAACTAACAGAAAGGTCTTAAGGGTTCTATTAAGAGTGTAGAGTTTTTTGGGGGGTGGGGGGGACTATCAGATACACAGATTGATCATATGATCAAACGAATGGAGTCACTTTCAAACATTCTTTTACTTACAGAACCTGTTTTAAAGAAAGCCAAATGTACAAAAGAAATGAAACCCTAAAGCCTCTGGTCCCAGAAGGAAGAGACAGAATCCTGCCAACTTGACTCCAATCTCTCCAAAGGAATCCCTGAGAAGCTGTGAAGAACTCTGAAAACTAGTGAACTAGAGTATAGGGAATATGAGATGGAGCTGAGAAATAAGAAAAAGGTAGGCTGGGAAGTATATTATGAATTTAATATAACCTTAAATGCTGGTTTCAAGAGTTATATTTTAGTAGACATTAGGGAGCCACTGAAGGTGTCAAAACAGAAGAGGGAGATGAGTGATGTGATGTACAGAGCTAATGAATGAAATAATATACCTAGTTCATTATTAGACATTAGTCTTTAAAAATCTTGGTGTTTTCTATATTCTCTTATTTACCCTATGAAAAAGCTAAGATTTAAGACTAGCATGGACAGTATGAGGCAGAAATATAAGTTTACAGAAAGGATACATTTTAATATCATAAACACTAAATGTTCATCAATATGGTTATTTCTACTTGATAAAGTACATTGTCTTACATCGAGTCTCTTGAAGGCCTACAGCTGCAAATGGACTTTTAGGTGTCGTTCTCCATGTCAAGTGGCAATCAGTAGTCACCCCATCTGTCAGTATTCTCAGCATTCAGGGATAAAGTGCACATATACAACACCCTCCCTGACAAAAAAAGAGGCCAGGGAGATGAGGGCCAGCCACCAGAGGGAAGGCAATCAAGCTGGCGAGAAAGGATGGGAAATTAGCCACAACAAGAAACCAGAGCCAGGAAAGGGTAAAAGAAAGCTTGCTCATATTGTAAGGCAACACCAACCACCAAACAAAAGAACTACTCAGACAGCATGGGATCAAATGGGCAAATAGAAAAAATTTTTCCTTGGTAGAAAAGCCTTCTGATCTCACGTATTACTATCTGCCCAAGTAATCAGCCCACCAAACAATCCTCAGCACCAATACATCCACTCCAATCCCTTCTCTACCAAGTATATTCCTTGTTAACCACCTCCACACCTCTACAGAATTCTAAATGCCATTGGTTTCCCTTATAAACACAACTGTTTCTTGTTCATCTTTTCCAATTTATTCAAAGAAATATTTTTTGAGTGTCTAGCCAGGTAGTATTCTAAGCCCTTGGGGATACTACAATGAACCAAAAGTTTCTACTTTGGCAGGTAGGGTAAAACCATTAAATACATACACACGTACATACGCATATAAAATATGTAAGGTGGCAATACAATCTATCAGGAAAAATAAAATAGTGAAAAGGGGGATTGAGAATGATGGGGTTAAGGAGGAGATGCTATTTTACATAGGACAGTCAGAGAAAACCTTTCAGATAAGATGACACTTGAACAGAGATCTGAAAGAAGTGAGGGAGACAGTCATGCAACTGTTGAGGAAAAAGCACAGCCAGAAGACAGCATATTAAGTGCAAAAGCCCTAAGGCAGGAATGTATTACCTGGCACTTTCCAGAAACAGTGCGGGACTGAAGCAGAGTATAATAAGTGATAGTGACAAGAGAGAAGATGAGAGAGGTAACAGAGAACCAGGTCATATATAGCCTTTCATACCATGAACTGGACACTGGATATTATTTTAAGTGAAATGGAGGACCACTGAAGAGTTTGTAAAAAGGAATGACACCATCTGATTTCTGTTTAAAAGGAATACTCTAACTTCTGGGTGGAAAAAGGTGCAGGACAAAAAACAACTTAGAAACTACTACAATAGTCCAGGCTTTGGCTGTGATTTAGACCAAGGTGGCAACAGTGTGGATGGGTAAGAAGTGATCAGATTCTGACTCTTAAGTTTATTTCAAAGGTTGAAGCTGGCAAGATTTGCTGATGATGTGGATGTGAGGTGTAAGCACTGGAGAGAAGTTCAGGATGACTAAGGATATTTCCAATTCTTCCTTATCAATCAATATGATTGGTTTCACATTCATGTACTCCTCCTCTCTTCCTCCTATTTTCATTCTGTCTCATTCCACATTGCCGTTTCTATTCTTGCTCTTACCCTTCTTTTTCTCCCAAGAAGCACACATGGCTATTAAAGCTAGAAGTGAGAAAGGGCTGATGAAGGAACTTAGTAGACCATGTTTAAGAAACTAAAAAAGAAAGTACACTAAAAAGTGGAGGAAAAATGTAAACTGGAAAAAGCAAGAACATCAAATCATCCATGAAGAAAATGATGTGAATACCACTGACACAGAAAGGCAGGCCAGGAGTACCAATGCCTAAGAGTTTACTTACAAAAATTTAAAACTATTCATTAAATTTCAACCACAGGAAGAAACAAAATGAGGGACACATAAAAACAAGAAAATCTGATTTAAAAATAAAATTATATTCAGGATATGATGTTCACATCCTATTAGAAATAAATTGTGGCTATTCCTTACAACGTTAAGTTTTATATCTTTTGAGGGGAAAATGATCTAACTCAATAAAAATTCTAACAAGGAGATTTTTTTAATTTTGCTGGAATAATCTACTCCAAGAATTACTTTACTTTGGGGGAAAAAACCACCATACTATGCTTTTTTAGCAAAATAAAGCTTTTAAAAATAAGAATCTTGAAAAAATAAATTTTAATAAATAAATAAAAATAAGAATTTAAAAAAAAATTTTTAAGAATTTAAAAAAAAAATTTTTAACCACTTCCCTGGTGGTCCAGGGGTTAAGATTCCATGTTTCCACTGCAGGGGGTGAAGGTTTGATCCCTGGTTGGGGAACTAAGATCCCAAATGCTGCACAGTGCAGCCAAAAAAATTTTAAAGTAAAAAATAAATTTAAAAAATAAAAAAAAAAGAATTCTGGCTCCTAAATGCATCTAAAATGCAATAAAAACAAAGGCAGATACTGGTGCTCACAAAGTCGCATATTTAACATAATACTTTTATTTTAGATGTTACCTCAACATAGAAACAGTTTCTCTGTAGACAGCAAATTAGAAGCTGTAAATAAGAAAGGAAACCAAATAAAACCTACAGAAGAATATACCAACACACATTTAAAAAGAAAGAAACTAGTTGTTAAGGGGAATAAAAAAACTTCAAACTTGAGTATGCTCAGCATGCTCAATTTAAAATGACAGAATTATAGTATAATACCACTTTTATGAAAATACGCAATTATTAATACTTCTATGGCACTTACTAGGTTCCAGGCAGTTTTATGTGCCTCACATATACTAATCTTTAATCCCCCAAATCCTATGATATGTAATTTTATTACCCCTATTTTACAGATCTAGAAACTGAGAGTGAGATGTTAATAACTTGCTTAAAATCAGAAAATTAACAATATACATATAAACACACATGAATCATATTGTACAGATCAAAGAACAGAATTTCAGACACCAAAATGTTAATTGTGGTTATCTCCATGTGGCAACAATAGTGATACATATTTTCTTCCTTGTGCTTTTTTAAAATATTTATAGAACATTTTGCAATTAAAAAATGAGAGAAATGGAAGTAGAGTTCTACTTCTGATAGAGTAAGCTCACATCAGACCAATTACCTTGTAGAAACAGTTATAAACTGTGTACAAAATATAAAAAATAATTATACTTAATAGCTAGTTATGTACTATAAAGTTGCCATGAACACTGAGTTAGCAAATACTGAACCACTGCTCCTAGAGGAAATATACAGCTCACTCTGAATAACCATGGGGCCTAGGGGCGCTGACCTTCCACAAATAACTTACAGTCAGCCCTCCATATATGCTCTCCCTCTCTGTCCACAGTTCCTCCCTATCAGTGGATTCAACCAACGGCCTATCTGTCCCACTGAGTTGAAGAGACAGACCAGAGTTTGAGCAAATCAAAGTGGCTAGAATATCCAGGATAAAATACCAGAGAGGAAGGGGCTAGCCCCAGAGAACGTTCCCCATCTCTGCAGAGTGGTTTTTAGCTAAATACTAATCAAGTTTCCCGCTAAATATTAATTTGCTTGTATGTGGGAAAACTACCTGAGTCAGGGGACAAAATCCAATTACGTGCTATTTATAAGAAAAACACTTTAAATATAAGATACAAACAGACTAAAAATTAAAAGACTGTATAAAAGATGGCACCTAAATAGGAATCAAATGAAAGCTACAGGGGCTAGCTATATTAACATCAAAAAAAGTAGACTGCAGAACAAAAAACACTGCCAGAAATAGAGAGGAACAGTTAATGACAAAGGGGTCAATTCATCAAAACATAATAATCCTAAGAACAGGGATTCAAAACACGTAAATTGAAAACTAAGAAGACTGAAAGAGGAAAAAAAATCGACAAGTCACAATTGTTAAAGCAAGATTTCAGGGACTTCCCTGGTGGTCCAGTGGTAAAGAATCTGCCTTCAAATGCAGGGGATGCAGGTTCGATACCTGATCAGGGACCTAAGTTCCCACATGCTGCGGGGCCAACTAAGCCCACACATGCACGCCACAGCTTACTGAGCTCGCACACCTCAACTAAAGAGCCTGCGTGCTGCAAACTACAGAGCCCATGCACCCTGGAGCCTGCACATCACAACTAGAGAAGAGAAAACCCGCACACTATCACTAGAAAGAAGCCCACGTGCCTCACTGAAGAGCCCATGCACCACAACGAAAGGTCCCACATGCCTCAATCAAAGATCCTGTGTGCTCCAACTAAAACCCGACACAGCCAGAATAAATAATTTTTAAAAAAAGCAAGACTTCAACACTTCTCTCTCAATAATAAAAAAGTAGACAAAGAAATCAGTAAAATTCAGAAGATTTGAATAACACTATCAAGCAACTTGATAGTATATTAACTTGTATGAAACTACCTGTTCAGCAAAAGCTGAGTCCTTTAGTAAGGACTTGAAAAGAATATGCGTGGGTCATCAAGATATTTTGGACCAAAGCAAGTCTCAATAAATTTTAAAAGAATTCAAATCATACAAAGGTTATTTCTGCCACAGTAAAACTAAATCCCCAAATATGTGAAGATTAAACATTTTTATATAATTCATTCGCTAAAAAAACAAACGGCACAAGAGAAATTAGAATATATTTTGAACTGCATAAAAATGAAAATGTAACCTAAGAAAACTAGGAGGATGAAGTTAAAGCAGTTCTTAGAGGGAAATTTAAGCATTAAATACTAATAGTAAAAGAAGAAAAAGACCTCAAATCAATGATAGGAACTTTCATCTTAAGAAAAGAACAAGGAAAAATTAAATCACAAGCTGCTTCTTTGGAAAAGTTCAATAAAATGAGAAACAGCTAAACCAATTGGAAAAGAAGACTGAGATGCTAATTACCACTGTTAGCAATGAAAGAGGAGACATCACTATAGATCTTACACACATTAAAAGCTTAATACTTAGTAGATGCTAGAAACAAATTTATGCAAAAAAACTGACAACCAAACAGGCAAATTTGATGAAAGACAAACTACCAAAACTTAGTTAAGAACAAAAAGATTAAGTCAATTGTCCCTATATCTATTAAAGAAACAGAACTTATGGTTTAAAACTTTCCCACAAAGAAAACTACAGGTCAGATGACTTCACTAGTGAATTCTACAGTATTCTACACAAATTCCTTAAGGATTATACAGAATCCTACAAAAATGCTTCCAGAAATTGAAGAGAAGAGAACACTTTCCAACTCATTTTATGAGGTCAGTATTATCCTAATCCAAACCAGAAAAACACATTAGATGAAAAGAATGTTACGGCCAATATCCCTCATGAACACAAATGCAAAAACTCTTTAAAATTTAAGTAAATTGATCCCATGAATATATAAAGTGGATAATATATCATGAACAAGTGAACTTTAGCTCACAGGAATTCACGGTGGTTTAATCAATGCATTTCACCATTTTAATCATGACCTACGATGTTTACAAAACCTTTAAAAAGAACACCATGTTTTCATCTCGCTGTATACAGAAAAAAAGCATGTAAAAAACCCAATGGCCATTGCTAATAAAAAGTCTTTAACAAACTAAGAACAGAAAGGTACTACTTCAACCTGATAAAGGGCATGTATGAAAACTCTACAGCTAATCCCATAAGTATTGGTAAAAGAGAACCCCTTTACTCCAAGATCAGGAAGAAAACAAGAATGTATGCTCTCACCATTTCTATTCAATTTTCCAGAGGGCTTGATTCAGTACAATAAAGCAAAAAAAAAAAGAAGATAAATGAAGTAAAACTGTCTTTATTTGCATGACAATTTATATAGAAAATCCTAAAGAAAATGCAAACAACTGAATTTAGCAAGGCTGCAGGATAAAAGACAAACAAAATTTCATTTTAAGCCTAAACTATCAACTAAAACAATTTTACACATAATAGCCAAGAATTGTAAACAACCCAAATGTCCATCAACTGGTAAACAGATAAACTATGGTGCAACTAATCAGTGGAATACTACTCAATAATAACATCCAACAACATGGTTGACTCTCAAAAGCATTATGTTAAGTGAAATAAGTCAGGCAGAAGACTACATACTACCTAGTTCTCTACATGAGATTCTGAAAAAAAGCAAAACAGGACAGAAATCAGATTAGCAATTGCCAAGAAACAGGGGTATGGAGGAAGGGACTAACTATAATGGGACGTGAAGATATGTTCTAGGGTGTTATAAATTCTCTTCATCTTGACTCTAGTGGTGGATATAAAAACCATATACATTTGTCAAAACTCATCAAACTCTTTACCTAAAAGAGTGAATTTCACAGTATTTAAACTGTACTTAAACCAACACATGCAAAAAAAAAAAAAAAAAAAAGGCAAAGACCTTTTCAGTTAAGTGACAATGCAGATCTGTACTTCAAGAATGATAAAGGAAGTGCTTTAGGTTGAATGGAAATGATACCAAGCAGATACTTCAAATTTTCAGGAAGCAATGAAGAACACTAGATATTGCAAATAAACAGGTAAATTAAAATATATTTTTCCTTGTAAGTTTTAAAAAATACATATGACTAAAGAAAAATCGCAATATTTTATTGTGAGTTTTTAGTGAAAACATGTACTGTGTATGACAACTATTGTATAAAGGACTAAGGAGAAGGAAGGAATTAACAGAATTATACAGCTACACAAACCCATGCTCAGCTCAGGATATTTTCCCCAAAAAGAAACTAACTGTTGACTAGCTACCTGGATTACTTCATTTAAACAACCCAAAATCCCTTTGAGAAAAGTATTAATAGCACTATTTTACAAACGAGCAAACCAAAGCTCAGTGCGTTTACACATCTTGTCCAAGGTCACAGAGCTCAAAGCAATAAATACATCTGGGACTAGACCTGGGTTCATCTGACTCTGAAGCTGATGACTTGTTCAAAATACCACCCTACCCTTCCTAGTTATCCCCTGTGTTCTGGGGGGTTCAATAAAAGCAACAGCTATACAAAGAACTGTTTTGCATCCTTTATAAAACCTTGCCTTAAATAGTTGTCTAAAAATTATATCACTCAGTGTTTCTTTTTTTAAGAATTCAAATGACAAGTTTTCAGTGCCAAAAGAAGTTACTTGCTTCAAAAGAAACCATAATCAACCACTTGCTTGCTCATGCTAAATACCGTCATAACTAGAAACACGGATCCACAGGGTCCCTACTCTAATAGAGCTTATAGACATAATACAGTGTGTATATAAATAACCATGCAATAAGGTAAAGAGTAATGTGTTTTTCTTTAATTAAACAAAAAACCATATAACTCATTAGATTTCCCTTTCTCTGGCTGCCAAAGCTGAGAGCTACATTTAATGCTTGAGTACAGTAATCATTTCACCTCAGGCTCCTTGAAGGGAGAAATTTATCTGATCTTTTATTCTATGACTTTATATTTAACTGTCCTAGTGTATATGCATCCTATCTCAAACTATCTCAAATCCTTTTGTGGAAGCAGGCAGAATATATAATATAAACAAACAAGTATTGAAGGTTTGGATTAATAACACAAATTGAATCCAGTTAATGTAAATTTTTATCTTTACACAGTACACCAAAAACATTCTGGTTGGTTGGATGATCAAATGAAGCAGTCTGTTAAAAGTACTTTGAAAACTGGAATTCTAGATACACTAAATGAACTGAAGTCCTATGTCTACCTTCTATTTTCCATAGATATAGCAAGTTCTTAAAACCCTTGCTGGATTTATAATTTAGAATGCATAAGTTGGGAAAATGACAAATGAAAATGGGTATGGCTGAGTAAATGGTGTTTTCAAGGGCCAATGCAATGCAAATAATGTAAGTTTTGTATAGCTTCTTTGTTTCTACAGCTTTCGGGGGAGGTGGTGATGAGCACTACACTAACAAAAGTGGTGGCTCAGAAGCACTACCATTACTCTGCCCTTTTCACAACCTGTGCATGGTAATTTGCTAGTGCCTCTGCAATGATATCTGTCAAATCTTTAAGTGCCCTACGATGCATGTCATTGGGACCTGCTGATTTAAACACATTCAACTTTTCAAGTAATGCTGGACCACTTGATTCTCTAGTTAGTTTTGGCTTCCCTCCCATTCATTCAGAGTTCTAGACAAAAAGCAATCTTGTTATCTCAGAAGTTGTGTTTTTGATGAATATAAATAAAACAGAGAAAGATTTTTAACTATATCTATTATTAGCTTTCCTCTTTAAAAAAATATTTTTATTTTCTTCTATTGGTAATACCACAGATCCTTAGTCATTCAAGTGGGATCTACTTTTCAAATATGGAAATCCAGAATATCATAATACGCTGATGATAAAGGTAGGAAGGAAGAAGGAGGTGGTAAGCCACATACACATATTACTTTTTGTCCCTTTTTCCCTTTGATCCTGTTCCACTTCAAGTCAGGGAATGACTAGGAATCCAATGTAGTATAAAAATAATATGATGCTATAAAGAGGACAATAAATAGAATTGTCCCTTTTCTATCACTAAGAAACTAGAAGACCTAAACAAGTCAACTTCTCTGGACTGTTTCTTTTTAACCTATAAAGAAATTAAGTATTAAGAGTATTACTAATACCTCCTTTAGTTAAAAAAAATGCAATGACTTCAAAACAAAAGTTACAGAAGAATGCAATGATACTCTTGTCTTCCACAGCTTCTTCTAAAACCCATTAGAGCTTGCCTTCCTTCCACCAGCCTTCCCATACATGCAAATAAAATTAAAATTCCTATTCATAATCTGATTAAGAATAACTCACATGAGGTCTAAATGAGACTTCGTATTATAGGACATTTGCATTTTTTAAAAGAACAGTTAAGCCACATGCATTTCTAATGAACAGAACCTGGTGGATGGTGTAGTCAGAGGGGGAGGGAAGAAAAAAAATATTTATTTTTGAACAGAGAGCATCCCAATGGTTCATTCTTGGTCTACTATCCTACCTTGTTGTTCCTCAATTACATTTTCAACTCCATTTTCCAAAAAGCATAATTTACAGAAACAGCTATAAACACCCTCCAATTTTTTATCTGACTTTTAATGTTTTCCTTTTGCTTTGGGTTCTGCTTCTGTCTGCACCACTAAAGCATCTAAGAGGTAATACAGCCAGTAATGCAAGACTCTATATAGTATCTGCACATTAGCTATACCTTTCTCATCTTAGGGCCTTAACATACACACACACACACACACAATCACTGAAAGAATAATGGAAAGAGGAAGCAAGTGGAGTGGCGAATAGAAACAATGGAGGAAAGTCAGCATTATTGCTTTCTAAGATTTATGATGGGGAAAAGAACGAAAAGTAATAATGGAGGGGGAAGCAAGGAGTTAGCTCTAACTACAGCAACAGGGAATATGGAAATGAAGTAGAAAAGGAGGCCTGGATATAGATTGGAACTTACCTGTTTTGTTTTGGGGTTTGTTTGGTTTTTCCTTTCTTTTGCTTTACTTTTTTAAAATGATATACAGTGAAAAATGGAAAAAGTAGAGTTCTGGACGATAAAGACAGAAGAGAAAGTGGAGAAGTAAACAGAGAGAGAAAAGCTGATGGACAGAGATGGAATCGAAAAAACAAAACAGAGAAAGAGAATTAAGAATGGGAAGCAAGAATAAGAGATGTTCAATCCAGTCAGAGAGAGAATATAAAGGCTTTTATAATGGTGGTGCACAACTGTTGAGAGCAGAAATGGGAAAAGAGTAAAGGAAGAAAAAGAAACAGGGTAGAAACCAAGAATGAGAGAGAACACCAAAAATAAGAGTAAGAGAAATCAGAGCCAGCTGGGTTACAAACCAGCAGCATGTGTCTTTTTGTTTTGCTTTTTGTTTGTTCCTTTAAATAGGAACACAAAGTGGCGAGAGACCATGATAAAGAACAGCACCATATGGGGCATGTTTTCATTGGCCTCTTAATGTACTGCAGGAAACAGAACCCCAAAAAGAGAATGTGGGTGGGGAGGGGAGAGTGAGGCCAATGTGACAGTAACAGGAAACAATAGAAAATGAGCCCAGTGGGTAGACAGCTATAGGATACAGGTGGTAAGCAGGAAGTTTCAGACTACTCTAAGCACAAGATAGGCAAAAAAAGAATTTCATAAAGCAAGGAAAATATAACATACACCAAGGGGAAATCATTAATTAATTCAATGTAAAAAAAAAAAAAAGATTAAACATGGGTCTTTGATGCCTCCTGCTTCACCTTATCACTTGTCCTATCTAACAACCCATGCTTGGGTTTTATTCAATTCTTTCTCATTTATCTTTCAAATTTATTTCCTTTCTTCCTACTCCCTGAGATGCTGTCCTAGACATTACAGAGTATGCAAAGCTTGAGCTGACTCTGCCATCAGAAGCTCCCAATTAAACAGAGGAGTTGGATAAACACAAATTACTTAAAATATGTCTTTTGTGAGCACCCCAACTGAAAGTACAGTTGACCCTCCACATCTGCGGGTGCTGCATCGCAAACATGGAGGGCCAACTATGAGACTTGAGCATCCACAGATTCATGGTGGGTCCTGGAACCATCCCCTGCAGATACCAAGGGATGACTGTAATCTTTCCTGAAACTGAATACTTTCTCTCTTATGGCTCCTATCACTTTCTACCTTGTACAATAGCTACCCCTTTTAAACTATAAACTCTTTAAGGATCAGGATTTCTCTTTTCTGACTCATTTTTGTACTCAACTGACTCTAGCACAATGTCTTATACATAATGTGTGTTCAGTAGTGCTGTGATTTCTAACTTGGAATATGGGGGCCTCATGGAGAAGACAATATTTGGCAAGATCTTAAGAGATGAGAAAGACTAAAATGGACAGATATGGGAGCGCACTACTGCAAAAAAGAAGCATAAAGTAGGCTGAGGAGAAGAAATAATAGCAAGTTAATTCTGTGACAGGGCAGCACCCAAGAAGAAAGAGAAGATGAGACTGGCTAAGATGTGTAACAGAAAAAGGAAGACAGAAACCACTACACTGAGACACTGGATTTGATATAAAATGCAATTACAGTAAAAATTTTTTTGAGACATTCAAATTTGCATCTTAGAAAGACAAGAAAGAAAGAAAGAAAGAAAGAAAGAAAGAAAGAAAGAAAGAAAGAAAGAAAGAAAGAAAGAAAGAAAGGGAGAGAGGGAGAGAGGGAGAAAGAAAGGAAGATTAGTGTTGCTATAACACTATGGGAGAAAAGCAAATGAAACGATTCAATCTGTAAAAGACTCACCAAAGAAGTGGTATTTGAGCTGGGTCTCATAGGATGACTAGAAGCTCCTTCAAGTAAAGGCTGTTTAGGAAGATGAAATTAAATGAGGCACAGTATGATAACATGAAAGGGCATAACAGGTTCTGGGACTAGTGAGAAGTCCAGAGCGGCTGGAGAACAAAGTATTCAGAGGAAAGAGATATAAGACATGAAAGACAGATCAAGGCTATATTATGAGGGACACTACAGTTTCTTATTTGATTACACATTTTATAATTTTCAGCAAGAAAAAGCCCTCATATTGCCTACAGTCATAATATCAAGTGATGGATGATTCAACAATTATTCCTGTTCACAAATTCAATGAGACATTGCCTAGAGTAAAGTCTATACAACCCTACTTCAGAAAATTTGGCTGCTATGCCAAAGAGACAACCAATTCTATTTGTCAAGAACCCAGATCTCACAGATGTGATTCCTAGAAATTTTTTTTAACAAAACAGCAAATCCAGACTAGTGGAATTGTTATTCTGACTTTCCAAGCAGAGAAGACTACTGGATAGGAAATAAAGCCATTCATTTACAGGATGAATTGTTTTAAATTGTTAGAGCAAGTCAGGTAACAGTGGATTCTTCTGGGTATTGCACACTTAATGACAATTACATGTCTCTGAATTCACGATACTGAGAAGAGTGGTATTTTTGTTTCATGAAAATGTTCATTGTGTCTTTCTTTCCAAACCATATTCCATCACTCATCACAAGTTAGCATCAAATCAAGTGCTTTAAATAACAACACTTTCAATAATGTGAACTCTGTTCTTATTATACTTTACTATAACTTCCTGTGTCTTTGACATATTCAAGAAGTGAAACTCATGCATAGCATGTTTATATTATTCTCTCCTTAGCGAAAGCTCACAGACAATGTCAGGTCTGGAGAGATAAGAGCTGCTTCCAGGACATGAATTCTCATGAGGATTAGACAACCACCATCTGGGGCTCTAGAGTTTATCTGCAGCAGCTGCCTTCAAAGTATCACACTAGAAGGGACAAAAAAAAAAGTCTAATTCTAAAGTGTTTAACAACTTGCTCTACCTACCTTTGCTTTGATTATTGTTCTGGATTGCTGTTTTTCCTCCCTTATAAGAATAAAATAAAACAGAGTGACCACCTCTTAACAAAACACAACCAATTTAAAACAGTTGTTATGTACTCAAATAACAAGCACATCATGCACTTAAATTTTCTTAAGTTACACTATTTAACAATATCAATTTTAATAATTACCAAGTCATTTTAATAATTACCCAACAATTACCTAATCTCATTAATAAGAACTTAATCCTTCCAAAAAAAGTGGATACTATAAATTTTTTAATTTCTACTTAGACAAAAAGGTTACAGATTTTGTTTTAAATATTTACCAATATCCCAGATTATTTTGGGAAGATTTTTAATGTCATCAAATGGCATTAAAATAATCATAACACTAAATCTTATTACACAGAAGCTAAATATCTATAAATCAAACATTTACATAAAACTAGGAGCTCAAAAACGAACACACTAGTTTAAAAAGTTACTTTTAAAT
Source organism: Hippopotamus amphibius kiboko (assembly GCF_030028045.1). Taxonomy (NCBI): domain Eukaryota; kingdom Metazoa; phylum Chordata; class Mammalia; order Artiodactyla; family Hippopotamidae; genus Hippopotamus; species Hippopotamus amphibius. The sequence goes on from NC_080187.1 coordinate 36,790,010, forward strand.
ACTCAGTTTTAAATAGTAAGCTGCTAAAAGTGATTAATATATTTAACTTTTATAGTGCTAAAATTGGTTATAATGAAACAAAGAGCTAGATATCAAAGAAAAACATAGTAGGAAATGCAAAACAAAATATTTTCTATAAGGTATGAGTTCTCTTCTCATCGCACCACTAAAAATATGCCTATTTCTTAAAATTAAGTTCTCTTTCAATCAAATACTCTTTTACCTGCTATAGAATCATGTTACATTTGTCAATTTGAATATCCTTTGGCAAAGGACTTCTCAAATTAAGTAGACAATACTATTGTTAGTTCTACCAGAGATCTGGCAAAGTGGCTGCATCTGTACATACAATTCCATTCTAATAAATAGCTCTGTAAAAAAAGAATTATTCTTTCACTGTTTATTCAAAATATACAACAAACCTATTTCATAGTGGACAGCGTAACCCAGGGACACAAAAGGCAGAAGGTTTGAGTGGGCCAAAATCATAAAGTTGGTGGATTACAAGATTTCTGAGATATCTTCTATAAACTTAAATATACTGTGCTTACATCTCTAGGCCTGACACAAACATTCTAGTCCTATTTCTTGAAGTACCTTGATAATTGCTTCATCTGAATCAAACACGATAACTCAAATTCAACACATCTAAAACTAAACTCGCAATCTTATGTCTAAACTGGCTCTTTCTCCCAAATTCTCTATTTCTGTCAGTGGTATAATCACTTTAAAAATCACCCAGACTTACAACCTCAAAACTCTCTTTTAGTTCTCTTTTCATCAATCCTTTTAACAAGTCATAAAGCCCCGCTGACTCTTATTTCAAAATTATTTTGGCAATCTTTTACTTATTTTCAATACTGCCATTACAACCTAGTATAAGTTACCCCTTAAATTTAGGACTAAACTAATGGTTTTGTAGGTAATGTCTCTCCTATCTGATTCACATACACATCAGCACCATTGCTCTTTTAAAATGCCACTTCTTTTCCTCCACATAGTCAAAGTCTCTCTATATCAGATTCTCTAGAATTCAAACTCAGTTGTTCCATTCTCCATGCAACATTCCACAGTTACCCCATAACAGTCATCTTCCCACTTGGTGAACTACTACAATAGACACAAAATACACCGGTTTGCAAATCACATCACAAATATTACTCCTTGGTGGTATTTTTCATATATCTGAAGGAGGTGGGAAGAGAATAAACAAAAGAACTACATTGTATGTTTTTCTGCAGTGCCTATAGTGGCTTATAAAATAATGGATAGTTGTTCACTCAATTTTTCAATGAAAACTTGTAGACATTTAGGTGTGCAATGCAGTGTGCTTTATAAGGGTTTTGCCTTTATAAAAGATACAAGAATCCAAGAAATCTGAGTTCTAGTTCTGCAATACCTAAGTGAGAGTAGGCAGTGACAAAGATCCAATAACATCACAAAGATATCCTTTGAATACAGAAGCTTGTATATACAATAACTGCTTATCATATAATATTAGGTATTCTTTTATAAGTGGGATTTTTCTCTTAAATTCCTTGTATTCTTTAGAGATTTGATTTGTTACTCAAGCTGTGGATTTATGGGATTTACATTCTTAAAACCAATTTCAGCATAATTTCACATAGAAGCCTTCCTAAAGTTAACCAGAACAACATCCAAAATAAATCCTCCCTTTGAGAAGAATAAATGCTCCATGAAGATAATAAATACATCATTTAAACTTTAAGCACAATGTCTGTGCAAACCCAAGCTCCACCCCAACCCATTAAATGCCTCTCGAGTCTATATTAATTTAACCCCCAAACTATTACTTTTTCAGATGTGCTTCCTGGGTACCATTACTCCAAATAATAGTTCAATTCTCTATACCAAATCCTCTGTTTTTTTTTCTTTTTTTAAATTTATTTGTTTATTTATTTATTGGCTGTGTTAGGTCTTTGTTGCTGCGCATGGGCTTTCTCTAGTTGCGAAGAGCAGGGGCTACTCTTCATTGGGATGCACGGGCTTTTCATTGAAGTGGCTTCTCTTGTTGTGCAGCACAGGCTCTAGGCACACGGCCTTCAGTAGTTGTGGCACGTGGGCTCAACAGTTGTGGCTCACAGGCTCTAGAGCGCAGGCTCAGTAGTTGTGCCACACAGGCCTAGTTGCTCCACGGCATATGGGATCTTCACAGACCAGGGAAGATCCTCCATTTCTCGAACCTGTGTGCCCTGCATTGATAGGCAGATTCTTAACCACTGCACCACCAGGGAAGCCCCCAAATCGCCTGTTTTCACCCAGCTAGCTTCTCTACCTGTATGATCTAAGATTCTTGAGTTGCAAGGCTCTATTTTACTCTACACTACCCTATTGTCTTCCTAAGCAGGCTCTGAAGTCTCTCATTGGACCTCTGTATTATCTCCTAAATCATGGCAGAATCAGGTATTCCAATCTGGGTTCTAACCATAATCCAATTTTCTATTAAAAATACTGACCCAACAAAGCAACAGTAATATTCCCCCTCTATATTCAAATGCCACCATGGTACAAATGATAAATACAGATACAGTAGCACTTGTCCAATTTTTAGAGTCTGTACTCAACATATCCACACTCATCTAATACCAAGTACAAGATCAATCAGAGTACTTAATTGTGTGCTGTAGGCAACTAAAGCGCCAGAAGAGTTCAAAGAGTAGTACCAATGCCTGGGTATGATTCTGAGAATCATAATGAGCTGCAGAAAGGGGCCAGGCATCCAACTCAATCTTGCAGTTTGAAGATGAGGAAAATAACATCACAAAGGTCACCAGGAAAAGCTACAGTGGAGGATATGAAATTTCAGGTAAACTGATAGATCTGGGCTAAGAAGGAGGGAGAAGGAAATTCCTGAGGGCAGAGCAAAGTAAAAGGATAGAATCGATTTGATTTAATAAACATTCATGGGAAGAAAGAACGAATATCTATATGCAGCAGTACCTATGTGCAGGTACTGTGCTAAGTGCATTTCACAGGTTCTCGTTCACTCCTAACAAATAACCTTTGCACTATAATCTCAATTTTTTTAAGGAGAGAAACTTTGAGGCTCAATGTCAAAACTTAAAGAGAAACCCCTGGTCTATATGAATCCAAAGTCCATATACTTTCCACATTCTTTCTGCCATAGTATATTTTCACAGTTACTTTTTAATACAACACTCAGTATCTCTTCGACCTTTAAAACGTTCTTAAGCTGTCTTTGGCCCCTTAGAAAATAATTCAGTTCTCATGCCTTAACACTATCATTCTTCTAAAGTGGCGCTATCAAAAAAAATAAGTAGAAGCTATCAACCCAAGATAAGTTAATTCTGATATTTCTGACACAGATTTACATGAAACTACCACTCTCTTTTTAAGAACAGATTGGTTTTATCATCACACTGTCACCCATTTACCGGGTTTGACTACCTACCTAAGTGCTTCTATCAGTGCAAACTAAAATGTATTCTTAAACTGTCATAAATAAATATATGTCCTCCAGAAAAAGAAAAATCCAGAATGACATGCCTAGGAAACATCTGGCACCAAAAGGCACTGAGTTACCTAGGTAGGTGCCTCTCTGGCAAACATAGTTATTCAGATGAGTGCCTCTTATGAAACAACTCATCCATGGGCCCATCCTCAGCAAAGAATGAAGTAGTTATCTTCCACGTTACCATAAAAGCTGTGCATATACTGCCGAAGGCAAAAAAGGGCACCTTAACAACAGGAGTAAAAAAGAAAAGCAGAAGTGTGGAGGAGGAAGGAGGGTAAAATTATTTTGGGTGGCTAGGTAGATGGAGATAGAGATGTTGGTGGTCTTTCATTTATACCAGTAATTTGTAAAACAGACTTTGAAAACTGGAGACTGACTAAATATACATTCTGTTCCTTGGTCTGTACCTAAGAGAATAAACGCGCAATACAGATTCTAAAGTTTAGGCTGACCCTAGGAATACAGCTGAACATTCTTAAATGTCATTGAAGAATATGTCGAGCACCTGATTCACAAATGGCTTGAAAGGTAAGAAGGCCACTAAAAGGTTGAGACAGAAGAGAAAGGAACATGCTGTACAGGGAGAAAAGCAGGAAGAAGCGGCAAAGCTGGAAAACAAGAAAATCTGGGGAAACAGGGAGTGCTTTGGTTGATGAGGCGGGAACAAAGTCCTGAATGCCAGTGTAAGGAATAGGAAAATCAGTAGTGTGTGAGATGGATTTATATCATGGAGAAACTGAGCAAGAAGACTGCAAAAGTTAAGACAGGACTTCCTAGGCGGCGCAGTGGTTAGGAATCCGCCTGCCAATGCAGGGGACAGGGGTTTGATCCCTGCTCCAGGAAGATCCCACATGCCGCGGAGCAACTAAGCCTGTGTGCCACTATTGAGCCTGTGCTTTAGAGCCCGTGAGTCACAACTATTAAACCCAGGTGCCTAGAGCCCGTGCTCCACAAGAGAAGCCATGGCAATGAGGAGCCCACGCACCACAACAAAGAGTAGCCCCTGCTCACCGCAACTAAAGAAAGCCCACGCACAGCAACAAGCCAATAAATAAATAAATTTATTTAAAAAAAAAAGAGTTAAGCCAACAACCCTTACTAAGTGCTGTGTGCCAAGCATTTTGCTATATATATGCCAAAGAAACAAAGATTTCTGACAATCCCTGTAGTCAAGAATTCAAAGACTAGCGAGACATATGCATAATCACATTATGTAACTATCATAAAATTCTGATACAACAGAAATATGCATCAAGTGCTAACGATTAATACGAAAACAATTATTTGGTAGGTATGACTGGAAATGGTCTTACAAAGGAGATTCACTGGAGCCATGACTTGAAGATACAATTTCCTCAGGCAGAGACAGGGATAGTCAGAGAATTAACTAGGGTCTTATTTGGAGAGACACAGTGAGATTGGAAGGAAAGAAACAGATATTAAGCTAACAGTAAATTATGCATTCTAAAAAAGAGAAAATGAGTAAGAACCAGCAATTCCATTCCTAGGTATATACTCAAGAGAATTAAAAAGATAAGTCTGTGAAAAATCTGTACACAAATGTTCACAGCAGGATTATTTCTAATAGCCGAAAAGTGAAAACAACCCAAATGTCCATCAACTGATGAATGGTTAAAGAAAATGTGGTACATGTATATAATAAAATATTATTCAGCCATAAAAAGGCATTTAGCTCTGATACATGCTACTGCAACATGGATGAACCTTGAAAACATTATGGAAAGTCAAAGAAGCCAGTCACAAAGAACCACATATCATATAAGCCTATTTATATTAAATGTTCAGAGTAGGCAAATCTATAGACAGAAAATAGATTAGCGGTTGCCTTGGGCTGAGAGTTTTGGGGATACTGGTGAAGTAATGCTGATGGGCATGTATTCCTTTCTGGAGTGATGAAAATGTTTTAACATTAATTATGGTGATGGTTGCACAACTCTGTGAATAGGCTAAAACCCACTGAATTGTACACCTTAAATGGATGAACTATATCTCAATAAATCTGTTACTTTAAAAAATTCTACTGCAGAGTGTAAAAACATTCAGTACCATTCCCCACACATACACAGTCACACAGAGGGCTAATTCTTTGAGGGAAGCTTATAAAGAGGTTTGGAGGTAAGCTGAATAGCTTTAACTTACTGCTTTGAAAGTCTGGACTGAAACCAGAACTTGTTTCTTTTTCTTAGCATATGTCCATCCATCTCAGTACAGCTGAACTCTGTACTAGCATATAGTGAATCTCCACAGATATCTGTTAATTGGTAGTACATACAAAATGTTATATGAAACAAGGGAAAAATCCAACAGCACAGATAGGCTGCAATAAACACAAAGTTTTTTTTAAAAAAAGTAAATTGATTTTTCTTCAGTCTACAGACCTTGGCAGACTACAGTACAGTACAGCTTACATCAGTCAGGAAGTTCCCTTTTACTCAATCATTTAAACCAACAATTTAAAAAAATGTTTTATTGAATATATGGAATAATTATTCTGAGATGGAAAAATGACTTTCTCAACACCCTTTTTGGCCTGTTAGATATCAAAATGCAGAAAATTTTTCTACTTTAAGAGAATAATTACAATCGATAAAAGTAATTTTATTACAATATGTGATTGACACAGTAACCAGAAATTTTTAAAGTTACAAATCCTTTCTGAAGCCATCCTGCTTATTACTTATCAAACCTCTCTGTTAAAGTGTATTTTTCTGACTTTAAAAATACTTTTTTTTTTTAATTTGGGCAATACAAAGATGTAGCTTTCAATTCACGGTTAAACATAAAATAAGAACTGTGAATTGAAAAACAATTTCACTTTCATTGAAATCAATTCAATGGCTCATTATTCAAAAGCATACGTTCATCAATACAAATAAACTTTCATTTCTTGAAAGTTTCTATTTGAGGCTAAAATCCTAAAATAGCCCCTAAGTTGCACCACAATTCAGCTGCTAAAGAAAAGCTAAGTAATGCTTCCCATGACTAAATGGATTAATTCTTTAGCCCAAACACAATTACTGTTCTCCACACTGTTCCATTGAACATCTAAATAAGCATCCCAAAGCTTATTTCATTCAAAGAAAAGATCCAGACCAAAGAATAATCCCAATGTATGAAGTTTACATTTTGTGTAAAGTTTTTTTAAAAAGGGAAAAATCCATAAGTGGTAATCAGGAAAAGAAATGAGTCATTTTACACAGGTGTAGAGGATGACATCTATTGACTAGCAGATATCTTTGTTGAAGTAGTGCTGCGCAGATTCCAGTAGATGTCTTTTTCTCAAACCAACTAATTTTTCTTACTTAGTTCCTGAATCTAGACTTTTCCATAGTTGACACACACATTAGCGGTGAAAAGAATAACTCTTTGAAAATAGTCTCTTACATGGAAAGAGATATACATTTCAACTGATTCTTTTCCTTGTTTAAAATTTTTCAGCTTCAACCAGTATGAAGAATGCTCTCTTACAGCCTGATCTAGTGGTGGTGTCAGGGAATGGGGAATGGGGAAAGAGTCCAACATGTAGCTGTATTCACATAATGCTCTATGAAATAATAGTTATTAATTTCAGACTAGGATTCTCTGGCAATGACAAATCATCTGATTATGAGATGGGCTACCTTTTTAATATTTGTTGTTCCTGAGATGTTTACACAGGAACTAGGTGACCATGTTCACTGTGTTGAAGAAAGGAAGAACACCTATATGAGGGAGTTTGGACTAGATAACCTGCAGTTTCTTTTCTGGTAGAGTTTCTTCTGACTCTTAAGACTGGTCATTCAATTTTCACTCCTTTTTTATCTACAGCTGTGAAATTATAGCTGTTTTTCCACCTGCTTAATGTCTCTTGGGAGATGTCTGTTGTCAAATTACTGTTGCAACATCAGTTGCTAAGAGAATTTTTAGCTCTTTATGACACTAAAGGATTATTTACTATTAGGTGGCTTTCAACAGCTCTGCCCCAAAGGGCTTTCACTAACAATGCCAATGTATTTTCACAAGATCAAACTATTTATCTCTGGTCTCCTAATGAAAGCTGAATTAATGGCAGAGCTTCCCTGCATTACTAGACTGCTGCAAGTGAAAAGGTAGAGCAGTCTGTGTAAGCTTTATGTCACGGAGTTTTCTTCCTTACGGCAGAAATGAAAATAAAACGTCGAATTCCTACCGAGTTTTGCTTGGTGTCTGGGTTTGTCAGCAGGGGTTTCAACAGCCTGAACCTCACCTTTAGCAATTGCAGGTATAACCCAATTAATTTAAATGGTTATTAATGCCCTTTGGAATTCTAATTAGCCAGGGGGAGAGCAGACACAGACAGCATGAGGGCGGCGGGGGTGGGGGGTGGGGGTGTGTGTGTATGTTTTCCCAGAGCTTAAGCTCTTAGAGAAGCACCCCTATATAGGTCCTATCCACCCCATTTAGCAGCAGGACTGGGGGGTGGGGGGGTGCTGGAATAAATACAGTAAAAAAAAACATACAAAAAGGACAGAAAATGAAAGTAAGAAGAAACAAGAAATGAGAGAACAGAAAAAACTATGGGAAAGAAAAATTTTCAACACACTGTCAAAAAAATGCACTGGTGATAAAAAAAAACCAAAACCTAATGCACTTCTGATAAGTACAACAAACAGGAAAGAAGCTTGCTGGAAAATATGTTACATGTTTGGACTGGAAACCTTACTTATGACAAATTAGAAAGACATAAAAATAAGCAAAATTACTTTTTACATAAGAAAATATTTAGTTATCATGCTTATCTGCAAAGCAAAAATTCCAAGGGTTTCCAGTGCCCTAAATGTTTTTCTAAATCTGCCCATTTAATGTACCCACAAATAGGCTAGTTTCCTCATGTGGGTTCTAACACAAACGTTCTTTTTCATCAATGCTTCCCCAGAAGTGTCACCAATTTTTTATTAATAGTTGCAACAAATTCATGGTAATAAACATTTCAAAATTATAAACAAAGACTCAAAAGCAATAACTTCAAATTCTACTTAGACTAGAATATACTAATATATATACAGAGAGTTTATTATCACCTGAATACATATCCTGCAAGAAAAAAACCTATTGTGCCAGTAAGTACATAAAACAATAACAGGACTTAAAGAATTACAGGTTATAATTATATATTTTTAAAATAAAGATGATGACAAAAGATAATTCATTTACAAGCAAACTACTTATTTTCATCATCTCTGTAACGGGAATAATGCTACATACCTTGAATGGATGATAAGAGAATTAAATTACATGATGTGTAAAGCACCTAGTCCCATACCTCACATTAATAATGTATCAAAATTAACAAATTTTATTAAATTATCTGTCAAACAAATCATTACAAAATTTGTATGTATACTGTTAATCACATGTATAAAAATACATATACTTTTAAACACTTCAAGTGTACAATTCATTGGCATTAAGTACAATCACATTGCTGTGCATCCAATACCATATCCATTTCCAAAACTTTTCATCATCCCAGACTGAAACTCTGTACCCATTACACAATAACTCCCCGTTCCTCTCCCCACCTCTGGTAACCACTATTCCATGTTCGGACTCTTCTTCATTTTTTTTTAATTTAACTTTTATTTTATATTAGAGTATAGTTGATTTACAATGTTGTGTTAGTTTCAGGTGTACAGCAAAGGATTCAGTTATACATATACATATATTCACTCTTTTCCAGATTCTTTTCCCATATAGGTTATTACAGAATATTGAGTAGAGTTCTCTTGTGCTCTACAGTAGGTCCTTGTTGATTATCTATTTTACGTATAGTAGTGTGTAAATGTTAATTCCAAGCTCCTAATTTATTCCATCCCCCCAACCTTTCCCCTTTGGTAACCATTATTTTGTTTTCGAAGTCTGTAAATCTGTTTCTATTTTGTATCATCTTTTTAGATTCCACATATAAGTGATATCATATGATATTTGTCTCTTTGCCTGACTTCATTTAGTATGATAATCATACTAACATATGCATTCTATTTTTTTTAAAGCTCTTTATTGGAATATAATTGCTTTACACTGTTGTGCCAATTTTTGAGTACACCAAAGTGAATCAGCTGTATTTATACATATTTCCCCATATCCCCTTCCTCCCACAACTCCCTCTCACCCTCACTATCCTGGGCCTCTAAGTTATCACTCATCACTGAGTTTATCTCCCTATGTTATGCAGCAACTTCTCACGAGCTATCTATTTTACATTTGGTAATGTATATATGTCAATGCTACTCTCTTACTTCGTCCCAGCTTTCCTTTTGCACCCCCTCCCCCCACCCCGTGTCCTCAAGTCCGTTCTCTATATCTGCATCTTTATTCTTGCCCCGTCACTGGGTTCTTCAGTACCTTTTTTTTTTTTAAGATTCCATATATATGAATTAGCATATGGTATTTGTTTTTCTCTTTCTGGCTTACTTCGCCCTGTATGACAGACTTTAGGTCTATACACCTCATTACAAATAACTCAATTTCATTCTTTTTTATGGCTGAGTAATATTCCATTGTATATATGTGCCACATTATGCATCTGTTGATGGGCACTTAGGTTGCTTCCATGTCCTGGCTATTGTAAACAGTGCTCCAATGAACACTATGTTACATGTTTCTTTTTGGATTACAGTTTTCTCAGGGTATATGCCCAGCAGTGGGATTGCTAACACATGCATTCTTAAACAACATGAGGCCATGAAATCAGAGTGAAGAGAAACCTCTCCCTTACGGTAAGTTCCAAAAGCTAAACCTTTTGTTGATTTCAAAAATATATTAGGAGTTCCAGACCCAGGTAAGACGGAATAAGCACACTCTATCCTGTCTTTCCCACTGAATGCAGGTATAAAACTTGGACAGAAGGCCTAAAGCAGCTATTTAAGGACTCTGAAGAGCAAACTTTAGCAGGCAGATTGGGGAAGATCAGAATGTGAATTACCACCAAACTAGTGGTGAGTTTACCATCTTTCCCCCTTTGTTAACCTCTGGCCTAGACTCAACACAGCAGAAACCTCCACTGGGAACTGGGGCAGAAAGAGAGAACTCCAGGTCAAACCCTTAGTAGTAGCTTGAGGAGCAGGAAAGGAGTCTCTTAACACTCAAGAGTAGAATAAATTCCCCAGGTTTGTGTTCTTTTCAATATTGTCTTGTACCCTATCCCCCAAGCAATCTTGTGATGGTAGAGGAGGAAGTTACAGCAGCAGTAATGGGTCTTGGAGTCTAAACTCTGAGGAAGGAAACCTTCCTCTTCAAGAGGATGGCATAAATTCCATGCTTACTTTTTTCTCTCCGTGTTCCAGCTACTTGGCCCCAGATGTAGGCACAGTTGCAAGAAGTAGACAGCAGAAAGGAGTGGCTGGAGGACCAAAATGGGGAGGCTCAGGTAACCAAAAAGCATCAGGGAGATTGTAAAGAGGGAGAAGCTCAGGAAAGCAATCCCATAAAGCTGTTTATCAGCTTCTGGACTTATTCCTAAACTGTGCATGCATGAGGCTGATGCTAAAATAGCATACCACAGACTGAGAACTAAACTATGGGACAACCACCCAGTTTACAGACTGGCCACTGTTTGGCACACTTGCAGGATAGACTGAAATAGTACTGCAGAGGTTTTGTAAAAGCAGCTGGTATTAGAACCACAACCCACAGGAGGCTGGTTAGAACTCGCATCCTGAACCCAATCAGACTGACTGCCTATTAAAGTAAAAAATGTCAACATTCACCATCAGATTTAAACAAAACAAAGTCTCATAAGGCAATACTTCAATTGTCAAGGATATAGTCCAAAATAACTTGATAAATGAAAAGCCAAGAAAACCTCATTTTATGAGAAAAGATAATTAACAGATGTCAACACTGAAATAACACAGAGGATGAATTTATCTGACAAAAACTTTAAAAAGAAGTTACCATGCAAATGTCCAACAAGTAAGAGCAAACACTCTTAAAATGAGTGGAAAGATGGAAAATCTCTTCAAAGAAATAAAAGATATAAAGATACAAAAGGAAAAACTTTAAACTAAAAAATACAATAATGAAAATGAAAATCCCATTGGACAGACTTAAGAGCTGAATAAATATGATAAACAGCCAGTGACCTTGAAGATAGATTAATAGAGAATATCCATTCCAAACAGAAAGACAAAATTTTAAGAGGACAAAAACTTCAGAGACAAGAGATCTATATTCAGAAATTAAAATTTTTAGGAAATAATGGCTGAAAACTCAAATTTTCAGCTTTACTTCTATTACTTACAGAGGAACAAAGCTGAAATGACTGAGAATTTCTCATCAGAAACCACAGAGGCCAGAAGGAAGTGGGATGACATTTTTAAGAACCGACAGAAAAGAACTGTAAATCCAGAATTCTACATTCATGGAAAATATCCTTCAGGAATGAAGGTGAAATAAAGATATTCTCAGATGAAGGGAAACTAAGAGAATTCATTATCAGAAGATCTGCTCTAAAAGAACTGCTAAGGGAAATTCTTCAGAGAGAAGAAATATGACACCAGAATCAAACTTGAACATTAGGAATGAGAGATGAGCAACAGAAATGATAATAGTCGTTCTCCTGGAGATCTTTAAAATATGTTTGAAAACACAAAGCAAAAGGTATAAGGTGGGATTTTCAATGTTTGTTGATATAATATATAGGACAAAAACTATATCAAACAACCCCAATTCAAAATAGAGCAGAAAAGACTCTAAAACTACTACTTGCTTCTTTTAAAGAGCAACTGTGTGAAAAATCTGATTTCCACAGATCTTTAACTGCACAGACATTTTCCTCATTTCTTTCCATTGACCTTCTCTTCTCCCAAAGTAGCAACAATGACATCAAACAGCTTGTAAGTATCTACTTGTGCATGCTACTGTTAAGACCATAAGCTGAAAAGAGTTTCTTTGCCCTTTTAGGAGTTTACAATCTAAAGTATTCAAATCCAACAAAAAAGAAATTATAAACAATGGGATTAAAACAAATTTTAAAAATGAGCAATGATTTAAAGGCTCAAATAATATACATATTTTATGCTAGTAAAATATCAATGTATTTATTGTACAAAAAGAAAAAAGCTGAAAAAGGTTCATTGGGCCATTATTTTTGCTTGTCTTATTTCAGAATGGCAAGCTATTCCTGACAGAAAAATACACTATAAGTCAGAGCTCCTTTTGAGTGCCAAATTGGAGAGAAAAGACTGTTCCATTTTATATATTCCAGTTAGGTTATTGAGGAGCTGCAAGTTCAGATACACAGAAACAAATACTGTGAAGAAATGCCAAAATCATCCCCCATGCATTAATTACAGCCTAACCTTAGAAATAAATCATTTCATCTTTAATTCATCTTGTTAGTTCTTAAAGATCTTATTCTTGGCCTGCAGAAAAAAAATGACTTTGTTAACATTCTAAGAGTATAAATTTTGTTTACTTTTAAGTAAAATTCATGATATTCCATAATACTAACACATTCTTAAAATGTAGGCAAACTTCAGTTACTGCCAACTGTCCTTGATGTGATTGTAACACCCTAAAGATTAAACAGTATAATGTCATAAATCCTATTACAGTATATAATCTCTAAATTACATTCAAGGGGATAAAAATATACCGCATACTAATGAACTTTACATTTTCATGACACCCTTTATACTGAATGTGCGAATCTAGTTCCTTTGGATAAAAGTTTATGAAAATCCATCTCTCATAGCTATTAAATAAAATATATTCTGCTTATCGCTGAAATCAGTTACTTTGAAAATGATGTCAACCTCAGAAGTGATTAACTTCTCCCACCTCTCCTACCCCAAATTTCAAGATTTATTTATGTGCTTTCCACAAAAGGTGGGATAGGAAGATAAAATTAAAGAAGTAAATACCTAAAGATAAACAATATTAAACTAAACATACATCACACAATATGTTTAGAACACATCTGTAATACCCTGAAAAAAAATGACAGTAAAGTAAGCTTAACAAAAAAGATTCCTCCCCACCCAAAAATCCCACCATGAAAGGGCAAAATCTCATTTTTCTGAGTAATAAGGGCGAGAAATAATGCAGCCTCCTAAATATTATTAAGTATGTGTCAGGAAAAAACATGCAAGAGATTTACTGTATAATATGAGATATTAAGCAAACTGACTGAAATTTTGAAAAATGAGAAACAAGGAATAATGGACACTTATTCCTGGAAGTGCACTGAATAGTGTCCCTCTCAAAAAAGATATGTCCCAGTTGTAAGCTCCACAGTACCTGTGAATGTGACCATATTTGAAAATATTGTCTTTCCACATACAATTAAAGATCTTGAGGGGGAGAAGGATGGCAGCAAAGTAGAAGGACGTGGAATGCATCCCTCTCCACAGATGCATCAGGAATACATCAAAAGATGCAACAATTCCCAAAGTGAACCAGATGAACACCAGCAGAAGACCTCGGACACCAGAAAGGACTGCAAAGATCCCAACATAACTGGGTAAGACAGAGGGAGGGAAAAAAAAAAAAAGGAGAAAGAGGAGGAGAAGAAAGGAAAGGGACAGGTCCCACACCCTGGGATGGGGGGATCTGAAACAGAGGGGAGATTGCCGAATTCGGGGAAACATCCCTTATCTGACAGGGAAACCACTTCTCCAATGGGGAATTTCACTGGATCACAAAGGAGGCATTTGGGACTGTTCAAAGAGGGTGAAGCGGCTGATCTGTGGCAGATGGGAAAGAGTGAGAAACACACAGACGGTCCGCACCACAGCTTAGCGTGTCCGGACTGATACATGGGTTCACAGCTGAACAGGGGGTCTGGGAGCTGGAACGTGGGAACCGGAGAACTGGTTCAGGGTGAGAAACACTGTTGGTAGTGGGGAAACGGACTGAGGGAACAGGAGGGAAGAAACCCGCAGCAGAGAATGCCTACCACAGAAAGCTGGGCAAGCCATGGCAGCAGCTCGATACTGCTGACTTACAAGCAAGAGGGAGGAGTCACGGGTGTAGCCTCCCTCTGAGCGCCTGCGAGGGACAAAGGAAGGACCCCTCTGGGCCTGGCTATCGTAGTCAGGGATAACAAAGGCCCCTGGGCAGGGCTGGCCTAGAGCGCCTGCAGCTGAGAGCCAGAAGTCCGCAGAGTGGCCCAGCTCTGAAGACACTGTTTACACCAGAGCCTTCAGCTTCCCTCTGCAACAGGCACCACCATGGCCGACCGAGCCACCGTGACCCAGGCAGGGCACACCGGCGGAGTCACAGCTGGGGGCAGGAGCTGCGGTTGTAGTCACTCTCTTGGCCTGAGCTGCCAGCGTCCCTCTGCAACAGGCACCACCACCATCACCCAGGCTCCCGCGACCCAGGCAGGGCGCCACTGCTCACTCACTCCCAGGGGAAGAAGCCACTACTGTACCCTCTCTCTCCTCACAAACCGGCACTGACAGATGAACAACAGAACAATAAAAGAAGCTCTGCTGGTTGTGGAGCAACACAAAAAGACCAAGGTGGGTAAAAGAACATTTACAGCTGAAACCCCAAGAAAACAGAAATATTATTATTAATTCTATTGATCTGGTCCATTCTGGGGTCAGTTCTAGCTTCTTTTTTTTTTAATTAATTACGATCTTAGTCCTAAGGGATCTACACATTTTATAACATTTTTTTCTTCTATTTTTTCTTCTATTTTTATTTTTAAGCTTTTTATGTATTTCTATTTCTAGCCAAGTTTTTTGTAGTGCTGACTTCCTCTCTCCTACCTTCTTTTCCTCTCTTTTATACATTTCTACTTTTTTCTTTTCATATTTCCAGTCACACTACGCTCTTCTGTTGCCGTCTTCTATCCTTTTTTAGTTTATTTTATCTTAATACACTTATAATCAATATTATCGCTCTGCTCTGTTTCCTTGCTTTATTCTCCAGATGACACACTGCTTTCATTTTTATTATTAGGTTTGGTCTTTATCTGAGATCTGATTATAACTGTCTGCTTTTGTTTTGGGAATCCTTAGTCTGTCTGACTGTACTCTCACCCTTTATTATATCTGATCCTAGCTTTCAAAATTTCCCTTGATATGTGTTTGTGTCTGTGTGTGGTGTGTTTTGTTTGTTTCTTCTTTGTTTTTGGGGGTTTTTTTTGGGGGGAGGGGTGAATTTCAGTTGGTTTTCTCTTTGATTGTCTGATGGCATACTGGGGTTCTTCCGTCAGGTCTTTATAGTGCCTTATGTTCTACTGGATTCAGTATTTGTGTGTCCTGTACATGTATGTGTTTCCTTGACTTAGTATTTGTTTGACTCAACACTCTGCCATTAGCCTGGGGCTTGGACAGTCTTTTTTAAACCCCTTTATTGCCAGGACAAGCAATCTCTGAAGTCTGGAATACTCGATTAGAAGTCGAGTAGGAGGCTCTGGGGAGAGAGCACTTAATCCAGGATGCTACACTACCAGGGAGTCCTCAGCCACAGGGAAGATTAACTGAAGAGGACTCTCACGGAGCCCTGTATCAGAGTCTAAGACCCGGCTTCAACTGACTGTCTGCAACTGCCAGTGCTTGACACCTCACACCAAACTACAAAAAAGACAGGAACACAAACCCACCCATCAGCACTACAAAATACCTAAAGCCATATTAACCTCACAAATACCCTAAAACACACCACCTGACACGGCCCTGCTCATCAAAGAGAAAAGACACAGAGCCACACACCAGAAAGCAGCTACCAGTACCCCCCCTCAAGAAAGCCTACTCAAGACACTGGACAAACCCCACCACAGGGGGCAGAGAGCAGAAAAAAGAGGAATTACTACAAGGCCTCATAGGGAAAGGAGACAGCAAATCCTATAAATTAGACAAAATGAGAAAACAAAGAAACACCATGCAGGCAAAGGAGCAGGAAAAAACCCCACAAGACCAAATAAATGATGAGGAAATAGGAAAATTACCAGAAAAAAAATTCAGAGCAATGATAGTAAACATGATGCAAAATCTCAATAACAAAATAGAAAAAATACAAGAAACAGTTAATAAGGACTCAGAAGAACTAAAGAGCAAACAAACAGTAATGGAAAACAAAATAACCGGTATTAAAAATACTCTAGATGGTATAAACATCAGAATAACTGAGGCAGAAGAATGAATAAGTGAGTTGGAAGATAGAATGGGGGAAATCACCACCACAGAGCAGGAAAAAGAATAAAGAATAAAAAGAATGCAAGACAGTCTCAGAGAGCTTGCTGACAACATTAAGCACAACAACATTAGAATCATAGGCATCCCAGAAGAAGAAGAAAAAAAGAAAGAGCCTGAGAAAATATTTGAAGAGGTTATAGTGGAAAACTTCCCCAACATGGGAAAGGAAATAATTAACCAAGTCCAAGAAGTGCAGAGAGTCCCATACAGAATAAACCCAAGGAGAAATACACCAAGGCACATATTAATCAAACTAATGACAATTAAACACAAAGAAAAAATATTAAAAGCAGCAAGAGAAAAGCAACAAATAACATATAAGGGAAAACCCATAAGGATAACAGCTAATCTTTCTCCAGAAACTTTGCAGGCCAGAAGGGAGTGACAGAATATACTGAAAGTCCTGAAAGAGAAAAACTTACAACCAAGAATACTCTACCCAGCAAGAATCTCATTCAGATTCAATGGAGAAATCAAAAGCTTTACAGACAAGCAAAAGTTAAGAGAATTCAGCACCACCAAACCAGCCTTACAACAAGTGCTTAAAGAACTTTTCTAAACAGGAAACACAAGAGAAGGAAAGGACCTACAAAAACAAACCCAAAACAATTAAGAAAATGGTAATTGGAACACACATGTCAATAATCACCTTAAATGTAAACAGATTAAATGCTCCAACCAAAAGGCACAGACTGGCTGAATGGATACAAAAACAAGACCCTTCTATATGCTGCCTACAAGAAACCCACTTCAGACCAAGGGACACATATAGACTGAAAGTAAGGGGATGGAAAAAGATATTCCATGCAAATGGAAGTCAAAATAAAGCTGGAGTAGCAATACTCGTATCAGACAAATTTGACTTTAAAGTAAAGACTACTACAAGAGACAAAGAAGGACACTACATAATGATCAAGGGATCCATCCAAGAAAAACATATAACAATTGTAAATAACTATGCACCCAACACAGGAGCACCTCAATACATAAAGCAAATGCTAACAGCCATAAAAGGGGACATCGACAGTAACACAATAATAGTAGGAGACTTTAATACCCCACTTACATCAATGGACACATCATCCAAACAGAAAATAAATAAGGACACACAAGCTTTAAATGACACATTAGATCATCTTGACTTAACTGATATTTATAGGACGTTCCATCCAAAAAATACAGAATACACTTTCCTCTCAAGTGCACAAAGAACATTTTCCAATAGATCACATCTTGGGTCACAAATCAAGCCTCGGTAAATTCAAGAAAATTGAAATCATATCAAGCATCTTCTTTGCCCACAACACCATGAGACTAGATGTCAGTTACCTGAAAAAAACTGTAAAAAATACAAACACATGGAGGCTAAACAATGCGCTATTAAACAACCAAGAAATCACTGAAGAAATCAAAGAGGAAATCAAAAACTGCCTAGAAACAAATGACAATGAAAACACAACAACCCAAAACCTATGGAACACAGCAAAAGCAGTTCTAAGAGGAAAGTTCACAGCATTACAGTCTTACCTCAAGAAGCAGGAAAAATATCAAATAAACAACCTAACCTTACACCTCAAACAATTAGAGAAAGAATAACAAAAAAACCCCAAAGTGAGCAGAAGGAAAGAAATCATAAAGATCAGATCAGAAATAAATGAAAAAAATATGAAAGAAACAACAGCAAAGATCAATAAAACTAAAAGCTGCTTCTTTGAGAAGATAAACAAAATTGATAAACCATTAGCCAGACTCATCAGGAAAAAAAGGGAGAAGATGCAAATCAACAGAATTAGAAATGAAAAAGGAGAAGTAACAACAGACAGTGCAGAAATACAAAAGATTATGAGAGACTACTACAAGCAACTATGTGCCAATAACCTGGAATAACCTGGAAGAAATGGATAAATTCTTAGAAAAGTACAATCTTCCAAGACTGAACCAGGAAGAAAGAGAGTGTACGAACAGATCAATCACAAGTATGGAAATTGAGACTGTGATTAAAAATCTCCCAACAAACAAAAGCCCAGGGCCAGATGGCTTCACAGGAGAATTCTATAAAACATTTGGAGAAGAGCTAACGCCTATCCTTCTCAAACTCTTCCAAAATATAGCAGAAGAAGGAACACTCCCAAACTCATTCTACGATGCTACCATCACCCTGATACCAAAACCAGGCAAAGATGTCACAAAAAAGAAGAAAATTACAGGCCAATATCAGTGATGAATATAGATGCAAAAATCCTCAACAAAATACTAGCTAACAGACTCCAACAGCACATTAAAAAGATCATACACCATGATCAAGTGGGGTTTATCCCTGGAATGCAAGGATTCTTCAACATATGCAAATCAATCAACATGATACATCATATCAACAAATTGAAGGATAAAAACCATATGATCATCTCAATAAATGCGAAAAAAGCATTTGATAAAATTCAACATCCATTTATGATAAAAATTCTCCAGAAAATGTGCATAGAAGGAAATTACCTCAACATAATAAAAGCCATATATGAGAAACCAAAAGCCAAAATCGTTCTCAATGGGGAAAAACTGAAAGAATTCCCTCTAAGAACAGGAACACGACAAGGGTGCCCACTCTCACCATTATTATTCAACATAGTTTTGGAAGTTTTAGCCACAGCAATCAGAGAAGAAAATGAAATAAAAGGAATCCAAATTGGAAAAGAAGTCAAATTGTCACTCTTTGCAGATGACATGATATTATACATAGAAAACCCTAAAGACTCTACCAGAAAACTGCTAGCACTAATCCATGAATTTAGTAAAGTAGCAGGATACAAAATTAATGCACAGAAATCTCTTGCATTCCTATACTCTAATAACAAAAAAGCAGAAAGAGAAATTAAGCAAACTCTCCCATTTACCACTGCAACAAAAAGAATAAAATACCTAGGAATAAACCTGCCTAAGGAGGCAAAAGATCTGTATGCAGAAAACTATAAGTCACTGATGAAAGAAATCAAAGACGATACAAAGAGAAGGAGGGACATACCATGTTCTTGGATTGGAAGAATCAACATGGTGAAAATGACTATCCTACCCAAAGCAATTTACAGATTCAACACAATCCCTATCAAATTGCCAACGGCATTTTTCACAGAACTAGAACAAGAAATCTTACGATGTGTATGGAAACGCAAAAGACCCCAAATAGCCAAAGCAATCTTGAGAAGGAAAAACGGAGTTGGTGGAATTAGGCTTCCTGACTTCAAACTATACTACAAGGCCACAGTGATCAAGACAGTATGGTACTGGCACAAAAACAGAAAGCAAGATCAATGGAACACAATAGAGAACCCAGAGGTAAACCCATGCACATATGGGCACCTTATCTTTGACAAAGGAGGCAAAAATATACAATGGAAAAAAGACAGCCTCATTAGTAAGTGGTGCTGGGAAAACTGGACAGCAACATATAAAAGAATGAAATTAGAACACTTCCTAACACCATACACAAAAATAAACTCAAAATGCATTAAAGACCTAAATGTAAGGCCAGACACTATAAAACTCCTAGAGGAAAACATAGGCAGAACACTCTATGATATCCATCAAAGCAAGATCCTTTTTGACCCACCTCCTAGAATCATGGAAATAAAATCAAGAATAAACAAATGGGACCTCATGAAACTTAAAAGCTTTTGCACAGCAAAAGAAACCATAAACAAGACAAGAAGACAATCCTCAGAATGGGAGAAAATATTTGCCAACAAAGCAATGGACAAAGGATTAATCTCCAAAATATACAAGCAGCTCATGCAGCTTAATATCAAATAAGCAAATAACTCACATCCACAAATGGGCAGAAGACCTAAACAGACAGTTTTCCAAAGAAGACATGCAGATGGCCCACAAACACATGAAAAGATGCTCAGCATCACTAATCATCAGAGAAATGCAAGTCAAAGCCACAGTGAGGTATCACCTCACACCGGTCAGAATGGCCATCATCAAAAAATCTAGAAACAATAAATGTTGGAGAGGGTGTGGAGAAAAGGGAACCCTCCTGCACTGTTGGTGGGAATGTAAGTTGGTACAGCCACTATGGAAGACAGTTTGGAGATTCCTTAAAAAACTAAAAACGGAACCACCATATGATCCAGTAATCCCACTACTGGGCATATACCCAGAGAAAACCATAATCCAAAAAGAAACATGTACCGTAACTTTCACTGCAGCACTATTTACAATAGCCAGGACATGGAAGCAACCTAAATGCCCATCAACAGATGAATGGATAAAGAAGATGTGGCACATATATACAATGGAATATCAGCCATAAAAAGTGATGAAATGGAGCTATACATAATGAGGTGGATAGACCTAGAGACTGTCATACAGAGCGAAGTAAGCCAGAAAGAGAAAAACAAATACCGTATGCTAACTCATATACACGGAATCTAAAAAAATGGTACTGATGAACCCAGTGACTGGGCAAGAATGAGGATGCAGATACAGAGAATGGACTGGAGGTCACGGGGTTGGGGGGACGGTGAAGGGGAAGCTGGGACTAAGTGAGAGAGTAGCACAGACATATATACACTACTAACTGTAAAATATCGACAACTAGTGGGAATTTGCTGTATAACAATGGGAGATGAACTCATTGGTTGGTTATGCCTTAGAGGGCCAGGACAGAGAGGGTGGAAGGGAGTCGCGGGAGGGAGGGGATATGGGGATGTATGTATAAACACAGCTGATTCACTCTGGTGTACCTCAAAAACTGGTACAAGAGTGTAAAGCAATAATATTCTAATAAAGAGCTTAAAAAAAAAAAGATCTTGAGATGAGATTATACTGGATTCAGAGTGCCTTTAAGCCAATGACTGGTGACCTTATAAGAGAAAGGAGAGGGAAATTTGAGACCACAGATAGGTAGAAGCAAGCCCTGTGAAGACAAAGACAGAGAAAGGAATGAAACATCTACAAGACAAGGAACTTCAACTATTTTCAGCAGCCATGAGAAGCTAGAAGAGAGGTATGAAAAGGATTCTCTCAAGCCTGCAGAAGCAACCAACCCTGCAGACACCTTAATTCAGACCTGGGCCTCTAAAAGTGTGAGAGAACAAATTGCTGCTTTAAGCCATCAAGTTTGTGTGGCCCATGCTAGCAGCCCTAAGAATTAATATATTCCTTATATTACGTAGGAAATAAAAATTTTATTTATATACAAGACAACAAATCAATTTACTTATTTAAAGGCTCCAAACTGTAACCTGATATTCACACTATTGTATCATTTGACATCACATCAAATGAAATACCCAGAACAGTAGACATTTGCCAAACAAGTTTCCAAATGATGGTGGATGACCACAATTCCTAAAGGATAGTAGGTGACCAATGACATGCCTGAACGTGCAATAGCAAAAGGTCTTTTTAGGACTTGAAGATAGACTAAAGGACCTTGACTGACTACTTGTAGCTGTTTCCCATGACATACAGAAACTATCAGCCTGGTCTCTGCCAGATGCCTCCTGAAGTACAGACAAATAAATTCTGTGCTACATTTTAAAGTCTGGTTCAAGGTGACAGTGCATGCTAGGAAAAGGAAAGAGTCCAACAAGGTGCTAACAACAGATGCAGGGAGAGCTGCTTATCAGGCATTCTGAAATCTAAGATGCACTAAGATTCCTAGAGCCTCACAGAAAATCTAAGACAGATCTGATACAACCTTTAACGGTCCTAAGGAATTATGTCATACACTTTACTTGGCTATACTTAAAGACATTATGGTCCCCTGCCTTGTGGAATATACTATGTGACCTAAACACATCCCATAGTATCTATGCCTTCTTTACAAAAAAAAAAAAAAACCTCTATCCAGTCACTCACTTATTCATCCCAAAAATATTTACTGAGTTCCATACTAGGCATTACGCTAAGTGTTAGGGATAGAGCAAAAACAAAAACACCACCAACTCTTATGAAGTACATTTCTAGTAAGCAGATGAAAGACCACTGGAAGGAGGGGAGGACAGGGAGAGCAAAGAATCATCAGGTATTATGTCTGGTGGTAGTAAGTGCTAAGAAAGAAAACAATAAAGCACATAAGGAGTTTAGGAGGATGACACTATTTAAAACAGCATGGCTAGGGAAGGTTTATCTGATAGCATGACATTTGCCAGACCTGAAGTAAGTGAGAGAGCTAGGCATATAGATATTTATGAGAGATATTATGAGAAGATATTATGTGTAAGTGCCTGTACGTTTCTGAGTGCATGTGTTTCTGTGCTTTTCTCTGTTTTTCCAAATACTGCATGAAGTGCACTAACTTGACTAAGTGCCTTGCTGTTTCTGGAGAGTAGCGTCCAGTGGGGAGCCTGAGGTGCCTCGGGTCCTGCTGTAGACTACGTACTCTTTACTATATCTCGAGTTCCAGGTTACTGGAAAAAGGCAGCCATGTGTATCAAGCTCAAATCCTGTTGAGTCAAGTATTTCTCCTCTATGTCTTAGCATGTGCCTTTCAGATGTATTCACAGAGATATGTATACTCTGAATACATAACAACTTCATTATAAAGGAATATCTCAGGTGTGAAACAACCTGAGCTTTCCACAATAAAACATTAATTCTGGAAAAGGCAAAAAAAAAAAAAAAAAAAAAAATTCAGCCTTTGAGGCTGAAGAATGCTTGGTGCATCCTAGAGAGAGGAAGGAGACCAGTTTGGCTAAAGCTGAATAAAACAGAAAAACAGCGGGAGATTAAGCCACTGGTCTTGAGGATGAGTCATGAAAGGCCTTGTAAAACAAAGTAAAGATTCTGAATTTTACTGTGTGAGATCCATTTGAAGGCTTTGAGCAAAGAAGTCACATGACCTGATTAAAAGGGTCTCTTTGACTGTTTTATGGAGAGTAGAATGTAAGAGGGCAAGAATATCAGTGGAAAGAACAGTTGGAAGGCTATGCAATAAGCCATCAAGAGATCATACCTAACTAGGACAATTATAGGAGATGTGATGAGAAGTCAGATTCTAGATATACCGCAGAACTAATTGTTTTTATTGATGGACTGAGTGTGACAGAAAGAAGACAGAGATTGCTTTAGTATTTTTTTTTTTTTTTTGCAACTAGAAAAATGGAACTCCCATTTGCTGAGGTGAAAAGTGACAAGAGGCTGAGGAGAGAAGAGGGAAACCAAATCAAGACTTCAGATCTGATTTCTTAGGATGTCTATTAAATATGGAAGAGTGTCAATTATACCTCAGTAAAGCTGGAGGAAAAAAAAAAAAGAAGGCCAGAGGAAATAGTCTAGCTTTCACAAGAGAGCTACAGGAATTAAATGAGATCTTGAAGGAAATGACTGTAGGCCTTCAGACCAACAAAGCTGAAAGGTCAGAAAGATAGTAACAATAGCTAACACATTACACTGTGCACCAAATACTGTACTGAAAGCTTTACTACGTATATTAAGTTATTTAATCCTCATAACAAGCCTCCATTTTACAGGTCAGGAAACTGAAGCACAACAGGATGGGGTGATTTGCCCAAGTTTTACAAAATAAGTAGCAGAACCAAGATTTATAAAGACATTACCTTTATACCCCTACTCTTAAGCATTATCCACACTGTATGTCCTACAGAAAGGATAAACTGACCAGTGAATCCTTGGTATGGCCAGTGAGGTAGTGGAACCAAGACAGAAGGTATCCTTGAAGCCAAGGGAAAAAATGTCAACTACTGATGATTAATCCAAAGAGGAATGAGAATGGACCACTGTATCTGATAATGTGGAAATCATTGGGAACACAATATGATCACCACCATAAACTGATATTCTTTTATACTATTTTAAGTTTTATGAAGAAGTATTTGTAAAAGACTACCTAATCTAAAGAATATACTCATTTAACCAACCAGTTTAAGACCCTTTATGTATAGGTCACTTTACCTCAATTTTCACCAAGTTTATCACCTTCTATTACTTCTCAAGTCCCTCATGATGGAAATTTTTGTCTAGATACATTTATTCATAATTAACTCTTTGCTCAAACTTTTAAGTCAAAGATTTATTTAACATCCAACGGCAACAGCAAACAATAATAAAATCAGCAATAAACATATACAAGATGGCTGCTTCCTTCGGTTCTGGCATACAAAGAGCATGAGAACTCCCCTCCCCACCCATTACTACTTCAATGGATCTCAGTAACTACTGATGATCTAACACCAGACCCAATAGTTTTACATGCTAAAAAGTCATTTCAATAGCAATTCAATAAAGTATAATTTCATTCATAAAAAATCGCTTAACTTGGCCTCAGCTTTTCCTATTTTGAAATGAACCCTTAGGCTTTAGTTTATTTCCTTAAGGTAGACTTTCAGGTTGCCTGGGCCCAATATGTCTACGGTCCAAGGTCATTCCATTTAGTGTAAAAAAAACCCACAAAACAACGCCAGATACTTATCAGCCCAAAAATCAGATGTTTTTAAGTGCAGTGTGTACAAATTACCCCTTTAGCAAATCAGATACATACACCACTGCAACGGACGATACAATTTTAAATAAGTCTGGATATACCACTGTGACTTAAATATAATGTTAAATCTAACTGCCCTGTTAAGAGTATTAGGACTTCCTAGGTGGCGCAGTGGTTGGGAATCTACCTGCCAATGCAGGGGACATGGGTTCAATCCCTGCTCCAGGAAGATCCCATGTGCTGCAGAGCAACTAAGCCCGTGCGCCACAAGTATTGAGCCTGCACTCTAGATCCCGTGAGCCACAACTATTGAGCAACGACTGAAGCCCACGTGCCTAGAGCCCACGCTCTACAACAAGAGAAACCACCTAGATGAGGAGCCCGTGCACCACAATGAAGAGTAGCCCCTGCTCACCACAACTAGAGAAAGCCCACGTGCAGCAAATAAATAAACAAAAATTTTTTAAAAAGAGTATTGATATTATTTCCCTTCTAATCCCAAGTACAAAAGAAAAGAATTCCAGAAAGAGAGGTGTCAAGGAATTCTGGATGAGTAAGTGACCAGGAGAGCAGAAACAAAATCCTGCCAACACCACCTGTAAAAAAATGGAACACTTCTTGCTCTCCCAGCTCTGGCATATTTTTTTGAATGCTTGTTCCCGGATGGAAATCAATAATGGGAATCTGGAAAACTGCCATTAAGGACTGAATAAAAAGTTAACTTACTTTACCAGTGACCCAAAACACTGTCTGAATCTTCAGATGCCACAGACTAAGTTGATCCCTAGATTTATCAATTCAGTTAACAACATTATTACACATATTAAGTTGCAACATAACAAGATCTGACACAAAAGCTTTCAACAAGTATTAGCTGAACTGATATGAAGATAGAAGGCTTCTGAAATTTACAAAATAGCACGCACAATACAAGTATAATGAATTCTGCTGAAAGACTCCTTTGAATATCTATTCCTATAGTTACAAAACACATCTGGAATAACACAATAAAAGCCCAATGCCTAACTAACACTGGGTAGGGAAAGAAGAGAGGCTCAAGGCAAAAGAAAGAATTAAGCTTGAATTTACAAAACTACCAGAGGGTGGAGAGGGGGCTAGGTTAAGAGTAGAAAGCAACATAGCATTGTTGTTAAGTGTGTGAGCTCTGGAGCAAGACTGCTTGGGTTGAAATCCTGAGTCTCGCACTTACTTAGGGACATTATCTCTTTAGACTATTTCTTCATCTACAAATGAGATGATACTAATAGTACTAATTCATTGGGTTGTTGTGAGGATGAAATGAGTTAATATATGTAAAGTGCTCAGAAAAGTACAATAAATAATTTACTATCAGTACTAAAACTGTACTCATACTTGCCTAGTAACCTGAAGCAAATCAATGTTGGGTTGAACCATATAAAACTGCTATATTTGGGGGCTTCCTAGGTGGCACAGTGGTTAAGAGTCCGCCTGCCAATGCAGAGGTCACGGGTTCGATCCTAGCTCCAGGAAGATCCCACATGCCGTGGAGCAACTAAGCCCATGTGCCAAAAAAAATAATAATAATAATGTAAAAACAAACAAAAAAAAAACTGCTAATTTGTAGATCAAAACACTTTGAATATAGACAAATTTTAATGATTCAAGTGAATATAAAAGAAAGAGCTGCTAAATCAAGTTGCTAAGCATGCCAATGGACAAAACAGAAATACACTCATAGACATACAGATCAGACTTGTGATTGCTGGGGGGAGGTGGGGAGGGAGGGACTGGGAATTTGGGGTTGGTAGATGCAAACTATTACATTTAGAATGCATAAACAACAAGGTCCTTCTGTACAGCACAGGGAACTTTATCCAGTCTCCTGGGATAAACCATAATGGAAAAGAATATTTAAAAAAAAGAATGTATGTATGTGTAGAAATGAGTCACTTTGCTGTACAGCAGAGATTGGCACAACATTACAAATCAACCATATGTCAATTTAAAAAGAAAAAAAGAATGCCAATGGGACCCAGGCCCTGTTAAACAGCTAGAGTCAACCCACACAGAAACTCACACAGAAACTAAAATGTAATTGAAGGAAAAGGATTTTTTGCAGCAGATTGAAAACAAACCACATTTCAAATAATAAAGCATACAGTTCAGTATGACTAACCTCTAAGGCAACCAATATTTTACAGTGGATTGATTTTGAAAACTGCACTACTATTCAAGTATCTATTCACTCTCCTGAGTCACAAAATGAATGTTCTCACAATTTCAAAGGTACGCATGGTATTGTTATTTAATAAATTTTTTAAATGCCTAATTGAAAAGAAATAATTTTAAAAATGCCTAATTTTGATCACATGAACATTTTAGAAAGCTACTGCTGATTTATAAGATTCTTTTTTTTTTTTGGAAGAAAGATTAAGTCTTATTTATTTTTAAAACCAAACCACTAGGAAAATATATCACGGTCTTGAAACAGCAAACAGGCTATATTATCATTGTAAGTAACAAGTGGGTAAAAGACAACAAGGTCCTTATCAAAACAATAAGGTGCCAGAACTGGGGCAAGAACAACGCATGTCGCAAAGGCCCTGGCAAAAGTGGTATTTGGTAATGGAGGGCTGTCCCTTTTTTGCTCTAAAGGAGTCACAGCTTGCCCCTGAGTTGCTTACTTTTTCTCCCTTGACCTTTGTGTTGCCAAGGGATTGTCTCAAGAGAGCTCTGTTATTTCAGGGGGCAAAGTAAGCAATACTGGGTTTAGGCTTTCATTCTCTTCTGTTTTATGAAAACTAGATTTTTCCAAACCCAGTACTTCATAACTCTCTTAACTACGCAGCTAACAATTCCTCTTTCAACATTCATTCCTGAACACTAGCATATAGCACAATCAAAATCCCCTTTCCCTTCAAGGGTGAGTGTCACTGCAAGATTGTCTTGTCACTTGGCTGACTCTGCTATAGACAGCCTCAAGGCCCATCATGGCTGTCAGCGAGAGGGAAGGTTTGCTTCCCCTATGGGTGTGATAGTGTTTCTTGTATTTTTGCAGGGTCTCCAGGCTGAGAGATGTCATGTGTGAGAATTTTAAGAAATGCACATCCACATCTTGATGGCCAGAAATGAATATCTGCAAGGACCCTTTCAAAGTTTTTATCCAAACTACCTCTCCCAACTCTACATTTTAAATTAACCTCATGCCCTTGCATATAAAACAATACCAAGCAAAACAAAACCTCAGAAACCCCCTTTCCACTTCTAAATTAGTGACCTCATGAATTTTGTTTGTGGAAAATGCTGTAGTGATCCTTAAGGAGGTTGGCAACAAGTAGAAACACCTCTCCTCACTCCACCAGATCATAAGCAGGTTACGTGAACCCGCCAGCCTGTTGGTATCAGTGTATTAAGAGAATCTGGTACCTTGGAGGGCTCTGGTTTGGTACAAGAAAGACTCCCTATTGCTAGGATAAGTACTTGCCACATGAAATTCAAACTCACAGAAACTCTCCTGTGCTATATCTGACCCAAACTTTAGCACCACTTTTTACCATTTCACTTCCTAGAATTGAAACACAAAGGAATGAGTGTCCAGAGGCAAGTAACACAGGCCTTAAACTTGCTGTCATCCTTAATTACCTTATTCATAAACTTTCCTTAAAGGATCCAAATCCCCATTCCTCTTTTAAAACAGATCCCTGCCCTCAGTCCCATGGCCAGTAGCAGACATCTATTTCCCAATGGATGAGAGAGACTCCTCATCTTCTTGGTCATGGTTGGGATGAGGTTCATGTGGTCATCCACACACTTGGTCACGCAACTCTCCAGCTGCCGCTTCACCTGAAGCTCTTTACTCCCTGCATCTATTGAATCTTTGGCTTTATCATTGCAATGCATAGTGCATCGGGCCAGTAGGTCCTGGAATTTCTCCAACTCGTTGGTCACCAGGGCCTGGGCTTGAGCCAGAGGTGCATGGCAGCGCTCAATGCACTGGTGCACTTGCTGCATGGACGCCTGGCTGTCCTCACAACAGCCGGCGCTACACAGGAACATAAAGCCCTGCATCTTCCGGATGTTCTCTCTCTCCAGACTCTTCACCATGGAGTCCACCACCTCCTGCACCCGGAGCTGCTGCAGCTCCGCCATGGCGACCCCTCACAGCTCCCAGTGGCGCCGGCGCCCACATGGACTCCAGCGCTCGGCCCGCCCCCTCGCCGCCGCTTCCCGGGTCAGCGCGGTGCGCCGGGCCCGGCCTACGCTGCGGCCTAGCGTGGGAGAGCTGATTTATAAGATTCTTAATGCAAAAGTTGCTAAGGAAAGTTTTTAATCAACATAATGTATTATAAGAACATATTTGTATTTCATAAATATCTACTGTGATTTTAATATAAAATTGCTCTTATTTTCCTAATATTTCCAGCAGGATGTTTATACAATTTAACACACAATCTACAATATACCTTAAAGGTTGTCAGTCTCTAAATTGAAACAAGTACACTAAAACCTCAAGAAATGATAGCACAATTTTAAGATAAACAGTTTCCTAATTTCAGAACATCTTCCATAAACTCCATACCCATTAAAGTCACTCCCCTTCTCCATCTCCTCCCAATTCCTGACAACTATTTTACTTTCTATCTCTCTTAATTCACCTATTTTGGACATTTCACATAAATGGGGAGTCATGGAATATGTAGCCTTGCACTTAGCATAATGTTTTGGAGGTTTATGCATTTTGTAGTATTTATCAGTACTTCATGATTTTGTATGGCTGAATAATATTCCATTCTAAGAATATACTGTGTTTTATTTACCCATTCATCAACTGATGGACATCTGGGTTATTTCCGTGTCTTGGCTATTACAGATAAAGCTGCTATGAATGTTCTTTGTAATTTCACTCCCTTTTAAGATGCATGACAAAGTTTTAAAGTTAAAGCAAATCACAGAGGAACTAGCACAAGTCTTTGAAGACCCTAAAGACCTTGATACAATTTCAAGTAACAGCATATTCTTCTTTAGGTACAGACTCTGCTCTTCTGAGTTTATTCTTTTTCATTAAATGTCATCGAAACAAGTGAAACAGAAATAACCTCATATATGTTTTACAAATAGATAGGAAGTACAAAGAAAGCTGCAGCATAAAATATTCTAAATTTCTTATGTTGATTTTATCTAGGTTTTTAAAACTCTATATACCCCACATTTAACTAAAATATTTAAATAAGATTACAGTAATTTGTTACAATGATAAAATTACAAATTTGTAATTCAAGAATATACCAAATTTCTATGCCTGTATTTAAGTATCTACATTTTTACACTTTGAACTATTCTCCTAAAGCACTATGGCAAAAATTTCTGCTAAATATCCAGGATTATTCTGATGGATATGAAAAAATTCAGCCCCCAAACATTTACTTTTTGCAAACAAAACAACCAAATCATCCAAGATGTCTAAAAACTGACTGGAGGTTAAAATTTACCCTATATGTTTGGGAGCAAAGTGATTAATTTTTTCGACTTGATTTAAAATTTTTTTTAATAAATCTCAAATATCTACTTGAAAAATATAGTTTTTATTTAAATTATATATAATGTGGCCAAGAACCCCTAATGTTACAACTGAAACAGTTTCCAATATATTAATTCACTAACTTTCATGCCAATAATATTTGTTTGCTTTATGACAAAGGACAACAAAAATGTTATCAAAACAATGCAAAATTATTCCTCTACAAATATGCAACATGTTCAGAATACTCTACGAAAATAAATACAGCACTCAAAAAAAAAAAGTATTTTTAGAGATTATGGAACCATAACAACTTCTTAAAAATACTGTTTTTACTCTGTGCTAAATATACTAAAAATCACTTAATTGTACTGTTGTTTTACTAGTGTTTGAATTTTTTTACATCTTTTTTTTTAAAAATAAATTGTACTTAGTAAAATTTTAGAGGATATTTACAGAGGTTTGTATTTAAAAATCTATTTTCTACTAAGCTCCTATAGGGAAGTTTTCATTAAAAAAGGAGTGAGAAAGGACTTCCTAGGTGGCGCAGTGGTAAAGAATCCGCCTGGCAACGCAGGGGACACGGGTTCAAGCCCTGCTCTGGGAAGATTCCACATGCCACGGAGCAACTAAGCCCGTGCGCCACAACTATAGAGCCTGTGCTCTAGAGCCCGTGAGCCACAACTACTGAGCCCATGTGCTGCAACTACTGAAGCCCACGCACCTAGGGCCCGTGCTCCACAACAAGAGAAGCCACTACAATGAACCTGTGCACCACAATAAAGAGTAGCCCCCGCTCGCAACAACTAGAGAAAGCCCGTGTGCAGCAACGAAGACCCAACGCAGCCAACAAATAAATAAAAATAAATTTATTTTTTAAAAAAGCGAGAAAGAGACAAATAGCATTCTACGATTTCTTTTCACTGTAATTTTTAACTACATATTTAAACCTATTAAATCCAGTTTGTTATATCTCTAGAATTTCAAATATACCATGGGCCTAATATTTAATTCAAAGTCAATAAATATTTACTGAGTGGTCTACTACATGCCTAACACTATGTTAAGCACCGAGAAAAAATAACCATTTTGGTTTTTCCTCTTTCTCCCTCCTTGTCTGTTTGGCCTATACATATAATCACTTGATGAAAGATGCCAGCAGGAAAGTACTACCTACCCTCATTTACTACACACTTGACTTAAATTTATATTCAGGGTCTCTAAACTCAGAATTCGAATAAACACTAACTGTGAAAAAGAATTCACAAGAATCTGTTTCTCTGTAGTGCACTCATCACTGAGGGGTAAAATTTTTCTCGTATGCATCATGAAGGAAGATCCTTTTTCCATGTTGTTGGCAAAACTGTCAATCATCTTGATGAGCAGCAAATAAATGAATGCCCAATGATGAGATTCTGTATTATCCTTAAAAAAGAAATCCATCAACTAAACATCAACAGGTAAATGTTTATACTCGACAGCCATCAATTTCAACTATCCATGCAAAGAGACAGGTGAGCTGGACTGGTAAACCTCGAAATTAGAGAAGTATTAATCGTCTCCTTCCAGCCAATATAAACAGATGTTATTTTTAAACAGGCAAAATCATCTCTTCCACTGAAATTTATTTGCAGCAGATAATGTTCTGTTACATTTTTAATCAAGCAGATGAAGTTACATTTAAATTGAAAATCTGCTTCACTCAACTAATCAGGCAAGTAAAATTCAGAGATGATTGAATGGCATTACACAGCACACTATTACGGCAGGTAAATTGGGAAATTTACCTGTCACACCACGCAGCGTATTGTTCAGCCACTGCATTTGCAACTTAGAAGCAAAGCGCTAAGACAAAAAGGATAAGGCATGTTAAACAGATTTATAAATCCATCATATTTTATGAAAACATTATTAAGGCTGTCAGCAAAATAAATAAATAAATAAATGTTTTTAAAAAGAAAAAGGAAAAAACACACAGCACCTCTCAGGGAAACAATGAAGATTTACATGGGTATGCTTATCTGTTTCATGTAAATGGCACGCCTGGTTATTTTGAAAATCAAGATACATCCCAGGCTAAGGGAAAAAAGCAAACATTATAGCAGAGTAAAAGGCAAAGAAATAATGACAATAGTATTCTTGATATTATGTGGTCAAACATAAGAAAGGTAAATAAAACACTTCAGCAAGAAGTAGATAAAACAAGCCACGTTATGTCGCTTTGCAATTATTTTGCAAATATGACTTCACTTATCAGTACAGATCATTAAATTCATATATAACAAAAACACCATTTTTAAAAATCGTCAATTCACCCTACTTAAAAAAGCCCAGTCGATTCATTTTAGTCACTTGTAGTTCCCTATACAACTGGAATGTTAACATCAAAAAAAAAAAAAAATCTAATGGCTATTTCAGTTGTTTCTTTCCACTGAAAGCTAAAATTTACTTTCATTGCTTAATATTTGTAAACTTGAATACTTTTGTTATGACAGCTGAACTTGTAATATTTATTGTGAATTATTCCAAAATCATGTACCAAGTTACACCTTTTACATCTTATTTATAATTTAGTTTCATCCTCCTAACTAACTACTGAAATACAGTTGGCCCTCCTATCCGCAGACTGGTTCCAGGACCCCCAAAGGATATCAAAATCCATGGATGCTCAAGTCCCTTACATAAAATGGCATAGTACAGTCAGCCCTCTGTATCCCTGCGTTTTGCTTCCACACATTCAACCAACAGCAGATTGGAGAGCTGACTGTATAGAGGCTCACG
The DNA here is from genome assembly GCF_030028045.1 of Hippopotamus amphibius kiboko. Classification (NCBI taxonomy): domain Eukaryota; kingdom Metazoa; phylum Chordata; class Mammalia; order Artiodactyla; family Hippopotamidae; genus Hippopotamus; species Hippopotamus amphibius. The sequence goes on from NC_080187.1 coordinate 36,823,423, forward strand.
TGCCACCACTGTTTCTTTCTTTTTCCTTTCTTCCTTTTCTCTCTACTTCTCTATTTTTTCCTCTTTCCTCCTGCCATCTTTCAGTTTTACCTTCCCTTCCTTTTCCCCTTCTTTTCCTTTTTTGGGAAGGAGGGGCGGGGAAGGGGGAGGAGCAGAAACAGTACATAACACTGGAACGTGCTCTAAATTATAATGACATGATATTACTGTTCTACTTGTTAATACAGTATGTATGCACTCTGATTTTCCATTAGGAGTAACGGATTTGGAGTGACATGTCCATACCCTGTCATGGGGTTAATAAAGCTAGCTACAAATCACCAGCATGGCATCTTAACTACCAAAGCATCACTTTCAATAAATTATTGGTTAGGGTTAGCACAGTTTAAGGTTTACAGAAAAACTGCAAAGACAGTACAGAGTTCCTACATGTCCTTACCCAGTTTTCCCTATTAGTAATATCATACACATTAGTATGGTACACTTGTAAAAATTAATGAAACAATATTGACTCATTATTAACTAAAATCCATACTTTATTCAGAATTCTTTACTTTTTACTTATTCTTCTTCTGTTCTAGGATCCCATCTAGGACAACACATTACATTTAGTTGTCATGTCCCCTGAGGCTCCTCTTGGCTGTGACAGTTTTGCAGACTTTCCTTCTTTTTGATGACTATGTCAGCTTTGAGGAGCACAGATCAGGCATTTTGTAAAATGTCCCACAATTGGGATTTGTCTGCTTTTCTCATGGTTAGGCTGCAGTTATGGGTTTTGGGGAAGAAGACCACAGAGATAAAGTAACATTCTCATCACAATCATCTCAAGTGTAAATGCTATCAACATGACTTATAGTGTTGATCACCTGTCATATTGTGTTTTGATTTAGCCACAGCCTTCACAAAAACTGCATTTTTATTTTTCTAAACTCCATAATGATACACTGCTATTTTTCAGTGTTGAAGGTGACCATTTCAATAGCTACTCTTTTTAGGCATGACTCACAGGAGAAAAAATAAAATAAAAAAATCCAGCTGTGCTTCTCATACTGCACAAAGATTAGTCTTTGAGTCACTATAGTGATTTTCCAAGTCTGTACATATTTCTGACCTTTTTGCTTTCAAAGTTGGTTCAAAACAGAGGTTTCTCAACTTGAGCTAACCATTAGAATCAAACATGCAAGAGCTTTTTAAATGTTGTTACCTAGGTCCCAATTTAATCAGAATCCCTAGGCATCAGAAATTTTTTTTAAACTCTCCAGATTATCCTAATAGGGTGGAGAACCACTGGTCCAAGGCCTTAGCTCTACATAGACTGTGTAGACTGTGGCAGCACAAGCTGATGTGTCTTCCCAGTTATAGCATTCATAGCTATGCTATACTGTTTGAGGTTTACATTTCTTATGTCTCTTCAGTTCTTTCTGTAAATGGCTTTGGCTTAAAAGAACTCTATAACTCAGCGGCACTGCAATGTTTAAACAGTGAGAGATTAAACACAGTCAGAGGCAGAAGGCAATGACTGACTTTTAGAAGCACTGCAGATGAAAAATATGCATATTCCAAGTTGAAGACTACGAAAAGATGAATACTAAACCACCAACATAAAAAACGTTCTATATTCCCCAAAACACAGTGATAGATTATTATTTAAAACTTGGTGCTCATTTTTGCACTGAAGCAACAATCTATGGGGTGGCAGAGTTCTCAGGCTAACTTAATAAAAGTGTGTTTAACCCTTAGGGCTAAAGAAATGTTCATCTGAAGGATGTGAAACTGCCACATTCAACCATTATATCAATTTCACATGATTCAACCTAATACTTTATATTTTCAATAAAAGATATTAAAAATAGTGATTACAACAATAGTATTTAAACAAAGCTAAGAAAATTATTTTTTTAATTTGTTCAATATTAAATACTAACACTTGGTGGAAAGGCTAGCCAGATCATACAGTCTGCAAGACAGACAATTCTGTCTACCCATAATGAAAGGGACAAAACAGTTTTGTGGGAGATGGGGACACAGGGAAGAGACAAATTCCTAGGAGTGAGGCCAAACTAGCAGAGGCAGAAGGCATAATTGGGAATCACAGAAAATGAAAGCTAGAGTTGTGAAAAAGAAAAATGAACAAGAGTTCTTAGTTCAGAGATGCAATTCCAAGTCAGATAAGGTTTATACGTTTCTACATTCTTAAGGAGAAAAGGTAGGAACTTTAAAGAGTAAGGAAACACATATTCCCATGGTGGGATGATAAGAAAAACAGACTGGATCAGGTGTCTGGACTATATCCAGTAAACCACTGAATCAGGTGTTCTTTTTTTTTTTAATTGAAGTACAGTTGATGTACACCACCATATAAATTACAGGTGCACAACATAGCAATTCACAACTTTCAAGGATTATACTCCATTTACAGTCATTACAAAACACTGGCTACATTCCCTGTGGGCACAATACACCCCCACAGCCTATTTTATATATAGTTTATACTTAACTCTCCACCTCCATATTGCCCCTCCGCCTTAGAATCAGGTATTCTTAAGACTGTTATATTGACTCTCACAAAAAGTTATTTTCCTGTCAGTGACTACCCTGAGCCCTTCAACAGCCCTTCATAAACAAGGATTAGATAGGAAAGAGTACATTCTCTCCCTCCTTTTTTCATGAAGGGTATCATCAGCTGTTAGGAGCAACATAAGAATCAAGCTAAATATAAATATCCTTTAACATATACTTGTCATAAACATTCTTTATTTAAACAATCAATTATGAATCATTTCTCTATTTTTTATGCATTTATTTATTATTACTTGAAGTGATAGTATTTTAGATTCTGCTTTTCTACTTAAGATAACCATCATTTTCCAATATTAACAACAACAAAAAAAGTGTATAAACATTTCTGATGACCCACACCATCTTCCATGATATAGATGTATAGTCAATACTTAATTATTCCACTTTTGCTGAATGCTTATGTTATTTTCTTTTTACACATCCTTCGTATTCAATACAGTACTGGTAAGAATGTAAAATGGTACAGTATGGGGAAGTTTGGCAGTTTCTTAAAAAAATTAAACATACAACTACCATACAACCCAGCTACCGAATTCCTGGCCATTTATCCCAGAAAAATGAAAACTTATGTTCACACAAACCTGTACATGAATGTTCATAGTAGCTTTTTTCATAATTACTCAAAACTGGAAACAATCCAGCTGTCCTTCAACAGATGAATGGTTAAACAAACTGTGTGCAGCCATACCATGGGATACAACTCAACAATAAAAAGGAATGAAACTAGTAATACACATAAACAACTTGGATGAATCTCCAGCAACTGGAAAAAGCCAATCCTAAAAGGTCATACACAGTATGATTCATATAACATTCTTAAAATTACAAAATTATAAAAATGGAGACCACATCAGCGGTTGTCAGCGGTCAGGGGCGGCCAGGGAAAGGCAGACCATAAAAGGCCAACATGATGAGGGGTCCTTGTGGTGATGAAATTGCTCTATATCTTCATTGTAACAATATCAGTATCCTGGTCATGATATCTATCATATAGTTTTGCAAGATGCTACCATTGAGGGAAACTGGGTAAATGGTACACGGTGTCTTTCTGTACTGTTTCTTAGAACTGCATGTGACTCTACAATTAAATCAAAATAAAAAGATTTATAAAAACAAATCATTTATATATAAAGAATTTTTCTCTATTTCAGATAGTTTCCTTAGGTTTCTGCATCAAAAGAATCAACCATTTCTTTAAAGCCTCATATGTTGCCAAACTATTTCCTAAAAAGTCATGCCTTTCAACATGTCTCCCAAACATATTGTTCTACTGTTATGTGGTCTTCCAAAATGTAACTCAAGCTCCCCTCCTTTCCTCCCTGAGCTGCATCCTTAAGAAGGTGCCTCCCTCTTTGATGTTCCATGGCATCCTATGCATGCTGTGCTTAACCAGAGTGCTTAGTAATCTGTTGCACACCTTTTTACTTGTCTCTACCCAATGTGATTACAAATTCCTAGAGAGAACAGATGAAACCTTCTTTATCTGTGTACCTCCAGTTCCTTGCATATAGGATTTAAATAAATGTTTACTGAATTCATAAACAAATACTATTAAAGCATTCTCATGAATGTGTATTACCAGTTATGATTTTCCCGAGTGACTAAGGAATGATGATGCCACTGACACATTTAGGACAGTGTAAGACCAGTTTAAGAAGAAAGATGAGTTGAGCTGAGCGTGTGATGACTCTAAGATACTGAAATGGGGAAATCCCAAAGGAATGACTAGAGGGTCATGACTGTAACTCAGCCTTTGGAATCACCTGCAGATGATACTTAAGAGTGGGAATAGGAAGGGAAAAAAACAAATGAGTAAAAACAGGTACACAATCTCTTGTTTTCTGTATATGTTGCCTCTAATCTTCATTTTGCTCTTAAACTGACAATTTGATACAGAAGGCACGTTAGAACTCTGAAAAGGCATGAGGCCCATAGAACACATTTACCACTTATCATTAAACAACTGAGTATATAAATGTCTTTTATTTAATGAATTTGGTAATTGACCAGGTCAACATCATTCACAAACAGAGTAAATGATAATTTATCAATATGATTTAAGATATTGGGAATATATCTATCCCAAAATAATTTTTTCCACCTGAAAAAACTCACTCCTGTGAATCAAACATAAATTACACTGAAAAAGGTAACCTTTTAAACCACTATAAGCTAATATTGTACATTAGAACTTATTAGTGACTAGTCTGTAGAACTCAAGGTCCTCTAGTTGAGGCAATATAACATTAGCAGGAAAAGAGAGTTGCCAAAGAAGAAGTGTCTCAAGAAGATGCCAAACGGAGACTTCAATTAACCTGTATTAACAATTTTGTCTATTACTGAAATTCATACCACTTAAACACATCATTGATAAATATGCTAACAACTCAGCAGCAATAGAAAATGTCTGAGCTGGCATTCTACCACCTAATTCTCACCACTACCAACAATGTACCTCCACTCCACTTCTAACAAAGACTACATATGAAATATTTTAGCACATGTCTCTTAAAAATAGACTGTTCCCTAATAACCAGAGCAGTAATATTAAATCTACTTTTAATATCATTAACTAGCATTAGATAATTTTTTCTAAATTTTTTTCATCCTTGAGATTCTGTAATCTCAAAAATTCATTTTTAATGAACATCTCCCTCCACAAAAAAAATCAGACCTATATAACACACTGGTTAACACATATTCCTAAATTTTAGAATTAAGTATCCCGCCTTCCTCCAAAATATGTTTTTGTTTCTATTTTTGCTTGAGAAAAAAAAGTGGTAGGTATCTCAGCACAAAATTTTTTTAAGCTTAATCTTTTTTTTTTTTTTTTTTTAAAGGTTTAGAAATACCTCTCTCAAGAACATCTATAAGACAACTGGTGGGAAATACATGCTTGGCTCTTTTCACAAAAGTGATTGGCCAGATTAAATGTCTCACTTCGGGCAAAAAGAAACCCTAACCAAACAGAACTGACAAAGACACAGACACATTTAACGTCATTTGAACTGGATAATTCCATTAAAAGATTTAAATTTGTAGCCTTTTTTTATATAGCTAGTAAACACATTAAATTAATTCTTAATTTACCAATTGCTCAACCTTACAAATTTATATACCAGGCTGACATAGAAACAAACACCACGGGAGAAACTGCTACCACTAAAAAGCTCACTAAACTTGGCAAGAAAGGTACAGTTAACAGAGCACCAAGAAGGCAGAACAAGACAAACTGACAGGATCAGGGCCACAGTGACTTCTGCTCCATACTCCACTGCCTCAAAATTTTTTCAAAAAGAACACAGAAATAATTAAAATTAATGAGAAATGGGATCCAGAATTTAGAAATTTTCTTTATAGTCTACTTTGTATCTAAAGGAATGCTAGTACATACTCACAATAAAGACATATTCTTTGGAAACAATAACCCCACATTATAAAAATTATTACACAATGATTTTAAAAAGCAAATATATCTTAAAGAATTTCTGAAGACTTTTAATTACAAAACCAGCAAAGCTGGATAACCAGGGGAATTAGAGTCAAGATCAAGCAACCATAGTGAAATTCCCACTGGAGTTCGAGCTAGGTCAGAGGAGCTGGCAGACATCTGGCTGGCAAAACAGGTAAGAGTCTTGCAAGTCTTACAAACATCTCTCAGGATGACAATTCACCCTAGCAGGTAGGTAGGTCCCCTAGTGAAATATTTGGTTCCATTCTCATAACAAAATTTTGTGTGTTTTTAGAAAGAGATTATGCCAGAGTAACAGAATTTTATTCAACAAATAACTGCCTTCCTGAAATCAATGGGATGATTCCCTTGATTTGATATCAAATTTCAAAAAAAAAAAAAAAAAACCAGATAAGATTATATACTAGTAGAACCAGACATTTTAAAGCCTACTATAGGGAGGATCCTGACTATAACCTTTGTATTTTGTTTCCTGATGAAGAGAGGAACTTACAGTTAGACTTACCAGTGCATTTACCATTAAGACCAAGATTACTGCTTAACACAGCAACAATAAGAGGAACTTGTTAGGAAATCTTTTGACAGTTCAAAGAATTGCTACATAAACTGCACAGGATTAGAATGATGTCTCAGGATACATGAAGGGTTCTGGCCCTTTAAAAGTTAATTTATTAATTTATTGAGCCCATAAATCCATACTGAGTGAGTACTCTGTTTATGTAATTCATTTTACCAGGCATTAGAGGGGACATACTGGATATGCTAGAATATGCCAAAATACAAGGAGATTGCAAATGTAAAGTGAATCCCCATTCTCCCAATAAACAGATTTAGAACTAAGCTTTCTGGCATCCAAATATATAAACCATTAGGTGTACAGATGAAACAGTCTAATGTGCTCTATAGCACAGTCAAACCTCAAGAAATTATTATACACAAATCAAGAGTGAGTACCAAACTGCTGCCTCCAACTAAGATAAAATAGTAGGGATGTGATTTACCAGTCCACCTGAAACCACCAAAACAAATTTAAAAAGACAAAATATATGAAATAATGGTGTTTAAGACACTGGATGCCAAGCAATAAAGACAATAAAATCCCTGAGAGACAGGTAGGTAAACCCTACCACTACTGTAGCTTATTGCTTTGAGAGAGTTTCCAGGCCATGGGACAGGGAGTGGGAACCCAGGCAGACCTTGACAAACACCAAGAGTGTAAGAGAAAAAGCTGAGAACCCAGGAAGACCAAGGCAAGTTAGGTTCAAAAGATAGAGTAACAAAGGGGAGAGAAACAATCACACAGATCTCCAGAGGGCCCCAGTAAGTATTTAGCAGAGTATTCAGCACCCATGTAAGAAAACCATCTGAGGCTGGGAAAAGAATCATACAAAGAAGATCAGACAGACTAGCACTATGCACCCACATGGGGATGGGAATAATGCCTGTTTCCACCACTCAGGTTGCAAAATCTCGTAATTCATGGGATGCTATGTAGAGCACCCAGAAAGGTCTTGCCCACCAGTAGTGGGGTATAATTAGCCCTAGACTAAACACTCCCCTGTTCCCACCTAACAGTCTTAAAAGCAGGACCCAAGGGATCAAATAATTACAAAGTAATTTAATTTCATCCCAGAAGAAAGGTCAAGGATATTTACAGAAATATAAAAGCAGGACTTCCTAGGTGGCGCAGTGGTAAAGAATCCGCCTGCCAATGCAGGGGACACGGGTTCGAGCTCTGCCCTGGGAAGATTCCACGTGCCACGGAGCAACTAAGCCCGTGTGCCACAACTATTGAGCCAGGGCTCTAGAGCCCGTGAGCCACAACTACTGAGCCCATGTGCTGCAACTATTGAAGCCCACATGCTTAGGGCCCGTGCTCCACAACAAGAGAAGCCACTACAATGAGGAACCTGAGCACCACAATGAAGAGTAGCCCCCGCTCGCAGCAACTAGAGAAAGCCCGTGTGCAGCAACAAAGACCCAACACAGCCAATAAATAAATAAAATTAATTAATTAATTTTAAAAAAAGAAAGAAATATAAAAGTACTCAGCACCAAACAAGTTAAAATTAGTGTTTAGCACCTAATCAAAGCCATGCAGAGAAGCAGGAAAATATGACTCATAATGAAGAGAAAAATCAATCTATTGAAACCAACTCACATTTAACACAGGGGTTAAAATTAGGAGACAAAAACATTAAAACACTTGTAATAACTGTATTCCTCAGGTACAAAAATTAAGTACAGACATGGACAATATTTTAAAAAGATCCAAATCAAATTTCTACAGATGAAAGCTACAGTGTCTCAGATTAAAAACACACTGGAAGGAATTTAGTGGCAGATTAGAAAAGATTAGTAAACTTGAAGACATTTCAGTAAGAACTATCTAAAATAAAACACACAGAGAAGAAAAGAATTAAAAATAATGAAAACAGCAGCAGTGAGCTATGAAATAATTTCCAGTAAGCACACACACATGTAACTGGAGTACCCAAAGTGGGGAGACGGAGGGAAATAAAACTGAATAATTGCTAAAATTTTCCCAACTTTGACCTAAATGGCATTCTTTTTGAGACCATTTACCAAGAGAGACCATATTCCAGGTTATAAAACAAGTTTCAATAAACTTAAAAGGATTCAAGTCATACAAAGTATGCTACCTGAACACAATGAACTAAATAAGAAATCAATAACAGCTCTCTGGAGAATCCCAAAACATGTAAGGAAATTAAATAACACACTTCTGAATAACCCATGGGTCAAAGAAGAAATCACAAAGGAAATCAGAATATATTTTGAACAGAGAGAAAATGAAGAAGCAACATATCAAAATTTGTAGAATGCTGCTAAAATAGTACTTAGGAGGAAATGTAAAGCACTAAAAGGTCTCACATCAACAACCTTAGTGTCCACCTCAAGAAACTACAAAAATAAGAGCAAATAACATCCACTGTAAACAGAAAAAAGAAAATAAAGATCAAAACTAAAAACAAAAAATTAGAAATCAAAAGGAAGTTCTTTGAAAAGATCAACAAAATTGACTAACCTCAAGCTAGACAAATCATGGGGAAAAAAAAGAAAGGTGATTTTATGTATATTATAATCAGGCAATATTATGATCAAGTCTGTGCCAATAAATTCAGCAACTTAGATGAAATTTTTTAAATCCCTGAAAAACATGAGCCACTAAAACTTAAGAGGAAACTGATAACCTAAGTAGCTCTATGTCTACTGAAGAATTTGTAGTTCAAAACTTCCCAAAAAGAAAACTCAAGGGACTTCCCTGGTGGAACAGTGGTTAAGAATCCGCCTGCCAATGCAGGGGACAAGGGTTCGATCCCAGGTGCGGGAAGATCCCACATGACTCGGAGCAACTAAGTCCGTGCGCCACTACTGAGCCTGTGCTCTAAGCCCACAAGCCACAACTACTGAGCCCAAGTGCCACATCTACTGAAGCCCACGTGCCTAGAGCCTGTGGTTCGCAACGAGAAGCCACTGCAATGAGAAGTCCGCACACTGCAACAAAGAGTAGCCCCCGCTCATCACAACTAGAGAAAAGCCTACACTCAGCAACGAAGACCCAACGTGGCCTAAATAAACAAATATATAAATAAATACATTTATTTTAAAAAAAAGAAAACTCAAGACCCAGTTGTTAAGAAACTGCCTGCCAATGCAGGGGACACAGGTTTGATCCCTGGGCTGGGAAGATCCCATATGCCGTGGAACAACTAAGCCCGTTTGCCACAACTACTGAGCCCACGCACCTAGAGCCTGTGCTCCACAAGAGAAGCCATCGCAATGAGAAGCCTGTGCACCACAACAAAGAGTAGCCCCCAATCACCACAACTAGAGAAAGCCCATGCATAGCAACCAAGACCCAACACAGCCAATAAATAAATAAATAAATTTATTAAAAAAAAAAAAGCCAGATGGCTTCACTGGTTAATTCTACCAAATATTTAAGAAAGAAATAATACCAATCCTATATAAACTTTCAGAAAACAGAATATTTCCCAGCTCATTCTATGAGGTCAGCATTTCTCATACCAAAACCAAAGACACTGCAAAAAAACTACAAATATCCCTCATTAGTATATATGCAAAAATTATAAACTTTACTTTAGCAGGTTGATTTCAACAATACATTAAAAAGGTAATATATGATGACCATGTATGGTTTAGTCCAAGAATACAGGTTGCTTTAATACTCAAAAAAAATCAATTAATGTAATCCACCATATTAACAAAAATTACATGATCATCTCAATAAAACATAAAAAGCATCTGACAAAATCCAATATCCATTCCTTACAGAAATGCTTATTAGCAAACTAAAGAAGGAAACTTCCTCAAATCAATTACAGGTATCTACAAAAAAACCTACAACTAACATTGCACATAATGGTTAAAGGCTATAGTTTCCCCTCAAAATCAGGAACAAGACAAGGATGTCCACTCTGACCTCTTCTACTCAACACTGTACTAGGCATCCTTATCAGGGCAAGTTGTACTAGGCATCCTAATCAGGGCAATAAGGCAAGAAAAATAAAAGTCATTCATATCGGAAAGAAAGAAGTCAAACTGTATTCACAAATGACATGTTCAACAACATAGAAAAAACAAACAGAAGACACCCCAAACTTCTAGAACTATTAAGTGATTTTTAGTAAAGTTATATGAATCAAGATCAATACACATACCCATATGATTCAGCCATTCATTCACTCCTAGATATTTACTCAAGATAAAAGCATATGTCTATATGAAGGCTTTCATACAAATGTTCTTAGCAGCTTTATTTGTAATAAACAAAACTAGAAACAATTCAAATGTCCATCAACAGAAGAACAGATAAATTACAGTATATCCATTCAATGGACATAAAGCAATAATAAGAAATAAGTATTGAGATCTGCTACATTATGGATGAATCTCAAAATAATTACACTGATCAAAATAAGACAGCCCTCCGACCTCCAACAAAGAGTTCCTACTGTACAATTTCACTTATACAAACTTTTATAAAATGCAAAACTAATCTACCATGACAGAAAGCAGTGGTTCCTTGGGGGTGAAGAAAGGTATAAAGAGGCAGGAGACAAGGAATTACAAAGGAGCATGAGGAAACTTCTGAAAGTTTTGGATATGTTTGCTATCTTGAATGGCGATAGTTTCCTGTGCGCACACATATATCAAAATTTATCAAACTGCATAGTTTAAATGTTTGCAGTATGTCAATTACACCTTAACAAAGTTTTTTTTTTTAAACAAAAGGATCACTTTGCTAGCAGTCATCTATATGATACTTCACTCATAGGTTTTTATTAAAAACTATTTTCTTGAAACACCTCCACAACTTCCTGAAGTATCTAACTGTGCTCATTCATAGCACACTAATGAGAAGGAGGAGATTCCTGGATCATTCTCCTGCCAAGGATTCGATGTCCACCTGCTATAGTAAAAGAAATGTTGTCTGCCATGACAAGATCTTGAAGGATCACATGAAGAAGCGCTAGCTAGCTTTTAAGAGGCATTTGAGCATGTTCCACCGACTAAAGGAGTTCTGTAGCTATCATGATTTGATCTCAAAATGCTCTGTACATTGTAGCTACAATGCAGAGAAGAGGACCACACTGAATACAGACTGACATGTCACTTATCTCCTCTGAGCCTGAGATTTTTAATCTAGAAAATGAGAGCAGTGGCCTTCAAGCAGTGATTTCCACTCAATCTGTGCCAGCCTAACACTGAGGGGACTTGTTAAAATACAGAATCCTGGGTCTCACGTACATAGCTTCTAATTCAACAGGTCTGGGGTAGAGCCTGGGGACATATTCTTAAATCCTGACATAAAACAAGATTTGGAAATTCTTGCGTTAGGTCCTTCCAGCTGCAACATTCTTTAAGCAGTATTTCCAAAGACTGCAATGAGAGTGGAGTGTCTGGCAGCCATAAGTGTCAAAGCAAGGTATAACAGTGGCATGCTGAACAAGGTACACCACAGAAGGCCCTCACATTTAATATTTAAGGGAACTGCTTTAAATTCTACTGATTTGGAAGAAACAAGTTTAAATTTCTTGAGGATTAGTGTCAAGCCTGATCCATGTTATAAATAGGTTATTTCTAGTTAATCACTGCATTCTTTATCTTTACTCCTTTTCATATTTGCCAGGGACCCCTAAGGACTGATTAGCTATTCCAAAGCAATTCTTTCCCCCCATTCTTAGGATATTTTAGAGCAGAGAGGAGATCAGAGATTGTAACAACCAAGACATTGTCCCACATGCTTGTAGCTTCAAGACGGAATAGCAACAGTTATAGGAACAGAATGACAAAGATTTCTGCAGGATCTTCAGAGCTTGAGAGTGAAAAGTTAACACAATTTCTCTCGAATCTCCTAAAATTATAGAGATAATAAAATACTAATGTCAGCTACAAAAGCTGACCAAATTCCACCGTAACAATATCAAAAGGTTCTCATATTGTCACCTCATCTCTCTCTGTTTCTACTGCTTCGAGTACAAAAATAACATCATCTTCTGGAAGTACTGAAGTTCAAATGAAACTATCATCTCTCCCTCTACCAAACTGCTTTCTTATATTACTTGATGTAACAGGTTAATAGATGATGCAAAAATTTTAAATAATAGCCATCTGTTAGGTAACCACATATTTTAATATTTTCTTAAATATTCTAAAGGTAGATTAAACTATTTTCAGTCAATAGCATCAAGTTATTGTAGCCAAATTCTGAATTTAGTCTTTATCCTGAAATTTTATTAAAATTCTACACCTCTGGACATAACAACTGAAAATCTGTTTTAAAAAGGATTATATGAATCAAACAGAAATAGAAAAATATACCTGTTAAAGTTGTATGAATAAATGTGAACAGCATGCAAATCAACTTTTATCTCTAAACTTTATTTCTGTTTGTGCCCCAAACAGACAAGCCAGTGATTTAATACCTTGGGTATGTTTTGTGCCACTAGGCAAAGTAACCTAATTCTCTTAATTCCTGGAATTGGCTGCTGTTCCAAGACTAGGAGGATTGCATTCAAAGTGGCTGTGGCGTACTATAACACAATTAATACGCTGCAGAAAGAAAAATAAGCTTAATTTTTATTCAACAGACAAACTAATACATTTTGTTGCCACTTGCAAACCAAGTTGTAAACAACTGTAAGCTGCCCCACATTCCTAGATCTTTCACACATGCTGTAAAAATCATTCTTCTAATGATAGATTCTAAGGAGAATTATAAGATGAGAATTGTCATAAACAACACATTAGTCAATCCACTCCAGAAAAACATTTGTTTCCACATTAGCTAAAAATATATGCATTTATTATGTCCATTACTAGAAAACTCATGATAAAATGTACAGGTCTCAAGGGAGAAATGTCATATAAATAACTCTCAAACCTGTGAGACAAACTTACTCTCTTCTATATTCCCTCTAGACACTCACACTTCTACATCCTCTCTTCCTTGACCACCGCCACTCATAATCAAAATCTTTTTTTGGGTATTTGTTTCTCCCCTTTTGCATCACTGATCAAATTTGTCCTGCCTACGTGTTCCTGTTCAGTATGAGGCTAAGTGCTCAAAACCAAACAACTTCTTTGGAAATCTAGCACCACTAAACATTTGGGAGATAGGGGGAAATAGCAGATATTTATTTACTCCTTGCAGCATTCTAATTAAGTTTCTGTCCAGGGACATCGTTCAGACTCAAAATGTTACAATAAACGCTCTTTTAACAAATCTTTACTTAATCCACTAACTAAAATGCTCTCAATTTGTTTTGTAAAATATATTGATGCAACAGAATACTAGCTCATGAGTAGCAGTCCACTCTTAAGTTCACCCCCTCACTTCTGCTTTAACTTGTTGAAGTATATACTGCATATATTCCAAAGCTAAATTTGCCAGTTGCACATCTCACTGTGATATTTAATGTAATTAAGTGCTAAGTAAACCAGTGAAATGATTAAAAAAGAAAAGACTGTGGTTTAAATAAGCTGCTCAAAGTTAATGTCAAATTAGGTGTAGGCAAGCCAACAAAAGACTAACACTCGGGAGGTGGGGGAGAGTGGGGGGATTCTGCATTCATGTTGTTCCAAAACACTGGCTTATGAAAGAAATATAATGAAAAACTTTAACCAGTAAAGAGATAATGATACTCAGAAACAAAGGTCGTGACCTTCTACCAAAAGACTGGCAAATGACTGTACATTAACTTAAAACATGCTTTAAGTTAAAATGGCATGTTTAATGTTTATACATATATCTTTTCATGATTCTTCATTTTAATCAGGTAACAAATGCAGATCCTGATAGCACCAGAAAAAAGGGCTTTCTACTCTAATCAAGAAAGAAGTGTCCATATTTTCTTAGTGAATACAAACATCACATTCAATTTCCAGTAACACAATCCTCAAAAGAGGATTTTAAGTACATAAAATATTAAGGAACCTGAATGGACTCCCTAAAAAAAGCACTGTAGGGACTTCCCTGGTGATGCAGTGGTTAAGAATCCACCTGCCAATGCAGGGGATGTGGGTTCAATCCCTAGTCTGGGAAGATCCCACATGCCACAGAGCAACTAAGTCTGTGTGCCACAACCACTGAGCCTGCGCTCTAGAGCCTCCAAGCCACAACTACTGAGTTCTCATGCTGCAACTACTGAAGCCCGTGTGCCAGATCCCATGCTCTGCAACAAGAAGCCACCACAAGGAGAAGCCCACACACCGCAATGAAGAGTAGCCCCCACTTGCTGCAACTAGAGAAATCCCATGTGCAGCAATGGAGACCCAATGGAGTCCAAAACAAAACAAAACAAAAAAGCACTGTAAGTTATGAGAAAATCTCAAGCTTCTAGCCCTAAAGGAAAAGGTGTGCATGTACATATATACACACATACATATCAAGGTTTGCTGTTGATGAGAATGTTATGTTTTTTTCTGGGAATATAAATGTAAAATACGTTACTAATCTAATTTTTACATTAAGAAAAAGGAAAAGAAAGCCCATCTAATATATAAATAATAAGTATACTGACCTATTCTAGTTCAATCATGAAAGAACAGAAAACAAGGAAAATGGGAAAAAGTGGGGGAAATCAGAGAATCAACTACAGGCACAAGTAAGCCAGGTCAAAAGCCAAATAGAAAGAAATATACAACCAGAATGAAAAAGAAGGGCAGGAGGAAAAAAAGAGACCATAAATGCACACAGGAACAGACAAACATATAAGTACTTTCATAAAATAAAACTCCATCATGAGATTCTATTTAATCAATAAACACAACTGTCCACATTACATATTTGCAACTATAGATGTAACAGAAACATTAACTCTTTGCATTTAGCCAAAGGTTTACCAAGCCTGACTTGAATGGAGAAACGATAGGCGATGAAAAAGAAATAATTACAAAGAAGCTGATTCTCTAAAAATGGTCAGCCCTCAGTCTCCACAAATCAATTCATCAATTCACCAATTCACAGAGATGAACAGGAGTAATACCATATTTGTCATCTATCTACCTAGATATATTTAAATATTTTTTAAAAGAACAGTATTCATTTGATACTCTCTATCTTATATATCTTCCTCTCCCTGTCTCCAGAAAGACTACACATTCTCTTTCAAGATCTAGTTTACTATTTACCTCCCTCATGAAGTTTTCTTGGTTTCCTGTCAGCAAGAGATAAATTCCCTCTCGTCCCTGAACACAAAGAATTTTATATCATTCTCAGTTACTATCATATTCAAATTATCACTGTATTTAAACATCCTCTATTTGAGTATTTGTCCTATATGCTTATGCTAGACAACTGGACTCAAACTTTTTGGTCTCAAGACCCCTTCATACTCTTAAAAAATTACTGAGCATTCCAAAAGCCTTTTTTTAATGTGGGTTATTTATGAATATTTACCATGTAAGAAACTAAAGCGGAATAATTTTGAAAACAAGTACTAATTCATTTAACATAAATTCATTATATGCTAATATAAATAACATTCTTCTGAAAAAATAACTTTATTTTCCAAAAATAAAATTTAGTAATAAGAGTGGCTGTGTTTTATAAAATTCTTTAATGACTGGCCTAATAAAATGCAGCTGGATTCTCATACCTGCTTCTACATTCAATCTGTTGTGGTATGTTATTCTGGTTGAAATATTACAAAGAAAATCAGGTTTGGTAGATACGTAGTTGAAAAACGGAGTATTCTAATAGCCTATTCAAATAATTGTGAGTATCCTTCTTTGATACTCTAACAAAATTTAGTTGCAACGTAGAGGTTCATATCAATGAACTTTTATGTACTCTGTTAACATTAAAGTTCACTAGTTTATCTCGTACCTAGAAAGGATCTTTTAACTCACATACAATTCTGTGAGTTATATGCATCATATGGAAACTACTGGTTCACTGAGTTATGGAGATTTTCCAAATGTTTACATATTTCATTACATAATAATCCCCCCCCCCCCCCAAAAATCACATGTGTTAATGTCACAACTGATCTCATCAGAAAAGTCTTTAAGAACCGGAAAGACTCACTGTTTTAGGTATGTCTTCCAAATTCTTAATTTTTGTTCGAAAGCTCAAATTTTTATCATCTGCAACAAATGTTGCCAGTTATTTTCCTTGGTGTAGTATGCTTACTGGTTCATTTTCAAGAAAATGTCTGTAAAATACCCAATTCTGAATAATGGTAGCTTGTCAGTTGTTCTCTGAAGTAAAAATGTTTCATGCAAAGAGAGGCTAGTTCGGCTCACAAAACTGAGCAAGTACTTTTCCTTCAGTCAACAATCACACTTCAGGATACAACACAAGTGCTTTATGTGTACTCATTTCATCACACAGAATAATGGGGAAAAGTGGTAAGGACAGAGATTTAATAAAACAATTTTTTCTGCTTCATCAAGGACATTAAGCAAAACCAGTTTTTTGTTTGTTTGTTTAACTGAGTTTGTGGTGGCGAAGAGTACAATGACTGCTAGTACAATTTGGCGCCATAGCTCTGATTTGTGCTGAGGCAGCAGAAGTTTTACCCACTGCTGCTTGTGTACTAATCAACACAAATATCAACACAATGAAAAAGGAAAACAGTATCGTATTATGATTGAAATAATAGTTTTAATCTTGTATGAACCACAAGGGTCCAACAGCCCACATTTTGAGAAACACTGTGCTAGATTACAAACTCCTTGGGCCAGGAAGTCCATAAACTTTTCACAATGCCTTGCCACAACAAGGCTGTTGAGAGGGGAGGGGAGGGAGGGAGGGAGGAGGGGAGGGAAGGAGGCAGGGCAAGAGGGAGGGCTAAATGTATTAATGAAAAAACATTAGTATCATGGGTAAATAAATATCAGCTAATTTGGAGGCTGAAGAAAGTTATAGTATTACCCTTCTAACAAATGCAGAGGAAAAGAAATGGCAATGAAGACATATCTATTTAAACAGTCCCATTAAAACTCCTTAGGCCAGGAAATCCATTTACTAAAAAGCTCATAAACTTCCAGTTACCAGAGTAACAAAGCTTGGCTTAGAGTATAACCATGGTCATCTTTTTAACAATGACTCATTTTATAAGGAATTTAATAGCTTGAGCAAAAGTCAAAAATGTTTACACAAGATATTTTTAACCTCTTTTATGGTCATTTGGATCGTCCATTCCATGAAAAAGAATTTCAAAAACTTTTTACTCCATTTAGAGAATCCATTCAACAAACATTTACTAAAGACCTGCCATATACAAGTACTCTATTGTATGCTTTATGATATACAAGAAGGGATAAAATGTTGTCTCTCCCTTTGGAACTAACACACAGGTCAGGAGAGAAGTTCAAGAAAAGCTAAAAAAGCCTTTTTATAGCCAAAATATAATGAACCATCATAGCCATTTAAAAAAGAAATTAGATATGTAATGTTAATGTATGCATTTGGAGAAAAATTCATGAAAATGGCTGAAATCAAAAGAAAATTTAATTCAAGTAAATATTCAGAAAAATATAGCTTCACTAAGGAGGGAAGGATTGAATGGGAAAAGAAACAAGAAAATCAAATCATAGCTTAAAGCAAAGAAATCCATCAAGAGACATGAGGGTGAAGCCTACCTGATCTCAGTGTTTAGCTACATAAGAATTTTAGCATTAGATCTACCACCAAAATAAAACAAAAACAAAATAACAGCTAATACACATGAACTAACATGTCCAAACTGCCAATAAAGAGGGTCTTTAGAGCAAAATTGGTGTCACTTTGAATGGATGGTAGGCCAGATGGTGATATTTTTTGATAGGTCAAGAACTTTAGTCTTATTCAACTTTTCAGATACCTCTAATACTTAACAAAGAAAGCAGTTGAGAAATATTCGTGAACTGATGGGGCATCTACACTGCATGACAGGCAGTGCCAAAATGAAATATTCTTTGTACTCACATTCTTAACCAATTACCAGCTGATAAGATATTTGGAAGAACATAAAGAAGAGAACAAAGAGTGTTATTTTAGGTAGGTAGGTAGACAGGAATCTGAAATCTGGTTAAATTTACTGGGCTGCTCTCTGAGAATGAGGACTTTAAAAAATTACAGCATTCTTTAATATCTAACTTCTCAGTACACCAATGGCTAGTTTACAAGAATTGAAGGTTGTTAATTGATAGTATGAGATATCCAATCACTGAACTTGAATTCATAATAGTATTCACACACACACAAAAACATTTTAAAGGGGAATTAAAATTCAAAACCACTTACTAGAATACATTCAATAATAAAACATCACTATTAAAACCAATAAAACTATAAAAGCACTGCTGTTACATACTAATAAAATCAATTTAGTTGACTTAGTTATTGCTAAACGAATTATATGTCATCTTAACAGCCATCTTTTATAATCTTCCAATACCCAGTGTAGTTAGAACACTCACAAATGTGGATCTACAGAATATTAAATATCCTCTCATTACATCTTAGAATTACATATATTTCATTTTTTCCAAAAGCTAAGCAATATACTAATTTTTTAGATTATAAATTCTCTATACTTTAACAAAATCTGAATAAATTAAATAAAATGCAAAACTTATGAAGATTATTTTACAAAATGCTATAATCATTCATCTTAACTTTTTAAAACATCAAACTGAGATTAATAATCTCTAGTTAACTGTTACGTACCATGCAATTAAAGATATACAACTCTAAGGAACCTTATATTTATACTATATTATTGCCTATGTGGATTCAGTTCATCTCTAAAAGTGCAGAGATATGATCACTACAGTTATTAACATCTATTTAGTTCTTACAATGTTTCAAGCACTGTGGTAAGCGTTCTACGTGCATTATTATGTTTAATCTTCACAACAAACCCCAAAGGTAGGCAGTATTATCTTCATTACAGATAAGGAAAAACGAGCTTTGGAAAATTTAAGGAATTTGCTCAAAATTAGATGGCTAGTAACAAGTGGCAAAAATCAAATGTAGGTCTCAATTTCAAAGCTTACGCTCTTAACCATTTACACACTCAGTGCATACCGAATTGCTCTTCTGCCATTGGGATTGGCTGGGGAAGGGAAAAGGAAGAGAAAGAGAAGTTCTATCTAGTCACAAAACAGGAAAAAAATCCTAAGAAAAGGAAAAATTGAAAGAGAGTAGTATTAAGAAGAAGAGGGTTGCCCCCACCTCACTCCTGCCACTCTCAAGAGTAATCAAGACCTCCAAAGATTCTTATGACAAATCATCACCATACCCTAAATGAGCTTAACTAATAACTTTCCTTTTTATGGTACTTTCTTTAAAAACTAAGTTAAATAAAATCCATTAGTAAGTCTCATATAATCCTAGCACCCAGTGCATATTGCCTATACTACGACTGCTTAAAAACCCTGCAATACTTAAGGGAGGAATCATACCAAAGGTATGGGTAACCTGCCCAATTACAAACCATCTTGAGTTCGAAAATTCTCAAAGAGGGAAAACATACATCTCAAGTTCTGAGATGTGACAACTGAATTTTTTAAAAAATTTAGTGTTTATGATCAAACACTAATATGACTCTTATGAAAATACAAAAGACTTAATATTAATAAACTTAGAGAATAAGTTTCCCTAGAAGCAAATGTAAAAAGTTTTAAAGACTTTTAGGAAGAACCAGACAAACCAACAAAATAAACACACCAAAAAAAGTCTTAAATTGAGTCTTAAATTTACTTAGATCAACCTCTAAATAAATCCAATCTTCCTTATGAACCACTGGGGACATGGCTACAGTTTGAATCATCACTGAATTTTATATAATATTATCAAGAATCAGATATTCAAATATGTCTGATTTGAGTCAATCCATTATGTTAAATCTGTTAAATATAAAGACAAACACGTGCTCAAATCTTGGTTTCTAATATCATTCTCTAACAAGGAATAAGGGCTCCTTTGAGAAATATTTGATTCTAGGTCTAGGGAAAGAAATACATAAGATGAGCTTGTAGCGTGCCAGAAAGCAAGAAAGTGCTTAAAAAATACTAATAATGATGATGGGATTATAACCAAGAGACACAGGAGCCAACTGAAAGAGCTCCCAAAGGCCAAAGCTGGAATAATTTAAACAACAAAATAACAAACCCTAAGTATAAAATAAAACCCATGAGTCCATTCTGATATAAATGAATGAATGAATGAATGAATGAATAAGTAAGAACAGACAAATCTCCCAACACAGAAGAATTCCAAATAATTTATGTATATACCTCACCCTCAAGGAGATACAGCATTAACTCCCTAACTCCTTAAATGTGGGCCGAGCATAGTGACTTCTTTCCAAAAGTAAAGTATGAAAAAGTGGAGGGGGAAAAAAGAGTAACTTTACAATAGAGAAACCAGGCAAACAGTACCAGGTAATCAAGACTAACATCATCACGATAAGCAAGTCATGTGGATAGCATTTATACTTGACAAGATGTGACGAGAATGGTACTTCACCTATGTGATCTTCCTCCAAAAAAACCATAAACCCAGACTAACTATACGAAGAAATCAGATAAATCCCAATTTAGGGACATTCTACAAAATACCCGACCAGCACTTCTCAAAGTTGACATGGTCATCAAACACAAGTCCGAGAAACTGTCAGAGCCAAGAGGAGCCAAGGAGACATGATAACTAAATGTAATGTGGTATTCTAGATAGAATCCTAGAAAAAAAGAACATTAGGTAAAAACTAAAGAAATATGAATAAAGTATGGACTTTAGTTAATAAGGTACCAATACTTGTTCATTAATTTTGACAAATGTACTATACCAGTGTAAGGTGTTACTAATAGGAGAAACTGGGTGCAGAGCATTTAAGAATTTTCTGCACTATCTTTGCAATTTTTCTACAAACCTAAAACCATTCTAAAATCAACAGTTTATTTTTTTTAAAAAGTAAAGGCAAACAGGACAAAAAGAGAGAAAGGGGGAAGTTCAGGTCTCACTATTTTCCTACATATTTCCTACATAATTCAAGGCAGGGTATTCAATCTTCTGTAGATACTTGGAAATCTTTCTTAAAAACTCAAGGAAAAGAAATTCTCAAACGCTTCCTAGTATATGCTACCATCACTATTAGTTTGCTCTAATTTAAATCTAGGTTTCCGCGGAGAGATTAGAACTATTGGCCTCTATTCTTCACTTAAAAAAGGGAAGGGGGGGGAGGCTCATGAGGTTTTGTATTTTATGTGGGGATATATACTGCCAAAATAAAGAATTGCTCATGTAGCACTGAGCCACCAGAAAACCTACCAAGAAACAACCTACAGGAGTTAAGTTTATATTTGGAGCTCAAAAAAGCCCTAACATTACTCCAGAGTGAAAGGAAAAAGAAATTTTTTTAAAGCTTTAACATATGAAGATCATTTTATAATTTTTCATAAAATCTAAGTAACTATGCCAAAAACTAAAATGAAAGCTACCTTTCGAATGTCAGCTTTAAGGTCAAAAAATCCCAAGTAAAATGAAGTACAAAAGGATCATTTTAGCTAGAAAAAAAGGCTTACTTTCACTGAGAAATAGACTTGAGGTCTACTTCTATTCTAGAAATTTCTTTCTGATTTCAGCTGAAAAGAAACAGATAAATAATCATGTCTTATAAATCCCAATGCTATAAAAGAAAGAAAAAAAAGCTGCTTAGAAACACTATGTTAAGACTTGTTAAACAGAAAAATAACTTCTCAGGCCCAGTACACACACTGTAATGTTATAGTATCATAAAGCAAACTCATAGATATAAATGTTAGGATGCACTAAACATAAGGTTTACAGTGTTTGTTATTGTTAAGAAACCTAAAGGGGGAAATTATGGTTGTATACTTAAAAACAACTCTTTCCACCCTACACTCCACTTAAAAAGCTGTTACATACACGTGATGCAATGCCTTCTGATGTTATTCCAATGTCTGATGCAAAAATATGCTTTTCTATTCCAGTCCTAAGACAGAGCTGTTTCACACACACATTTATTATTTGCCCTCTTTTGTGATACAATCTGATTGACCTGCAGAATACATCAAGGGCAATTACTGTCACCATACAAAAGAACAATGGGTTAAAACAATATCCTTAGAGCAGAAGTGGAATAACAATTTAAATGAAATTTCAGTTTTAATATATCCAAACAGTTTAAGTTAAATGCAAAAAAGAATTCTGTGCTTCAAAATATAACAGAGCTGATTTTATTTACCGGCCCTCAAAATATTTAGAATTTGGCTTACCTTTCTACATTAGACCCTACAAATTCAACACTTAAAGAGATCAGTGAGAAAGTAAAATACTCTGGTGTACAGGTGTTCCCAAGCTCCTGTCTATTCCCATTCCCTTCCTCTCCATCCCCCTTCTCCAACCTGATTAAAAACCTAAAAAGAGCCCAACTGAGAATCCCACGGCCACATACTGGGCATCATTGTAGTCCTAGTGATCCTCCTTTCCTCAGGAGCATTCATTTCTAAAACCTTAATGACACTCTGTCACATTCTCATGAAAAGGAGAGGAAAAACTGCCATTAAAGGCTGTGTTCATTATAATCAGTGACTTCTTAAAAATGTTTGCAGTCAAGCAGTGATGTATCTTTGGGACTTCTTTTAGAGCTTGAGTCTTTTAGCAGCTTCTTAATGTTTCAGGGAATTTCTATGCACAGTAAATTATGAGAAATGCTTACAACTGCTTGGGGATTAAAAAAAAAATAAGAATGGCAAAACAAAAGAGAACATGGTAACACTGAATTTATGTGTTTCCCATTTGCTATTTAAGGTATCTGTCAAAGCAACTTAAATATAGTTTTACATAAAGGCAAGCTGACACCTGAACTATTAAAAACCTCCAACAGTAATAAAATACCCTCAAAGTAGCATATATTACATGCAAAACACTATAAAAAAATAAGCTACAGATGAACTAAAATTATTCTATGTATGATGTGAACAAATAATGTCACCCTAGCTTCCTCTCCCTTGTTAAAATAGTCTTTTCCCCAGGTAAGGATAGTAGTTCCTAGGAAATCCCCCATTCTAAAAGCCTGGACAGATTTCAGAAAAAAGTAAGGAAATTAAAGCTATCATCTAATTCTTGCTTTGGTCAGTTTTGTTTGTTTGTTGTGGGGAGGGGAAGCACTTTTTAATCCCTAAGACATTTAAGAGGGAAAGAAGGGGAAAGATAAAGGGGAATATTCTACAGTGTTTTTCCCCCCAAATTCTACAATGTTTGGGATATTTGGCACAGACACTATTAAAAATTTACTATGTTCTATTTGCCCAATTTGAAACCAAAATATCTCTAGTGACAACAAACTATAAATTAAAGTACTTGTTTTTTCCTTATGAATTCACCCCAATTTATGAAACAAAATCCTATACCATACTCTACAAAATAATCTTAATTAACTTTAATGAAATTAAACTGCTAATTTATTATAAAACTATGAGCAGAAAGTAAAATTTGACTCCAAAAGTAATCAATTACACAAAAGCTTTAACTACTGTGTAGGATGCTATTTAGAACTAAAGTACAAGGCTTACAACAGAAACCATTTTAACAGGACTAGTTTATGAGCAGAATATATTTAGGAATTTTATCCTCTATTTTATAAATTTTTTTATTTATAAAATAAATTAATTTAATAAATTCACAGTTCATTATTGTTTAAAATCACACAAGCTGTACCCATTCATCAGCACTGCTAATGAATTCAATTCAAATCCTAAATGGTGGTGACTCAGAAAAAGCTCAGAGAATTTGGGGACTTACAGTGAACTCTCAGCTACCTTTCTGAATTGCTTGCCTCCAAAAAAAAAATTAATCCCAAAATGGCTCCCTTTGCTACTTACATACTTCTAAGCCAGCCACTTCCTGCTATCAATTTGAATGTGGTTCAGAGAGTACAAGATATTAGCCTAAGCCTTTGTTTCTCAAACTTAAGAAATGCATGAACTCCTTTAAAAAAGAAAAGTTCTCTTAAACATCAAATTGGTTGACCAAACCCAAACTGAGAAACACTCATTTGAGAGACTAAAGTTTCATTCTGTAACAAATGTCTTTCAATTGTGAATTATCACTAAAAAGTGTTGTCTTTATGACCTGTATAATGCCTTTTTTAAGCATTGAAATAAAAATACAAATTTTAACAATTCTTATACAGCTCAAAGACCATGCCCTCAAAATGAACCCTAGGAGTAAAAGGAACCCACTCTAAGAAACAGTGCCCTATTCAAAACAGAAATAAGAGTCTGCTGCCCCCCTAATCATGACATATTCTGTCTCCCCCACATACCTCCACGCTCAGGAAAGCTCTGTCTTTCGTCTTCTGCACCCCAACAGCTCTCTTATACCACTCATCTCTTGTCTCCTCTCTTAAACTATAGGATATTTGGGGTCAGGGCCTGTGCCTGGTTCATCTCTGTAATGGATCAGCACACCTTACACAGTGATGCACAAATGCCCTGGTTATTTGTTGGTTGAATGAATGGATATAAAATACAGTTATTTGGTTATTATTTGCTGTCTCAGATTACTTATGTCTTTATTCCCAACCAGTATCAGAGATAATCAAAAGTTTACAGACTTTTCAATTCAATTTCTACAACATGCTTATAAAGATTAAAAAAACAGTCATAACAGATGCAAGTTATGCCTTCTTATTTCCTATTCAAGTATAGCCTTCTTATTTCCTCCACAACATTAAGAAACAATTACTGATAGTTTATGATACCAGGTAACAGTCAGTAAAAGATACAGATATAAACATCATTACCATCAGTGCTCAGAGTATCTTTATGAAATTCCTTTAAAATCAAACTCTCATATGCTAAAATGTGTCAAAAATTAGTTGAAAAATAGTAGTGATTTTAAAACCTAAATGTTTTTAAGTGGTCGATGAGCCTGGCTGAACCAATAAAATCACAGTATATACGTGACTATCCTTGTGGATAAGGATCTACAGTACCCTTTGTGCAAAATGAAATAAAACTCATCAAATACAATAAGTTAAAATAAAAAATGCTTCTTTTTCTTTCAAAAGTCACAAAGGTTTGGTTTGCATTAAAAATCCATTAAAAAATTCAATTCTAAATTACTATATAGTCAAATATGGATAGTTCCTTAGATGCTAA
The DNA here is from genome assembly GCF_030028045.1 of Hippopotamus amphibius kiboko. Classification (NCBI taxonomy): domain Eukaryota; kingdom Metazoa; phylum Chordata; class Mammalia; order Artiodactyla; family Hippopotamidae; genus Hippopotamus; species Hippopotamus amphibius. Next base: position 36,849,143 of record NC_080187.1, read on the forward strand.
TAAAAAGCATTGTATGAGCTCTTACTTTTAATCCTATCATGATTGTCATGCCTTTTACAAAAGAAAGTCATTTGCATTGCAGAAAATGTAAAAGCCTAAAAGGTTAAAGCTTTGGATATAAAATTTAGCTAACTGACTCAAAAACTAGATCTCTATCCTATTCATCCTTCACTCAACTTCCATTTATCTTCTTGGGATTTAGACATTTGGGAGTTTTTTGTTGTTATTTTTCTTTCTAAATTTGCATGTTAATTTTATGGAATAAATAAGATCACACAACTATATCTCTATATTATACAATATTAAACTGTCAAAAAAGTTTTTTGTTTTGTTTTTGTTTGTTTGCTATACTTGTTAGGCTTCACTTAGAAAAACAAAGTTATAAAATAAAAGTAGTTTTTGTGGGACAACATTTTTCAGTTACGTTACAAAGTCTGTTTATCTCTAAAACTTTATTTATAAAGTAAGAACATTCTATAGTGGCTTTAAGATGAAACAGTATTACTTTAAGTTCCCCAACTTCTATCAAACTGGTTTTAAAACAGCGTAATTTGAAGGTGATGGATAGCAATTATTAAGGAATGGGGGCTAAATGTTATTAATGGTATAATTATTTACTAAATTGATATATATGATTCAATTGCTTACAACAGTTACATTAAAGATGCTAAAAGAAACAGAAGTTCTAATAAATTATCTTTAGGATAGCCTGTCTACCTTACACTTTCTATAGTTATTTGAATGCTGGTTTCCGGACCTACTCCATCAGACACCTAAGGTTAGCTGAACTTTAAGGTAAGAGAGTAGCTAAACTAGTTGACGTTACTAGATATGTTTTTAAAATATTAGGTGAATCAATATAGGTAATCATTAACGTTGAAGTATCTAAACTATACGATCATTAGAGCACTTGCTACTGAGTCAGATTTTCAACTGAATAGCTCCCTCTGAAGTCAAACACAAATAAAAGGAGAAATTAACTTTTATTCTAAAAACTGCTCTTTTCATATTACAAGGCCATTACACTAAAGATTTCCCTCTTATTTTTCTAAAGATCATATGGGAATGTTGAGTAGCAAAAATTGCATCTCTCTCTCAAAAGAAACTACACTTTCCTATGTGATGAACAACAAATCACCAGAGGAAGTTACTATTGATTTACTTCTTGTTAATTCAAAATCTTCAGGCAATTTAATACAGTTACCACAGAATTTTAGTTTTAAAAACGGGGTAGGGAGAATAAAGAGATACTGATTGCTATACAATGATAAAGCAGGTGTAATTTGGTAATATGGTCACACAGTCATATGTCCACAAATAAAGTTTTTCATTGGAAGGATCTAAATCCTTTCCAAATTACAATTAAAGAGAAAAGAAAAATAACATTCACATACAGACTTAATAGAAATGTGTTTGTTTCTAAGAAAGCTGGATACACAAATATGAAAAAGCAAGGGCTATAAAGTCATTATGCTTGAAATCAGTTTGAGGAAAAACTCCTATATGTCAGGATCTATATACTTCATAATTATCTGGATCATCAGATCTTGAATAACCAACTCCATAATAAAGTAATTTAGGTACCAAAAAACTTTGGCAATAAGCAAAGGACTAGTACAAGGGTATAATACTAAATATGGTATATCAAACAATGTGAGAAAAATCAAGCAACTTGTCTAAATGAATAAGTTAAAATAGTAATTGCTCTTATTTAAATTAATATTGATCATTTTTAACGTGTAAAAAAGAACTCAATGTCAAACCTGAACCAACCTACAAGCATTTCCATTCAAAGATGAATGCATGTGAAAAAGTGTGTTATACATTTCAACAACAGGGTACAAGACCTACTGTCCCAGATAATTGCCTACCAACAAAATAATACTTCTATTTTAATTCTGGGTTATATGCCTTGCTTCTAATTGAAATCAGCATCTCCAATCCAATTTATAAGAATAATTTTTGTCCAAAATTTTACTGAAATATCTCAATATTTTAAATGAGGAATGTTACTCAATGAAAAATTGATTTGAACAGAATTTCTTTAAGTCAAAGATTTTTTAAAAACCACCAATTAATAAACAATTTTAAAAGTTAGGTATGCTCCTCTTCTCTGAACTCATACAACTTTGCATTTTTGCTTATTTATAATAGCACAAAGAATCAACTTCCAGGCTGCTTCCCTTTAAATTAAGGCTTGTTTACACCTGACAATTATCTTTATCCTAGAATTCTTATGTTCTATTTTTAATAGCTCAATCTATGTTTCCAATCTAGAAATTATAAGGTTTTTTTTTAATTTTGAAGGGTTTTTTTCGTGTGTGCCTCCCAAACAATAATTACATATTCACAGCAAACTGACGTATTTTTAGACATATGTATAAGAACCAAAGCAAACTTCTAAAAATATGAAAGTATTATTTGGTATAATAAAGAGAGCCTATTTTTATGACTAAAGAAAAGTACAACAGGAAAAGAAAAAGTTTTAACAATTTACTTAACTTCATCTTTCATGCCAATTTTCAATGTGGTCCATCTTTTAATCAAGGTCTACATATCTGAAAAGCTAACTACTTCTTAAAATTCTCAATGAATTTAAAAGCACTGCTATAAAACTTTTCTTTAGTCCATTCAGCCCCTTAACTAACCAAACAATGAAACAAATATTACAAGACTAGGGCTGACAAAAAATCATAATGAACCTCTCAGATGAGAAACTAATTGGTACTAAGTACACAATGGCTTACATTTAATCCTGTTAATAACCACACAAAAAAAGAAATAAAAGACTCACTTTTCAGTCATCTCTCTGGACCACTGGGCTAAAATAACAGCATGACTAAATCTGACATTGACCCCGTGGCCCTGCTAGGAGTTAAAAGAATTCCTTTGAGTCTTCTGAGGCCTGTTTTCAACTGCTCCAGAAGGGGTGGGCTAGTCATACACACTTGTTAGCCTTCTTTACAGTAACAGGTCAAATTAGAAATGGTCATATACACTGTAATATACACTAGCTCTTACTTTAGATGTGAAGTCTGTACCTTACCACACCACCACAAAAAGAACAATGAAATAGTAGTAGCTGGCTGATAAAATGTCACAGATGGATAAAATGTAATAAAAACAGTGAAAATGTATCCAAGCAATAACATTTTACTGGAAATAAATTTTTAAAATAAATAATCACAATATGTCTAAATGAAGAAGACTGAAATTGAGATAAAGCACCAAGATGAATCACTAAACTTTAAAAAAGAAAAAAAACATTTATAAATTTTCTAGCTTTATCACAAAACAGTTTTCAGTGAGCCTACTGAATTAAAATACACTTAAGTTTTGCAGGTTTTTGTGACAAGAACCCATGAACAACATCCAATGTCAAAATGATATAAATTTGCCTGACAGCAGTTTACTTTTCCTTTTCAAAATAGTTTATGACTTCCAACAAAGACATTAGAATCTCATACGTTCCTCTCTAACTAGTGATTTAAAATAATTATGGATATGGATTTACTATATTTCAAAAGATTTTTCTAATTCTAATATTAATACTTTTAAATTAAGTATGTTTTCTTAGATTAAATAAGAGCCCAGGCTTTATTCCTATTTCACAAGGTCTAATCACTTAAAATCTAAATAAACCAACCACTAGCATATTTTACATATTTGCCTTAAGTGTTTGCAATTTAAAAAAAAGTATGACTGTCAATATTTAAAATCAAAATGTCTAAATTTTCTGAACGCCAATAGATGTCCATATAATACTAAGAAAAAAATTTTTACACACCAAGACATATTTTTCTCTATGGCAAAATATAAAAATTAATTTCACATAGCTCAATTTCTGTACTCTTATAGACCATTTATAATCTTAGCTTACCATATTAATAAAATCAAATACACACTATAGTCAAAGAACTGTTACTTAACTGAACACGATAACTTAATTAAACACCAGCAATTAGCCTCAAGGCATTTTTGATTAATTTTATAAGGCTTAAATTAACTTAGGATAAAGAACAGAGTTAAAATTGTAATACTTATCACAATCAAACTTTGTGAGATATGTCAAAGTTTAAGTGAACTCTTAAAAAAAGAGTTTAAGTACTCTGTTTTGAAAATCGATAATGGCATTAAAAATCTACACCTGTCAGGTGGCAATATTTTGGGAAGGAGGTTTTCTTTCTCCCCTGTTCTTATTCTGTTCTCACTCCTTGCCTTCTTCCATATATAAAATACTATTTTTCAGGAAATACCAACATTCAACTAGAACACTAAAACATTAAAAATAACCTGAAACTCACCAAGCTATAAGAAAACTGCAAAATATTTCACAAACAACCCCTATTTTAAGCCCTAACTCAGAGTCCACTTTTCTAAACTGAAAACTCTGAACAGTTTCCACATTGCACAATGTAATTTTACCCTCACTGGCTTACCTTCACAGCATTTTCTGACCTAAAAAAATATCAAGAATAAAAGTATTTTCATTATACTTTAATAGTTACTATACATGTTTAGCCATTCAGTTTTAAAAGAATCTTCCACCCACTGCCAAAGGAAAAAAGAGAGAAGGAGAACAAAAAAGAAATCCTTCAAAACGAGAGTTTCAAATAAAGACTGGAAAAGGCACCAGGCAATCATGACCTTTAAAAAAAAAAGTTGTCTGACAATTGTCTGTGAAGTTTTTTAATAGCATGACAGCACTTCACCAGTTTGTTCTTTCCTTAATAAATTTCAAGTTCTGCTCTATAGTGCTCTCCTATGAAAGCCACACACAATAAAATCTATGCATGAACTTTCAGAATTAACATTTTACATGAACATTTGCTAGTAAAACATGCTAACAGAAGAATTTTGTTTTATTTTAAAAGCTACATACTTTCACAATTGGATCACTTTTCATCTCAGAGTATACCCTGATTTGATGGAAATACTAGAAACAAATACATTTTAGAAGCTATTTGTGTTTCTCAGTAATCACATATGAACATCAAATACAAACTTATAAAATACCTTTTAAAATACTAATCAGAATTAGGGAGAATAATTTTACAAACTTATGAAGCCTCTATAACTATGATTAAAGAGTAGAAATTTAAAGGATTACTTTAATTGCCATGAACAAACAATAACTAAAGTATCAGTATACATTTTCTTCTTAGTTTGAAACTCTCACTTGTTTTTCAAAAGAAATTGCTTCTTGAGGAGTCATCTGGTAGAAATAAAAATGTAAAATATAGTAACTAGAAAATAATAGTTAAACAAAATTTCAATAATGCTCTTTTTTTTCTGGGTAATAGCAAATTTTATAAATCAGTTTCATATTCTAAGAGCACTAAAATTCACAAGAAAAAACAATTAGCAGACACAAAAAGAAAACTTGCCCTTACCCAATTCCCGAAGTACTTAACAGACATTCAGAAAGAGAATTTTAGATATTTCACTGCCATGGTATATAATCAATTAAACAAACAAAAAACCCCTAAAATAACGCATATTAAAATTAATCCCTTTTCATCCTTTTTAATCAACATTAAAAGTTCCCTTAGCCTATTAGTTAATAGTATGTCATAACATCATTTTTATGGTATAGTAGGAAATTTTTACAATTTTTAAATGTTAAAAAGGATCTTTTTATTATTGTATATTAATTTAATAAATACAAAGTCCAGATAAATAATGCTATCGTATGATGGCACCCTCACAAAGCAAATGTAAAATAGAAGTAGCTTTGATCACATTAATTTGATATTTTAATCTTTTCAGAGATTAATGAAAAAGTATTTGGGGGAGATGTTAGGACTAGAGGCCTCTACTTTTCCCTTACAATAGTAATGAATTACCCAATATTTAAATTGCCACACCACTTCTCCAAGGATTTAACATTCAGCAGCATAAAGTTGTTTCACAAAACAAAATCCTTCATATTTGAAAAATAAGCATGTTTTGCAGGAATAAGCAAACTTTTAAATCTGGTCAAGTTAAATATGTTCCCAATCAAATGTATATTCATATGTCTATCTGAATATATATACACCATGGACAACAAAAACTGAATGTAAAAAAAAAATCACATACCAAATTGCAACTGATTTCCTATGAATAACTTTTAAATATACAATAATATTTAAATTAAGAATTTGTAACAGTACTATATACTGCTAATTAGTATTTCTAGGATTTACTTAGTTCAACTATAACATAACATTTTTATTCCAACAGTAGAGCAACCATGAATAGAACATTTCAGGATTAATAATTTTCTATCAATTTCATGCATAAAGCTAACATATCTTTTGAGTTTCTCAATGGCTCAAAAATTAAATTGCTACTGTTATTAAGAAAACAAAACCAAGAACAAAATTAGTTTTTCCCTGCTAGTCCCCATGGATCTAAGTCCACATAATAATTCTTCCCAATCTGCAAAACAAAATAAAACAACACACAAACAGATGCGCTAAGGAAGAAAGATCAAAACAAAGAAACAAGTAAAAAAAAAAAAAATCCTCTTTCCTTTTAGCAATCAACAAAATAACAAAAAAGAAAAAGTGGAAAAGTCACCCAGAATATATGACCATGTAAGCATGGGCACTCTTGCAGAAAACCAAGTCTGCAACCCAAAGCCATGGGAAATTTAAATTAGAGCAAACGGCCACAATAGGCAAGGAAATCTGTATAGATAAAAAGGGACTGCTGAGGTTGCAGGTATACCACTAAAGATCTTTTGAGATTTCCAAACAAACTTTATTAGTTTTATTAATTAAAAAAAAAAAACTGTATCCACATTATAGAGAAAATTAAGTTTTTTCCCCTTAAATCAAAATATACATATGTATGTGATATAGCTAAAGGAAGAGAAAGGATCCCCATTGCTTAATATTGAGAATCAGCAAATCAGAAATTTGTTTTACAACTCTATCTCCTTCTATACTTAAATAACGTTAAAGCAATTTAAAAAAATTTAATGAAAGGAAGAAAAGTCAGAGACGAGACCCTTCGCTGCTGATGTTAAGTGGTGGCACAATCACAGAGCTGAACACAACTCCTCTTGACTACCCATACAGAACTATATACCAAAGTTAGTTTTAACTAACCAAAACTTGAAAATTAGATGATCTGTGGTACAACCATTACATTTCATCTGTTAAATCTGATAATAAAGGAAACTTCCCCAACTAGAACATCTCAAACAGAAGAATAAAGGGACTTAAACAACAACCAAAGCAGTCACGGTATTAAGTACCAACACAAATATTGCACAACTTAAGACCTGATGGATTTTTTTTTTACCAGTAACTCACCTATCTAGAACATTTAGGTTGAATATTATGAATGTTTTTAGGTAAGTATTTCATACACAAAAACCAATCATACTAGATACAAATAAGAATACATTCACAGTAGTACTTAAGTTGTATTTATTCTCCCACAAAATTTATATAATTTTTTAAAGCAAACCAAAAGGGGTGGAGTAGATATAGGGTACTGAATGAAGAACAAAATACTAATTATATGGGAGTGAGGCGATTTTCAACAACGAACTTTTACTGACAATTAAAATCCTCCTTAAAAGTGGAAAGTGATGCTATTTCTAAAGAAAACCAGTGACAAAGTTCATTTTTGTTTAAATCAGACCATCGAACAATAAAAAATGGCTAGTGCAATATAAGGAGTTACAAGATTAATATGGTTGCACACCTTTTCTTTAAATAAAACCTTCTTTCTTTGTTAAATTTGCAAATTTATATCCTGAATTCCTCTCACCTGACTTTTCAAAGCCTAATTTTTGAATTACTTTAACAATCTTATTTATCAGCCATAACCAGTCTGCTTCCTACATCTTCAGAGTTTCTCATTAACTAAAAATATAGAAAGAGTATTGAAAAGTCTTCTAGAAATTGGGGCTTTCCCTCCCTAGAGTAGATAATTCTGTAACAGGCACTAGTTACAAAGCAAAATCAAAAATGACCTATGCACTTCAAGGGATTGCCAATAAAACACTTTCTCTCAATAAGTAGCTCTAAAACAGCCATTCTTTCATCTAAGGTAATTATAAGTTGACTCTATATTTAGGCAAAAGCAGAAGGGAAAAGTACAAGTTTTTCTCCCATTATAGAATTATGCTGTCTTTCCTTAAAATGTATTTGCAAAAGATGGGGATAAGAGCAGATGCTCTCAAGTCCACTATTAACTAATTTACAAAACTATGAAATTCTAAGATAAAAATGTCATAGAAATAAAAGGTACACACATTTATCAGACAAGGCCCACTTTTAAATAATCATTAGACTGCCTTTATATTTTAATCCAAGTGTGTATTACAAGAATAATTTTTATCCCCAGAATTACATCTCTATCCAGAGCTAATGCTATTAAGATGATGATTCAAAAACTAAAAAACAAGTCAAATCTATTCTTGCAGATTTTCTTAAGTATATCTGTATAACTGAAAAAGAAAATGTGACCTCACACATGGTGGATGCTCAATTAAAATATTCATTTCCTTATTATCAGCAGAATCAACAACAATCTGGCAAGTAATTCAAAATGCCAAAAACTTAACTATGACAATAATTTATAACGAAACAAAGATATACAATGATTAAGAGAGTAAAAACTTTTGGCTAAAAAAGTTCCAATGAATCAACACTTTTACTTCATTAAGTGTTAACAAGAAGAAGTTAACAAGAGATTAGTAAATTACCCTGAAATTAAATACAAATTTAGCAAAATCTTAAAAACAGGATCAACTTAAGAGACATGAATTATCTGAGAAGCCTTGACTCTTACAAGGGGAGAAAAAGTAAATGTTCTCCATTTCTGTACTTCTTTTGAAAAATGTTTGACAGCCTAATCATATGTAATTCACATCAAATTTTACCTTCAGACCATACTATCTATAAATTATACTTATCTTCTTAGACAAGTGATCCCTATATGCAATAGATTATTTTTATAGCAAACAGCTATAAGAATTTTACATTTAAACACTCTTTATCCGGACATTAGGATTCAACTTCCTATAATTAGATAAGAATGAAAATCTTGTCATTTTATTTCATGCTTCTCCATTCCAAAAACAAACAAAAGGTAGACCTGTAGATGACTAATATTTTAATGGCATCAATAAACATGCTATTTTCTTATTAAGCAGTTTTCAACAAATTTAGCATATCTCATATGAAAATCAAATCAGTTTCTAAGAAATGTCAAAAAAAAGTAGAATTTAATTCTCTCTCTACGTACTTATCACTGTCGAAAAGCAACTGTAAATTAATTTAGACTAAAAGTTATAGGTTGACTTTGGAAGAATGCATACCTAAGTTGCTGATCAACAACGAAATCACAGAAATTCGTGACATACAATATCAACGTTCCAAAATGTTATTAAAATCCAACCCAAAGCTGCCATAGCATTTCTGGGATTTCTAATGAGATTTTCAGTCTGCTGAACAATGGCCATAAAAGGCTTTCAAACTTCACTCCATTCACAAGTAAAGTTGAAATTGAACATTTTTATTTCTTCTCTCCCTATGACAACTTCACCATGGAACAGTGAACAACACAGCTTAAGTCATTATGCTAACTAGAAATTAAATAAAAAGATGCCCTCACAACAGTTAAGTGTAAGGTGACATGCTACAACTAGAGAGACAGTTCAAAAGCAGCTTTAGGAATTGTGTAGTGCAGGCTTACAAAAGCTGAAAACATCAGGGAGGGAGCTCTTTGGTGTTCTCGGTCACCAAAACTCTAGCATGTGGCCATTTTTCAATTATAAGGCAGAAACTAAACTATACATCAATAAGAAGTATGTTAGACAGCAACTCACTCTTATGACCTACTAGGCCATAAGATCTCTCAAGAAAACTATGACTGACTGGTTATCCATAAAGAGGGAAAAAATACCACCTTAAAGATCTGAGGAGTATTGAAAGGAAAGTTTAATTCATTTACGTTTCCAAACTAACAGAATGTGTTCCTTTTCTATGTGAAAAGATGGTAAAGAAGGACACAAGCTATGAGGAGCCAAAATTATATTTCAAGACATGCTCTACTGTGAAGAGCCCTGCATAAAACACACATTTTAAGCAGCTGGTCATGTTATTTGACTAACCTATAGCATCTGGTCTGTCTGAGAAAATTTTTCTATCTGCCATAAAGTTGCATAAAATATCCAATTTTTTTAAAGGAAAAAAAAAGGACATATGAACAAGAAATAGGTACAAAATACTGAAAAAATAATAACCAAGAAATCTTCCAACAGCATGTGCAGAACGTAAATACCCTTTCTCAATTAGGCTGAGGTGGCTTCTAAACAGACATGCTATTAAAATGTTTAATCATACCGAGCCACATACTAAGCTAGTAATCAAACATTAATGGTATCATATAAGTTTTAGGGTTTTCAGCTTTTATTCTGCCTCCCTGCGTTTAACCTGAACATTAAATATTATCCATTCTTCAAGACTGAATCCAAAGGGTTACTTTTCAATTCAGCCTTGTACTTTGCCTATCTGTAGTAATCTTTTTTTCTTTTTGTAGTAATCTTTTTAAAAAATCTATTACACTCATCTGGAAATGATTACATACTGTGCTGGGGCATCTCATATTTGTAGACATATATTTAACTCTGGTAATACAGTGAACTTTCCACACTGTCATGCATTTTAAGGTTTCTAAAGGCAGGGACTACATAGCAATTCTTGAATCCAACGCCTTAACGGTATAGTACCTGTACACTGTAAGCATCCAATAAGTAACTGTTTAATTTTAAGACTTCAGATTTAGATTTTAACTACTAGATCATAAAATGGCACCAAATCAAACAAAATTTATTCAAATAAAGTGCCATATTAAAGACATGTTCTTCATAAGCAACTTAGTTTTTTAATTTAAAAAAACTAAGAGAAGCTATGTGCCCATGCTTGCCACAGTAATAATGAACTTATAGTTATAAAAGTTTCATCAAAATATTTTCCTATTACATTAATTTAGTCTATCTATTGTCTCATTTTAGCTTATAACTTTAATGAAATAAAATTTATTATTTTCCCAACAAAGGAATTAAGTTACCCAAAGTCACAGGTAGTCAACTGTGGAGCTGTAACAGACGTAGTAGCCACCACTAACTGAGAACCTATGTCTATTATCTCATTTCAGAAGTAAACTCTAAACTAAAACTTGAGGGATGAGTAGGTATCAGCCAGGCAAGACAGAAGCTGATCCAGGCATTATATAAAGACACACATCAAATAAAATATGACATATTTGAAAAACTGAAATTCAAGTAGGTAACCCACTCTACTCAAATTTTAATTAGTTATCAAGTCTTGGTTGAATGCCTTACAAATACCAGGGATTCAGCAATTGCCTCTAGATGAGTTCTTCAACTTCTGAAATTGTATCCAAAACTTTTATGTGCATATTTTTAGGGATGAAAGGGACTTGACACAAAAACAGTTAAAAGACTTACTGCACTAAGTCATTAAAAGCCATAATTTTACTTCAATTTCAAAAGCCATGATTTTACTTTACTAAAGCCATAATTTCACTTCAACCTCATGTAGTACTATATAAAGAGCACTATCTATACAAAATGGTAGAATCTCAATTAAATTCACCCAAGATTTGCTAGGTATCCCCTATGTGCCAAATGCTGACAAACTATTATAAAAGAGCAATGTGCCAAATTGTACATACTGAAGGAGTTCTACACAAATGTAAAGTTCTACACCATAAACAGTCACATACACTAGGAACTAACAAGGTTTCTTCAATTTTAAAAATGCTATACTCTTTTCTTTTTAAAATCTGAACATATTTAATTTTTTGCTACACCTAAATCTTTCAAAATTACTAAATGAGAAACACTAAGACCAGGGGTAAGTATAAAGCATGCTTCTGAAAATGGACTTAGACTATTATACATTTTAAATACATTTTAAAACTGTAACAAGTACATTATTCATCAACTACTTAAAATTACTATTCATTCACTTGCAAAAAGTACTTGTTACTGTGCCTAATGTGTCCAGCTTAGATCAGTGTAGAAGACATAAAAATAGTCCACAGTCCTAGAAATTAGAAATATCTTTAGGTACTATTATGGACTGATCTCCAGGATATACTGTTAAGAGAAAAAAAACAAGGTAAAGTAAAGTGTAGATCATATGTTACTGTTTATTTCAAGAAGGGGGAGGGAGAATATGAAGATATATACATATTTGCTTATATTTTTTTTAATGTAAGGACAAACCATCAACTTTCTCCTAACAGTTACCCCTAAGAGGAGTGGTGGGAACAGGATGAGGACTGGACAGAAGGTAAACTTCCCTTAATATTTTTTACCTTGTCTTGTTGATTTGAATTTGGAACCTTATAAACATTTTACGTAATTATAAACAAACTGAATTTTTAAAAGGTAATACTGAAAAATAACATATGAACTGCAAAATGAAACAAATGAACCTATCTGTGTCTAAATGATAGCACACTCACAGGGAGAGGAACCTGAATTTAATTAAGCTTCTAGATCTAACTACCAATTCATAGGAAATACAGGGGACAGTGGAGTATGCTAAACAACATCACAGAATTTCAGACTCAGGAAATTCTAGAGGATAAACAATCCAGTTAGTACAACAATTAAGTTATGAGGAAGAAAAAAACACAGAGAACAAAGAGATAAAGGAAGAACCTATAGATTACAAGACAAAACTTGTCATCCAATTACAATAGATCTGATTCAAATAAACTGTAGGAAAAAAAATTAAAAGACCATCAGGGAAATCTGAAGGCTGACTGGTTATTTAATGATAAAAGAATTACTGATAATTTGTTTAGGTGTGATAATATGATTATGTTTCTTAAAAAGAATATTTATCTTTCAGAAATACACATTGAAATGTATATATGTATGTATATGTATATAAATAAATGAATGCCATGATACGATGACTAATTTGCTTCAAAATAAAACATGGGCATGGAGTTACATATGAGAAAAGACTGGCCATAAGTTAATAATTGTTGAAGATACTTTATGGAATACTGAGTCCATTACAACATTTTATTTTTATATACTTTAAAATTTCTATAGTAAAAAACTAACAAAGCTTTAACAATTACTCCTAGAGCTAACAATATCCCTTCCCTATGCAGGAAAATAAGTTGGTGATTATTCATGTATAACTCCTACAGCACTTATTCCCATCATTTCATTGTCATATACAATAATCCTTCCTAAACTAGAGATGCCCCTCACAAATTAAAAAACATGCTGGGGCTTCCCTGGTGGCACAGTGGTTAAGAATCTGCCTGCCGATGCAGGGGACACGGGTTTGATCCTGGGGCCAGGAAGATCCCACATGCCACGGAGCAACTAAGCCTGTGTGCCACAACTACTAAGCCTGTGCTCTAGAGCCCACAAGCCACAACTATTGAGCCCACACATCTAGAGCCTGTTCTCTGCAACAAGAGAAGCCACCGCAATGAGAAGCCCGCACACCACAACAAAGAGTAAACCTGGCTCATCGCAACTAGAGACAGCCAGGACACAGCAACGAAGACCCAGTGCAGCCAAAAAATAAAATTAATTAATTACTTAATTAAAAAAAAATGCTGATTTCCTTTGGTGCATCCTTTCTTCAACCAAGAAATCTTTCTAATAAACGAGAATTGTAAGCCCCTCCTACTGGGGATAATAAACTAAAGAGAGAAAAGGGTGAGAATTTTGAAAGCAGGACAAATGACAGAGCAAGTATTATTTACATAAAGAAGCCTCAGGAAACAGTAAAGAAAGTGGAGGAAACAAAGTTTATTTCTAGACTTTAGAAATAAACTCCTATACTCGTCAGTGGAGAGAACTGAGAGCCATATGTAACAGGTACTGAAGGCCTATGTTTTGGCATAGATTTATTATAAGCAGAGCCTCATCATACAGCTGTATATACTGAGGAAGGCTAGGCTGAGCACACTACCTAAGTGCTATATCATCAAGGCCTCTGTGGAACCCAAGGAAGCTAATCAACAATTTCAAATCAGAAAATCAGAAAAGTATTAAACATTTAAAGGAATAATAAAAGGGGGGAAAATTGTCTCCTGGTTGTATATTTTCTGCCTGATTGTGTATTCTAATTGTGTATTAAAGCAAAACAAACGTTTACACACCTCACTGAAACTGAAGCAGTGGGAAAGAGCCTCACATTTTCACAGAGCAAGAGTGGTGCTGCACTCATTACTACAAACTTAACAACAGTAAATGGAAAATACGAATATACTTATATAGTCCTTCAGACCTTCATATACTACCTCAAATTCACTAATCCTATTTTTTATAAAGTTTTAAATTTCCAACCACATCTATCCCCAGGATTCTGAGAGACTTAACTCCCATGGTTAAGAAGAGACTTCCATAAATTACATAAGCTTCTTATTATATTTTGTCTCTTCAATGAAATACCAAGTCACTTAAGGCTAAAGCTATGTCTTTTACCACTTTAAATCCCCTCTATGTATTCTGCATAGAGTAGATGCTCAATAAATGTTTGATCGTTTAGCAATTAATGAAAAATAAAGTAACAGACATGGCAAATATTATAAGAAGGCTTCTGAGGAAATAAACCTGTCCTCAAGGAGCTGCTAATCTCTTCTCATATTATTTCGATATTTCAAATATGCAATAGTTTGAGGGGTTGGGGAGGAGGGGGAGCAGTACACAAAATCATTATTGTTGCTGTTTAACAATCATCATCATTTCAAAAGTACGCCAGCATTTCCACAAACTTCCACTGACATGAAAAAATCTTTTCTCTAAAGACTATTATACAAACTGAAGCAGATCTACCCCCAGGTCTATTTATGAATGGGATAATAATGATTAGAAAATCACAACACTCAAATAGGCATCAGTACAAATATACTGCCTATTAACTAGAAAAAATAGGATTATGGCATTAGTAGATCAAGGAGCAAAGAGTAGGGATAAATTTCAATATAGATAGTAGGAACATACACTGACTATCTGGAATCAAGAATTACTTGGAATTACTTAGGTCTTGAATCAAATATTTTTACCAATATTGCTAAGAAATAACAAAGAGTCTACCAGGAAATCAAATAGAATTGTGCAAATAACAAGTCATCATAAAACCAACTGCAGTTAATTGGAACCCTTATACATTACTGCTGGGGATGTATATATGGTGTAGCCACTGTGGAAAAGTTTGGCAGTTCCTCAAGAAGTGAAACATGGAAATGCCATTAATCCTATTCCTAGTTTATACCCAAAAGAATACCCAAAGCAGGTATTCAAGTAAATACTTGTACATGAACGTCCACAGTAGCACTATTCACAAAAACCAAAACGTGGAAACACAAATGTCCATCAACAGATAAATGGATAAACAAAATGTAGGTATTTATATATATACAATGGTGTATTAGTCAGCCTTAAAAGAGGAATGAAGTACTGATATGTGCTACAATATGCATGAGCCTACAAAACATTATGCTGAGTGAAAGAAGCCAGACACAAAAGGTCACATATCGGATGATTCTATTTTTATGACATATCTAGAACAGATAAATCCATACAGCCAGAAGGCAGACTTGTGCCTGTCAGGGTCTGGGGCAGGAGATTATGAGGAGTGACTGTTCAATGGGTGCAAGGTTTCCTTTGGATGTGGTGAAAATATTTTGTGGTTTCCCTTGGATATGATGAAAATGTTTTGGAACCAGAGAGAGGTAATGGTTCCAATGTAC
Source organism: Hippopotamus amphibius kiboko (assembly GCF_030028045.1). Classification (NCBI taxonomy): domain Eukaryota; kingdom Metazoa; phylum Chordata; class Mammalia; order Artiodactyla; family Hippopotamidae; genus Hippopotamus; species Hippopotamus amphibius. The sequence continues at coordinate 36,864,908 of NC_080187.1, forward strand.
TAAATGCCTCAAACCGAACTTTTAAAATGGTTAAATTTATGTTAATTTCACCTCAATTAAAATAAGCAAATACGGGCTTCCTAGGTAGCGCAGTGGTTAAGAATCCGCCTGCCAATGCAGAGCTCACGGGTTTGATCCTAGCTCCAGGAAGATCCCACATGCCACAGAGCAACTAAGCCCGTGTGCCAAAAAATAAAAATTAAAAAAAAAAAAAAAATAAGCAAATACCATAAACACAAACTCCCCCAAAATACAGTTCAAGAACAGCCATGCTTCTTATTGTCTATTTATAACATAAAATACTAAATTTTTTTCCAGAGATTTCTCTATATACCTGATTGCCAACCTTCCCTTCATTCCGAAAAGTCATACCTAAGTCCATCATTCCCTTTCCTCTAGAATCCTCATCTCCATATGGCTCAGCTACCCTTAACACCATCCTCATCAACCCTCATCAATCCCTCTCATTTTGCCCTGAGAAACCCTAGTTCTATTATGAGCTCCCATCCAGTTAACCTGCTCCTCTTTCTGTGGAAAGATAAGCTTTCTTTTCAGTTTATCAAGCTTTTCAGTATGTAAATGTGAAATAACAATAAAATACCCAAGTGGAAATATTCAGCACATAGAGAACCTGAATTCAAGAAAAGTGGTTGATCATCACGAACACATTAGTACTTGATGAAACTAGGTGTCAGATTAGGGGAAGGCAATTTAGAGAAAGAATAGGCTGAATGTTTGTTTTGACGTTCTGTAATGTTTTGCCTAACCCTGGATCTTTTGGTTTCTGTCATCTTGCCCCAGGTATTACTGGAAAAAGCTATGAAATTCTTCAAAGTGAATTCATTACAAGTTCATACTGTTTCAGTTTTGATTGAATACTACTTCTAAGCAATCCTTTTATTCTCTTATTGTTGATTTGTTAGTGCAACGATCTCCAACCTATGAGCTTCAGGCTCCTGGGGAGCTGCAGAATTAATTACTGCAATGGGTGGCCAGGGGCATGCATTATATAAGGCCATATATGTGGGACACAGGCCTTATATAATATTTTTCAAATGTGTAGACAATGTTGTGATTAATAAAATACAAAGTCATGTATGAGTGTACTGATAGCTTTTTGTTAATATGTATTTTCTCAATTAACAAATACTAAAAATATAAGTATAGTCATATGGGGGGGTTCACAATTGTTTTGAAGTTAAACAAGCTGTTGTCTTCAAAATACTGGGATCCACTGCTTAAGAGTGCCAAGCCCCTAAACATCCTTCCCACACTCTAAGCCTCTAAGTATCCCCTGCTCACTTCCAGATCCACTTCCACTTTCATTTTCCCAAGAAAATCAAACGCATCCTCATATATTCCCTCATCTACCTCAATCCATCTGAATTTATTTCTTCTCCACCTCTATAAATATTTGGTAATTTAGCAATTAAATGTCTGTTCCCTTTTAAGACTAATTCAGACTATACAATCTCTCCTTCTTCAAGAGATTTTCCCTTTCTACCTAAAAACAATAACAAATCTCTCTTATTCTAACAAAACTTTACTTGATTCTGCTCTATGTTCTAGCTACTATTCTATTTCTTTTCTTCCTTTTGCTGTCAAATCCTCAAGAGTTGGGCTATACTATAGCCTGAGCCAGACACCTGTTCTGTAAGTAAGTTTCTGTTGAAATAGTCATTTCATTTCTTCAGGTATCATGGCTGCTTTCCTACAACAAGCGCAAAGTTAAGTAGTCAGGAGATCCTATGGCTTGGAAACCTAAAATATTTCCTATCTGGCAATATTTTGAAAAATATTTAGGAAAAACCTAAAATTTTTCCTTTAAAAAAAAAGCCTGTCAATCTCTGGGGCTCCAAAGCATGATTTATATTCAACATCATTTTCTTTTGAGGACAAGTGGGTGCCATTAAAGGTTTGGAACAGCAGTAAAGTACTGAATAAAGGGCATTTCAAGACTACCAATTTAACAACAGCATACAGGGAAGATATAAAAGATCATTTAGGAAAATATTGCAGGAGACTATGAATTAAGCATAAAGGGAGAAAAATGAAAGGGACTTTGTAAAAGGATAAGCATCAATGCCAGATGACTACATGTGACAGAGGAGACAAAACTAACACCAAAATTTCAATTCTCAATGATGTGGCTCTCAGAATTTGCATTCTCTCCTACAGTCTACTGTAGATTCACAGCTCTTCACAGTTTCTTACATTACTGACTGTGGAGTTCCTAAAAATCTTAATCCTAGTTCCATATCTTCTGCACACCAGACATTTCCCATGCTTGCTATATGGCTACCTCCTGAGTAAACAAATCACTTAGGAAGAGGCAGAACCAACAGAGTTGGCTAAATGAAAGCATAGGGCCAATGTCAGAGGTGGATGAAGTACTCACCTGTGGAAACAAGCAGAGAGAGAGGGAAACTAAGATTTCACGTCCAGAACCGGCTCTAGCCAAACAGGAAGAAGCAGTTATGAATGTGCTTATAGCAGAAGCAGAGTGTCTTTGAAATCCTGACATACTCTTTCTGATGTTCAGATAGACCACCATTAAAGCAGCCATTGGTAAGAGTCTCATGAGAAACAAGCCAAAAAACAAGACCAAAAGTTGAGGAATTAAATGAAGCAGACCCTAATGGTCTTTTGTCTAGGAAAAGCAGTCTTCCTTATTAAAGATGATATTACTTTTCAAAATGGCCAATATGATACTAACCTTCATTAACAGACTTTTCACATCCCACAAGATTGAGAAGGATATCGTCATCTTTATCATCGACTTCACATCCCAGCAGCATCCAGCTTTCCACATTATCGCTTTCTGAAATGGTGCTCTCTTCCTCTTCACTTGAACTGACCTCTATAATCATGACCTCTTGGATTGTACCCGATCTCTCTTCAGGTTTAGTCTTTTCAATATCCTTCTTGCATTTCTTATCTGCCAACTTATTAGAATGAAAAGAAGCAGGAGGACCTTGGGTCTTTTCTTTTGCATGGACTCTAAAATTCTTTCTTTTACATCTATAAATACTATCTTCATCAGACAGTGTGATGACCTCTGACCCATCTGATAGCTGGATGACCTCACTATCTGAAAGGATAATTAAGTTCTTCTGATTTGGTGCACTACTGAATGATTGAGAATTCCCAGAGTTCGTCTCTTCATGTTCTTCCTCCTTGATGACATTATCAAGATCTTGGGCATAATGAACTTGGCTGTAGAGCTGAAATTCCACCTCACTATCAACACTCAGTTCACTAGATGATTCTTCACGATAAAGATCATCTTCATATGCTTCTATGGTCTCAAAACCACCAAACATCATGGAAAGTCAGGAACCTTGATGCTGTAAAAGAGAAAGTCATAGAAAGAATATATTTTAACAGCTCAGATCATGCCTGTTTAGTGCATAATAATATCACCTCTTAGAGCTAACTTTTGTGAAGGCCATCACTTTTCTCAATGACATATGAAAATACCCTTTTCTCTTAGAGTAGTGCCATTTTTCAAGACTTTCTAAATTCTCTTATAACCCACTCTAATGCCCACCCCTCCCAAATGAAAATTACTACCAACAAACTGAGTTACAGTTATTAGTGGAAATGTCATATTTCACAAGTATGTTAGAAAGGAAAAACAGATTAAGAGCCACTGTTTCAGACACCAATCACTTTTCCTCCAAAACGTTAAAAATCACAAAAATATTTTAGGTCATTCTCAATACTATTCCACCCATTCTTCATCTTTTCCCTGGTTCTGGTTCTGTATATCATCTTTTTTGATTTACATTCTCACACAGGAATATTACTTCAATTATGACTAAAATCCACAAAAGAACAAAATTATCATATTTACTGTTTTGGTGAATATTTTTTTCTTCTCAGTTAAAAATTTAATCTCATGGACTTCTGATCTTCGACCAAAAGAATACATAAAAATATCTGATAAACCTAGTTTATTTCTGTGCTACTTATAAAGATGGGCATGAAATACAAACTAACTAAAGACCTAAAATAGAGATAAAACTCAGCTTTAAGAGCACTCTACTCTCCTACTGTGAGCACGGTAAATCCTGCTCACCCTTCAAACCTGTTTAAAGATCACTTCCTCAGGGAAGCTTCCCTTGACCCACCAGACTAAACTGTTGACGCTTTATAGATTTCCATAGCACTTTACATTTCAACACATTCACATTTCTAATTACTAATACAATGTAAATCTCCCACAAGCACAGATCACATACCCCAGGAGGGCAGGCATATGCACTTTGTTAAATAATGGATCCCCAAAGCCAAGCAGAGTAACTGGCATTTAGCAAGACCTCTATAAATGTCCGTTGAACTAATGAATGAAAAAAATAAATGAATAATAGCATCAGGCATTTGTTCTAAAGCCCTAATAAATCTGTGTCTAAAATATGAAAATTATGATGAATTTTGTAGTTGTCTCCAACTATTCCAAAGATTCTTATATCATCAACCAAAAATTTACACAGATGTTTCAATTAGGTACTAATGGAATACTGATCAAAATGAGGGCACTGGAAAAAAATTCATTTAAAAAAAACAAAAACAAAAATCAGGCAGTCTAGAGAACAATTAAAAATAACAATTTATTCTTTCTATTCTACTTTTAGCTATACAGCTACAATTTAGAAAGACTAGTTTTCTTAGTTTACCAATTCTCTGCCCAAAATGTCAGGGTACTTTTGGTGATACAACCTGCTGACTCCAAAAATCAAATGAACAAAAGCCAAAAATGCACTACACTCATGCTGGAGTTTCTTATTTAACAGAAATAAAGAAACCAACTTCTGTTGTACATCTTAAATTTACACAATGTTATATGTCAATTATATCTCAATAAAGCTGGGGGAAAAAAGAGGATTAAAAGTTCTGAGTTAACAATACTATATTGTACATTTGAAATCTGCTAAGAGAGTAAATCGTAAATGTTCTAACTACACACAAAAAAGGTAAATATGTGAGGTGATGGATGTGTTAACTAACCTTAATGCGGTAATCACTTCACAATATATACATATATCAAATCATCATGTTGTACACCTTAAAATTACACAATGTTACTTGTCAATTATATCTCAATAACACTGTGGGGAAACCCAACTTTTAAGACCTTTTTTTCCTTCTAAAAGGTACAATATACCTGTTCCCTTCTTGCACTGTCCTTCGGGTTGCTATGCTGTTGTCATACAAGTTGAATGCGGCTGTCTGAATAATAATGCTCATAGCATTTATCAGTTTATATTGAAATGTTAGCCTCAGAGGAATTCAAATAAAAGACGAATCCTTTCCTTTTTACTTAATAGGTAAATTAATTCTAAAAGAAGTCAAAGGAATTATGCTTCCTTCAAAATCCTCACCGGATCCATCCTGAGGATCCAGTGTGGACTTAAGATAAAACATAATTCCGGTGCAGCACAGAAAAAAATTAAAGAGCTAAATTACAGAGTTACAAATTTGTGCTACCCTTGGAGCCATCCCAAAGGAAAGGGATTAAGAATAGAGCCATAGGCACACCTGTGAATGTATGCCAAAAATAAACTATAGAAATAAAATAAAAACAGACTTCCTTGGGTCTAAGGGTTTATCTTTTTCCCTGAAATGTAGAAAAATGAATTTAACAATTTAGCCCCTATGGCCTGTAAGAGGATTTTGTACGTTCTGTACTGAAAATTGTGCTCAGCATAACCTGCTCTTCTATTTATGTAGCTTATGCCAGAGTTAAGGTTTGCCTGAGGCTGTTTTGGTTTATGTTACTACTTTAATTACATTCAAATACATTTAATTTACTTTTTTTTAACGTATACTTGGAGGAGGAATATGAAAAAAATATATATGTATATAACTCTGTCTTGATTCAGAAGAACTTCTCAGCTTTTGATCATTGTACACAATTCTCAAGCATACTAAACGAGATAACATAAAGTCCTATGAGAGTCACAAAATTTTAAATCTGGAAGAGATCTTTCAGATTACCTCATACAACCTCAATTTACATATAAGGAAACTGAGGTCCACACAGATAAGGAGGCCTACCCAAAGTTATTTAGCTGGCTAAGAACACAGCTAAAACTGATTCACATTTCCCTGATTTAAAAAAAAAATTAATAATCTCAAATAAAGATTAAAAAAAAACCTTCCTTCAAAGCTATATTTGCATTGGTTCTAACACCTAAATTTACTTCACAAATATCCATTTTAATTTCCAGTGGAGTTTAAAACTATGAAAGACAAATTTTAATCGGAAAGAAAAGCATACATTTGAATTTGTCAGTTTACCATCCAAGAGCATCCCAAGTTGGTACTCAAAGACTATAGCAATGCCGAAACCAAAAACAATGGCTCTTATATAAGAACTTAAAATATAAGTTTGGGAATAAAACTTCTCTAAAGAATTAAAATGGCTTAACAAATATAAAACAGCTATACAGAATAACTACAAAGGCTCTCACCATTTAAAAGTGGGAGCAGTATTCATTCACTGAATTTTTTTAAAGTGGACAACTTAAGGCTTATTTAAACTTTCAGAGTTTACTATACAATCTTTAAAGCCAACATTTCTGCTCTCACGGTCTACCAACTGGTCATTTCAATCCTTGTGCTCTTATTTCTCTATAAAGAACTTTTAGCCTGGATGCTTCTTTTGGATGTGACAGTTATCCATCTCAAGGAGATTTCAATCAAATTCACAGCTTAATTTTAAGCCTAGTTTTCATTAGAACGTGATCAACAATTTAATTTCAACTTAAAATTTCTGACTTACTCTTAGTGAGCTATCCTGACAGTGGCAGATTTGAAACACTACTGACTCTAGTGTTAAAATTTCTGTCCACTCTTCAAATGAGGCTTTCACTTTGAAGCAAATCAAATTGGGACAAATAATCCAAATGTGAGAAACAACGGTCACAAAAAAAGTCAGAATACAAAATGTTGGTGGTAGAAAATACTTCTAAATTTATTCAGACAAGTCCAGCTGTTTCTGACATAAAGTCTTTATAGGATAACTCATCCTGTCTCAAAAGACTTCCTTCACCTTTCCCTCAGCGCTTTTTCCTGTTGCTACCCAGTATCTTATCCTTGAAGCTGTTTTACAAGCCTCACTTCCACCTCTTCCTCAGTTCATTCCCCACCCTCAGATCCTCCTGAAAACAGCGATAGTGAACTATCCCCTTCAAAGCACAATACTGTCTGAAATATACACACAGCCTAAATATTCAAAACACGAAGAATTTTGGAAGGGACCTGAACATCATTAAATTGAACGCTCTCATTTTATACAGAGAGAAACGGTATAAGAAGCTCTGAAGAGCTTATTCACTGGGCATAAACGATCTCCTAATTCAACCAAGTAATCTGAAGCAAAGGTAAATACAGCCTAAAGAGAAGATTTCTGGAGTCACCAGCGTGAGCTGGTGTTGGAGCCGCGGCTGGAACGCAGGCCTGCCACTTTCACTCAGCCAGTTTTCCCACTACACCTGACGCTCTTGAAGTTAACTGCCGAGCAAGATGTGAGGGATTAAGGGAATCAGAAACACAGTCCAAGTCTCCTTGTTTTACGTGGGGGAAGGGGCCCATCTCCCGAAATTTTTCTGTCCCCACAGCTGCAACTGCTGCTTCTGACAGCTGAGGCTGGATTTGGCCCAGGACTGTTCGGTCCTCAAAGGCCGAGCTCTCTTCGCGTTTCCCTGACTGACCGGCTTCCAAAAGAATCCCGGGGGGTGATGGAGGTAAAGTAAGCAGAAATGCCACTCCCCACCGAGGTCATGGGCGCCCAGCCATTTCTGAACCACAGCCTCAGGCCTTGGAGGAGCAGGGAGAAGCGAACACCCCAGCCGGTCCGCGGAGTCTCGCGGAGCAGAGCTAGACTGAGAGGCCCCGAACCGAGCCCCGCCACGACTGAGGGACGGACGGGGACGCGAAGGCCGGCGAGGGGACACGCGCTAGTTCCACAGCCCAGCGGGCGAGGCGGAGAGCGGGCAGGGGTCCCCCGGCCGCGGACGGCTCGGGGTCCGTCACACACATACTCACTGCCGCGGCCGCGACCAGGAAGCACCAACCAGGAACCAAAACGCGTAAAGGGACGGGGAGGGGCGAGGACAAATGAGGTAAGGAAACCGCGTCCGCGCGGACCCGGCAGGAGGGAAGGCACTTCCGGGGAAAACACAGCTCCCGGGAGTCGTCTTCCGTCCCCTCCCACGCGCCAGGCCTTCTGTACGCATGCGTGGTAACTATTAACCCGTTCCCTTCCCTTTGATTTCCCTTCCTTGCTTGGCTCCTTCCCCCTCAGTCGCTTCTCTCAGAGATATTTAGGCTGCATCTGCGATAGGGGGCACCATGTTTGAATGACTTTCACAGAAGATATGCTACTTACCGAGGAAAACCGGGGAGAGTTAGCGCCTTTCTCTCCTGGCAAGAAAAACTACATCTCCCATGATGCTCGGGGGGCGAGGTTTAGACCAGGCTCCGCCTCCTTCTCGCTAGACCTGGGAGGACACCCTCCATGTGCCACGTGGCGCGAGAGCGGATCTGAGACCCAGGTAGGGGACGAGGGCCGGAGCGACAGGCGGCTTGACTGGCGGATCCGGGGAATCCCAGCAAGGGAGAAGCCTTTTTGAGAGCGCCTGGTCTAGATCCTTCTCCCGAGATAGGTGACCTTAGGCAGGTCCCTTCCACCTCTAGGTTGAAGTTGAACTTAGTTTACACTGGGGCGCTTCGGCTCCTTTTTACCCTAGAAGACAACAGATTTGACTCTTTGTGAACCTTGAAGAGCTGCACTCTTGCGAAAGATTGAAGTCAATGCTGATCCTTTGGAAGCCTCCAGAGGCTGCAGATTGTGTTGGGAGCCCCTGGCTTTGGTTCCTCTTCTCACACCTTATTTTAATAGTAATAGTAAACCCAGCTGTACATCTTTATCAATTTATAGGCCCTTGATAACAGTGTTGAAAGATAACCTTGACATTGATTATTTTTGCCAACATTTATTGAACATGTGTTTAAAGCCAGGCAGTGCTAGCAGTTACGAATATAGTAGTAAATGTTTTAAAGTCTCTGGTCTCATAGAGCTAGAGTCTATCTGAGAAAGCAGAGTACAGATAGTTTGCTTATAGCCTAAGGGTCTGAATGGGAAAATAATTAGAAATTTTAGTTAACATTATGGTACGTGCTAGGAAGGAGGACAGGATACAATGAAAAGGTAGAATTGGAGGACCCATTTTGCAGAGGAGGGAACAGGCTAAGAAATGGGCCACAGAAATTACTAGATTGTTAGGTAATGTGTATTGTGTAGAACAAATGTTACCTTTAAAAAAAATATTTTGAGCTTTTATCAAGTGCCAGGCTCACTCCTATAAATTTACTATATATAAACTTTTAGATTTTAACAACCCTCTGAGGTTGAGAATTTTTAAAAGAGGAAATACATTCAGAGGTTCAGTAACTTGCCCAAAGGCACAAGGTTAGGAAATGCTCCCAATTATTGTGCCCAGTACTCTCACTATTACTCCTACATGCAGCAAAGATTTGCTATGTTCCCATTCTCACAATGCTTTAGTCACCCCTCACAGGTTATGTCACAAAACCTAGAGTTCCTTGGATGACATCAAGAACACTTCATGAGCTGACATCTGCCTACCTCTTCACCACCATGCTGAATGCTTGGCAGTTGCCAGAACACACTATGCTCTATCGCATCTGTGCCTTTACAGAGAGCATTCCTACTGTCTGTAAAGTCCTCCTTGTCCTTCACCCTACTCTGCTAAAGACTGGGTCTTCAGGGAAGCCTTCCAATTCAACCAGACAGAACAGGCATTCCTTCCCTTGGGCTCCCCTACACTTTGGACAAACCTCCATCAAGGCAGTTATATTGTGTTTGTCTTAAAATCGTCTCCTAACTGGATTGTAAACTCCCAGAAGGCAGAAGCTTTGACATTTTATCTTTGTATCTTCACCAGCTAACATAGTGCTTGGCAGGTAGCAAGCACTCAGTAAAGGTGTTAAAGGAATGAAGGACCTCTAACTCCCTGAGATTCTAGGAAACCAAGAACCAGATATGGATCCACCAGCTGTCAGTTCAGTGGGAAACCATGTCATGACTCCAATTAACTGGAATGCAGTGTAGTGCTCCATGATACTAAGATGGTATAAAGAGCTGCAGGAGCCCCAAGTATACAGAGATTTCTTACCAAGGAGAGTGGTGTATATATACACACACGCTGCCTTTACGTGGTGAGTTCTCATGTAGACGGCTTTTAGAAATGAGATTCAGTCTCCTATTGTGATGGAGAAACTGAAGCCAACAAGGGAAGAGATTTGCCAAGAGTCATCTGGCAGTGGCAGAACTGTGTGTGTAATCCAGGTCTCTGAGTCTTTCCCCAAGTCACACACATAGTATTTTCCTTTCCATCTCACACTGTCTCTGGTCCACACGTCTTGAAATCACAGGTAGTAGTGTGCACAAATGCCCTGGAGCCTCTCTTAGAGAGTGTTCTACCGAGTCCATTTATTTGAGAAAGGAAGCACCTGCTTTCTCCAGAGCAGTGGCAGTACTACATCAACAGTGAGCAGCTGAACTGGGGTGAGGGACCAAGACAAAGCAGAAACCTGCTTCAGAGGGCAGACAAGGGGTGGGATATAGTGTAGCAGGATCTGGGTGAGTGACTTATCCTTACCTTTACATTCCAGAGGGAGGAGCCACCTCTATTTTATTTTGGTTTAGTAGTAGTACCTAGAACCTCTGAAAACTAATCATTTTGACTTTTTACCAGTTACCTTTCCATTAGTATCCATTCACTGAAAGCCTACTGTGTAATAACCCCTTGTGAGCCACTTCAAGTATATTGTCTGTCACATATATTGTAAGGGAGTATTAGCTCATTTCACTAATGTGGAAACTGTGACCTGGCAAGGTCATGTAACTTGCTCTAAATCACACAACTGGGATTCAAACTCATCTTGTCTGAATCCAAAACCTATGCTTTTTTCTATGCCCAAAGCTGCCTTTCAAAACTAAACTCCTCAAGGGTGAAGACTATGATGACCTGCTCCTGTCTGTCCAGTACTTAACCCAAGGCAGAGTATGTAGAAGGCTCCCAGAGACCACTTGTGGAATAAGTGGATACAGCGTGGAATGTTTGAACAGTGTTGTGGAACAGCAAAGGAGGGAGCAGCTGGCTGCTTAGGAGAAGTTGGAGAAGCCTCCTTCTGCAGAGGAGGAGGCCAAGTTAGTAGTTGGTAAAACAACAACAAAAACAGTCCAGCATTCTAACTGCAAAGAACACCAACTGGCAATTCACAGAAGGAATCCAAAAGGCCATGAACTATGATAAGAAGTGTTCAGGGACTTCCTAGGTGGCACAGTGGTTAAGAATCTGCCTGCCAATGCAGGGGACATGGGTTTGATCCCTGCCCCAGGAAGATGCCACATGCCACAGAGCAACTAAGCCCGTGAGCCACAACTATTGAGCCCATGTGCCGCAACTACTGAAGTCCACGTGCCTAGAGCCTGTGCTCCACAAGAGAAACCACCACAATGAGGGGCCTGCACACCATACTGAAGAGTAGCCCCCACTCACCACAACTAGAGAAAGCCCATGTGCAGCAATGAAGACCCAACACAGCCAATAAAAAATTAATTAATTTAAAAAAAACTTACATGTATTTAAAAAAAGTGTTCAGCATCACTAATAATCAGAAAAATGCGAATGACCTTATACACTGTGGATGGAAATACAAATTAGAAAAGCCTTTTAGGGGAGCTAGTTGATGGTATCCATCAAAACTGTAAGTGAGCTATGTTCTTAAATGTATGTAGAAAGATTGTGATAGGAAAAAAAGGAAACAAATATTTATCAGTAGGAAATGAAATAAACAAGGATACAGCTATACTATTTTTTTTAAAAACTATGCTTTTAAAAGAATGAGATAAATCTGTATGTACTGAGAAAGATCTTCAAGACAGGTGAAAAAATCAGGCAACTGGAGAGCAACAGGTGTATTATATACTCATTTTTGTTATAGTTTAAAGAATCTGTGTGGCTGTATATACATATGTGTGTATATAAATGCATAGAGAAAATACTGGATGGATGCCAACAATAAGAGTGGTTACTGACTTCTGAGGAAGGGAGTGGAAGGGAATAAAGAGGAGCTTTTACCTTAAAAAAAAAAAAGTGAGATGTAACTCAGTGGGAAGAACACATCACTTCTGGGGAACGCCTACCAAAGCACATAACCTGAATGTAATCATGAGGAAACGATGAGAAAAAAACAAATTAAGGGATGTTCTACAAAACACCTGACTCTTCAAACACTTCAAAAATTTCAGTGTAAACATCAAATAAAGAAAATAAAATCTTGGACTTCCCTGGTGCCACAGTGGTTAAGAATCCACCTGCCAATGCAGGGGACACGGGTTTGATCCCTTTCCAGGAAGATCCCACATGCTGAGGAGCAACTAAGCCCGTGCACCACAGCTACTGAAGCTGCGTGCCTAAAGCCCATGCTCCACAACAAGAGAAGCCACCACAGTGAGAAGCCCAAGCACCACAACAAAGAGTAGCCCCTGCTAGCAGCAACTAGAGGAAGCCTGCTCATAGCAACAAAGACCCAACGCAGCCAGTTAATTAATTAATTGAAAAGAAAAGAAAATCTTGCTTGGCCATCCACGTGGTTCTCTGTTAGACCAAGCATATTTAACCCATCAGATGGCTGAAACTGGAGGTTAAATTGTATGGAGAGTGAGAAGGCCATGTCCATATTAATATGCCTTCGTTTATGTATATGTGATCATTTTTACCAATGTTAAATTAGTTTGGGGTAGGCCAGCATGGATTAATTAATAACTACATCTTGTATCAATATCATCAATCTGCAATTAGATTTCAAGATTCAAGCAGTGACCACCAAATAAACTTTTTCTATATTTTTTGGTATGCAAAAAAAAAAAAAGCAGTGTCATAAAAAACAGAGACTGAGGAACTGTTCTGCAATAAAGGAGAGTCAGAGACATGATGCATAATAAATTCAGTGCATGATCTGGGATTTTCTTTGCCAGAAAGGATATTATTAGGACAATTGGCAAAATCCAAATAAATCTAGATTTGATGACAGTACTGTATAGCAGTTTTTCATCCAATTTTTGTATTTGTATTACGGTTATATAAAAGAATGTCCTTGTCTTTTTTAGGCTGTATAATCTGAAGTACTTGCAGTAAAAGGACATCATGTTTGAAACTGATACTCAAGTGGTTTAGAAAAAAATTGTGTTGGGAACACAGGAAAGGGAGAGAGAAGAGAATGATAACACAAATGTAAAAAGTTAACATTTTTGGGAATCTGGGTAAAAGGTATTTGAGAATTCTTTGTACTAATTTTGCAATTTAGATAGAAGTCTGAAATTATGTCAAAATATAACATTAAAGGGAAAACTAAAAAGAATAAGAGTTTGCCAGATAGAGAAGTCAGGCGCATCTTCTGGCAAAGGAACAAGATAAGCAAAGGAAACTGAGAAGACTGAGTCCTGCACTGAGAAGCAATCAGTGGCTCAGAGTGTCCAGAACGTGATGTGGTGTGGGGAGAGCGGGAGATGGGGGAGAGTAGGAAAGATGAGCAACATGACTGGCAAATGGACCCAGTTCTCTGCTGCCTAATGTTGGAAATGAAGATGAAGCCTTCTTCATGCCCAGCCTTAAGTTCTGCAAAAAATAACTCGAGTTCTTATGGCTGCCCTGTCATTTCATTGACAATTTCTCTTCATCCAGTGACTATAGAATAAGAAACCCTAGGACAGTGGCTGAAAGGGACGTCTAGGACAACTCCATCATTTTGCGGAAGGGAAAACTAAGACCCAAAATGAAGGTGGGTTCCCAGCAAGTGTTAACACTGGCTTCCAGTTCACAGTCCATCATTCTTTCTGTTGCACCAAATTCTGAAAGGTTGAGGCAGAAATAGAGACTGGCAACTGAAGTGACTGTTACCCTTTAAAGTTTGGATGTTTTTCATTTGCCACAAATACTTAATGTCAGTACAGTTTTAAAATGTAATTATAGAAACTTGTCAACTTAAAGCCCATATGTTGCAGCTGGTAAGCAATATTCAATTCAGGCTCCTAGTCTGAAGCAGCAATCAAGGTGATTCTCAGGAATTCTCAATGACATTGGTACCCATCTGGATTTGTTGAAAAGTTTAACATCCTTTTTTATTATTTATGATTTTGCAGTTCTTCAAATTGCAAGGTGATGGAGAGAGCACGCAGTTTTCATCCAGGCCATGAAATCGTTCTTGAAAATTTAGACATTCATATAGATGGCTTTTAGTTTTTCTTAGAGACTGCTTTTCCTTATAAAATCATGAAATTTTAAAAATGTACACCATAAATTAAACTGTATAAATGATAATATTCTCATAATAATAAAATCCTAGGGATAAGGAGCTAGTATTTCAAGGACTGTATTCTCATTCGTTATTATTCCTAGTTGGAATTGTGTCCCTCAAGGCTTAGATCTAAATGATTGTATAATGAACATTGACTAGCAAGACTTCTGAGATTCTGATATATTTAAGAATCATCAGATTCCATGCAAGAAATCTCAAAGCATGTCATCAATAACGTGAGAGTACAGAGAAACATGTGGCGAGTCTTTTGAGGGCCATACCAGAAAGGGAGCAACATCAAGGTCTGAGAGGTTTTTAAGAGCGTGTGTTTTTAGGAGAGACTTGAGCGTGTTTGCGGCTGTGGGAAAGTAGAGAAGAGGTTGGAAGGGCAGGAGAGACTTGGGAACGATCAATCAAGGGACCTGCCAAGGTAAACAGGGGGGGATTGGGATTGGCAGTTTCTCAAACTCATAATGTGCACATGAATCAGCTGGGGATCTTGTTAAAATTCCGATTCTGACTCAGTAGGTCTGGGGTGGGGCCTGAGAGTTTCCTTTTCTAACACGCTCCCAGGTGAAGCTGATGCTGCTGATGGGTGAACCACACTTTGGGTAGCAGAGGGGTGGAGTTCTGAATCGTGAGTTCATTTGCCCATTTCCCTCCAGATCCTGAAGCAGAATCCTTCCAGAGAAATCCTATTGCCTAACACAGTACCTATCATATAGAGGTTTGTTGAAAGCATCGAATATATGAAGATGTGCATTTCCTATTTTCTATAACTAGGGAAAAATGAGGAGGAACCCTAAAAGTCCAATGACACAAGATTTTGGATAAGGAAATGTTAGCACAAGTATACTTTGGAATATTCGTAAGTAACCTAATTTGTCTTTGTGGAGCCCATATGATAATATGGGGAAATACCTATGGTAAAAAACTTAGAAATCATGTGAATTTTTACTTATATGATAGGCACTGTGTGAAATTATGCATTTGGGCAAGAACTAGAATGGAGTAGAAAAAGCAAGTTTGATATGTTGAGGTGATAGGATCATAGATGAATTTTTAAATAAAGATGTCAATGTTATAAAAATTCAGGTGAAAAATAACACTGTTACACATATGAAAGAAATCAAACATGGATATTCTAACTGTAGAAAAATCAAAACAGAGATGAGTAACTCCTACACATGGTAGCTTAGATTGGGTTTGTATGTATGGTTTAAATATATATATATATACACTTTTCTTTGTGCAGTCATTCTTTTATTCTGACTTGAAAGCTTCTTTTTTCCTTTGTCTCTTCTTTCCTTCCTTTCTTTTCTTTCCTTTCCTTTCCTTATGCTTCCCCTCTCCCCTCCCTCTTTTTAAGACATCACTCCCTTAAGGAATTCCCATTCCCAGTGATATCTCATCAAAGGAGCCCATGAATAGCTGACGTTATGTAATGCTTTGACATTTGGCATTCCCAAGGCATTACCCCACCCCTGATGCAGAATAAGTTGTCAGAGCATGAAATTGGTATTTTTACATATTCTTAATGTACAGATGTCAGTTGGAAAACCATTCACTAGTATTATGATTACATTCTTTGTCTCATATTCTTTCTATGCCAAGATCTGTTCTTGTGATTTCTTTTCTTTGGGGAGTTTCAAAGAGGAAAGACACAACTTTAATAATCCAGCTTATTGATTCTGCCCAAAGGTAAAAGTAAAGGTTTAAGTCTCATTTTTGGCAACAATACTTCTGGCACAGGAGCAAAGATGTAACAAGAAGGACCAGATGCAAGGGAGAAGTACAATCAGTGGCCCACTGGTGCCAGATTCCTCAGTGTGTTACAAATCAAATCTGCTTGCAGTTTACAAGTTTGTTAGTGGGTTAATCACATAAATGAATGGTTCTAGGCTTGTGGAAGAAAAAACATGTCTAAAAGTAGGAAATATACAAGGTAAGAACGGAAGGGATTTAGAGACAGTCCTGAACATCTCTCATACTCAGCAATGCCCCTAGAGGATCCCTGACAGTGGGCATCCAGTCTCTGTTAACACCTTCACTGATGGACATCTCACTACCGGATGAAGCAACCCACTTCATACTTGGACAGCTGGCAAGTGCTAACATCCTTTCTCCCTTCTAGTAACAGCACCAACTTCCTTGGATGCACTGCTACTTCTTCATACCCTGTGGTTCTGACAGGACACGGGGTGGTGTGCTGTTCTGTGGCCTGTTTGTCCTCACATCCCACCTTACGTTTCCCCTGCCCCTCTCTGTATTGCAGAGAGGAGGGGGCTGACCCCATAGTTCCTCAGTCCCAGACTCCCACGTCAGTTGGATTTTGGTAGGTCTGACCAATGGGATGCATTGTCAGGAGATTGGAGGGGGAGAAGAGAGGGAAATCAAGATATCTGTCCTCCTCTATAGAGAGAGAGATGGTGTCAAGTTCCTGTACTGCAGCTGCGTTTCTTCCATGTCTTAGAGCCAGCTCCCACTCACAGAGCCACCATGGTTCCAACTTCCACTGGGTGATCCCCACAGTACCACCACCTCCCTTTATCCCTTCATTTTAGGATTAGCGGTGGCCTGGTAATATCTGAGAACAGTTGCTTCACTGTTTTCAGGAAGGCTCCTGAAGCCCTTCCATCACTTGTGTATAACCAATAAACTCCCTTTGTTCAGAGTGGTTTATGTTTCTTTTTGGATCCTATCTGATACGGTTCCACTTGTGACCAGGCCTGACAATCACAGTGCCTATTTCCAGCCAAGTGATTGGCTTGGTTCTAGTCATGTGATGCAAGTTGGACCTATCAAAGTCGTACACTACGCTTTTCAATGAGGGTCACTGAGCTTGGGTAGGATAGGATTGGAGTCTGCAGCGCCCATCTGCACAGTGAGCGAATGCAGCTAGCACAAAGAAAGAACCCGCAAGGAGTGAGTAGACATCCAATGACATCCTTCAAGTTCCTAAAGTCCCTGAAGCTCTATCCTGAACTACCCATTTACATGAACCAAAATAATCTCTTTTTCCCTTAAGTTTCCTTGATTTGGACTTCTGTCCCTTGTTTTCTTTCATTTGGGGCTCATAGCCCCAAAATAAGCCTGAATAACAGAGACAGACTTAGTTGGTAGAAAAATACTCCCTTGAGGAAGCCCAACTCTGCTTCTCTGTAATCTCCCCATCATTAGCCTGGTTCTCAGCTCTGGGGAGCACAACATTCTTGGCCCCTTCCCATCTACCCAGCTCTTCTGACCTCCAGGATAGGTCCAGGCCACCCCATTCCCCACCCCCCACGCAGGACCTGCTACAACTCCTACTCCCTTCCCAGTGTCTGATGTCTCTACTGGCTCCCACAGTTTCTCACAGGCAATCTTCAGACGTGTTACTGACTCGTCCTTGCCTCTCCTCTTCAAGATGCTGTTGGCAAAAGCCTCTGGCCCCAGGAACTGGTCAGAAGCTCTCCTGATCCTCCCTGTCAAAGAGGGGCATTTGATGACTCTCTTTTAGTGGCCCTTTAGGTACTGAAGGCAGCCTTTGTGTTCCCCTCCTGTTCCTCCTCTCAAGACCTCAGACCTGTTTGTTAGGATATGTCACAGAGAGGTCCATGGGGAGAGATGGAATTGGCAGCTGAGCAGGGACCAGGCCACGAAGGGCCTTGAATGTCATGCTAAGGAATTTGCACCTTACTCTGATGGACCAGAGAACTGTAGAAAAATTTTTAAACAGCATCATTTCATCATTTTAAGCCCACATCCCAAGCTATGTCCTTTTCACAGCATCAAAGGAATAAATATTCTGAATTCTCTCTTCTCCTGTCCACTGCTTTCTGTCTGATGCCTCCCATTGGCTGAACCAAAAAGAAAGTACAAGGCAAGACGGTCTTGTTGATGGAGTCTATAGAGGTTGGCCTGTGAGGGCACCAAACAGAGGGGAGAAGGATAGAGAGTGGGTCTCGAAGAGCATCTGTTTCTCTTGAAAACATTCAGCACCTTCTGAAAAAGGTTAAGGATCACAAATATAGAAAAGAGAGAGATTCTAGATATGAAGCTCTATCCAGAGCATTTGAACTGGGCCTTGAAGATCCTTGACAGGTGCAGATAGGAAAAGGGCCTACCAGGAAAAGACAGGAACATGAGCGTAAGCTCAGGAACCGTAAGCTCTAAGTGCAGCATGGCCAGAACAGAGGGCAGTAGACAAGAGAAGGGGAGGAGTACATGTGTACTGGAGGGTGGCATCCAGAAGAAAGGTGGACTAAGAAGAAAGATAGATGGAGCTAGATTAGGAGAGCCCTGACTCTGGAGCCAGATGGCTTGCTTCAAATCCCAGCTCAACAATTTACAATCTGTGACCTTGAGCATGTTACTTAACCTCTCTGCTTCAGTTTCCTCCTCTGTAAAATGAGGGTGATACTAGTATGTACATAATAAATATCTTGCAGGATTGTTGCGAAGATTGAATGAATGAAAATATAGGAAGTGCTTATATAGAATATAGAATATAAAACAGAGCCTGGCACATGGTGAATGTTAAAGTAAGTGTTAGCTGCTGCTGCTGCTGGTGGCCTTGTGAGGGCTGTCTGTCTTCAGCCCCTAGGGTACAGTTCCTAGAATGACCCAAGATCTCAGAATGTTCTCAATGCAATCCGTGCAACACAGAGTCTTCCTTCCCATCATCACCTGGCTTGTTCACACACCAGTGAAGGGGTGTGGAACAAAGCTATCAAGAAAACTGCGTTACCCACCCTTGCTACAAGACAACTGGACAGTAATCCATTAGAAAATGTTGAGGACACAGGCCTGGGAATCGGGACACCCAGGTTCCAACCTGAGCTCTGCCGCTAATTCAGGAGGTGACCTTGGGCATGTCCCTTCCGCTCTCTGGACTTCAGTTTGACCCTCTGTAAAATGACGGGGGAGGATTATGATGATGTCTTAGGGGCTCTCTTCCAGCTCTATCCTTCTGTGATTCTAAATCCCTTTATAACAAACTCTAGGAGAGGAGCTTTGCTCTTGCAAATGGAGTGTAAAGTTAATCCTGCCTGTGCTGAGGCTAACTAATGTGCCTGTGTGGTTTATCCTACTTCATTAAACCCAGACTCCCCGCAGAGCAATGCACAAGGCAGCCCAGGCAGGTAATGTTGAAGTGTTGCTGAACTGGGTCTCCTAATGGAAAATGATTTTCCCCCACTCTTTCTCAGGCTTATCGACACAAAGCCAATAAGCCCCGTTTTCCACACTGTTACTTTGCCATATGTGTAAATTCAGACCCAATCACAGGTGTGGCAAGTTGGGTCCTGAAGCCTCATCTACGTGCTCACACCACCCCCCACCCCCCACTGCCACCAGATGCAGGCAACACTATCACTTTACATGTGAAGAAACCGAAGCTCAGACAGGCCAGGGAACTTGCTGAGGGAGGCGCAGGGGCTGGTGTCTGATGTAGGAAGGGAGGGCACTGCTGCTGTTTGTTGAGGGAATGCTCACCATGGACTGGAAGAAAAGGGAAGGTAATTGGGAAGCTCCGAGGCAATGTCCCCGAGTGGAAAAATTTCCCCAAGCTCCCTTATATTTTGTAAAACTTCTTGCTGATCCCAAGTCACTTTTTCATAAGACTAAAAGAGTCTTTTTCTAAGACATTCTAGATTGTCTCTTGAGGACAAAATTGAACAATAACTGTCTTGGGCTCCCTCAGTTTTCCTTCTTTTATTGTGAAATAGAGTACAGATACTGAAAAATACATAAAGCACATGTGTATAGTTCAATGAATAATTAAAAGTGAATCCTAGTAACCCCCACTCCCGTCAGGAAATAGAGTATAGTGTTGGCATATAAGAGGCAAAACACAGAGAATACATCCGGTATGATCCCATTCATGTAAGGTTAGAAAACTGACAAAGAGCTCTATGTTTGGGCGAACGGACCAAGCTCTTAGCTCATGCCTACGCAGAGTGTAGATCTGGCAAGACTTCTATCTGCACCTCACTGGACACGGACCCCACTGAGGACCAAGAAGCACTGAATGTTAGGGCTAGAGGCCACCTCAGGTGACTTTCATTCACTCACTTATTCATTCTTTCTTCAGATGCTTTGCGTGTCTTACTACATAGGGACCTCTATGCTGGGAATGGTGGGAGGTATAGCATGGAGGTATAGATTCTGCCCCACAGGAGTAAGAAAAGCTGGAATGAGTTGAGTCCAAAGTATGGGGAAACAATGAGGGTCTTGGAAGTGCCAGGCTGTCAGCCAGGACACACTCTTGTGGCTCTTTTTCAGAAAAGTGCCAGATGGAGCAGGACCCACCATGAGGGAGGGGCCAGAAGAGATTTCCTTAGCCTCAGAAAGAATGAGTAGGTTACTGCAGATGACGGCAACCAGCCCTCATGCCAACTTCTGTTCTCCAAAGTCAACTAGATGGCAGTTTATGTGCAGATGGTTGAATCCCCACAGGGTCAGAAATTGGGCTCCAGAATGTCAGAGAGGAAGGACCTTCCAACATTGCCTGATCCAATGCCCTTGTTTTGTGAATGAAGAGACAGATCCAGAATAAAGTGACTTTGCTCCTTTGACAGCCACCAGCTGTCAAAGAACTAAGTTAAGCCTTGGCCAAAAAGTTTGTTGCAGTAAATCCCAAATGAACTTTTTGGCCAACTCAATAGAATCCAGGTTCCTGCAACCCTAAACAGTTCTCTTTCTTGGCCCAGATGAAAGCAACAGTATTTTCCAAGCTGGGTTTTTAGAATCATGGGTTTTTATGGTCATGAAATCAGGAAGAAAGAACTTAAGAGCTGGAAAAGATCTTGGTAATCTGTCTAGTCCAGGGGGGTCCAAACCAGCCTAGTCCTCAAATCACCTGAGGAACTTATTTTTAAAAATACAGATTCTGGGACAGTGACCCCCAGAAATTGGAGTTTAGAAGGACTGGGATTTAGTAGGACAGCTGGGCCTTCTGTATTTTTTTAAAGACCCTCTTCCCCAGTTGATTCTGATGGGACATTCACATGCCTAGAAAACTCTGTCCAGTTGACTGAGGGAGAAACTGAGGCTCAGATTAGGGGGTGCAGAGTGACTATACAAGGTCATATTCCATTTCACCACAAACTCTTCAATTATCCAGAGACAACTGATCCAGGCTGCATATCTAAGAGCATTGATATATTAATAGTGTTTTCTCCCAATATTGTTTTCATGGTTAACACCTTTTATTTTTTGCAGCAGCTTAAAAGATTCCCAGCCACGCTGCAAGGCACTCAGATTTGTGCAATGTTTACAATGACTTTGTTGTTCATTAAACAAATTTACCCAGACTAACCCAACATGAAAGAAATCATCTTGTTTACAGTGAGATCCTGACACAAATACGTGTAGCAAAGACAGACAAACACACATAAACCTGGATTGCCGAGTGGGACATGATTTGCTGCCGCATCCAATTTTTCTCATTAGAACCTGTTTTATTTGAACATGACTCAGTACCCCGTGTAAATGCGAGGTTGTTAATCTTATTACTATATGGAAAACAAATTAATTAGTATGCATGCTATTGGAGATGAGTTGTAAGGTTGGCGTTGGAAAGATTAGGAAAATACACTCATTACTGCAAATGATATCTGATATACATGTCTGATTCCACTTTAAGACTGGTTCCAATATATGGGTAACAAATATAGCTAATAAAAATCAAGCTTTTGTGCTTAGCATCTAAATGTTGGGATTTGCCAGCCACAGATATTCAGGCCTTCCTTGTTTTAAAACAAAGGTCAACATGATGAATAACAGCTTGGCGCTATCCCTCAGCTGAGACTCACCTACTGCAGGTACCTTCCTAGGTCCAGCTCCTGCCCCAAACCAAACCTACCTGGAGTCATCTTTTCTTTCTTCCACATACCCACCACACTTTGTATGCTCTTCCCTGAGCAATTTTTACCTTTTTCAGTGGTCATAATGAAAACACCTCATTTTCCCAGGGATCAGTGTGCTCCTTGAGGGTGGAAACTATATTCCAGTTGGAGATTCAAATATTGATCAGAACACCATGCTACAGAAACAAAGAATGAGAAAGCTCTTTATGTACCAGCATGTGACACCAAGCTATATTGTTAAGTGTACACCTATGAACTACCTCTGGAAGTATTCTAAGAACACTGATTACCAGATTGTGAGGGGACGCAAGTAGTTGAGGGAGAGAAGTAGGAAGAGGCTCTTCTTCAGATTCTTTTTGTGCCTTTTGAATTTGAGCCATACATATGTACTACCAAGGCAGAAAATATATAACAAATATTAAATTTAAATATAAAATCTAGTAAAAAAATTGGCTCCAAAAAAAACCCAAAAACTCAAAAAAATCCCACAAAAAAATAAAAATAAAAACAAATGTCATTTGGAGCACTAAAAACTCGGGAAGTCCTTTAATTAATAAACCTGTTTTATTTTAACTCGGTGTTACCAGACTTATTTCACCAGGGAGTTCCAAAAGAAACGTAAGGTATCCAGTGTTTCTCAAATGGTTCTGACCCTGAAATCCTTTCTTACTATCTCAGAAAACACAAGTGACCCACTAATGTGCTGAAGCAATATTTTAAACCAGAGAGTGGAAAAGGAGGTGGATACCGACTCTGCTACCAACTCTGTGAATATACCTGGGCAAGTCCTTTCTCTTCTCTGGGCCTCGGCTTTGTCATCTCTAAAATAAGCCAGCTAGAGGAGATTATCTCTGACATTCCTTCCAGCTCTGAAGTTCAGAAATTTTCTGGCAGGAATATATCAAAGATCTCCTCCAAATTGAGCCCATGCTTTGAGGAGCAGTTGGAAGCAAGGAGGTCTATGATGCTTGTTAAAAGAAGTTACAAATATGGGACTTTCCTGGTGATCCAGTGATTAGGACTCGGTGCTTTCACTGCCGTGGCCCGGGTTTCAATCCCTGGTCGGGGAACTAAGATTCCCGTAAGTCACACAGCACAGCCAAAGGAGAAAAGAAAAAGTTACAAATATACTTGATGTGGAATTATTTTCCCAGCTTCTCCAAAAACCCGAGGGATTAACAAACAGCCCAGGATATGCATATTTTTAAATGATAATTATGAAGACAATGTGGAATTATAATGATAAACTGTTAAGTGAGAAAGCTGAATACAAAGTTGTAACTACACTAATAAATTACCTACGTAGGACTTCCCTGGTGGTGCAGTGGTTACAAATCCACCTGCCGATGCAGGGGACATGGGTTCGATCCCTGACCCTGGAAGATCCCACACGCCTCCCATGAGCCTGTGCTCTAGAGCCCTCGAGCCACAACTATTGAGTCCACTACTGAAGTGGGCCCACTACTCAACTACTGAGTAACTACTGAAGCCTGTGGGCCTAGAGCCTGTGCTCTGCAACAAGAGAAGCCACCGCAATAAGAAGCCTGTGCACTGCAATGAAGAGTAGCCCCTCTCTGCAACTACAGAAAGCCCGAGCACAGCAACAAAGACCCAATGCAGCCAATAAATAAAAAATAAAATTAATTACTTAAAAAAAATTATCTATGTAAATTTTGCCAGCATGTAAGTCAACAGAAGAGGAACACTGAACAGTTCATTTGTTAGGATGGTAGGATTATGGATAATTTTTTCATTTTAATTTCCTTTATTGTTGTAACATTGTGCACGAAATAAAAATCTGGGGAAAAAACCACAATGCAAGCAACAGATAGGTACACTTTTCTGTATCTTTCATAAATCCTTTTACTGAAGAAAGGGATTAAATGTGGCTTACCATAGCAAATCATAAAATAAGACCCACATATTGCATTTCCTCTAGACCTTCCTACCCTTCTAGAATAAATTAAAATATAAACACCAGAGTTGATTTTTTTAAATCCAGGATTATCTCATTATTGTAAAGAGAGAAAATGCACTCCTTTTTTCTTTTGGATTAAAAGTTTCTCCAGCCAAGTTTCAGAGGTCTGTTCTTCCCTATCTTGCTGGTGGGCCTGGGTCCCCATTTCTTACATTACTCATTTCTCAACCTGCCGGGCCTCCACTCAGATGGATAGACAGTGGTGGGGAATGTCTAGTCAGATCAAGGGACACCAACTGGTCCTGCCTTGTGAAATGATCATGTTAATTTCTACCCAGGCTGCCCCTAGGTCCCCTAGGTCTGTTGTCAGGATCCCCTGAGATAATGTGTAGGAAGACACCAAAGTGCTTCGCAAACACTCCAGAACTGTGTCCAGTTGGATCTTTTTTCTTTAGGAGTCAGTATGGCATAATGGAGGAAAACTGGGGTAAAATCTGGGTGAGGTTGAGGGTGGGGGAGGGAGGAGGATTGGGTTTTAGGGAAGAAGTATAGTGTTAGCAGTTAAGAAATTTGGCTGTGAATTCAGAACTGGCTTTCAAATTCCAGCTCTGCCATCTCCTAACTGTGTGATCCTGAGCAAGTCTCAGTGTCTCTGAGCCTCAGAGTTCAGACTAGACTCACCTCATGGTGATAATGTATGTGAAACACAGTGCCCTGTAAATAGTGAGCACTGAAGAAATGTCAGTTATGCTTATGAGTCCTGCCTCTCCCACTAACTCAGTGTGGAAACTTTGGCAATTTCATTTTCTTCTCTGGGCCTTAGTGCCTCCATCTGTCAAAGGGGGCAAGGCACTGGATTTGATGGCCTTCCAGGGTTATTTCAGGGACAGTGGCTTCACGGTGGTGGTTGTAACATTGACCTTTTAAAGATAGATTTATGTGGAATTTGTAGCCCATGGGCACACAGCTATGGGGATGGGATTCTAGAAATGTTCTGCAGATTAGACTCTCGGGCCCATAATCCTGCTCCTGCTTTACTCCTGAATGTACTTCCCCCAGCTGACATTACAAGTCCACCCCTTCCAGCTGGGATTACTTGTCCAATCACATAGAAGAGATGTTGAAGCCCTCTCCCCGACCCCCTGCATTGTCTAAGCAGATATTTTCACAGGAAATTTACTATGCCACCTTGTTTGTTTCCTGAGGGCAACAACTAGGACCAATGGACAAAAGGGCAGAACTAGGACCAGATGCTACATGGAGGCCAGTGCATGTTCAATGAGGGAAAGCACTTCCTGGCAGTCATTCCATTAATACCAATTCCAAAAGGCACTAGTGAGCTCACTGTCCCTGGAGGTATTCAAGCTCAGGCTGAATGACTATTTACCGGGGTACTGTAGAGAGGCCAGCCTAGATACAACTCATACAATTTAATGAGGCTCACTACCCCAATTCCCTGTGCTATTAATGAACTATTTACTGATTTATTACTTAATTAGCAACACATTAATTGATAAACCACTAGTTGTACCATCTTAGAGGCTCTGGCCTATTTTGGCTTCTCTCTGAACAGAATGTCTACTGGAAGACTCCTGGAATTAGGAGTTGGTGGAGAATCAGACAGAAGGCATGACTTATGACTCATCCTTCTGGCCCTTCTTTCCCACAGAATGAAATTCTTTCTACAAAGTATAGGTGTGTGTGTGTGTGTGTGTGTGTGTGTGTGTGTGTGTGTGTGTAACTGTATAGTAGAGTTCATCTCATTAATGTTTTATTGACTACAATTATGTCTTTTCATTTTCCCTCTAGGATCTGAGGTTTTCTTCCCCTTTCAGCTCCACCTAGCTGTGTTTTTTCCCCCAGAAATTCTAGATTCAACATTGTCTTTTCAGAAATTTAGCAGCAGTATCATGACAGCTGTTAACCTACAGCTCTCAGATGTGCTTGAATTGAATTTTTTGTTCTTTGCTTTCTCTCTTGAAGTGCTGGTAAAGGATACTTCAAAAAGAACCACACAATTTTTCAACACATGAGTACTGTCGGCACCTTCCTATACAAACCTTCACTCATCGCTCCTGTCAAATTCTGGCCCATCTGCTCCTCTACCAAAGGAGAACTATATTTAGTCAACCAAAAAACATTTTCTTTAAACAGCCTTGGGGAATCTAGTAACAATGCTTTATTAAGCAATTGCCCAGCTACTGTATTATTTGGTCCTCACAACAGCCCTGAGAGGTACGTTGCGTGAATGGCAATTAATCTCCCCCTTATACAGGTTAGCAAACTGAGGGACAGGGAGGTGAAGTCATACTGTTAGGATATGATAAATGTGGACTGTAGAGGCCCAGTCCACAGAGGATTTCCCCTTCACCGCATTTATTCATTTGTCAGACTCACAGATGAGCTTTTGACACTGTCCCTGTTCTCATAAGAGAAAGCAAGAGGACAAATTGCTACATTAGTGTGACAAAGGCATTAGCAGCGGTGTGGGACCCATTGGGAGCCCGATATGTTCATTCGTGGAGTACCCAGGCATAATGCAGATATGAAAGCCCGTAGACGCAGGTGGCTGTGACCTCTGCTTAGCCAGAAGGGCTCAGCAAGAAGGAGGGTCTTGCAAAGATCAGAAAGAAGTTAAGATGTTCTCATGGGTGCCACCTGCAAACCTTAAGATTTCTCTAACATAATTCCTACCATATCTCCTTGGGGACTTCATTTCCTCAGCTGGCTCTGTCCTCTACCACTAAATCAAGTTCTCTGGAGCTGGGGCCCAAGGATCTGCATGTGACTCCTTTCACACTGAAGTTTAGAAGCTACTGTTATCAGGAACTGAGTGACTTACTGCCAGAAGAGCTGGAGTTCCAGAGGTAGAGCCCCGACCATGAGGACTGGACACAGTGTTCCATCTCAGACACACATGAACACAGACAAAGCAGAGCTCAGGGCTGTGTGGCCTGAGCAGTGAGTGGTGGCCATGGGCTGTAGCTCCGGGAGGGTGTCCCACAGTTGGAGGATTTCCTAAGGTGCATGAGGAACATTCCAGGCTGTTTGTTTTTTGTTTTCTTTTTTTCCAGGCTGTTTTTTTCTTTTTTCTTTTTTGGAACACTGCAAACTTCCCAGGGCAGAAAGTGAAAAACTGATAGAAATTAAGCTTTCCTGTGTTTCTCTCCTTGGTCCTAGATCCTTTTCCCTATCCCTCCCTTTGACCCTTGGGGCCACTCCATCTGGGAAGGGGAGACTCTGACAAGCTCAAGGGAGGTGTGGCAGGGGCTTGCCCACCTTATCCAGCCTCCTTCCTTTGCCCCACTCCCCAAACCACTGTGAATTCCTCCCCTCAGAAACATTTCCATTCCTATCACCCCTGAGCCCTCAGTCAGCTCTTCTCACAGCCTTTTATGTATACGTTGATATCCAGCAGCCTCACCTACAAAATGGGGATATTAGTCATGCCCCCTGTGTCATTATTTATCTAGCAAAATCCTACTCACCCTTCAACACTCATCTAGGTTACTCCCCCAGTGGGTCTCCTCTGGCCTCCCCCTTTCCAGAGTCTGGCTTGACCCCCCTGTTCTCCCACAGGCCCCCTTTGGCGACACCCATCCTCACACACTTATGGTCTAAGTAGAGGTCTGTCTCCCCTCTGGACAGGGCCTGGGGCTCAAGTGACATTACGCCAAGGCTCTTGACACAGGGCTGGGCATCCCTTCCCAGGGTCGCTGTGAGGATCAAATGACTGCTGCCTGGAGACTCCCAAAGGGCTCCTCCGTACACGTTCTTGCCCTCCTCTCTGGCTCTGTGCTGACCCCTTAGGTTGAGAAGGCAGGGAACCCCCATACCTCGGGCATCAGATTCCCCCACCTGGGTCTGGAGAAAGAGTTGAGGGCTATTGACTTAGACTCTGTGGCCCTTCTGGACCTAGAAGCGTGCCGCTCCTCCTCCCCGGTGTTCGCTGGGAAAAGGCATCTTCCTGGGTGGCCAAAAGGGCTTGAGGGGCAGAGCTTTCCTCTGGTCTCCAAAGCCGTCCTGGTGACGGGGCACTGAGCCTGCACTGAGGGCCTCAAGGGAAATGGAGGGACCAGGCACTCACGAGCTGGGCTTTGGAGCCAGGACAAAACCCAGCTCCAGGCTTAATTAAAAAGAGTGCTTAATCCCTCCTCCAACAAATGCAGATGGCCCACAAAGGAGGACAGGAACACCAGTGGCCAGGAAGACCCGAAGCCTTACAAACAAGCACTTTGGGCTGAGCAGGGCAGCTCCACTATGATCTGATACAATGACTATTGTCAAGGAGGGCTGTTTTTCCATGTTTTGGTATCCTTTTCTTCCCATTTTCTTTTGCTACCTAATTTCATGCATCAGAGGTCAAAAGACAAAAGGTCAGGCCTGGTTTAGAGGCAGCAAACTCCCCACCACCAGGAACGTGTGTCCAAAGGAGTCCTTAGAGGCACCGCCTGTAGACACCGGCAGGTTTCCATCCACGCCTAATTCTCTTTTGTCACTTCACGAGGTACATAAGTCTACATGCAAACTGCATGAGAAATGAGACACCAACTGCTATATCAAACTAGGAAAAAATTGCCCCCCTTTCAGTTCACCAAACTGTTTCCATCTCATACCTTGTTTGTCAGAATTTGTACCTAACAAGAAGCCCATCTTAAGGCTCTCTGTCTGCCTATGCACAGAACTATATATTATATGTATATATATTATATATGTAATTATACTATGTATAAACATATGCTGTAAATACAAAATCTGAATAGATACTCCTTAATTGTTTTGTTTTTTTTTCTGGGAGAATTTATAAAGATGTCTCCAGGAAATTACTGCAACTTGTCCTAAAAATTGCTTTCATTGAAATTTTAGCAGCATTTTAGTATGAATAATTTAGTATGATTCTTTTAGTATGAATATTTTGTCCTAGACCTCCAATCTTTTCAATGCTCCATTTTGGATTCTTAAGTAATAGTGGATTGTTAGTTTCCTTGTGTGATGAGTAGATACTTTTGTGAATACAGGAAAATACAGCATCATGATTTCCCATTAGAAATATGTTCCTGATTAAGAAGGGAAACAACTCTCTTGTTCTATTCTATGTTCATAAGCTCCTCATACCAACTTGCTATACCAAATGGCTTTCATCTGACTGAAAATAAATTAGGGGACATCTTTAATCTTTCTCACTGTTGACAATTTCTTAGTCGACTGGCATTCAGTGTCTGAAGGTCTGGCCCCCACCTCAAATACAAAGTAAAGGAGAATATGAGCAGTTTGGGAAGTGTCTCTGGTGACTGCTAAACACTGGGCTGGTTATAGGGCTTACTTCAAAGGCCCTTTGGACCCAAGACCAGCTCCTTTTCCCCATTTTATTCTGGGCTGAGTCCTGGGGGAAGCTACCAGCAAATAGCTGGTCAATTTGTTAAAAATAGGTAATCAGCAGCAAATCTGAAAGAATTTTAGAGCACACAGTTTTATTTCAGGCTCTCAAATCCAGACTGTTTATCCTGCCATCCGCTTTCCTCTCCATAAGACATCCCCTCAAAAGAAGTAATAAAAATCCGTCCAAAACCTGCCATGAGACTGAAGTACTCACTTGGTGATTTGCAAGGTCACACTACAGGCTCCAGGGAAAACTCCCCAATCCTGCTATGATCCTTTGCCACAGCTCTGAAGTTATCACAGAAAAATGGAGAATGAAGTAAGCAAGAACATTAAAGGACCTACTTACAGGAGTGCTTCACTTCCATTTAACATCCTGATCTGCATCCAAAAACTATAAGAATCGTTTAACCTGTGCACGCACTCAAAATCGCTTGTGAAGTAGGCTCCTTTATGTTCCAGTACTTCATGGCATCAAATTATATCACATTAAAATGTTCTTAGTTTAAAACATATTAAATAAATGCAAGTCAGGGTTGACGCATGAATATTTAAAGCTCACATTACATTACACGGAGAAATAGCAGAAGAAAAAGGGGGTGGGGAGAGATAACAGTTCATTATATAAATATTGGTAGAAATAAAACATCCTGCACATAAATTTTGTCCAGCAAAATATGTTCTTATTACTTACAAATCATGGTATTGTTAAATTTAAAAGGAAATATGAGAGGAAATAAACTGATTTACACTGTTTTCAATGTTAAATAATCAGTGCCAGTAAATCTTTTCAATGCCCCGTTTTGGATTCTTAGGTAATTGTGGATTGCTGGGAAGTGTTGGCAAATTTTAAATACAACTGACTCCTTATTTTCCATATTCATATATTGCGAGTGTAACTACAGCATAGTGAATTTTATCTCAAAATTCTCCAAGAGTTGCCTTCAAATCGCATCCCTGTATACGGCATATACTTGACGTCTGCCATGTGTACCTGTGCGCTGGAAACCAGTCGTGGAACTGAATTGAATTACTGGATTTGAGTTGAAATGAACCCATCCAAATAACCCAAGTCTCCGCTGTTTGAGGCTTCTCTCAATAATACTTTTAATTAAAGCTAGAACGGCAGTGAAGTAAAACAACAATAGCAATAACCCCCCAGGAGCATCAGATTCCCAGAACACAGCCCCATCGTGTTTTCTAGCACTACCCCTGTGTTTCTGGGTGGCAAGCTGTTAGCACATGGTGTTTCAGCGAGCCAGTAGCCGGAGCTCGAAGCCCCTTATGTGCAGAGGACCCCAGTGCCAGCAGAAATGGGTACTTCAACCCAAACGATTCCTCAGCCCTTTCCCACCGCAGGCGCCGATTGAAAACCTGCTGCGGTGGCTGGCCTGCGCTGCGCGCTTTTTTGCGCTCTGTGGCCGGGGAGTTGCCAGTGGAGAGGTGACCCCATCCACCCGGGCGCCGCCCCTAGGCAAGCGCCAAGCTTAGGCCTTGAGAAACCTACTCGGGGACTCGGCATCCACCCTCAATCCTGACACCATCCAGACCAGCAAACGCAGCGGGGAGGGGCTGGGCATTAGCGGCTCGTCCTGCAGAAGGTGCGGTGCCACGTGCGCGCTGCGCGGACCCCGAATCCTGCGAGTCCAGCTGCGGCCTCAGCTGCTCCCAGAACTGGGCCCCCAGCTTTAGGGCGGGGCCTCTTCCTAGCTTTCTTGCCTGGACGTCGGTTGCCACCCGCCCTCAGAGTAGGCTCCAACCCAGAGCCACAGGATTGGAGTCGTTCTCCGCGGCTTCTCCCAGGGCTCGCACAGAGGGAGGCCCAGAGGCGGACCGCGGTGGTCCAACCCTTGCTGAATTCCGGGCTGGGGGTCTCGGGGTGGCGCCGGGCCGAAATCGAGCCTCAGTCTCGGCTCCACAAACCCAGGAGTCTTCAGGCGTTTCCTGGCCGAATAGCAGAGCCCGACCTAGGCTCCTTGCCTCCCGACGTCGGCCTCCCCCTCCCTGGACTGCAGCGTCTTAGCTGGAGGGAAACTCGCAGCGTGCCTAGGCCAACCCCTTCTGCGATTCTTTTCTTTTCCTGTCACTCTCTGTTCTCGGTTTCTGCTTTCTCCCTCTCACAGAATGCCAGAGCGCGCAGGGGCCTTGGAGGAGCCTCCGCGCCAGCCCCTTTCCTGGGTCTCCAATCTGCCTTTCGCACAGTCTTGTCTCTCCCTCTCCATATTTCTTTCTTTATAGATTCTCCCCGCACTTCCTCGCTTTTTTAGCCAGCTTGTCTCTCTGCTTCTCTAAAATTTGCCTCTCCTTTTCTCCCCCGGCATAGCATTAAACAAATCCAGGTGTATCGAGGTTGGAGACGTTCCGGCAAAGTGTACAGGAAAAAAAAAAAAGCCTTATTCTGTCCTCGGGACATTTCCGGTCACTACACTTTGGCTTTCCCTTGAGGTGGTGCCAGTGCTGGTTCAGCCACGCAGGCCGCAGCTACCAAGGCGCCGGCTCGCTAGCTCTCGCTCCCTAGCTGTGTCTGCGTATGTTCGAGCGTGGATTTGTGTGTCGATGGTTGCAAACTAGGGCAAGTTCTCCAAATCGAAAGCTGAGCGGAGTTGGGTTTCTAGGATTCTAGGGCTGCGGGAAATTGAGTGGGGGATTTTGGCGGGGTCCCAATGCCGATCTGAGCCTAGACTCTACGTGCCCATGGCCCCTGTCCAGTATCTCTAGGGTCGCAGCATCAATTCCGGG
Organism: Hippopotamus amphibius kiboko; assembly: GCF_030028045.1. Taxonomy (NCBI): domain Eukaryota; kingdom Metazoa; phylum Chordata; class Mammalia; order Artiodactyla; family Hippopotamidae; genus Hippopotamus; species Hippopotamus amphibius. The sequence continues at coordinate 36,897,188 of NC_080187.1, forward strand.
TCCCCCGAAGAGATTCGCCACCTTCTCCGCGGCAGAGAGCTGCCCCTCGGTCCAACGCTGCGGGAGTCCGGGAGGTCCGAAGCCGCTGGCCAGGCGCAAGGGGACGGCAGGGTTGGCAAGGGGATGGCGGTTGGGCCTGGGTACCCCGCGGGGTGGGGGTGGGGGCTCTGTGAATTGTGGGCACTGGCGCCACACGACCGGCGGGGTTATGAGTAAGGGCGGGCGCCCCCTCGGGAACGCATATTTGTTTCGCGTTGGTCTGCAGCGCACAGAGTACGACGAGGCGGCGCGGGGGTCAGGTATTTCCGAGCACCGCGAATCCACAGCTCCTGGTGCATGGCCTAATCCTCTGCCCTTCCTGCGTGCGGACAGGAATGGAGCAGTGGCCGGTGTACCCTCCCTAATCCAAAAGCCCCACAAAGCCAAACACACACGCAAAACTCACCAATGCATCCCACAAACACAAAAACTAAAGCCAACACACGAAAACATAAACCAAAACCCCCATCAAACGCACTGCTCATAAAAACAAAATCAAAATCGAAGAAAAGACACAGGCAAACAAAATTCACCTAACGCAAAACACAAACGACAACCACTAGTACAAAATCAAAACACCGCGCAGAAAGAACAGCCTTCCAAACGACACACAAAAAGACAGCCTACAAGGACAAAGTACAACACGCGCACACAATTAAAACATAATACAGAAAACAAAACCCACCCAAAAGACCAAGGCTCACAGAGCAAAACCCGCTAAAATGAAATCCACGAACAACCAACACGCTAAACACCCGAAACAAAAGACTCTCGCGTGGATAATGAAAAGAAAACAAAAAACAAAACAAACCCTCTAAATAGAAAACAAAAACAAAAAACCCAAACGACTCCCGTCCCCAGCCCGGGGTGAAATGTCAATTCCGGGAGGGCTTTTGATCTCTAGGCGCGGACAGGCCGCTCCTCCTCGGCGCAGCCTCCCGGCGCGGGTTAGGCGGGAGAGCGGGAAGCAGGGGCTGCGGCCGGGTTGCGGAGGGAGAGACGAGCGCTCGGAGATGGCCAAAAATCAAGTCGCCGGGGCATGGACCCGGACGCGTAGGCTGCAGGAAGAGGCTGCGCAGGGGGACTGCGCAGACTACTTGGGGGGGGGGGGAGGGGGCCGCCGGGGAATCCACAGCCACGTTTCCGATAGTGGCGAAAGCGGCTCAGTGGATAAGCGATGTCCGGTTCCCGCGTCCCCCGCCCCCTTTTCTCGAGCTCTGGGCTCTTCCCCCCAGGTTGCGGCCCATCCTCGTGACCACCCCCTCCAAAAAACAAACAACACTTTCGCTGAGGACGATTCACTTTTCGAAACTGCCATTGTCCGGCGGGCCAAGAGTCCTCCTGCGGATCTCTCCCCCGCCCTGGAGAAGCTTGCCCCTGCGACCACCCCACAGCGGGGCCCCACGAGCTTCCAGTGGCCAAGCCTAGCAGCTGGACTCGGGACTTGGGAGGAGAAAGGGGAGGGAAGTCTTGAGCCCGGGCCGAAGAGAGCGGGCTGGACATGCCAAACCTCTGCCCGGTCTCTTTGATTTCCCCTCTGAAATCAAGTCTTGGGGCTCGGGGACGCCGCAATGTCTCGGGGCTGGAGGGCAAGGGGATTCCACTTATGGGCCGGGGTAAGGTGTCTGGAACTCCCGCCAGCCTCCAGGACCTCCTGAGACGGTTCTGCTCAGCCCAGGTGCTCCAAAGCGGAGGCCCGGATTTTATCTCCAGCATTTCACAGCTTAACCTGTGTGCTCGGGGCCAGGATGGGACATGGTGTGTGGATGGGCTCTGGGACCAGGAATGGTACCCGGGCGCTCTGGCACTGCCCTAGAGTCAGGGACACAGCAATAGTAATAGAGCTGCAAAATGGGGTGGGGGTGGAGTGGATGAGAGCTCTGGGGGGCGGGCGCCGCCCTAGGGGTGAATCTGAGGAAACTGGAACGCCCCCCTCTATGCCTGGCAACACTGCTTGCCTCTAACCCCCTTTCAAAGGCACCTGCTTGGCAGGGTGGTTAATTTCTTAAAAAACAAAAACGCGGCCTGCACCCTCTTCCGCGGCGGGGTTTGCACCTCAAGGGGTCACCGGCCTCGCGCACCGAGCAGAGGGCCGCAACACCCAGACGCAGGGATTTGTAGAAGGTGCGGCCGCGAGGCCAGGGCTCCCGGCCCGCCTACGGTCGGCCCCTCGCCGTTAGAGAGCAGGTTAGCGCCCGGCTCCGTCTGAAGCCTTCCTTCCCTCCCCCCCCACCCCCCTATAAAAGTCCTGGGCGGCGCGGCGGCAGTATTGCTGCTTTCCCGGCCTCCCGCACTATTCCGGCCCGGCCCGGCCCGCCCCGTCTGGCCAGCTGAGCAGGCCGGGCCGCAGAGCGCGGACACCCTTTCCCAGTTCGGGGCCGGCAGTGCGGGGCGGCACGCTGGGGGCGCGGCGTGTCTGGGGACATCTTGTGATGTTGGCGAGAACAGGACATGATCTCACATGGCGAGAAGCTCTTTAGTTCCTTAATCATTTCACGGTGCCTTCGGACGCTTTTTTTCCACCTAAAACGTTTAGTTTCAGCTCAGTGATCAGCTACCCCAGCTCGGCGGGGGAGCGGAAGGCTTGAATTATTCCGACCTGTGAGCGGCCCCTGACACCAAAAAAAAAAAAAAAAAAAAAAAAAAAAAAAAGAAAGAAAGAAAGAAAAAAAAACAGAAGCACAAAAAAGTGGAAACTTTTTTTTCCCTGTCCATTACATCAAGTTCTGAAAAATCAAAATGGATTTAGAGAAAAATTACCCGACTCCTCGGACCGGCAGGACAGGTAGGACCTGGATAACGGGCTCTAGGCGTGCTAACTCAGAGACCCAGCCGGGCGCTGGTCCTCCAACACGTCGGCCCTGGGGGAGGGGGTGCGCCTCATTTTCGCAGGGATTGACTGCGCGTCTGTCTGTGGCATGTTTCTTTTCACCAAGCTGTTCACACACTTCTGCATCAGTCCAAGTGTTTGCGAGTTTGCGTGTGTTTTTCTCTGTTTCTGAATGTTTATTTGGATGTTTATCTGGCAGTCTGAAAGTTTGTTTGGGTCTGTGTGTTTACATAGGGGTTCAGAGTGTGCATGAGTGACAAAGAGTTTGTGTCCTTATATATATATATATATATATATATATATATATATATAGACCCCCACACACATATATATACATATGTGTATATATATATACATATTATCAAAAATTTTGAGTGTGTTTTGAAGAATCGATGTGCCTGTGTGTGTGTATCTTTATATTCATGAGTCTGTTAGTATGTGTTTATAAGTTGCTATTCCTGGATACTGTTCTTCTGAGTACCCAAAATGTGTGTCTGTGAGTGGCATATGTGTAATTTGGATGAGTGTCTGAGTGTACATCTACTCCTTTAAGGATCTGTGTTTACCTGTCACATCCCAAGTGATTCTGGAAGTGAGAATAAGATGGTTACACCAACCCCTCCATTTTTGGATGTCAGCAGCTGTTCACTGTGCACATGCCAACGTACATGAAAGTGCCTGCCTCTAGGCACAAAGATGGGTCTGGGACCTGTGGGGGTCTGTTGTATTCAGTCTGCCATCAGTCAGGCTCAGGTTTCCATTCTGTTGAGAGAACAGGAGTGGAGGTGTGCAGCCCTTCAGTGTGTGGTGGACACTGCTTCACTCTGTGGGTACTGTTGAGCCTACCATTTGTACAAAAGAGTTTCCTGTTGCAGGCACAACTTTGACAGGTGAGAGGAGGCTAGCTGTGACATTTCTAGGGACCCCCAGCCTGCCTAAGCTCTTACCTAGACAAGCCTCTGACACTGTTTTGTGTGTGTGTGTGTGCACACGTGCGCACGTGTGCTGAGGTTTTATCTTGTGGGTGCCAGGAGGAGAGCACAAGTAGGTGGACATATGTGCCTAACCAGGACAATTAGCTCTGAACCTATGTGCACAAAGGTCTTCCTGGCACAGAGCCTGGTATGCCTCCCACAAGCCCAGGCAGTGAGTGGCAGGGTGTGTTTATATCTGAGAGGAGGTGGCAGGCAGCAGGAAGCTTCTGTCTGCCCCGAGGTAAAAGCCAGGTATGGGCACCTCTTTTACTCATTAGGCCAAATGTGCTAAACCCCCATCCAAACACACTTCTGGCTCTGACAGAACTCCCCTTCCCCTGTCCCTATGGCTATGTGAGCCCCTACCTCCTGCTCTAAATACAGGTTAAAAAGCAGAGAGAGAGAGGTGGGGTTGGGGGCAGGGAGGGGGGCGGTGAACTTGTATCTCAAACCCAGGACAACTCCCTAGGCATATATGTGTTTCCAAAATCATGAGTGAAGAGAAGTTAGGGCAGAAATCTAAGAGGCAGGGAATTGAAACGGATTCCCCAGGGTGAAGGCATAGGAAAGGGAAACGGGAAACCCCCTCTGCTCCATCCCCACTCTCCCCACTACTCCGCAGTGGGTCCCTTAGTAGGTGAGACTCCAGAGCTGTCTGCACTGGGGACTATGGGGTGTGTATGTGTTGGGAATGGGTCAGAGGCCTGTGAGGGTCCGTGAGAGGGTCTGCATGGCTAGCCCGGCTGCCTCTCCCAACAAGCTGTCTACGAAGACTGTAATTCATCGCGGTCGATGGGCTCTTTGATTAGTTCAATCGCCTGAATAATCGTTTAATCAATAAAGCATTTCGTTCCCCTGCAAGACAGGCCTGGGTGGGGCTCGGGACCCCTAGGCTGGCCAGAGTTTAAAAATCTGGAGAGCCATGCCCCCTCTTCACCAAGGGGTTGGGTGAGGGCCCTGCCAGGAAAGGGCAGTATCTCAGGTAACACTACACGTCCGCCTGTCTGCACCAGCCTGGAGGCTGGGGAAAAAAAGAGAGCTGGGAAACTGGGCAGGCTGGGGGTGTCCAGGTCTGGTTTTGGGGTTTATGCTCAGGCCTCTCCCCTCTTCCAACTTCAAGGCCTTTTATGGGTTGCTTGACAGCCCTTTCCCTCCTTCAGAACTGTATTCCATGCCTTCTCTCAACCTCAGTTTCCCCATCTGTATAATGAGGAAGGCATAGATGCCCTTCTAGCTGTAAGCCCAAGGTCGGGTGAGTTTCTACCTGAGCAAGGAGCCACTTCAGGATATTCTTGTCTAGCCTCTAACTTGTGGTACCAAAAAAGGAAAAACTGAGGTCCAGAGAGGGACAGGAACTTATTTAAGATCATAGAGGAGATATGGAGGGAGTAGGACTGGAAGGTAATTTTTCTGCCCCTAAACCTCTCATTTTTGCAGGAAAGGGTAATAGAGACCTAGCCTCCCCCTCTCCCCCTGGCCATGGCCCCTCTTGGAGGAAAATGGCAATTAGGCAAGTTAGTTGAGGTGGGGGTCAAGGAGTCCCAAGGCCAGGAAGACCAGGATAGGCTGAAACTGCCTGCGTGGATCTTGGCATCCATTCCCCTAACTCTGGAATGAGCCTGGTGGAATAATACCCTCTACCCATGGATCTTCATCTTTCAGAACCTTGGGATTCTTTTCAGGGATTCTTTTCAGATGCTTGGGAAAGCTGAGACCTAGGAGAAGCAGGACCTGCCTTTGGGAGAAATAAAAAGTAGTCCCAGAGTCTCTGGCCTTTGAGGTGCGCTGGTAATGATAATAAACCCCGACAAAGTCACTTTACACAGTTTTTGAAAAATCTGGCTAAATTCTCCCCTTTTTCTCCCACTCCGACCATTCATACAAACAGACTTGGGCCAGGTAGCGCAGACCTCTGATTCAGGCATAGGAATCATGCAGGAACCGGCTCTGACCTGACTAGCTGTGTAATTTAGGGTTAGTTGCTTTCTCTATTTGATGCTTTTTAAATGAGGGTTAGAGAGGACCCACCAAATTAGGACAGCACCATTTGGGCATCTCTGGCTTTCTCGAACTGAAAACCAATCTGAGCCCTGTAGGCCTCGCTTTACCCAAAGCAAGAGCCAGGAGATGGGCTGGACTTGGGCTGCAGGAGTTGATTTCTGGCCCAGTGAGCACTGTAGCAGCCCCAACCCCCAGAAGCTGCTGGGTGCAGGAGAGGCTGGCCCAGGGGGAGGGAGAGGGGAGGCGGGGAGGGTGTGTGTTCCGAATAAAGCCAGGTTTGTGTGTGGAGACCGATGTGGACATTCCTCTGAAGGTGGTTTCTCAAACATTATTCTCAATGGGCTTTCTTTCAATAGCAAAACTTTCAAAAGTTATTCGATCTACACAAATTAAATTCCTCCCTGGAGGATTTCCTTTCCCGGTCTCTGGCCTCCGATGCTTAGCACAGGGCCCGGACCAAAGTCATGCTGCAGCGGAAAGAAAACACACGACTGTTGCGCACAGCGAAGTCCCACCGCATTCAGCGCAGCGGTGTGGAGACCAGCTCCCTGATAGTCTTTCTCTCCTGGACCCAGACTCGTGGGCTGGTGAGCTTTCGGAGGCAGGACTGAAGTGGGTGCCCGGCTTGGTCAAGGAATCACTGTGTTATCCCGTGATAGTCAAGTAACTTCTTTGGGCCTCGATTTGGTGGCCTATAAGGCTGGGTTAGGTGGCCAGGATATCTGATGGCGCCTCTTGGCATTAGAAGTTCTGGGAGGCCGGCACGCTCAGGGGACTGTAAGTAATCCTGCATCAGGAGGGAAACTCCCTCTGCCCTGCGCACCACAAGGTGAGAAAGGGGACTGCCCTCGCTGCCCAGGTTAGGCTGCCCAACACCCTCCAGAAGCCGAAAGCCTTCTGTGTGAAATGGGAACCCGACCTATTCCTGTTCGAGTGATATATGTTGTTCCATTCAACCCTGACAGTACTTCGGAGGGATTTGGTCCAAGCTGCACTGGTATCGGAAGGAAAACTGGTTTGTACAGACATATCCTAGCTGGGTTCCCTTCCTCCCCCCAAAAAATTTAAAAAAAGAAACCCGCCCTGCCATCCCAAGAGTGGCTCTGGAGAAACCCTTCTGAGAAAGAGGTTTCCGGTTCACAACGTTTCTGCTACCCCCGACTTGCTATGTGACCTTGGACAGGTAGCCTCCTGTCTTGGCCTCAGGCTTCATATCTATAAAATGGGGAAGGCATAGCCTCAGGGCCTTTTTAGCTCTAAGACTTTAGAATCTGAATTTCTAGGCCTGAACTAGAGTGGGGCTGGAGGTGGAGGTGTCACTGGCTGCGACCCTTGGAGCGTCCCCATACTCCTGGCTCTCTGGTGGGAACGCAGAGCCACCACGTCGAATTCTTAGCCCACTTTTGATCCATCGAGCGCCACCGGGTGGAACGAACGTGGGAACCCTAACGCATCCTGGTCCCTCTGCGAGAGGTTGCAGTTTTCTGCTCCAAGACGAGAGGGGTGTGGTCAAAGATCAGGACAGGCGGGGTTCCAGACGTAGGAGAGGTAACACCGCCACCCCACCCCAGTGCATACGTCAGCCTCCTTGGCCCCCAGAGGACTTCCTGGGTCTGTTTTCTGCAGCTGTGTCCTGGAGGGGGTGGGGATGGTGTTACCCCCGGAAACTTATCTACCGTTCAGGGGCAGCTGGATCTGGGACAGGAACAGAAGATGGGTCTGAGGGCTGATCCCATGTACGAGTGTGAGAAATTGGACAGAAGTAGAGAGAAGGGAGATGGAAGTAGAGAATAATCTGGAAGTCCGAAGTAGAGAATAATCTGGGAGTCCTCCCAGGGTTAAACTGTGCTCTGTCCTCCTTACAAGCCCACATCCAGAGCAGGCATCTCAGAGCCCTTGCTTTGGTAGATTTATGTTTAATATTAGAAGATCATCACTTATGAATGTGAAACGGTGGGTCTCGGGACACGGGAGTCTTCTGTTATTCTTCCAGGGCTGGGATCCGGCACAGGCAGGTGCTCACAGGTGTAGAATGGCTGTCACATGATTCCATTTCAAAGTCCAGTTCCTTTGATTGTGGTTCCAGGGCCTCCCACCCCTGAGAAACTGAGTCTCGCTGGCCAAAGACCCTGCCCTTCTGGATCAAAAGAGTTCTTCTAGAAATCCACCCATCTTGTCTTAAAAGCGACAAGAACGTCCCCAGGAGAGGGAAGATCGTGTTTTCTCGACAACGGAAAGCTGCAGCACAGCAGCGCGCTCAGCTCTGCGTGGCCCTGGCAGATTGAATGCGCCTGCCCACCCACCCGCTTCAGGGACTGGATTCATTCAGTTCCCAAGAGGCCTTGCTCCGGATGCAGAATTGCCCTTGAAAACAGAAGCCTTCAGCTCCACTCATCTCTAGCCCCCAAGGCATCTGGCAGCTCCTGGTCTGAGGCTGGAAAGATGGGCTCAGGGCTCAGTGTTTGGGCAACCTAGTCCAAAGCCTCAGATAGACTTCTCCCCAAGGAACACCCTGATTACTAACTTTAAAGGAGTGTGAGATTTCCCCCCTCTATGTCTCTGCCTACCGTTAGCTCAGAATTGGGAACCCTTCAGTTGGAGCGGGGGAGGAGGGTGGACAAGGATGCAGCAGCGTCAGCTTAGTAGGCTCTTGATGAAACTATGAAATATCTCTGCTGGAAAGAGCCTTCATTAAAAACTAGGTAAGCCAACTGTCCATTTTACAGATGAGGAAACTGAGGTCAGTATAGAGCAGATGTGCACATACTACTTTTCCATCGCAAGTCTGATGGTGCTGAGATTGAAAGCCGGATCCCTACTGAGCCCCGTGTTTTCCTTCAACATCCGGTGTGTGTGTGTGTGCGCGTGTGTGTGCGCGAGCGCGCGCGCGCGTTTTCTGGAGACTGTTTTCCCCACCCTCACTCCCCACCCCCTATCCCTGACTTGGCTGCCCTCAATCCCTCAGGGCATCCCAGGGTTCCAATGCCACAGAGGGGAGGCCAGGCTCCGCCGGACCTGCTGCGGGACTCTCCAGGCACTGTGTGGATCCCCTTTCCCCTCCCCCAACCCGCGCTCCACTAGGCCTTCGCCCCGCGCGTTTGTCAATGAACGTGGCGCCGCCGCCTGGGCCCCGCCCCCCATTCTCTCCCATTGCCCAGGTATCGGCTAATCAGGCGGAGCCCGCCCGTTGCTCAGCCAATGGGGCGGTGTCTTGGGTCTGAGCCGGCTGCCACCGCTCTGATTGGCTCGATGAAGTGTGATTGGCAGGTTAGCCCCCGCCCCGCCCCCGCCCCCGCCCGGAGGGAGGCTGAGCCCCGGGCGGCGCTGTCCACACGCAGCGGGTCCTGAAAGCGGCTCCGGGGCGGCGCGGTGGCGCACTGTGCGCGCCGAGCAGGCGGAGGGCTACCGCCGGCGGCGGAGGCAGCAGCGCTGGGAGTCAAAGCCGAGGGAAGCTGCCTCTCAGCACCTGCAGTCCTGGCGGCCTTGGTCCAGGGGACCTTTCGCTCTCTCCTCTGTCCCTCGCTCTACGCCTGGGGCAGGCGCGGCGGCCGTCCCGGAAGAGGCAACTGAAAGACAGTCGAACCAGATCCCCGAGGGAAGGCAGCGGAAGCTCGAAGAGTTGGTGGATGCGAGACAGATACTCAGGCGAGGAGGAGACCGTCGCTGTTGTCCCCATTCCTGGTTCCGGCGATGAGGGAGCAGCGGGGGCCGCGGGAACTTTGAAGGCAGTGGGTCCCAGGGTGTGAGGGCTGCAGACTCCGGGGGACTCCGGAGTCTTGGCCCCAAAGTCAGTGGCGTAAGCGTCTCAGAACCCGCCGGGACCCCAGCGCCGCTAGAGAGGAAGTTCTTTGCAACTTCGTCCGAGACGTCGGAGAGCCGGGTGGAGAGAAGCTGAGGCGGCAAGTCAGAGCCCCAGAGACTCAAAGAAGCAGAAAGGGAAGGGATCCGGTGGAGACCGAGGGATCTAGGAGAGACTCCAGAGAAAGCGAGGCCGCGGAACCAGCCTGGCAGCCCTCGGGCCTCGCTGCCCCCCGAGTGAAGCCAAGGGCTGTGTGTCCCACAGGCCTCCTTAGAGCCGCTCCTACAGGAGGCCGGGGGGCGCCAGGCCGTCCCGGAGGCGGGCCCTAAACTATGCCCCCGAAACTGCGGGCGCCTTGGCCGCAGCTACCCCGGGCCGGGTGCGGAGCCGCTGAGTGAGCCAGCCCGGGAGGGAAGCCACTAGGAGTTGGGCGCACCGCTCCCAGCCGGACCGCACTAGCGCCGTTTTCCGCCTCTAGGATCAGCTCTTGGCGATCTCCGGCAGCGCGGCTCTGAGAGAGGACCCGAAGCTTCAGCAGTGTTTTCTGAGCCCAGCTCGCACAGTTCCCGGCCTGGCGGCGTGGCTCCGTAGCCTCGCCGGGCAGCCCCTTGGCGCCGAGAGGCGGCAGCGTGGGCCGGCCTGCAGTCTGGAGCGCCCCGATGGAAATACACTGTAAGCACGACCCGTTTGCATCCATGCATAGTAAGTAGGCGGCGAGCTCGCTTCTCTAACTCTCCCGCCGGGACGGGGTGGGGGGTGCCGGACCGTGGGGCAGGTACTAAGGACGGGAGGACCCAGGACTTTTGTGGCCGCGCAGTCAAGTTTGCAAAGTGCAGGGCTCCCAGGCAGGGAATGTGGAGCAAAGCGTCCGGTCGACCCGGCCGGAGCACCTAGCATCAGAAATCCCGCCTGCAGCAACCGGGTAGTGTAGGCAGCGAGCTGCAGCCTTTCCAGGGCTCCGGCAGCAACATCTCAGCGTGCGGGGAGAATGATGACTCGGACCCGGAGAGGGCTTTGGGCCCGGCCATTTGGAGGGCTCGAAGTTGTAGGCAGAGGTCAGTCTGAGTCTCAGACAGAGCCCCACACTCCAACCCTGATGACGCCTTTTTCAGCCGAGGGGCTGATCAAAACTGGGGCTTGGAGGGAAAGGGGGGCCCCAACAGTACCTGTGTGCTTGTATGTGTGGCAGAAGAGGTTGAGAGCCAAGGCAGGACACCAGGTCCAGAGCTCCAAAGGCATCCTGGAGTTGAGGAGTGGGATTTGAAAAATCAACGAAGTAGCCGTCCCTGAGCTGAGCTTCTGCTTAGAAGCTGCCAGTTCCTATAGAGACCCTTAAAGACACTATCAAGTCCTCTGCAGGACGCTTGCCTCATGATGGCTTCTCCCCTTAAAAAAAAAAAAATCAAGAAGAAGCCAATTAGTCACCATACAGGCACCCTCGCCTTCTGAAAGACACCGCGTGTGTAGGAGACGGGAAAGGTCATTTTGGGCACAGGCGAGGCCGGCCGGCTGCCTGACCTGTCGGGATCTGCCAGTTCACCCATTAGCACAGCTTCCCGTGAGATGAGCGCTCCTCTCACGGTGAGTTAATGCCGGATTAGATTCGGAGATTTCGAGGAAATTCCAACTGGAACGAATCGTATTTCCCTTCTGAGTGCTGCAGAGCTGGGCTGAAGCAAGGCGCCAGGCAACCAGCCGGGTACCCAGCTCGGACCCTCACGGGCTGCAGGTCAGGGAGTTGCTTCCGCGCTGGGAGCCCTCCCCAAGCCTTCAGACAGCCAAGGATCCTGCTTACCTAGCCTTGGATCCCCTATTTAACAAAGGCAGCAGAGACCCGGCTGGAGAGAAGGCAAGCTTCCCCGGGGCGAATATGTCTGTTTCTGCCCCTGAGGGCCAAATGGCCTGGTAGGCAGGGAAATGCTGATCTAGGCTGCAGGGGCTGGCTTCGGGCAAGTCAGTTTCTCTTTGTGTCAGTTTCCCAAGTCTGAGGTCGTCCACCAAAGCGGCTGGGAGATTTGGAGAGGAGCCGATTGATCGTATTCCAGCCCAAACGATTCCTCACTGTTTGGGGCCTATGCCAAAAAGGTTTCCAGTCCATGGTGACCCCAGCGCCCCCAGCAGCCGTCTTCTGCGCAGACTTAGCCGGGCTCAGGGGAGGCTCTGATCTCACATAGTGAGCCAGAAAGCAAAGGAGTTGGGGTCAATACTCTGAGATGTGACCAAGCCCTTAGCTCAGTCAAGGAGCAATTTGAGAACAAAACGGGGAGGGCTGCTGCCCTTGCGCTTCTATCTTCGCCTGCGGGAATCCGCTCACTGCCTCCTTCTGCACAGAGCCTGGAAGCCCAGAGGTTGTGCCCAGGTCCTTGGGAAGATAGCATCAGAACTGGGGGTCTCATGGCTGTGCATGAGGGTGAAGAAGGCAGCTCCTTCCAGGTGCAGGTTAGCCAACCGCTAATTCCTGTCTCTGTCCCTCCTTGTCCCAGCTCTCATCAGCCCCCTCCTTGAGAAGTGCTCCCTCCTTCCATTTTCAATTTCCCCTGCAGCACAGTGGGGGCTGGGCCCCAGCCTGCCTAGCTTCCAGAGCTGCCTTCTCTAGAAGTGCCCTTGGTTCTGATGCCCAAAGCTATTTGCTTGCACAATGGAGGCCCCACTTTGGAGCCCCAATTTGTTGGAGATTGAGTGGAGGGGTTCGCAGTAGATCCTGAGAGGTTTCCTGGTTGATAGGGGCTCAGACCAAGTCCCACCTTTTCATCTTCCTTCCTGGTGCTGGTCAGTTTCTTCCCCCAACTCATTTCCTCTCTCCCGCACTGGAGCAGGGTGGCTTCTGTGGGGAGGTGGTGTGGGGGAGGGGCAGACACTGCCCGGATATGGGCTTCTGAGTTCCCTTGCCTCCACCCCCAGCTATGGTTACCAGTTATAAGGCACTTTTATAGCCAGTCTCCTACCTGAGTGTCTTCTAAACTTTCAGCTACACCCATTTTACAGAGTATGATATTGAGGTCAAAGAGACAAAAGGACTGACAGGAAGTTCACATGGACAAAGCTGGAGGCAGTCTTTCGAGGATTCACGGAAGGGGAGAGAGAGGGACTCAGATTCCAGAGAGTGGGCAGTAGAAATCTGGGTGGTTACACACAAGTGCAAGGCACTGTCTGTCTGATTTAAATATGTCTGTATCCATGACCCCACTGTCCATGTATGTCAGCACCTGTCTGTTGGTTAGAGAGTCCATTAAGGAGATTTTATCCCTGCTCTTTCCTGTGTTCCTGTTTGCGTGTTTGTTGTCCCTTCATTCATCCTCTCCTATGTCAACAGGAGCAATTTCAATGACCCTATGGATCCTGGAGTTCAGTCTACCACTGAGTCAGCACAGACCCTCTCCCCAAGACCCTATGCCCAGACATGGTCTTTGGGGGTGTGGACAGGGGGACCCTGGTGGGCAGCATGTCCTTATTGGGGCCTGAGGAGCATCTGTGGAGTCCAGCCCCTCCCAAACTAGAGCCACAAAGGCCCCAGGGGTGTCTGCAATTCAAGCCTTCTCCCCTGCCCTCCCCTATTCCAAACCCTGCTCTGTCTGCCCTGTGGGGGAGGGGCTGTGTTTCTCTTGTATCTGCGTGTTGGTTTCCTGGTTTTTGCCTTGATTTGTTTGCATCTGTCTCTATGTCAGTCTCTCTGTAAATTCTGCTTGGCCCTGAGAAGTGTAGCTGAGTCCACGTTTCCCCCCAGTACCTCCCATATGATGAGCCCTCACTCAGCTGGAGTCCATAGGAAGTAGAGGCTGGGACTTGGCTTCTCTGAGGAAGTGCGGGGCTAGAGCTGGGGTCCCGGAAAACAAAGGTTCCCCTCCACGGATGTCCCCAGTCTTCCAAATGCCCCCATGCTGGGCTTCCTCCGTTTTTCTCATCTCTCTTCTTGCCTCCCACTGTATGCCACATTCACCTTTCTTTTCTTTCTCTTCACCCTGTTCTGGTCAATCCATTCTTTTTTCTCCTTCTCTTTATTTCTAACCTGAGGCTTCCCTTCCAGGTTCTCTCTCCTTGCTGTCTGTCTCATCTCATTGAGTTCCTGCTCTTTGTACACTTGCCCTCACACCTCTTCTCCTGATTTCTCTCCCTGTCCTCCTGCCTCCCTTCTCTCAGGTTTCTGGTTTCACTTCTTTCTGATCTCAGGGTGAGGGACATTGCCTTCTCAGTCTGCAGTTTTAAATCACCAACCCACCACCCTTCATATGCTCTAATAGATAGGACTGGGACAGAGGCAGAGAGGGCCAAGTGGGTTTAGGGGCCTTTCCAGGAAGTTGAGGGACCCGCCAGGTCATCCTGGGTCTGGTGCCAGCTGTAGATCATACTCTGCAAGAACATAGCTGCTGGAGCATTGGTAGCCTTGCCTTTGTGGTCAAGACTAGAGGGTGTGGGGACTTGCTGTTACCTAGAGTGTCTGACCCTTGGGGTTTTTTTCCCATGCTGCAAACGGTCCCCAAAGCTTCCAAATGTCCTGTAGGATTGCTTTTGGAAATTTAAGTCCTCTGAAGGTTGCCACTGTGTTTTGGGCAGAAAATTTAAATTGCTAGTAGTATAGGGAACAGGCCATTGCAGATGGCCCCAATGCCTGGACTAATAGGTTATCTCAAAAGTGTGCTAAGTGCTTTTAGCTTCCTTTTTGTCCTCTCAGATAAGCTTGTACCAATTTTGAATTTACTTGCTTCTTAAATTCAGCCTGTTATTGAAAGACCCATACAACCGTTTTCTTATTAGGTGCTCCCAACTCCAGGACAAAGCTTTCTTAAGACCTTGACCAGGGATGGCTGTAATCTTTTTGTTTTAGGTGAACTATGCAGTTGTGTTCCTAACTGTAAAATTCTGTTCGGGATGGTTTTCTTTTTTCTTATGTCCGGAATGTTTTAGAACAATCAAAACTGATTAAAGCTCATTTTGAAAATCAAAAAAGAAATTCAGCTTAGAACTAGAATTAAGTACTGTCATCAACCGTAAAATTGTTTTTTTCCCTTGAAATTTTCCTGAGTTTGCAAATTTGGGGAAATATTCAATTCGGACTCTCATGGGAAATTTCAGTGAACAGCTTTGGCAGTTTTTAGGAAATAGGTTATGTTATGGGTAGATTTCCCCCCTCTATTTCAGATATTGTTCATGAACCTGGATAGTAGTTGAGTGCTGGGGGGGAATAGCTGCGATGAGGTGGCTATTTTATGTTTTAGAGTTGAAATGTGTGTGTGTGTGTGTGTGTGAGAGAGAGAGAGAGAGGGAGAGAAGGAGAGAGAGAGAGAGAGAGAACCTCCGAGATGCCCTGGCTTCCCCGAGTACAGTCCAGTCCCTGGCAAGTCCCAGTTTAGGAGATTTCCCCCTTCTTGGCCTCTGAGCTGCCAGCAGCATTGGTGAATGCTTGGACTTGGCTTCTGGCTTTTGACAGTCCTCAGCGATGTCAGTTAGTGGCTAATTAACAGCTACAAGGTCAATGATGTTGCTATACTGGGTCACTCTGTGTTTACTGATTTGGCTCTTCATTTACTTGGATCCCTATTTCTCTCCAGATGGACCTTGATGTAAGAGAAGGGAGCTTATTGGGTGAAGGAGATACTTTCCCAGACTCTTTTTAGTTAAAATCCATCCCAGAGCCCTTGTAAAACCTGGGACTCAGAACAACCCACCCCCCTCCCCCACCCCGCCCGGCTTCTTTATTTCCCCTGAACCAACTTAAAGCTGCTTGTTGATTGCAAAACACTCCAAAAATTCCAGGGAAACTCCTTTATAACAAATCCTGATACAGTAGAGTGAAATGTAATCCTTTGGCCCATTTCTTTTGTGTGCTCTAAGAGGGTACAGTAGTGAAGTCTGTATGTCAGCCTCACCTTTTTTGTTTGTTTATTTTTCCCCCATCTTTATTGAAGTATGAGCCTCATCTTCTTAAAGAAAGGGGTTTTATCAAGGCAGTGGTTGGGTTTTGTCCAGTAATCTACAGATACTATTAAAAAAATGTTTTTTTAAGTCCTTAGCCCTTGAATCAGATTTGCTGATTTAAAAAACATTCCCCCCCACCCCAAGATCTAGCTTTATTAGAGTAGTCCTTTTTACTTTTAAAGATATTTGTTAGAAGGAAAGAGTTTCATTTTTAAAAATCTCTTTAAATTTTATGCATTTTAAAATGTATCTTCTCCCTAGGATCTATCTTAGATGTCAGCATCATGTATATAATAATAAATTCTGTCCCCAGTATAGACTGAGGTCTTCATATATTCCATTGTTAAAAAAAATTACAGAGAAAATACTAGTAACTAAAGGAAACATAGTATGGGGATGCTTGCTATCAATAGCCCAACTGACTTGCTGAAGATGGACAAAGGCTAAAGTTTATTTTAAAAGGCCATCTGAGGGGTTCATGTAGCCTGCACGATCAGACCCCAGGCTCAAGATAGCCAGCTCGCACCAATTTCTGATCAGAGGGACTCTGGCTGCTCAAAGTGGAGCTTCTACTCCTGTATGACTGGTTCTAACCACCCTTTCCCTTGCCTTTTGTTTCTGATCTATTTCAGGACATGGAGGAGTGAATCAGCTTGGGGGGGTTTTTGTGAACGGACGGCCACTCCCGGATGTAGTCCGCCAAAGGATAGTGGAACTTGCTCATCAAGGTGTCAGGCCCTGCGACATCTCCAGGCAGCTTCGAGTCAGCCATGGTTGTGTCAGCAAAATTCTTGGCAGGTAAAGGCAGGAGCTTCAGGCTTCCCTTGATTTTTCAAATAATGACCTAAAACATGACCCACCAGCTGTGTCCAACGTGGCAGTGTTGTAGTGAGAATCATGGTGGCACTTCTCCCACATGCACAGCGCTTTGGAGTTTGCAGAGCCCCTTTGAGGCCATTCAATTCAAAGTAGCCCCAGGAAACCCCTGTTATGTAGTGGGGTGACTCAGGAGGGGTGACATGTTTTTTGAAAGCCTGTGAATTATTCCAAGGAAGCCAAGAGTAAGAGGTTCTTGGGAATTTCCCCGTAACATCTTTGGTGAGCTCAGGGCCTGAGCAGGGCTGGGTGGAAAATCTACAAGTTATAAAATAACATAACCAGACTTCAGTGTTTCATTTTAATGTTTTCAAAAAGTACATTCCATTTTTAAAAGTCAGCTGTCATTTTCAGTTTTGAGTTATCATCTACTCTATTATTTTGGGCTGCAGTATTTTCCTTCTATATGTTTTGTTTCCTTCATAGTGACAGGCATCCTAAATATATAGGAAATTAGAGAAGGAAAAAAAATAACCCAAACAAACACTAACTCTAAAATCTGACATTTGAAAATTGCCACTTGACCCCGTGATTTGCTGCAAGCAAGATACTAACAATGCCAATTCTCCCAGAGGGCTCTACAGCCTCTTAATGTGCCTGTTTATTTTCTCGGGTGAGGTGGTCCAGGGAAGCTTGTTTTGAGATGAGGAGACAAATCTAGAGGGCGAAGTGACTGACTCAGGTCCCTCTAGCCAGTCAGCACTCAGACTGGGAAGAGGCCTTAAGAACTCTGAGACCATCTGCATCTCGCTGTACCACCAAACCAAAGCCACAAGTGTGTTTCCAGGCATGTGAAGTTGTTACAGGTCTGCCCTGGCAGCCAGCAACATTCTTGGGTTTAGCTGTCAATGCTCTTTCAGGGTTTCTCTTACCAGATCAGAAAACAGCCTTTGGCCTGTAGCTTGCGTTATGGTTTGAGAACAGATGCCTGAATAGAAAATAAATATTTTGAAGTTTGTCAGTGCCATCGTGACTTTCTGCTTACTGTTTCCCTTCCATCTGCTGGAATTTAAGACATTCTCTGAGATGGAGGGAACAACAGTTTTTAACCTTGAGGAGACTTGCCGGAGGCTGAGAGAATAAGTTTCAGGGCCAGGGGTTTGGCGGCCCCTTTAGAGACCATCTGCCCCTGTTTATTCCTCATGCCCCTGCCCATCCCAGGTCACCCCAGCCGTGGAGGTTGTGTGCTCCACTCCTGTTTAGCGCCCTGCAGCTAATGAGCCTCAGCCTGATTTCAAGGAGGAGGGCAGGACATCAGCGTGGTGTTCTTGTTAGATGGTGATTTTAGGCAGGAGGATGAGAGTGGAAGTCAAAGGAAAAAACAAACAAACAACAATGACAACAAAAACTAGAGGAGAGGGGGATAGAGAAAAGAGAAAGAAAAAAGAAAATTGGAAAAGAAATTGATTGATTTAAATGAGAGAGGGAAACAGAAAGAAATGAAGACAAGATAGAAAGAGAGAGAGAAGAAAAATATTTTAGATCATCTTGGCGTCAGATTTTTGGGAGGCGAGTAGATCTTAGATATCTTCTTGGGAAGCCTTCTCATAGTACTGAGGTAGAGAGAGAGAAAAAGAAGGCCCTTCCTTTGTTTTTGCTGAGAGTCTTTGCTGAGCCGACATTTTGCTTGCTATTTGAAATCTTCTCAGGGCAAGATGCTGAGCCCTTCTCAGAGGGGACATCCAGATGCCGGGTCCTCATGTTCTGGTGCCCGGGAGTCTTCTACATCTTCCCTGGGGGACGGAAGGAGACAGGGACCCTCCCAGGCCCAGCCGGCAGCCTCCGGCGGCCTGGAATAGATTTGTCACTAGGTAGAGTGGCACTTGGAAGTTACGCGCCGCTCCGGTGCCTGGCCGTTTAAGTTGTCAACAATAAATTGGAATTTCATAGCTCATTATTTTCATAACTAAGAACCACAGTGGACAAAATGTCACTCTAATTAGAACTGCCTTTTAAGAAACAAGTTCAGCCCTAAAACAGTGTGAGTGGGAATTTCTGAACTGGGGTTTTTCCATCCACTGATTTTTTTTTATTGGTCACCAAAGAATTTGATGGGCGCACACGGGGTGACCGATTGTAGAGCGTGTGTGGTGTGTGGTGGCCGTGGTTTTCAGAGGCTGCATGGCAAGGCAGGCAGAGTCCCTGGGGCAGGCAGAGTCATCTCGGGAAGGTGGCGGTCTGCCAGGAGTGTGGGTGTTCAGTCCACAGAGCTCAAGGCTCTGGAGGGGGTCGAGAGGCACAGCCCTGTGGCATGTGAGACCCATTTAAATCCACCCGGAAAGCTGGGCCGTTGTCTTCTTTCACTGAAGCCTGGCTGGGAGGTTCAGGCCGTTTGGAATTGGGTGGTATGTTACACAGTAATAAACACTCGGAGGATTTTAATCCGTAACACGTGCTCTTTATGTTTTACAAAGCTTTTTCTTAACCGTTCTGCATTTCTTCTTCACAACAGCCCTGCAAGGCAGGCAGGGCAAACATCCTCCCCTTATTAGACAAATGGGATAACTGAGGCCCAGAGATGCTAAGTGAGTTGGTCAAGGTCACACAGTGAGTTAGTATCAGAGCCACTGACTGGCACCTATACCTCTTTACTCTCAAACTAATGCTCTTTGCACCGAACCGCACTCTATGTTAGTGGCTATTGTTCGTCTTGTTGTGTATAAGCCCAAGTGCTGCATGGCTGTTTTGCTGAGATGAAACGAGGGTTATTTAGTCTGAATCCTCACTTGACACAGTTGCCAGTTGGCGTTTTCTGGAGTGACAGGGTTGCCTTCTAAGTGCCTGGCCCATGTGTCAGTCAAAAGGAAGACAGAGACTTCTTGTGTCAAGACTGTAGCCTCCTACGGTTGGCAGTGTTCAGGTGGGATGCATGGAGAGCCATGGGCGCTGCCACCGATAGCCATGCAAGCAGGGCAAGTGCTGGGGGGTGGGGACTTCATCCTGCCACCCTCTCAGAGCTTCTGCGTGAATACTGCAGTCCCATTCAGCTAACATATTTTGGACACAGGGTTTCTGTGTGTCTGAACCCCCGCCCCAAGACAGTACCCATCTTAACAGACCCTCTGTGACTATTGATTGAGTGAATGAATGAGTGATAAGATGCACATGAAAATGCCCGGTAAACAATAAAGCTCTCTACAACTGCATGGGACCATTATTAGTAGTATTATTTTAATTTTTACAACTAAAGCAGCAGCTTGTTCTAGTGGGAAGAGCACTGGATTCAGAGTCAGGTTTGAAAACCTGGGACTGCTTCTAAGTTCCGGAAGGGAGTTGGGCAAGACATGTCATCTTCTGATAATCGGTTTTCCCTTTTATAGAAGCCTGCGGGCCTCTCAGGATTGGTGTGAAGATGAAGATAATTCAAGGAAGACTCTGTAAACTTTAGGGCACTGTGCCTAAATAATGAGTTGTTGTGTTGATAGTAACAGGTGATTTTCTGTTGTAAAATGGAAAGGATCTGCTAAATCTGCAGAGATTGCTGTGTGCTTTGATTTAGATACCTTTTTTAGACTTCTGGCTAAAAAGTATTTTCTTGGATATTTCTAAAATCTTTAGCAATTATAGAAAGGGGAGCACAGATTGAGTTTTGCTTTATGGTCCAAATTTGTACATGACTCACTCTTCTCAATGAAAAATAGAATTTGCACATTCACAGCACTGCTCCCAAATTATTTCAGCTGTTTCTAGAATATTCACTAACTTGGTCCTAAACAGACTTACCTAAGCTGAGAATTTCAGCATCTCTTCAAATGTAACCAGTCATTGTTCTAGTTACCTTTTCCATCCATCCCATGAGAGCATCACCGCTTTCCCTTACCTGTTACCTCTTGCTAGGTTTAAAATTTTCCAGTCGTTTCTAAAATGTCTTTTTCGTTAAAAATTTTTTTCAACTGCAAGATAATCTCCTTTGCAAGAGGAAGTCAAGAATTCCTCTGTAAATGTTGAGAGAGACATCCAGTGAAGGCTCAGATTCAGAAAAGGCATCAAGTAATTTCTTTCCCCTGAAATGATCTTTCATGGCACTCTTCTCCCTGGTCTCGGTTTTAGTGTAAAACCCTGACATCCTATTTGCATTAACGAGGAAGAGCTGATAGCATGGAAATGCCCTTAGAAACAGCGATTTACCTCAGGGGAGGTCCCTGGAAGAGCTGCGGTAACTTGTGGTGGTTTTTGTTTTGTTTTGTTTTTCTGATTGCTTGGGTTTTGACTTATGTGTAACTCATATCTCCAGTTAATTCTGGAATCCAACACTTTTTAATTTTACACCAGGGTTATTGTTTTTCTCTCATGGAAAAAGAAGTTGCATTTTAGGGGGCAGTTTCACAGAATGCAGATGAGTCTGCTAGGGGATGAGAGAGCTGGCAAATTAAAGGCACAAGGCAATTTTCTTGGGGAAATTTTAGCTCAGGAGGCTGGGCCACGGTCCTGGTTTGGCCACTGGGTCTTGAGTGACCCTGGGCAAGCCATTTAACCTCCATGGATCTCTGTTTTATACCTGAAGGTGGGGACCTATTTGTTTATTCATTCACTCACTGAGTTACTCAAAACTGAATTTTGTGCTTTAGAAATTAGAAATTCAAAGTTATGTGCTTTAGAAGTGTTTGGGGATCAAATGGGAAAATGAACTTGAAAGTTTTCTGTAAACTGTCTAAGTGTAGATGTGTGACAGAATTAATTAATTAATGAGTGCAGAGCATTCTGACCAGCGCTATCCAATGGAAATGTAATGTGAGCCATGCATGACGTTTAAAATTTTCTAGCAGTATAGTACGTTAGAAGAGGAAAAAGAAACAGGTACAATTAATGTTAATTATATATTTTATTTAACCCAATATATTAAAAAGATTTCAACATATAACCAATAGAAAAATCATTAATGAGATTTTTACTTTTTTTTTTGTACTGTTTTGAAAACCTAAGTTTTGATGCTTATAGCATATTTCAATTCAAAAAAGCCACATTTCAAATGTTCAAAAGCCACATATGGCTAGGGGGTACGTACTGGACAGCACAGATCTGGATGTTTCCTGGACAGACTAGTTATTTTGCTACCGACAAACATTTTCCTGCTTTCTCGTGGCTCAGCTCCTTTCTCCTTGGGTCCTAGGTATTATGAGACGGGGAGCATCAAGCCTGGGGTAATTGGAGGATCCAAACCAAAGGTCGCCACACCCAAAGTGGTGGAAAAAATCGCTGAGTATAAACGCCAAAATCCCACCATGTTTGCCTGGGAGATCAGGGACCGGCTGCTGGCGGAACGGGTGTGTGACAATGATACGGTGCCCAGCGTCAGTTCCATCAACAGGTGAGGGGCTGCTGCCTGTGGGAGGCTAGGGATCTGGGTGGGGTGGGGAATACTAGGGGCTCTGCATGTGCCTTTTCTGAAGATCTCGTCTCTCCTTCACCAAGTCCTGTCTGATAGGGATTCTCAAACAGGAGGGATGCTAACAGGGCTGAATGAGTCTCTCTATCACCCTCTCTTCTCTCCAAAGTAGGCAGGAGTCCTAAGCCCAGGGACAGGAGGCTATGCCAACACACTGGTTGCTGCAGATTCTTCTGAGCCCAGAGTCATTTCCATCACTCCCTTCACCACCTGCCTCTGCATGTGGAGCCCTGTACAGTGAATTGTACTGTTAGGTCTTCACAAATGTCACTTCCTTGCAAGCCCATCCTCAAGGTTAGCACTGGCCCACCTCAGAGCTTCCCAGGAGGAACATTCCAGCCTCCAGTTTGGGCAGAGTTTGAGCCATTGAATGTGGGGAACAGAGCCCAGACTTGTAGTTGGGAGATTTTAGCTCCTTGTGCCAGAGTGTGACCTTGACAAAGCTCTTCCTCTCTCTGAGAGCTCAGGACCCTGGTGGTACTGATGTGTGTCTGTGATTTCCAAGAGTGACATCCAGGATGCTAAGATGCTGTGGAGTTAAAGGGTTTGCTCTCTCCTCAGTCACCCCAAATCTCACCTGTGGAGAGAAAGAACCAGAGAAATACCATAAGTACCAGGCTGAGGATCTTCTTGGGAGCTCCTTCTTTTTTTCCAGTCTGGTCCAGAATACATCCAACGGAGCTCTCAGAGCGTCAAAACTGAATTCCCGAAAGTTTTCCACTGTACATGGTGTGGTCTCAACTCCATTGAAACCCATAGAGTCAAGGATGAAGTTGTGAGATGACAGAAATGATTGTTCTCTAAATCCCGTAAAAAAAAAAGAAAAGAAAAGAAGCCAGTAGACGGAAAACCTGAACAGTTCCCATTTCTCCAACATCACGCCCTGCTCTTGTCAGTGCAGAGCCTGTCTGGGCACAGGGGACCCCTCACTCCCAGCAAAATGAGGTGGTCAGACCAGACCGTCTCTAAGATCTCCTCTGGTCCTGACATTGTTCCTTCTGTGATGACTCAAATGCACAGAATCACTATGTGGTTACTCATGTTGGTGTTTTGAGTCCTGCTATTTTATAAACCATTAGCCTGTTTTTTGTTTTTGTTTTTGTTTTTCTTTTGGCAAACCTTTACCTTCGTTCTGACATCCTGTAAGGTGCTATGAAGAGACAGGGGCATCAGGCACGTGGTCTCTTAATCTCTGTTCTAGAGGGGCTCCTTGTTCAGGGAGGGAGTCTGGCCCTCACTGAGAAGTCTGGACGTAGGCACAACGTTGCTGGAGAGGTAGCAGTTATTATAGAGGGTTTGAGGGGAATAACTCCTGTTCTTTTCCAGATTATGAGGGGCTCCATGTGCTTTCTGAGTCCCCTACTTCCAGCTCTTTGAAAGATTTCCATAACGCAAAGCAACATGGCTTTTCCTCCTACCTGTGTCTCCAAAAGCCCTCACGTGGCGTGAGGCCTGCACTGTTCAGAGCAGTGAGGAGCCGTCAGCCTGCTCTGCAGAGGAGCCTCTGCCAAACCGGTGGTCAGGCTCTGGGGGCCCAGAGGTTTTTCAATCTAGGTTATCATGTGGATTGAAAGATAACTCAGGTTGCCCCTGGGGGTCACAAACCCTAATGCCAGTGTGGGGTCAGGCAGATGGTGCAACAAAGGAAGTGGCCCAGGCATGAGGCAGCAGGGTAGCGTCAGTCTGCGGCACGCTAGGAGCACGAGCTCTGTTGAAGGGGCAGTGGCCTCTCAGCTCCAGCTGAAAGCTGCCAGGGATGTGGGCCCGGTGCTAGCCAGATCTCTTCCTGTTCTTAAAGAGGAGCCAGAAACTAGGACTTGTGTGTACATGTATGTGTGCATTTGTGTATATGAAATCTCTGTATCTTTAAATAGTGGCAACTAATGTCAATGAGAAAATACCTTTGCGGGACAAGCATAAATCAGGGCCCCAGCTTCTATCTTCTGTCATGCAAGGAAGAAAACTGTTTTGTGCTGAAGTTATTTGAATGTACTTTGGAAAAATACAACTAGTGCATGAAACCAGTGAGTGTGAACTTTATGAACTACCCCCCCCCCCGATTTTTGGTAAAGAACGAATGTTGCCTTCTAAAATAACTCTAAGTCAAAAAGTAAGTTATTTGAAAGAAACATATGAAGCAAGTAGAGCACAGTGATTACAGATACGGTGAAGGCTATGAAGGGGGTACTTCAGTGAGTGTCTGGGGAGACCACAGCTCCGCTGATGCTTTGCGCCCAGAGCCGTGCTGCGTGGAGGGTCAGTCTGCTAGTCGCTAGGGCCACAGCTGGCCTCAGGGGTCTCCTGGGTGTCCCAGTCCATAGCAGTGGCCCAGGGGCCCCGCTGGCTGTGCCTCTAAGGTGCCGCCACATCTGCGGTCTCCTACAGCCCTCAAGGCTTAACTCTCCGGTGACAGGTGTAGAAACTGAGGCCCGGATGGGGAGTGCACAGCAACGATGATTTTGAGCTAGAGGTGGGAGCAGAGCCCAGGTTCCCTGATGGTAAGAGAGGGGATGTTTCTTTCCATCACGCCCCAGTAGGACTCTGCCAGGACAGAACTGAGGATCTGTGAGGAGAGAGACGAGGAGGAGCAGTCATCCCTACTGCATTCCCACTCCATGCCTGAGCCTCGCAGCCTGTATGTTTTCCTGCCTGTCTGCAGGCTTCCTCTGTGATCTATAGCCCTTTCCTGTGCCCCTCTGGGGCTCCTCCTGGGAGCACTCTCTGGCTCCTCACCACGTTCTTCAGTGAGAGCTCTTTGGTGTCTTTAGCAACAGACCGTGCAATGCAAATAAACTTAAATGCAGGGGCAGTCTTGTGCTGCTGCACTCCCCCCCCCCAAAGCCTGAGCCATCCCAGCACACAGTTTTATTTTCCATGTAAAGATCCCACTGCATTCAAACAGGTGCAGCTTCTAAATAACTGTCTTGCAAATGTTGTGTAAGAGGGTCCATGGCTCACCCTCCCAGTCCCTGCTTCCCCAGGAGGCAACGTCTCACTATTCCAGTACTTCAAACACCTAGGGAGGGAAGGGTGGCTGCATCTCTAGCTATTCTGGTGGCTACAGGGCCATCTCCGCCCTCCTCCACTAGAAGTGTCTGCCTTCCTGCTGCCTTCAGGGAATCCTGCCTGGGAAACCATGACTGACATGGGGTGAAGCAACACTGAAACAGTTCTGCGAGGCTTGTGGGAGATTCCCTGGGACACAAAGCATCATGTTTATGTGGCTTCTTAAGGACAAATACGTGCTGGGATGCTGCACAACCTGCATGAAGGATTCTTGGAATCCAGTCTGAGACAGTTGGAGGTGACTGTCCTAGAGCTGACCCCAGCGCCGGGTGGAATGGAGTCTTCCTTTTTGGTCTGTTCCAGTCCTGCAGCTCTAAACCAGAGGCCGAGGGGCATTCCCAGCTTGGAGGGGCAGCCCTATTTAGCACAACCAGTGGTTGTCCTATGAGAATGTGGGGCCAGTATTCTGGGTGTTCTGATTTTTCAAGAGAAGCTAGAAATCCATGTGTTTATGTAAAAGCTTCTAACTTACCAATATTGGCAACTAATTCAAATGAAAATAAATATACTGAGCAGGCCAAACAAAACTTGTGGAGGGATGGATGTGGCCCGGGGATGACCTTTTTGTAACCTCTGCTCTTCATCCTGACTTGGGCAGCAAGCCTTCTGGGATTGTTCATCCCTTCCCTCTTTCTTCTGCACATCAGTTGCAGGTCTGTGTGTCACCTGTGGGCTCTCTCCCAGCTTGGCCTAGTTGGACCCATGGTTTTTGGATTCTTAGCACAGCTGATGGCCCAAGATTCTTACTACAAGATGGCAGTTTGATCAGTGTGGTAGATGTGGGTATTTCTTCAGTCCTATAGTCCCGCTTCTTTTTTTAAGGCACCGCGATGTTCTCTTTCAATGGAATTTTGTATGTGGTGGTAGCGGGTAGCGGCTGGGGGTGATGGTGAGCAGACCTAGCTTTTCAAAGCAGTGGGGGTGATGTTGAAATGGGATCCTTACAAATGCCTATAATATCTAAAGTTCCTCGGACTTTGAATCTTTGGATTCTAGATGGATTTTTGAATCCAAATCAGCTTCATGCCTCATATAGGAAGTATTTAGCAAAGGGACTACTTTCTTTGAAAGTGGCTCAAAGAAAAGTGCTCAGGCATGGGAACTGACTTGCTGTGTGACCTTGGGCAGGTCATCGGAGCACTCTGGACTTTAGTTTCCTCATTTATAGGAATTTTTTGGTTGCTGAGCTTCCTTCTCCATTGGACCATCTAGGACGATCATATGGCATCCAAGGTCATGCTTATGCTCAGCAAAGTAAAGTAAAGGCTGTACCTCTTAGTGCTGACTGTCAGATTGTCTCTGGTTTAGAAAAGGCCCAGAGCGTGGGTCTTATTGTGATAAGTCCTGATGTTAATTTTTTAATTTTTAATTTTTTTAGAATTGCTATGACTCAATTAGTCTTATTTTTCCCACTCCCATTTCTTCTCAATGGAAGATGACACTCTTTGTTCTTTTCTTGGCAGCTACTACAAGCAGATGGGCAAAATTTCTATCTCTGGGGATAGCTTTGGAGGGTTCCCTACAACTCAAGTCTCCCTGATAAAGGAAAGCCCACCACAACCTTAAAATAGGATATGGGAATAGCTACCTTCCCCTCCCCAGCTCGCAGGGGGATCCCATGTGTTTTTAAGGCTTTTGTGGAAAGTATGAACCTTTAAAGGTTGAAGCTGGTCATTAATCTTTATGAAGATACCAGTGAAAATAACAACAGCTAACATTTATCGAGAATTTACTATGCAGCAGCCACCGTTCTGAGTACTTAATTAATTTAATCCTTGTAATAACCCTATGAGGCGGGAATGATTCTTAGTCTCATTTTGCAGATGAAGAAATTGAGGCACAGAGGGGTAAGTGATTTACCCAATGTCATGCAGCTGGCAACTTGTGAAACTGGTATTCAAATTCTAGAAGTCTGGTTCCGGAGCCTGTATACTCCGCTGCAGCTGCCTCTCAGTGATTTATAACAATTGATAATGTTTTACCAATGATTTATAAATATTTTTAAAGAAAAATAAGGAAAACATAATTTTCTTTGCTTATGTACAAAGTGAATGGCAAGACAATGCTTTGCAAAGTTGGGACTTTATGCAGGACTTCAATGGGAAAGAGTTACGGTCTATTAATATTTTACCATATGTTTGTATATACATAAACCATAATATAAATAAACCATATTTAAATCTGGCATATCCGTATAGTCACACATGTAGCTTTACCTCTGTAAACACACACACATGTATACAGAGAAGGTGACATACACAAAAATCCAAAATTAGGTCAGATTTATTGTTTATTAGATTTATTAAATTAGGTCAAATTTAGGTCAGGTCTTTGTTAATATGCTCCATGTTTGCTTAGTCAAAATAAATTATTTGAATATTGGAGAAAACAAACAAACACTCAGTATATTTGAGATAGCACATATGCTGACTCATCAGAAAATGGCAAAATGCCTTGTGCTGTGCTCAAGTGGCCTGGGCTCCAGAGGGCCTGTGGCTGGGCTTTGGTGTGAACAGAACATCCACTGCAGGCTGTCAGCTGAGGATGCTGAGCTGTGAGATCACAGAGGGCAGGGGCCATGGCCCTTTGAAGTTCGGGGACGCTTCTGTTCTCCCTTTCCCCGCGCACAAACTGGAGACCAGTGCAGCTTGAAGTGAACTTCCAATAAGAAAGGCCTGAAATGTGAAAAAGCTTCTTATATAATGCTGAGTGAAAAGAGCAGGACATAAAACTGTATACATGGTTTACTCCTGATTTTGTTAAGAAAAAACAAACATTTCCAAATATGCATGAGAATGCTAGCGTTAAAGGAAATACACCAAAATATGGTTTCAGATGTCTTCTTTATACTTGTCCAAAGAGTCTACAATGAGCACAGAGTACTTTTATAATTAGGAAAAACTCTAATAAATATTCTTTTAAAAGGTCATAGTTGGAGGCTGGAATAGAACTTTCCCAAAGAAGTTGCACATTTTATTACCACCCACTCTTCTCCCAAGTGCCAGGGAAGGAACTTTCTTGCAGAGCCAAAAGGGACTTTTGGCCTGGCCCTGGTCAGCTGCTCTACGACGCATCAGGCTTGGGGTCTCATGGAGGCCTCCTGTGTTGTCCCAGCTGGAAATTTACAAACTAAGCTTCTCAGAGCCCAAGGTTCTGCAGAAGGACATCAGAACTGCCAGGTAGCAGAGGGAAGACACTGCTGCTATTATCCTTTTTATACATTGGACTTTTCCACAATATTTTTTTTTTCCCCAAAAAGTATTTGATTACTTAAAGTAAGCAAAAAGTGGTCTGTTCCAACTCCTTCATTGTATCAAGGCTCTCAATGGAATGGACTTGCCCAGGATCACAATCAAGTTCATATTAGAACTGCAGCAAGGTCTCTGGAAAGACAGTCCAGGACACCCCTGGCTCCCAGCCCCTTAGAGCTTTTCCACTGTTTTGTATAATTCAGATTCACTTTAACCCTTTCTAGTTTTGTAGCAACATTCACATTTTGTAGCAACATTCATATCCCTTCCCCTCCCCCCTTGATAATTTCTGATGGGCAAGGGTGTTATTCTTCCTGTGGCTGTCTAAGGCAGAGAAACCAGAGTGTGAGAGCTGCTAGGGGACAGGGAGGTCACCTGGTTCATGTGCCTTCCTTCCACAGATGGGAGGTTGAGGTCCAGGAAAGGGAAGGAACTTTCTAACTTACTCAGTGAGTTCCTTATGGAGCTGGAGCTGGACCAAGGATGGGATGCCTCTTTGTAATATTAACCCATCAATCTCTTCCTACCGAAGAGGCACTTGAGGCCCAGAGAAGGCCCAAGTTACCCAAAGACACTCAGGGAGGTAGGGGCTGAGTTGGAACTGATCTATAATTCTTCCAAATCCCCAGTTCCGGACCTGGATTCATAGTCTGCCCCCACTTCTGCCCCCAACTTGACCCATGACCCAGCTGGCTATGGGTTCCTGGCATTGTTAGTTGAGATCTCTTCTCCTCCATGATGGTAAATAGCCATTAACTTTTTTTCCCAACCGTTCACAGGATCATCCGGACAAAAGTACAGCAGCCACCCAATCAGCCGGTCCCAGCTTCCAGTCACAGCATAGGTAAGAAGAACTTTTAAAAAAAATTTAAAAATCTAATGGGCTCCAAATACTCTAAAGAACTTTTAATCATTCTTATGGACAGATAATTCTGCATAAAACACTTCGGCACATGTACTAATGCGCCTTCTTTGTCATTTTCCAAGGGCTGAACCTGGTAAATGAATTTTATAAATACTGCTAAAAGGTTTTGAATTTTACTGATTATTATGATAAATAGCTTTCACCATGAGACAGAAAATTGAAATCTAAGCCAAAAAAAAAAAAAATCCACTAATGGGGGTCTATAGAATGTCAGATAATTAAAGTAATAAATCAAGAAAGGGATACTTATTCATAACATTTTCTGCATCATTAGTCAGTAAGTAGTTTTGAATGTGTTTTTTTCTTCTATCAACCAGCCCTTCTACAATTCTTTGTGCACTTGCAGTCTTGAGTGAAGATGTGGCAAAACTTCCCAAACTTTCTTTCTCTCTCTCTCTTGCTTCGATCTCATGTGCTCCGCGAACTGTCAAGGGCTGCCAGTGGGGTTTCTGACACTCACGGGTGAAGTCTGAGAGGGACCATGACTCGTAAGGAGGGGAGTCATATTTCCTACCACTCAGGAGTTCAGAAGTTTCCCTTGCCTTCCCTTCCCTGCAAAGATCGTGAGATGAAAGTGACGTGTGTCTACTCAAGGTGTATTATTTCTCCACTTGGGATAAAGGAAACACCTCTGGTTAGTTGGGGGAAGGCTTATTCTACTATAAGAAAGTGGGCCACCATTCAGCAAGCCTCTGATCGATCTAGTTGCCACAGTCCCTGTCAATTCCACTTAATCACACCTTAATTACACAAAGATTGTGTATCCTTTTCACTCCTTCTTTAACTGAAAACTTGAATTCCCCATGGTGATGGGGGACAGGCAGAGTCCTGGCTTATAGTTCCAGCTTCATCATTAAGTCACCCAGTGAACTGTGTAAGTCCCTTCACCTCTCTCAGCCTCAGTTTTCCCATTTGTGGACCAAGGGGCACAAACTAAGTGCTCTCCAAGGTCTCTGAATCTTCATGGTTGCATAAAAGTAAGGCAGAAATCCTCCTTTCCATAAAATAATTCTTCACTTAGTAATCCATCCAAAAAGCATTTACTAAGCCCCTGCTATGCAGCCCGTGGTGGTAGAGACTAACGTGAAGGAGGCAGGACAAAATCCCCTTTCTCAAGGGCTTCCCGGTCTAATGGGGGAATATAAGAGAAGTTTGCAAACCACTGAGATCAGGCTCAAGAAGAAAGTACAGGGTGTTATGGAAGCAGAAGGGAAGGTAGGACCAGATTTGTTGAGCTGGGATGAGGAGGGTTAAGGAAAGCTTTCTGGGGAAGTGTTTGTGGCTGGGATTTCATTTGCAGCTTTAACTATTTCAGGTCACATAGCAATGAATATCAAACTTAGGGTAACTGATAATATTCCTTCAGTTAGGTTAGAGGAATAATTCCACTTAACAATGCCTTATCTCAGAGATTTGTATAAAAACTGTATCTTATTTGTGTACAGCCCCTTATAGTTTATAAACTTACTAAGGAACAAGGAAATGGAAGATTTAGAGAGATGAAATAACTAGCCCAAGGTCACATGGCCAGTAAGTGGCAGAGCCAGAATTGGAACCTGAGTCTTTTGAGCCGAGTGTGATTACAAAATACTGGAACAAATGTCATCGGCTCTGTTAGCAACATGGTGAACCTTGGTTATATGTGGTTGTTGTTGTTTAAAGTACCAAATGACTTGTGATCTTCTTTCTTCCTCTGTTCTTTGCACCTTAACACAGAAAAGGTTGTGAGATTTGCATAAATCTATTTTGAGGAGCTTCTTCTGGTGAAGGAAAAGAGAAGTTAACGATTTCTACTTCTCTGTCTCCTAAGGAAGATCTAAAATCAAACTCAAATATGAGAAGAAAGGCACTGTTCCCTTTAGGTCTGTAGGGGCAAGAGCTGGATATGCTCCAAGGAAAGCAACAAACAGCTTCTCAACCAATCACCAGCATTTCTAGTAATTTCCTACACTTTAGAGTCAAAAGCAGCTCCACTTGCCTCCAGCTAGCTATAGCTGAAGGAAATGTGTCTGAGATTGGTCTGTAGGTTTTAATGAACCAAGAAAGAATTCCCACAGCCTAGAAATGGAAATTCAGCTGTATAGCTTGAGAGGACCCCGATGACCGACGGGTCTCCCCCTTGGATTCTGGGACCAGGAGTTAATGTGAAACTTGCACAAACTTACCCTCCCCCATTCTTAGTCTTAGGAACTTAGATACCTGGTCTCAGTCACAGTAAGTTACCAACCCACATTTCTGGGCAGAAGAAATCTAGACTTTAAGTCAGTAGACCCAAGGCTGAGCCCTGGTGCTACTGCTTATTAGCTAGATGAGTTTAAGCCAATCACTTTGCCTTGTGGAGGTTCAGTTTCCTCACTCTGGATTATTGCAAGCATCAGATGAAATGTACTTTATTAATGTGAAGTATATTATTATTTTTCATTACTCATTAGTGAGGAGCAGATTACTATAGGGGTTCAATTCTTGGGTTCCAGTTGCCACTCTACCGCTTATTAGCTGTGTTACCTTGGGCAAGTCACTTACCTTCTCTGAGCCTTGGTTTCCTTACCTTTCCAGTGACCTAGCTTATAAGTTTGTTCTCAGAATTAAATGAGATCATGCCTGAATGCCTGGCACAGATTAAGTTCTCAGAAAAAAATTATCATTATTATATATCAATATATACAATATATAGTATATTATATATTATATAATTAATATTGAATATTAAAACCCGGTAAACTGGAAGGAGAAAAGACAGTGAGGAACTATAAAAAGAAGAGACAGTCTGCATTTGGCGCTTTGCTGGCTATGTGTATAACTGTGCAGATATTTATGTCTGCGTGGATGGGTGGATTTGTAAGTAGGGAGTGAGCTTGCCTAATGAATAGGTCATTTTTAGCACTGGCTGGTGGTGGGCCCCAGCTCTCCTGTTTCTCTGCTCCATCCCCCTGCTTCCTGCATCCTTGGACAGGCAGGGTTTGAGCTAGTGCCCCTGTTCCCTTCTGCACTGTCAGTTCTCTTGGGGCCACTTGGCCTCGGCCCTGGGGCAAGTGTCCTCAGCACACACCTCCCCCTGCCCCGCACTCTCCGAGTCGCACCAGCCCCTGTAGAGGGAGTGCCTTTATTTTGGCCCGATGGCTGCGGGCCGATCTCCCTCCTCCCTGGCACCGGCACCGCCCCCCAGCCTCCTGCGGGGCCCTGACCATCCTCTCCCTCTGCGCAGTGTCCACCGGCTCTGTGACGCAGGTGTCCTCGGTGAGCACGGACTCAGCCGGCTCCTCCTACTCCATCAGCGGCATCCTGGGCATCACATCCCCCAGCGCCGACACCAACAAGCGCAAGAGAGATGAAGGTAAGAGATGCCGTTGGGGATGGACCCGACCGGATCTGCGGGATCTGCTTCCAGGCCCTCAGTCAGGGGCGGAAGCACAGATGCCTGCTGAACACCTCTCACCTGCAGAGCACTGGAGGCGCCAGGCCCAGGCCCAGGCCCATCCTGACTGCAGGGAAATGACTGAGCCCTCCGGGAGAAGAAGAGGGGGCTTCCTGGGAGTGGACTGCTCGCTGGCCTCCTCCCATCTTCACCCCTTTAGGGGGAGGGGCAGGCCTGGCAAAGCCTTTGTGGCCTCTAAGAAGCCCTTGCATTTGCAGATGTGATGCCCGAGGGCAGGATGTGGAGGGTGTGAACACAGCTGCAGTGTCCCTTTTCGGGGGAGCCCTGGGAGAGAGAGAGGGGCTGGGCAAAGTGCGAGGAGCACACATGGGGTGGTGGGGTCAGCTGGTGGGTTCTCCAAGGGCCTGAGCACACCTCTCCCGGAAGCCTTCAAAGCAGTGATGGAGCGGGGTTGAGGAAGTGAATAATCTTCTCATCTCTGCCCTTGGGCCTGGAAGGAAGGAGTGCAGGGGGCCTCCTGGGGATTAAATAGATGACAATCTTCCCTGTTGGTTTTTCTCAACCCTCGAGGCCCCTCCCGGGCCTATGGAGCTGGCCGTCTCCGTCCTGGACACGGGCCCACCTTCAACCGGGTCTCCTCTCCCTGGATGTGCTGCCAGGGGGCTGACATTAATGGGTTTGAGAGGAGAAATGACCCCCTGGGAGTCTGTAAAACCTTCGTCAGGAAAGAAAAAAAAAAAAACAAAAAACCAGGCCGTGGTCTAGGGCCTGAGAGCAGCATGACAGAAATCTTGATTCAATTATTCAGTTCCTCAGCACAATTCCCTTTCTCGGCTCCCTGTAAGGGATGTATGTTCTCTTGAGCACATGCCTAAGTACTTAAGGTCTGTAACTAGAAAATTGAGTGGGCCCAGCGGTGGATTGGCCTGTGGTCTGTGTGTTCCAGGCCACGCAGGAGCTGGGCCCGTGGCCTCTGTTTGGAGCTGTGAGGGTACGTGGGGGATGATTCACAGCTTTTGAAACCTGCTTCATGTTCCTCCTCCGCCCCCTACTCCCAACTCCTGACACTTGGAGCAGATGTCAAAAGTCTTTAACTCAGTGGGTTGCTGTGCTGTGTTACTGCAGGAGGCAGTGGGCCTACAATCTCTGTTGGTTTATGGGGTCGATGGTGTCATCTTGTCTTCCATTGTCACCTGGACTCACAGCAGATGTGCCCAAGCTGGGGCCCGCTTGTGTTTGACCATGTGGAGGCGCGGGTATGTGAGGCTCCCTCAGAGGCTGAGGGACATAGGCAGAGAGTTTTGAAGGGAGAAAAAAAAATTGAGTTTGATGTTTGCCATCAAACACACAGGTCCTGAATTGGGGAGATTGTGTCGCTGTGTTTGTTGAGTGCTCTGTTGGCTTTCAGTCTCTGATCGGTGGGCACTGTTTAGCCTCTCAAGCTGCTTGAGGAGGTGTGGAGTGGTCAGGATGTGGGTGTTGTTCATCTAGACTGCTCTGTGCTGGGCAGATCCTTCCTGAAGGCTGTGGCCCATTTGCGGTACTGATCTTTGAGAGGGACAGTGACAAATTGGGATGTGTCCAGATGGGTATAACCTGGATAGAGACGTCTTTGGAGAATATCTCAAGGCTCTTGGGATGTTTTGGTACCAAGAAGAGGAGAATGAGCAGGACTGGATTGTTGCCTTCAAATATTTGGAGGGCTGACATGGAAGGCAAGAGGAATGAGACTTTGCTGTGTGGCCTCAAAGGCCAGTGTGTGGCAGATGCAGAATAGATTTCAGCTCAGGGTAAAAAATAACTTTGTAAATATGAAAGTGGTCTAGGGTAAAAGGGGGCTGCCTTGGGAAGTAGTGAGTGCCCTGTCATTGGGGGTATGTTAGTAGAGCCGAAGTGGCCATTTGCTGGGCTGCTGTATAAGATTATCAAGAATCAGATGCAGAATTGGATGATCTTTGAGATCCTTTCAGTTTTGGAATTTATGATTGAGCCCTGATCCCCAGAAAGACTTGGGAGGTGATCCAGTCTGTGGTCTGGGGCTAAGGGAGAATGATTTGATGGTCCTGAAAGTTTATAGGATTAGGAAGATTGAGAGACCCAAGCAACAAGCAGAGTCCCCTCCCGCTCCTCATCCTGCATCACTGAGAGTGGATATGGTTGGGCAGAGCGGTGGGCAGAAGAGCCCTTGCTGACATCAGCAAACCACCTGGAAGCAGTACAGTGTGGTGCTTCCTAGTGCCCTGTCCCAGCCTCCCGCTATAGCTCCCTGCATCCTTGCATTGGCTTCAGGAGGAGCTGAAGAGGCAGAGATTGCCACCCCCTTTTTATAGGGGGGAAACCAAGGCTCCAGGGAGCCCCGTGATGTTGGCAAAGCCACAGAGCTGGTATGGCCAGGGGGTGGGGTGGGTGGGAAGGGGTGGAGAGAGCCCCTGAGGCCTCAGCCCCCTGGCATTGTCTGGCCACCTGCTGCTCCTCAGCCCCCTCCATGAGAGGCCTTGAAGGTGGAACAGCCTGGAGCTGGGCAGAGCCTGGGGATGGTGTGAGGAGGGTTTCAAGCAGAAGGGCATGGTCAGCAGGTTGGATGCTGCCAAGAGTGTGGCAGGAAAGTAAGAACCAGCCACTGGGGAAACACAGGGGAAATGCTGGTGCGCTGGATTCTGGCCCATTGAGGCTGCAGACCATGGCACCGTTTTCCTCGGGAGCCCTCAGCAGCCTGAGGCAAGGACCATGGGGCAAGAGAGGTAATAGAGGGCCAGGAGGAAGACGGTTGACGGTCCCCATCCCCATTTTTCAGATGAGGCGACTGAGGCTCCGCAGGGTAGAG
The DNA here is from genome assembly GCF_030028045.1 of Hippopotamus amphibius kiboko. Taxonomy (NCBI): domain Eukaryota; kingdom Metazoa; phylum Chordata; class Mammalia; order Artiodactyla; family Hippopotamidae; genus Hippopotamus; species Hippopotamus amphibius. Next base: position 36,932,448 of record NC_080187.1, read on the forward strand.
TTGCTTGCTCAGCTCTGGTTCACGGTCATTTCCCACTTGGACGTGGGTTTTACCCTGTGGGCATTTCCTGGTACCATGCTCCTGCCCAGGGCTCAGTGCAGGGGTGGGTGGTAGGAAAGTTCCATCACAGAGGACCTGCCCTCTAGACCTTGTAGGCCGGTGGGTGAGACTGGCAACCCAAAGTCCCTCTGACGGGCAGTGTGTGGGATGATACTGTGATGGGAGGATGACACCAGAGTGGGAGGGCAGGGCAGGGAAGGGCCGACATTGACCAAAAGGATCTGGGAAGTGGCACTTCTCATAGGAAGTGGCACTTTACGAAGGGAAAAGTATCTTACATGGCTTGTTTTTAAACTTAAATGAATTAAAGTCAAATAAAATGAAAATTTGAGTTCCTCAGTTGCCCTAGCCACATTTCAAGGGCTCAATAGCCACATGTGCCCAGTGGCCACTGTATTGGATAACATGGCTTGAATATAAGTGCCTGGCACATAGTAGGTGCTCAATAAATGCTCTTTGATGGACTAGATTGGTCACGTGCCTGCGGAGGGTTCACAATTAGTGAGGAGGGTGTGTGTGTGGGGGAGTCTCTAGTCTCCTCAACCAGGAGTGTTTCTGTTGGTATTTTTGGCTTCCGTGGAAAGCTCTATTTGAGTAAAGAGTTTTGTAGCAAAAACAAGCAAGGTAGAACACTGTAAGACCAGTGGATTGCCAAGGGCCCTTTTAGTCTAGAAATTCTAGGATTCTCCCTGGGACATTTGCCACCAGGACCAGCCTTGGGGGTGTGGCCACTGTGTCCAAATCAGATGAACGGTTCTGCGGCTGAGGCAGCAGATAAGGTGCATGGAACCTCTGAGGGCAGAGCTGGGGCTGGTTAAAGGAAGCTACAGGGAGGCAGGTCATGGCTAGTGCAAGGAACAGCTTTCAGACAACACCCAGACTGGGCTAAGGTTAGAAGCATTAGCTTGGAAAGGTAGTGAGCTCCCCTTCATTGGAGGTATGAGCAGGGGTGAGGGGCAGAAGAGCCAAAGAAGGCATTCTGGTTTGGACTCCATGACTTTTGAGGCCTGTTACAATCTGGGTGACAAGTGCTTCTGTGACTGCCTGGCATCTGGAAGTGGTTCTGCCTACTTGTTTTCCCTCCTGCTGCCTGACTCTGAGTCCGTCATCACGTGGGCTTGACTGGGCGGGGCCACATGACCTATGTTTCTAACCCCTTGGCACAGGGCCTGGTGCAGAGAGAGCTCGGGAGGCTGGTGGATGGCTGAGAGTCAGGCTGGGGTGCCGCCCAGCCGTGAGATGCTGCTTCCTCTCTTGGTTGGGCTGTCCTGAGAGCTTCCGTGGAGGAAGCTGGGGCATGGGCCTAAAGAATCCTGCCGGGCTGGGGGCACAGAGCCCGGGGCAGGAAGGCCCAGAGGAGGCGGTGGCGGGGCTGGACTTGGCAGAGCCGTGAATAGCAGCTGTGGGTGAAAGGGCAGCCCAGACCCTCTGTTCCTTTCTGGGCCTTTGATCTCCGGTGGGGCCTCCTTCCGCTGTCTCCAGGGCCCCCATTCAGGTCCCCTCGACCTCCCCCTCCCCTCATCCCCCCAGTTTGAAAGGCCCTGAACACACGGAGGTCAGCCGGGTGCGAATCCCTTTCACTAGCTCAGAAAGCCGCCAATCCAGCACCAGTGCGGACTGTGGGGGCCAGAAGCTTCTTTTGGGGCAGTGGAGGGGAGGGTACATTGCAGGTGGGATTTCTGGGCGCTGGACTGCCCTCTGCCTATGCAGAGGGCATAGGAAGGGGCCTGTCCTTTTCAAAAGATGCCAAGTCCAGCAAGACCCTCATGGGGAAGTTTGAGGGCATTTAGCGGGGGGGGTCCTGTCATGACTACATCCATTCCTCTTTCTGGAGGTGCCTGTCTCCTCTCTGTCTTTGTGTCTGTCCCTGTGTCTTTTGTTTGGGGGTACATCTCATCCAGTGCTCTCTGCCTCTATGTATGTCCTGTTTATCAAGACTTCCTCTGTGTCTGCTTCTGTCCTCTGTTTCAGCTCTCACTCTTTCTTTTTCTCATATTCACTCTCCTCTCTCTCTCTCTCTCTCATGTGCCCCTACACTCATCCACTCTCTCTTTTCTTATATTAGCTCTCGCTTTCTCTCTTACCAGCTCCCCTCTCTCCTTCTCCCAGGCCGGGAGCCTCAGCTCAGCCCTGCCCAGCAGGCCATCTCAGGGAGGGAAGGGGTTTCAGAAGTTCACAGACCACGCAGGACCCCAGGGATGCTCTGACCTTGGGCAGGCCCTGGCCTTCCTCTCTTAGGACACTCTTCTTTCACTGACAGTCAGACGCTGTCTGCTGCTCCCGGGCCCAGGGCCGAAGGCAGCCGGCTGGAGCAGAAGATGCAGAGGCTCCTCCCAGGTGTCCCAGCAGGGAACAGGATGCGTGGAGAGGTCAGGATTCCTGAGGAAGCTGTAGGCACCCTTGTGGCACCACCATTCCAGAGATCAGTGATCTCAGGAGACCCCCACATAAGGAGAGGTGTTGAGGTGAGGACCCAGGCTCACAGGCCCTGGGGACCAGCTGGTTCGGGGACTCTTGTGTGGTGAAATCTTTGGCAAGTTACTTAATCTCTCGGAGCCTGCATTTTGCCATCTGGAAAGCAGAGGGGGCACAAGTTTTGTGTGTTATTGTGAGGATAAAATGAAGTCATACTGGCAAAGGGTTTAGCTCCAGGGCCTGGAGGTCGTTAAGTATTTAATAAATGGCCTCTGAGGGAGACTGGGGCTTGAGGGTGTGAGGCCGGGCACAGGCTGAGGGCAAGCAGGCTGCAGCGGTAGTTCTCTTTGGCAGCTAAAACTGGCGGATCTGCCCCCCACCGACTTCCTGTTTGTAACAGCCCGCTGCTCTGGGCGCCAAGACTGAACAACAGCGCCCCCAGGTGTCAGCTGCAAAGGGAAGGGCCACTTGCTTTCCTTTGCTTCCTTTTCCTTCAGGACCTTCAGCTCCTTGATGGAAGAATAAAAGGGTCAAGCCTCAGTTTTCCATGAAGTGAGGCCTTGGGTACACAAGGTGGTGGAGACCGCCAGGATGGAGGGCAGAAGGCAGACCACTTGGACCTGGGAGGGCTGGGCCTCTAGGGATTTGGGGTCACCAGCTTGGTTTTCACCAGCCCTTGTCTTGGAGCTCGAAGAGCCTTGGAGAGCATCTGGGATGTGTCTCCTAGTCATTATTCAGATGGGAAAACAGGCTTGGAGAAGAGAAGGGGTCTGACCTGGTCACATGGAAAAAACCCAGAAAACCTAGAGGGACAGAATGGATTCCTCAGAACATTCCCTGGTATCCTACTGCCATATGATGGGCCAGATCTCAGTTTCTCACCTCCCCTCCTCCCCTCCATTCTCCTCGGCCCTTCTGCTACCCCCACTGTTGAAAGCCATCAGTAACCCTGACCTGACCCCATCAGCCTATCACCCCTGGAGCTCCACTCTTGACAGTGAGCCCTGACCTTCCCTCCCTGGCCTCCTGTTCCTCCTCCCCACCCCTTCTGTGCTTCTGGTCCCCACACCGTCTCTGAGCTCCCCTGTCTCTGGGCCATTATCAGGCAAAGCCTTCCACCTGGAGTGCTGTCCTGGAGGCCGGTCTGTTGACCTGGCCTGGTTTCCAGAGCCAGTCCACTCACTGGGGGATTTTCAAAGTTGGGCCATTGGCCCCTCACAACTGGCTGAGGCCCTCAGATTCATCCCAGGTCAGCATGGAGCTCTGGACACCTGACAGACGCTGCAGAGAGAGAAGGAAATGACCACCACTTTGTCTTGGTCTCTCCTGGGGCTTCAGCAGGGCAGGTCCCCTCCGTGCCCTTCACCAGGTGTCCCCTGAATGTACCCTCAGGCTGGCCATGCAGGGGGCCCTTCCTCGAGTTCTCTTTTTGTCTGGGCAGGGGCCCGGACCAACATGCTTGCTTGGAAGGCATCACTTAGAACCCAGTTGCCAGCCTTCTAGTCATGCTTTACTTGGCTTGTCCTGTATTTAAAATGATTTTGAGTTAGTTACCAACATTTAAAAATAAGGAGACTTCCCATATGGATGTCTAGCCTTTCCCGGAAAAAGAAATCAGATCTGGCGACACTGGGAGGGCTTTCCTACACGGCAGCAATCACCTGGGCCTGCCGGGCCCATGGTGCTCAGACTGCCCCCTACTCACCTTGCTCACGGCGTCTGTGTTCTCTTTTTCTCTACCTGAATGCCTTTGAGCTTCTGGAGTCCTAGCATGGACTCTGAAGAGCAAGTCTGGTTGAGTCCAGCCTGTGGCAGGTAGAGCTTATGGGAGGCAGGGCCCTGACCGAGCTGGATGTGGCTGTGTGTGTGGGTGTGTGTGTGTGGTCAGGGCATTGGGTAGTTAGGGTCTCAGGCCGGAGGTGGGTGAGGCAGGGGAGGCAGTAGGGTGGGGCCAAGCAGCCCCACCCCTTGGCGGCCCAGAAGGACAGTGAGATTGGGGTCATTCAGTTCCCAGGCTGGCTGGCTGCTCTTCCTCCTTCCAGCCTTGCAGTCGTTGGCACCTCAGCCGAGCCCAGGCGGACAAATGTCCGAGGCTTCCTTGGTAAAGCAGGGGACCTGAGGCCAGGTGGTCAGTCAGAGGGGCTCCTTGGGCCTTTCCCTGGTGCCTAGGGTCTGTCCCTTGGGTGGGGGGTTAGGTTTCGGTTCCTCCTAGCCCCTAGGTCCCCGAGTTTCACTTTGATTCAGTGAGTGAGCGCCCTCATGAGAGCCAATACCACTGAACACCCTCCCCCCACCCTTGTTTGCACACCTGCTTCACCCAGGCTTCCTCCACCCCTCCCCCACCAGCTTTTCCCACGGGACTGTGCACCGGTGTCCCAGAGAGCCCTGGGGGATGTAAAGCGCAGGGGCCGCAGAGTGAGTCGGCTCTGGGGTCAACCGAAGGAGAGCTGCGGGTCAGCAGTTGAGGGGACGGCAGAGGAGATGGTCTTATCCATGGTGGGCAGGCCCCCTGCCAGGGCTGTCTCGAGATCAAGGGGGAGTGGACTTGGTCTTCTTCCCTACCCCCATGCCCTGGTGCCCTGTAGGGCAGAGAGCCCCGTGGTCCTTTCTCTCTGCCTTTGGAATATGGTTAATCCTTGGCTGCAGAATCTGCAGTTTGGGACCCTGCAGTGCTCCAGCTGGGAGAGGCTCGTGAGGCAGGGGAAGGAGCCCAGGGGAGGGAGCCTGGGGCTCTGGGTTCCAGTCCTCAGTCTGTGACTGACTTATGGTGACCCTGGGGAAATCCCTTTCTCTCTCTGGGCCTCAGTTTCCTCATCTAAAACATGGGATCAAGATTCTCTTTGGTACCAAGATTCTGAGCTTCTCCTGGTCCCATTTCGAGTCCTTTTGGCGTTATTTTAAACGGGTGGTTCTCAAACTTTCAGTCTTGGAACCCTTTTAAACTCTTAAAAATGATCAAGGACCCCGAGGAGCCTTTGAATTTATGTGGGTTAATTAAAATGGACAAAATCTTAAAATATTTATTTATTGATTAAAAATAGCAGTAATAAGTAACATAAATAATATGTAGTTTGAAATAACAAAGAACTATATTTTCCAAGCCAAAACATTTAGAGTGACATTGTTTTATGATTTTGCAAATCTCTTTAGTGTCTGGCTTAATAGAAGACAGCTGTATTCTCATATCTGCTTCTGTATCCAATCTGCTGTGATATCACACATCCTAGAACCTCTGGAAAACTCCATTGTATACTTGGAAAAGCATATACAGGGTGAAGAAGGCCAATTAACAACCTTGTATTGTTATGAAAATAGCTTTGACCTCACAGACCCCTCGAAAGTGTCCTGGGGATCGCTCAAGGGGTCCCTGGACTAGACTTTGAGAACCTCTGCTTCAGGCTGCTGCCGGCTCTGAGCTTGCTTGTCTCTTGCACAGAGAGGGAAAGCAGTTAAGTGGTTCTTGTTAGAAGAAAGGTGCCATCAGTTTCTCCTGTTCTTTTTTCCTGAAGGTGGTGGGAACCATGGCAGGCCTTTGAGCTGGGGAGGAGTGACAAGACACTGGGCCCGTCCTCTAGCACGTTAGGGTGTGCAAGGCTTCTGAGTCCTCTCCCAAGCTTGAACTTCCACAGAACGGCACAGCTATAGAGGCTCCTTTCACTTCCAGCAGAATATCTGCAGGGTTTGAGGTCTGATCTCCGTCCAGCAGGCCTCCTTTAGGGCCAACAACAGCTTCCTAGTGCTCCCTAAGAGCATGGGGAGTGGGTGTTTGTGGACCTAGCCATCTCTCCCCATCCCAGCTCAGCTCTGCAGTCGTTCAGGGCAGGCTTGTGAGACCCCCACCCTGGGCATAGTTTTAGTGGGGAAAACCCCAGCAAATAATGTTGGTGCGGAATGAAACAAAACAAAATGAATAAAGTAGGTTTAGGGTTTATCTTGACATCTGGCCTTTGAGGAAAAGCAGGTGTGAAAGGCAGTTGAAAGAAGCCCCCAGTGATTCCATTGGGGCTTCTGAGTTTTTCCAGAATACCAGTGGTTGGTCACATTTCTCTCTCTCTCTCTCTGTGTGTGTGTGTGTGTGTGTGTGTGTGTGTGTGTAATTTCACTTTGAAATTTCCAGTTTTCATTTTCATTGGTACAAGTTTATCATTTGTATCAGTCCTTCCTTGGACTGATAGACTAAAATGGAGGAGAGGAAGAAAAAGAGAATTTCCTAAGGTCATTTAGGTAGAATTGAAAAATGCTAGAGGAGATGAGCTTGTAGTGAGATGAACTGAGCTATGAGAGGAAATGGAGAAAGGCATGGCCCTTCGAGAGAGACTAGAAAAGAGGATGATAAAAAGTGACAAGGGGGGTCAGACACTTCCCAGCACCAGCCACCAGGTGGCACCATCGACCCAAGACAGCTTAGTTGCTGTCCAGGGTTAGGAACAAGAGGGGTGACAGGACAGTATGTACTGACCATTTCTGAGCTTGGTATGCTTGTAACTCGGTGGGGGGCAGCAGTGCCCAGGTAGGCTGACCATTTGCCTGAGTCTCACTTCTCTGTCAGCATTTAGTCGGGGCGGGGGAGCCTGGGCCATTGCTATTGGGGATCAAACCTGTCCTTCTTCACCTCCACAGCACAGATGTCTTGATACAAGCCTTTTTGGGAGTTGAATCCTCTCAGTTCTATTCTAAGCCTTTACTTGCTGGCTGTGTGACCTTGGGCAAGTCACTGTTCTCTGAGTCTTGATTTCCTTGTGCTAAAATGTGGAGATTTGAACAGATGATTTAAGGGATCTTTTGGACTCTGACATTCTGTGGTGTGCAGAGAGAGCACTGGAGTTGGGGTTAAATTCAGGGTCTTTCTCTGGGGCTGTGTGACCTTGGGCAGCTCACTTCCCATCTGCAGGGATTACAGTGACATCTCCCTCACAGTCTGTTATATAAAATAGCAGATTGGAAAATGCTTTGAAATCTCTTTTGGTGCTGTAGGAGAGGGAGGGGTTGCTATTTATTATTTTTCCAGGCAACTTAAGTTAGCCAGAAGCAGGCCTTCCACCATCCTCACAGCTCAGAAAGTTTGTGCCTCTGCCTGTGACCACAAATCAAAGCTTATGGCAGGTGTTTTCTCAAGGTCACTGCATCTCTGTCCTAACTATCTCATGAATCTGCTCCTTTCTCTTGGTCCCCATTGCTACTGCCTTGGTCCAAGCACCCTCCCCTCTCCTTTGGACTATTGCTGTAGCCTCCTAGTGGGTCCCCACCTCCAATGTCACTGACTTCTCCGAACAGTCCACTTTCCACATAGTAGCCCAAGGGGCACTTTTGAAATACAGTTCTGATCAGTGACTCACCTGAAGGGCTTTCACCCTTCAAATCTGCCCATTATTCTCAGAAATCATCCAAACTTCTTAACAAGGCTGCTAGGCCTTCTGTGGTCAGACTCGTGCCCATCTCACGAGCCTCGTCCCTTTCCACCCTCATCTTTTCATGCTCACCCCAGTTGTACCAAACCTCTTTGCATCCCTTGAACACCACTTGTTCTTTCCTGCTTGCAGCCTAAGGGTTACATGCATGGGTTGTAGAGTCAGGCAACAAGGGTTCTGGAGCCGATTCCACCAATACCTACTTGTGTGACTTTGGGCAAGTTATTTGACCTCGGTTTCCCTCTTTGTAAAACAGGGACATCCACTGTGCTATGATTGGGTTGTTACATGGATTGAATGAGGTAATGCACACAAAGTGCCCTGGAGGACCCCGGTGCATGATACGTGCTCTGTAAAGATGCCTTTTATGATAATGCTGTTCCCACCACCTGGAAACTGGCCCCCTTTTCCACTCCACCATTTGCCCAGCTGATGTTCCACAACTTCAGGATGCAGCTCGTGTCACTTCCTAAAAGGGAAGGCTTCCTCAAGGCTCACTCCTGCCAGCTCCTCTGGCCCCACCTGCAGCACATGGAACGTGCCTGTTGACAAAAATATCGCATTTGTCACTCATCTGTCTTCCCTGGAGACTGTGAGCCCCGTGGGGGAAGGAACAGTGTCAGTAGTGGTCACCGTTGTGGCCCAGTGCCCAGTACAGGGCTGGTTCTTGGTAACAAATATGTACTGAATAGGGACTGGATGTCACAGGAGCTGGGAGCCCATTTAGTCAGTGGGTGCAGGCTGCTGAGTAGAACCCAGAGCCTCCTTCCTTCTTCCAAAGGCTTCTTCTTTTCACTCCTGCCTGACTCCAGCATCTCCATCCTCTAGCGCTGCTGTGTGGCTCCACAGAAAGGATTTCATGACAACCATTCTAGAGGGGGAGAGGCTCTCCCATGGTCTGAACACACACACACGCATGCACACACACACATGCACACACACATGCACACACATGCATGCACACACACACATGCATGCACAGCTCTGCGTGCTGGTGCCTAGAGCCCTTGTTCTGCCTGCCTTACCTGAGCATATGCTCCAGGTGTATATAGATCACAGCCTCAAATGGGAACTGTGACTTATCGAGTGTTTGCCATATATATTTTAAACTATTCATGCATTTAATACTCACCACCACTGTACTAGGTGAAACTCTTACCATCCCCATTTTACAGAGTTTCAGAGAGATCCAGGAAATTGCCCAAGGTCACACAGCTCCACAGTGGCACTATTGGGACTGGCCCCTGGACAGCTGGCTCCAGAGTAGCCTTACCTGCCACCCTGGTCTGTCTCTCACAGAGTGTCGCACAGGAAGACATCAGTGGGAATGTCCTCAGCTCTCTCCAATAGGGGCCTTCGTGCCCACCTTTTATGCGCAGAGCCCACTTCCTCATTCAGGTACTCAGCCATTTCTGAGGCTTCCCCAAACACTGCTGTGCACGCTTCCCTGTCACATGTTCCAGTTGGTCACCTTCAAGTGCAGTTGGCTGATCACCCGTGGACTTTACACCACAGCAACGTAGCACAGTGGGTGGACTGGAGTTTGAGCCCAGCCCTGCCACCTACTAGCTGTGTGAGCTTTGAAAAGGGCCTGAACTTCTTTGTGCTTCAGTTTCCTCATCTCTCAAAAGGGGATAATAATCCCTGCAATTCCTGGTAATTAAAAAACGTTATCTATAATATTTTGATCAGCTCTGACACATGGCAAATTTTAAGAATATCAGCTATTATTATTTTTATCATCAGAGCAGAGTTTTTACCCTGAATCCAGATTCCTCAAGAAGATCTTGTTGAGAACGTTCTAAATTCCCAGCTCTTTTGTTTTCTCTTTGTCTTTCCTTCTTTTTTTTTTTTTTTTTTTTCCGTGCCTTGCAGTCTGTGGGATCTTAGTTCCCCAACCAGGGATCAAACCCAGGCCACGACAGTGAAAGTGCCGAGTCCTAACTATTGGACACCAGGGAATTCCCATCTGTCTCTCTTTTTTAAATGATTATTTTATTTATATTGCCAAGTCTAATGATAGGATTATTCAGGCTAGGGTCAGAAGAATTTACGCATCAGAATTTACATTGGCAGAATTTTAGCTCCACTTTGTTTCAGAAACGAACAATTTCAGTTGTAGCTGCGGGCAGTTTGCAGAGGCAGGATGAGCCTGTCTCAAGGTGGAGAGGCCTGGGTTCCTGGCTCCAGTTTCCCACTATCTTGCTGTATGATCTCAGTCAGGACCCTGCCCTCTGGGTCTTCGATTTGGATGCAATGAGCCCGAACAACCCTTCCATCTCCAGATCCTGCCTGCTCCTTCCTCCCTGCTGTTCCCCCCTCCCTCCTCCTCCATCTTCTCTCTCTGCGTTTCCTTTCTGTCTGAGACACAAACGCCACCCAGCACTTCTGAATGGTGCTTTTGTTCCACTAACATGTCTTTTCTGAAAAGAACGATTGGTCAGGTTTGTATCTTTTAAACGCTGGCACATTTTATCAGTTAAGAACCTGATTACCTCTCTCCCAAGACAGAGCTTTAAGGAGGTAGACAGAAGCAGCAAAGGGGGAGGTTTTATGGGAGACAGTGGAGGAAAACCTGCCAAATCTCTTTGGGGGCCTAATGTATGGTCCTTCCTGAAAATGCCTTCTTTCTTGGGAGCCCCCTTTCCGGCTCTTCCCATGACCCGAAGCACTTTCCAGCTTGACTCCAGTTATGACTTGTGTACCCCTCTGTATCTCCCCACAGAATGGGGAGACGGGGTGAGCGGGACCTGTGCCTGAGTCATTTTTGCTCTAGGTCTCTTTGAGGTAGGGCTTGGAGCACAGGACTGGGAATCACAGGGCCTTGGATTTGAGTGCTGGTGATCTTGGGCAAGCCATGCTGGGCCTGGGTTTCCTTATTGGCAAAGAGAGAGCAGAATCCCTTCCTCAAAGTCTTGTACCAACTTAGGAAGGAGCAATGTGTGAGGAAGTGCTTTATAAGCTGTCAGGCTCTATGCAGGTATGAGTGTCGCTGTAGTTCATTTCAAGCGCCTGCTATGTGACCTTGGACAAATTCCTTAACTTCTCCAAGGACGGATTTACCCATCTGCAAAACGGGGACTCTAATCCTTAGGTCATACAGTTACTGTGGGAATTCCATATGGAGGTAAAACAACTGGTAAGAACAACTGTTCTTGGCAGTGGCAGGTGCCCAGGTCTAGGTTAGTGCCCTGTCCCTTTCCCTTTCTTATTTCTTCACGGTGCCTCCCCTGTGAGTACAGCGCACAATCACGAAGCCACAGGCTTCTGAAGTCTGGCTGCCCATTCTGAAACCCAGCTGGCCACTTCCCTAACCTGTGCCTCAGTTCTCTTGCCTGGGAAAGCAGGCTACTAATGCCTCCCTCAGAGGGCTGTTGAGATTAGCCCGTGCCCATGCAGGACTTGGCACCGAGTCGGCGCCCAGTGAACGCCTGTGGTTCTGCGGACCCTGCTCTCTCCGCGCACCCGAACGCAGGCCCCGCGCCGCCATCTCCTTCAAGCCCCCTCGGCCGGCGAAGAAAGCCAGGCCCGAGCCGGGCGGGGAAGGAGATTTGCTCAAGGTCGCACCAGGAGTCCCCTGCCGGGATCTCTGAGGAATTTTCAGGGATTGCGCCGTGCCGCCCAGCGAATAAAGAGGCCGAGGGCCCTGGGGAGAGGGAGAGGCCAGACCCCGCTCCTCCGCTCGGCTCCCGGGGCGCCCCGGCGGCCTGGAACGGGAGGCCGGCCTCTTCCAGGAGGGCCTCGCGCTTCGCCTGCGCGGGGTGGCAGGAGAAACAAATCCAACCGCGTCAGAGCGCGGCGCGCGGCGCCCTCGGCCAGGAGGCGGCCCGCCCGGCCTCCGCCAAGCATTTGCAATTTAATTGACATTTGGCGGCAGGAAGCCAATCAGTATAAGTCAATTGACGTGCCGAGATAAAACTAATCCGCGGCCGGCGCTCCCCCCGCCGGCGCGGCCTCGGCGGGGCCGCGGGCCCAGCGTGGCGGCCGCGGGCCCGGCCCCGGCAGGTACCCGCGCTGGCGCGTGTCTCGGCCCGCGAGGGGGCGGCGGGCGGCCCGCTGACTGCCGCGCAGCCCACGGCGGCCGGGAGAGGCCCGTAATGAATGACTTTATTTGCTGGGGCCCTGCTGAGAACAATTGAGTTTGTTATGGTAACAACGGATGCCAGCTTTCCGGGCCCCGGGGAGCGCGGGCGCGGCGGCAGCCGGGAGCTGGGCAGCGGAGCAGATGATGCGCGCCGAGGCGAGGGGCCCCGGCGGCGGGGGACCGGCCCAGCGAGTGTCAGGAGCTCGAGGGACGCTGGGCGCCGCACCCCACCCCCGCGCCCCGCCCCGAGCCGGCGGAGGAGAGGCCGGGCTGCCGGGCCGCCTTGGACCGAGGTGCTGGGGTGGATGAGGCGCACCGCTCTCCCCCTGGAACGCAGTCCAGAATTGGGCTGGGGGTTCATAAATTCCTTGCCTCCCTTGTTGGACTGGCCCGTCCTCCTGGTGTCCCTGCGGCCTCTTCTTCCCTCTGCCTCTGGGTGTAAAGGGATTTCTGGTCTTGCTGAGTGATGCCCCGACATCGGTTTTTGTCTTTTGCTCCAGTGGAAAAGTATAAAAAGGCACAAAGGCGTCCCTGCCTCTCGGGGCATGGTTTGACAAATTCAGGGCTGCATTTCGGCCCACCGCATGTGATGATGCTGTCTCCGTGCCCTCTGCTCTGGAGAGAGGGCCTTCCTTCCATCTTTGTCCTCTGTCTGCATCCCCATTCTTTGTGGCATGGCCTCTCCCACAAGAAGCCCTCCTTGTCCCCACAGAGAAGGTTGCCAGCCACACGGCTGCCTCTGAGCCCCTGCAGCCTTCTTCTGCCTCCTGCATCTGCTGATGAGTTCCAAGGCAGGGGCCACTTCCGATTCATCCCATTTGCTCCCTCAGTGCTCAGCTTGGGGACTGGCACAGAGCACAGATGTGGAAGGAGTGGATAAGGGGATGCATTTCTTCCATCTTCTCAATCTCTTGCTTTCCCTCTAGTTAGAGAACCAAAGGGTTCCTTTTCCTCCCCCCACCCCACCTCCCTTTCTAGTTCTCTCTTTTCAGGCACTCTATCATTCATTCATTCATTCATTCATTCACTCAACCAATATTTACTGAGAATCAACCATGTGTCAGGTACTCTGATATGAAAGGCCCTTGACCTTGGGGACCTTACTGGCCACGTGCTAGGCATATGATAAATATGTGTCAGGCGCCTACTGTGTGCTGAGTAATGGCCTGAGTTCCTTGAGTTGGCACAGGCTTAATAACGGCTTGCTGAGGACTTTCACCCGTCATTGCATTCAGTGATCCCTGGTGCCACCCTGTGACAGCCACTCTTATTCACAAATGTACAAACTGATGCTTAGTGTGTTAAAGAAGCAGCACGATGTTGTGGAAGGAGTCTAGGTTGGGAATCTAACACTAGTTTGCTGTGTGAGCTCTGTGCATCTTTATCCCCTCTCTTGGCCTCAGTGTCCTCGTCTGTAAAATGGGGGAGTTGGAATTGATGGTCTCCGAGAACCAGTTGAGTGTGGGTGGTCCACAGGGGAGAGGGAACCAGGACCCACTTCTCAGCTCCCAGCCCAGTCTTGCAGTGTAACCAGCGCAGCTGACATTGAGACTGAAGCACTCACTGTGTGATAGGCACCATGCGCAACACCAGCCTTAAGAAGTGTAGGTACTATTACTGTTGCCCTTTGGCAGATGGAAAAGATGAGAGGTTAAATAATCAGTCTAGGGCCATGCAGCTAGTAAGTTGCAGGGCTGGGATTCAAACCCCAGCAGTCTGGTTTCAGAGCCTGTGCACTTAATCACTGTTAATGGCAGAGGTAGCACATAATCCCCCTGCAGCTCCTCCCCTGCTCTTACACCTCACCTGGTCTTCGTCCCACCTTCCTTGCTCTCCAAGCTCCAAAGCTCATTCTGCATGTTTGAAGGGCAGCAGGAACACTGATTTGTCAAGATGTCTTTTCTTCCCCTGGCTTTTTGTTCTCTGCCTTGATGCAGATGGCTAAGAGAAGACCCGGCAGGAGGGGGAAGCTGCTGCAGAAACCTGGTCCCATCTTGACTCTGTCCTAGCTGGATTATTGTACCTGGAATTAGGTTGCTAAAAAGGAGACAGGGAATCCAGTGTTGTCTTTTAGGAACAAGCTCTTACTAGTCATGCCTGAGGAAGTACATTTATTTTATAGTTAATTTTGGCACCTGTCTTCCTGTTCCTCAGAGGGGTCTGGAGAACCCTTTCTCTCCCTGGAGATATCCCTTTTTCAGAAAGACAGATTAGGATGATAGACTCTAATAGGAGATAGTCCTTAATAGGAGATAGTCCTAATTGGCAGAGCTGAAGGAGCCTTGGAAATTGTATACAGTGAGTTTAAATCCTGTCAACTCAATCTCCCCTCTTTAAAACAAGTATTTTGTAGTGCTGCCTTTGCTATCCTAAAATGAAATTAGAGAAAATATAACCTACCTAAACACATAATTTAAAAATCAATATAATGCCCCAATTATAACAAAAAGGGGAAAGAAAAATAAAATCATAATTAAATGATGTATTTCATTATGTAAATGCTCAGCCCTGACTACACGAGAAGACATAATAAAGTAGTCAGTTGCTTGCACTTACGTGTAGAATCACCATGAATGTGGCAGCTACAAATGTGGACAGCTGTGTTCTCTGGCAATACAAATACCTCTGGTGGTATTGCCATCAGCAAACTGATTTTCTGAAATTGTGAACATGTCTTGATAAAATTCCAACCAAAACAAAGCATAATCTTCCCTCGATGTATGTGATGGTTGTATTCCTGGAAAATTCAGTGTAAATTAAAATACGAAGTTTGTGTATATAAGTAAAATAGAGTTAGGTTCATGGCTCAGATATTTATAAGGAGAGTTTTCACCAACTTGAATATATGATGTATCATTCCAAAGAAGTGTGGGATGCAGGGTAATCCTTCACTGGGCTGGACTGGACTGGGGAGCACCCTGGCTCCAACCACTAAATGCAACAACTGCTCCACAAACAACAGTAACTCACAGATTTCCAAAATCTCCTCTGATCTGATCACTCTTGTTGAGATCCACTGCAGCAAATGAGTTTCTCTTTGGGGTCTCTTCCTTTGGGAAGTTCTGTGACTCTTTGAAAAAGGAAAATCTGCATATATCGTGCATTTTGTGTGCAAGACCCTGTGCTGGGGAGACAGAGAAGCATGGCCCGATGTGTATCTGGGCCTCCTCCATAGGTGCCAGGCTCCCAGGGAACAGTTGGTGAGAGCTCCACCCACATTTATCTCTGCCTGGGATGCCCTCTGCGTCCTCTCTCATGCCACAAGTCCAAATCCTGGCTCAAATGCCGGCTGTTTCCTCCTTTCCTGACCCCTCTCACTGACCCCCAACACCAGATAGATTCTGTCTCTTGGTCCCCACTGCCTGCTCTTCAGGGCCCTCTTAGGGTACTTTCCCATGCTTGAATCCTAACTCCGTGTGAAGGCTTTGTCCCCCTGCGAGGGAATGGGCTCCCCTTATATGGCTATGCTAGGGGTTGGAGCACCTGCAAAAGATGAGTGAATGCTTGAACCAAGGGATGCAGCTTAGCCAGGTGCTCCTCTCTGTACACACCTTGTCCTTTTTAATTAGGCAAATGGCTCCCCCTTTCCTGTCCTTGCTCCCTGTCCTCATCAGCTGACACGAGATGTTTGCATGCAGATGACACTGTCTCATTTGGGGTGCCCCTGGCTTGCTTGCTCTGACCCAGCGCTGCATGCCTGGCAGAATTTATTGACCCCATTGCACAGATGAGATGAGCTGTGTAAGGTCACACAGCTGGCAAGTGGCAGAGCCAGAGCTGGTGCCTGGTATGCTACCATCTTTGTCATTTAAACTCTTCCAAGGCCGGGCCTCCCCCTTAGAGAGTCATTCATCCATTTACTGGCTCCTGACTCAGAGCTGGGCACTGTGGTGGGCAAGGCCTGGTGGCCCCCTTTCTTTTCCCTGAGGGAGTTCTGTCTCCCAAGCCCCAGGGCAAGCATGGAAAGGAGCCTCATCAGATGCCCCCAGGGAGGGAGGGAGCACTCTTTCACGACAGGGGGTCATCAAGGAGTGGCTGTGGCTGTCTTCTTTGTACCTGTGGGTGTTTTTTTTTTTTTTGAATTTCAATGAAATGTCCACTTTTAACTAATCACTCCACAAGTGTTTATTGTGTGCCTGCTACGCGCCAGGTATTATTCTAGGTGGTGGGGACGCAGCAATGAACAAGACAAACAAAAACCTCTGCCCTCGTGAGTGACATTCTAATGAGGGAGGAGAGAATAAAGAGATAAGGAAAATAGGGAATTCTCTGGCATCCAGTGGTTAGGACTCCACGTTTTCACTGCTGAGGGCACGGGTTCAGTCCCTGGTTGGGGAACCAAGATTCCTCAAGCCGCAAGGGGTGGTCAAAAAAAAAAAAAAAAGGAAAATAAACAACATGCTGTTACGTGTTCTGGAGGACAGCAAAACTGGGTAAGGAGATAGAGAATGAAGTGGGGCCGGGGGTAGGATATATGCTGGTTTGTGGAGGGTGGTCAAAATGATGAGATGTCATTTGAGCAGAGACTCTAGGGCAGCGGTCCCCAACCTTTTTGGCACCAGGGGTTGGTTTCATGCAAGACAGTTTTTCCACAGACAGGGGCGTGGTGGGGGGATGGTTCAGGTGGTAATGCGAGTGATGGGGAGCAATGGGGAGCAGCAGGTGAAGCTTTGCTAGCTTGCCTGCCACTCACCTCCTGCTGTGCCGCCGGGTTCCTGACAGGTCGTGGACGGGTACTAGCCCGCGACCCTGGGGTTGGGGACCCCTGCCCTAGGGGAGGGAGGAGGGAGCCAAACAGATATTAGGGGAGGGATGTTCCAGAGAGAGGCAACAGCACATGCCAAGGTCTGAGTGAGGTAGGGGTGTGGCGGCATGACTGAGGGACAGCAAGGAGGCCGGTGTGGCCGGAGCAGAGTAAGTGGGAGCAGAGTGGGGGGAGGGCAGGTCAGGTAGGTGGGGCTGCAGGGCAGGGTACCCAGATACAGTAGGCCTTGTAAGCCGTGACCCACTGTGGATTTTGCTCTCAGTGAGATGGGGCATCCGTGGGTGGCAGCCCAGAATGTCTAACAGGGGAGTTCAGAGGTGCGTCCTGTCCTCCACTACCAGTGAGTCTCTAACTCTAGCCGGCTTTCCCTCTTCATCTCCTGAACCTGCCTCTGAATCTGGGTAGCCATTCTTGCCATGCACACTCTCCTGGGCAAGGGCCTCCATCTGGTCTCTGGGCCTCTTCTCATCCCCTTCCAAGGGGGTCTCTGCTTTGTGGCCACAGCAGCCACATGAGCCCTGCCACCCCATGACCGTTCTGTGTCTGGACTGAATTGTAAGTGTATTCATATAATCAGACAAGGGCCCAACTCTTTGGAACACAGACTGGGGGACGTGGCATGTAGGGACTGGGGTTACTGGAAGGTGTACAGAGGGGGCAACATGCTGCAGTTGGAGGCCCAGAAACCCTTCCCCCCACCCTCAACAAGCTCTTCATCTCAGCCCCATCTCTGGCCTCAGCAATGGCTCCCCCCAGAGGCACCTACTTTATTTATTGCTTCTCCGCAGCTCCCTGTGGGCAGAGGAAAGTCCATTAGTGTGTTTGCAGACTCTGCCAGCTCTAAGCAGATGCAAGGCTTATTTGCAAACTGTCATTGCCCCGGCCTCCTCCAGAGACCCGCATGCTGGGCTCAGCCTTGTGCCTCCAAGAGCCACCTCCCCCAGGCAGACAGCCGGGTGGAGCCCCGTCCCCTGATTTCCCAAAGCACATCTTGGCTTGCAGTTGGGAAAATTAAATTAAATGCCACAAAGGAACCAAAGCAGCACATTGGGCCATGTTGAGAGAGGAGAATGAAGTTCTCTGTTGGTAAGAGCTCATTGGCTTGGCGTGAATCAGGGGAGGCATTGAGAGAATGCATGAAGAATCCTAGGCCAAGGGTTTGGGATCCAGGTTTGAGTCCTGATTGGGCTGCTGAGTGTCTTGGTGACTCTGGAAAACTGTTTACTGGCCTCTGGTCTCAGTTTCTAAGCTATAGAAGACGCTGCGGCTGATCTTAGAATCCACTGTAAGCTCTAAAATTCTCTGAACCTCATTTTTAAAAAAATAAATTTATTTATTTATTTATTGGCTGCACTGGGTCTTTGTTGCTGCTCATGGGCTTTCTCTAGTTGTGGAGAGCGAGGGCCACTCTTCGCTGTGGTGCACAGGCTCCTCGTTTCTGTGGGCTCTCCCTCTGCGGGGCATGGGCTCCAGGTGTGCGGGCCTCAGCAGTTGCAGCTCGCGGGCTCTAGAGCACAGGTTCCACAGCCATGGTGCCCGGGCTCAGCTGCTCCGCAGCACATGGGATCCTCCCGGACCAGGGCTTGAACCCACATCCCCCGCATTGGCAGGTGGACTCCCAACCACTGCGCCACCAGGGAAACCCTTCTGAATCAAATTTCGAGGATGTTTCCTTCGTCCACATAGTCAGGGACAGAGTGCTGTACCCAGAGTGACTCGGCAGTTCTGAAATTGCCTGGAGGTCGGCCTCCGTGGGGTAAGAGGCACTCGGGAGCTGAGACGCCAGGGCTCTCAGGCTCAGCTGGCCTGATAGCTCTGCTGTGTGGCCTTGGGCAAGCCCCTTCCCCCTCTCTGAGCCCATTTTCTTGCCTGTAAATAGGAATGATAATCTCTTGCCCACCTCCTGAGGTTCTGGTGAGAATCAGAGAAGCTGATGAATGTGAAAGGTCAGCATCAATGTATACTTGAGGAGTGGCGATTGTTATTAGAATTGCTGTCGGGCCTTCCTCTGTCTGAGTGCACACACTGGCCGATCTAAGAACATGCCCCCACCGGGTACAAGGCCCAAGCACATCAGTTTAGCTATGTAAAAGGGAATGATGGTGCTTGCACGCAGAGTGAAGAGCCTCTTCTATAATGTGTGCTTGTTCAGTTCCACGCCATCATAAATCCACCAGTGATGTGTGTGTCTGGTGGAAAAACACACCACAGATTTACACAAAAGCCTCTCGAGTTCTTTTCAGCTGGGACAGGAGATGACACACATTGGCAGACAGAGGCTGATCTCTGTGTATCCAAGAGGAGTCGAGCCAGTCCAAGTATATCTAACAGGTCAAGCTCTGAAATGAAGAAGCAATAAGCCAGTGAAATGGTACTATCACCGAAACATGATTGATCAATTGAATTCTATCAGAGACAGTGGACAGTGAGATTAACTCAGGCCTGATAGGTTCAATGAGTTAAAGCATGATGTTCATTTCAGCTTCATTTCACCAGTCTTTGCTTGTGAAATTGGTCAATCAATAGAGGTTGAAGATCACACATATATATATATATCGGGGACCATCTTATGGGGAATATAATCTCGGTAGTTGGCTCTTGGCTGGGGCTGCCTGCCTTGGGTAATGGAGACAGAACAGGGACTCCATCAGCCCCATTGAAATGGCCTGATATCTTCTCCAAATGAAAAGTATTTTTGGATCTCTGATGATTTATCTTTTTTTCCTCCCTCTCACTTTGATCTATGACAAAACCCATACCCATCTTGGAGAAATATAGTGATTTCTTCTGAAAACATTTGTGCAATGATCAGACAGATACACTTCAAAATATGAACCTTCTTTTTAGTTATATCGTCCTTGGAAAAAAATACAGTAATTTAAAAACTCAAACGGGGGTAATGCAAAGATATCAGAGTAAATATGATTTTTAAACCCTTTTATTTATTTATTTCTACACAGTGGGGGATGGGAGACAGACCTCTGTGTGCATGAAAGCCGAAAAAGGGATGCTTGCATGAGAAATCCTTCCAGGTATAATTAAAACGAAGCCTTTAGCGTTCTTTGATCTCATCTGAAAGCACAATTCACAGAAACAAATCACCCTTTTGCTCCTAGTAATATTTCATTTGCTTTGGAATATTTTCACTATGGTGGTTAACATCTTTCCTAATTAGTGTGCCTATCTCTCTGTAAGGTAGAGTAATTAGGTACTACTGTACAAGGTAATGGACTTGGACAGTACGGATTAGAGAGAACAGACTTATCCTGTGGAAATGCACAAGGTATTACTTCCTTCCTGCCTATTCTTTGAGGTCATCTTTATTCATTTAAACACAAAGAAATCCCATCTCTTCATACCAACACCTTGAGCGCTTCAATAATGTATTTGTACTGTTTGTACATCAGAGTATATATTAGGCTCTGGATAATGGATAATAGTACCAAGCTGCTAAATGGGGAGGAAAGAGCCTTGCACTCTTTGCTCTCCCCTCTTCCCCCTGTTCCTGCCCTCTAAGCCTGCTGAATTATAGCCATTCCGTGGTGCATCAGGCTTTTTCACATCTCCAGGCCTTTGCATGTGCTGTGCCCTCTGATTGGAATGCACTTCTTTTCCCTGCCCCTTTCTTTGGCTAACTCCTTCCTACTCATCCCTAAAACTTGGGCTTCATCTTTTCCAGGGGGCCTTTCTGGATCACCCCTGCTCCCAGTCTGGATTACGTGGAGTGGTTTATTATAGAGTTGGGAGCAGATTCTGAGCCAGACTGCTTGGGTTTGGATCCCAGCTCCTCCATCTCCTAGCTGTGTGACCTTGGGCAAGGTGCTTAACCTCCCCGTGCCTCAGTTTTCTCATCTGTAAGATGGGGGGGGCAATAACAGGCTTGACATCACTGGGTTGTTGTGAGGATTAAATCCATAAGGTGCTTAGAATAGTGCCTGGCACAGAATAAGCTCTGTATGAGGATTGGCTACCTACTGTTTGACTCCCAGGGCTGCCTCTGCTTCTCAGATTTGCCTCTGCCTTTGGCTCTCAGGGCTCCCGGCTTACCTTACTGCATTGGAATTTTTCACTCGTCTGTGTCCCCCACTTGAAGGCAGGAGTTAGGACTTACCTCTGTAGCTCAGGTGCCAAGTGCAGGGCCAGACACTCAGCGGGAGTTTGGTGCACGTTGCTTAGGAATGAATGCATCTGTGAGGCTTGGAACAGGAATCGGGGCCTCATGTCTTCCTAGGCTCAGCTCACCTGGGACCTGCCTTCTGGCCCCAAACAAATCCCTTTGCCATTTCTGAGTGTGGAATCATCAGTCCTTTGGGATCCTTCCCGCACTGACAGCCTATGACTCATTGGGTAACACACGGCACAATCAGATTCACTCTGGTTGAACCTGAACGTATTTGGCAATTTTACAATTTCGCGTTTTCCTTCTCGGAGAAGAAAGATTGAGTGAAACTAATGGCTGAATGATGGTCGTTCCAATGGAATTTTCCCCCATGCCGCTCTGATTTTTCTCAGTGTTCAGCTCCGGTTTAGGATGGCATTTATAAAATCACCCAAAACATTGATTTTGGTTCTGGGCTGCCATGGGACCTTTCCAGCCCTGTCACCCTGATCCCCAGCACAGGGCCTGGCTCTTAGTAGATGCTCTAGAAATGTTGCCGACTGAAGCCTATGGTTTGCGCCTGGAACCCTCTCGTCGTATCGCAGCACCTTGTCCCCTCACCTTATCTGACGTCTGGCTCTGCTCTTTCCCTCTCCAGGACCCACCTGTGTGTTGTTAGTCATCTCTGAGTCACCCTATGCGTTCAAAACACGGTGCAAGGAATAGAAGCTCTGTGAATTATTTTGAGTGGAAGAATTAATGGTATTTTGTTGTTGGACTCTGAGCACTATGAGACTTGCTGTGTTTTCCTCTTGGTGTGTGTCGCCAGGAACCTTAGAGCTCAACTGAGTTTTGGTAGTTAATCATCCTCTGGTTTAAAATTTTATGAATGGCCTCAGATCTTTCCTAGAACATAAAACGTAAACTCTTAGTTGGTTCACTCTTTCCTCCTCCGAATCACTGATATAATGGAGGTCATTCCCAAACATCTTCTCCCGAGTTCTCTGATGATGCTGGACACTGTCCTGTTACTGAGTTCCCCTGAACCATTCAAGTCTGCAACCCCTCAGGTCTCACCAGGTCACTCATTCAATGTCAACAAACATTGATTAGCATCTCCCTTGCTTGAGGTGAGCCGGACGTGGTCTCTGTCCTCAGAGAGCTTATACTCTTAGCAGGGAAGGAAATAAATACAGGCATACCTTGGAGAAATTTCAGGTTTGGTTCTACACCACTGCAATAAATCAACTATCACAATCAATGGAGTTGCACACATTTTTTGGTTTCCCAGTGCATATAAAAGTTATGTTTACACGTCTGCAATAGCACTATGTCTAAAAAATGTTATACATACCTTAATTTTTTAATTAAAAAAATGGTGAGTATTGCTGAAAATAGTAACCATCATCTAAGCCTTTAGCAAGTCATAATTTTTTTGCTGGTAGAGGGTTTGCACTATGGCGAGAATTACCCAAATGTGACACAGAGACACGAAGTGAGCAAATGCTATTGAAAAAATGGCAACAATAGACTTGTTTGATGCAGGGTTGCCAGAAACCTTCAATTTGTAAAAAATGAAATTATCTGCAAAGCTCAATAAAACAAGATATGACTGGAATAATCCTAGAAACAGCTCGCATTTATTGAGCACTTACTATGTGCCAGGTACTATGCTAAGCATTTTACATATATCCTCATTCAATTCTTTCATCAGTCCCACATATCATTCTATATTGTCCCATTTTATGGATGAGAAAACTGAGGATTAGAGATTAAAGAAGCTTCTCAGGTAAGAGGCTTGTAAGAGACAGAGTGAGGATTCAGACCTCCACAGGGTGCTGTACCATATCCATCACGGTGCTCAGCTTCACTCTGAGATGTGTTAAAAGGTGTGCAAGTGCTCTGCCATATGACCTTGCTGTGACCTTGAACAAGTTACTCTCTCTGCCATTTTCCTCAGCAATCAAAGGGAGATTCCAAGAGGATGGACCTCACAGGGTGGGTTGTGAGGGGCGAAATCCGGGATAATAGCGATGGCCCATGCAACTGGCTGAGGGGACCCAGAAGATAGGGAGATTAGTTTAGCCTTTGGGCTTCAGAGAGACGGAGGCCTTTAGGCTGAGCCTTTGATGGGCAGGGGCAAAGGGTGAGTCAGCAGAGGAAACAGAATGAACAGTGGCATCAAGGAGTGGCATCAGGGACAGTTGGGGAATAAGGCGTAGTGTGCTGGGATGGTGTTGGGGGGTGACTGGAGGGGCAGTTCGTGGAGGCCTGGGAGGCTTGGGTTTTGTCCTAGGGCAGCTTGGAAGGACTTTCCTGGTGAGAGTGATGATGACAATAGCTTATGTTGTTTGGACATTAACCTCATGCTAAGGGTGTCATAGGGATTATCTCTTTTAATCCTCATAAAAGCCCCAGAGATGGTCCTGCTTACCGTAGTTCCCAGTTTACAGGTGAGGAAACTAAAGCCCTAGTAGCTGACCTGGGGAGGGACGTGGAGGGAGCACTGGATCTGCAGACGAGAGACTGAGGTACAAATCCCAGTTGGGTGACTTCAGTTACTCAACCTCTCTGAGCCTCAGTTTTCTTATCTGTAAAATGGGGTAAGGATACGCACCTCACTCAGATGTTCTGAGGATCAATGAAATTTAAAGATGCAAAAGTAACTGGGTTCAGTGCCTTGGACGGAGCAGTGCTCCAGCCAGCGTGAGATCGGGGGCTTGGAGAGCCTGTGTCTGCATCGTCTCCGTCAGCGCCCCTTCATTCTTAGCTAGAGACAGATGATGTTCCCTCAGTGAGTGCAGGGCATGTGCTGATGGAGCCCCAGAACACGTGCCCTGTGCACCCTCACCCCCCTTTTGTAACCTACAGTCATGCCTAGCACCCCCTAGTCATGGACAGATTCTGGAGCCCCTGCTGCCCTCAGCAAGCTTCCATTACACCTGAAACAATTCCTTAAAGCCGCAAGTTAGCCTGGTCTGAATTTGGTTGGTTTCTGCTTTATGGATTGCTTTAAGAATTCACTACAACAGGGAATTCCCTGGCCACCAAGTCCAGTGGTTAGGACTCAGCGCTTTCACTGCTGGGGCCTGGGTTCGATCCCTGGTCAGGGAACTAAGGTTCTGCAAGCCACGTGGTGTGGCAAAAATAAATAAATAAACAAAAAAGAAATAAAAATTTAAGAATTAGCTATGACAGCCACAGTTGCTATCTCCCCATCTGGGGAAACCAACCCCAAACTCCCTGGACTCACTTGACCCAAGCTGGAAATGCCCCAGGTCATACCAGTTCAGTGTTCCCAGCCACCCTGGCTCTAGACTTTCGTGGCAGATGACCCACCAAGACCTGGCTCTGTCTTGAGGAGAGGAGAGGAGAGGAGAGGAGAGGAGAGGAGAGGAGAGGAGAGGAGAGGAGAGCAGAGCCCTGCCTCTTGGGGGATGCAGAGCTGTGAGCATGGTGGGTGCCAGAGTCCAGAAGCAGCAACCAGGCTGGAAGTCAGCCTCCTTGGAGCACTGCCGACCAGACTGGGAGGGGACCTCAGAGCCTGGGGTAAGGGTGGGGCACACGGTAGTGCATAAAGGCGGTAATGGTGGGATCTGAGAGTTATTTTCACAAATTCAAAAAGATTATGGGCAAACGTAGCCTGGTGAAGAAAAAAAAGAATTCTCCTCTCTGACTTCCTCCTAGAAGCCTCCCCTCCAGAGAGCACCCCCCACACGTCCATTCTTAAACTCAATATTAGCAAAGAGAATGGGGTCCACTAGGTAGTTTGGCCATCGTTCAGGTGTAGAATGAATATTTGGCGGGGGGTGGTCCCCAAAAGACTGCACAAACAACCAAAATGGAAAAATAGATAACTGCTCATTTAATACCATTTAGGAGACAAAATCTAGGTGGATTTTGGAGGAGAAAATGGTTAGAAATGACTAACTCAGCCTCCTTAGTTTATTGATGGCACACCTGAGACCCAGAGAGGCAGAGGAACTTGTCTGGGTTCACACAGCAAGTAAGGGCAGAGCTGGGGCTAGAACCCAGGTCTGCTGGCTCCCAACCCTTTTCCCACTGGGCCCTGCCACTGCCCTGCCATACTGAGGAGCAACTGTGAGGATAAAGGAGGCTCTGGCTTGGGCTGGGCTCTGCAGGGAAATGGGACTCCGAGAGAGGCCAGAGGCTGACCCAGTAGCTCCAGACTCCTTTCTTGGGCTCCTGGGCCTCCGGTGGGGCTGCATCACAAAGGCCATGATGCCAAGAGGAATTATGGAGATTCCTGTTTGTTTTTACTTTTTTTTTCTCCCAGGGAGCATCTGCAGACATAAAGTACATGACGATTTTAAAAGAAACAAACCAGAACCCTCCAAGAAAAATGCAAAACCCCTGAATCTGCTGTGCTCTGAAGAAAACGCAATGGGTTTATGATCTTTTAAGACACACAAGAGACAGCTTTCTCTTGACAGATGGGAATCTGAGGCTATTTTGCTTCCTCTCTCTTGGCGTGACCAGACCCGATTGTGTAAAGCTTTTAGCTTCAAAGCCGGGTTGTGAATAACATTGGTTTAACCTGAAATTTAAAGCCAGCATTTCTTTGCTCCCCGAGACAGGGCTTCCTGCCCCTTGCTCCCCTGAAGCTAGCTTCCAGAATGTTAATTCTACGAGCCATGGTTGACTAAGCCCAGCACTGGGTCTATTACATATTATTTGATTTGGAATAGAAAAAAAGATTTAAAGATACCATGCCCCCTGTATACCTTTGTACTTTTGCCCGTGTCTGTCCGTATATTTAAGCATACCATTCACATTGTGAGTTCAGATTTTTCTCCCTGGAATAAAATGGGTCCGAGTGCTTCTGGAGCCTGCCTCCAAGACCACATTCTCCAGTGAAGTCAGACAGCATCTTTGCAGATGAGAAACGCTATGGGAAGCATCCACTGGAGGCCTGGAGCTTCAGCCCTGTCCTCGTGCAGGGGGTGATTTTGCTGGTGTTGCCTTCTGTAGCCGTCTCTTTGCATATAATCTGTTTGTTTCTCTCATGCTCACCCGCTGTGGTGACCAGAGATGGCTCAGCCGTGTCCCTGGCCTCTGAGAACCACCTGCCTTTTTGTCAAGAGTATTTGTCTTGGTTGACACTTGCACCTTTACTGGTCTGATTATTTTCCAGTTAACACTTTCTTCTCCCGCTGGCTATGACTCCTTGAGCACAGGGCTGGGCCAGCTTTCGCTCGCCACTGGACGCCCGGCGTCAGGCCAGCGCCTTCTCCCTAAGGTTGGTTGAGGGAGGGATGAACACATGAATGAATAAATGAATGAGGTCAGATGGAGGGACTGTGACATTTGCCGACCAGACCTGCAGAGTGAAGGTGTGAAGGTGGTATTACTAATTTGTTCATTTATTCCGCAGATATTCTCTGTGGAGGAGACAGAGGTGGATTAAATGTGGTGTTTCTTCCCAAGGTAGCTAATAGTGCTATGTGAGAGTGAAGGGGCCAGGGGTCTGACTCCTAAGATGAGGGAGAAAGTGGTCAGATGGAGAAGTGACTGGGGCATGAAGGAAGACATCCTGGAGGAGGCAGCACACATATGCATGGTTAGTGTGTGTCCTGGCAACAGGGCACACGCCAATGAGGAGTGATTTACCTTCCATATGGGCTCAGCAGATCACTTGTGGCCAACAGACTGACTCCACGCATCACCTTCAAATGTGCACAAATGCAAAATCCATCTTGTCCATTCCTAATCTTTCCAAATCTTGGGAGCAGGGTTTAGGAAGCACAGCCTGATCTACAGGAACTAGTGATTCAGGCTCTGGGACTGAGGGTGATGTGGAGGGTGGGGGGTGATTGCTTCCACAGCCCCCCTCCACGTCTCCCCACTCCTCCCCCAGCGAGGCTCAGATGATCTCTGTGGCTTCTGTGGCCTCCGTGGCTGCCGGGCCTGACCCTGCCTGCCTCTCCAGAGTCTCCTGAGGTCTCTTCCTCCCACTCCCTCTGTTCCTTTCATCTCCTCCTCTGCCTGGCACACCCTCCCATCCCATCCCCCACTTTTCCCTGCTGACATCTTGTCCTCTACTCTCAGTTCAAGCATGACCCCCCTGTGGACGGCTTCCTTGGCTCCTCCCCGTGCGGTCATTACATGTGGTCGTATGACTATATTTCAAGGCACTTTTCCTACTTAGTAATCCCAGTTTGTAATCATCTGTTTGTGTGAGTACTTGACTAAAGTGGACTGCCCTTCCTCTCTTAGAAAGAGGGTCATCAGTGTATCCTCTGTTTTTTGTTTTTTTAATGTTACCTGGTGCAGAGTAGACTCTCTATCAATATCTGTTAAATGAATGAATAAATGATTGTATATTTAGGAGTGCCCCAGACCTTCGTAAAGAAATGACAGACTTTCAGCATCTGTGCAAAGTGGCAGGTAGATGTCACCTCCCTCCTGAAGAGAGAAAGCAGGGCCAGGTGCAGGTGGGCGGGAGCAGCCAGGGGGGTCAGGATCGGGCTGAACGCCTGGAGAAGTGGCTCTTCCCAGCTTGCAGTCCTCCACTCTGAGTGTCTGTGTCACCAAGACAGCCTGGACACTCCTGCAGGCTTAACCCACGGTGCCGTGGCTGACTCAGAAGGCCAGGGCTGGATAGGCGAGCCTTCTGTCTGGAAAGCTCAGCGCAGGCCCTGGCGAGGCTGCCTGTGCTGGAGAACGTGTGGTGTCCCGGGTGACTGGGCCTCCGAGGACCCCCCGGGCAGGTGCTTGAGTCAGCGTGTGCCCTGGGCCTTATCTCTGTGCCAGGCCCTACTTGGTGACCAGACAGTGACCTTGCCAGCAGGAGCCCCCAGCCGAGCCACCCTCTCTGAGCTTCCTCAGTAGAGGTGAAGCTCTGCCTTTCCAGAGCTCTGAGCTGTGCACAGCCCAGCCTGTGAAGCCCGTGGAAGAGGACATCTGCGGGAGGACCGGCTGGCTGCCAGGGAGAGGCCTCCTCCAGAGGCAGAGACGGGGCATATCTGATAGGGCAGCCCGAGTGGGAGGGAGGAGGTAGGCGCTGCCCAACGGGGCTCAGCAGGGCCAGGTCTTGGCAGGAGCTGGCAGACAGGAAGGAACCTTTATTAAGGCCTGGCTGGTAGGACAGGGGCTGGGGAACATAAGTGAAGTTGGTGGACAGGGAGAAGTCTCTTAAAAGTGGATGTGGGCTCTCTGATAAGGAGAAACTTGGTGGGAGCCCTGGGGATGCAGGCCAAAGTCAAGTTTTGGCAGGAGTGACTGGGGCCAGGATGACTGGCCAGAGCAATAGCTGAGGAGGAGCCAACTGAGCCTTCTTCCCGCGTGTGTGCACCCGCGCACACACCTGCATGCACCTGTGCACACAAGGGCCATTTGGTGGATGCCAGCCAATAGGGGAGCACTGCTGGTCAGACACAGGCTGGGCCGTGGTCTCCTACATCCTGCTAGTCTTGGTGCCCTTGTGGGATGATCCCCATGGGGATAGGCCATGATGAAGAGGGGGCTCTGAGGATGATATCCCGTGGGCAGGAGCAGGGACCTCTCTTGTGGAAGGCCAGTGTCACAGGCTTCCGGAGGACAGCCTCAGGCTTTAGACTGGGGGACATCAGTCAGAGAGACCTGCTCCCTCCTTGGCCCACATGTTGGGGTGTCTGGTCATTCAGTCTACAGCCCAGCTTAGGTATTCTCTTGGGTCAAAACTGATCTGGGATCCATTTTCCCAGGGGCATCCTGAGCCGCCTCTGAAGACCCTTCCTGTAGAGGATGTTGGGGTGCTCTGAACTGTCAGCTTCCATGGAGGACTCTGAAAGGCCAGCACTCACATGAACACCCAAAGCTGGTGTCTTTATTCAAATGTCAGAGCCTGTGTTGCAGTCGCCCCCAGATAGGACAGCTGGCGAAACACCAACTTGGGGCAGTATTTCAGGAACACAGTATCCCACTGCTTCTTGCTCCTTGGTTTGGCTTCCTTCCTCATGTGGGTGGGTTCTTTAAAAATGTATTTATTTATTGGCTGTGTTGGATCTTCGTGGCTGTGCACAGGCTTTCTCTAGTTGCAGTGAGCAGGGGCTACTCTTCCTTGCAATGCACAGGCTTCTCAGTGCAGTGGCTTCTCTTGTTGCGGAGCATGGGCTCTAGGCGTGTGGAATTCAGTAGTTGTGGCTCATGGGCTCTAGAGCGCAGGCTCAGTAGTTGTAGCACATGGGCTTAGTTTCTCTGTGGCATGTGGGATCTTCCTGGACCAGGAATTGAACCCGTGTCTTCTGCATTGGCAGGTGGACTTTTAAGCCCTTTGCCACCAGGGAAGCCCCACGGCTGGGGTTTTTACATGATGGAAGTCTAGGGCAGCAGTGGGCTGGCAGGGTGGGGGTTGGGAGGGGGATCGGTTAAGGCTTTGTGTAACAGCACCTGCCAGGGAGAGATCTGACACACGCTGGTTCCCCCCAGGGCTTCCCAATGGCAAAGGCAGAGGCCTCACCTCTGGGCCTGGCTTCCAGCAGCGTCTCTGGGCAACCCTGCAAGAGCAACTCGGTCCCGGAGGGCCCTGGGGAATGATGGCCCTGGAGGCCATGTCCTCGCTGGAATCTTTCATTCTCCTTGTTTTCTCTTATTTTGAATGGTTCAAGCCCAAAGCTCACAAAAGATATTTCAACCCATTTAATTTTTAGTTGATAACTTGCAATATTTTCTTTGAAATGTTGGCATCATCACCAGGGACTGTTACAGTGTGACGAGCTAATAATACAGAACCCATGGAGAATTTAATCCTGTACTTTCTTAGTAATTTACATTTTTGAATAGGCAGTACATTTAAAGTTCTATAACAAAACAAAACAAGCATGCTATGAAAAGTCTCCCTTCTCTTTGCCTCCATGTGTATATATATATGCACACACATATGTCTGTGTGTATGTATACACACGATGCATGTAAAGTCTTATTTTCTTCCTTTTTTACACAAAAGATTGCATATTATATGTGCTGTGCTGCATCTTGTTTATTTATTTTTCATTTAACAATGTATCTTGCAGATCTTTCCATATCAATTCACAGAGGGAGTCCTCTTTCCTTTTTGCTGCCGTACAGTATTCTACTGTGTGAGCATACCATAACTTACTTAACCGGCTCCTAAAAATAAACTCTTGGGTTGTTTCCAGTCTTTTGCTACTAGAACCTTGTACATATAGCACTTCCCATATGTGTGAGTCTGACTGTAAAATAAATTCCCAGAGGTGCAATTGCTCTGTCAAAGGAAACTTGCATTTGTGATCTTGATAGATTTTATCAAATTGTCCATCACAGGTATGTGACCAATAGGTTCCCATCAGAAGTGTATGAGAGCATCTGTTTCCCTACAGCCTTCCTAGCAGAGTGTTTTGTTGGCTGGTCACATCATGTGGTGGCAAATGTCCTGGGTAAGGGCATCAGCTCTGGGACAAAGCTCTACCTCCAAGGGGATCTTCAGTGCAGGAGAGGCAGTGGTCCCTGGTGATTAAGCCTCTGAGTCAATCTGAACTCCAATCCGCAGACGAATCAGTTAATCTCTCTCTGTTTTCATCTGCAAAATGGGGGAAATAATACCATCTTCACTGGGTTCGTTGTGAGGATTAGACGCCACGACGCGTGCTTCATGCAGGGCCTGGCATTTGGCTGTGGGAAGCTGGCTCTGGCCTAAGCAGCGGGGCGACCTTGGCCAAAGACCCCCCTGTCTGAGCCCCTGTCTGTTTCCTCTCTCGTCAGGGAAGGAGCTGGGCTCGTGGGTCTCTCAGGACCTCTTCCTAATCCAGGGTCTGATCTGTCTTCCCCAGCAGCTTGCACGACCTGCACTCATCCCTCCTCTCTTATGCTCATCAAAGGTATCCAGGAGTCTCCTGTGCCGAATGGGCACTCACTGCCGGGCAGAGATTTCCTCCGGAAGCAGATGCGGGGAGACCTGTTCACGCAGCAGCAGCTGGAGGTGCTGGACCGCGTGTTTGAGAGGCAGCACTACTCGGACATCTTCACCACTGCGGAGCCCATCAAGCCCGAGCAGGTATGCCCTCGACTCGCTGCCCCCCGCACCCGCCACCCGCACACAGGCCTGGGTGGCCCGCCCGAAGGCATCCAGTGGGGTGTGGGTGAGAGCGCCGGCTTCTATTCAGAGCCAGGCTTTTTGTTCTCGGCCAAACCTGGCCAGTGTAGCATCCCACGAGGACTGGAGGATGTGTCTGGGGCTCTGCGATTTCTTGCCCTGGTGCCTCGTCTCTCCAGCTGGCGGGGCGTGTGCCATGTTTGGCTGCTCCGCCATTGCTGGGTGGTGGTGTCCTTTCGCAGGGCTCTTCGCACAGGGTGGTGTAGCGGTCTTCTGGGCCACCTGAGGTGGTCTTGGGTGATTATCCTGTCAGTCAGGGTGCAGGTGGAAATACGTAAGCACCCGGTGGCCGTAAACCAGGTTATGATGGCAACGGTGTGTCCCCCACCGTCAGCCCTCTCGTCACATTGTCCTGTCGTGCTTTTAGAACTGAATCCAAGAGTCTGTAAATGAGGAAGAGTCTTACTGGACAAACTCGCAGCTGGGTCATTTGCAAGAGAGGGAAGGAAGCAGGAGGACCCCTTGCTGAGCAGCCCCTGCTCTAACCTGGGCCGAGAAGAAGTCACCGCCTGTGGCTGCAGAGATGGGACCAGAAAGGCTCTGCCCAGAGGATCTCGGGGCCTGGATAAGGTCCCCCCAGTAGCAGCTTTGATTCAGGAGACTGTTTCCCAGTGCCCCATCGGTAACAGGCCTTGGGCTGGGTACCTCGCAGGCATGGGGGGCTTCGACTTGGCTCCTACCTGTTGAGAGCTCCCATTTGGTGGGTGAGTCCCAGAGGCCTGTGAGCAGTGACGTTCCCCAGCACTTGCTGGCTGGTCCTGGTGGGGAGGACTGGCCTGCCGCGCTTCCTCTACAGGCTAATCAGATGATGCTTCTGAAGTTTTCCCAAAGAGCCACTCAAAACTATATGGCTGCACAGGCTACCATGGAGAGAATAGGATTCGGAGGGGACCTTGGATGAGGAGGAGTGAGCAAGGCCTCAGGGGCCGCCATCCTATGGACAGTCTGGCTGTCTCTGTGTAGTTCCGATGAGGGCTCTCACAGATACTTTGTTTTCAAGTGGGGAAACTGAGGCCCAGAGAGGCAAAGAAACTTGCCTAAGGCCACCCAGCAAGTCATGTATTCACTTAATGAACACCGATGAGTGTTTATTATGTGCAAGGCATGGAGCCAGTCACTAGATACACGAGTGAACAAGACAGGCTTGGACCTGCCCTCAGGGAGCCTACAGATGTGTGGAAGAATCACAATAAAGAAGGATTACTCAAAGGGGAATGGATGACAGATGTGTTAGGCACCAAGGAGGGGATGTCTGAGGTTCTCTAAAGGCATAAAGCAGATGCTGAGCCAGCCTGGAGGCCACAATGGCTTATGCTGAGACCTGAAGGGATGTGGCAGGGAGAAGGTGCCTGGCAGAGGGAATAGTGAGTGCAAAGGCCCTGAGGTCGGAGGGAGTGTGGCAGGAGTGAAGAATGGAAAGAAGATGTGGCTGGGCTTCAGGGAATGGGCTGGGGAG
Organism: Hippopotamus amphibius kiboko; assembly: GCF_030028045.1. Classification (NCBI taxonomy): domain Eukaryota; kingdom Metazoa; phylum Chordata; class Mammalia; order Artiodactyla; family Hippopotamidae; genus Hippopotamus; species Hippopotamus amphibius. Next base: position 36,964,849 of record NC_080187.1, read on the forward strand.
GGTGCGAGGAGATGCTGGGGAGCTGGGCCTGGTCTCGTAGACTGTGCTCAGGATTTCAGTCTTTCTCCTGCAAGTCGAGTGACACCTCCTCTGGGAATGACATAGTCATATGTGCTGGTCAGAGCTGATCTCACACACTCTAGGTCCTGGACTTCAGGGAGAAGAGTCTGTTTCCGTCACGGGCAGCCTCTCCCACTCAGAACCCTTCGGAGACATGGCCAAAGCCACACTCCATCTGACCCAGGAGGAGAAAGAAAAGGGACTCAACCTGGAACTTTCCTTGGATGAGGCCTACATTTCCCTCCAGAATCTGGGAAAAAAGTTATCTGCTAACTTTTGACAATATTACAGAATTTTAGAGCCAGCAGAGACTAAAGAAACAAGCTATCAACCCCCTCATTTTTTAGAGGCTCAGAGAAAAGATAGGGTTTGCCTGAGGTTATCCAGCGAGTGAGGGCCATACCTCTGCACAAAACCTCTGGCATTTCTATTAAGCCCTTGTTTACTTAATTCAGGCATTAGGTGTCAAGGACTGTGCTTCTGTGTTTCATGTGATTCTCACGGAAACTCAGAATCTAATCATAGTTCATTCAGTGTGGAAGGCCCTGGAAGCCTGAGCAGACTATAGGGCTTCATATTTGAGAGGAACCCATCCCAGTACCCATCCACTCCCTTGCTCAGACACTCATAGCTTATTTATCCCGTGTATTTCTTACATGCTGACTGTGAGCCGGGCATAGTGCTGGCACCCAGGGGAGGGAGGGCGGGCTGAATCAGGCATCAGCTCAGCCCCCAGCTTCACAGGGGCCATGTGACGTGGATTCAGAACCTGCAAGGCGCGGGAGAAGGCTCTGCGGACCCTGATGAGTGGAGAGGTCGCCTCTGCTGGGAGCACAGGGCAGATGCTATGGAGGAGGCGATGCTGGGGGAGAGGTCGATAGGCCCATGTAGAAATGGGCCTCGGGAAAGGAGACCTGAATCATAGACTCTGTTCCTAGCCGTCTGGCCGTGCAGTGTCCTTCAGAATGCTGCGGACACGCTGCGGGCCTGTCTCTGTCTGTGTGGGCTCTAAGGCGGGGCCTGCCGGCAGGATAAGGACTGGCTCAGTGCTTTCTGGTTAATCTGCTTCACCTCCCTGTAATGGGCCATAATGAGGAGAGATGGGAGGTGAGGCCACGCGGCTGCCGGGCACACACACAGGCACTGGACTATGAATGACATACCCTGGCTCCCCACTCCCAATCACTTTGGACAAATGTCAGCCAAGCAAGGGGCCACAGGCTGGGAAGGGATGCGCGTCAAGGGTACGGGTTCCTTGAGCCCCTCATGTCCACTGGCGTCCAGCTTCTGCCCTGCTGGGCAGGTCACCTTTTCTCTGGACCTCAGTTTCCATATCTGGGACAGTAGTAATTGTGATTTTGACACCAACAGCACAACAACAGCCTAGCAACAGCGGCAGTTACCTTCCTCACCTGTGCATGGTCCTCTGCAGTTTTCAAAGATCTTTCACGTCCATCCTCTCATCAGACTCTCCACGTAAATGGCCACTACACAGGTGAAGCAAGATTTGGGAGCCCCACTTTACAGACTGGAACATTTTTTTTCCAGGCTGTTCGCCCCATTTTCAGGCCCAAAGGGCTTCTGGGACTTGTCGAGGCTGCAGAGCTGGAATCTGACCTCAAGATCTTTTGTCTATCTTGTGCAAGACGGTTACATGGGCCTCTGTGTCCCCGAACAATTCCAGCAGCCAGTTTTCCGACTGGCTGGTTTTCAGAACTGGCCTTTTGCAGCCAGAGTCCGCTGGCCATCCTAGAACCCTCAGATTCTTGCCATAGGCTTGGGTGGTCAAATCCTCCTTAATCACACTCCCTTACTGTCCAGGGGAAGAACATTCCCCCTCAGGGCCAAGTGGGGGCCCCACCTGTCACTTCCGTGAGCTTAAAGCCCACCCTCACCTGACTGCTTTTCCTGCCTGCCAAGATCTGCTCTGGGTGGGTGGGAACTTAGTAAAACTTTGTCCCTGGGTGGAAGGGGTTAATGTATACACACTCCTGGGGCAATGAAACACTTCCTTTTCAAAATGGTTATTGAAAAAGCAATTCTGTTTTCCCTCCATGTGGAGTGGGTAAAAATCACTTTGGAGGAGAAGAGAGAAAAAAAAAGGAAACAACGGCGGGTGGTCTATGTGCGCGTGTTTCGAACAGTGGAATCTGTTTCAGTAAAAGTCGCATTGATGCTGTCGTGGGTGCTGCGCTCTTGGCGGGAGCTGGTCCCTCCTCCGGCCGCGGCAGGAGGGCTGCCACCGAGCACAGCCTGCCGTATTTACTCTCGGCAGACTATTAACCAACACTAGGCTATTAATCTGGCTTTTGAGCCTTCACTAAAGCCCATAAAAGCTCACAGTTGTCAAATGGAGTTCATTTTAATTTCCTTTCAATCACAGTAAATTATTCAGGTGATAAATCAGCTGGAGCAGCCTCCTGGCTGTAATAGAAACCCTAATTCCTGGCTAATTATCCAGCCCATTGCTGCCAACAGATCAATACGGGAGCAAAATGGAACAGGCCCAGGGCCCTCCCTCCCATCGGGCCAGAGACAGAAAGACAGCTGGGGAAGGGGGACGTGCTGCTGACCTCCCAGGAAGTTCAAAGGTCATGGGGGGTTAAACCGGGAGAAGTCCTGTCCCTTGTCTAACAGGGAAGCCACCAGAAATGCCTCCTGCTCTCATAAGCAGCTTTGCCCTCTGAATGGTGGCATTTCTCCAGGCTGGTGGGCCTGGGGCTGAGCACTGTCTACTCTTGTGGGTGTCCTCCTCCTGGGAAAGGGCTAGTTTGTGTTTCTGAACATGACTGAACGTGGTCATCAGAGATGGCTTGTACCCTCCCTGAGTCAGAAAAAGGATTGGGGACTGTGGGGAAAAAGATGAGGTGGTGGACATGCTTTCTTTCTTCAGGGAGCTCCAGGAGAGGGGATAGGGAGAGAAGGGAGTGAGGAGACAGTGTGCCAGGCTACAAATGGGGGAAGGCTTCCTGGAGGAGGTGTCATTCATGCTGTGCCTTGAGGGATGGGCAGAATCCAGCTCTATGGAGAAGGTAGGCTTGTTGGAGAGGGCATTCTAGGCAGAAGAAACGGTGCGGATGAAGGCATGGAGGAGTGCAGGTTTTGGAACTGCAGGCCTGTCTAGGTGGTTGGAATAGGGGCTGAGTGAAAGTCAAGGACAACGGGCTGGAGAGGCAGGAGGGCCCCAAACACCAGAGGGCTGGAGTGTGGCTGGGAGGAGGCTTGGCTTTGCACTGGGGACAGTGTGCCCTGAAGAGCCCTGAGCCTGTGGCCTGGACGAGCCTGCTCTCCGGGAAGCAACCTTCAGTAGTCCTGCCTCTTGCCCTGTCCCTGCCGCACCGTTGGCTTTCTCCTCCTGATGCCCGTGCTCAGCCAATAGCTCCTCGTGCTTTCCCACCGCTCAGAGCCTCAACCCCAGCTCTCCACCTTCACCACGACCCTTCGCCACCCCCACGGCCCTCTGCTTGCTTGCAGGGTGCTCTGGCTGCCGACGGGCCTGACCCCGCACTGCCTCACGTGGGCGGGCGCAGGCGTGTGCGTGTGTGCGTGTGTGCGTGTGTGCGTGTGAGCACGGGCCTCCCGGGGGTGGCTCTGAATGTGCAGGGTGGTGGGGACTGCAGTTATTATTATTACTTTCTTGATGTTGTTGTTCTCACTCCAAACTTCTGCTCCGTTTCCCTTAATGAAACATTCTTCCAATCTGTTTCTCGATCTATGCTGTCCAGGCCTGGCAGGAGTCCTGCCTGCCCCAGGAGGCCTTCGCTGACCCACTTAGCCCCTACCGACTTGCCTCTTGCCTGAGCTCATAAATGCAGCAGGTTCTAATCATGACTGTAGTAACTGTTGTAGCGACTGTGTATTCATTGCTTACCATGGGCCTGGCTCTGTTCTGAGGAGAACCCTCCTGGCCCCATCTCATTATAAAGTCACAAAACTCCCATTATCCCCATTGTGTAGACGGGACAGCCGAGACTTGGTGAGATCAGTGCAATGACTTAGTCACAGGGACATGGTAAGTGTGGAGCCAAGCTGGAAGCCAGGTCCCCAGCTCCAGTCTAGGCTAGTAGCCACTGGGTTACCCGCAGTTGTAGCACAATCAGGCTGCCAACTGATTCTTCTAGGCGGACAGTGTCCTAGAGACACAATCTGGGGGTCCAGTCTACTCACCCTCGGAGCTGAGCATGAATTAGGAAGTGCTGGGGCTGCAAACCGGCATGGTCTCTGGAGGTATGACCCGAAGTCAGGGTAGTGACTGTCCCCTTCTACTCGGAGCTGGCTGTGCTCCTCTCACTCTGCCCCTCCCCTCACGGGGCTGTGCTCAGGGCCAGGCTCCTCCACTGCAGACAAAATAGAGTTTGTTCAGAAGAGGTGATTAAAAGTCTTTCCTAGGAGTGATGACTGGAGATATTGGGGCTGTTTGGTTTGAAGAAAGGAAGACTTGGGGGTGTGAGCAGGAAAGGAGACAGGATAAGAGAACTTTCTAATAGCCCAAGCTTTCTCACAGTGGAGTGGGACTCTTTGTGAAGTAGTGAGCTTCCCGTCACTGGAGCTTCCCTCTATCCTTTTTCACATATGCTGTTTTAGAACTTTAAGAATTCACAGAGGTGGGGGATTGGGGTGGACATATACACACTGCTATGTATAAAATAGATAACTAATAATGACCTGCTGAATAGCACAGGGAACTCTACTCAATACTTTGTAATGACCTATATGGGAAAAGAATCTGAAAAAGAGTGGATATAAGTATATGTATAACTGAATCACTTTGCTGTACACCTGAAACTAACACAACATTGTAAATCAACTAGAGGCCAATAAAAATTGAAAAAAAAAAAGAATCCACACAGGGCTTGATTAGCTAAAAGTCAAGGTCCTTCCAACCTGAAAGAATGATTCTACGGTAAGCAGAGTGAGAAGGCCTGATAGGAAGAGGGGAAAAGATAGGGGAGGCAACAAAAGCAGAACACCTTTTACGCTGCAACACGGTGGGGACACTGAAGGGCAGTTTCCTGCCAGGGATCCTCACCAGGGTAGGCAGAGAGGCCTGGGGCACAGGGGCCATGGCTCGGAGCGGTGCAGGGCTGGAGGCTGCAAGGTCTTGGGAGGCCAGTGATGAATCCAGTTCCTCCAGGGCCTAGAGCAGGGCTGGAGTTTCTGGTGAAGACACCAGGGCCAGACGTCTGGACACCAGGGGCTGCTGCCAGCCTCACTGCCCACACACAGTACCCGGCATCCTCTGCCCGGGAGTTCAGGGCCAGACCCTGAGGGGGTGGAGTGGAGAGGAGGATGAAACAGACCTGTGTCCTGCCAGCAGGTGCCCCTGCCCACAGAGGGGCTGGCAGAGTGTGAGGCCCAGTTGAAGATAAAGGAGTGACTAATTAGCAGCCCCCAGTAACCTCTCACATAGCACTCTTTCTCACAGCGACCCTATGAGGCAGAGTATATGCAGCATAATCTTCATGTGGTGGATGAGGAAACTGAGGCAGAGAGAGATTAAAGTGACATGCCCCAAATGATGTGGAGAGTAAGACCGCCGCATCCCCTGCTCCCTGCTTTTTGTGGGTGTAGACAGTCCTCTGGAGTCGGCTCCCTGACCTCTGCAGGTGTAGATATCTCAAGTGATTGATTTTATTCAGTAAATATTTATGGAGCACCTGCTCTGTGCTGAGTACTGTGTAACGTGCTGGGGACACAGCACCAACGAAGACGGATGTGGTTCAAGAATTTACCCAGTAGCAATGGAGACAGATTTTAACAAAATATTCCTGCAGTAAAAACAGTGTATCATTACAAGTAATTACAGAGCATGATGGGTGCTGTGAAGAGATAGATCAGGGTGTGCTGAGAGTAAAGAGTGGGACCTCATTTTTTTTTAAGCTCTTTATTGGAATATAATTGCTTTACACTCTTGTACCAGTTTTTGAGATACACCAAAGTGAATCAGCTGTATTTATACATATATCCCCATATCCCCTCCCTCCCACAACTCGCTCCTACCCTTCCTGTCCTGGCCCTCTAAGGCATCACCCATCATCAAGTTGATCTCCCTTTGTTATACAGCAACTTCCCACTAGCTATCTATTTTACAGTAGGTAGTGTTATATGTCTATGCTACTCTCTCACTTCCTTCCAGCTTCCCCTTTGCCCCCTCCACCCCCCCTGCCGTCAACCCCGTGTCCTCAAGTCCATTCTCTGCATCTGCATCTTTATCCTTGCCCTGTCACTGGGTTCATCAGTACCATTTTTTTAAATTCCATATATATGAGTTAGCATACGGTATTTGTTTTTCTCTTTCTGGGACCTCATTTAAATGGGATTTCAGGAATGTCTATCTGAGGATGGTGCCTTTGAGCGCAAGATAGGTAAGGATGATGGAAACAGTATCCCAGGCAGAGGGAACAGCCTGAATGAAGAGCTGAGGCTGGAAATTAACCAAAAGATATCCTGTGGGTAAGCATGGGAGGAAGAAAGCAGCATGCGGTACAGGTAGTGAGGTGGTGGGGACCGGCTGTGAGGGGACTTGTGGACCAGGGCCAGGGCCTTGGGTTTTACCGTGAAAGTAAGGAGAAGCCACTGCAAGATTTTAAACCAAGGAATAGCAGGCTCTAATCCAATATGGATTAGAAGATTATCTGGCTGCTGTGAGGAGACTTGGAGTGTTGGTTGGTAGGCTACTGCCAAGTTGCAGACAATGTCACTGTACCCCTGGGAGTGGTTGTCTGCCCTGTTTGGGGCTGCCCTTCTCTCCAGTCCATGGCAGTGCCCATGGGAGGAGCTATAGGAGGGTGGAGAGAGTCGTAGTAGCAGGAGAAGGGCAAGAATTCTCTACCCAATTCTCCCCAGCGTGAAAGGGGATAGAGTCCTGGAACACTGAGATGCTTAAGCAAGATTTCACTTGATATCCTCTTGCCTTTGAAATGAGATAATAACAACTAACTTGCTGGAATTCTTGCTCCCTAGATCTCTAGAGGCTGGGTGCCTCTACACCACCATACTGTCCCTTATCCTTCTACTGCCATCATCTCAAAGTGACCCAAGGGTGAAATTACATGGACTATGTAGGATCTCAGCTTTGCTCTGAGGATCTTTTTTTTTTTGCTGTGTTGGGTCTTCATTGCTGCGCACAGGCTTTCTCTAGTTGTGGTGAGCAGGGGCTACTCTTCATTGCGTTGCGTGGGCTTCTCATTGCAGTGGCTTCTCTTGTTGCAGACCAAGGGCTCTAGGCACACAGGCTTCAGTAGTTGCAGCATGCGGGCTCAGTAGTTGTGGTGCATGGGCTTAGTTGCTCTCTGGCATGTGGGACCTTCCCAGACCAGGGGTCGAACCCATGTCCTCTGCATTGGCAGGTGGATTCTCAACCACTGAGCTACCAGGGTAGTCTCTGCTCTGAGGATATTGCCTGAAGATGCCCAATTTTTTGCCCAAGAAAAATCACACCTGTTTTGCAAGACTGGAGAATGTTTGCAGGAACACTGAGCAAGTTGCCATAGTGTAAAAGCATGGGATGCATCCCTGGGTTTTCATAATGACTCTTGGGCTAGTCACTTCTCTCTGGGTCATGGTTTCTGCATTTGGGGTGGGGGATTAGACTGGGTCATCCTTGAGATCCATTCTAGCTCTAACATTCTGTGAGAGAGAAAACAAATTGAGAATTCTCCTCTTATTTTTATTTTGACTTGTTTATAGTTTTTTCTTCCTGTCTCTTTTAGATGACAGGCAAATTCTGTGTATGTGGGGTTTAAAGATTACAAGTGAGTTGTCAAAGAGCTGCCTGCACCTTGCTCGGTTGTTCTTTCATTCATTTATTCACTCATTCATCCAAGAAATTTTTACAGATGTGCCATGTCAGTGACATTGACCACCTGTGCTGTGCTGTGTGGCATAAAGTAATAGCAATAGATGCAGCCAAAGGTACTATGTGAAAAATGACTTGGGTAGAGATATTTCCCCCTAAACAATGCTAACCAATATTTGCAATAAAGACAACAAAGATAAAAGAATAGGTAATTCCAGTCCTACTGCTTGTTTGTCTTGAGAGTGCACTGCAAGTTTGGCTTAAGGAATTTGGCTGTTCACCCAGCTCTTTTAAAAAATGCAAACATTATTTTGTAAATTACAAAAAAAAAAAAACCAAACCAGAACATAGATTTCTGCTTCTGATAACAAGGTCTGAACTATTGAATGTATATATATGTATATACACACACACATACACATACTGGTCCTGGATATTGTTCCTAGTGAACAGGGGCTGGAGTTTTGATGGTTGTGTTAAGACAGAAGATATAGCCTTAGATCTGTGTAATATGGGAGCTGGAACTGAAACTCTTGCTAAAAACTTGATACCTGGAAGGACCATATTTTCTATGAAATAAGGGAAACAGCCAGGAATCTTGATTCTGCATGGGACTCAGGGGAGAACCAAAGTTTCCCATGAGAAGTTGAAATCCAACTGTGGCGCATACAGGTGTTGTATCTCACTTTATATTATTCACAAGAAACCCAAGAAGAGAAATTAATGTAAAAACTGGGCTCATATCAGTGAAATTCTTGAGATGCTGAGCAGAAGCACATGAAAAGTTCTCACCCGGATACTTCCACAGTCCATTACATACAACGTACCTGTAGAGTAAATGTTAACTACTGAAGATGAGTGCACAATTAAAAAGTTGCAAACCACAGAAGAGCAAGTTAGGAGATATAACCAGGAAAATTAGTACTCCAAGAACCTAAAATAACAGGCAATCTGAAAGAGACAATAAAATGACTAAAGAGATGAAAAAAGAACTAGAGACATTACAAAAGAACAAAACACCGTGAAAAAAGAATAAGCAGATTAGAACCAAATAAATTTTCTGGAAATAAAAAATTTAGTTATCAAAATTAAAAGTTCAATTGATGGTTTAAATACCAGGGTAAGACACAGCTGAATAGAAAATTAGTGATTTGGGAGACAGAGCTGAGGACATTGTCAGGAATGCAGCATAGAAATCTAAAGAGTTTGGAAATATGAAAGAGAGGGTAAGAGATAAAACAATATTTCATGAGAAGGTCCAATATACATCTAATAGTTACTCTGGAAAAATAGAGAAAATAGAGGTAAGGCATGATTTGAAAAAATAACAGCTAAGGAATTTATAGAACAGGACTGTTGCAAGATGTGTCATTAGATTGAAGAAGCATACTAAATCCCATGCAAGTTAAATAAAAATTAATGCACATCTAGGCAAAACTATAGTAAAATTGAAGAACATCAGTGACAAAGAGAAAATTAAAAGCAACCAGAGAGAAACTATAACTTTAAGATTGACAGGACACTTTTTAAAGAGTCAGTAGAAGTCAGAAGACAATAGAAAATATCTTCAAATGACAAGAGATAATAACAATTGACCTATCTTCAGATAAATGATCATCTAACAGTGAAGGAATAAAACGTTTTCAGACAATGAGAGAGTTTACCACTCACACACTCTTGTTGAGCTGCTAAACAATGTACTTCAGTAACAGATATGAGAGACTTCCAGCTTTGGCACTGATGTATTGCATTGGCCAAAAATTCATTCAGTTTTTTCCATAAGAGGGCTCTAGTAGCTCTTAGCCGTCTTTAACTTCATTTGAAACAAAAATTTTGTTAGATTGTATTGTGACAGCTGTCATATCAGTGTGCATTAAAAAAAAACATAAAGATTGGTGAATTTTTGTGTAGCCATTTAATATTGAAGATGGAAGGGAAAAAGCAATATTTTGGGCATATCATGCTTTATTATATCCAGAAAGGTAAAAATGCAATTGAAACACAAAAAATGATATGTGCAGTGTATGGAGAAGGTGCTGGGACTGATCACACATGTCAAAAGTGGTTTGTGAAGTTTTGTGCTGGAGCCGTCTTGCTGGATGATGCTCCACGATCAGGTAGACCATTTGAAGTTGATAGCGATCAAATCAACACGTTAATTGAGAACAATCAATGTTACACCACTCGAGAGACAGCTGTACCCAAATCAAGCACTGAAAATCATTTGCACCAGCCTGGTTATGTTCATCGCTTGGATGTTTGGGTTCCACATAAGTTAAGCGGAGAAAAAAAACTTTCTGCATGCAATTCTCTACTTAAATGTAATGAAAACATTCCATTTTTAAAACAAATTGTGGCGGGAGATGAAAAGTGGATATTGTACAATAATGTGAAATGGAAGAGATTGTGGGGCAAGAGAAATGAACCACCACCAACCACACCAAAGGCCAGTCTTTATTCAGAGAAGGTGATGTTGTATATATGGTGGGATTGGAAGGGAGTCCTGTATTATGAGCTCCTTCTGAAAAACCAAACGATTAATTTCAACAAGTACTGCCCACAATTAGACCAACTGAAAGCAGCACTCAGTGAAAAGCATCCGGAATTAGTCAACAGAAAACACATAGTCTTCCATCAGGATAACACAAGACCACATGTTTCTTTGATGACCAGGCAAAAACTGTTACAGCTTGGCTGGGAAGTTCTGATTCATCTGCCTTATTCACCTTTGGACTTCCATTTATTTCTGTCTTTACAAAATTCTCTTAATGGAAAAAATTTCGATTCCCTGGAAGACTGTAAAAGGCACCTGGAAAAGGTCTTTGCTCAAAAAGATTAAAAGTTTTGCGAAGATGGAATTATGAAGTTGCCTGAAAAATGGCAGAAGGTAGTGGAACAAAAGGGTGAATATGTTGTTCAATACAGTTCTTGGTTAAAATGAAAAATGTGTCTTTTATTTTTACTTAAAAACTGAAGGAACCTTTTTTGGCTAACCCAATATAAAGAGCTTGGAAGTCATCACTCCCATATTCGCAAAAAGAAATAAAGCTGAGCAAACTGAAAAACGACAACTTTTCTTGACCCATCAGAGAATTAAGGTAGCAAAGAGCTACTGCAAAATCTGGAAAGACAGGAGAATACAGAGAGTTACAGCTGAGATCTGCCAGATTAACATAAAACCTCATACTAAAGATCTGTTTACCTCAGTTTCTGTACCCAGTATGTCCTGTCCAGCTTTCAACAAAAAGTTAGGCAAGAAAAAAACACACTCTGAAGAGACTAAGTATCAAAACCAGACTCAACTATAACATAGGTTTTAGAATTACTAAGTAGGGAATTTAAAATAACTATGATTGCTATGTTAAGGGCTCTACTGGAAAAACTAGACAGCATGAAAGACCAGATTGGCAATGTAAGCAGAGAGATGGAAACTCTAAGAAAGAATCGAAAAGAAATGCTAGAAATTAAAAAAAAATACAGTGACAAAAATAAAGAAGGCCTTTGATGGGTTCACTCATAGATTGGGCACAGTCAAATAAAGAGTCAGTGAACTTGAAGACATGACAATAGAAACTTCCCAAATTGAAGTGCAAAAAAAACCCCAAAAAACAAAAGAACGAAAAAGCAGAGGCACAAACTAAAAACCAGGACAGAACACAATCCAAGAATTATGGGATAATTTTGAGAGGAAGAACATGTGGATAATTGGAATACCAGAGGGAGAAGAGAGAATTAAGAAGAAATATTTGAAGTAGAAATGGCCAAGAACTCTCCAAAATTAAATCAGATAATCAAATGTGGGCAAATTCAGAAAATGCCAAGCAGGAGGTGTAGATACCAAAATATCTAAACCTATACACATTGTATTCAAATATCAGAAAACCTAAAACAGAGAAAAATCTTGAAAGAAGCCAGAGAGGGGGGAACCACCTTACTTTAAGAGGAACAAGGATAAGAATCACAGTGGATTTCATGTCAGAAACCATGCAAACAGCAAGAGAGTGGAGTGAAATATTTAAAGCACTGAAAGGAAAAACCCACCAACCTAGAACTCTATATCTTGGGAAATTGTACCCCCAACTGAAGGAAAAATGAAGACTTTCTGTCAAACAAAAATGGAGTGAATTCATGACCAATAGACCTGTCTTGCAAGAAATGTTAAAAAAAAAATTCTTTAGGGAGAAGGAAAATAATATAGGTCAGACTCAGATCTACAAAAAATAAAAAGGAGGGGAGCCAGAGAAGGAATAAATGAAGATAAAAAATTCTTTGATTTTTCCTATTTTTAATTGATCTAAAAGGAAACTGATTAAAGTAAAAAATGTAATAATGTATCCATATGGTTATAACATATGGATAAGTGAAATTGATGACCGTAATGTCACAAGGGACAGGAAGAGGGAATTGGGAATACTCTGTTAGAACGTACCTGTATTACAGCTGAAGTAGTACAATGTTATTTGAAGGTGAATTTAGATTAGTTATAAATGTATATTGAAAACTCTAGGACAACCATTAAACTGTTTTTTTTTGACTTCAAAATGTTTTAAAAACTGTGATAAAAAACACATAATGTAAAAATTACCCTCTTAACCATATTTAAGTGTACAGTTCAGTAGTGCTAAGCAGATAAAATGGAATCATATGACATATTTAATTAAACCCAAAGAAGGAAGAAAAAAGCAGGTAAAAAGAAATAAAGAACAAATTCAACAAATAGAAAACAGTTACAAACATAGTAGATATTAATCCAACTATAACAATAATTGCTTTCAATGTTAATGGTCTAAGTATACCCATTAAAAGAAAGGGACTGTCAGAATGCATTAAGGAAAAAACCCAGAAACCACAAGACCCAACTATATGTTGTCTATGAGAATGCTATGAAATACAGAAGGAAGGAATGGGATTTAAGAAGCAGTGGTAACCAAATAATTGATACACAAAGGATAATTTAAATAACTATAAAAATAATGACTAGTTTGGGGGATTTAAAAACAAAGTGAAAAAAGACGATAATAATGTGTAAGATTGGGGGTGGGCTATTCTGAATGAAAAATTCTAAGATCCTTGTATTACTCAGGTGGAGGATAGATATATTGATAAACTGTAGATCTGGTTATGTCAAGGATGAGGATGAGAAAATTAAGGGTCATCATTAAAGGCATAGTAATGGAAGGTGTAACTTCCAAACCAGAAGAGGCAAAGAGATACATAGAGTACTCAGTGAGTCCAAGAGAAGACAGGGGAGAGGAAGGAAGAAACAAGGAAAAAGCATGGCCAGCTAAAAATACAAAATTAGGTAGTAGATGGTAGAAATAAATAAAAGTATTTGAGCAGCTCTAATAAACATGAATAGATTGAATTTGCTAGATAATTCAGAGGATATGAAAAATAACCAAAGCTCAGAAATATGCTGTTTATAGGAATTAACCTAAAACAAAATGGTACTGAAAGATTACAAGTAAGGAGATAGGAAAACTAAATAAAATACTATAGAGTAATATCACTCTCAGATGAAATTTAGGCCCAACGTATCCTCAAAGACAATGAGGATCATTACTCAATAAGAAGAAAATTCATAGGAAGATATAACAATCTTGAACCTGTATATACTAAGCAACAGAATCTCGAAATATTTAAATTGTCAGTGAACAAAGGGAAAAAAATCCCATAACATTTTTTGGAGACTTTAACATACCCCTCTCATTAATGGATAAGTCAAGCTGACAAAAAAATTGGCAAGGACATTTGTAAGTTTTGCACAACGAAATTGACAAGCTTGATCAAATAGACAAATGAAAGCCAATTCAAGAGTACATGTGCTTTTCAAACACACATGGAAGAACACAGAGAGATGGACTACGTGCTGGTTGTAAAAACGAATATCAGAAATACCCAAAATCCACATCATAGATTGTCTTCTTTGATTGCAGTGTACTAAAATTACAAATTAATAGTCCAAAGCAAATTACGGCTTCCAAACTTCTGCATGTTTGAAAGTTAAAAAACAAAATCAATTTTCTGAAAAAAATCCATAGGTCAAAAAAGAAATCCTAATGGAAATTACAAAATATTAGAAATGAACAACCAAAAACAAAAACAAAAAACCGGCACTACATATAAAAACTTGTGCAATAAAGCTAAAGTGGTACTTAGAGAGAAATGCATAGCTTTAACTGCTTTAATTTAAAATAGAGAATAAAAGAATAATGAGTTAAGCGATCAACTCAAGAAGTTAGAAAAAAAAGAGCAGCAGAGTGATTCCAATTTGGTAAAGCAGAAGTAACACATATGTGTTGCAAAAACATTCAAACAATACAGAATCACACTAAGTAGAAATGAAAGACTCTCTTCCTACTTCTTGCCCAATTTGTGTCTCAGGGAGCCAGTGCTAACTAATAAAAGAAGAGTTTCTAGACTTGTCTGTATGGGTGAGTAGTTGTAGCTATTGTAGGAGTGAATAGACCTCGGCATAGGAATAGTTCAGTGGTTTCATAAATAATATCTTCCTAGTTAGAAAAGTAAAATTTCAGAAAACTGAGGCAGGTGGACAGGAAGATTAACAGAAGCACGGGTGAGAAAAATCTAGTGGTTTTAGCTGTCTGTGAACTTAGTCATGTGGCTGCCAGTGAATGTGAACTCTTCTGTGTTGGTTGGGCCACATCTGTGATGTGGGATTCCAGGTGAGTGCCTCCCCTTAAGAAGGATGTTGACTAATTGGAAGATGACCAGAGGAGGTGACCAGGTTGGAGAAGGGACTGCATCTCTAACATTTGCTAAGCATTTGGTATGTGTCTGGAAACTGTGCTGAACGCTTTATGTAGCTCCTTACTCCATGCTTTATAAAGTGGGTGGTGTGGAATTATTCCCATTTTACAGATGAGAAAACTGAGAGGAGAGAGGACATCTTGTCCAAAGACCCATAGGTAGAAACATGTGGAACCAGATTCTGAAGCCAGGCAGAGCCTCAGGCCTGTGCCTTGAACCACCATTTATCCTGCTGCCACTTATGCCACCCTGCTTCCCCACCCCTTAAACCTGTCTTGTGAGGCACTTGTGGAGGAAGTGGAACTTTCCTGGAGAAGGGAAAACTCACTGGATACACAACAGTGTATCCAACCTCAGAGGGGTTCCCATGGAGGAAGAGCAGACTTATTTGTGTCTCCAGTGGGCAGACCACCTAGGACCTAGTGGAAATTAGAGAGGCGGCTTTCAACTTAGTCGAAGGAAACTTTCCAAACAGGCAGAACTGCGCACACGTGGATTGGCTGTGGGTTTCCTGTCACAGGGGGCGTCTGGCTGGGGCAGTGTGACCTCTTGGGAGGAAGGCTGGGGAAAGTCTTCAAGCATTGGGGAGGGGCTTGGAAGAGATGACCACAAGATTCCTTTCCAGCTTGGAGCTTTGGCATTCTGTGACATATGGGGTTATCTTTCCTCTCTTCTATTTTGAATAAAAGGTGGATTTAAAAAAAATCTTTTTCTGATGTCTTGGCTCTTAAGCACAACAGAATGAATTTATTGAAGACCATCACATAGACCAGTCTCAGTGTCAGTGCTTTTAAGAGGATATGGACAATTCTAGGGTCGGGGTAAGGGAATTGGTGATGTCATTACCATTTCAGTCCACCAAAAGGGCAGATAACTTTATCTCCCTGTTGTAATTTCTTCAGGTTCCTGGCAAGAGCCGGCTCATCAGGATGAGGGTGTGAAAGGAAGATGATTAGAGGCTGTGCTCATAAGAAACTTAGGTGGTGATGTCTTGGAGGTGGACCAGTTCCAAATGACAGGATAAGGTCCTACCTGTGGCCATCCAGGGGGCTGGGTGGGGGGATGGAGATCAAGACCCGTGGAGTCAAAGAGGTGTGCTCAGTGAGGTCAAGGGCAGGTCAAGATGATGATGGGAGGGCCCCAGGAAGGGGGCATCTGTCGGGGGGATGCAGGCAGTCCCCTAACAGTATGGAGGGACTGGCTTGTGCTGACTTGTGGGGTCCTGAGGAGGAGATGGTGTGGCAGGGTGGTATGGGGGAGCAGTGGTCTGGGATTGGTGCTGGGGAACAGTGAGTGTGCAGACTCCTCTGCCTGGCCTAGAAAGTGCCTGGGAGAGGGGAGAGGCTTGCTTTCCACTGGAGTGGAAGTCAGGGATCTACAACTGCAGGGCTGCTGGAGACGGTAGAGCATTGTGGTTAAGAACACAGGCTTCTGAAGCAGCTACTGGTGACTTCACAACCTGTTATGTTACTTTTGAGCCTGGGGAGATTCTGGTAATAAGTGATTGCAGGTTTACCTCCAGAGTCTGTGTGATTCTTCTTTATTCCTGGCATTGAGCACACTGGTCATCATCACTTCCCAGACATTAGCTTTTCTTCTTTTGTGTGCAAAGTTACTATTTTATTTTAAAATATTTATTTATTTGGTTGTGCCAGGTCTTAGCTGCAGCATGCGGGATCTTCGTTGCTGCGTTCGGGCTATTTTAGTTGCAGCATGCGGGATCTAGTTTCCTGACCAGGGATCGAACGCGCCCCCTTCCCCCCCACCCCCCAGCATAAGGAGCAAGCAGTCTTAGCCGCTGGACCACCAGGGAAGTCCCAAAGTTACAATTTTAAACCTACTTGGCTTTACCACTACTTTAACCTCAGTTTTCTCATATAATGGGATAATAACAGTTCTTGTGTCGTTTTGGTTGTACAGATTAAATGAGATGCACGTAAAAAGAGCTTAGCAGAGGGTCCAGCGCATAATGGACACTGGCTCAGTGTTCCTTCTATTGCTGTTGTTATTGGCATCATCAAGGAGCGCTTGTCACAGCTGAGGTTCCACAGGGCAGAGAGACAGCATCGTGGCGGGAAAGGGGCCAGGGCTGGATGGACAGGAGGCGAGTGCGAGAGGAGGCACAGAAACGTACCAGACGCAGCGGCAGAATGTGCTCAGGCGTTGCTGGGAACTTTCTCCTCCCCAGGCGTTCCCCGTTTTCACTGTTTGCCTGGCTGCGGATTACACAGGCAAATAAGCTCCGGCTTTGAGGGGAAAGTCCTATTAAAGTCATCAAAATAACAATTTGTATCACTTTTAGAATTTCTGCCTGGGGAGCTAAGAAATCTCCGTAATAAATCATTAATTCTGGGTTGTGTTATAAGAATCTTCCCTTGCAAACAAACAAATTAATATTTCCCTTTTGGTACAACGGAGGGCAGGAATTCTCCAGTCCCCTAGATCTGTCTCGAAGGGAGAACAGGGTATTCCAACCCAGACTCTGGTACTTCTGAGCTTGTGAATGTCCCTCCTGGCAGGAGGGGCTGGAACTGCCAGCACCTGTGACCGGGCTCTCGGGGATGCCTGCCCGGCCCCACATGCCCAGCCTGTCTGGGAACTCGGGCGGCACTGCACTGGTCACCCATGCTGGCCACGGGCAAGGGGGTTCAGAGTGAGGGCTCTGGCGTTCGCCTGGTTCTGGAACCCGGCACCTGTACCTACTGGCTGTGTGATCCTGATTGTGTTGCCCAACCTCACTGAGGCTCGGTTTCCCCATCCACGAGAGGTAGATGGGGTTGCAGGTGTGCCCCAAACAGAGAGTGTGAGGACAGAACGGGAGGCTTGTGTGTGTAAGGTCTTGGACAGCTCTTGGCACATGGAATACTCAATAGATGTTTTTTATCCTTATTATTTACATCCTTAGAAAATGCCTGAATGATACAGACAAGGATCCTACCCCCACAGAGCTTATAGTCGGGGTGGGGGTGGGGTGTTGTGCAGGAAGCGGGTGGAAAGGAGGATGAGTAAGAGGTGCTGGGAGGAGAAGAGGAAGAGTGAAAGCCCAGAGTCCTGTGTGTGTATAGTCTGGGGAAGGGGGAGTAGTTTCATGTGGCCAGAACATGAGAGCTGGGTTTGATGACTCTGAAAAGCCCATTTTAAAACACACACACACAGATGCTACAATATAATAAAATGTAATAATATAATATAGCATATAAATAATAATATAATATCTGGACAGTACATATGGGTCGATACTTTGTATTATCTCATTTAATTCTCATAACAAACCCTTCCAGTTTGGTGTTTATAGTCTTCATTTAAAAGATGAGGAAACTGAAGGGATGATCCTTGATATACAACAAGATTTAAATTTTTTTACATTACATTTGGCTGGCATGACACATGTAGTAGGTTTGGTTACACAGTGTGGCTTTTATGTCTTTTCAACTCAGTGCTCATCACTTTTGGATGTTGGGGTGTGAGGATTCCTGGTGGGGCTGATGGGGCTGCGTCTGGAGCTGCGGGGAGGGGGAACATTGCTCCCCTGTGGGACACTCTTTTAGGAGTAGGTGTATTAATTTATACAGATTATTCTCAACTAATTCAATTTATGAACAGCATCTGGGTGTTAAATTATAGCATATGGAATAAATCTGGAAGGACTCCTGTGCTATCTGTTCCCTGGGGATCGCATTATAGATTCTCTTGCTACTAATCTTTTTCTGGGCTTCTGATCCTCTTTGGAAGGGATACTTAGGTAACCATTTCCCTCCTGTTTTGGCTCTGGGAATGGTTGACATCATTTATTCTTTGTGGATTGGGAGGTTAGGAGCGGAGAAGCAGAAAGTGGGCTGTGGAGCGTTCAGATTCTGTTGGGAACTCGCCTATTGGTAAATAAGTTGTCACAAGTGTCTCCTGGGGATGCCTCACAGCTCACCAGTGACTTCCTGATATCCTAAAATGGACTCTAACTCCAAAGATCCTGGTGAGTCTGTGACCTATCACCAACACCTGGTTTCCCCTTCTGTTATCCAGTTAACTCATTTAATCCCTTCAGCAGCCCTGTGAGGTGGGGACTTTTTTTATCTTAATTTTATAGAAGAGGAAACAGGAACAAAATGACTAAGTAATTTTCCCAAGGCCACGCAGCTGATGGGTAGTGGTGCTGGGATTTGAAGACAGCCTCTTCTCTCTCATTCGAGTTGCCCAAACAATTGGACCCGCTAATCCAATTTGCCAGAAAGAACGGCTGTAGGCCAAGTATTCTAAAATACAAGTTACTGTTTTTAGGACCTGTTTCCCATGTTTGAACAGATTTGTAAATAACAATCCCTTTTAGCAAACCACTTGCTTTGGTTATCTTGCAATAGATTTCATCCTAGACGGTATTAGAAGTGGCATTGATCAAAGCTAGTTGTCCAAATGGAGTTTTATTTCCTTTGTTTTTTAATGACAGAGATGGGAGTGGCTACACCTACCCCAGATATCTTCTGGGACATAACCCTTGTGACAGTGCTAAGAGGAGGAGAACTCTGGGCTCTCCATCGTCTAGTTATCTGTGTGTTGGAGTGGACCCAAAACAATTTTCTAAAGAGATTCCTGTCCCTGCGGCAGGTAGCTGCTCTGCTTACCTCGGAGACTTCAGCCCCAGGTTCCTACCAGGGCCCTCAGTGTTCACAAGAGGGTGTCAGCTCCCAGCTGGGTCTGCCTTGAAGTGTGGGCACAGAGAAGCGTTCCCCCTGCTGCTTGTTAGAATCAAAAACTTTCCCATTGTTATTAGTTCGGATCAGAGAAAAAAATATTTAGGGGTTATTGCTTGGAGAACATATAATGGATGAGTCTTCCATTTATTCTACAATGATTCCCAGATTGGGCCATTCAGTTGAGTAACTGAACCACCTGTATGGTCCCCTTAGAGTTGCTTTTACTGAGTTGCACTTTGAGGGTGACGCCTGAACCTGCATGAGGGACACCCTAAGAAACAACCAGTGTTCATCACCCCTGAGTCTGGAGGAATTCATGATTTCTCAGCCAGCTCTTTAGGGAGGGTCTGGGGAGAACCCCTTCTTCGTCTTAGAGCAGTGAGAACCTGGGAGTAATGGACAGTTTGCATCTCATGGACTCTGTGAAGTAACACACCAGGTTCCTCTTCTCTAGGTGGCAGTGAGGAGGGCCAGATGTGGTGTGGATTGATGGTGGATTGAGGGCTTTGATGGTGTGAATTGTGTGGTGTTTGAGAGTGTGGGCTCTGGAGCCAAAGTGCCTGGGTTCGGTCCCAACTCCATTGTCTACTAGCTGCGTGGTCTTGGGCAGGTTTCTTGGCCTTGCTAAGCCTCAGTTTCTTCATCTACAAAATGGGGGTAACAAGTGCTTGCCTTATAGGACTGTGTGAGGTTTACGCGAGGGTCCCTGTGCAGTGCAGGGCCCACTCGGGCAGGTCTTACATGCTCACTGGTGGCTCCAGCTGACTAGTGTTGGTTCCATCCTACACTCTCCTCTTGCTTGCCTTTCTGCCTTTTCCCGCCTCCTTGTATTTTTTTGCCCCATCGTGAGCTGCCTTATATCTTTTCTGGAAAGTGATGAGATATGAAGAATGAGTGAACAAATAAATAAAGTTAATACAACAATCGCTAACAGGCACACTTGTTTGGACACTTGTTTATTCTTCTCTCTTTCATGTATCTTTTCTGATTTTATTATGAAAATTCTCTTGCAGTGTTATGTTACCCTGAATCCTTATACAGAGATCCCTAGGCCTTCCTTTTGGGTATTTTTTTTTCTTTTTTTTTAAATTAATTAATTAATTAATTAATTAATTATTTTTGGGGGGGTACACCAAGTTCAATCATCTGTTTTTTTTTTGGGTTTTTTTTTAAAAATTTTTTGGGGGTACACCAGGTTCAATCATCTGTTTTTATACACATATCCCCGTATTCCCTCCCTTCCTTGACTCCCCCCGCCTCGAGTCCCCCCCACCTTTGGGGTATTAAATAGCTTGCAAGGAGGTGGCTTTGTGTGGGTGTGTGTGTGAAAGTTGAACGAATCCACAAATCCTCAGCGTTGTCTTTGGTAGAGTTGAAGTAAGTGAGGAAGATTGGCTTTATCTTACCATGAAGTTCTGAATTTTAAAGGACATGTTGGGTGGTAAAACTCCAGGCTCATGTTCTGGAGGCTGGGCATAGCCATTTAAAATGAGAGGAAAGGATGGGAAATGAATTGGAGCTAATGCCTGTGGATGTTAGGAGCACTGGGGAGGATCTGGGCACCTCACACCCCCTCTCTCTGCTGGAGCTCCCCTCTCAGACTGCACCCATGTCAGATAATGTCCCTGTCATTTGGTCGTCCTACAGACAGACTGGAGAGCCACCAGGCAAGCCGATCCTATTCATGTGACAGGGAATGGGGAGACAAGGGTGTGAAGCAGTTGATGTGGGGATGGTGCGTCTGAGCTGGAGAAGAATACATGGATTTGGCTGAGATGGGGCAAGCCCTAGAGGAGAGTAAGCTAAGACAGAGCAGGCTCTGGGAAGGGGGAACCGAGGGCTGGGTGCAGAGGAGGTGGCTGGGAGAGAAGGGTCAGTGGGTGGTCCACTTTTTGCAGCCTTCCTGGGATAGAATTGGTTGTGCTGAAGGTAGCTGACCGGCCATGAGACCCTGTGCATTGGCCATGGCCTTTCGTGGCAACTGGTGCTCCTGTGCCCATGCACCTTGGGAAAAAAGCCAGCTTGCACTACTGCTAGCAGTGTCTCTGCTAAAAGCTCTGTTTCCAACATCAGCATTTGTAGCTGAATGATCTAGGTTACAAGTCTATTAATTGTGTGATCATGGGAAATTCACTTCATCTTTCTGTGCCTCAGTTTCTGCATCTGCACAAAGGAAGAGTAAAAATGACAGTACCTCTCTGATTGAGTTGGAGCAAAGCTCAACATAAAAGCTGTGTCCACATCTAAGCACAACCCTTGCAGCCTAGCAGGGGTTTGTGTAGGTACCCATCCTGGATCTTCTTCAAGGCCCACCCAGCACACCAGCGGGGGATTCTGTCCATGTAAGGTGCTCAGAAGTTTACTGACTGCCTTCCTACCTGTGACCTTATTTGATCCCTGTCCATGCTTTTGGGATACAAAGGGCAGATAGACACTCCTATTCCCCTCTTGCTAATGAAGCAATTGAGAGCCAGAGAAATGAAGTCTGTTTCTTTCCCGCTCCCAACTGCAAGTGTTGCTTTTCCTGAAACCTGAGCTCTGATTTGGGCCAGCCTACTTCCCTGAAAGTAGGTTGTCCCCTGGAGCAAGTTTTTTTTCCCACACCAGGTCTCAACTTCCCATCTGAAAACTGATGAATGGGGATACCCCACATCCCTTCCAGCTCAGACGCGGTCTGTAGCTGCAGGTCTGATGCAGGAGAGCCTCATTCCTTCCCTGAGCTGAGGAGTGGGGCAGGGTTCTAGACACACAGGTGGGCACAGGAATTTATGCATCTGGCTGCCAGCTGCTGAGTTCGCTGCCCAGAGACTTATGCCAGACAGGCCAGGTGAAGCAGAAGAGTGCAGGGCACCCTTTAAGACAGATGGGGGGCCTGACGGCCCCATGGGCACAGCCATGGCCCTGGTCAAGTCCAGGCAGCATGTGTTCATTGCCACTTACCTGACCAGCATTCTTTTTTATTCAAAAAATGTTAATAGGTAATATATGCAAACGGTAAACATTTCAGACAATATCAAATGTATACAGTGAAAAGTAAGGCTCCTCCTGATTCCTTTTCTCCGTGCTACCCAGTTCCCCTCCTGGGAGGCAACCCCCCTTAGCAGTTTCTTCTGTATTCTTTAGGGATTTACATACAATACTTTGGTGAGGGTAAGGTATATGTGTGTAGATATGTGTACGTTTACACACACACACCTCTCCCCTCCCATTGTTCTATGTTTTTTCTTTTCCATTAACAAATATTTATTGGTGATTGTTCCATATGGATAGAGTGCTGCTTCATTCTTTTTAACAGCTACATAGTGTTCCATTATATGGGGTATCATAAGTTATTCAACAAGCCTCCTGTTGGTGGCTTCCAACCTTTTCTTTTTCCAAAAAAGTCTGCAGTGGGAATTCCCTGGCGGTGGTTGGGGAACTAAGATCCCGTGAGACTCATGGTGCAGCGAAACAAACAAACGAACAAACAAATAAAAAGGCTGCAGTGAGCATTCTTGTCCATATGAGACTATACCTGCAGAATACGCTCCCAGAAGTGGAATGGCTAGATCAGTGTGTGTGCATTGTGAATTCTGAAAGATAGAACCCTTGCTCTCCAAAGAGGTTCCTCCCTGAAGTGAGAAGACCTGTTTTCCCCAACTGCCCACCCAGTGTAGGTTCAACCCCTCTGAATCACTGCTAATCTGACAGAAGAAAAAGGATACATTGTGGTTTTAATGGGCTTTTCTCTTATTATGAGTGAAATTTGGCTGCTTCTCCTTTTTTTTTCTAACATATACTTTTAATTGTGGAGCAATTTTAAATTCACAGAAAAGTTACAAAGATAGTACAGAAAGTTCTCACACACTTCTCACCCAGTTTCCCCTGTTGTTAAGGTCATATAACCAGGATCCATCTGTCAAAGTTAAGAAACTAACATTGGTACAATACTAAAAACTAAACTCTGGACTTTATTTGGCTCTGAGCAGTTTTCTCATCTTGGCAAGGGTGAAGTCAATGTATAAGCTGAAGGTGGCACTGCAGGTGCCAGAGCCATTCACCCCCCAAGAGACGGTGGGTGCCCATGATTTACATCATTCTGTGGTCACAGCACAGCCCACAGCCGAGGCCTTCTGGGCTGGAAAGGCGAACTCGATGGAGAAATGATGTCATGCTGTTTCTCTCAGTTCCTTTGGGTGAGAAATGTGGTTTTTGTTAAATCACTGGGTTGGCCCCTTCTTGCTGTTCCATCAGCATGTTTGTGGCGTTCAGTATCCCAGCAGAGAGAACCAGGGTGTGCTGGGCATAGAGGTATGGAACCCCACCCATCAGCTTTAAAAATCCCAGTGACACAAATAGTATGTACTTCTCGTCCAGTAAAATTAACACATCACAGATAAGGCTTAAACAAACAGCTTCAATCTCAGTCCCTTCTTCTCCTCCGAGAGGCAACGCTGTGGATGCCTTGGTGTGCATCCTGTCAGGACTTTTCTGGAAAGCACGAACTTTTCAGGGTGCTGCCAGAGGTGGCTGGAGATGACAGGGGGGCAGGTGTAGGGAACTCTCTCCTGCGTTCTTTGCACGCACTCATGAGCAATGTTAATGTTCATCCTTCCCATGCAGACAGCACTTTATACTGACAAGGAGCTTCACGGCACCCCCCCACTGGAGGGTCACAGCAGTTCTGGGAGGTAGGCAGGGACCGCCTTACTATGCTCTTCTTGGACAGGCCAGAGGTAGCTGAGGCCCACAGCCAGTAAGAGGCAGAGCTATACTCGAACTCCCTGCTGTTGCTTCCTGAAGAATGATAACAGTTGTACCAATAATAATGATGGCAAAGCTTGATCAAGCGCTGATTACTTTGCATACATTACCTCATTTAACCCTCAGAACAACTCTGTGAGCTAACTACGGTCATCCCTCGGTATCCTCCGGAGATTGGCTCCAGGTTGCCTGCAGATACCCAAATCGGGGGATGCTCAAGCCCCTTGCGGTCGGCCCTCGGTATCCACGGATGCAGAACTGGTAGATATTGAGGGCTGCCTGTACTATTATTACGCTCGCTGGACAGATGAGGAAACTGGGGCGCGGAGGGGAGAGGCAGGCAGCCTGAGATGCGTGGAGCTGGGATTCTCACTCAGTTGTGTCTGCCTCCTGAACTTGCAGCCTTTGCCGCTCTGCTCGCCGTCCCCCATCTGTGCCTTTCTCATGCCCTGCAGCTGCCTTGCAATACGGTTTATAATTTATTGGACATTTTCACTTTGTCACTCACAGATCAGCAGTACCTGAGCTTCAGTGTCAGTTCCTGCCTTAATTCCCCTGGTCTGTGCCTCCGTTTATCTCACCTTAACCTGTTTCAGGGCTCTTCTCATCCACTCACTACCAGAGCCCAGGATCTTCTCTCATTGCTTATCTTTAGGGTATTTCCCGAGCACCTGGGGTGCCAGGTAGTGCTCCAGGTACAGCAGGGAACAGAGCTGACAAAAATCAGAAACTGCTGCCTTCATGGAGCTTCCATTCTCCTGGAACAAAGCCGGTTTCTGAACTGAGGCCTCGGTGCTTCTTTCGGTCCTAAGCCGATTCTCCCTGCGCTGGCCTCTGAGTGTCCTGCCCTCTTGCAGTT
Organism: Hippopotamus amphibius kiboko; assembly: GCF_030028045.1. NCBI lineage: Eukaryota > Metazoa > Chordata > Mammalia > Artiodactyla > Hippopotamidae > Hippopotamus > Hippopotamus amphibius. Next base: position 36,989,768 of record NC_080187.1, read on the forward strand.
TACTGGGACAGTGGGGCTGTCTGTGTGCGTTCTACAGGCCCCTGGATGTTTTAACTCCCGCTCGCCTCCTCCGGTTGCCCTAGGATGTCGCTGCCGGCTCAGGGCAGTTCCCCGGCTGCTCCTGGAGATCGTGCGCAGGCGTGATTTACTGCACCTCCCTGCGCCACGTCTTTAAAATTACAGTGCCCATTTCCTGCTGAAATAATTTCCACAAAGAGTGGCTCCTATTACCGCAAGAGGCGTGCAGACGTCATGATTTATTATTATTTATGGTCCCCAGGCCTTGTTTATGCAAGACGGGTTAGGTGCGTGCGATAGAAATGCCATTATGCAAATGACATTGAATGTCCTTACTGCGCCTAAATAATTTTTGTGTTGGACGATTAAACCTCATCTGTTATTGATATGGGCTGCAGTCGGGCTATTACAGAGTCCCAACAGTACTTACTCCCAGTAATGGGAAAATTGAGAGAGAGAGCCCAACACAATTGCCTCAAGTGGGCCGTGATGGTCTGGAAGGAGTAGAACATCTCGGAGGCCTGCGCTGAGGGAGCCTGCAGACTCCTCGGATAAATAAGGAAGGCTGCGCCTGGCAATAAATTAAGCCTCGGGTTTGAGTGGGTGCCTTGGAGGATTTGTGGCCTTCCAGTAGCGTGATTTAGCTATTTGATTTAGCCAGGGGACTAGGCAGCCCCACCCCGAATTCCAGGGTGGCCCGTGCGCAGGGAGCTGCCACCGTGGAGGGGAGGGCGCAGGGAGGAGGGTGGCCGCCGAGGATACCAGGCATCCAATCTGCTGCGCTAACACCACGGCTGCCTGCCGCCTGGCCCCTGCGCACAACCGCCTGCCTTCCAGAGCTGGCTCGCGCTCTCTTGCTCTCTCTCTTTTTTTTTTGACACAGCTGTGAAGTCCCATTTTGATCAGTGTTGATAGCTTATGAATTCCAAAATTGACAAAATTTACAGAAAAATGAGGATAATCCATCTTCCTTAGCAGCCTGTCAGGAGCTGGCCATACTTCATAATCTCCAATTACAGATGCTATTTTCCGACATTTACATGCAGATATTAGAACCAAATGAAAATGAGAAACAAAGAGAGAATGGAAATGCAGCTATTTATATGTATAAAAGACAAACAGGTAAATTCCAGACATTTAGATTGGATTTGGGGTCCCTTTAGGAGGCTGGAAAGAGACAGCTTTGAGCACGTGGGGTTTCAGAATAAAATGGTAAGACACGTGGCCTCTCCAGGCCTGTCCGTGGTCTGGCAGTAGGGGTTAAAAAAAATGGGTCAACTCTGCTGGAACAGCTGGGGATGCTTGGTTTGGGTGGGGGCACAGAGGACATCCCCCAGGGTTTTAGGGGGTCCCTCGGGGAGCACCCAGAGCTCACACTAAGCCATCAAGTACACATACATTTCACAAATGAGTGAATTTAGAACCTTCAACATTTGTTTTAAAAAATGGTATGGGGTGGGGAGGAGTGGTGGAGGCAGGAAATGCCACTAGAGTCACCTCCCTCTCCAAGGCAAACTTCAAAAAGTTGGCACAGTCTGGTGACCAATTCATAAACTCCCCTTGAGTAGAAGATGCAGGAAAGGCTCTGGCCAGGTGCACAGGGAGTTGTACCAATCAACTTTTAAAATGGGATATAAATAATAAACTTAATGGGGAGAGGAGTTCTGATACATACCCGCTCACTTCTCAGCTAATCTGGCCAAAGTGGAGGGTCTGGGAGGAGGCTTTGTAATGAAAATGTTCTTCCCATAAAATTGAAGGGAGAACAGCCTTGTTGCCCTCGCAGCTGTATGTGGCACTGGCTTCGGGAAAGCTGGGGATATTAATTAGCAGTGCTTTGGATTAAACTCTCCCAACCATGTCGAATGATACGATTTTTTTCTTTTTGTGAGCTTGACATGGGTGGCAGGGAAAAGTCTGCCTGGGTTTTCCCAGCTTACTGTTATTACTGAACTTTTCTTTTTATGCGGAGGATCAAACCTCTTCCTCTCCTGAAAATGAAAATGAGAGATTTCAGTGTTTTCCTGGGCAGTTGGGCAGAGAGAGGCTGTTATGTTGGAGCAGGCAGAGGAGGTGGAGATGGTTGGATGGGGAGACGTGAACATCTCTGCCTTTGGCTTGAAAGCTTTTGTTTATTTGTGGGAAGCCTCTTTCTAGCCAGCAGTTTTATATTATTTGAGGTTTGATTTGTGGTTGAGAGGTGAAGGAAATAAAACCAGGAGGCTAAATTTAATGTGTGTGTGTGTGTCTGTGTGTATGTGAGAGAGAGAGAGAGAGAGAGAGAGAGAGAGAAAGGAATTGTTAAAAATCAAGTTTGAACCAAGCCTTCAGAAGTGTTTGTTTACATGTCCAGTCTCAAGGCCAGTGGTGTGCTTGTTTAAATAAATTGTAAGTATTAGCACAAAGAATGGTTATTATGCTTTCTTTCCAGGTACAAAACTCAAGATTCATGATTTTAACACATGATTGCAAAACGCAAACATATTTTCAGTAATTAAAAACAAAGCCTCTGAAGTTAATCTTGATAAAGAGGCGTATAAACAGAAACACTATTGTTATTGTGCTAGTTTTGTCTGTTATTTATATCAGCTAAAATTTGGGCTTACACATAATAGCTCAGACCTAAGCCTAATGTCTCCTTCCTTTAGTTTCTCATCTTTCTAAAACCGGAATGTTGCCTCCAGTAAAGAACACAGTGCTTGAAACAAAGCAAATAGTCCGATGCCTGATTTTTCTCTTAACAGCGCTAGCAACGTCACGTTTTCGTTTATTTCTGTTGTTTCCCATTAATATTAAGATTACTTGCTAACGCCGACATCAATCTGAGCATGGCTGTCCTCTGAGTTTATCACTTAGGCTGCCCTCTGAGACTAAGTGGGGAGAATAAAGAATGAAGTTCATACCATCGCTGGCTGAACCCACCTGGAAACATTTCATACTGGAGGTCATTCTTGAGCTGGGACGTGAAAGGGTAGAGAGACAAGCTTGGAGGAGAGGAAGGGAAAAGGCACTCAGGGAGGAAGAATGGCCTTGTCATCGGTGGAGGGTCGGGAGCAGGCAGGTGTTCGAGGAGGTCGTGAAGCCTGTAAAGATACTCCTGACCTAGCAGTCGGTCTCCCTCTCCTGGGCCCCGCGTGAGGTGCTGTGGAGCTGTGGTGAAGAACACAGACTTGGGCATCAGGCAGGACCTGAGTCTAACGCCCCCTGAGCAGCTCACTCCACTCCCTATTTTCAGTTTTCTTATCTGTACCAGGATGGGGTTGATGACAGTGGTGTACAGTGGTGTCTGGTGGTGTTCGGGATCTCAGACTTGGAGTCGCACTGCTGGGGAATGATTCAGACACATTATTTTGGCCCCTTGTGCCTCATTTTCATCATCTGTAAAATGGGAGTAATAATACCCCATAGGGTCATTGTAAGGATTAAATAAATGTATTTTGACACCTAGAACAGTAGCTGGTATGTCATAAGCACCCAGGAAATGCAAGTACTCCTGACTTATTCTGTGTCTGAGGGTTTAGGTGAGAGCTGGTAGAGTCATCTGAATTGGAGTCCGAATTAGCCACGGAGGCCTGGTCCTCTCAGCCTTCTTTTGCTGGTGTTTCTCTTGCACAGTATTTGTTTGGCTCTAGCAAACCTTGGTGACAAAGAGGGCACACCCTCCCAAGGCTGCCTATTTGCCTTTTCAGAATGTTGCCTGTTAGAAAGTTCTTTCTTATGGGGAGCAGAAGGGGAAGAGAGATGGCCTTTGGCCTGAGGAGTGTGTATATGTGAGTGCGTGCATGTCTGTGTGCACTCACACGCGTGTCGCCACTCAGTAGCAGCAGGGCAGAGGTGGTAGGGAGGGCCAGCCAGGCTCACCTCCCTGCCCATACCCTATTGATCTTGCAGTACAGCGGGAACTCTTTTCGTTTCTTTATGGCCCCAGGATAGCCTTTCTGTCCTTCTGCAGTTGGGAAATAAGTCCTAAAGAAAGTGAGCTATGAGCATCCTGGGATGTGCCGCACTCCTGTTCCACATACTTTAGGGTGGGGGACCTCCCTTTGCATGCCCCCTTTTAGACCCAGAGGCTTGCATCCCTTTGGAGGTAGTGGGCAGGGAGGCCACTGTAGCAGGCTGTGGGCCCACCCTGAACTGCCTAGAAGAAGCTGGGGGAATCTGGCTGCTCCAAGATAGAACTTCATTTTTGGAAATCTCCCTCCTCTTCTCTACATCAGGCTCTGGATGGCAGAGTCTGAAGAGACCTTGAGGCTCTCCGAACAGGGAGTCTTCCCTCCCTCCTCCACACAAGTTCCCCCCACTTCATCTTCTTATCATTCAGGAGGCCTTGGCTGCTGAGTCCCAGCTCTGGGCCTCCAGAAGTGGAGCTCTGTGCTCCAAACTTTGTCACTTCTTCTCTTGCCTTTGGGAAGACAAGAGCCAGAAAGCTCCGAGCCCAGGGCCTCCTCTCCCTGATCTTCTTGCAGATTTCTTAAGGTTCAGGGTGGGCCCTAGATTCCTTTGCTCCTTCCTTCTCTTCCTTACTAAGCTTCACTCAGTATATGTCCTGCCCAGGCCTCCTGGTAGGACCCAGGTTCAAATCAGGCTGCCCAGAGGGCCTCCTCATCTCAGAGGGAGAGCAGGTGCAGTGCCAAAGGACTGGGATCACATACAGAGGACAGATGTCCTAAACCAAGTGTGGGGATGGTACCCGGGGAATACAGAGGAGGAAATGATTTAGTTCTACCAAAGAGACTTATGGAAAGCATCCAGGAGGAGATGGCATTGGAACTGGGCCTTAGAGGACAAGGATTTGGACTGGGGTGAGGATGAAAACAGTGCGAGCAAAGGCATGGAGTGGAGTGACAGGGGCGCTCGGGAGTTAGTGTGTGCGGTGTGGCTGGAGTAGAGCGAGGAGTTTTGGAAGTAGTTAGATCTGTGTTGAAACTGGAAAAGTAGATTGGGATTTGGACTGGGGCCTATAGGGTTTGGGTTAACATTACCTGGAGGCAGTGAGGAGCCAGGGAGGGTTTACAAGCACAGAGCATTCACTTACAAATAGCCTGCTGGTTAGGAGTGGGAGAAAATGAATACTTTAAAAAAAATCATCTACAAAATCACTTTCCATTTCAAATGAGCTTGTGGTGAGCTCTGCATTGACTGTGAGAACAGCATGAGTTAACCAGGTGACGAGGGGACGAGAAAAGCGGAAGCAAGCTTCTTAGGCCCCAAGAGGCCATTAGCTGGAACGGGGGCCCCAGAGAGCACACTCAAGACCAATGTGGGGAGGCCTTAGCACTTTGTTGTAGCCAGAGCTGTGTGGCCACCAAGCGGCCGCCTCAGGAAGTAGTGAGTTTCGAGCATCAGCTAAAGATTAGCCTCCATAACCCTTGAACTCCTTTGGGCCCTGAGATTTGGGGCTCACTAAGATGCTCTATGTGGCCGGGCAGGGCGGGGCGGGGCGGGGGGGGGGGGCGTGGTGGGGAGAGAAGGGGGCCTCCGGATGAGTCATTGCTGGAAAAGTTTCTCCCAGACAGAAACCACAATGTCTGATTTCAGTCTCTGCCCTGGGGCTTCCCCTGCTGTCCCGCACCACCTGGAAGTGTGTCTGGGGGTGGGCCGAGGGGCGCCTCGTAGGCTGTAAACAGAAAAGGGAGAGATGAGTCAGTTAAACCTTGCACATCTCTTCTTGGAAGCCCCTTGATTCCACTGCAGACCATTTTGACCCAGGGAAGGGGCACAGTTCGAGAGAAGCAAACGAGCATGTCTCATTCATGCCTAGGGTACTTTCTGATGAATAAAAGCACTTTGCCATCACTTACCCTCTCAGTGACCCTGGGAAGCACCTCTGACGCTGTTGGCAGAGCCAGGCCATGGTACCTGTCCCAGTTCATTTGGTTCCACAGGCATTTATGTCACATCTGTTCAGAGCTGGGCACTGGGCCAGGAGCTGCTGTCACAAAGATGAGAGAGCTACAGCCCTATCCTCATGAAGTTCACACTGTAGTTGGGGAATGAGGGCCTTGAACAATTAAGTATGCAATGCAGAGCCAGAAGTGCCGTGGTAGGGATGTGCCCACTTTGGGGTTCTAGGAACACAGAGCAGGGGAAATCCGGGAGAGCTTCCTGGAAGAGGGAGGCCATTCAGAATTCTTGGCAGTTCTTCCCCTCAGATAATACTGACAGGAGCACTTTGTAGATTTTGGAGTACTTTTGCAGGCATCACTTGTAGTTCCTCCTTTCAGCAAACATTTCTTTTTCAAATTTGATTCATCTTTATCTGGTTTAGTGGAGATGGAATGCTAAAACCTTGTTGTTTTTTGTTTTTTTACTCTTTTTTTAAAATTAAACATTTTTTTTGAGATAATTGTATATTCACATGCAGTGCTAAGCAGTAATACAGGGGGATTCCATATACCCTTATCTAGTTTCTCCCAATGGTAACATCTTGCAAAATCACACTGGGATATTGGTGTTGATAAACTCACTGGGATATTGGCCCTGAGGACTAAAAAAGTGAGAATAAAAGGGCCTGCCCTCACGACTTGACATTCTTATCACTCCCTGTGTGCCTTCTCATGACTGTGAGGTAGGTCATATATCCCCACGTTACAAATGAGGAAAGGAGCCGAGAACGTGAGGTGCTTGGCCTGCTTCCACACAGCACGAACTTGGCTGTGTCAGACTTGAACCCTGTCCTCCTATCCCCATGGCTGGTGGGCTTCCTCAGCCACACTCCTGCCTGTCATCAGGCCAGGCCTTGGGGACACACCTCCCCTACTCCAGCTTCTGTCCTCCTCCGGGTAGATGTGTAGGTGGGCAGATGTCTGGTCCCTCAGGATGGGAGTGGTGGGCCTGGCTCTGGCCCAGCTCCTGAGGGCCAGCTCAGGCCCAGGGGTGAGCCTGGAGGGACTCAGCAGGTGACGGGGAAGCCTCGTGGCCCCAGTGCCAGCTGAGGCAGCCAGCCCTGCAGCCTGTCCCCCTGCACTGCCCTGCTTCGTGCTGCCCTCCTTCTCACGTGTCTGTATTTCTTTTCTCCTCCATGCTATGGCAGTGGTGCCCCGTGCTGATGAGACAATACTTGGTGCAGCCCCAGGCAGTCCTTTTCCAGGTAATTTCCTAGGGACCCAAATGACACGCAGCACACACGTTCCTGGGGCACGCGCCTCCTTGAGTCCCTGCTAGAATTCCTTGACCCTTCATGCAGCTTCGTTTCCGAAGTGCGATTCCTCTCAGCCTTCCGATCTTCACAGTCGCCCTGGCAGGCAGGCAGGCAGGCAGCGAGGGGTTAGACGTCAATCTCATTTTATTAATAGGGAAAATGAGGCTCAGAGAGCTGACCCGGCTTGCCTGAGGTCACACAGGTGAGAAAGAGGCAGAGCTGGGGCAGGAACCCCGTGTTGTTTCTTCTAGTTCACTGCTCTTTCTACCACGGGATCAACGGCTGTAAATGATGCAGATAAAAATTAGCTAAGCAAGTCCATTGCCCTCCTGAATCAGTTTTTCCAGGTTGGGAAAGATGACCTTGAGCATCCTTCTAGCTCAGACATTTGAGAGTGCAAGATGTTTTGTCCTCTGGAGCATGGTATCTGAGAGGAGGGCGTGCATACCTGGCAGGGCTTGAACTGGAGCCGTCCCAGGAGTCTATGGCAGTAGGCAGAGAAGTTTTTTTTTTCTTTCAAATTGATCCAAACACTAAAAATGTGGAGCCAACCCATCTAAACCATGCTTGACAGATGATTGCCTATCTTTTTTTTTTTAACTTTTTGTTTTATATTGGAGTATAGTTGATTAACAATGTTGTATTAGTGTCAGGTGTATAGCAAAGTGATTCAGTTATGCATATACATGTATCTATTCTTTTCCAAATTCTTTTCCCATTTAGCTTGTTATATAATATTGAGCAGAGTTCCCTGTGCTATACTGTAGGTTCTCGTTGGTTATCCATTTTAAATATAGCAGTGTGTACATGTCAACCCCAAACTCCCAGTCTATCCCTCCCACCCACCCTTCTCCCCTGGTAACCATAAATTCATTCTCTAAGTTTGTGAGTCTGTTTCTATTTTGTAAATAAGTTCATTTGTATCCTTTTTTTTTAGATTCTGCATATAAGCGATATACCTGTATTTGTCTTTCTCTGTCTGACAACTACACTGAGTATGATAATCTCTAGGTCCATCCATATTGCTGCAAATGGCATCATTTCATTCTTTTCAATGGCTGAGTACTATTCCCTTGTATATATACACCACATCTTTTTTTTAAGCTCTTTATTGGAGTATAATTGCGACCACATCTTCTTTATCCATTCATCTGTTGATGGACATTTAGGTTTCCTCTATGTCCTAGCTATTGTAAACAGTGCTGCAATGAACACTGGGGTGCATGTATCCTTTTGGACCATGTTTTTCTCTGGATACATGCCCAGGAGTGGGATTGCAGGATCATATGGTAGTTCTATTTTTAGTTTTTTAAGGAACCTTCATACTGTTCTCTATAGTGGCTGTATCAATTTACATTCCCACCAACACTGCGGGAGAGTTCCCTTCTCTCCACACCTTCTCCAGCATTTATTGTTTGTAGAATTTTTGATGATGGCCATTCTGACTGGTGTGAGGTAATATCTCATTGTAGTTTTGATTTGCATTTCTCTAATAATTAGCAACATCGAACATCTTTTCATGTGAGTAGGCAGAGAAGTTTTATCCCAATTGGTTGCATTGGAGCGGACACTCTGTGAATTATTGACCTGAGTTCGTTTCCCTTTCTGGGTTATAGTCAAGGACAACACCTGGCAGCCCTGACGGTCTGGGAGCAGAAGCCCAAAATGATATCCAAAGAAAGAACTCCAAAAGCGTGGAGAAGTAGCCATGTGGAACATAGCTGTTGCCTGTGGCTGTCGGTGGCTGGGGGGCTGATGGAGGGAGGATTGGGGGCTACGTTCCCGAGGGCATAGGTGCACCAATACAACCCCACTATTTAGCCCTTGGCTTCCCAAGTAACTATGAGATATGGAAACAGATGCCACTGTTACCAAGAAAAGAGGCACCAATAATGTGTTCTCTCTTCTCTTTCCCTCTCCTGATCTTCCCTCCCATCTTTCTTTCCCTGTCATTCTTTCTACCTCTCCCAGCCTCCATTTTTCGAAAAGGACTTGAAGTGTCCTGAAAGATAAATAATTAAATACATCTAAGTTAGTTAAGGCTGAAGAAAGTTCAGAAATTATGCAGAGGAAAGAGTAAGATCATTGTACAAGGCGCCAGCAATGATGTAGTTGTGGTGATTGAGCACTGAATTCGATTGAGCTTCCGGGCAGCCAAGGCAAAGGGGGAGTATGTAGTAGTTTCCAATGTTCCTACTCTTCAATCAGAGGCAAATTAACTATTCATCAGGAGAAAACACCTTTTTTCTGGTAATGAATTATAGGAGAGATTGACATGGAATTTGAAAATTCTAATGGGTATGTCTCCAGAGCTTTTTTTTTTCCTTCCTTTTCTTTTTTTTTTTAAAGTTCTTTGTATGGCTGTTTTCTTCTATTGCCCTTAATCAATGTTGAATGCCTAATTTTCTGTCACAGACCAGTGAAGTCACTTCCCTCATGGTAGACAAGGACATTGTTTTCTGGTCACCTGACTTGATGAGGGGTAGAGGTAGGAGGTTAGCATATTATTTGGAGCTCTTGTTCAAACACTCCTCAGTTAATTTTTGGATGTTGTGGTGAATGTCTTGCTGCTGGACCATGCAGTCATTCATTTAATAAGCACTTAAGGGGCTCTAGGGCTGTTCCATGCTCTTTGCTTTCAAGGCAACCTTGAGGGAGATAGACAAACAGCCATTACACATGGTGCGAAGTACGATAATAGAGTTCTGTGCAAAATGACACCAATTATGGAAACATAGACAAGGGAGTCATGATTTATTTGTAGGAATGTGGGGCCCAGGAATGGCTGCACCAAGAAAGTGACACTTGAGCTGGGTCTTGTGGGCAGTGTAGGAGTTTAAGTGGCTGAATGAGATGGGCCTTCCAGGTAGAGGTAGGACAGTGCCTGGAGTGGCTGAGGAGCTGCTGGTGGAACGAGGTTCCAGGGATCTCAGGAGATTGGGGAGAATGCTGTTGCCTTAAAAATCACAGGCAGTGGACTTTCCCTGGTGGTGCAGTGGTTAAGAATCTGCCTGCCAATGCAGGGGACACGGGTTTGAACCCTGGTCTGGAAAGATCCCACAGGCCGTGGAGCAACTAAGCCTGTGCGCCACAACTACTGAGCCCACATGCCGCAATTACCAAAGCCCACGGGCTCTATGGCCCATGTGCTGCAACTACTGAGCCTGTGTGCTGCAACTATTGAAGCCCACGCACCTAGAACCTATGCTCCACGACAAGAGAAGCCACTGCAATAAGAAGCCCACACACTGCAATGAAGAGTAGCCCCCGCTTGCCACAACTAGAGAAAGCCTGCATGCAGCAATGAAGACCCAACACAGCCACGTGCGTGCACACACACACACACACACACACACACACACACACACACACACACACACACACACACATACACACATCACAGGCAGCTCAGGGGGACAGACAGTGGTGAGAAATTAGGGAATAATTTCACAGCAAATGAAATGACAGCATCCTCTGGTTCACACAGGAGCAGAGCAAGAGCTGTGGAATCCCACCAAAGAAAGAGATTGGGCTCAAGGCTAGCCCTGCGAGGTGGTGATGGTGGGAGACACAAATGGCAAAGAGCAGTGAGAGCTGATTTATGAATCCAGCTGTCCCCTGAGTCCCAGCTCTTTAGGAAAGTTCTCTTTACCTCCTGGCTACAACTGATGGTTGGGCAATTGGATTTTTGACCTCCCACTGCATGTGCTACACCAGTTAAAGATTTCATGTATTGAAAAGGTGATTCAAACCCAACTGTTGAAGTGACTGGACAAACCCTGATACTGAATTTATTGACTAAAACAAAATCACATAGCAAAAAGGCCCTTCCATCTGGATGTTAAATAAGTTAAGAGGCAAGATTGGCCACCTTCCCACCATTTTCTTAAACCCAGATTGGCTGTGCTTTCTTGGGAAATAGAGGCTTTCCTTCGCAGACCCAGCTGCCTAGCCTAGAGTCTAGGAAGGGGGCAGGCCTGGTACTGGGGTGGAGAGGGCTGCAGGAATGCTACTCTTGGCTGAGATGCTGCCTGGCTCTCCTGAGGATAAGGGTCACTCATTCATTTGTTCATCCAAGTGTTCATTGTGCAAGCTCTTCAGAGTTGAATCCCAGCTTGTCTACTTTTTCATCTCCACCTCTTCCTCCTCCTATTATTGGCATGTGCCTTGTTTTTGGATCACTGCTGTCTCACCTCTGAGCCTTCCTTCAGCTCTTCTCAGCCTGCAGGTCAGGGATTGCTCAGGTCCAGGATAAATATAGTCTGCCCAAGACGCCTTTCCTCACGACTTCCTGTCCCATGTAAATGCATGGCTCTGTGCCCTTGTCCCTGTTGGGTAGAGCTTTGGGCCCACATATCTTTTCTCTTGGGAGCTGTGGGTAAAGGTCAGAGAGCGTGTTTGGTCTTCACTTGCCATCTTGCATACAAGAGAAGTTCAGTAAATTCTAAGCATCTACTATGCTCAGGCCTCCACTAGGTCACAGGAGCGTAGGGAAGTGGGAGGCACTGTCCCCACCCTGTAGCCCCAGAAACCCTCACAGGGGTGTTCTGACTTCCTACCTTTGCACACGACAATGCACCAAAGGAGGAGCTTCCAGGGAGCTTTACTTCCTAATTTTTTAAGCAAATTAGGAGCCTAATGTCATGACTAAGTCCCATTCTGAGTTGGATAAAGTCTAGACAGTGGCCTTTTCCCAATAACTCCCTGCTGCATGGAATGAAGACTCTGCTGGGTGTGACCTATAGCAAGAAATATATTGTCATCTCTACCTAGTACACACATATCCACTTATATGGAAACAAAGATTAATGAAACAGGATTTACTCTTTCTATGTGTGAGACTCAGAAATTTTCTGTTCTAGTCTACTCAATTTTCTGTTTTAAAAGGTTGGTACTAGCAAAGTGATTTCCTACCTGTTAAAGGGTTAGGACTGGGACTTCCCTGGTGGTGAAGTGGTTAAGACTCTGTGTTACCAATGCAGGGGGCCCGGGTTCAATCCCTGGTCAGAGAACTAGACCCCACAGGCTTGCCACAACTAAAAGTTTGCATGCCACAATTAAGGAGCCCACATGCTGCAACTAAGGAGCCAGCAAGCCACAACTAAGGAGCCTGTGAGCTGCAACTAAGGAGCCTGCCTGCTGCAATTAAGACTCAAAGCAACCAAACAAATAAATTAATTAAAAAAAAAAGTTAGGACACAGTATGAAAATCATTAGGGTAACTGTCAAGATTTTGGAGTCAGATGGACCCAGGTTTGCATCCTGGCTCTGGCACCTAGAAGCCGCGTGACATTAGGTAAGCACTTTCCCTCTATGATAGAAGTCTCAGTTTCTTCATCTGTAAAATAGAAATAACATAGAACCTACCACATTGGGGTAATTGTGAAGATTAAATGGGCTAATACAGGTAAAATCTCCTGGCACAGAGTCAGTGATCGATAAATGTGAGCTTTGGCACAGTTGTGAAGGTTATGGTTCTTATTGTCCTGGTACCACTTGGGACTCCTGCTTCCTGGGGAGTGGTAGTCAGGAAGGACTTCCTGGAGGAGGAGCCATTGAAGAAAGGCAATAGGTTGACCAGGACCCACTACTGTCCCCACAGCGACCAGGAACTCTGTGTGAGCATTCCAGGGCCACTCATTTCCTTTTCCAACGATTCGTTCCCAAGGATTTTTGGCTGGACTTGTTCCCAAGGGTTTTTGGCTGGACCTAGAGCTGACCATGTTAGATGCCTTTGTCTTTCACATTTAGGTCTCTAATCCACCTGGAATTGATTTTTGTGTCTGGTGTAAAGTAAAGATCCAATTTCTTTTTCTCCCCTTGTTTCTGAGTGGATAACTGCTTACCCTGCAGTGTTTATTAGAGTCTCATCCTTCCCAGCTGATTTGTACATCACCTCTCTCATATATCAAGTTTCCATATACGCACGGATCAGTTTCTGGACTCGATTCAGTTTCATTGGTCTATTCATCTGTGACTGTGCCAGTCCCATACTATCTTAATTACTGCAGCTTTATAGTGATTTCTGATGTCAGGAGGCCTGTCCGCCATCTTGTCGCAGCTGGGCTGGCTTTGGGTCCGTGCTATTCTCTGCATGTTTCAGAATCAGGCTCTGCTAGAGATGGGCAGGGAGCCCAAGAACTCTGGACAAGAATCCATCTCAGGGTGCCTGGGCCTGCAGTACCTCCTGGACTCACTGCTGCCATCCACCCCACTTGGCATTAGAGCTGCTCTGGAAGTACTTTCTAATTCATTTTCAGAGGAAAGTGCCAGGAATGTGCCTGAGTCTGAGTCCCCTCTTCCTGCCACTTTCCTGGTGGCTCCTCTGGTTTCCCTCCCAGTGGCTCAGTCCTCATCATCCTACCCAGGGTGGCTGCAAACTCCTTTCAGAAGACTGCTTGCTTCCCTGTCCCTGTCTGCCAAGCACATAACCCTAGACAGACAGAAATGTGTCTTCCATTGGCAGTGCCAGGGTGGTAGAGGAAATGCCCTGCACCAGAGCTTGGCACAACCAAATTCTTTGGCTTAGTTGTTTGCAAATGTTTTCTTTACCTGAAGATGGGCCTGGGGGGTGGTGTGGGAGGAAGAGGCCTGTCACTCATGTTTATGCTGTAGTCTGTCCTTGAGTGGGAAGACTGAGGTTGGCATCTTCGAAACCTTCCCTGGAGATCATTCTGACAGTGGTTTGAATGCCAAGGAAATGACTCATAGCAAGCTCCGATTTCATGAAATGGCTTAAAGACAGGGGCATGACTCATGGGCCAAATGCACATAGTTGGTGTGGACTTGGTAAAGCAGATGTATGCACCCTATGGTTTTCAGCATGCAGTGTTTACATGCTTCCAGAATTCAAAGACACTTGCCAACCGTGACTCATATGTTTTGATATATCGGCTTTTGGGTGAGAGTTTATGGCGAACCATCCCCTGTTGACCCTGAGCAAAGTCCTCCTCTCCTTGGACCTCAGTTTACTCCTCTGTGAGATGAGGATATGGATTTGGATTGAGTGATGGTCCAATTCCCTTTAATCCTTGATTCTGTGATTCTACATCTGTGGTTTAAGAGCACAGAAATCAGAAAGCTTTCCATCTTCTCGGCTACAGGACTGCCTTGTTTCTGTCTTGTTTTGGTTATGGATGTCTCCCTCCTTGCACTGAGGACGATGGTTGTCTCTGGTGGGGCTGGGGCTGGGGCTGGGCGGGAGAACCTGCAGGGCATGAAGAAGCTAGGTTTGAATTCTTGTGACGCTGCACTGAATCTTGTCCACCTCTTCACCTGGAGAGGCTTGCTGATTCCGGATACCTGTCTTGCTCCATTGAGCTGAATCTGCCCTCTCAGTCCCGGGGGTCCGTGAGCCCCCTGGGAGCCTTGGCGCTGGCATGGGCTAGCTAGCTGAGCCCAGAATGCAGCGGTGGCATTTGGTTGGGGTGCTTTGGAATCTCGACGCTGAGACGTCTGTCTTGTTTTCTCTTTCAGACTGCCGATTATTCCACCATGGCCTCGCTGGCTGGAGGGCTGGATGACATGAAGGCCAACCTGACCAGCCCCACTCCTGCCGACATCGGGAGCAGTGTGCCCGGGCCGCAGTCCTACCCCATTGTGACAGGTGAGGGCACCTGGGGCAGGGGGGGTGAGTGGCGCAGAGAGAGAGAGAGGACGTGTGTGTGATGAAGAAAGTGGCTTCTTGGTGCTTTTGGACTTGATTGGCCATCTTTGTTTTAATGAGGTTATGAGGTCCTGGAACAGGTCATGGGGGGGACTGTTGGGGCCAGGAGTTGTGGCTTCGATGAGACACGGCTGTAGACGCTCTGATAAAGCCAGGGGAGAGCAAATGGCAAATGAATGATGGGCTCGGGGCGGCGGGGGGGCGGGGGGGAGCAGGGAAGCCTTGTGTCAGAGGGGCTGGGTGATCTCAGGGCCCCTACAGGTGGGGCTGAGTGTTCAGAGGACTGGGACTTAGCTTTCTCCAGAGAAAGGCAGCCCTGCTTGGCATCAGCCTGGAGGGTGAGTGGGATTCCTGGCAGATTGTCACCAGGAATTTCAGATTTCCAGGCAGAGGTGGAGTTAAGAAGGGCAGGAGGTTTAGGCTGCCTTTCTGGAAGGCTCGGGACCAGCTGCTTTAGCTGTCAGTGTAAAGATGAAGCGTTAGGGCCCTGGAGGCACATTGCTGGGTTTGAGCTTGCCATTGACTAGCTGTGCACTCTTGAGTAAGTTATATAAGAATTCTGGGCTGTGGTTTTTAAATCTGTAAAATGGTGATAGCACCCAGCCCACGGTGTTGCTGTGAGGATTAATGCTGTCAATATATGAGGTGCTTAGACTCTGGTCTAGCACACACAGGCACCCAATAGTGTCGGGATTATTACTCCTCTCATGGTGGCTGCTCACGTCAGGCTCCCGGCTGTGAAGGGGCTGGACCAGGAGGGCGGGACAGGCAGATGCCCCGCCCTGCTCCAGCAGCACTGGGATAATATGGACTCAGCCACCATAATACAGACTCAGCTACCAGGTTGTCTGATCATGCAGGCAGGAGGCAGTCTTGGATACTGAATAGACAGACCGTGGGAGACTGGGGGTGTTGCACTTGGGCAAGAGCCTTGGAGTCCAGCCTGAGGTAGCAGGATATCCCTGTAAGCTGGTAGGCAAGACACAGAAAGTAGTGACAGAGGCAAGGGGTTCTTAGAAATGTGAGTGGGTTGTGGCTGCATCAGGGCTGGATTCAGTTTAGAACTTTAAGAAAGGAGCCGGACGAGGCAGGGAGGGCCCAGCTCTGAGACTGGAGCTCATGGGGCTCAGACAGGATCAGCTGGGGCTCTGTTTGCAAATCCGGGCACCGCATGGGGATCAGTTAAAAGGCAAGAATGACTTGGTCCTCTGTCTACCTGAGATGGGTCAGGAGCCTGGAGGGCAGCTGAGCCTACAATGCGGGGGGGGGGGTGTCAGTAACGGGGCAGGGATCGGGTGAGGGGAACCTCAAAATGAACTTTTACTGACATCACAGGTGTCCCATGAGTCCCCCCCGGGGTCATGAGGGTCCATGACAAGACCTCTGACAGCATCCCCATTTTACAGATGCAGAAATCAAGTCTCAGGAAGGGGCAGTGACTTGCCCAATATAAGGGGTAAGAGGGAGAGTTGGAGCTGGCCTTCAGTCTCCTGGGTCTTTATTCTTTTCAAAGAAGTACAAATAATTGGGTAGGTGGGGGTTGTAGAGGAGAGAGAAGCCTGGACTCGTTAATAATAAGTCACTCAGTAAGTCATTTTCCTGAGTAGTTATGGAGTACCAGACATGCTGCTAGGTGAACTCATTTTACCCTCGGAGGAGCCCTGGTTTTACCCTTGGAGGAGCCCTGGGAGGTGGGTACTATTATATCACATCCACTTCATAAATAAGGAAAGTGAGGCCGGGGGAATTAAGTGGCTTGCCAGAGATCACAGCTAGTGAGCAACAGAGGGAAAATTGAACACCAGGCTGGTACAGTGGGCCACGCGACCACACAGGTAACCTGGGGGCTAATCCTGGCGCTGTCACTTCCTTGCTGTGACTTTGGACGCACCTTGAATGCATCCAAATGGTCCTGGTCTCTCGGGACCCTTGTGAGGGTAATGTGAGATTCCCGAGGGGGCTGCTCTGCAGAGGTAGGGTTTGTTATTGGGGTTGGGGTTCACGGGTTTAGGTAGATCACAAGAAGACATATTGTACCATCTGCGCAAGCCTATTTAGGTGGAAAATAATCCAGTAAGTGTTGGCACTTTTTATCAATTTGAGTCAATGTTTAAAAAATTTAAATGTGGATCTCTGACTTCTCTTGAAAAATCAGAAGATCTGGCCACACTGGGCCGTATTCCCAAATGGTTGTGGTAGGCGGGGGCTCAGTGGTAGCAGACCCGCAAGACAGCCCGCCCCCCACCTACTCTCTCATTATCTTACAAGCCTAACCTGGAAAGGAATTTGAGTTGAATACCCTTGATCTAGAAAGTTGGTGCTAAAAGCCAGCTGAGTGGTTTAGCTGTCCAGAGTCTGCACAAGGCATGTCTAGGTGTGGATTGTGTTTTCGGGTCAACCCTTGACCAAAGACTTATTTGTGTTTTGATCTATCTATTTTAAAGTCACATCGTAGAGCAGAAAAAGAATGTAAATATCTCAGACCGAATTATGCCTAATGTTGAGATATTAAAATTATTCTAATTATAAATATATGATACTTATATAATAGTATAATATTATAAGTATAACCTCTAGCTTTCTTATAAGTAAACAATAGCTAGCTAGAAAAATAATAGGGGAAGACATTAACAATAACAGCAAAAAAAAAAAAAAGAGAGAACGCTAAGGAATAAACTTAACTTTAAAACTCCACTAAGGGACATAAAAGAATCAATGGAGAGATACCACTTGTTCTTAGATAGGGAGACTCAGTATCATGAAGATGTCAGTTCCCCTGAAGTAATCTATTAATTCAAAGCATTTTTAATCAAAATGCCAACAGAACTCTTTAAAACTTGTCAAAATGACACTAAATACTGGGTAAATAAACACTCAAGGGTAGCTAGAAAAATTCTGAAATAAAGAAATTAGTAAAATAGCATATTTTAAAATGTTATGATAAAGCTACAACAATTAAAACCATTTGTTACTGAAAGTGAAGTAAATAGACAAATGGAACAGCATAGAGAGTCCAGAAAAAGATACAAATATATGTGGGTGCTTATAGATATAGCATTTCAAATCAGTGGAGAAAAGACAGATCATTCAGTTAATGGTATTGGGACAACTGGGCCTGTTGGATCCATACCTCATTCGCTGTATCAAAATAAATTCCAGGTTGATCAGAACTTTAAATTTGAGGAATGAAAACATAATAAAACTGAAAAAAAAAAAAACCAACACAAGGGAAATTTTTTAATAACCTTAGAGTGGGGAAGCATTTTAAAATCTGTTCCAAATGCAAAAGACAAAGAAAAAATTATATAAACAGCTGCTTAAAATATAAATATTTTATATGTATGTAAAAGCACCCAAAAAACAAAGAATAAAACTTTTTAAAAAGTGGAACACAAATGACAAAAAGCCAATTTCCTTGATATATAAAGAGCTTTTTAAAAACAAATCAGGGACTTCCTAGGTGGTGCAGTGGTAAAGAATCCACCTGCCAATGCAGGGGACATGGGTTCGTGCTCTGCCCTGGGAAGATTCCACATGCCACGGAGCAACTAAGCCCGTGCGCCACAACTATTGAGCCTGTGCTCTAGAGCCCGTGAACCACAACTACTGAGCCCATGTACCGCAACTATTGAAGCCCACACGCCTAGGGTCCATGCTCCACAACAAGAGAAGCCACTACAATGAGGAACCTGCGCACCACAATGAAGAGTAGCCCCCACTCACAGCAACTAGAGAAAGCCCGTGTGCAGCAACGAAGATCCAACGCAGCCAATAAATAAATAAAATAAATAAATAAATTTAAAAAGATACATACATAAAAAACAAACAAAAACAAATAAGAAAAAATCAGTAGAAAAAACAGGTAAGACAAATGAACAGGAAAAAATGCAGATGTCCAATGGCATATGAAAAGATATGCACCTGACATAATTTTAAAACTACAAATTAAAATAATCATGAGCTACTTTAATAAAATCCATTCACTTATCAAAGATTGAAATGTTTCTTGAGGTCCATTGTTAGAGAGGTTATGAGAAACGGATATTTCCATACACTGTTATAGGTGTATTAATCAGTGCAATCGTTTTTGGAAAGAAATTTGTCAGTATCTATCAAAATTTTAAATGGACATACCTACTGTCTAATCCAGAACTTTTATGTGCACTTTAAGGACTATCTCACAGACGTATTCACACAGATGCACAGTGATACCTAAATCTGTATCATAATGATGGAATTATTTGTAATGAAAAACAAACAGAAAAAACTCAGTGTTTATCAATAGGAGCTGGTTAAATGAATTATGGCTCCCTCACACAATAAACTACTCTGCAACCATTAACAAGAATTAAGTAGAGCTATCTGTGCTGACCTGAATAAATGCTCGAGATATGCTTTTAAGTAAATAAACAATTTGTAGAATAATATGTTTTGTATGATCCCATTACTGTGAAAAAAATATAAAAGACACAGTCACAGAGGCATGGACACACATACGTAGATCAGAGGCTTCGGCAGGAGAAGATCCCCAGCCCCTTCCCCGGCGTTATGGGGCCCTGTCGTCTGTGCTGGAGCCAGAGTTCTCTGCTCAGGCCCAGCCAGTGTCCCCTGGGGATAACAAATAGCTATAGTGCCCCTTTACGCTCCTTAAAACTAAGTTCATAAAAAATATAGCCTATCTCCACAAGTAACTTCAAAGAAAATCAAAATAGTGCCCTAACTATGAGATAAAGGAGAAACTAAAGTGAAATTGTTTATCACTAACTGCCATGTACTTTGATAAGTAAATACTCTGCGTGTCTAAACTGCAAGACTTCATGGAGTAGCCCAGCGCTCGCCCCATACACAGAATCAGGGTGAATGCAACAATCCTGGACACAGACTTACCATGTTTGACATACTGTGAGCAGAAATTTACCAAGAGGGGAGGAACTCTTGGCAAAGTTCCAAGTAAAACAAAGTATGAGCTTTACTGGATTTACCCGGTAGTTATATTCCTAGAAAATTCAGTGTATATTAAGACCATGGAAACTGCCAGTTCACATTTTTACGGAAATGAAGTTCCACTCTAGACTTAAGTAATTATAAGCAGATGTCTCACCTATATGAGTATTGGGCAGGACATGACCGCACTGCAGGGTGAAGGCAGATTCTTCCTTGTGTGGGACTGTTCCACCAGAAGCCAAGAATGCCTGTCAACTATATAAAAGCCCCCACAAATTGTCAAAACACCTTCTAGGGGGCCGTTGACGACGCCACTGAGAGGGGCTGGAACACCTTGAAGGAATGCCCCTGACAGCCGTTAGGGTGGGATCCCCCCGTGTCCCCACGTGGCATTGATTTAATTCCACCTGTGCACGCGGATGTGTTGACACAGTTCTGAACTCTTCAGGGAAGAGCTGAGTCTTCTGGCCGCACCCCTTCCTCCCCTCCTCACAAGGCCTGGGGTGCAGCAGGCACTCAGCGGGACTGCCACCCTGGGGTCTTGGAGGTGGCTGGGCTCGGTTCTGCTCCACCCCAACCCTCACACTCCCAGCCTCCCAGGGAAGATCTCATTAGAGAACGAGTTGATGTCTCTCCGTCACGTATATGCCACAGTAAATATTAAGTTAAACCCCTGCTCTACCAGCCAGGGCCATGGTTCAGACACTGCTCACCATTTGCAAAGCAGTGACGTGGCCCACCCATTCCTGCATCGTCAGCAGGCCGGGCCTGTCCTGATTGGGACTAATTATCTGCAGGTGTGTCCTTGGGCCACAGGCCTGCTGATAGGGCAGCCATTGTGCCTACTTGCCAAGGAGGACAGCGGGTGGATGCCAGCAAAATACCCAGCAGTCTTGCCCCTGGCTGTGCCCACCTGACCCTTTGCCTGGGAGAACAAAGGAACAGGCCCAGCCCTGTGTCCTTGCTGGCCCCTTCGCCTGAGGGCCATCTCTTTGCATCAGCCGTTGGAATGGCAGGAGGAGACTGAGGGAAGCTTCTCCTGGTAGGGAAACGCCTGCCTGGTGGGTGACCCAGGTCCTGGGGTCTGAGGCATCCTCTGGGCACTGTCCCCTCTAAGCAACAGAGCTCACCCATGGGCCAGTGGATAAGCACAAAGACAGACATGTTGATGAGTCCCCAAGGCCATCAGCCCTCATTTGCTGGCATCCCCCAAGCTTGATGTTTGGAGCTGCAGTACCCCAAATTTGGTACTTGAAAGAAAGTCCACCCTTTTCTTTGTGGGGGCCGCACGACAGGGGATCTGAGTTCCCCGACCAGGGATTGAACCCAGGTCGTGGCAGTGAAAGCCAGGAATCCTAACCGCTAGACCCCTAGGGAACTCCCCTCTTCTGCCTTTTTCATCTGAGCAATGGCTGAGGGCTGAAGGAAAGAGCACTAGACCCAGGAGTGAGAGGAACAGGTTTAAGCCTAGACGTTGCCACCTAACTGTCCTATCCTTCAGCAAATAGATTGTCCTCTCTGAGCTTCAGTTTTCCTAGCTATGAAATGGGGATGACAATTCCTGCCCTGCCTGCCTCCTTTGGCCATTTCAAGGATATAATGAGACAGTGATGGGGGAGGGTTTGAGAGCCACTAAGGGGCCGTCTAAGTGTGTGGGGGCAGGAAAGGAGATCTGGAGGGTCTGGGATCCAGTGTTGGCCCTTCCCAGCCTCCTTTGGGACAAATGTCTGACCACAGACAGGCAGGGAGGGAGGGCCCTGCAAGCAGCTGCTCACTTGGCAGCTGGAGAGACCCAGGTCTGGAGGTAGCAAGGTAGAGCTGGATCTGGGGCTCATCCAGGGCCCTGGCTTCCACAGCCTGCTGCCAATATGTGGTTGGATGGACCAAAAAAAATCCCAGTTTAAATGTCCAGAGGGCACTTCTTTGAGCATATAACAGAATATCAGCAGCAAAGCCAGACTGCCTGGCCTGGAAGCCCAGCCTCACCGTATTCTAGCTGTGTGACCTTGGGCGCCTCACTAGCCTCCATGCCCAGAGTCCCCATCTGTAAAATGAGGCCCAGGACGACACTCCCTCACAGCCTTTCTGCAGGGATTTTGTGCATGGTCCGTGCAGTCTTAGCCCGGTGCTTGGCACATGGTAAACTCTTAACGAATGGTAGCTATTCGTGTGTTCCTGGGCTCTTGTACCAAAAAGCCTGGTGAGGTGCCAGGCCGCTCTGAACGACCATTTGTTCATCTCCCCGTGGCGAGCACCTCCTTTGACCTGTTTTTTATGAGCTTTTTTGAGGCTCAATCAGGTCCAACTAAATACCTCTTCACTCAAAGTGAAATCATGATGAAAAATAAAAGCAAAAATACGAAGAATGCCTCCCGTATCCAGGCTGCTGAAAGGTGCTGCAAAAATGAGAATAAAAGCTACAACACGATACAGCACGATACCCCGTAACCAGGCGCTGAGCCGTAGAGCTTTCCTAAGAACCCCATGGAAGATGCTGGGCTGTCAAATTTGTGTGCGTTGGAAGGGGAGCATAACATCGCTAGTTAATGTGTCCCAAGCTGGCTCTCGGGGCTTAGCCGGGAGTACGACGGTGGCCCTGGTTGATAGTCCCTCCTTTCACTGAGCTTACCTGCTGGGGAGAGCCAGACGATTGTCAGCGAGCACAGAAAAAAATGTGCAATGTAATTTCATACTGGCAGGTGCTTAGAAGAACACCGGAGTAGAGAGTAGAGAGAAACTAGGGTTAGGGGCGGTGACAAGAGGGGTAGGAGACGAAGAGAGCCCCTCTAAAAAGGTGGCATTTGATCTGAGACCCCAACCAGGAGAAGCCTTGGGAAGATTTTGGGAAAGGGCACCTGGACAGAAGATACAGCCCTGGGAAATGACTTTTAACTATATGAAAGAGTGAATGAATGAGATGCTGAGAGGGTGAGGCCATTTTTCAGTTCTTTCTCTGCTGCCAGTTGGGCCCAGCCCATAATCAGGTCTCAGGGACTCTGGAAGTTAGTGGAAACTTCAAGGTTGGGTAGCCCAACCCATCACCCAGCCCTGGGATCTATTCTATATTAGGACTTGGTTACCTCTAGTGATGGGGATTTCACCATCTCAAAGGCAAAGAATCATCAAACAGGACTTATCTGACGCTGTTCTCCACTGAAGTGATTTCCTTTTCCACTGGCCAGCCAGAGCGGAGCTGTCGGCAAAGTCCAGGCTGGAGTCTGTGCTGTGAACTCAGACCCAGGCAGTGGCATCCTGTGTCGTCATGGTCCAGCCCAAATAGTGTTTTTTATACTTAAAAAAAAAAAAAAATCAGAGCTCACATTTTAAAGATCAGAGGAGAACAACACAAATGTCTCTGAGTAGGGTACTGTTCAATAAAGAAGGGCTCATCTGTATGAAACACTACTGTGCAGCTGCAGGAAAGAACCGGGAAGTGCTTTATGTCCTGATTGGGAAAATCTTGGAGATACATTATTCATGAAAAGAAGCAAGAATAGTATATACAGAATGCTACCTTTCGTGTACAGAAGGGAGGGGCAGTGGGAATGTGTATTTGTATTTGTGCACGCCGGCACAGAAAAATTCTGGAATAATCCCCGATAACCATGTTTGGGCAGAGACTATGAAGTGGGTGTAGGAAGAGGACTTTATTGAATATCATCTACATTGTTAATTGTTTGAAACGTATATATTAATATATCACTATCAAAAAGTTAAATTTAAATGTGCCTATAAAACTAGGAGATTTAGGGATAAAATGTCTAACTTCTTTACAAAAATTGGAAGACTGCATCAGGGTCCACATTCCCACGTGGCCACAGTCAGGTAGAGCTGAGAAGCAGCCATCCCTGTACATGAGCCACACTCTCCTGTCGTCCCAGACTCCACCCGGCCAGCTTCGCCTGCTCTCCTTGCCTGCTGGCCCTTGTGAGCCTTCGACCTGCCCCAGCCCCTCCTTCCTGTCTCCTCTGACACCTATTCCTGCCCAACAGAAACCCCCCTGTCAGGCCAGGAAGAGCTGACCACCAGCTGTCCAACTGGCCTTGCCTGTCCCTGACTCCAGGCCTTTGCTCACACTGTGCTGCTGGCCTGGAACAGGTTTCCCTGAATAACAGCTCAGTGTCTAAGCCATCCAGTGGGGAGGGCCTGGAGTGCTGAGTGCAAGGTACTTCAGAATGTGTGACAACTCAGTGTTTCAGCCCGGTGCAGTGGTGTCACACTGTCCAAGCCTGCTTCAGGGGACCACAACCCAGAGAGAAAACTTAGCTCCTAAGATCAGAACTTTCCCCAGAAAAACAAGGCTATTTATATTCCAGAAAAGATTCAAGGCAAATCCAGCTGGGGATTAAAGTATTTGTTAAATAGACTCACAGTTACAGATGCCAGAGAAACCTAGAATTTTGGAATCTAAGTGTTTGGAATGATACTCAAAGGTTCAGAGAAGCCGGAGTTCTGATCCTCTTAAAACCCAAATGAAATTCAAGCATCTCCGTAATTAAAATGCACATCAAAGGAAAATATGATTTGCTTTCAGGTCAGCACAGTGTTCCCAAGAACTATTTGTTGAATAAATGAATTAATATTTGTGTAAAGAGCAGTGTCAATTAAAAAAAATAATTTCAGTGGAAAGTACTCCAGTCGTTTCTGACCTTGTATTTTGTAGGATAAAAATAAACAAAGCTGGATGGCCGTCCTGGTAATGCACTCATAGATTTTTACACTTGCGGGCAGCTTGGAAGCCGACCTTTCCAAATAGCCTTCGAGCAGGTCTCTGGGCCTCCAGCTTCCCAACCAACCCCGCTGTGATCCATCTTCTTAAAATAGCGATTTCATTAGCTAGTCCTCCTGGTCAGAGATCTCCACTGCCTTGCCATTATCTGCAGGAGAAAACACACCAAACTGAAGCTCCTGGCAATTAGTAGACTGGTTGCCATTCCTCATTCATTCATTCTCTCATTCACTCACTCACCTCTCTGTCAAAACCCAGCTCCTCCTTCACGTCAGACCTTAGCCTAGGCCAGGTCTTGCACCTGTAGTGTCTCTGCCCTCAATGTACGCATAATCTGCTGAGGGAGATAAACGTGAATACACGTACGAGGCAAAACAAAACAAAACAAATGAGAAACAGAAAGAGAAATACCAGGGAGAAGCCAAGTGCTTTTGAAGGCATGGAGGAGGGAGCTATTGCTTCTCTTTGACTGTGGAGTTTGGGAACATTTTGTGGAGGAGACCACGTGGAAGCTGCTCTGGAGAGCCACGAACTCTCGGTTTCTCTGCTCTGAAGCTTGGTCTAATCTCTTGCAACACCCCAAGCTTTACTAACCCTTTTTAGGTCACAAAGTAATACATGTTCATTGTAAAATAAATTCGAATGGTACGGAAATATATGTAAACATGTGACTGTATCCCTTCACCCTGTTCCTAGCCTGTTCTGCTATCAGCAGAGTTGATGGTTTGGTATATGCCCTTCCAAAACCTTTTCTATGCACAAAGAATGATATCAGGTTATACACATGTGGCTTATTTCCTACAAATGGGTTTTTACTCTTCATACTGTTGGTCAGTTTTTAAAAAATTTTTATTTCATGTTTTATGGACACCCAACATCTCAGTAGGTCCAGAACTTTCATCCTTTCTAATGTTCCGGATGAACCATCATGAACTCTTCTCTAGCAATATGAGCTAGAGAATGCCTACCTCAGGGCTGAGGGGTGAATCCCTCTCAGTATTTGATACCTGGGCTGCAGACCGAGAAGGACAGCATCCAGGAAGGGAAGCGGGCAGGGAACCTTGGCATCCAGGGCTGTCAGCTTAGAGACAGCACACTGGGGATCTTGCTGCGGCCTCCCACGTGCTCAGGGCTGTGGGAGGAGGAGGTGTGGCTGCTTGAGCTCACTGGGGGAAGCCACAGGGAGGCAAGCTTTAGTTGAGTGCAAAGAAGGCTTTTTTAAGAGTTTGAGCTCTCTGGAGCTGGAATAGGCTGCCTCTGGAGATAATAACAGTGATAGCTAATGCTTATTGAGCATTTGTTATGTACTTTGGTGCATTTCATCCCTTACTCTGTGAAACTAGGTACTATTTTTGTTCCAACTCACAGTTAAAAAGAAATTGCCTGAGTTCACACAGCAGTAAGTAGCAGAACTGGTTTTCTCCTAACCCCTATACTGTACTGCCTCTGCCTCTATTGGTAATAAGCTCCACATCATCAGAGGTATCCAAGCAGAGCTCTCTCACATTCACCTGCAGAACAGTTAGACTGGTGGCCCCTGGGGTCTGTGGAAGCTGATCAAACTGCAGAATCTCTTGTATAGACTCTAGAGCCAGACTGCCTATCTTTGGATCTCACCTCTTATCGCACTTATGAATAGGTGACCTCAGTTGCAAGTGTGTGTATGTGCCTCAGTTTGATCTATAAAATGAGAATAGAAACTTGTTACATGGATTAAATGAGTTACTATTTCAGAAGCACTCAAAACTCTGCCTGGAACATGGTAAGTGCTAAATTAGGGTTGTTTTAAACATCTGGAGCTCAGGAAAGCAGCCTGAGCCAGAAAGCCAGGTTTAGGGGTCCTCTACAGCAAGAGGATGGAGAAGGAGCTCGCCGGGGTGGAATCTGTCCAGCGCAGAGCAGGCCTGATGACTCCCTGTTCTGGACGTTCCACTGGCCTCCTGTATTAGTTTCCAGTTGCTGCTGTAACAAATTACCATGAACTTCATGGCTTAAAACAACACAGAGGTATTATCTTACAGTCCTAGAGGTCAGAAGTCCTAAAATCAAGGTGTCGACTGGGCTGCATTCCTTCTGAAGTCTCTAGGGGAGAATCCATTTCCTTGCCTTTTCCACCTTCTTGAGGCTGCCCGGGATCCCTGGCTCTTGGCCCCTTCCTCTGTCTTCGGAGCAATCAGGGTATTGTCTTTTGTCCTCTTTGACCTCTGCTTCTGTTGTCACACCTTCTCCCTGTGGCTCTGACCCTCCTGTCTCCCCTTATAAGGACTCTTGGTGATTATATTGAGCTCACCTGGATAATCCAGGATCATCTTCACGTCTCAAAATCCTTGATTTAATTACATCTGCAAAGTCCCTTTTGCTTTGCAAGGTGACATAGTCACAGGCTTTGGGGGCCATGATTCTGTCTGCCACACCTCCCCAGTGCCCACTGTAGAGGTCTCCTTGAAGGCTCCGCATCCCTTTATACCCTGGGAGAACCATCATCTGGGAGGGGATCAGCATCTCTTTTGCTGTTTCTGCCTGACTTCTCCATACCACCTCTGTGAGCACTGTGAGCACTGGCTGGTCCTCACTGTGTCTCCTCCATCTGCCCCAGAATTGTAACAATTGTGCCCTCCCCAAGTACCTCGGGTCAAGAGACTGGAATATTGGTGCTGTTGGGTCCTTGGAGATCATTAGCACAACTCCCTCATTGAGTAGATGGAGACACGGAGGACTAAGAACTCAGATTCTCCCCACGTGAGACAGCTTGGAAACCCACGTCCCTTGGCTCCTCCCTCTGTGCGAGACTCAGCCTTCCAGAACAGAACCTTCCCCCTCTCCTATCCTCATTTCTTTGACTAACTGGTCTACTGCCATCTATCTGCCTCACCTATGCCCGATGGAACCCTTTATCCAGGCCTGTCTTTTTATCACCTTCCAACTCTACCATGCCTGGTCCTGACCCCAAGCCTTTCCTTCTGCTGGTTCCTCTGCTTAGGATGCTCCTGTCATTTGCCAGAAGTGGCGGTAGTCTGCTGTAAAAGGAAGAGCAATGGGCTGACTTGGATCAGGATCACAGATCTTCATTCCAGCTCTGCCATAACTCCCTGGTGACTTTGGGACCTCTTTCTCTCTCTGAACCTCGGTTTTCACATCTGCCCAATGGGAATTATAGTCCTGGCTATCCTTTCCTTGCAGGACTTCATTGAAATGCACATGAGCTGTAAGGAGCTGTAGCCTTTCTTTTGACCTGACTGCACCAGGTGCTCATGTCCTATGTCCCCAGCAGGGGGTGAGTGTGAGCTGGTGCACAGCTTTGCCTGTGAAGTGCTCTCATAACACCTGCCGATGGACTGAGGAACCAGTAGGCCTGCCAGTCTCTGTCCATGTGCCTTCAGAGCATGTCTCCAGGGAGCAAGTTTTCAAGTGCCACCTCCTTCAGGAAGCCCTCCCCAATTACCCCACAGTCAGAGTGATATCCCCTCTCTGGACCCTGGATCAGCCCATTTATTATCCCATTGTGCCTTGACTTACGATTCTTTGTGTCTGGCCTAACTTTATCCTTAGACTATGAAGTTCTGAAAGTCTTCTGCCTAGCATGGGGCATGGAACATTTTAGGTACTCGGGAAGTATTTGTTGAATGGATGGATGGATGGATGGGTGGATGGGTGGATGGATGGATGGATGGGTGGATGGATGGATGGATGGGTGGATGGATGGATGGATGGATGGGTGGATGGATGGGTGGATGAATGAACAAGCTAATATGATGGGTTGTTACTAATCACCCCAAACCCTACCCACCTATTGTTAGTTATTATTATCAAGGTCATTGACATGCTTCACACACTCACATAAACATCTTTGATGAGCAAAAGGGACATATGAATGCAAGATATTATCACAATTATTATTTCTCTCCAAACGCATTAGCTTCTACTGGTTTGCAGCCTTTTCTTTTTCTGCCAATGTTCACAGCCCAGAAAAGGTCTCTCTCTAATTTATCTCTATTAGCTTTTATTTTCATTACCCAAGAGGCTATAGAACTTCTACTCCCATGCCTAGGTCTTCTATAAATGTTTGGTAAGGCTGGTTTTGGCACAAATCCTTAGGGTCACCTGCTGCCCGTCCAGACTTGCCCTCCTAGAGGAATGTTTGCCTTTGTGGACCTGCAGCTCCTTTGTAAGCCCCCATTAACCCAGGTCCGGGATGGTGCACATGTCCACCTCAAGGATAGAATGGTCAAATAGCCTATTTGGGGGATTGGCATCTGGAGTGGGAACTAAGGTGAGGCCTCTTTCCCCAGAGCTGATCTCAATCCTGCATAAGATCCAATAAGCTAAGAATCACCAGCAGAGGTGATAACTAGCACTTGCCTCCCACTCACTAGGCAACAGGCATTCTTCTAAGCACTTTACCTATGTTAACTTGTCTAGTCTGCAAAACGACCCTGTGAAAAAGTTAGTTTTATTATCCCCACTTAACTGATGCAAAAACTGAGGCACAGAAACTTGTTCAAGGTCACATACCTTCTGAGAAGTGGAACAGGTTTCAGACACAAACTGTCAGATTCCAGAAGCCACACACCTCACCATCGTGCCACCCTGCTTCTCACCAACCTGCTGTGTCAGGGGCAAGCAGGAGATCTGACCAGAGGAGGTTCAAGTGAGGCTGAGCCCAATTTAGAGAACAAACCACAAACAAGGCTGATGCGTAGATCAGGGCCATGCATGGGGGTCGTGTCTGATGTGACTTGTCTTGATCCCGGCTGCTGTCTGGTTGAAGGGCATCGGGCTGACTCACCCTCCAACAACTGGCACCCTGTAGGGCAGCCTGCACCCAGGCAGACCTCAGCAGCCTCAGCACACAGTAGGCCTTCAGGGAAGGGCTGCTGAATGGACAGGCAGACAACAGCAGGTACTATCATTCCTTCTTTCTGGGAAACTTGTGCTCTGTACGTACCTTCTGGCATGTCTCTTCCTGGGCCAGGCCACCTGGAGACTCCCTGGCAACCCCAAAGCGCTAAGCCCTGCAGCCCCCTCCCCAGACTTCTCTTTGTCAAGTGTAGGGGTCCTGGCACGTCCAGTAACTCCCAACCTGGACCCAAGCACTCTTTTGTTGTTTTGTTTTCAAGAAAGAAAGCAAAAGAAAAGTAATACTCACTGCTCTCCTTAAAGACTTTCTTGCTCTTCCCCTGGTCAAGCGCTCATAGGGAGGGTGTGGCACTTCGGTCCTGGTCCTCTTCAGGGCGAGTCAGTTAAAGCCCCCAGCTCCTCACACCACACCCAATACAGCTTCCTGCTTTCTCATCCTCTGTTGCCCTGCCCATCTGAGAGGAAAGTTAGGGGTTGGGAGCCTCGGCCGAGGTGCTTGGCAAGGCCAGCAGGGACCCACTACAGGGTGGCAGGGAGGACGCTGGGGTGGGTGCTCCGGCTCTGCTGGCCTGGTCCTCACCCTGAGAGCAGGCTGGGACAGGAGGGCTCGCCAAATTGGCAAGGGCCTTGGGGTGTATATCCTCTCTTGGATCCCGGGGATGGAAGTGTCATGGTCAAGGTGGCTGGATTTGGGGTGTGCAGAGGGTCCAGGGGAGGGGCGGGGTGGCAGAGGGTGCCCTGAGGGTCTCTGAGCAGTGTCTCTCTCCCAGCTGGCCCGGCAGTGTTGTGGTGTCTTTCACAACAAGTAGTGTCAGTCCTGGATAATTATTCAAAAGGTGCTGCCCAAAAGAAGACCCCAGCTGTCACGAATAGCCATCTGCCAATATGGGGATAGATTACAAAAGATACCTGTGGTTTTATTATTATCTTTAAATCTCTTTTGTATAATGAGGCTGATGGAGTAAAAGACTCCCATAGAACTCAGCCTGGAGCCACGGAGGCCAGAGTAGGGCTCCCTGTCCTCCCTCCTCTGGTCCTGCAGCCCATGACAGCTGGCTTCTACTGTAAGGCTCCCAGGGCCTGGTCTAAGGGCCGGGTCTCTGGGCTGCCTGGAGCTCGCCCAGCGACTGCCCAGCTTCTCTGTGGGCTGATCACACCTCCAGCAGGGACCGGCCCTGCCCATGCCCCCCGCCCCCAGAGGAATCCCTCCTTTGACCTTTGTAATTATTCCTGTTCAATCTTCCTTCGTGTTTTTTCCTCCCCCTTTTCGAGGTGCTCAACTCCTGCGCTCCCTCCAGTGTATTAAGGATGTGAGTGAAATTGATGACCGGGATGTCTCAGGTCTTTATGATGATGAATGACTTTCACTGCCAAAGCTTTTATTGTCTGTGATTTGGGAAGAAGGGGGAACTGATATATCAAGGCTGCCTGTCACACCATTTAATACAGTTATAAATCCTGACGTCACTAACTGGTGGTCAGGAGCTGGAGAATTCCACCGGCCGCAGCGTTGCCGAGCCTTTATGGATTTTTTTCCCTTTTGCCTTTCTTTGCTTGACTGTCACAACTGTGTTTTGGGAGGGGGGATGGGAACCGCTGAATGGTGACTTTAAAAATCTCAGGGGCAACCTGGTCCAGGGAAGAAAGTGGGAGGCCTCCCCCCTCTAAAAGAAGGGGAAATGGCGGGCCTTTGATTCTAAGTTGAGCAGAGAAATTGTTCAGTAAAACCAAATCCTAAAAGTATGCTAATATCTTCTTTCCTGTACACCACCCTTTATGGTTCATGGACTGATTTTAACAGCTGTTATTTTTCAGATATTCCTTCCATTCTTGGGGTGGGGGTATAGTGGGGAGAGACTTGAGTCTCATTTCGCAGAAGAGGAAACTGAGGCTCAGCAAGGTGATGAAGCAACTCAGCCAAGGTTATGCCACATCAGGCAGATGCAGAGGGCAACTCCCTGGATGAAGCAACAGAGCATCACCGTTAGGAATTTGGGGCATTGCGTCAGGCAGCCCTGGGTTCCAATCCTAGACACCACTGTCTGGCTGCTGGTCATGGGATGGTCACTTCAATTTTCTTACCCTCAATTTCCTCACCTGGAAATGAGAATAATGCTCTTCTCATAAGGCTGTTATGAGAATTCAATGAGATAACGCACGGAAGAGTCTTAGCAAGGTTCCTGCCTCATCAAAAGCAGTCAAATAATGTTTTGAAAAGGTGGAACCACAATGAGAGAAGGATGTGGTAGATGTCACAGGAGCAGAGGAGAGCCACCTGGGCCTTCCTGAGGTTGTGTGGAGAGGTGGCCAAGGAAGGCTTCCTGCAGGAGGTGACCGTAGAGTTTATTGGAATGAGTAGGAATTAGCCAGGCTGGGGAGGGCGGGTGAGGAAGAGCATACCAGGCAGAGGGAACACGTGAGAGAGATAGAAACAGCACAGGGTGGATGAGAAAGAGCCAGCAGCCCCAGGAGTGGTGAGTTGTGCAGCTGGAGATGAGGAAGGGTCAGACCACAGAGGCTCCCGAGGACTTGAGATCATACCCTCCAGATGCTGGAGAGCCTTGAGGGGTTTTAAGTAGGGAGTGGCATCTTCCAGGAAATCTCTCTGGGGTCTTGACAGAGGGTGAACATAATGCGGAAGACTGAACTCATCGAAGGTGGTTGTAAAAGTCCAGGAGAGAAAGGATGAGGACCTGGACCCAGGCAGTGGAGATGAGTATGGAGGAAAAATTTTGAGGGGTAGAACTGGCAATAGTCAGATGCTGGGGATAGGTGAGCCACGGAAGCCAAGGATGGCTTCCCTGGTTGGAGTCTGGGGGACTGGGTGGGTGATGGAGCCACCAGCTGAGACAAAGACAACAGGAAGAAGAGTTGGTTTGGATATTTAGTGGTGCTCCAGGGATGCCCAGGTGGAAACACCCAGAGGGTGATGGGGGAGCGGTCAGGGCTGGGGATACCGATTTGGAATTCATGGGCACAGAGGAGATGGATCACCTAGTGGAGATGCAGAGGCAGAAAGGCTTGAGAGCAACAGAGCTCCAGGAAGAAACTAGAGAACAAGAAGGGCTGGAGAAGCCATGAGAAGTCTGGGAAGAGGTGATTGGTGAAGCACAAAGCAGACCACGAACTCACTTCATCTTGAAGCCTAGAGCAGTCACAACTCTGAGGTGGGAACAACAGAATTCTCTCTGACTGCTTAAGTAGAAAAGATATTAGGACTCTCAAGAGGCCCACAGAACCAGGCTTGGAGGCTTCACAGCCAGGAACCACACCTGAACCACACCTGAGCACCTGAATCACACCTGAAACACCACAGAACTGGTCCTGTGGAAACGCCACACCTTGGCCTCTGGGCACAGAGCCTTCAGCTCACGCTGCTATCACTGGACACCAGACGTCATCAGTAGAACCTCTATCTCGACAGGCACCTACTTCTTCATGTCACTTGCCTCTGAATTAATGATTCACACACACGTGTCTACTTGATGAAGCCAGGATGGCACCTGTGCTCGAGCTGCAAGGGAGGCTGGGAGATCAAGCTTCTGACCTCTGTCGTGAGGAGCCTAAACTCCTAAGATGGAAAATTCCCAAAACAAAAGAATCGTGTTCAATGGTGTCAGGTGGCCAAAGATATTTGAAGGATTAGGGAGCGAGCAAAGAGATCCAAGCCAGCAGGGCTGAAAAGCACCGTGGCTTTGGCAGTGAGGAGGGTCTTGTTCTTTGAGTCATTTATCAACTACAGTCAACCCCTTCCATAGGACTTGAGGCTCCATTAAATTCAGACCCAGAGACGTCTGCACACAGGCCAGAAACCACCCAAGGAGAGGGGGAAATGACTGTGCTGGAGTCCAGGAAAGCCCCAGTGAGAAGCGGCAGCAGGACCAGGAGCCTGGGGATGGGGGCGGGGGCTGTTTCTTCAGGATTTGATGAGTTTGCTGAGTAGCTGGACTAAAAAGTAAGGGAGAGGGAAGAAGCAAGGACCCAGTGGCCCAATACCAACCCTCAGGAGACCCGGGGATGGCTGGAGTCACCTCCCTTTGCTAGAACTTGGGTAGCTCTGAGCTTTGGCTGGTGGCTTTTCTCCTGTGGGGATGATGGAAAGTTATCACCCGTTGGTCTCAAAGAGAAAGTCTCCTGTTCTTAAGGGCACAAAATCCCCAGCACCTGACACAGGCCTAGAAGCAAGGCTTGGAAAGGTTTTCTGAGTGAATGAATGAAACTGAATGAACCAGTAAGCATTTCTTTGGCCCCAGCTGAGCACCGCGCCACCTCCACAGGAAAACAGATGAATGCATGGGACACCATTCCTGCCCTGGCAGGGTTCAGTCTTGTGTCTTCTACGGACATCCATCCTGGGCAGCCTGACCAGCGCTGTGAGGCAGAGCAGGCACAGGGGCTCTGAGAGGACTGATGAGAGGCACAGGGGCTCTGAGCAGGGCAGGGTGGGGCATCTGGGAAGGTTTTCCACAGGAGGTGACATTGGTGGAGTTTGCCCAGAGCTGCCAAGGCATAGCAGCAACATTTGCTGAGGTTTCGAGGTGGCTGGGGGAAAGCCAGCCATTTGAGGCTGGCGTGGGAGTGGGGAGCTGGAGTGGAGGGCAGCGAGGAGTCTGGACTTGGTCCTGAGGTGGTGGGAGTGAGGTGTGCAGGGTCCGTCTGCAGAGGGGCTGGGGTCCTGGAGGAGGTTGGAGCCAGGCAGGGAGACAGATGAGGTGTGGGTGGTGACAGGGGTCTGCACTGGGGCCCGAGTTGGCTGTGGATGCGGAGGGGCTGCGACGTAGTGACACCTCCCCCAACGCCCACCCAGGGACACTGGTGGGAGAAGCCGGCCTGTGGGCGCCAGGGCGTCCAGGACGGGCCTTCTTGCTCAGGGGTGCCCTCATTATGCCACTCACGGTGGTGGAGAGACTCGAGCAGCGGTCGAGACGGGGGCTGCCTCCTGCTGGTGTGCGGAGCGCGAGCAAACCACATGAGATCCCATCTCGCGCGTAATGTGCATCCGAGGACAAAATTAGATTGAGAAGTAAATGGAGCCGAAAATTTCTAAAGCATTTCCCGTCAAGAAGCTGTTTGATTGCGTGTTTTAATTCTCCGATTCCTCCTGCCCAGTGAGGTTCATTTCGGTGGGGACGGCTGGAGCAGAAGGAGCTCGTACCGGGGGGACCCTGGGCACCTGGGGCCTGGGCAGGAGGGGAGGGGAGAGGCCTTTGACCGCCTACTGGCCGGGAGTCTAGGCTCCATGATGACCTGGTTCAGATCTCAAATAACCCCATGAAATGGGTATTAGATCCCATTTTGTAGACAAGGAAACTGAGTGGCAGAAATTAGGAAACCTGCTGAGACCACATAAATAGTACTTGGTTGACGGGGTTGGCGAGCACCGGCCCGCCGGACTTTAAAACTCAAGCTGGTGCCACATTGGGTTGCATGTTGAATATTTCCATTTTTTCACCAGAAGGCTCTGGCTTCTTCCTCCCTCTCATTCTCATTTCCTCTGTCTCTCTTTCCTCCATTTCCAAAGCCCAGGAACCCTGGGAGGCAGGGCAAAGGGTATATCCCCATTCTGCAGATTTGGAAAGCGAGGCTCCTGGAGGTGCAGTCATTTGTTGGTAGCACAGAGGGGAGAAGCCAGTGGCAAATGCTGGGAAGTCTGATTCTTGTGTGTATTCCCCTACCTGATCCTATCCAGCAGGTTTAATAAATACAAAGATGTGACAAAAATCACACACACACACACACACACACACACACTCACGAGGCAAGTTTAGATACAAATGGGCAGGAACCTGGCTTGTTCTTCAGTGCCTGTCCCTGTTTGGATCAGGGGGCTGTGGGGGTTGTAGGTCCCAGGCCTGACAGTGCATGGCGCTCTGGGCAAGGCCTTGCCCTCAGAGGGGCTTCTTCATTCACCTTCAGTATAGGCAATTAGCGATTTTCCAATTGTTAAGGTTTTTGTTGCTGATTTTTTTTTGCTTTTTCTTTTTAGTTTTTGTCAAGAAAACTTTTGTTCAAATGAAATCTTCCTGGGAAGCCTTTATGTAAATGGTCAGAATCAAGGTTCAGTGTTTGAGGGGGCGGCCATCCCAGAGGCGCCCGAAGTGCCCCAGGAGGCCCCAAGGAACACAGCTAGAACCCCTGCCTGGTCCACCTTTCACGTCCTTTGGGCTCTGGTGCTCCCCAATTCCAAAGTGGCTTTCGAGACAGTGTGAAGGCTACTCACACAACATGTGTGTTCTCTCCTCAGCCTGGGTCTCAGAACCACCTCTGGGACCCTGGTCCTCCTACCTTACACCCCAGCTGCCTGCCTACCTTACCCTAACTTCTGCCTGTGCCTGAGAAAACTCAGACCGGTCCCAAGCACGCTGCCCCTCGAGGCTTAGTCAATGGCGTGACGGGACCCAGCAGGACTGCCCACCCTGCCCTGACTCAGCCTGAGCCCTGCTCCCGATCCCCCGGAGGAGCCCTACCCACTGAGGCTCGGTTCTAGTGCTGCCGCCTCCTGGAAGCCTACAGCCTGACTGCGGGAATTGAATCTCAGGTCTGCGCTTTGCTGCATGTAGGACCTTGGGCAGGACTTTGAGCCTCTCTGAGCCTCAGTTTCCCCAGCGGTTGGCACGGAGATGGTGAATACCTGGCAAACTGAACCCAGGCTCGACTGACGCGTGCACGTGTCCCCACGTGATGCCTCTGCTCAGTCGGGCCCCTCCTGTGTTGCATGAAGCACTCTCACTTGTGTGATCCCATCTGGGGCTCCTGATGGCCCAGGAGGGAGGCGGGGCGCCCGGGATCCCAGAACGGGCAGCGGCTTGCAAACAAGAGCGCGAGCTGCACTGGGCTTCTCAGAAGCCCCGGTACCTGACTTGGCTTCTGGGAGGGGAGGGCTGGGGAGGGCTGGGCTGGCGCTTCAGCAGCCCGCAGCGCAGGCCAGCAGCGCGATTTAATGTGTGTTCTCTGCAGCACATTCATTTGCCGTGCACCCTGGGAGGTGTCTCTGCGGGGTGGGCTTGGTTTTCCTTGACAAGCAGCGCACCTGCCCAGCCTGCCTCTTGTGTGGGCCCCCTCGGTGGCGGTTTCCAATCTCAGCCTCGCTGTGTGGTTTGGGGAAACAATTGGAGGGAGGGGGTGTCATCTGGTTCGGCCCTGTTGGTTCTGGGCCCAGATCTCATGACTTTCACCAGCCTGTTACCCTCTGGACCAGAAGTGGATGCGCTGAGGCACTAGTTTAGGATTCGTGGTGGGCCTTGTTCCCTTTACAAGAGACCAGAAGCTGATCTGAGGGGTTTTTGGCTTCCACATGTACCTACTGACTATTTCTTAAAATAAATGGGCTGTCAGCCAGACACGGAAGGAGGCAGAGAACCCGATAATACACATTCCTCACGTCTCTTCCGTTGTCTAATCTCCTCCCAGGTGGGTGGCCGGGAATCGGGACTCTGGGTTCACAGGTGAGAAAGTTCAGAGAGGTGAGGACCTGCCCGAAGGCCCAGTAGGAAGTGCAGGGCGTTCTGACTCCCAGTCCAGGACCTTCACGTTAGGTGGTCCTCCAGCCCTGACCTCACCCTGTAGCTAGAAAGGTCCAGTGGGTGCCTCCCACCATGCTTGACTTCATTTCAAACCCATCCTAGACCTGGAACTTGGTGGTTAAGAGCACAGGCTGCCCAGTTCCTAATCCTGCCCCCACAGCCCCTCCCGGCCCATTCTCTGCCTGTGCAACCTCGGGCAAGTTACTTAACCTCTCTCAGCTTCAGTGGCCTCCTCTAACTATTGCAGGGAATGACAGGCATAGCTAGGACACTCTCGGGCCAAGCACCTTTCTAAGGGCCTTACCTGTACTGACGCTTTAATCCTTTCAGACAGTCTAAGGAGGTGGTGTTATCATTAGCCCCATTTTATAGATGAGGAAACTGAGGTTGACGCTTGCCCAAGGTTGCAAAACAACCAGGAAGGCGCAGAGCTGGGATTTGAATCCGGTGGTCTGCTCCCAGAACCTGTGTGCTTAACCATTAGGCTCAATATCCTCTCAATATCAGCAACAATAATAATAACATCTACCTTGTAGGATTGTTTTGATGATTAAATGAGACAAGGTGCATAGAGCACGTAGAAGAATGCTTGGCAAATAGAGCTCAACGGAGCTCCAACCATCGTACATGAATTCAGTTGCACAGCGGGTACACCCAGCGGTAGGTGGGTAAGCATTCTGAGACTTTGCACCTTCATATAGAGTATGGCTTCCTTCTTCACTTTCCATCTTGCACATTTCGCCCTTCAAGTGATTTGTGGTGCACAAAGGAAGACAGGTAGGGGCACAGGTGGCCCAAAAGGGCAGTGTGCTTGCGTAGGGGGTAGGCAGGGAGGGGGCTCGAGCCAGGCGCTCGCCTCACTCACAGTCACCCCACCAGGGAGAAGAGGTTGCGGAGCCTTCCTGCTTCCTTAAACATGCGAGGAAAGGGAGGCTGGGTCACTGGCCCAAGGTCACACAGTGGGTAGGAGTCAGGGCTGGGATTTGGGCCCCGGGTGGGCTTGTGCTTTTAGCTTTCAGTGTGGTCTTTGCTGGGTCAGCAGTGGGGCGCCATCGCAGGTTCTGACAGTGGCTTGAGGAGAGCAGAGCCACACTGTCCAAGACTGATCTGGCTGCACTCTCGGGTGAGCTCTGGAGCTACGGAGGCATTATTGAGTGTTTGCTCTGTGCCGGGCCCTGTGCTCAGGGCTTTATGTGCATGTGTTCACTTCATCCACACAGCAGCTTGATGAGGCAGATCTTCATGTATAGATGAGAAAACAGACACAGAGAGGCTAAGCAACTTCTCAAGATCACACAGCCGGCAAGGGTGGACCCAGGATCTGAATTGAGACTGCCATGTGGTGGCCTTTGTCCCTAACTACCCTGCTATACTGTGTCCTTTTACAAAGATTTAATGTCCCCCAATCTGGAAGGTCACCTCAAGGGAACTTGATGCTTTCTGTGTATTCATTTATTCCTTCTACTTTCCATTTAGCAATCATCTAGTTTACGTATAAACCAATTCTTAGGAAGGAAGACTTTCCCAACCATTAGATTTGGGGAGTGTGTTCTGCATTGGCAGCTTGGCGGTGGGTAAATGTGATGGGAATGCTGTCAGCCCTGTTTGGGGGTGGGGTGGGGGATGGAACTCCATGTTTCTGAAACAATGGGAGGCAAGAATACATTTGCAATACCCTCCAGCCAGCTTGGGTGGACGCGTAGGGTAACCAGGAGTGGAGGCATGGCGGGTTTCCATCAGAAATCCAATCTCCAGGCGGTCTTTTCTGTTGCCATGCACCGTACAAGGGTTCTCCAAGGACCCATCCTGGACTGAGATGGACAATTGGGCTTTTCTCCATCTGCTACTTATGATTATATAGGTCCCAAGCCAACTTTCGGAATACTGGTTTGTCATATCAGTTTCTCAAATAAGAGATGCCCCTAATCCTGCTGGAGAACAGAAGTTCACCCTCCTCCAATGACCGCACCAGATTCATCTCTGTGAACCAGCATCACTGAACCTCGCTCACGTAGCGGCGAAGGCTCTGGAGGTCTGTAAGCAGGCGGCTTGCCCTCCGCCAAGCACCCCAGACTGCTGAGGTTCGGGCTTCTCATGCTGGATTGGATTGTTTTCCCATCTCCATCCTTGCTGCTCACCTGTCACCTGTCACTTCCCCTAACATCCTTTTGCCTAGCTCTAGAAGTCTCTCTCCCCCTTCTTATTTTGCTGTTTTCAATCTTCTGGCAGTTGGGAAACCAAGCCATTGAGCTCATTGGAATGGTGTGCAGGTGAGGACACGGTCTGCCAGAGCTGGTGCCCAGGGGGCTCTAGGGACAGGCTTTGTGCCCACCTTTTGGCTACTCACAGCCAGATGGTCAGGACTGAGGTTGCCTGATGGCACATTTCAGGTGGGTGGGACATCCCTGCATTTTCTGTCCGTGCAGGGCTGGGCGCTGGCTTGGGGGAGGCCTGGTGGGATCATAAGCTGTGGATGTGTGACTTGCCCAAGGTGCTCCTGGCATCACGATGTTGTCCTTGGAAGCAAGGAATTCCTGCTGTGACAGCTCTGGCCCAGGAGCTGCTGAGGTGGGAGCGGGGTGGGGGCGGGCGGGGGGGAGGGGCGCCGTGTGCGCTTCGTGCATCTTAGATTCATTATTACCTCCCCTTCAAGACTGTCATCGAGCCCCTTGGGGCGCAGACAGTGTCTGGCTCTTAAGAAAAAGTTAATTTCAAATCAGAAAGCTAATTTTGAATAAAAACTAATACATGCATGTGGTTAAATATTCAAACCGTACGAAAAATATAAAATGAAAAATAGTTCTCCTTTCCCCAACCTCAGCCCTCCCGTCCGTCATCCCTCTCCCCAAAGTTAACCATGTCTTGTGTATACTCTTGGTAACATTTTAATGCATCTATCAGCAGATAGATTTATCCACTTTTTACTAGCAAAAATAAACTCACACTGTACACAGTCCTCTTCTGCACTTTGCTTTATTCACCCAGTAATGTGTCCTGGGGCTCTTTCCACAGTCCCCATACTCAAATCTGCCTCGTTGTTTTCCAAAAGTATTTAATATTCCATCGCAGGGAAGTCTCCTAATTTATTTAATCCAGCTGTTATGGTAGACACTTCGACTGTCTCCCTCCCTCCCCACCTTCCCTCCTTCCTTACCATTATATGTGTATCTTGGTGGACTTTTCTGTATATTTCCATAGGTAAAGTCCTAGAAGTAGAATTGCAGGTCAAAAAGGAGGTGTGTTTTGTTTTTTGCAATTCACCTATTGAAGCAGAATAGTGTGGGGGTGGGGGTAGTAAAGGCACGGACTCTGGCATCAGATGGCCTCCGTTTGCCTCCACCGCCATTGTCTTATCTACCAACTGGGAACTTAAAGCTTTATATCTCCCGGAGCAGCTGTGACTCTTCAATGAGATAATACATACCAGCACCTCGAATGGTGCCTGGCACGTGGTAAGAGGTGAATGAACGATCATTGTTATTTTTGTGGGTATTATTATTATTATTACTATTATTATCATCTCCAGGTCCTCTGGTGCTAGAACGCAGTAGGGATCAGATAATGCATGAATGATATAAACAGTTCATGCAGCTCAATATCCAAAAAACAAACAACCCAATCAAAAAATGGGCAGAAGACCTAAATAGGCATTTCTCCAAAGAAGACACACAGATGGCCAAGAGGCACATGAAAAGCTGCTCAACATCACTAATTATTAGAGAAATGCAAATCAAAACTACAATGAGGTATCACCTCACACTGGTCAGAATGGGCACCATCAGAAAATCTACACACAGTAAATGCTGGAGAGGGTGTGGAGGAAAGGGAACGCTCTTGCACTGTTGGTGGGAATGTAAATTGATACAGCCACTACGGAGAACAGTATGGAGGTTCCTTGCAAAACTAAAAATAGAGTTACCATATGACCCAGCAATCCAACTGCTGGGCATATACCCAGAGAACACCATAATTCAAAAAGACACATGCACTCCAATGTTCATTGCAGCACTATTTACAAAAGCCAGGACATGGAAGCAACCTAAATGTCCATCAACAGATGAATGGATAAAGAAGATGTGGTACATATGTACAATGGAATATTACTCAGCTGTAAAAAAGGAGTGAAACTGGGACATTTGTAGAGACATGGATGGACCTAGAGACTGTCATACAGAGTGAAGTGAGTCAGAAAGAGGAAAACAAATATCGTATATTAACACATATATGCGGACTATAGAAAAATGGTACAGATCACCCGGTTTGCAAGGCAGAAATAGAGACACAGATGTAGAGAACAAACATATGGACACCAAGTGGGGAAAGCGAGGAGGGTTGGGGGGGAATGAGTTGGGAGATTGAGATACCAAATTGTACACTCTAAATATATGCAGTTTATTGTATGTTAAAAAAAAAAGATAATGCGTGAATGAATGAGTGAACAAATGAATGAGTGAAGACCTGAGCTCGCCCAGGGTGGCCCTCGCTGTCCTCTTGCTGTGAACACTGGTTTCTGTCTGTCCCTGAAGCGGCACCCGGAGCCATGAGCCTGGCGGAGCCACTTTGCAGCCTTGCTCATTAGAACCCTGCCTTTGTCGGTTTATTACGTTGGATCAACAGTTGCTAGTTGAGTAAGATCATGTCGTAAATGTACATGGAAATATTGATGGAGCCCCAGTGTCTGCTCTAAAATGCCAGGCAGATGAAATTCAAACATTCTCTCGAAATTGAAACAGTTGCTGGAGTCTGGAAGTTCCCCGAGATTCCAGGGGAGTAGATGAAGTCTGTTGGGATGAAGTAATGGGAAGGGTTGAGGCTGCAAAGTAAACAGAGCCCTGATGAATGAATTCTCAGAGTTGTCTTCCCTGCTGGACAAATCCAGATTAGATCTTCAGCCAGGCAATTAGAGGAGGGCCAGTCAGAATTAGTTGAAAGTGGGGATTAAGTAATTTGGGGAAAAGAAATTGAGGGTTATTATTTCTAAGTAAATAACACCACCTAAACTAATGGCTAATAAACCTGTCATTGGGAGCTGGCCAGGTCTGCTTTAATGACTGGATGGGCCCATCTGCAATTAGCATGTCCATTGTGTGCTGGCAATTGGGCTGCTCCCTTGCTGACAGCCTTTCCCCCCTTGGTGAAACTCTCCCCGCTGCACTCCCTGCTCACACACCCTGTGCTTGTGGCAGGTCCGAACAAAGGGGGACTCCAGAGCAGCCCCTGTTTCAAACGGTCACACATTTCAAACTCCAGCTGGAACGAACGAGCTGGTGGCGTACGCACTGCATGTACGCACACGCTGGGGTTTGTGCAGAAGATTAATCCCCTTCCTGGATCCTGGATGTTGGGTTGCTCCTCTCTCCCTCCGCTACAGGGGCAATCGTTTACTGTCACCTGCTTGGGTGTTGGTTGAAAACCTTCAACTCATCTCACTCAGGCATGGTTGATTTTTTCCTATAACAAGAGTCAAAGTATAATTTTTTAAAAATTAGGAACATAACTCATGCACAAATATAGAACGAACACGTGAAGATTTTATTCAACTCGTAAATGAATGAGGGAACCTATAAAAAAATAAAAGTGGTTCCAAGAACATTTGAGAAACAGGGTTTATGTCGTCCATGGAGAAAGGCATTTTTAAAAAATGTTGGAATAAAATTGCTAGATTAGATACAAAATTGGTTAATGTCCTACAGGGCAATAAACCCAAACCTTTGGGGTTCTCTTTTCTGCTTGACAGAAATCTACACCTTGATGTGTAGCTTCCTTCCTGGGCTCTAATCAAATAGTAAAGAATCATCAAACACAGGTATATTCTCTTAGAAATATGATTCTTGGGTCTGCCAGTTACGTAGTGCCCTGTGACATTGGAAGACATTGTTCCCACCTTTATGACCCCTTCTTTTTAAGTTTTAATGATGTTTCTTAACATGCAAAAGGGTTTCGCATGGTTCTCTAACTCTCAGGAAGGGTTTTCTGGGAAAATGTAGAAGTAGACGTGTCTGCAGTTCTGGTTAAATTATTGAACCAAGACAGAATCAGAAACATTGGCTTCAGAGCGCTCACTGAGTTCTTGTGTGATTTCAAATTGTCCTTCAGGGTGAGTTGGGGGGTTCAGTGGCTGGGTGCCGGGACTCCGGAAGAGCAGACTTGACAGGCCGTCCAAATAGACAGTGGGGCAGGGACAGGGCAGGGGGCTCAGAGGGGGTTGCCAGGAAACAGAGTGAGGGAAGAAGAGTCTGACCTCGGCAGGTTGGGCCAGGGAGGAGAGGGCACCGAGG
This sequence comes from Hippopotamus amphibius kiboko, assembly GCF_030028045.1. Classification (NCBI taxonomy): domain Eukaryota; kingdom Metazoa; phylum Chordata; class Mammalia; order Artiodactyla; family Hippopotamidae; genus Hippopotamus; species Hippopotamus amphibius. The sequence goes on from NC_080187.1 coordinate 37,032,924, forward strand.
CAGTAGAGGGGCTTGGGGACTGACTGGGCTTGAGGGAGGGCAGGTGTCTTGGAAGCCAGTGTGGCTGGGAGGCTGGGGCTGTCACCCACGGAAACAAGGAAGATGGCAGGAGGTTCGGATGGCCCCGGGGAGCTGGCTGTGGTCGTGGCCCAGTTTCTCAGCAGTCGCCTTCTGCAGTGCTTTTCCTTCATCCCCTGGCCTGTTCCACCCTGCACAGTGGTTACCTCTTTGGTAGTTACCTGGACACCCAGGCAGGACTCATGTCCTTAAAAGGCCTGGCAGCTGGTGGGGGTGGGGGGGTGAGGTGGTTCACACAGGGCTTGAGGGTTTGGAGGATGGGAAAGGTTGAAAATTGGCAGTCTGAGGGCTAAACATGGCCTTTGGACAAGTTTTATTTGGCCCTCAGTGTATATTTTAGAAACTAGATTTGACTCAACATTCACATAGACAGGAGATTCCCAAAATGAAATGAAACCAGTTTCAGCTTCTTCGGAAAACTAGCCACAGCTGAGTAAGAGCTGCCCTCTGGGCCAGGTGCCTGGTCGCCCTTGTGGACATTTGATGAGGGGGCCGTGGCAATAGGGTGCAGGTCGACAGTCCCCGTCTCCTGCCATAAGCTCCTTTCCTGGAGACAGAAAACAAGACTGACGCTTACCATCCTCTCACTAGGATTTCGTCCAGGGGCGCCAGGGAGCCTGATGCTGCTGGCAGGAGTGCTGAGACGAGGTGGGCAGGAACTTCTATACACACCTCTATGGCAGCTAGCCCGGCCTCCATTTCCATCAACACAGGGGTAAACTGAGGCCTCTGACTTACAGAATGGTGAAGCAGAAAAAACCCTGAGGCCATCTGTTCCCATCATTTGAGTGTTCTGATGGGAAAACTAAGGCCCAGAAAGGTGGTAGAACTTACCTGAGGTCACACAGCAAGTCACCATTGCCCCTGCCTGGGGTGTGCAGGCTTCCTGGGCATTAAGAGTCCCCGGTGGATATGATCACCAGTTTGCAAAGGACTTAGCCTTCCCCAGCCAGCTCCGCCATATTCCCTTAGGACTCAGGCTTTGCAGGTGGAGACGCCCCTCCTCTGGGCAGAACCGCCGGCCCTGGGCTGTCAAGGCTGGCAGACCCTCTCAGGCCACTAAGCCACCACCAGCATCCTGCTCCCATCTTGTCCACAATCATTCATGGCTTCTCAGTGGCTCGCTTTCTTCTTTCTCTTGTTCACACACAGTCAGGCAGATAGAGGCGGAGTTTGGTTGGTGCCCTGTGGTATTCAAAGTGAAGGGTTTGCACACTGTCAGGGTAATGAATTCTGTAAGGGTTTGAAGTGAGGGGCTGGGAGGATCTCCATGTCATGTGTCTGGGAGTGACAACCCCCAGTGGTTAATTACTGCCACACGATGAGAATGGAGCTGGTAGCAAAATGAGATAAGTTCATTATGAGCTAAATTTGAAGTTAATTGGATTCACATTTCCCCCCATTAGTGTACGTAGAGAGAGCCTACCTAGAAATGGCCTGTATGCAAAAGAAAAAGTTGCATCCAAGCAAAAAACAGATACATCAGGCCTGGTTATCTTGTGGAGTCCATGATGAAGGGCTTTCTGAGATGTTGGTGAGATGGGAACCAAAGTTCCTTTCACACAGTAGAACCAATGCCTTTTGGTTAATTTCACCTTGGCAGACATTTTCTGGGCACTTGCTGTGTGCCTGGCCAGTGCAGGGAATGGAAGGATGTGAGCAGCTCTTGCTGTCTGGGGACCTCCAGTTTAGGGGCAGGAAAAGGACAAGTGCCCAGTGCGTTGGGGGAGTGTGAGGAATCTGGTGCCTGAATGCCTCAGTTTGGGTATGGCTGCATTTATTACTAGCTGTGAGACCTTGGGCAGGTACCTAACCTCTTTGTGTCTTAGTTCCACATCTGTAAAATGGGGATATCGAGTTTTTGAGGGTTAAATGGGTTAATATCTATGAAACACCATGAACAGTGTTCGGAATGCTGCCTGGCATTAGGACAGTGCCTGGCATACAGGAAGTGCTGCAAAAATGTTAGCGATGGTGATTAGCCGCTGCACGACCTCAGGCACATCAGTAGCTGCCTGGAGCCTTCACTTCCTCGTCTGTAGGATGGGGAAAATGATAGCAGCCGCCTTCTGGGGTTGCTGTGAGTGTTGACTGAAGTAAAGCATGTGAAGTACTGGCTCATAGGAACCTCTAAGGAAGTTGTTGTTCTGTTGGTTGACTAGTCACCAGGGTGGCCCAGATTCAAGGCGAGGGGACATAGACCCCACTCCTCCCTGAGAAGACTAGCACAGAATTTGCAAACATGTTTTAATACTGTCACAGCAAGCACCGCGTTGTTTTGCTCCCAATAAATATGCTCTTTTTCCAATTACAACAGGAAGACTGAGGCTCAGATGATTGTATTAGTTGCCAAAGATCATGCAGCTAGTAAGTGGTGGTGCTAAGTTTGCACCCAGACCTGTGTGTTTCCGAATTCCATGCCCCCTGCCAGTCCCAGGGGTCCAGACTTGGCTCTGGAGGCAACTAGGGGCGTGTGTGAAAGTCGAGCCGATGAAGGTGGCTTCGTGCCCCCTGGAGCCTGACACCCTCTGCACTGGCTTGAGCGCCTCCTCCCTCGGGTTGGGTCTGGCCTCCGGAGGCCACTTCCTCTGCCAATGTCAGCTGTGGCTAAGCCAGCCCTGCCCTCTCTCCCCTTCACTTGTTTGTGTTTTGAGCATTCCAAACTCACGCGCCTCCAGGGCCAGCAGTCTCCTTTTGTCCCTTGCCTACCATCGTTCCTCCGTGGTTTTCCAAAGTTAGTCATTTGGAGCCTGAACTTGAACTTCCCTAAGGATTCGGACCTGGGATTGTGTGGAGGACAGCAACCTGCTGCAAAGACTTGGGGAGACCAGGGTTCAGCACTGGGCTTCCTTCACCTGTGCCAGGCGTGGCCTGCCGGCTCCTCATTCTTCTGCACAGCTGCACAGCACCCCAGAGTGCATGCGCACCACACTTATTCACCCGCTTCTCTAGGTTTGGGCCTTTAGAGAGTTTTCAGTAATTTGTAGTCATACACAGCGCCACAGTGACTAACCCGCGTGTGTGGATTTGTGTATTGCTGAAGGTGTATGTATGTTCAAGGTAAATCCCTGGAAGTCAGATTGCTCGTTGGAAGGGTAAACCCTGAGCAGTTTTGTTAGATGCTGCCAAATCCCCCTCCACGTGGGGTTGTGCAATTTTGCATTTAATTTGCATTTCTAGTGTGCTGAGTAAACCTGAACATCTTTTCAATTTGTGTCATTTTACATATATATATGTTTGTTTGTTTGCTTGGTGAGTTTTATGTTCATGAATTTTGCCCATTTTTCTAGGGGAGTTTTGTTCTTTTCCCTTCAATTCTTATGCGTTCTTGATATATATAGGGGTAGTAGCCATTTATCTATGGTATATATGCTGCAAATAATTTCTTCCACTCCTCCATTTATCATTTGACTTTGCTTATATTGTTTTTACCAGGCCAGAGGTTTTTGGTCTGTTTTATTAAGTAATCCAATTTATCAATCTTTTTTTTCATTGTATATTTTTCCCTTAAAGATAAATGTATTTGGTTTTGAGGAACAGTTTAATATTATGTCCTTCCTACATTTTTGGTGTCAAATGACTTTTTCTTTCTCAAGATGATGGTGATGATAGATGGCAATAATAAAAATACAGCAACGCTGCTGAGATGCACGTCACATACCATATGATTCACCCATTTGAGGTGTACAATTCAGTGGTTATTAGTACACTCACAAAATCATGCAACCATCACCACGACCAATTTTAAAACATCGCATCATCCCCCCAAAAAGACTTCATATCCATTAGCAGTTACTCCCTTTCCCCCATTCCCCACCCCAGCCTAAGGCAACCACTAATCTACTTTTGTCTCCATAGATTTGCCTATTCTGGACATTCTATATTAATAGAATCATCAATATGTAGTCTGTTGTGACTGGCTTCTTTCACTTGACATAACGATATCGAGTTCGTCCATGTTGCAGTATCAGTCCTTCAACTCCCTTTTATTGCCAAATATTCCATTGTGTGGATACACAGTATTTTGTTTATCCATTCATCAGTTGATGGGTATTTGAATTGTTTCCACTTTTTGGCTATTATGAGTAATGCTGCTTTAAGCATCCATGTACATGTTTTGTGTGGACATATGTTTTTGTTTCTCTTGGAGTGAATTACTGGATCACATGGTAACTCTTTTTGAGGAACTTTCAGACTTTTCTAAAGGAGCTGCACCATTTTATATTTCCACCAGCACTGTATAAGGGTTCCACTTTTCCACATCTTTCTCAACACTGTCATAATCTGTCTTTCTGATTATAGCCATCCTAGTGGGTGTGAAGTGGTGTTTTGTTGTGGTTTGATTTATATTTCCCTGATAGCAAATTGGCCATTTTTGTATATCTTCTTTAGGTGAATGTGTATTCAGGTCCTTTGCCTGTTTTTACACTGGGTTGTTTGTCTTTTTATTATTGAGCTATTTAAGTGTTCTTTAATTTTAGCCAATGCCTTTTCCACAGCTTTAATATAATCATATGGTTTTCCTTCTTTGATGCATTAGTATGAATTCCCAACCAATGCTTTAATATTGAAGCACCCTGGCATACCTGCAATAAACCTTACTTGGTCATGGTGTACTCCTCTCTCTATATATTGCTTCATCAGTGAGATGGGAGGTTTTTTTGCATGCATATTAATAAATTGTGAGACTAGCCATTAATTTTCATTTTTGTGCACCTTTGTTAAATTTTTATATCAGGATTTTGCTAGCTTGACAAAATGAAGAGTTTCTTAGTTTCATATATCCTGGATCCGCTTAATAATAGAAGTATGTGTTCCTCGAAGGTTTAAAAGAACTTTCCAAAAACAAAAATAAACAAACTTGCCCTAGAAGCTAAATGGGTGAGGCACCTTGTTTTTAAAAATAATTTTAAACAACTTTTTCTATTGTTTCCAAGATGATTGGGCTGTTCATATTTTCTGTCTCTCCTTGAGGTAATTTTGGTGATTCATGTCTTCCTAGAATGTTGTGCCTTTGGACGAGAGTTCTGCATTTAGTAGCATAAAGCGTCCATGCATTTTCTTATGTTTTTAAAATACCGTCTCTTTCACACCTCTGGTTGCATCTTCTCATTCCTTATCTTGATAGTTGTGTCCCCCTTTTTGAATCTCGCCCTAGGTTTGCCTATCTTATTGGTCTTTTCAAATAGCAACTCTTGGTTGTATTTATTATTTATTATTGTGTGTATGTATTATGGTGTCTGCTTTTCTGATTCCTAATTCATTATTTTCTGCTTTTCTTTATCGATTCCTTCCTCCTCCTTTCCCTAGGTTCATTTTATTGCTTTTTTATCTAGCTTCCTGAGTTGAGTGCTTTGGTGAGGCACTGCATTTCTGCTTTTGGGATCAGGTTTTAAAGCATACATAACAATGACAGAAACTGTTGAGGTTCAGATGTGACCGAAAGAACAGCCCCTGTGGAAGAAAGAACCGAATCCCAGGAGGCAGGGAGAGCTGGATTCCAGTCCCAGCCTTGCCTCAAATCAGTAGAGTGTCGTGGGCAAGTCCCTTCCCTTCTCAAGACCCTCTTATCCATCTCGGGCGGGCAGGTGGGTTGCGGACCTCATAGGGCTTGGCCCCAGGAGCCCCCCTGCACCAAGCAGCCTCCTGTCAGGATAACAGCTCCGTCTTTCAGGAGGAAGATCTGGCCTCGCTCTGATGTGGTCCTGGCTCCCACCCCAACACATCTATCACAAAAAACTGTGTCGTTGAATTGCCTTTTGCATAATGGAGGCAGTAAGCCACGGTGACAGTTTGGCCTGAAGGCAGGGCTCAGCCTCCTGTCCCAGCTGAGAGTTGGATGGACAGACGCACAGCCAGGTACATGGGCGAGGCAGTGAGTGGACTGGCTAAACACATGGTCTTTGCTGCTGGATTGCCTGGGTTCAAACCCTGGCCCTCTCTGTGCAACCGTGGACAAATTACTTGACCTTTCTCTGTCTCATTCAAGTGGGGAAAGTACCAGTAATGCACCTCGTAGCGCTGTTGAGGGTTAAATGAGTTAATGATTTAAAAGGCTGAGAACAGAGCCTGGTGTTTACAATTTCTACATAAGTGTTTGTGGTTTGTTGGCACCAGGGGCGTGAGCCCGGGGCCGGGGGCAGGCGGGTGCTCCACCCGGTAGGGAAACGGAGCCGTTAGAACAGCTCCAGCCTGGGCTGTGTCTATGCGTCTCATAGTCTGGCCCCCAGCACCGCGATCTTGTCCCAAGTGTTCTGACACTTGTGCTCACTCTGCTTCCTGCGGCATCTTTTCAGCGGCCCTCGGGTCACCACGTCTCTGTGGCAGGCGTGGAGGAGACTGTCGGGCCTGGGTGCTCCCCCCGCCCCCAGCGCGGTGCTGCTTAAGATCGAGGTGGCTCCTGGGCTGGTGTCAGGAAACGTGGGCAGAGGTACCTGGGCCAGTGGCTCCCCTCTCCCTGCCACGGGTCTCCGTTTTTCTGTCTGCAAAATGGCACAGGGGTTGGTCAAGAAGAGCTCTGCGAGCCCTTGACCACAGATGGAGGTGACTGTCATGGCCTCCGGAGAGTTCCTGCTTCTCTAGCAGGGCCGTGCCTTTCATTCATTTGACAGACATTTGTAGGCCTCTGCCACTCCGACCTCGGGGCACAAAGACTTGATCTTGGAGCTGAGACTCTTGTGCAGAAAGCAGCTGCTGTGGAGGGCTGCGGGTGCTGGGTCCGAGGAGGGAGGGGATACGGGGGAGGGCTGGGGGGGCAAGTCTCCTGAAACCACCGTGTACGTGAGGTCCGTTCTGCCCACCCGCTGTCCTGTCTGATCTCGGCTCTCATGGGGAGTCGCGTGCAGTTTAGGTGGGGGCATCAGGACTCCAGGAGGTAAACCCCGGGCCCCCTGCTCCGCTGCGGCCGTGCCGCGTGTGAGGAGACACAGACCACGCTTGCCACAAGCCGGACGGCCAGTCCAGAGCCAGGGCGGTGATGTGCAGGGGTGGGCGGGCGGCAGGGAGTCTGCCGTCGAGCAGCTGCCTGGTGCGCTGTGAGGGTCTGGGAGACGAGCAGAGCGCGTGGAATGAGGCGGCCTCCGGGTGCTGGCTGGACAGGCGTTGAATGACTGGACTAGAGGAGCTGTTCTTTCGTCTGCGGGAACATTCACGGGCTCGTGACGTGCCCTGCCTTGGATTCTCTGGAGGGCGTTTATCAGAGGTAGTCCCTTCCCTTGGGCCATCGGCAAGCGGGGCTGGAGCTCAAAGCCGTCTACCTGCATCCTGCTGGCACCACCCCACTGGGCCAAGGGGAGGCTCCTGGGTCCCAGCCTGGCTCCACGGGGTCAGGGGCTGCTCCCTGACACCCCCGGACCTCTTCTGGCCTTTCCGGTCCTCAGTGTCCTCATCCAGAAGAGGTGGAGGTTCCGCCCTCTCTCCTTCCCTCATCCCAAGGCCACGTCATTCCCCACCCACTTCCCAGGATGGCTGACGGCAACAGCATCCCTTTCTTTTAGGGGATGCTGCCACTTCCGCCTACCAGGGTAGGGTCTCTTCCTCAGGGCTCAGCAGGTGCTCACTCAACAGTCCCACCTCCCAGGGCTGGATTTTTGGTCTTGTGCACGAGCCCCTTGGTACATACATGCGACTGGTGTGTTTGAAGAGCTGTAGCGCCGCTCTTCCCCTGAGTGGCAAACCTCAGGGGCACTTCCCTCACAGAGTTCTACTGCTTTGGGGTTTTCTTCCACGTAGCCCAGAACCCCGACCACTTGGCTGCTGCATTCATTCCCGCATTTATTCACGAAGACCTACGAGGTGCCCATCCCTGTGGTGGAGGCAGCTCTTCTGGGTGCTGAGGGAGGGTCGCCCCTGCCCCCCAGGAGCCGGCAGCCTGCGACAAGGCAGACGTGCCCACTGGGTGTCTGCCCCCGAGGGCTGAGGCCTTAACCTCCACGTCCCAAAGCCCAGAACAGTGTCTGGTGTCAGGAGGCGCTTCCTGCACCATCATTGAACGGATGACAAGCTCCGGGCCCAAAGAAGAAAAATTCAGTGAGGACCAGATATGGGTCCGAGGCAGGCAGAGCCCTGCCCACTGTGGGGGGCTGTCAAGGAAGAGGAGGAGGGAGGCTGTTGAGCTGGTCTGTGAAGGTGGGTGGTGCTGGGCCGTGTGCAGAGGGCACAGCAGAAGCAAAGGTGTGGAGATGGAGAGCCCTGTTTGAGGAGCAGGGAGCAAGGGAGCTGGTCAGAGCTCAGGTTTCCCAGGGATGCGGCAGAGCCATCCCTGCTTCCTGCTGAGTGGAGCCTGGGTGGCTGGGGGGGTGGGTGAGCATGTGTGTGTGCGCGCGCGCGTGCGCGTGTGCACACACGCGGACTGGGGGCACAGTGGCGTCAAGCATCCAGACGTGACAAATGTGCAGATGTCCGGGGAGCTGTGGACATGAGCAGCTGGCCATGGAGATGCTCACCCTGTGATTTGTTGCTTTGATTCCTCAGGCCGCGACTTGGCAAGCACGACCCTCCCTGGGTACCCTCCGCACGTCCCCCCCGCTGGACAGGGCAGCTACTCAGCGCCGACGCTGACAGGGATGGTGCCTGGTGAGTTTGCACTGTCTGCATCTCTGCAGCAGGCGGCGTTCGGGGTTCCAGCGGGGCATCCCCCCAAACAGCCTGGGTGACCTCTCTGCTTCTGAGAAGTGGCCCTGAATAAATGAGGCAGAGGTCTGCACTCTTGGCCTCTTTCTCTGCAGCTGGGCCGGCAGTGGGAGAGGGGAGCCCTTGACTGTCGCTCAAATACCCCTTGCTGGCTACACAGGGAGCCTAAACGTGGAGGGGGACAGAACCTGGCCGAAGGTCGGAGAGGGGCTGGGACGTGCCTACGTCACCCAGCAAGTAGGAGGCAGATCCACGACTAGCAGCATGAACCACCCTTAGACTCAGGCAGGGGGGCCCCTGCCCTGGAGCCACCCCCACACTGCACGGGCCGTATCTCCCTCCCATGGACCAGGGAGTCTGCAGGCCAAGGGGACATGCCCACCTGGTGCCCACACCCCTCCTTCAAGCCCACCCAAACAGCCCCAAGCCTCTTGCAGCCTCCTCCTAGCACAGACGTGTGCACCCAGGGGCCCGAGGACCGACTCCTCGTGGACGGTGTGGACAAAACTCGGATGCGAAGGCTGGGCGTCCACATCTGTGTCCGAGGCCAGGGTGAGGATGAGCGGGCTGGGCGTGGGAAAGGAGACCGGGCCGATCAGAGCTCAAGTGGGCTTTGCCCATGCAGCCAGGGAGTCCCAGCATTCTAAATTCGCTCCTGGCCTTCCAGGTTATTACGAAGATGTATTTAACAAGGTAGGAAGACAGAGCATATTTCATTTAACGGTTTGTTAGCTTGATTTATGACTTTTAAATATGAGCCATATGGGAGATGGCCTCTGTGTGTACTCTTACCCCGGGCCTTGCCAGCGCCGGGGAGGCCTGCCAGCTTCACGCCCGCAAAGCCTGTGCCTTTTCTGCCGCCAGGATGAGCCGTGGCAGAGCCGAGGGAGACACTGTGCTCAGGGCAAGCAAGGCGGTGGAACACACGCCCTCCTGCCCCCACGCATCTCCCAGCCCTCAGCAAGTCAGGGCAGCCTTAGGAGGTGGCCCCTGCATACCCAGTAACAGCCCCTTGCGTCTACGGAGCACTTTGTCACGTGCAGAGAGCTGGCCCAGGAGCCCTTTGGTGTTACAGCCTTGTGAGGTGGGCAGGGACCCGAGGGTCAGGAGGAGTTAGGGAACCGCCCAAGGCTGCAGAGCGTGGCGCTGGGAGGTCTCGAGTCTGGGTTCTCCATCCCCTAGTCCAGCACGCCCGTCCTCTGCCACCGTGTGCACCCTCAGTCTGTCCATGCACACGTCTCAGTGACAGCCCAGGGGGAGGCGGCAGCCCCAGGCCCTGTCCCGAGGGCACGTTGGCAGGTGAAGCGGACGCCACCCGGCTGGCCCTGCCGGCTCCCCGCTGCCAACCCCAGAGAGGCCGAGTTCAGGGGGGCGGGTGGACGTTCCCGGGTTTATCCAGACGGAGCCTGCCCTCCAGCCCCTGGGATCCCTCCAGCTCTAATTACCAGGCTCAGGATACAAACAGCCGGGGGCCTGGCAGAGCCCCCAGCGGGACCGATGCCTATTCACGGTGGCAGCAGGAGTCACAGGCCTGCACAGGGGCACAGCCCAGCCAAGCCTGCCGGCAGCAGCTGGACAGAGGCGGCCACGGGGCCAGTCGGGCGGCATGGTCCCCTGGGACGCTGCAGAGAGGGAGGGCGCACAGTGAGGAGGGAGGAGGACAAGCATGTGGCAGGGAGCCCCAAGTCTCCCTCCACCCCCGCCCTCTCTCCTCTTTTCCCTTCTCTTTCTGTTTTCTCTCCTCATGCAGCTCAGCGCCCATTCAGTGCCAGACCCGGGGCAGGGCTGGGACGCCACGCTCAGCAGGCAGGCCCTTAGTTCCTGTTCCTCAGTGTCCAAACAGGCGTCACATCTCTGGGACTCTGTCTTCAAAATGATTTCCAAACTCATTCTTGGACGGCTTCGTGGGGCAGCGCTGGCCCGCAGGCATGGTCTTTGCCGAGACTGCCCAGAGCTGGCCCACAGCAGAGACGGCCCGCCTGGCAGCAGAGCAGGTCCCAGGGCTGTCACTGAGGTATCACCACAGTCTGGCCTCCACCTGCCTCTCTGGCCAGCTCTCCCAGCCCGTGACCATCCCTGACCGCGCGCTGGTCCCCAGCGGGCCTCTCCCTCAGACCGCGCAGCGTCCCTCCTTGTTCTGTATCTCTGGCTTAGACCACCTCCTGCCTCAGCCTGTGGGGATCCAGCGTCACCCTCCGGGGCTGAGGGTAAACCTCACCGCCCCTGATGCCTCTGGTGAGGCCCTGCTCTGGGGACAATGCTTTACGTTTGTTTGTTATGTCACATGGAGCAATTAGCTTTGCCACCAGGAGGTGAGTTTGTTGAGGCCAGGCCTCTGCCTTACTCGTCCTCTCACTCCTCATACCCCATAATATGGAATACGTCCTTTTTTGAGTGTTGGCTGAGGGTGGGAGGGAGGGAAAATTAATATTGACCTGTGTATGAGTTTCCTGTGGCTGCTGTAACAAATAGCACAGACTTGGTGGTTTAAAACAAATAGAAAATTTTCCCTCACAGTCCTGGAGCCCAGAAGGCTGAAATCAGTATCCCTGGGCCAAAATCAAGGTGTGGGCAGGGCTGTGCTCCCTCTGGAGGCCGTAGGGAAAGACCCGTTCTTTTCCTCTGCTACCTTCTTGTGGCTCCTGGTGTTCCGTGGCTGGTGGCTGCGTCATTCCAATCTGCAACTCTCTGCCCCATCTTCACATCACTTCTGTGTGTGTGTGCACATGTGTGTCAAGTCTTCCTTGAGCTCTCTCTTATAAGGATACATATGACTGCACTTAGGGCCCATCCAGATAATCTTCTCATTTCAGGATCCTTGACAATCACATCGACAAAGTATCCCCTTTGTTTTTGGCCATGTAAGTAACATGCCTAGGTTCTGGGAATTAGGACATGGATATACCACCACCTGTTTCAGGGTTTCAACTTTGTAGTTGTTCAGATTTCTGATTCATAACCCCTGTGGCTTCTGGATCTGGGAGGCATTCATTCAGTTGTGACTGCAGGTGATCCCATTTCATAGAACCCCAGGGGCATTTGGTGGGGTTTGGAGAAAAAAGCCAAGCAAGGCTTTAGGAGAGTCATTTATCCTGCTTTTGTCTCTCTGAGGCTGTTACACAGCGATGGTCTGTTTCAATATACGGAACAGCCCTTCCTCCTCTCCTGGCAGTGAATCCCGAGGGAAACCGAAATCTGAGCTGTGTTTCCCACCCTAGGTTTTGGGAACCGTTTGATTTCCCCTCTTCCATTTATAAGGGAGGCTCCCATGGATAAGGTTTGCTTTTAGGACACGTTGAGGAGGGATCGTGTCCAGGGAACACTTGGGCAGTTGGACTCTGGGGCCTAAAAAATAGACGGTACAGTTTTCTGCACTCATTGCCAGCTTGGTGGCTGGGACTCTTGTTTACTTCGAATTTGACTCTGTCATCAGGGGTCGTCTGCCTTTTCTGGTTCCAGGGTGTTTTCACATCCGCAGAACAGGGCTACTTGGTCTTCTCTAGCGTTTGTAGATTCTGTTCCTGCGGCTCTGCCAACCCTGCATAGCCCTGTGCTGATTAGTTACGTCGATTAAAGCAAATTCGGCGCATCACATCAGCGCAGCGTGGAGACAGTTTTCAGATTTTATCTTCATCAAGTCCCAGCAAATGCCAAAAGTTTTGCACCAAAGATTCCATAGTGTCTTGACCAGTATAACTAGTTGATTCCTGCCTGAAGATATTTGCACAACCTAACGGATATCGACATGGCATTTGAAACTCTTAAAGGTTCTAGGCTGGGGGAAAGAAAGGGGCCTTCACTGCCCTTTGGCGTCAGTGAGTTTAAGAAGCAAGGTAACCAGCTGTCTCTGAGATGAACCTAGGTGCCCCCACGTATTCCTGACTGCACTCCCGTTTGGGGGCTTCAGACCAGAGTGCCAGGAAATCCTGACCACGTCGTGTTTGCCTTCCCTGGGCTGCCGCAGACAAGCAGCTGTTTGATGGGAGGCCCTGGAAGGAGGCTGGCGGGCTCCTCTGTCCTGGGCGCCCTACGTGCCATGGATTGGCGTACATCACTTCTAGATGCCATTCAGTTAAAACGCTCCGTCCGCTGATGGCTGTCTCGAGGAAGTGGGAGGTGAGGGTGAGGGTGGAGTGGACCCCTGAGGCCAGCGAGGCCGTCTGGGCAGGCGCAGGGCCCCGGCCTCCAGCAGGAGGAATGAGGCACCTGCTCCCCCTCACATGGGCCGTTTCCTTTGCTTCGAGGGCTCAGCCCCCTCTGCTGCTCCCACCCGACTGGCCCAGCCTGCCTGGCTCCCTCTCACCCCGACGGTTTCGCCTCCTCGAGGGGCCTTCCCCATCACCAAATATGTGTTTCCTTCCTCTTGCTGCGGTGCCAAGTTCCCACAAACTAGTGACTGAAAACGATGGTAATTTCTCATCTTATTGTTCGGGAGGTCAGGAATTCAAAATGGGTCTCCCCGGGCTGAAGTCCAGGTGTCTGGCAGGGCTGTGTGCCTTCCGGAGGCCCCAGGGGAGAATCGTTTCCTTGCCTTTCCCAGCTGGTGGATACTCCACATTCCTTGCTTTGGGGCCCCACGTTGGGCTGAGTCTTTTTTGTGCCGCCATCTTCCAGGTTTGCTCTCTCCCAGCTGCCTCTTCCTCTTAGAAAGACCCTTGTGGTTTTATTGGACTCACCTGCTTAATCCCGGATAATCTCCTTATCTTCAGGTCAGCAATTAGCAACCTTAATTCCCCTTTGCCATAGAACGGGACACGGACGTGTGTTCCAGAGATTAGGATGTAGACATTTTTGGGGGGTGGGGGACATTATTCTGCCCAGCACACCGTCTGCATCAGGACCCGTGTCACACTCCTCTCAAAGCATCCTGTTTTTTTCATTCATGATATTAAGCACAATGGAAGGAATTTAATTAGCAGTTTACTGTGTACAGTACATAAGGGTGATACAGTTCACAAGGTTCTGTCTCTTTTGCTTGCTGCTGTGTCCCTGGTTCCTGGCAGAGCCTGGCCCGTAGTAGCACTCAGGCTATAGTAGATGAGATACCAAAGGTGGCAGAGGGTGGTGGTGGTGGTGGTTGGGGCTGGGCTGCCAGGGAGCGCTCAGCCCAGTGCTGGAACAATGCAGCCAAGGAGGCTGGGCTGCCTGAGGGCCGGCGGTGGCAGCCGTGGTGAAGCGGGGAGGCTGGGTGGTTAAGAGCGTGGACTCTGGAGCTACACTGCCTGGTTGTGAATTACCATCCTGCTTCTCACTAGCTGTGTGACTTGGGGCAAGTTATCTAACTTCTCTGGACCCTAGTTTCCTCCTCACCTATAAAATGGGGAGGAGGATGATAAGGATGAGGGTTAAATGATGTACAGTTGGCTCTCTGTACCTGTGGGTTCTGCATCCATGGATTCAACGAACCGTGGATAGAAAATAGGTGGAAAAAAATTCCAGAAAGGTCAAAAAAACAAAACTTGAGTAGTGTCAGCAACTATTTACATAGCACTTATATTGGATTAGGTATTACAAGTGATCAAGAGATAATTTAAAGTATACAAGAGGATGTGTGTAGGTTATATGCAAATAATACACCATTTTATAGAAGGAACTTGAGCATCAGTGGATTTTGGTATCCTAGCGGGTCTTGGAACCAATCTCTGGCAGATACTGAGGGACGACTGTAACATGTAAAAACTCTTAGAACTTTGCCTGGCCATATTAAGCGCAATGCAAGTATTAATTATTATTATTATTATTATTATTACTATTATTATTTTTGATTGCTGTTGTTTATACAGGCATCTGAGCTGGGTGTGGGGGCAAGGAGAGAAGGCTAGCAGACGTGCCTAAAGCTGGCCTGGCCCAGCCGGCATCAAATCAAGAGCTCTCCAGCAGAGCCCACACCCCATGGAGCTCATGGATCAATGGCAGATCCAATTAGAGAAGAATCCAGTCACAAACAAAAGTGTTGCCAAGCAGGAGGAGGGCAGACTCTGAATGCCAGGCCTGGAGAAAACGGAGAGGCACCTGGGGCTGGTCCAACTGAGAAAGGGGTCCTGCTAAAGAGGGTTATAACCGGAGTATCCTTGGTGTCTGAAGAGGAGGGTGGGGCAGGGGGCTGAGAATGGGTCCAGCCCAGTGACTGGAGTGGGTTCACGTGGGTAGGAGCATGGCCCGGCCAGCCCAGCTGGGTAAGTGGGGTTGACAGGAAGGGGAGCTGGTTGAGGAGGAGGCCGGCGGCCAACAAGCTTAGGATTTGAACTTGTCGACTTTGGGAGACCAAGCAGACATCCTGGTGAGGTGCTCTGTGGACAGGTGGTAGAGCAGGTCAAGAGCACAGGGCCGGGCTCTGCCCAGAGAGAGAGACATGGAATTGTCCCGGGAGAGGTGAGGGTTCCGTGGAAGGGTGTGGCTTCAGCACTGATTCGCCGTCGCCTGAGCTCCGCGACATCCCTGAGCTGCCCTGCCTGCTGTTTTTGGCGATCGTTTGAAATGAAGGTTTGCAGTTACTGAGGACTCAGCTGTGTGAGGTAGGAAGGGTATTGAGGTCTGGAGGGGAGGAAAGGAGGGGTTCTTTCATCTGTCTGTAGCAAGCCCCTCCCTGACTGAGCATTGCTGGCTCTTTTAAAGGCCTGCAGGCTCCAGGGATGGGGGCCCAGCACCAGGCAGGGGTCGAAAGCCTGGATTCCGGCCGAGCTCAGTCAGGGCCTCACTGTGTGGTCTGACTGCCATTTCTGCTCCCTGGGCCTCACTCAGCATGTAGATCAAGGGTAAAATACACTCTGCACAGTTCCATAGGTGTGGCCAGGACTTGTGGATGGGAGTGAGAGGGACACCTTTTCCAGCCTTGTATAGAGACCCTTCCCCAAAGTTAGAACTGAAGGTACGGGAACAGGCAGACGTGGGAGGGGCCAGCAGAAGCCAGCGAGGACTTGGCAGGGGGAGGGCTGGAGCATCAGGTGGAAGATTGGATCAGTG
Source organism: Hippopotamus amphibius kiboko (assembly GCF_030028045.1). Taxonomy (NCBI): domain Eukaryota; kingdom Metazoa; phylum Chordata; class Mammalia; order Artiodactyla; family Hippopotamidae; genus Hippopotamus; species Hippopotamus amphibius. Next base: position 37,048,596 of record NC_080187.1, read on the forward strand.
CTCCCTCCCCAGGTACCTCCCTGGCCCAAGCATCAGAATGTTTGCTTAGGGAACGAATGGCCTTTGTTCTTAGCTCTTACTCCCCCCTCACCAGGGCTCCTCCTGGTCCTGTGGCCTGGGCACTTTCCAAGCTCCCTCCACACCTTTCCAAGCCAGCCCTGGACTCGGGTGCACACCTGTTGCTCGTTCCTGACTCTTTGCTGCCCTCTAGTGGCCCCCCATCACTCCGCCACACCAGGAACATAGACCCAGGGGAAAGGCAGGCATAGCCAGGATGAAACGGCAGGTGGCCCTTCATTTGCCCATTCATTCATTCTCAGACATTTCCTGAGAGATACTGGGTGCCCATCCTGGGCCAGGTGTGGTAATACAGATGCAGGCCCTGCCCTCAGGGAGCTCACAGTCTACTTGGGGAGAGAGATTTAAAAAATCATCCCTGTATGCTATGTTTAGAGTTAAATCTAGGAATGTATTGAGGAAGTGCAGGAGAGAGGATGCTAGATCTGCTGGGGCAATGGGGCAGGGTGGTAGAAATCAGGGAAGAATTCCCCAAGAAGGTCATTTGAGCTGCACCTCGAAGGGTGAGTTTGCCAGTCTGAGAATTTGGAGAGGCATTGCTGGGCACAGGATTATGTGTAAGGAGACCCAGAGCCTCAACCCTTGGAAACCTCTGGGGCACAAAGTGCTGCAGACAGCAGCCTTGACAGATGGCAAGCTCAGCCCACACAGATCTGGACGTGAGTCAGAGGCGAGGCTGCTGTGCCTTTGCAGATTGGAGAATGAGGGGTCTGGAGTGGCCTGCTCTGGACAGTGATCCCTTCCTGGGGCAGGGATAGAACTGGTGTCCCCTGCATTGAATCAGGCCATGTGATGAAAGCCCCATGTGAACCCTGCATTGAAGTGATGCTGGGACTGGAGAGAAACTCCATGTGGGCTTTATGAGTGCTTTGCCGCATTGGGGAAGAAAAGAATGCAAAAGCAAAGGCTCAGAGATAGAAAGCATGCTGGGGCATGAAGGTCCTACTGGAATTTAGGAAGCCTGGGTTTTAATTCCAGCTGCCGGACACTCACAATGTGACCTTGAGATGTGGTCTTGGGACTTCCTGCTCTCTCTTAAAACGGGAGGCAGGGGGAGAGGAGATTGGATTAGATGCTCCCTAGGGGGCTTTCTGGTCCTGCCACACAAGGGCTTCTAAACCTGTGATGTCCCTGCCTGCTGGTATCACCCCTCGGCTGAACTGGAGGGCTCCCAGGCCTTGCCACCTGTGTTCTACGTGGGCAGCAATTTCCCCTCCAATTTCCCTTCAGGTCTGGGGCTGGGATGTGCTGAGACAATGGCCCTAGGCTGTCATGTATAATTGGGTGATCACTTCCAAGGGGTGGAGCTGAAGGAAGTGTGCCTCCGGATGTGCTAATCCCATACACCCATCACTGTGTCTCCTAACACTGCTGTGACAGGTGAGGACGGCCTTCAGGACTTCCACACCTGGGATGGGTTCTAACAGACTTTGGAGCCTAGAACCTTAGGGCAAGAGAGGCAGCAAAGATGACCATGATTCATTCCATCATCTAAGCAGAGTGTCCCTTTGGGGAGCACGGAGGTGGGAGGCAGGGCATCTTAGCTTTTACTCACACACGTCAGGCCCACGGCAAGGACAGGCTGCCCAGGAAGTGGCCAGAACTGGGGAGCTCAGTGTGGGTGTTGAGGACACCTTCACCTCCTCTGGGTTGCTCTGGGTCTGGCCCACTTGTTAGTTTCCCCATGTCTGCTCCATCCACCCATCGATCCATCTATCCATCCATCCAATCCACCTCCCCCCATCCATCGTCTCTTCCTTCCTTTCCTCTTCCCTCCCTCCATTCCTTCCTTCCAACATTTATTGACCATCTACACATGCTGAACATAGCCTAGGGATGTAAGGGGGAGAGCCATGGCCCTTGTCCATGGGACGTAGATATGAAAAGTTTTCAGTCTACGGTGCAGACAGGCAAGTCAGTAGGGCCTGTGGGGACAGGTGTGGCAACCGATAAGCCCAGGGACTCTGGGAGCACAGAGAAGGCGGATCCAGCCTAGACTGGGGATGTCAGACACTGAAGGCTCCAGAATTTCCCTATGGAGAGGTTGTTGCCGGGGGCGGGGTGGGGGGGTGGGGCACGGTGGGCACGTCTGAAGCAACTTTTGCAGAGAGTTTTGCTGAAACTGAGCAAACACAATTGTCCACATCAAAGAATGGGGAGACCATGGGCAGAGCTAAAACCTCCCAGTCAGCCGTGGTGCCACCCTGGGTCGGGGGAGGCATCTAGGAAGAGGTGATTCACAGGCTTGCTGTCGATGGAGCAGCCGGTGGGAGGCGGAGTGAGGAGGGGGATGAATGCTTCGGTCGGAGGCAGGGACTGTGAATGTAAAGTGTCTGAGACACGTGCTTGGCTTCTGTACCTACGGGAGTCCTTCCAAAACCGAGACCAAAGCTACTGGGGTCATCTTTGTTTTCCTCCCTTTGATCCACTGGCATCTACAGCCCTCACCTCTAAAACTTCATCCGCTGTCAGCCCTCAGCTGGACCGACTGCAACCACTAAGCCTGTGGGTCACTCCACCTGAGACACTTCTCTCCTGAGAACTTCTGGCAGCACCGAGAGCTTTTGGGGGCAGAGAGAGCAGTGGGGCTTGGCTCCTGCCCTCCAAAAGGAAAATGCTTTGGAATAAAGACAAATTGCCTCTCCCCATAAATTAATCCCACCAAGCCTCGCCCCAACTCGCAAGGTGCTTGACCTTCTGTAACGGAGGCATGCCTGTCACCCCCCAGTGGCAATTTGAAAGCACCTCTGAGGTTGGAATGTTTATCCCCATCTCAGAGGCAAGCGAGCTGGGTTCAGAGAGGTACCGTGCCTCACCAGGGTGCACAGCCAGTGAGGGGAGCCACTGGGCCTGGTGCCTGGAACTCCAATCCCACGTTCACCCAGACCCTGGTGCCCATGGAGAGTGAGAGGGAATGGGCTCTGGGCTCAGGAGAAGGCCTTGGTTTCCTTGCTGCTCCCTCAGGGCTGTAGTTGGCCTTCCTGACCCAGAGATCTTTTATGGCCCAGGAGAATTCCTTCCCAGCCGGGACGCCAGGGAACCACACTTCAGATTCCAGTACATCCCCTCCTCCTCCCCATCTTCTCCTGTCCACGTCCCCCCCATTCTCCTAGGTCCCAGTCAAGTGCTCTCTCCTACAGGAAGCCTACGTCCTCCCCGCTGCCCTGGGGCTCGTCACTCCCCTGAGCACGGCCGGAGCACTGCCCAGGTTCTGTGTCGCCCACAGATGGAGTGACCAGGCTCTCCCAGCTCCTGGTTGCTCCTGTTGGAATCCTCCCCCCCGCCCAGTCTCTGCACACAGTAGGTGCTCCATGAATATGGGTGGGATGTATTTGAATCGGGCATATACCTTCCCGGCCTCGTCTGGTCCAGATTCTGGGGCTTAGGGCCCGACTGTGTGATTAAACGGGGCTTCAGCGCGACATACATGCCCCGGCTTGCTCTTCCAATATTTGCTCTGGCTCCTCGCTGGAAGACGCTGAGACAATGGCCCTTGTTACCCTCTGTTTGAGTTATTTATTTTTTTCACTTTTCCCTCCTTCCCCTCTCGGGGGACTCGCCTCTCGCCCTCATCCCTCATGTTTTCCCTTTCACTTGACTGTCACTCTCATTGTCCTCCCGGGGCCGGGAACGCAGGGTGACAGGCAAGGGGAGCCCAACCGGGCTGGAGAGGCTGGAAATATAGTCATTAATGGGACCCGAGAAGCCCAGATGTCCTCCCTGAATGCGGGTAATTTGTTTTTAATGAAAAACCACGCGGTGACCCTGAACAAATGAATTTTCTTTATAAGGAGTCTATGTGCAACGGCACAAATAAAAGACCCGAATCAGGGAGACTTAGATCCAGGGCTGAAAGAAAGAAAGAGAGAGGGAAGGAGTGGGAAAGAGAGCAAGAGACATAAAAGAGGGGAGAAAGGAAATTTTAAGATGACCACTGTGTTATCCTGTCCTTTTGTCTGAAGCTCAATCCCAGGGCACACGTGCCTTGGGCATTGTCCTGCCTGAGCAGGATGCGTGACAGTTGTGGCCATTTTGAGGTCTTGTTCACAACCATGTAAAGAATATGAACGACCATCTGCACAGATCTTTACAAAGTACAAGCCTTTCTTGTGCGTGATGTCGGCAGGTCCCCGCTGTAGCATCAGGAGGGCATGCTTTTTAGCCCCATTTCATAGAGATGAAAACTGAGGCTGAGGTCACACAGCTCGTGAGCGGTCGGGTCCAGATGACAAGGGAAAGGCTTTGCCAGTTTAGAGTCTGACTCTTAGAAACACAGTGCCTTCCCTGCAGGTCCCACGGGAAGCGTGCTGCGTGGGCAGCTCTGAGAGAAGGGGAGGTCCGGGGTCTGCACTGAGGAGTGCTGGACTGAAGCAAATCCCCACAGCCCTAAAACTTTGTGACTATGCAGACTTTCTGAGAGTACGTCGGGTGGGGGATTCCTGGAAAGAGGACTCCCCAGGAAGGAGCCAGAGCCACTTGCACTGGAAGCTGGAGAGCAGCTGCGTACCACTTACCACCACCCAGGGTCCTTGAGGGGAGTGCAGAGCCGGAAACTGGAGGCAGCAACGAAGGCGCTGGTTCAGTAGAGGCCTTGCCCATGGCATCGGGGGAACCTGCCTGCAGGCAAAGCACTGCAGGCAGCTAGCAGAGGTCTAGGCTGGGGTGTGTCTGTGTGGTGTGGGGGCAGGTCTGTTCTAACACATGCCTGCAAGAGGGCTGGAGATGGCCCTTGTACACTCTGTAGCTACTTCTCCCTTTGCCAGGGCTGGACAGGGCTGGATTGACCTTAGAAATTAGCAAGGGAGTGTGCAGATGGGGTCAAGGAAAGGACTTGTTCAAGGTCACACGGCAAGTCAAAGGAAGAGCCAGGCTGGCCTTTCTGTCGCAGCCGCCTGTCCTTTTGTGCCCCCTGGGCTAGTGGGAAATACCCCCCCCCACACACACCCTCTAGTTCTTCACCGAAGCAACAAAAAGGAAGCATTTTGTCTCCTGATTTCATGCAGGCCTGGCATTCCTGGGGTGGTCCCTGGGCGACCTGGCTTCTAGAACAACTCAAAGCACGACTCCCTCCTCGCCCACCCCAACCTTGTCACGTTCTTCTGAGCCCAGATCTTCCCCAGGCCCTACCCGGTCAGCTGCAAGAGCATCTCCTGGGATGCAGGCCGTGCCCGTCCCTGGGCCGGTCAGAGCTTCAGCCTGGGACCATGTCGGGGCCCCAGCTCCTCCTGTTCTGGGCTTCCCCCCAGAGTCAGGCAGCTGGACAAAAAGAAATGATTGTTTTCTTTTCCCGGGTTCAGCTTCCCTCTGGAAGTTGTGACCCAATTGGAAAATCAGACAAATAGAAAAATCTGGCCACGACCCCAGCTGAGGTTATGAAGTCTCAGCTCACATTTAGGTCTCTGCCTCCCACACGCCCCTCGAAGAGCCCGGCCGGCTCAGGCTTCCTCGGCCACCTGGAGCAGACCTTCCTCCGTGCCGCGCCTCCGTAATTGATGATTTATTCCCCACTGACTTCCAAAATGGATTTGAGGCAGCTTCTTGACCTTTCAATAACATCAGCCTGAACCTGAAATCCCTGTCATAAAATCAGAGGACTGCCAGGGGGTCACAGGCAGAGGCCCCGGAGGGAACCAGCGGGCCCCGCCCACAAATGGACTGGTTTTTAACAGGGTCCCACCATCTAGCTTCGCGCCCGCCCTGCCCGGCGGCTGGAGCTGCTCACTCCAGGCTGCTGGGAGCAGGGAGTTCACTTTCTTGGAAAAGGTTTCTATCTGGATACATTCCAGGGCATACTTTGGAAAAGCATGCTTCCAAAAACATACTTTTAATCAAAAGGAAGATCACCAGAAAAACGGGGACGAATTGTGATTTCAGCAGCGGACCGTTATAAATGCCAGGAGGGGTTGCCATGTGGCAAATAAACTCCTCTGGTGAGGTTTTGGATTAATTACATCAGCAGTGAGCTGACCGGGTAGGGTCTTTCTTAACTGTCCTCATTTCTGGGATAAGTTCTGGTCTTCCTCCATTCCTCCCTCCCTCCCTCCCTCCCTTCCTTCCTTCCTTCCTTCCTTCTCTACCTCCCTCCCTCACCTTCTCCCCTTCCCTTATTCCCTCCTTTCCTTCCTCCCTTCCTCGTTCCTTCACTTACTTTCATTCATTCATTCGTTCATCAATCAGACAATCCCTGAGCTCCTCATGGGTGCTGAGCCCAGTTCACAGAGTGGACACAGAAATCATTGAATTTCTCAAGACCTCAGAGCACCTATGAGGAGAATTACCTGTGTTACCCTCTCAGAATGGAAAGAAACCAGCTTGAATGTGGGGGGTTAGTGGGACTACCAGGTCCAGGGACTAGGCAGGGACTCCTGGGGGACAGGAGGGTGAGCTTTGGGGGACGCAGGGCTGGACTTCGGATGGGAAGGGATCCCCTGGCCTAAGGCCAGCTCACCCTGGGCCTTCCTGAGAGGCTCCGAGGGACACCTGGCCCCCCGGAACCTCCGTCCCTGCAGTGGGTGCCAGGCCCGTGTGTACAAACAGGGGTTCAGTATTTAGGAGCGGGGAGTTGCAGGGAGCTGCCCTGAATGGCTGCCCGCTTTGGAAATTTCTATGCATTTGTAATAACAAAATTACCATAATTTGCTCGTTAACGCAGCTAGATCAGTCAAGCATTGTTCCAGCACGGGCAGGGAGGCTGCGGCGCCTCTCTCCGCGCACCCTCCACACCCCAGCCAGCCTGCCAGCCCGTTAGAGCGCTGGAAATTAGCATGCAAATGGTCCTAATTCGGTGGGCGAGCTGTCAGGCAGCGCCTCTCCGGCCTCGTCTCTGTGAAGGCCCTGACAGCCCGGCTCCGGCGCCGGCCCACCCTCCTCGCTCCAGCCAGGAGGGGCTCCGAGGGGCACCTCCAGACTGACAGCTTGGCGGCCTCCCTCCCTCCGTCAGCGCCATCAGGCCTGGCGGCGGGCTCCCCGGGGAGCAGGCAGGGCCTGCCACCGTGCCGGCCAGCAGGGGGAGGAAGCCAGGAAGCGGGCGGGCGGGCTGCTGGGCGAGGCTGGCCGGCACTTGGGCCTGCCAGCCGCGGCTGCTGGGGCAGCGGGGCAGCGTGAGGGTGGAGCGGGGCCCCTTGACTTGGGGCCCGGCTGGGGTGCAGGGACCCTCGTGGCAGGTGGGTTCTGAGGGTGGCCCCCTGGGGACCCCGGGGCACTTTCTCCCACCTGCACACCCACAAGGAGCAAGTCAAGCCCTGCCTCGCTCCCCCTTCTTTGTCTCCCAGGCCTGACAACACATCCCTCTCAGCCTTTGCCCTACCTGGAACACCCCTGTCCAAATCTATGCCTGGAATTCCTCCAGTTGGGAGGGAGGCTTGGGGGAGGCTGAGAAGGTGTGTGGGGTGGGCTAGACGCCCTCGACCAGGACTTGGCATGCTTGGCCTCAGTCCTGTCTCCCGTCACCTGCCCCCCTTGGCATCTTTATGGTGGAGGCATCTTTACGGTCTTCCTCCAAGGGCTGTCGTGGGCACAAGAGAGCGGAGAAGGCCCGCTGTCTAGAAGTAGCTGACGTCTAGTGAGAATGTCTGTGGGCTGGTCATTTCACAGCCTGTTTGCCCTTCCCAATAATCCCACCAGGTGGGTTGATGGTATCCCGTTTCCCAGAGGAGGAGCCTGAGGACTCAGCTCACGCAGAGTAACTTGCCCAAGTGGCAGGGCCAGGATAGAGTCCAGTCTTGATTGCCCAGAGCCCTGTCAACAAGAGAAAAGGCAGGACCCTGAGAGCTGCATCATGCTTCTGCCTCAACGGTGAAAGGCGTGATGACACTGCCTTGCAGGCAATCTGTGCCTCTTATGGTGCTTGGCACATCCTTCATACTAAATAAATGTGGGCTGAAAGAAGAGAACCTAGGTGGCCCAGTTTTGACAGTCTTTGGAATCCACTGTATCCATCTTTGTGTTCCCCTCCTGATCTGTGGCAGCAGAGTGAAGAAGCTATAGCAGGAGAGAGAAGAGATATCATAGAGCTTATCTTGAAATTTCGCCCAGGCTGTTTCTCAGGACTTTGCTCCTTCCTCCCTGTGAGTGGATGCAGCCCCACTCCAAGATTCAGGGTTTGGCCAGTGGAGAGGGGGCTGGATATCAGTCCCCACATGCCCAATTAGCTGGTTGCTCTTGTGCAGTGAACAACCTGCTCATCCCTACATGGCTGCCCTGCTCCTTTGTCTGTTTTAAGGGAATCTTATTGGAACTCTTTAGCCTTCAGAGAAATGGAGAGGTGAGAGAGACCCTGAGAAACTCAAAACCCCAGCTGGCTGCTGGCTGTCCTGGGGGCAAAGGAGGCTCATGAAGCTGTCTGCTGTATCACAGCACTGCCCAGTGCCCAGCACAGAGCCTGGCACAAGGCAGATGCTCAGTGAAGGTTTGAGAAGCCACAGTTAATAATATGTGGACCAGGAGAGGAAGTAAACACACAAACATGTGCAGGGGTGAACTAAAAGCCATCCATCGTGCTTACCTCAGACCAAATGCCTTCAGCCGTGGGTAGCTTTTCCTTTCTGCATAGCTTTTCCTTTCCACCTACTATTTGGTTTATTTGGGGGCTATGGTGTGAGCCTGATGGAACTTTAGGTCTGCAGGTAACGACGTCTCAACAGCTGCCGCTGGGCTGTTCAGAACGTGTCTTGGCGAGGACTAGCCCTCTAACCACAGAATCCCAGGCTAGGAGGACAGCTCAGGGGCGCTTTCCTTCCCACCCCAGAGGGCCATGCTGCAGTTCCCTGGATGAGCCAGGAGGAACGCTCGCAAACTTCATTTCTGCTGGAGAAGGAATTGCCCAGGCTCCCCCTAGTGGAGAACTGGGACACATCGCCCTCCTGCGCATGGCGTTTCTGGTGTGGGCAGGACAAGATAGGACCGCCTCCCGCCGCCACACCCCTCCTCAGTTTACCTGCACTTGGTACGTCCACACTCTCACGGAATCCTCACCACAACCCCGTGGGTGCCCTTGGTTATCACTTTTGTTATAGGCTCAGTGAGAGGAGGGGGCTGGCGCAGGCCATGCTGAGCCAGGGCGAGAATCCAAGGTGCTACGCTCTACCCAGCCGTCTGTCTCTGGCCTCACCCTATGAGTGTCCTTGGCTTCGGCCAGTTGACCATCTGCTTGCGTGGCCACACAGCCTGGCCCTTCCCAGCCTTGTAGCATTAAGCTCTAAATGGCCAGAGGTGCCTGCTCTGTGGGTAGGTCAGTCTTTCAGTAAGTATATGCAGTTTCCTCCTTACTGGTCTCCCCAGTGCCACACTTACCCCCTTGAGTCCATTCTCACCATAGCAGCCAGAGTGAGCCTGTTACAATCTGAGCCGGGTCATGTCCCTCTTTTGCTCACTCAGAGTAGAGGCCAAAGTCCTTACATGATCTTCCCTTTCCCATTTCCTTCCTTGACCTCATCTTCTACCTGCCTCCCCCCCTGACTTTTCCTCTCTAGCCTCACAGACCTCGTCACTGCTTCTCTAACACACCACCCACACTCCTGCCCCAGGGCCTTTGCACTTGCTGTTCCCTCTGCTCAAAGTGTTCTTCCCATAGGTATTCACATGGTGACTCTCACTTTTTTCGCCTCTTTATTCGAAAGTCATTTTTGGTGAAGCCATCTCCAACCACTCTATCACCTCCTTATGTTTTCTCCTTAACACATACTGTATGCTTTATTTCTTCCTATTTTTTATCTGTTTGTACCACTAGCACATAAGCTCTCTGAGGACAGAGACATTTGTTCTGTTCACGGCTGTATTCTCAGGGTCTAGAGCAGTGCCTGGTGTCTAGTAGGCACTCAGCCAACATCTGCTGAATGAATAGGCGGATGAAGCATTGACTGCTGTGTGCCCAGCATCAAGGTAGACACTCACTAGGTCTCCTCGGTATACCTGGGGGCTCCCTCACCTCGCCCTGCATTGACTCCCTTAGGAGGCTTCTTCGCTTTTCCTTGGCCCCCAAAGACATCTCCCCTCCCCTCTCCCAGGTCCCTCCACACAAAGCTGTCTCTCAGCCAGGTCCGTGGGCGGGTCACAGAGGACATGGATGAAAGTGTCAGTTAAATTTAAGAAAGAAGTCTCCTTCGGCACAGCCAACTTTAGGGCAGACTTTCTTACCCATGGGGAAACTGAGGCCTGGACTGGGGAAGAGCCTTGCTCCAGTGAGTTTGTGGTAGAGATGGGACTTCACTGGGGCTCCTGCCTCTGGTCCAGCCTTGACAGTTGTGAGAACTGGCCTGAGGGGTGTCCTGCTTCAGCTCGCTCCACAGAACAAGTGCCTCCTCAAGCTTGCTGAGTATTGGTGGCGGCTGCCCAACCACCTGCCAATCCACCTACACCAGCCGGCCCCTCCTAGCAGTCAGCTGTTGGTGGTTAACCTCCTTAGAGTCCGGCCTTCTTAGGGGCCTGGTTGCAGAGGACCTGGGGACTAGACACAGTGTGCCTCTGAGGATGCTGGGAAATTCTTTAACGTGGGTCAGTGCTTCTTGAACTTTACTGCCTGCAAACCACCTGGGAATCATCTTTCAGAGCAGATTTGGTTCAGTAAGACTACACGGGGGCCCGGGATGCTGCATTTCTAACAAACCCCCCACTGATGCTACACACTCTGAGTAGCAAGTGCCTGTCCACTGCTTCTCAAACTCACAGCCCGTGGAATCACCTCGGAGGTTTAGGCCGATACGGATACCTGGCCCCACCCTGGAGATTCTGATTTAGTTTGGGGTATGTCCTGGTTGTCTGGATTTGTTAAAGCTCCCTAGGTGATTCTCACAGGTAGCAAGGTTTGAGAACATGGGCCTGGATCACTGTTCTTTATGCCTGCCCTCTAGTGCCTCTCTGCTCTGGGGGAGCCCTGCAACTTAAAGAGGAGGGGACCTGTTGACACGGCGAGGAAGGGTGAGGAGCTGGGCGGCTACATGCAGTCCATCAGCCTTGGGAGAGGGCACCCTAAGGATTGAATTGGGGGGCACAGCTTCTGAAGGATAGGGGTGCTGAGACCCTGAGCCCAGCAGTGGGGAGGGATGGAGAGCCTCAGAGCCCTTCCAGGCAGAGGAGTGACCAGGAGAGCCGAAGAGCTGGATGAGCCCGCAGAGCTCCATCTTTGGCTCCGTTCTTGACCCTGACTCTGATAGAGAAATAACCCCCTTCCCCTCTTCAGCTCAGCCTGTCCCTCTCCCTGTATCTCTGTGCGGGTCCCCACCACCCAGGACCCCAGTAATTGATGTGTGTGTTGCCCCCTCCCGCGGACTGTGAGCTCTCCGTGGGCAGGGACCGTGTCTGACTCATCTCCACCTCTGGCCCCAGGCCCTTCGCTCTGGGGGCGGGAAAGGTGTGCAGAAGTGAGTGCGGTCCTCGGGGCGCGCCGGGGCTCCGGGCCGCTGTGCTGCAAGTTCCCGGCGCACAGCAAAGCCCGCGCATTGTGGTAGTAATTGTGGAGGTAAATCTTGTCTGGTCTCCTCGCAAACACTTGGTGAGGCGTTCCATAAATATGTCAGCAGCAGCATTAAAATTTGATGGCAGGCGGCTCAGGTCGGCACTAGCGCTGTGACTTCCCAGCAAGGTATGACACCATCACCTCCCTCTCATTAGTCAGCCGCAGAGTACTCGGGCCCCCGCGCCGAGCCAGGCCAGCCAGGGGGGAGGCAATTCTTCAGAGGAGGACCCCTGGCTGTTCTGAGGGACAGGCCAAGGTCTCGGCCCCAGGAAAGGAGCTCGGCTTTGGGCTGACGCGGGCTGAGAGAAGGCATCCCAGGAGGCTCTGGGAATGTGCCGGCAGGTGAGAGGGCCTCTGAGCTGCAGGGGGCTGGGGGCCATTTTTTGAGCCTGGGAGCTGGTAATAGGGGCTGGGGTCTTGTTCAGCTTTAGAGGAAGCCTGGTGGAAATTGTCTATTTGCCCACAAAAAGAGGATAGGGGAAGAGACCTCAAAGAACACTTTCAAAGAGCATGGGGTTGGACTCATCATTTAAGCAAGCAAAGGGGAAACTGAGCAGGAGTTGGGGAGAAAAAGTGTTCCTTAGTGCAGAGAGATTGGAAACCAATCTTGTCTACTTCCCACCCGCCATGGTTCATTTGGGGAAACGGAGGCTAAGTGAACCTGAAAGGCGTATATCCAAGGTCGCCCAGCGGTAGAGACGGAGCAAGATTGGGACCCTGACTCCTAATTCAAGGCTTCCCCTACAATCAAGACTTTGGGGCACTTGTTGAAATTTGAGAAAATACTCCGGAAATATAATTTTCATTAAAAACAAGTCCCAGTGCACCCATGTTTTCAGCCGCCACGCAGAGCGTGTGTTATGTGGCAAGGCCTTGGTTAAGCACCAAATAGCCCCTCACGTCTGTAGAACACGTTTTGATTCACAGAAGACTTTGAAATGGGCTGATATGATTTAGTCCTGTGCATGTTGGAACGCCACATTGCAAGTGAAGAACTCAGGTTCAGAGAAGTAAAGTGACTTCTCCAAGACCACTCAGCTAAGTGGTCGTCCCCGTCGCCTCAGTTATCAACACAGAGTGGCAGTCACGGTTGCTCTCACTACCTGTGCAGAATGTCAGTGCCTGCCTTTTTACAATAATTTACAAAAGTCGTGACGTGGTTCAGAGCTGTCAAGGGTTTCAGGGTTTATCAGTCAATGTGCCTCATTGGCAGCTGCCTTGACGGGGAGATGAAAGAGATAAGAGTCGGGCCCCTGTGGCCCATTCCACACCAGGACACATTGCATCCCACGGAACTGCCTGTTTGAGAGGACCTGGAGACTGCCTTGCCCCCAGGCTCCCTTCCGTGGGGACAGGGGCAGTGCACTTTGATCTTCAGAATGTAGCCAGGGCTGGTGGGAGGTGCATAGGAACAGATTTCAGTAACCCACTAAATGATGCAGCGTCAAGGTCCTTCAAAGCCTAGATCACAGTCACTTCTTATAAGAAGCCTTCTTGGGTACCCCAGCCAGGATAAATGATAACATCTGCTCTGCTTCTAAGCCCTCCTCATCTTTTGCTGGTGCTTGAATGCCTAGTTCTGGGTTTAAGGAATCCTCTTAGATGAAGGGTGTGCCCTGAGGACTGGGGCCTGTGTACCACCCCCTGAAGGGGGTGTGGGAGCCTAGAAGAGAGCTCTGAATGGAGCAGAGCCACTGCGAATGCTAAATTGAATGGGTATACCAGAATTTTTATGAATTTATTAGCCAGTCATCACAGATGTGTGAGCTGGATTTTCTTGGGAATACAATTCAATGTTATTTCAGCAGAATTCTGTAGAACCTGCAGTTTGGCCGTTTAGGCTTGGCATGGGGGCTTTTGCCACATCCTGGTCACTCAAGGGACGTCTTCGGGTTTCCAGACCAAGCATCTTCTGATGGCCAAATGAGTACTCAGGAAAAAACCTTCCCAGTTTTCCAACCCAGCTTTAGCCCCATAGAATGCAGTCTCATCCTGGTTTCTGACCTATAACTATGACTGGGTGTTGGAGGTGCTGTAATGTGACAGTGGCATTGTTTCCCCTAAGTTCCCTGAAGGGTCCCTGCATTCGGGGTTTTATAGTTGTAGAGAACAGGAAGTGGGCTGAAGGCACAACAGCCTCCTCTCTGCAGGGGACCAAGTCAAGGCTCAGAACGGTCACTCTACCACCTCATGGCTGGTCGGTGGCAGGGCCAGGCCTCGGCCCTGGTTTTCAGCTCCGTCTCACTGTGCCCCAGCCAGCACCGCCGTCCAACTACGAAGTCCACGGCCCTCCAGAGAGGCAGAAATGAGACATTCTGCATTCTCCCCCTCACTCTTGCCCTCTCCCTTGGTTTTTCTCCTCTCTCGGTTTTTCTGAAGGGCTTCATGGCCGGCCTCGCTGGTGGGAGAAGAGGTTTTTCCCAGGAACAGATCGATGCTCTGTGTGCTGGGGTGTCCAGGCTGACAGGGCTGACCTTTATTGAGTTTGCTTGGGTTTTCCTTTCTCTGTCGGGAGCCCAGGAGGGTCTTGCCCTGGAGAGAAGACGGTTGAGAAACCTTGGCCTTCGAGGGGGCCAGACTGGGGGTGGGTGCAGGTACAATAGGAAAGGGGATGATCTGAGCCATGAAAGCCCCATGAGGTCAGTTATTTCAGTCTCTCCCATACACACTGTCTTTACAGACGACAACACTGAGTCTAGGTGAGAAGAAAGGACTTGGTCAAGGTCACTCAGAGAGGCTTGACAGAGCCCCAGAATCCTGCATGTGTGTGGGATATATCTATGTCTGTATATCCATATATAGACATATGTGGGTAGATATGGATATATGTGTTACACATATATACACACATGTATGTCTGTATATATATTCTGTGTATATATGTGTATATTATAATAACCTTTGTGGTATATTATATAATGTGCTTATACAAATAATATGTAATATATTTGAAAGGTCGGCTGTGCCTGTGCTGGGTGCCACGGTCAGGATCCCTCTGGCCATAGACAGTGTCATATATGCCCAGGTACCCGCTGACCCCTGAGCCACAGGGCATCATGCAGTTGTACAAAACCACAGGGAGGGACTGGAGAAATCTCACGGTCCTTGTCAAATCATTTCTTCCTCCTCCTCTTCCTCTGCAAAGATTTTCTCGCAAAGCCCAGTTTGAATCCTTCAGAAATAGAACTTGGCTGCGAAGTCACTTTGAAAGACTTTTCGTATGTTAATTACAGCTGGCCAAGGTCTTGAGCGGAGGTGGGAGCCCACCATCTGCAGATGGGGTCGGCCCCCGGAGCGCTCTGCAAATCCCCATCATCTGGCAGGTGTCGTTTTGGGTTAATTAAGAGCTACACTGAGCCCGTTTACCTGTCACTTCTGAGAATTTTAGGAAACCTCGACTTTCTTGCCATCTCTGAGCTTTTAGCAAAGGGGAAACTGAAAACATCTCTGATTCTGACCATTTTCCTGGCTCTGGAATCTCCAGAACAGCTACATTCAGTGCCTTTTCTTGTGGCCCCCTTTAAACTTTTAATTTCAATCACTCCTTTCTAGTTACCTCATTGTTGTTTCACAGCTAGCTCTTCTATGTTTGAAAGATGGTATTGTTTTGGGGAAAATCCACCATTTATCCTAAATTTCTTTAGCTTCTGCTTTCTTTTTGGGCCTTTGAGGAGAGAACATCCATTCCTCAGCTTGATTCTGTTTAGTAACTCTGCAAGGGCTTTCAATTTGCAGGTCAGGGGCCTTTCAGCAATCGGGGGGCCTTGGCACATCCCATTGGTGAGGTTAACCATAACCCTAGCCCCACCCCGCCGCCTGCTGATAAGTTCCCGGTTCCGGTGATGTGCTGCCAGTTGCGTCACTTTTGTCTGATGCAATCTTGACTTCCAGTTGAACCAGCTGCCATGCCTCCCACCACGTGACCCTGAGTGAAGGAACCAGATAAGCGGGAAACATCAAAAGACCAAAACCACGCAGACACTTATATTTGGTTCATGAATTACATAGTTTATTGAGGGATTAGGGTTACAGGTTCTTAGTAAGGTATCTCGACCCAATAAAACGAGAAAGATATATAACTTTATTCTCTCTTTTCATTAGGAGTAAACTCTGCCCAATCAGTTGGGATGTAATTATTTGTGAATTGGATCTCTGGATTCCAGCGTTTGCTGGATTCTGATTTTAGCTCCCAATCACTTTCCACTGTCACCTGACCAGTGGAATGCTAGGTTCTGCAGGGACTGGAGTATTTTCCAACAGGATCATCGGGATTGGGTGTTTGCATCCAAATCTACCCATGTTAGGATGAGGGTGAAAATTGCCATCCGTGTCAGGAATTTTTGCCCAAATAGGGCCCTGGAGATAGATGTCTTTGTCCATCTATACCTGACCAGGCTGTACACCCATATATAAGGGCACTTCCTTTTGTGGTTTATTGCTGGGGTGTTTTGACTCGATGGAATTTTTCTAGCAGAAGTAGCCGCATAGATATTTGTCGTTTCAGTCTCACCTTCTTTGGTGAAATGTGGGGTTGGTGCTTTGCTGGTGGTCGGCATTATCAAGCTGGTATCCAGCACCACCTTACCTGCTTAGTCATTCCAGTTGCTCATGCCATTTGGTCCGGGCCTTGAAAAGCTCTTTGTGCTTGCCAACCAATACCCCACGGCTTGGTCCTCTGCAGACACGTTAGGTTGCTTGTTTTCTTTATTGGTTGAGAACCCCTGCGTGTGTTGCCATGGGCCTGGCTCATAGCTGGTGTGTTTTTGTCCGTAGTTACCCTTCTTAATTTTTGTGGTTTGAATTGTGCCACCTGCTGGAGTTTGGTAGAACCCTTGTAGGGACTGGTCAACAAGGGGCTTGGAGAGATGAGTCGCCCTTTGATTATGCGCAAAGCAAGAGTGAAAAGGGAGGTCTTCAAAGGTATGTTGAAAACAAATTATTGCCGGTCTGAAGCATCTAACTGGAAAAGTATTCTAGGCAATAAAAAGCTGAGCGCAGAGTTGGGGATGTCTTCCTGCTGCTCCTCATATGCACAGTGCAGTACCTGTATGGAGGCAACATAAAAACATGGCCGGGAAAAGCGAGCAGGCACCCCCTGGTGACATCTCCAGTCACGTACGGCAGCTGGTATATGTCATCTGCAAAAATCTGGATGGTTGACGTCAGATTATTGGCAATTGTCTTTGTGCCCCCCACCTCCATGACCTCCTTAACTTGTATGTTGAAAATTTTGACTCTACAAGCCTTTGGTCAGATGCCCCAGTAGTTGCTGATGAGCCACTGCCAGTCTCAGGGTCTCCAGTGGCAAGGGAATCTGTTGAAGTCGAGGTAGGACCAAGGGGGGCTTTAACCCAAGCAGGCAGACGTGTCCGAGGCATCGTATCGCCTTTCATCTGCTTGTAGAGATTGTTGTCACCGGAGGGGAGCACCCAGGTTCTGGTGGGACGCGTGGTGACGAGATTCCCTTGCCACTGAGAATCACGGTTCCTGAGGGCTTGCCTCTGTCGCCCCCACCTGCATCCGAATGATTGCTTCCTGCTCTTCTCGTGGTAGCCCTTCCAGAGGATTCGCCGGGGGCCAAAGGGCTGTGTTCTCCTCCTCGTCTGCCCATGGGGAGACTGGGCTCTCCAGGGCTGGTGTCTGTAACCTTGGGATGTTTAGTGGCTGGGGAGCTGGGGGCGGGGTGTGTCTGTGAGGCCCAAAGACGTCAGCAGGCACGTCTTGGCCTGGGAGACACCTCGGGCAAGGTTTCCACCAAAGGAGATATCTCCTTGGAGAGAGTTTATCAGCTCCTGGTCAGCAGAATTAAAAGTGAGATAAGGGTTCGTTCCTTCCTTGATTATTTTTGTCGTAGGCAGGCGAGGTTTTGGACTCGCGCGGCTGGGTCCGCTGTGTTGACCGGACGGCCCTTATCAAGGCCACTAAAAAGGCCAAGGTACTTACCGCCAGGGAGGACAAGACCCCTCTAGGTCGTCCTCCAAATCGAGACAAAGCTGGAGGCTGCTGCTGCTGTTGGTTTGGTATAGGGGCAGGGGGTCCAGGTTGGTCCTGTTGCACCAAGTAGCCACCACCCACCTGTACCACTCTCCAGAAGCACCTAGAAAACCAGCCATATCTATGTTTTACTCATTGTATTGTTCCAAGTCACCATCATCGGGCAAACCAAGCTCAGTGGGGTCTAAAGGATACATTCATAGCAGTCAGACCTGTGATGAGCTATGCACATATGACGTTCCCGCATATGCTTTATTAGATTGATCCAAACGCACGCCATCGCCGACCCATTACGTTCCTCTCACAGCAGGACATCTGTATCATGGCTAGACTTGTGCTCCGGACACCTCACCTTTCTTTCAGCTGGACCAGTGGTGTCAGGAGTGCACCATGAACGGGTCCAGAGACTCCTCTGGTGTGTTTTCACTCACCTCCTGGGGGGCCCTTATATCGCTCGCGGCGGCTACTGATTCGTCAGAGTCAGCAGGGGAAGAGGGAGGAGCCGGGGGAACTTGGGGACTTTCCGCCTGACGTGGGGAATTTCCAGGAGCGGTACTCACCCGGGCGATGGAAATCCCCCCACACTGAAACTACAGCTGATCTATTCATAGCGGTTTCGGCTAAGTGGTGTTTGCTGGTGCCTGCAGGAACCTTGAACACCGGTTCAACTGGCATAGGATGGTCATGGCCCCACCGGAAAAATTCTCTCATCTCCCATTTACTTATTCTCCCAAATCATATTTACATATTTTCCCAAAAATCATGCTTGAGTTTAAGGAACATTCTTTCCTCCAAATGTTCCTTATGTTCCAGGGTAGTGCTGTTCCCATCAACCACAATACACATATCTGTGTTACTGGTAATAAGTACAGGTATTGGTTCTATTTGCACAGAACCTTTACATTTTTTATCAACCCACATGGCCAACCCACCCAAAGCGGCTTTAGCAGACTCAACGATTTTATTAGTCATCTTTCCTTCCTCCCACCAAATCACCATCTTATCTACGTAGTCATTGAAAGGAACGTTCTCGTTAGTCCAGTTTACACAGCCATGAAATGGCACAGCGTGGGCAGTAGCCTCCGAGACGTTTGTTGTGCCAGTGGTCACAGGTCCACAGAACCAGAGGGCGTTGTGCTTGTTGAACTCCCACCGGGCCCAGCAAACTAGGGTGTTCACTGCCGAGAGGGGGTCGCACCGGTTCACCTGGAGCAGTTGGAACACCTTGCTCTTGGTGATGTCCCCGGCTGGGAGCATGCCCATCGGGGAGTCTTCGGCCGCCTTCGTCAGGAGCATCACGGCTCGTTCATTCTCCAGGGCTGCTCTCACTTGACAAGGCGTTGTTGAGCTTGCTTGAAAGCTGAGAAAGGATTCTTTGTCTTCCAGCAGCCATTGTCTCTCAGAAGTTATTCCGTTGTCCACTAGCCAGTCCACAACCTCGTTGTATTTGCGAGGAGTCCTGTTAAGAGCAGCAGGTGCCTTGTGACTAGGGCCGCAGGGTTCGGACTGCAGATTCTTCTTCCACGAGCAATCAGAGCTAGGCGACGCTCAGTATGGTGGGTGGCCGCAGAAAAGGCTGGAATGTTGGTCCACGCCCAATGAGCCTCCGGCTGCTGCTTAGTGAGGAGAGAAAAGACAGTGTAGTTGGCATCAACAGATTTATTCAGCCCGCCTTGTTTTGTTTTAGGCACAGCTACCCAGTCCTCGATGTTCGGGGCTATACCCTCGAAGCTTGATATCTTCCTTAATGTGCTTGACATGTCGGCCAAGCACAAGGGACTTAACTGCCCCCTGCTCTAACAGACAATGCAGATGAAAGTCCTCACTTTCCTCTTCTAGTTGATAGAAGGAAAGGTGTCGGTGCTAATCTTAGAGCTCTGTGTTCATGGTGGAATGACTTGGTCAGATCCCCAGGTAACTGGGTTCTCAGTTGGTCAAAAGAACCCCTTCTCTGGCAGAAGAGAACTTCCCTTCTATGGGGTGAAGATAATGTTCTGTAACTTGATAGACACTTGGGTCACACAGGTGTATACATTTGTCAAAATGCAGCAATAGTACATTTAAGATTTGCGCATTTCATTATGTGTACTTTACATCAGAAGAAAAAACTTTTAAACAGTTAATGAATTTCAGCTAATGATATGCATGCTGAAGTACTTAGGGGAAAATGTATTGATGTTTCCAATTTACTTTGAAATACATAAAAGATAAGATGAATGAAAGGCTGGAGGGAGAGAGAGATGATAAGCAAGTATAAGAAAATATTGATGGTGGAATGAGGTAGTGGGTACACATGCGTTCACTATAAAATTCTTTCAACTTTGCTGTGTGTTTGAAAATTCTCAGACATGTCGGAGGTGGGGAGGGGTGAGGTGAGGACATTCTCTCCTCCTCTGGCCCAGCCCAGTGAAGTCTTCCTTGGGATAGTGGAAGCCTGGGGACCTGGGAATAGGTGGGTGTTGTGGTTCTGCTCTGGCCCTGCCTGGCTGTGTGGCTTGGGGGAGGGGAGGTTGAAGGAAATTATCTCTCAAGTTTGTCCAGTCCAAGTAATCTGGGACTATGAGTCCTAGCAGAGGTTGGTGAGGTGTTTTTGTTTTTGTTTTTGTTTGTTTTTTTAAAGACTATTTATTTATTTTATTTTATTTACTAGCTGCTTTGCATCTTCATTGCTGCACACAGGCTTTCTCTGTTTGTAGAGAGCAGGGGTACTTTTCGTTGTGGTGTGTGGGCTTTTCATTGCAGTGGCTTCTCTTGTTGCGGAGCATGGGCTCTAGGCACGTGGGCTTCAGTAGTTGTGGCACTTGCGCTCAATAGTTGTGGCTCGCGGGCTCTAGAGTGCAGGCTCATTAGTTGTGGCGCACAGGCTTAGTTGCTCCGCGGCATGTGGGATCTTCCCGGCCCAGGGATTGAACCCGTGTCCCCTGCATTGGCAGGCAGGTTCTTAACCACAGTGCCACCAGGGAAGTCTGGTGAGGTTTAATGTAAGATAAATTTGTGGTGCGAGGGGGAGGAGGGGGAGGGGGCCAATTTTACTTGCTGTTAATTCTGGGAAGGAGTGAGTTGCTTGGAGTTGGGTGGGAATGAGGGGAGTGATTGCTAGTCCCTTGAAATACCTAGTGAGAAACCAAGTCCCTCGGCCCCAAGCCCTTGGGTTCTCTGCTCTAACATCTTGGATGGGTTACTGTGAAATGGAGTGCCACGCCCTCTAGATGCTTCCTAACTGCACTCAGATGGGGTGTTGGGAGTGGGGGGTGGTGGCGGTTAATTTTCACATGCTCACCCCTGGGGCTCAGGCTTCCTGACATCATGGAATTCTTGGGCTCTCTGATCCACACCGTTCTTGGACCACTGGCTGCCCTAACGTGGCACTCAGCTTTTTCCTTCAATTTCCACGTGGGGAGAAAACACCAGCCCAGTCGTACAGGCATTTGAGTGTGTAGCAGGATTTATGTCCCAATGTGGATGACTTAAAATGGAAATTAGACGCCCACTTCCTAAATGTGCTTCACCCCCTCCTGGGGGGCTCGAACATCTCCTTTTGTCTACCCCTTTCTCCTTCTCGATAACAGAACCTCCCTCAGTTCATGTCGTTCTGTCCTCCACACACTTGCACGTGAGCCGTCACCACCCCATCCCTAAACCCAGCTCTGGGCCTCCTTTTGCCTATCCAAGAACTCAGAGATAAAACTACGTAAAGCTATAAAATGCCTTGTAGGGCCTGATTCCATCTTCCCTCACTCCCCAGCTTCCCCAGTCTCCTTGGCACAGGAGAAGGTAGTTTTGTTCTTCCAATAATATTATCTCGTTTACCTCTCACCAGTCCTATGATGTAGGTGTTTTATTAGGCCCATAGTCAAGATGAGAAGACTCTGCCCAGAGAGGTTCCATTACTTTCCTAAGGCCACACAGCCAAGAAGTGGCAGGCTGACTGCAGAGCATGGGGACAAGCTCCCTCTCAGCCCTGCCACAGGAAGCCCACATCCACGCGGTGGGCAGGCTCCTCCCTGCCCCCTCCCCACTTGCTGCTGGCCCAGCACAGCGGGGGCCCAGCTGGCAGTGCTGATTCCAGGTCTGGTCTCAGGAGGTCCAGTCCAGATAATCTGGGATTGTGAGTCCCAGCAGAGGTTGGTGAGGTTTGCTTGTGCCCAGGATGCGCTGTCTCACCCTGCACATCAAACTCCTACTCATCCTGGCTCACATGCTTCCCTCCACCCAGAAAGGGTCCCCAGTGCTTTCCCCAGACCTTCTCTTGGTTGGACCAGTCTTGCTTTCTCCTCAGGCCTGCTCACTCCTGGGGGGCTAGAGATGGAGATCGTGACCCATGTTTCATTGTTGAAACACTGACTGGCGGCTTCTGTGGGAGCAGCTCCAGACAGCCCAGGACTGGTCTCTGAGGAGGGTCCACGTGCTGTGTGCTTCCCAGAAGGAGGTCTTCCTTCCTACTGAGTGACAGCCGCTGGGCATGAGCTGGCACCCTAGTGGGGCCTCACAGAAGCTTTTCTGTTAATGCATAAAGAAAAGGTTTCCCAGGTTAAAGGGTCGGCGTTTTTGAGAGATTCCCAAAACTCAGATCAGTTAGCAGAATGAGGCGAGGGTCCCGCGGTGTCCTTGGTGCTGGGCAGTCATAAGAGAAGCAACTATTGTGTGCACTCTGTCTTGGGCCATCTGGCAGCACCCCTGGGGGCCCCAGCGATGAGCCAGAAGTGGGACTTTCATGTTCTGCCTGAGAATCTCATCCCTGCGCTCGCAGAGCATCGCCTCGTGCCTGTGGATGTTGCAGCCATGTCGTCCTTCGGGCTCCCATTCCCTCTCGCTTGGATTGGGACCGCAGCCTCCTGGCTGGTCTCCCTGATCACAGGCTCACCTCCTCCAGCCTGCCTCCAGGTCCTGGTGCTCCTGAGTCTGAAAGCTTCCCAGGTCCAGCCCTAAAGGGAGAAATGCGTAATGTTTCTGCTCCATCCCACTCTGCTCCGTGGCTTGCCTCTGTTGGGGCCTCATGAAGACCTTGCCACGAGGGGGTCATACTCTGTCCATCCCACCCCAGACCTTTGTTTGTGCCCAGGATGCCCTGTCTCCCTCTGCATATCAAACTCTTACCCATCCTGGCTCACATGCTCCCTTTCACCCAGAGAGGGTCCCCATTGCTTTTCCCGGACCTTCTCTTGGCTGGACCAGAGTCGCCTTTCTAAGCTGCGGTCCTAAGGTTTGAAGGAAAGAAGGTCCGTGCTCTTTGGTATTGGGATGGTGGTGAATTCAAGCAGGGGAGACGCGGCAGAAGAGTGGAGCCTCCAGATCCAAAGAAAGTCACCATCAGGTGGGACCCACAGAGCCTCAAGGAGGGGGCCTCCCTCCCTGCTGGGAGCACTGTGGCCCCTGAGAAGTGAGACTCAGGCTCAGCAGATAGGACGCGCCCTTAGACATCACTTGGTCTGATCTGCCGTTTTACAAATGGAAGACAGAGGCCCAGCGTGGGAAGGCTGTGTCACAGTGTCACATGAGCAGAAGGCCCTGGGCTGGGAGACAGGAGGCTGGACTTGGAGTTGCCTCCTGGCCTGGGCAAGTCCCCTCTACCTTCTTGAGCCTCCATTTCCTCACATATAAAATGCGACAGCTGAGCCCATCTCATGAGCTTCACAGGACTGTCAGGAGGGTTAAATGAGACTCTGGATACCAAAGAGGCCTTGGGGACTGATGCTGGGTCGTTGTCATTGTGGCTGACATTTGCTGAGCTGTCACTGCGTGCCAGATGCTGTGTATCATTCATTCAGTCTTTACACGGACCATGTGCTGTGGGATCTATTAATTGTCCTGACTCTACTGAGGAGGAAACAGACAGAGAGAGGTTGAGTGACCTGCTGACGGTCACAGGGCTGGGAAGAAGCAGGTGCAGGATTTGGACCCAGGCAGACTGGCTCCAGAGCCCTTGCTCTGAAGGGTTCAGTGGCAGCATGTGGGCTTCAGTCTGGGTGGTCTGATGCTTCCCAGCCATCTTTGTGGCCGAGCTAGGCCAGGTCTATAGACAGGCGGCGTCCTCAGCAATTGAGGACCTGGTCTCCCCACATCTCATGGGTGAGGACTCCCTATACCCAGCCAGCTGCTTGTGTAGCACTTCAGATAATGACAGCATCCCAGAGTCCCCAGCATGTGGCTGGACCAGCCCTGAGGTCGACCTTATGCCCCAGAGACGGTCAAGTTCCCCTTACCCAGAGGGCACCCTCTCATGGGGTATCTCACAGGACAGAGGTCCCACTGAGAGTACCGCCACGCCACTGCTCTAAACTCACCTAGCAGGGTGGGTTCCTGGGGGTTCATTTCTTCTTCCAGGAGCAGGGTGGCATGGTGGATGGAACCTGGCAATGGGTTGGACAAACTGGTTTGAATCCTGGCACACAGCAGGTGCTCAGTGTACCCTTGGCTATCGGTACCTAATGATGGAAGCAGCGAGAGCCGTCATCTGTGAGAGAATGGGAGGAGTTTCCATTCTCTCATTCATTTAACAAGTAGTTTTCAGGGCCTGTTAGACATTGGGATAGAGGCATGAACTCCCTGCCCCCATGGCGCTTACATCCTGGTGGAGGAGGCAGAATTAACGAGAAAGATAAGCACAAGAAGTAAGATACGTTAGATTGTGATCAGTTCTATGGAGAAAAATGAAGCAGGGAAAATGGAAGGAGTTTCCATTGGAAACGCAATTGTTTGAAGATGACGTTGGAGTAAAGCCTGGAAGGAGGTGAGGGAGAGAGCCACGCAGACAAGAGCGTCGTGTTACAGGTAGAGGCAGGTGACGACCTACTGGCGGCTCATGGAGCATCAGCTGGCTGCTGTGGACGGGGTGTTGCGCTGGGGGTGGGTGGCACGTGGGTGCTGAGAGGAATCAGACACTGACCTGCAGACGGACACTCCCGTGTCGCAGGAGACTCCCGTGCAGGTCAGGGCACATCTGGGGCTGTGGGGCACAGCGGGAGACAGAGTGCACCCCAGGAGGAGTAGGAGAGGGGCTTCCTGGAGGAAGAGGTATCTGAGTGGGATTCTAGAAGGCCAGGCAGGTGGGGATGGGGTTGAGGATGGCGGGCAACCCTGACTCAGGTACATCCTCTAGAGGCGTTGGAGCTGTTTATGGCCTTTTGCCAATTTAGGGACAGAGCTGGGGGGAGGGTGCGGGATGGATAACAAGGATACAATTAACTAATTAACTCCAGCTGAATAGGCCCGAGACTTGCATTTTTGGGGGCTGGAGATCAAGGAGGCTTCCTGGAAGAGGTGGCCTTGGAGCTGGGCCTGGCAGACAGGCATGATGCTGCTAAATGGGAGGTGCAGAGACCTTTGCTGGTACAGCCCGATGCCCCGGGCCAGGCCCTGTGCTGTCAGGAAGCGTCTCTGACGGGGCAGCCCCGTGGGTGCCCAGAGCCCTGGGGGGAGGGCGGCTGTCCCCCTTCTGCAGGCAGCGCAGCCACTCTGCTTCCCCACCCGACCCCCCAGGAGGAGGAGGAGGTGCCGTGGCGCTGATGGATACGCCGAGGCTGGGCTGCTGCCGCCCAGCACTGTCCCCGCGCTCTCCCTCGTACGCCGGAACCTGACACCCTGACCACTGAGGCATAAAAAACAGAGAATTGGAAGGCTCAGCCTGTCAGGCTGGGAGTGGCCCCCAGAGAGGCCCGAGGAGGAGCTCACACGTGTGTGTGTGTGTGTGTGTGTGTGTGTGTGTGTGTGTGTGTGTGCGCCTGCAGTTTCCATGTAGAAGTGGGGAGGAGACTGGCTGGGCCCAGAGGGTGGGAGCGCCTGGCCCTCAGGCCTGCTTTTTTCTTCCTGCTGCACCTGGTGGAGCCCTGGGGGCCCCATATTTGGGCCGAGGCCTTTCAGAGGAAGAGCAGTGCTCCAGGTCCTGACTTCTGCCTGGCTGTGCTTCTAGAGACTCCTGCCCTTCGGCCCTTTGGCATCCCTAAGAAGAATCCATGGAAACATGGATGGTGCCGAGGGTGGTCTTGTGGGGCTGTGTGACTCCTGTCATCACTGACAGGGAGGGGCCCACATACTCTGTAACCAGTAGCCTAAAAAGCCACTCCCAGCCAGCTACCTATACAACCGCTGCCAGGCACTGGGACCTCCGCACCCCAGGAGCCCCAGCCACAGGGAGGAGACGGGAGGGGCCTGTCCTGCTACAGAGCCAAGGCAGCAAGGTTTGAGGGCAGGGATTCTGAGCTCCTCTCCTGAGACTGGCTGGTGGTAAGGAGGCTGTCCTGTGGCTGGAAGTGAGGGCACAAGGAAGTGCCAGATGCAAGCATCACGGCTCCGCGAGCAGCTGGGTGAGAGTGAACCATCCTCAGTTACCACCCTGCCCCCACACTCAGTGCTGTCTCTGCCTGGCGCAGCCTGCCGCTCCTGCCCCTCTCCCCATGCCAAGAGCCCCCACCCAGTCCCTCTTCGGTGCTCCCCCAGCCCTTCGGCTTGTCCCTTCATCTCAGCAAAGTGCCAGAGGGCCTGAGTTTATGTCTCATCTTCCCCATTGGACTGCGGCCTGGGGAGCAGCCACTTCTGGATTCACAGCACAGAGGGCTAGACTAGAGTTGGGGGTCATCTTTGTTTTCCCAGTCCAGAGCCACTCGGGAAACACGTGGGAAGTGGCACTGAATCCACACTGGGGTCCTGGAGTGGCCTCCGTCAGAGCTGAGAACCAAGCAGTCTGGGGCTTTGGACCTGGGTTGGGTGAATCCAGGCTGTTCTGTGAGAGACCCTGGACATCAGTCTTCCCACCTGTAAAGTGGGCCAATAACCCCAGGGGACACCTGGCACGTGGTCATCCTACTGTACACATGTGAGAGGCTGGTATTCACTCCCACTAATAAGAAAAGGTTACAGGGGAAAATATAGACAATGCCAATGACAGCTGTCCACTTAATAAGGGGGTGGACTGGACCTGCCATTATTGGTTACACAAAGTACCTGCAGTTTATGAAAGATGCCATTGGCATTTTCTGAATCTGACTTGACATTTGGTTCCTGTTTCTCTCCCACCCACCACATGCAGGGAGTGAGTTTTCCGGGAGCCCCTACAGCCACCCTCAATATCCCTCGTACAACGACTCCTGGAGGTTCCCCAACCCGGGGCTGCTTGGTGAGTACTGGCGGAGGCCCTGTGGGGCCCTGGGCCCTCGGCTGTCCCATTGGGCCCCCTCATTGGGCCAGGGTCCCTCAATATCCTCAGGTCTGGTCACTGAGGTGGGGTGGGTTGCTCTCCCCAGACACTTGCAGCACGGGAGTTGTGATGGGGCTTCAGGACAGTAAACACCACTCCAGCCCTGCTCGTGCCCTCAGCCCTCCCCCAGATGTTTATGTTTTAGTGGGTAAGGGAAAACGGCACCGAAGGGGAACAGATTACAAATGGCCATTGCAGGAGAAAGAGAAAGCTAGGAAAAGTGCCTGCCCAAGAGTAACATATTTCTTAAGAATCATTGAATATTTTGGTGAGAAATCTCTAAATAAGAGCAGCCAGGAGACCAAGTTGGATTGATTGATAGTGGCTATCTGTCTTGAGAAGGACTCCAAGGCACGGATATTGATTAGTGATGTCTGCTATGGATACCACTAGAGCCAGCTCTATTGGAAACAGGTTGTCCTGAAGGCCTGCCAAGTCATGCCATTCCGAGCTCAGCTGGTGCCCAGCCTCTGCCCAGACCTCAGACTGCAGATGGTCCATGGCTGGGGCCAGCCTGATCTATGTACATCATCAAAGATATTTGGGGCACCTCAAAGACCAAGCAAGGCTAACTCAGCCCTCAAACGGCCAAGGAGAGCCCTTTGTTTTGTTGCAGTGAGCTTACATGAAACCAGCTGGTGAGTGCCAGCTGGAGCTGAAGGTTCTGGAGTGTGAAGCAGGGGCCCAGGGCTGAGATGTCATTCACCCTGGGGGCGAAGGCAGCCAACCAGCCTGCAGGCGGCAATACCAATCCCTCCCAGGCAGTCAGCTGAAGAATTTCCACTAATGTCAGACACGGAAGGGCCTCTGAGACCGTCCAGGTTTGTCTGTCCAGCTTCACAAGGCCTGCTTAAGTAAGAACCTGTTAATTCCCTGGATCCTGAATTATTTTAGGACTGAGAAACATAGACTTCATAAAAAAAGCAAGAACCCGGTGTCTTCAAACTCACGTTCCCAGGCATGGGTTTGCAAAGGAGGCCATGAAGTCACAGCCTTGGCCCCTTCCCCGATCTGCTTTGGTGATTAGGACAGACAATGACATAGACACCATCCCTTCCTGGCTGCCTTCCTTCCATGCATTTGAGCCTTGGGCCACCCAAAGCATTTTGGTGTAGCATGCAAAACTTCAGGTGAAATAAGGAACAGTGCCAACTAGCGCTCCAGGCCCCGTGCCTGGAGATTTCGTTTTGTAGCAGACTGGGTTCTTGCCATCTGTGGCCTCCTGGAGGGGCTGAGTCTGTGAACTGATCACTCAGACTTCTTTTTTGGTTTTGGTAAAAATTACTTCTAAGTATTGAACCAGGTCTCTGCTTACCTAATGCTTTTCCTTAAACGACCCCCTGAGAGGCCCTAGGTTCTGAGTTGGCCCAGTTGTCAGTCTCAGGAGGCAAACGCTGACCCTGAACCAGAGTGTTTCAGCAGGGGTGGGAGTGGAGGGAGGGGTCTGGAGGCCTGAGCCTGGGAGCTGCTCCCTGCAAATTGGCCTCATACAGACCCCTGGTCCCAGCACTGCTGCAAGACCCACAGGGGATGTGGCACAAAGGAGGCCTGGGGGGTTCCTTGTGATGGGTATATGACCCCAATGAGGCCATGTTGACCCAGGACCTCCATGTATGGCCTCGCGCTGCCCAAGGGGACAAGTAGGGGCTGAAATTGAGCCCATGTATGGCACAAAAGCCCTGGCACAGGGGTATGGCTGCTTTTTCTACTTTTTATGAGCTGTCCGATAGGCTCATTTGCCTGGAAGTTCAAGAATCAGAAGTGAGAAAGGAGCTGCTCAGGCGAGCGTGGCAAAGGGATGGAGTGGGAGGTGGGTGGCCTGTGGGGCCCCAGGTGGGGGACCTTGAATGCCAGACGGAGAAGTCTGCATCTGATTGTGTAGGTAGCTAGGAGCCCAAGGGGATGTCAAGGGGAGGGTGGGACTAGACCATGTCCAAGGCCTTTGCTGCTCAAGCTGGAGTGAAATCCATTTCACGGCCCCAGTTATATGTGTGGGCTGCGTGTCTGGTGTGGAAAAGTTGTGGACTGTGTCCTAGGGAGCTCACAGGCTGGGGGCGAGAGACCTCGCGCAAGTGTATCTGTGCTGGGATGTGCTCTGTGCCTTGAGGGGAGCCAGAACCAGTGTGCAAACGAGGAAAAAGAATCAAAACTCTGTTCATCTAAATGAGCACTTGCTAATTGTGCAGGCACTGGGCAAAACCCTTCATGTGGGTTACCTCATTTTATCCTATCAACAGCCCTAGGGGCACAAGGTATCAGTATTATCTTTACAGATGCAGAGAGTGAGGCTCAGAAAGGTTAATTAAATTACTTGATGTCACACCGCATTCAGATAGCAGAATGAGGACTCAAACTCGGGTCACCCTGACTCTAGAATCTGTATTCGTAATCAGTGTGTGATGTGGTACTTGTACTCTTCCTGACCAATTCAGTCTGAACAGTACTACAGCCAGGAAAAGAGGCTCATGTCTCCATAGGAACAAGCCTGAGAGTCCCAAATACTCAGACATTGTACGCCATGAGAACAGTGCTGGTCTGTTTTTGAAAGCCAGGTTATTGTATTTATCTGTGAGGCTTTCAGTTGCAAACAACAGATTCCACTCTGGCTGGTTTAAGCAGAAAGTGAATTTATTAAGGAATATTGAGGGCTCCCAGAATCTCCAGGAGGACCAAAGAGTCAGGCATGGGGCACACAGCCAGGAACAACACCAGGGCTGCTCTAGCATAAACACCCCCACTGCGAGAGCCTGCTCTGTGCTGCTGCTTTAGCCAGGGTGCTTGAGAGCTCTGTCCTGGCACCGCCCAGAGCGGGGTACCTCTGCACCCACCCCCAGCAGGTGGAGTCTGTCAGCCCACTTCCTCAAGCCGCTCCCTTCCCAATCCAGATCAAACTCAAGAAAGTCTAATTAGCCAGGTGACGCCCCTGTGTCCTTGCAGTGAGGGCAGCTAGGGGAATGAGTTCTGACTTCTAACTCAAAGAGGCGAGGCTCATACCACAGAAAATTCTGCAAACACAAGGAAAGTTGAAACAATGTTGGACTGTTACAAGCGAGAAGTGGCCCCTGCGCTGCCCAAGTCTGTACCCTGAGGAATCAGTCAGGCCATCAGCCAGTACGGGCCTCAGCTGCCTCAGGTGTGAAATGAGAGTTGTGGCCCCGGCAGCTTCATTCAAACGGAAGCCGAACACCATGCTCTCCTGAGGCGCCGAAGGCAGTGATCCCGCTTTCCTGAAGGCGAGTGAGATGCCAGGCTTGCTCTGCCGTCATCTTGCAAAGAAGTCCCAGGCCCGTTGCCACCTACCAGCCTGCCCTTCCCCCGGTGTCTTCAGGGCTTTAGCTGGAAGACTCCTATGGGGCTGGAGAAGTAGACCGACTTTTCTGCTACTTGGAGAGGGTGCCCGTGGGGAAACCCGCCCTGCGGCTCCTCTGTGCTCTGCTAGATCAGTGGCAGCTGTGGAAATAGGCAAACCCCTCACACGCCCTGCCCCGCACCTCAGCCGGCCTGGTGGAAGCCTCCTTCACAGACACACCACCAAAGTGAGGCTGGGCGATGCCACCTAACCAACCTCCCTTCCTGCCGAGCCTCCTCCCCAGGAGCGGCCTGCGGGCTGCCCACGCCCGGCCTGGCCGGGGCCGCCAGGATCCAGCGTCCTGTCGGGGCCCCAGGCAGGCGGGGCGGCGGGCTGGCGGCAGGAAGAAAGGCCGCCGCGGTCAATTAGGATTAGAACCCGAGGGCCTGTGGCCGCTGTAAAGGGATTAGAGCGCCAGTAGAGCCCAGAATGACTGTGTCAAGAGGTAAAGTGATGGTAATGTGAATTAGAGAGGAAAAATGACAGAAGAAAGGACGAGTTTATTCTAGATGGAGGTCTAATGGGCCCTAGGAAGACAGAGCGCTTTGTGAGGTGATGTTTTCATTTCTCACAGTAAAGGCAAGCGTTTTTGATTTTGCCATGGGGCCCTCACACTGGGGCCGCTGGACAGCCTGGCCGAGAGGTTAGGCTTTGAGAGAGGAGCGAGTCAGAGCCCAGGCTGAGATCCGGCCCTGGGAAACTTGGAGAGCAGAGCCAGGATTTCCTGTTCCATGTTTGTAGGGGGAGCCCCTGTGGTTTTCCTGCTCCTGTGCCCTGCCCCGTCTCACAGGGCTGGCCCTCACATCACACACACACACACACACACACACACACACACACACACACACACACCCCTTTCACCTGGGCCCTGAAGGCAGGACGCAGGGCTGGCACTACAGATGCTCTGTGTGTGACTGACCACATCCCACAGAGGAGAGGGCAGAGGAGGCTGACAGGCATCTGAGTCAGAGCTCCAAGCAGGAAAATGACAGGAGGCAGCAGAAAGATCCATCTCTGGGAAAACTTCAACATGGCACTGGTGCGCATGCCTTCTGGAACAGCACAGCAAGGCACTGCGAGCTTCCCCGTGGTCAGCACTGCCTGAGCCAGACTCCCTTCCTGGGGGCTGGGGAGGGAGAATTATAGCCCCTAAATGGGGCTAGGTTTGGAGGGGCTGTGGCACAGGCTAACCCTGCCCTCTTGACTACCTACCAGCAGTGTGACCTTGGGCAAGCTACTTATTCTCTCTGTGCTTCAGTCTCCTCATCTGCTAAATGGGGGCAATACTAGTGCCTACCTGAGAGAACTGTTGTGGAAATGAAGAGTTAAAGCATATAAAGGGCTTAGAAAAATGTGCATTTCCAAAGCACCTTCACATCCTCACCTCGTGGTGCCCTCATATATATAGCCCCACTGTGACCCCCTCCCTCCCCCTTTCAGAGATGAGAAAACTGAGGCTCAGGGGAATGAAGCCACTTGTCCAAGTTCACTCAGCCAAGAGTGATAGAGTCTGACTGGCAATCTCCAGGCCTTGGTGCCCAGTTATGGCATCTGGGAGAATTGCCAGGATTGGTTTGGATTTGGGTGAGATTTCAGAATAAGTATGAGTCATCTCCCCTGGGGAATTAAGAAGCTTACTCTTCCTGCCCCAGCAGACATGTGGTCTGCAGTGGCTCACAGGACCGCAGCTGCTATGCACTTGGATACACATGGCCCTCCAACAGAGCTGTACAGGCTATGAGCTGTGTCATAGCAGAAAGAGTCCTGCGCTAGGGACCGACAACCAGAATTCCAGGCCAGGCTCTGGCCCTGAGAGGCTCTGTGGATTTGGGGACATGACTGGTTTGTTAAGCCTCAGTTCCACCGCCCCCATCCCCACCTGTAAAAGGAGGAGACAGTCTAGTATCTCTAACTTCCCCTGGGCCCCCCAGACCCTTTTGTCCCTGGGGAGGAGTTTGAGTACAGAGCAGGGCTCCTGCAGGACTCATCCAAAGCATGCAGTCAAAGAGAGCAGCCCAGAGACAGTGGGAGGAACGCAGCATCAGTACAAGAGGCCCCACTCTGGCTCTGTCTGGAGGTCACAGGAAGCAGAGCTGCACCCTGCCCTTCTCCCACACACTCACGTGTGCAAATCTTCATGTCCTCCAAGTTCAAACTCAACCCACTTCCTCCAGGAAGCCTGACCCTGCCAGAATGATCTTGCATTCCCAGAGCTCTTCTCTCAGAGCTCTGATCCCCTTCCTAACTCTGAACATTGGCCTGTGTGTCCCTTACAGCCCAGCGCTGCCTCCAGTAGGGCTGGAAAGTAAATGAATGAATGGGCAGGGTTTTCACAATTGTTGGTTCACTCAGTGCTGTTGCTCATTTTCTCAGCAAACCCAGCTGAGCACGTGCCACACGCTGGGCTCCAGGCTGGGGGCTGGCGGTGGGCCCTGAGCAGAGCAGAACCCAGCCCCTGCCTTTGTGGGGCTCTCTGTCCAGGCAAGGGGGAAGAAGCACAGAAAGAGGTGATCAGAGCACGTGGTCCAGCCTGCAGCAGTGTGGGCTCAGGACGGGGGGCGTCCCAGAAGAGGAGACAAGGGCTCTGGGACTTGAAGGAGGAGGCACTATTCAGCAGGCAGGAAAGGGGGTGAAGGTGCAGCCAAGCTGTTCCAGGCAGGAGGCAGCGTGTGGAAAAGGCGCAGAGGCTTGCAAATGTGGTAAAACGGGCTAACTCTACCTGCCCTGTAGGTTTAAATCAGACAGCACGTGTGAAGGGCATAGTGGGGTGGGGCAGGAAGTGCTGAGCCCGTGGCAGTTGCCATTAGCATTCTGGTATATTTGAGCCGGCTGCAGAGTTTGATTCTGCAGGAGCAGGGTGTCTGGGAGTGAGCAGGTTGTGGAGGGAAATCCAGAGGTCAGCGGGGCGAGGTCACAAAGCTTCCACGGGGCAAACTAAGAAGTGATGACTTTTCATCCTCTTGGACAGAAATTGGCAAACGTTTTCTGTAAAGGGCCTGATAGTGCATATTTCAGGCTTTGCAGGCTCTGTGATCTCCGCAGCAGCAGCATGAGAGCAGCCACAGACAACACAGAAACAAATGGGCAAGGTTGGGTCCCAATAAAACGTTAGTCGCTGAAACAGGAAGGAGTGGGGGGATTTGGCCCCAGTCTGCCCACGCTCTAGCTGGTGAGGAGGCCCTGAAACCTATGAACCTGATCGGGGACCGCGATCTTGGTGAGAGAGGACAGTGGCCTGGACTGGGGGAGGGGGAGGAAGGGACAAGGCAGGGGACACTGGTGGAAAGGGGACCCCAGGTATGGAGCTGGGAGCACCAGGTCTCCCTCCAACCTCTGTGGCCTCTTCGGTCTCTTGCAGGTTCCCCGTACTATTACAGTGCCGCCGCCCGAGGAGCTGCCCCACCCGCGGCTGCCGCTGCGTACGACCGTCACTGACCCCAGGAGCCAGGCAGGTGCCAAGCACTTATGACGCATATCACTGAAGGCCACAGCCTCCCGATCCCCTCTGAACACAGCCAGAGGGGCCCAATGAGACCATCCCCTGCGACCCCCCACTCGCCTGAAACTCCCTCTGCCTTTTCCTGCCAGGGACTCTGGGCTTCTATGGTAGGGCTGTTGGACTTCCAGACAACTGTCCATTTCTAAGAGTCAATTGATGAGCTTCTCCTGATGGTGACTGGGTCTCCACAAACCAACAGACTGTTCTGCAGACAACTGCAGCCCCAGCCCAGCCTGCCAGCCCCCTAGCTGTCTGCCCATCCACCCGTCTTCCTGCCCCAGGCCTGGGAAGGAGAGTTTGCTTTTGTTGCTTCAGCAGCACCCATGTAAATACCTTCTTGCTTTTTTGTGGGCCCAAGGGTCCAACTGAGCAGACTGCCCATCCATTATGCATCCATCACTCCCTACGTGTCACAGGACAACTTAGACCTGTGCACAGAGCATCCCCTCTGCCCTGGGTGCCCCCTGAAGGTGGGTTTGGAGCTGCACTTAAGACTAAGGATGCCCACCTCCAGGCCCCAGCCTCCTGCTCATTGCTACTTCTTTAATATCTGGACTAAGCGTCTCATTGGGTTGGTTTTGCTCTAAGCACCCCCGCCAAGTCCCCTCCCTGGCTTCCTGCCCCCATTTCCCTGGGCCCAATGCAGTCTTGTCCATATCAAAGGACTCAAAAAGAACTGTCTAGGAGATTCCTCAGCTACTGTTCTAAAGTAAGATGTTGTCCAAGGTACTGATTGCATCGTGGACTTGGAATGTTAGGGCTGGTTGGGACCCAGGAGATGATGGTCCAAGGCTGGACCTGAGGCTCTCCAGACCCCCAGCCCCTGGAACCACTGAACTGAACTGGGATGTGTTTTCTGAGGTATGCCCAGGCTCAAATCCCATCGGACACCCACCACGGACACTTCTCCCACTCTCCAGGATGCCAGCGAGTGGATTCTGGGCAAGCCTGTCCCTGCCACGTAGACCATGATTAACAAAAAGGACTCTGCCTGTACCGAGGACCACAAACACCTATAGCAGTCAGCCAGAACTTCCTGACCAGCCCCTCCCCAGCCTCATGGAGCCTTGTATGCATCTGGGAACAGAGGTGCTTGGGTAGAGACAGACGCCTGCCTTGCATAGTGGGTATCTACCTGTTGAGGCAAGGGGCTGTGATGGTCAGGACCATGGCTAAGGGCCTCAGGAGCCTCAAGCAGGAGCTGGGAGAACTCACTGTGGGCTCGAGTGGTTAGAAAAAGCCACCTGGGAGGATCTGGGGGACAGAGGAAAGCTTCCTGGAGAGGAGCAGGACAGGCAGTGAGGAATTGGGATGTGAACTGGGAGTGGTTTTGAAATGGAGGTACTGGGGCCCCCATCTCTTTGCCTGGGGCCTCAATTCCTTGCATAGTATCTCTTGCCAACTCAGAACATCCAGGTAGAGGCCCCATCCAAATCTGGACTGAATTACAACAATGACAGTGGACTTTGCCATCTCCTGCGACAGTGTGCCCGATGTCTGCAAGTCACCAAGCTGGCAAAGAGCTGAGGCAGAGAGAGCTTGCACTTGAGGTTATCAGGCCTAAGAGGTCTTGTCCTGGCTATACCTTTGCCTGCCTTGCTGTGGGCCCTCGGACAAGACCTTTCACCTCTCTGAGCCTCAGCTGCCTTGGTACAGCAGGGTCCCCTGCAGAATCACCTGACAGCTCTCTCCTTCCCTTACTTTCTCGCGGGATGCTGGGGCTGTGACAAGGGCATCTGGGACAGGCCCTCCACTTCTGAGCAAGCATAGTGGGGCACCTGAGTCCTGCTAATATTCAGAGCAAGTGAAAAACAAGAACATCTAGAGGGGTGAAAATCAGCTTTGAGGAAGACCTAAGTCAACTCCCCTCATGGGAAACTGGGGCCCAGCTTGGGAAATCTCAGAACCATGCAGGGAGACAAAGCAGACCTCCTCTGGCCACCACCAAGTGTCCCCCCAACCACAACACCCCTACAAGGTGCTGGAATAGAAGAGGAAACTGAAGCTCAGCAAGGTGGTGTCTGCAGGCAGTGACTAGTGGAGGTGAGGCTGGAACTCAGCCCCCGACCCCTGGCATGTAGCCATCCTCCCATCCCTGGGGTAGGAAGTTGACAGTGAGGGCAGCAGGTGATGGTTCTGGGCCACTGCCTCAGATGAAGTGTCCTGGGACTGTTACAACTACTGAGGAAGCCCAGTCACCTGGGGTAGAGCTGGAGCCAGTGAGCTCACCGCAGGCACACCTACCGCCCTGGAACCTGCTGTGCAAAGAAAGGAGGCAGCTGGGGCCGGAGCCTGCCCAGATGAATCAGCTCCAGCCTCTACCTGCTGGGCAAAGTAGGAGCAGGTATGTTACCTGGACCGTCCCACCTTCCCTCCCTTCCAGAGAAAGTGGTGGAGTCTGGGGTCTGCAGCACAGGGCTCTTGGCCTCCGGCACCCACATCCTTGAATCCTGATGCTCCTATGGTCTCAGGCTGTTGGGAGGAGGTCAGCCTTCCCTGAACCGGCTACCTAAGGCATACACCATCCTTCTTCATCAAAGCCCACCCGGCCCCGACTGCACCGCTCTCCCCTTCCTGTTCCTCCTCCTGATCTGTGAAGAGCTCCCTCCATGCCTTTCCTCTCCCCTCTGAGGCTCTGTGGGTCCTCAGATTGCATTTGTATTGATTAGATGATCACTTGATTCCTGGGCTGCCAGGCAGAAGCACAAGCGCGCACGGGTGCACATGCGTGTGCGCACACACATGCCTGCTCTCCCCAGCTGAGTTCCCTTGCAGCCCGCGGAGCTGCCTGGGAGCTTGGAGAGAAAGGTTCCAAAGGACATAAGCTTTTGAGTAGATGCCAGAGAATTCTGAATGGAAAACACAAGGCCAGGGCTTTCACCAGCATCGTGGCAGGAGGCCTGGGGTGTTCCCCCATGGGCCTTCAGCCCTGTGTTCCAGCTCTGTTTGAAAAGGACATTGTAGATTTTATGAAAATTTTTCATACCATTAGTCTATCTGCAACCTAGAAAAAATTGATGACATATCAAACCCAACATCCCTTTCCCAAGGCGCCTTAGTTAGGGTTAGCCCTTTCATAACTGATGTTTGTATGGTGCTTTGCAATCCTTGACCATTCCATGGGGCAAAGATCACAATGCCCACTTTATAGATGGGAAAACTGAGATTTGAGTCTCACGTGACAAGATAGAGGTGAAGAGAATTCTCAGATTTCCAGGCCTCATTCTCTCTCCAGATTCATGCTCCTGTCATGGCAATGTATGGCTTAGAAATACCCTTCAGGGTCCTAGAAACCCCCAGACCTGCAATGAGGAAAGAAAAAAAAAACAGAGACTCAGAGGCTGGCCTGATGGAGGGGCCAGGGGGTTGGTGGCTTTGCTGGTCCAACTGGATTCCCTTTAACACTGAAAACTGTAGTCTTTGCCAGATTCACACCAACTCTTCAGAGGTTTCATCCCGACTCCTTCCCTGCTGTGCCTGAGACTCAGAGGGAGTTGGATCTTATCCAAGGCCACACCAAAAGCCCTGACAGGGCCTGGGCATGGGCCCAGCTCTGACTCCCAGGGTCCAGGGCTCCAGTGCCATGAGATGTCCCCACACTCCTCTTTTCTTTGTCCTTCTTTCTGTGAATCAGACCTCAAACCTGGCTGTGACAATATGCAGCAGTCCCCAGATTCGGGCCATCAGGGGTGCCTATAGCCCTGGGAAACACAGATCACCATCTCAAGGGCCGGCCCGGCAGGTGGGGTGACCTTGCCATTTCTGCAGGGCACAGGCAGCACAGGCGGTGGGGGCTTGCCCTGCCCAATGGCATTCAAGTGTGAAAACTTTTAAAATGCTCTGTCAGTCAAAAAAAAAAAAAAAAGTTTGTGGGTGAAGTTTGACTCATGGGTCACCAGCTTGTGACCTGTCTTTGTCCAATGCCTCCTTTCTTCTTCACCTCCTTGTCTTTCATTGCAGTTGAAGGACATCAGGGGAGATGGGAACTCAGAGAGGTAACAGATAAGGTTCAAGTTGTCCAGCAAGTCAGTCAGGAATAGGCATCCCCAGTACCTCTTCTCTCCCTTCTACACTCTGGGCTTTTGCAGGCTGTTTGGGCTTTGCAAGCAGGAGTGGTAGACCCTCGGAGGGGGCAGGGATAGGGGACTGTTTGGTTTGAGGGGAGGTAAGTGCTACTGGGGTCTTTCACATGTCCATGGAAGAGCCCCAGATGTGGCCACAGGGCACTGAGGGATGAAATCCCTTTATGAGAAGTCACATCCCAGAGCGACTGCCCTGCCTTGGCAGCCTCTGGCTCCAGCCACCCCCTTCTGGATGACATTTCAGTCAGGATTTAGCTCCAAGCCATGGAGAGCAAATCTTAAAAACAAACCAAGCGCTCCTGACAAATATCTGGAAACAAGATATGTCTGAGACACAACTGCCACAAGGGTAGAGAAAAATCCAGGCCCCTGGATGGGCCAGGCCCAGGCTGGAGTGGGTGGGTCTACTGCACTGGGGGCCAGGCCAGCTCCCCGGTGGCGCTACTAAGAGGCGGCTCTGTGGCCGTGGCCTCTCACCCCTCCAGGAGCCTGCCTCTGACGGTTTCCAGGCACGCACACCAGTGCTGCTCCTGGAGAATACATTCCTTTAGTTCTTTTGGCCTCAGAGAGGTCCAAGGCAAGTGCATTTCTTAAAAGGTAACAAAATACATTACTGGAAAGCTGGACAGTCAGGCCATGACTCCTAGCCTGCGTTCTGCCTCACCCCCCGGCAGCCCCTCCCGCCCCTTGTCCCCTCTCGTCCCCATACCGCAGGATTCCCCCTCGCATATTCATGGCGGAGCCCTGGTGCTGACCCACCTTCCCCACTGTCCGCGCCGCTGCACCTCCAGAGTGGCGGCCAGGTCCCAGGGGGCCCACGGGGAGCGCGTCCCTTGCCCGCCTGCCCTCCTGACGAGGAGGCTGCGGCTTCTCTGACGTGGGCTGCCGGCCGGGAGCAGGCAGGCACGAGCCCATCTTTCATTCGCTGCAATTTCTCAACACTGGGGTCCTCTTCCTGGACCCTCGGATCGAAGGGGACCTCAGGGTCACATCCCTGCCATTCTAGAGCTTCAATCCACATGTTTCCAGTGGTCCTCTCATCTCCAAGTTAAGGGGAAACATAACTACCATTCAGTAAGTCTATTCTTCTTCCCACATCTTAGACCCCTGAGCCACGTGAAGAGAAAATGCAGCAGTTTATTTACTGAGGGAATCTTGATGAATTGTAAAAGGGAGTCGGTCTCAGGTGGTATATTTGACCTCTGGGCAGGAGGGAGAGGGCAGGAATCCTGCCCTTCAGCCTTGGGCAGCTCTGAGCATAGCAGGCAGTGGGAAGCGTGCAGAACAGTAGGCGGAAGGACCCCTCGGGAGTTATGGGCCCCTCTCCCTGACTCTGAGGCCTGGCTGGAGGAGGCCCAGCTGCAGCCTCACGCAGCCCAACCTGGGCCCACCCACTCCGGCGGCCAAAGGGCCACCCTCATCCCCGCAGTTGCCACGCTGGTGGCAACATCCCTCATCTCCTCCAAAAGCACCATTAAGAACTAGTGATTTTGGATGATGGATTTTTGATTTACAAACGGTGCATCTGCCTTGGAGTGGAACAGAAAGGAAACCATTTAATGGCTCCTTTATTTTCAAGCATGAATACATTTTAATGAAACTATTTTATTGTATTTGAGGAAATGGAGAGTTGAACATTCTAACCAATCAATAGCCAATTAATTGCTATAAAGCTAAAAAGAAAATAAATAAATCCTGAGTCTATTTTAAACACCCTGCAAAGCTCAGAGCCTCCAAATCCGACCTTCCCCTCCACACGTGCCCATGCACGTTGATGCACCGTGCACGTGCCCCCCGACACCTCAGACATACGTGAAACTCAGAGAAAGCACTGAGTCTCCTCATGCCAGTTCTTGCCTGCTCTTCTCGCCTTCGGTCAGAGGAGGCGAGCAGACCTGGCAGCAGCCTATCCTGGGGCTCAGGAAGAGGCAGGCCTGTGCCCTGGCCCCAAGCCACCATCACAGTGTAGGGTAGCGGGACGGGAGGCCCCGCTTCTCGGCCCCAGCTTCTGGGTCTCCAAGTTTGGGCCGAGGGTGGAAATCTGACTCGGGTTTTGCCCTGACTCTTGCTGGAAGATGCTGCCCTGGTTTTTCAGTCTCTAGTGGCCTTGGACATTGAGTGTTTGTAGAAATGCAGATTACATTGCAAATGGAACTCTTTGCCAGGAAGACACATGGATTTTGCGTTTCATTCTTTGAGACAATTGACTTTGTCTTAGGGACTGACCTTCCAGCATCAAAGAAATACATATCTACTGTTACCGCCAAAGTTTGTGATGCCTGCATAGACGCTTACTTGTAAAAAAAAAAAAAAAAAAAAAAAAAAGTACAAAAAAAAAAAAAAACCCACACACACCCAATTGAATTGCCTTTGAAAGTGGGGGATGATCTATCTCCAACAGATTGAAAAAAAATGCTTCTTAAAAATGTGTATGTTTTGTATTCTTTTTTTTCTAGTAGAAAATAATTGACTTGAAATATTGGTGTTTTTTTTTTTTCTTAGTGATTTGTGTTGCTTTTGTGTGTAATAATATTTGAATGTAATTACAGCAGTGCCAATTTGCCAAAGATATTGGACTTATTTTTGTTTTGCTGGGAGGAGGGCAGGGGCTGGGGGTGGGACTTGGGAGAAAAGAGGGGTGGGATTTTGGTTTCATTTTTTAACTTTTTTTCTTGTCAGACCTGAGATTTGTGATTTTATTCTAAGTTAAATTGTTGACTGCAACACATTTATTTTAGATTAGTTGGAAAAACTTGCAATAAGATTGGCGTAGTTTCAATATCTGTGTGTTTTTTCATGAGTGATTGTTACTTGTGAAGAATTGATTTTATGTAAGCTTTATGTGAGATAATTATTTGTAAATATTTGCCATAATTTTATTGGTTCCTAAAATAAAAGTAATTTTTTAAGTTCAGAAAAAGAATTTGATCTCATTCATTCTTACAACTTCAAAGATGGTCTTTGACAACTTTGACAAAGCCCATTGGGGTTGTAGGGAGTTTTACTGGCTCTCCTGATAAAATCTGGGTCAAAACAAACCCGTGCAGCTAGAATGGCATGCTTTGGACTATGCCCGGGGCAGGGGCAGGAGAGGGAGAGTCCCCACCCTCAAGAGGTTCCAGGCAGGCTGCCGGCCACCGTGGCGGCGGGGAGTGACAGTTGAGCACCTGCCTGGATTTGACTTCTGGCTCTGATTCACTGGCTGGGGATCCTTGGCTGAGTTCTGTAACCTCAATTTCATTAGCTCCAAAATGGTCAGTAACACCCACCTCATTCATTCATTCAACAAAGAGTGGCTGAGCTTCTATTCTGTCCCCAGCACTGGGGACACAGTGGAGAACTTGGCAAACAAGGACCTTGCTAGTTTGAAGTTATCTAAGGGTTCTTGTGAAGGTTAACACGCACGAGTATATGCTCAGTAATGGTGCACGCATGCACACACGCTCTTAACCTTGAACCAGGTTGAATCTGTTGCCTGGAACCTAAGCAGTCTGGGCGCTCCCCACACACCGCTAACGTGCAGCAGAGCTCAGAAGCCAGAAGACCTTGTGTTTGGGTTCCAAAGCCACAGGGCATATCTGCCGACAGCTCAGAGTCCAAGAATCCATGATCCTTCTGTGGGAGGTGCCGTGTCCCTATGCCTTCAGAGCTGAGCGTTTTGGCTGCACGAGAGCCTGGGGTGGCTTTCCGTCAGGGGGCAGGGCAGCCGCAGTCCGAGCCCTGCCCCCCGCTGGGCGGTGTCAGTCTGCAAGGGCAGGCAGGGACCGCTGCGCCCCTTGGCACAGTGTGTGCGACGCAGTAATTGCCAGAGATGGAGTGGGCGAGTGACCGCGTGGGGGCCGTGGGCTGCGACTCATTCATATTTAATAAAGCCAGCTGAGCGGCCTCCATTCATTTCAGCAATGGATGGTGACGACGGTGATTCCTGAGGGAGAGAGAGATGCCGCACAGAGAACCGGCCCAGCTCCTCTCCTCCCAATGCTCAGGACTTAGAGGCACAAACTTCAAAGCGAAGCAGCAGCATTTGGGAACTGAAAGTTGGGCTCCAAACCCACGGGAACTGGTGAGGCAGAGCTGTGCTTCCGTCCCTGAGGCGGCAGCCCTTGTCCCTGGCTCTCCTGGGACAGAGGCCTCGCCCCTGCCCTCCTCATGGGGCACCAGTATCTGCAGTAATCAGGACACGTGTGGCCCCCACATGACGCAGGCTGGAGGTCTTGGGCCAGGCCTTGAGTAGGGAGGGTGGAAATGCCACCCTGAGCGTGCTCAGGCATGTCCTGCCTCCAGCAGCACCTCTGCCCTCAGTGCCCATCACAAAGAGGGGTGGAGCGGATGCCTGGGGCCTGCTGTGAGGCTTATGCCTTAGACACATTTGTTCCTCAAACTTCCACTGGAGCCAGGCCACAGGGTGCTGGGGACAGAGGAGACCCATGGGGGGATGAGGTTACCCTGAGGCTATGAGAAAGGCAGAGGGATAAAGGCTCCTAAGAGCCCGGCCGGGGAGTCTCAGCTCCAGTTCTCCATGGTCAGTTTGCTGATGTGAGCTATCTCTTAACTTCCAGCAGCCTTGGGTTCTTCATCTGTACAATAGATATAAACCTTATAACATTTACTTGGAAGATGTTATGAGGAACACATGTTAGGCACTGTGTGAGATTTTTTCTGAATGATGGATGTGAGTTTTATGGAGATATTTTCTCTGCTGTAAAGAAATCAAGATTTTACATGCAAAGGTCAAACTTTAGTTGGAAGTTTTCCTGAGCCAAGCTTAGTGCTGGATGTAGGAGAAGGGTTGCTACAGACTGAATGTTTGTGCCCCACCCCTGTCCCTGCCAGATCCATATATTGAAACTTACTCCCCTGTATGATGGTGTGTGGAGGTGGGACCTTTGGGAGGTGGTTTGGTCATGAGGGTGGAGCTCTCATGAATGGGATTAGTGCCCTTATAAAAGAGACCCCAGAGAACTCCCTCATCCCTTCTACTATATAAGAACATAGGAAACAGGTCCTCACTTGACACTGAATCTGCCAAGGCCTTGATTTTGAACTTCTTAACCTCCAGAACTGAGAGAAATAAATGTTTGTTGTTTAAGCCACCCAGTCTGTGGTATTTTTGTTATAGCAGCCCAAACAGGCCAAGACAAGGGGGGAGTGCAGAAATGAACCAACAAGGAGCCTGCCATCTGGGGCAGTTGATGTACATATTTTAATTCCAGGCAACATGACCAGTGCCACCTATGGGTGGGGCAGACAGCGAGGTGTAGGGGGGTGGGATTCCATTCATCC
Organism: Hippopotamus amphibius kiboko; assembly: GCF_030028045.1. Taxonomy (NCBI): domain Eukaryota; kingdom Metazoa; phylum Chordata; class Mammalia; order Artiodactyla; family Hippopotamidae; genus Hippopotamus; species Hippopotamus amphibius. Next base: position 37,091,526 of record NC_080187.1, read on the forward strand.
AGGGGAAAGGTGATCAGGAGAGTCTTCCTGGAAGAGATGGTTTTTTGAGCTGAGCTGTGAAGGGTGGGCAGGATTCCAAAAGGAAATTTTAGAGAAAGTAAGAAGGAGAAAGTAGGCATTCCAGGCAGCAGGGACAGTGCACAAAGCCCCAGAGTAAGAATAGGTATGTGTCTGAAAGAGACAGTAGACAGTTCACCTCTGAGTTAACCAGCCCACTTGTCTACAAGTTGCCTTCAGGGCCCCTGTGGGTGCCACTGGTTCAAAGGTAAGAGCTAGACTGGGCTCAGGTCATTTCCTAGCAGATGGGATTGCTCAAGGAGGAGGGGGCAGTGGTAAGTGCAAGTAAAGGGTGAGAGACTCCTTGGAGGCTGCAGGGGGGTGGGACCAGGCAGATTTCTAGCCTGCAAATCTAGCAGCCTCTGGACCTCCTGGCCAGCTGTGTGGTGATGAGGTCTGGGGACTCTTCTGGCAGCCTTAGCATTGCTGTGGCCTCCCCCATACATGGTACAACAGCTGTATCTGGGAAAGACACATGGTCCACACAGCCCAAGGAGAAGGGGGTGGCCACCGCTGGAGCAGATCAGAAGGAGGACCCCCTGCAGGACACACAGCCAGTGTGAGTTTGGACCACTCACGTGATCTTATTTCTCTTGCTAACCTGTATGTCCTGATTTTTCTTAGTGAATATGCATTATACACAATTTAAAGATAATTTTTAAAAATTAACATTAAAAATAACAATAAAATAAAAATTAACATTGCTATTGACTTGGTTTCACCAGCAGACTGTAATGGAAGCATTTGCAAGCCTCACTTCAGACCAGCTCTGAGGGCACTACCAGAGGGCCCGCCTATACTAGTTTGCTAGGGCTGCTATAACAAAGTACCACAGAATGGGTGGCTTAAAGAATAGAAATTTCTTGTCTCACAATTCTGGAGGTGGGGAAGTCCGAGATCAAGTTGTCAATAGTGTTGGTCTCTTGTGAGACCTCTCTCTTTGGCTTGTGGATGGCCGACTTCTCTCTGCATCTTTATGTGGACTTCCCTCTGTACTTGTCTAATCTCTTCTTATAAGGGCACCAGTTCCCATTCGATCAGGGGGCACCCTAATGATCATTTGAGCTTAATTACCTTTTTAAAGACCCTGTCTCCAAACACAGACACATTCTAAGGCACTGGGGTTAAGACTTCAATATATGAATTTGTGGGGGACACAATTCAGTCCACACATCACCTGAGAATAAAAAGACCCCCAGACCCAAGCACAGCCTGGGTGTGCCCCTCACACATCAACTCCTCCTTGGCCTGTCCAATGCCACCCCGACCATGGATGTCTGCCCGTCTGTCCAAACCTCCACACAAGCCAGAGGCTCTATCTCCCAGATCTCAACTCCCAGTGTAGCCCCCAGGAAGATCCCTACCTCACATCTTACATTCAAATAAATTCCTAATGGATTAAACAATTATTTTTAGTTTTTTTTTCCAGCCGCACTGTGCGGCACGCCAGATCCTAGTTCCCCGACCAGGGATTGAACCCCTGCTGCCTGCAGTGGAAGCAGAGTTCTGACCACTGGACCTCCAGGGAACTCCCTACTTTTAATCTTAAAAAATAAAACTGGAGGTTTACAGATAAGTATATATCAAATCTCCATATGGAATCTGACTTTATAAACGTATAAAGACAGAAAAGTCTCAAGGGAAAAGATAGAAACATTTGACTTTCTCTTTTTTTACTTTTATATATACAAAAAATTTTTTAAATAAAAACAAAGGACAAATAACCTGGGAAAGTAAATCTATGAAATGTGAAGAGGTGCAATGCCCTTAATATATGAAAATGCTGTACACAATTATATGAAAAAAAAATACTATGATTCCCTATGGAGAAATGGGTAAAGGATATGCACAGATCATTCCTAAATGAAGACATACTAAATATTAGTAAATGCCCAGTCCAAGATTAGAAACTTCACAAAGATCTTTCTTTAAATACCCTGTTTGGGACTTCCCTGGTGGTCCAGTGGTTAAGACTCCTCACTCCCAGTGCAGGGGGCCCGGGTTTGATTCTTGGGCAGGGAACTAGATCCCACACACTGCAACCAAGATCCTGCATGCTGCAACTAAGACCTGGCAGAGCCAAATAAATAAATAAATAAATAAATATTTAAAAATAAATAAATACCCAGTTTGGGCAAGGGTGCAAGGAAATGGATGCTCCTCCAGGCTGCCGCCGGGCCATCTGACAGTACAAGGCCATGGCTGCCTGTTGATTGCCAGGCCTGGGTGTTGGCCCCGGGGACACACAGAGGTGCAGGGATTCTCAAAGAGCACAGCAGGGGTCTTGAACCCGGGGCTGCCCACTCCCACTCCTAGGTCTGTGGTTTTCCCACTAGGCTGGCTGCCTGCAGTCACAGGATGACGTTTACAGCCCAGGTCAAGTAGGAAACACGGCGTTTTAAGCCCAACGGTATCATCTGGAAGGGCACGCGCAGCAGAGGTTCCCACATTATCCACAAACATGTAAATATCCTGAAGGCTCGTAATGTAACCAAGAAAATCACTTCCCGTTGTTTCCCCTTCAGTGATATTTTCTGCTTGGCTGAGTTTGCTTAGCACACTGGAAAGGCCAACTCATCAGTTCTTGTTGTTAATCAAGAGCAGTAATTGTCCGAGTTCAAAGCCTCCTGACTTAGACTCTGCTAAATAGGATAACAAGTTCCAAAAATGCTAAGTAGTAGTTTCTATAAATGGGTCTTTTTAATAGGGAAGGCCCCTGAAGAGGATGTGAAAAGAAAACCTTTCTGGGAAGTGGAATTAAAACACTGGATATACTTTATAGAGCATGGCAGATAAACTCCTGGAACTCCTAGAAGTTCTCAAAGCATGGGTGATGTGGATGCAGACTCATTTCTTCATTTACTCTATGAACTTGTGTACTGGTTAAGGCAATACCAGCTGATGTAAAAAACATACCCCAGAACGTCAATGTCTTAACAATATAGTAGTCTGTTTTGCACTTACACAATGGTTAAATGTGGGTGTTCCTGGTAGGCAGGCAGCCTTCCACAAGATGACTCAGGGATCCAGGCTCCTTTTATCTCTTGGCTCTGCTGCATGTGGTCTCCAAGGTTATCTCATTTATCTGCATCAAGCAAAGAAGGAAGGAGCATGGAGGATCATGCCGTGGGAGGTTTCCCTCTCCATTCACATTCAATTGCCCAGAACCCTGTCCTGTGGCCACACTCAACTGCAAGGGAGGCTGAGAAATGCAGTCTGACTGTGTGCTGAAGAAGAGGAAATGGGTCTGGGAAATGGGCCAGGCTGTATCTTTATGATACTCGTGAATTCCAGAGAATTTCAACCTCAGCTTCACCCAGTTCTTTTCTACCAACTCTGGGGCAGGGAAGGACGAATAGGCTGAAGCAAAATAATGGCCTGAGTGTGCCCTGCTCAGCTCCCGACTCCTCACCTTTGCCCTACCCTCAGCTGAACTCAAGCTAACGCCAGACTTAGAGAACAAGCATATTCCTGGCCTGAAGAACTGAAGAAGCCCCACGGCTTGTCATCAGCACCTGTGCTCCTGGTCCACTCTGATCTTCTGCCCTGCTTCTAAACACAAGACTCTTTGGTTGAGTTGTGAACGATAATACCTACCAGCATTAATTGAGCACTAACTGCCTCCCAGGCACTGATGTTTAGTGGACTTTCCCCTGTTGTCCAAAAATTGCATAACCAAAGCCCAAAGTTGAAGCTAAAATTCATGGAGCCTCACAGATGTTGAGTCCAGTCACCTCCTACAGTGCTGAGCGGTGACAGTTCAGAGAACGGACCTGACTGCTCTGTTACCCTGCAACCCTGCATTCACCCTACCACCACAAATATAAGAAGACAGAGAGGAAGTGGTGGAGTTCTTGGGAAGAATGCATGTTCAGGAGCCCTCTGGGCAGAGCTGCTGCTTCCTCTCTCTAAAGCCAACGGAAAGTGGCTTTAAGAGAATCCCTTGGAAGTTTGGAGGTATCTTCAAGGAGAAACTGGGATGTCTCTTCCTGTGTGGGTATCTTCTTGGCCAGCAGATCTGGTGATCTGCCCTTGTGTTTACATGCCTCACCTTGGCACGCCTTGATGCAGCTGAAAGTTGAATCCCAGAAAAACTAAAATTCCAGGAAAAAGCATGAATCAGCTGGGGTGACTGGGAACTGCTGTCAGGACCTGCATTTTAAAGTGAAATGCCCATTGTTTTCTCTTTCCTTCAGCCAGTACGTGCTCCTCCATCTCAGCTCCATGCTTTCTTTGGGGGGTGGGGGGCAGTGGGGAGGAAGGTGAGTTGTACGTGTGTACATACACATCTCTTCATTTAAAATATTTCAACAAAAGGATCTAGTTTCTCAATAAAATTTTCCCCTGAAAAATCCAGTTTTGTTGGCAAAGCTAGAAAGAATATGATCTTTCTTTTCAAACCCTTGTTAGCTACTTATTTTACTGTCTATGATAGAATAGATTAGCTATGAATGACTGAAAATTCCAGAGCAACAGTGGCTTATACAAGATGTAAGATTTACTCTCACATACGGGGTCTGGAAGTTGGTAATTGGGGGTTGATACGGCAACAAGGACCAGACGCAGACATCCTGGGTCCTCCCTGGGCTGCATCCCTCAGCCCGAGGTCCAAGATGGCAGCACCAGGATTCCAGGCAGCAGGACAGAGGAGATGAAGAAAAGAGAACCAGCTGTCTCCCGGAAGCTGGCACCCGACACTTCTGCTTATATCCTATTGGCCAGAACTGAGTCACCTGGCCACATCTAGCTGCAAGGGAGACTGGAGAAGGTGATCTTTATTCTGAACAGTCCTATTTGTCCAGCTACAAATTCTATTACTACGGGCAAAGGAGAGGGTGGCTATTAGAACATGACCAGCAGTTTCTGCCACATCACCATGGCTCCATCGCCTATAGCACACCGCTTGGTGCAGAGGAGAAACTCATTCCTTTGTTATTTATTCAGCCAATCGTTATTGAATAAATGTTTGCTGAATTGAACGGAAGACAAACAGGAGGTAGGGTGGACTTGGGTGAGGATGGCAGAGGACTCAGACCTGCTTCAGAAACTCAGGAGGGATCAGCTAAGAACCCCACCTCCACCCCCCACCTCCCAGAGAGAACTGTCATCTTTCTGCCTACGTCCTCTTGCACCCATGTCAGAAGGTCCTCACCTGGGGTTCAGTGTTGTCCGCACAACGGGGTAGGAGACATAAGGTTGAACCCCGTGCTCTCCAGTCCTTCCCTCTCAAAAGCTCAGTGAGTCTGCAGTTCTCAATGAATCGAGGGCAAGAGACCAAGCCCTGACCAGGGGGGACTCAGAGTCAAAAATGAGAGATCAAAGATAGGGAGGGCTCCTTGGGTCTGGCCTTCCATGTCGTAATCGTCATCCCTCAAAAGGCCCTCTGAAAGCCCGTGGGCACTGGATTCTGCTTTGCCAACCAGCTGGATCTCAACCAACACTGGTGTCCAGCCCAGGGCTAGGAAGAAAGTGGAGAACGAAACTGCAGAACTCTGGCCACGGTGAGGCACCTGTCACTGGACATTACCCCCAAGCCAAAGAAGTGTCAGGCTGCCAATGGCAAGAGACTGCCTGTCAGCAGAAGGTTTCCGCAGGAACTACTGAAAGCGGCCGCATGGGGGTCCATGAGGGACAAACTGTGGGGAGAGGGGAGTAAGACTTCTGCAAAAAGAAGCCTGACTATCTAATCCAGGGAGGTTTTTTTGAGCAAGAATGATGTTTGTATGGGACTATACCAAAAGGTGTCATTATTTGTTCTTCACATGTTTTAGGGACATTGCACAGCAAACGCACCAAAAACATGGAGCTTTTCAAGAAGTCTTGGGGCATTTCCTCATGATTAACAAAATGGTGTAGGGGAAAGAAAAATCAGATGTGGGCATAGACAGACACTACTCTGAATGGTATATAGTAACATTATCTACTTCTCTAGGGACTGGGAGTAACTGGTTTAGTCAATATTTGATAGTTATTGGGGAGAGTTCCTTGAGAGGAAGAAGTTAAGACATTTGGAACTAAAGCATTGGAAGAGCTCCCAGGCTCCTTGGAGGTTTGAAATGAATCAGGTGAGCGTCAGTGGAGAAACAGACCCGGCTGTCAATTTGGGGGAGTAGAAGACATCGTCCCAGGAACTGCGGGGTGATCAGGGCTGCTTGGGGACTCCCCAGACATTGAAACTATGCTTAACCAAGGAATTTTTTAATGGAGAATATACCTGTGGAATATTTGTCCAATCATAGGCCCCGGTGTGCAGACATGGTCACAGCAGCTCTGTACGTTAATATAGAGGAAGTGAGGCCATCTAAGCCCTGCTGACAGGGGTCCAAAAAGCATCCTTCAGTCCTAGGCCAGCCAACAGTTCTCCTTTTGCCAGGATACTAGAATTTCCATCCAACTTCCCCAGCACTTGTGAACCTGGTGAGGGTTTTAATTTTCTATCTGAAAACGTGTGGTTTGAAAAATGTGTGGTGTGTACACTGTCGCAGAACAAATAGAACTGGGATTTATGTTTCACACCTTCCCTGGTTTGTTTGAGTTTTTTCCATATGTCTTCGACAGTCCTATCACATTTCTGACAGTGACATTTTTTTTTTCTTTCTGGGAAGTTGGGGGGAGTCAGGGAGCAGGCCTCCCCGCTCCGCTTTCTCTGCCAAGACTGGCTTGGGAGTACGTGTGTACAATTTATGGACCCACAAATGTATGTCTCTTGTTGAGAGAGTATTTGCACTTATGTGCCCAGAGTGTGGGTGTGTGGAGTGCCAGGCTCCACTGTGTGTGTGTTTGTATGTTAAATGTGGTCATATGTGTTTGGATATTTTCCTTGATGGTGGTGGTGGTGGTAGTGGTAGGTGTGTGTATCTACAACAGAAAAAATTAGCCAATTAGATGTTATTCCACATCAGTGTCATTAATGACCAAACATTTCTCCTTATGGTGTCACGCACTGATATGTACTGGGTCTGCCAGAGGTTGAAAAGATTGGGATTGTTCTCTGAGTCCCAAATTCCATGTGTTTTCAATTAATTTCACATGTGTATTTGCAAATGTGGCACTTCAATTAAACAGGTGAAGAAAATACTCCCAATTATTAATCAAGGTCTATTTCTTCACTTTTTGTGCTGCAGAGTCTTCATCAGGAAATGCTGTTAAATATGACCTCAATCCCAATAGTTTAACTAATTCCTTTTTCATTATTAAAGCACATTTACAACTTTGGAGTCAGGGCGTTTGTGTGGGGTTTTTTTTTCCCGTTAGAAAATTCATCTGTATCCTAGAATCAGCTTGTAGCTCAATGTAAATTCAGTGTAGAATTTAGTCAGTTATTAAGTGGATTTAAGTGGCTGAACCCTGGTGTAATCTGACCAGCAATGCATGAAGGAAAGAGTTGGAGGTGTAAAAAATGTCAAATAGCTTTCTCAGATGCATTAAACTATTAATAAAGATAAAACGATCTTTATGTTTGGGGTTTAGAACATCTCTTTTATGATATCAAGAAGCCACTTTGATTCACGATTCGTTGGCTTCCAGGTCTGGTGTCATTATTCAGAAGGTGTCAGGAAGAAAACGGACACAAATGCCCCGGCAGGGGAAGAGGTGGAAAAAGAATCTGAGTTTAGGACTGCCGGGCCCGCTGGGTTGGCAGGGAGATGTGGCAGTAAAGGCAGCTGCTGATGGTGTCCACGCCCTATGGAGCTCTCTGTAGAGGAGTCCACTTGGTCCTGAGACGTGTCCTGGCCACTGCGCAGAGGGCCAGTCTGAGGGACCGGGGGACAGTATGTGGGGTGTTCTCCATACTCTCCATTTGTCCCCTACCCCACCGGGCCTTCTCTTTCCTCTGCCCTGCCCTGAATCCCAGGAGGTTGGTCTCTGTGGACCACATCACACAGAACCCTGGCCCTCCGGGAGGCACCGACCAGAGCCTGGAGGGAGAGAAGAGTGAATTCATCAGAGCATTCAGCCCAGTTCCCTCCTCGTGTCACCCCAGCTCTTAGAGGCTGCCTTCTAGAGCTACATCGTCCTGCAGCTGCTCTTCTGTGGCTCCTGCTCTTTCTCCAGGTTCTGGCAACAACACTCCCTCCCCCTGCCCCTCAGCCCAGGGTTATGACGGTCCCCACGGAGGCCTTGCCGTCCACGTGAGTCTCCTCGGCCCTGCTCACACCTCTGCAATAGCGTCTCCTCACGAAACGCTCCTCGGCTGACTCTGAGTGGGCCGACCATCTTCTCCTGGGACCTGACTGAGTCAGAGGAGCCTTCCCAATGAGAGCCAGACTCTGACCCTTCCAGAGTGGGTCAGCAGGCTAGGGAGGAGGGGAGCCAGGAAGAAGGAGCCTTTGCAGAACGCGCTTGTTCCGTGAGGCCTCTCCGTCCATCCGAGGCGCCTCAGACATGGCGCTGCTTGTGCCCCGTTTACTCTTCCAACAAACCTGGGTTGGGCAGTTTCCGTGCTGGACTGGCCCAGCCCTCGTGGAGTTTACAGGCTCGTGGGGACACAAACAAACAGACGGATCCCGTGTACTAAGCGCTGTTGTAGGGAGGTTCCGGGCTCTGAGACGCACACAGGAGGAGAGGCCCTGGGCAAAAGGGCCAGGGGGAGGGAAGATCTGCTGGAGGAAGGAATTTCTCAACTGAGAATCTGAAGGATGAGAAAGATGTCTGAGGAAAGGAGCTGGGGGAGGGGGCACAAGGAGAGTGGTGTTCCTGGCAGAGAAAACACACACAAAACCCCAGAGACAAGAGAGAGCTCAGGAATTTGACAACTGCCAGGGGTGCATCAACAAAGGTGGGGGCCCCAAATAAAGCTGGAGCCTGGGCGATGCTCCCCCATCCCCAAGCCCTACCAAGGGGCTCTGCCTTTATTCTGAGGGTCATGAGGGCCTCTGGAGCAGGGCACAGACAGCTAGGTTTGCATTTTGAAAAGGGTCCTCAGTCTACCGGGTGAAGGACAGAAATGACTAGAAGCCGGGGGACTCCACTAGAGGAACTAAGATGAGAAAAGTGGGTCCACATGATCTAATTCGAAACCCCCCTTTCCAGATGGGGATGCGAGACCCAGGGATGGACAGACCTCGTTCAGGTCACACAGGGAGACCGTGGCCCCGCATCCAGGCTGCCGAAATCAGAGCTGGAGGGAGAAGCCAGGGTTTGGAAGGCCCCTCATCCCAGGAGGAAGACCCCTTTGAGAGGGGTTTTGGGGGCAGGCTCTGAGGCCCTGGCCACCCACGTGTCCTTGTCTAGGGGTGGGTGGCCTTTGGACGAGAGGGGCCCTACTCTGGAGGACCTAGACCCTCACCTGGGGCCACCCCAGGCACCTCTGCCCAGCACCAGGGGCTCAGCACAGGTGACTGGCGCTTCCCACCGAAATCATGTGAATATTAAGCTAATCAAAGCCGGGCCTGGGAAGGGATGGGGCTGGGAAGGCGGCCCTAACGAGCAGCCGCGTGTCACTCCCTCCACCCTGCGCATCTTGCGCTGTCCCATTTGTCTGGCTGTAATCTACATTTCAAATGATTACATGGGAAGCTGAAGTGGTAGTGACAAGGATAAACGAAGCTTGTTAAACTAATAGCTGCACTAATGCCCAAATATGTGAACTTCCCGACGCAGGCCGCATCCCAGCCTGGCGGAGCTGTCAGCCCCGCTCCCCCGGGCTCCGCCGCCAGCCGCGGCCACATGATGAATGGCCCTGTCGACCAAACTCATCCGGGGCCCAATTAAACAGGCAGAAATGAACTGGAGCCGTCAGGCAGCCGGGGAGGGGGCGAGAGGGGGAGGGGGGAGGCTGAGCCAGACACGGGGGTGGGGGGGGGGAGTTCAACCTTATACAGACGGGGGAGAAACAGAGAGAGGGAGAGAGAGAGAGAGAGAGAGAGAGAGAGAGAGAGAGAGAGATGGCCACAAAGAGAAGAGACGCCAGGGTGGGAGGGGAGGAGACACACAGAGATGGAGCGAGACAGAGACGCGGAGAGACCAAGAGGGCAGGAACAGACACACAGAGACACGCACACGGAGAGAGGCAGAGGGATGGAGAGACACATGCAGAGACAGCAAGGGAGATACGCCCAGGACAGCGGCACGGCAGGGAGGGCAGAGTACTAGGTGGGGGAGGGGCGGGCGGCGGAGGAAGAGATGGTGAGAAGGAAGTAGGTCCCGGCAAGTCAAGGCAGCTCTGCGGCAGCAGCGGGGAAGTCGTTCTGTCAGAAAATGGTCATTTAATGGTTTGCCGAGCCCGCGACAGATATGTCATCTGAGTCGGCTCGGCGGCAGTCCCAGGGCATTTCATTTATTAATTACCAGCTTCCAGCCGGCTCCTTCCGTCCCCTGCCTCGTGCCCATCAGCAGCTCAGCCCCCGGGCTGGACGCCCCGCAGGCGCCTCGCCCCATTTTCCAGAGGCGACGGCCAAGGCCAGAGTTCAGCGCAGAGCAGGCTCCGGACCCAGGGCTCTGCCCACCCACCAGGGTGGGGGTGGGGGTCCGGCCTTTCCAACCCTGCCTGCCCCCCAGCCTCTCCCCACCCTCGTTGGACCTCCAGGACCAAGGGGGGGGGGGGAGCCAGTGCCACGGAGCCACCCCTGTCCCTGCCCCCTCCACGTAAAGGAAACGGGCCTGGAAGGACACCCTGTTCTTTTCTTTACCACACGTTATACTCTATTTCATAAATATAAGTGTGTGTTGCTTGCATAATAATTTTGTGTCTTTTCTTTTACTTCAACTCATTTTTACAGCCATGTGATCCATTCTTTTCCTCTCTCAGCAGTTCCTAAGCCTTTTAAACATCCTTGTTCTAAGTTTCTTTAAATTCAGACCCAAAGAGCTAGCCTATTTTTAAGGCACCTCTCGGGGTGGCCCCTTGCCCATGAGAAATGCTTCACCCGGAATGTTTAGCAAAACAGGAGCACACATTCACGTACTGTGTTGGTGCAAGCCCACCCCCCCAGCCCCCCCAGCCCCTTCCCTGTGCACCTGCCTGGCCTCCCCTCCCTCTCTCCCCCTCCACCCTCCACCATCCTTCCAAGCTGGGCTGGAGCTGCCACTGAGGAAGGCAAACTGCAGGAGCACCTCCCTGTCCCCAGAGAGTCAGGGACCCTGAGATCAGGAGGCCTCCCAGAGGAAAAAGGGCAGTGAAATCCCTGCTCTAAGCAGAATGTCTGTTCAGAAGTGGTGATTCCAGTTGGAGTCAGACTAACTCTCTCAGAGGCCCAGGGTAGGTAAGATGTTGCTGAGAAAGAGAGAGGGAATCATGGGGTTTGTCTGAACCTCTCATGTCCACTACTATCCCCAAAGTCTCTGGTTGGTCCCCCCCAAATTTCACACACCCCATGTCTACACGTGAACTTACCTCCTTCTCCAAAGCAGCCTCCCTGGGTTCCCATCCCACCAACAGCACTTGCTGCCTCTGTCCTCCTTTTGGGCGCTATCCTACCTCTACCGGGTCACCAAATGCCACTCAGCCAGCCTTCTGGTCTTCCCACCTGTCCATCCCCCCTGTCCATCCCCCCATCGACTCCACATCCATCACCCCCTGGGGTTTAGGCTCCTGCTTGACCTCACTGTCCTCCACACCACATCCTGGGGGCCTTTCTCCAGGGCTAAGCTTCCCCCTTGCCCTTGAGGCTGAATTCCAACTCCTTTTCAGTCTTCAGGGTCCTGCCGTCTTTGCCGCTCATCTCCTGCCCCTGCCCCTTGCTCAATGCTCCAGCCATTCTGACCTTTTCTTTCCTCATATCTCTGATTAGAACACTCTTCGGTACCACTGGGACCTGTAGGGAGACGTCAGAGGCAAATAGTACCCTTGAAGGGTCCAAGGATGAGAGTGAGCCCTGCTTCACGGGACGTGTGTGCAGCGGCTGGAGGAACACTCTGCTGGCTGTTAGGGAGGAGCTCCAGCACGGATCGGGAGTCTCGACTCAGGGACCTTTCAGGACCTTCTAGCCCAGGGTCTCTGTGACTCTGTGAATTGGCTACCTAGAAACCACAGCTGGCAAATGCCCTCTTTGTAGGCCCCTGTCAGTGGAGCCAGGGCCAGGCGCTTCAGGAACACTGAGCTTTAGTTCATTCCTAACCCCACCCAAGCCACACGCTCCAGACTCTTCAGTTCTCAGAGAGAAGCTGGTGGCAGCAGAACTCACATGCTCCCTTTGGGGCATCCTGTGCTTGTGGGAGCAGTGGTTGTCTCCTTGCAATGTGATTTAACTCAGAGAGAGGTGCTCATGCAGGAGGGGCCCAATTCCATGAGCTCTACCAGCGCACATCACCCCTCTCGCTGTAGAGATGGGTATACTGAAAGAGGAAAGGACTTGTCTAAGATTACAGAGTGAGCTGGGGGTTGGCCCAGAGCCAGAGCCCAATCGCCTGACCTCCCTCCAAGGCTCTTCCCTCAAAATAAGAGCCACCAACTCCTCTGCATTAAAACCCCTTGGAGGAGCAACTAGACCTCTGCTGAAAGCAGAACTCCACAGCTTTAATTAATCTTGTCCTATGGAAATTATTGACCATGCTTGTCTTCAAAAGCTCGTTTAACAGCCAAAACATGGAAACAACCTAAATGTCCATTGACAGATGAATGGATAAAGAAGATGTGGTATATACGCACAATGGAATACTACTCAGCCATAAAAAGAATGAAATAATGCCATTCGCAGCAATATAGATGCAACTAGAGATTATCATACTAAGTGAAGTAAGTCAGAAAGAGAAAGACAAATACCATATGATATCACTTATATGTGGAATCTAAAATATGGCACAAATGAAACTATCTACAAAACAAAAACAGGGACTTCCCTGGTGGTCCAGTGCTAAAGAATCTGTCTTCCAACGCAGGGGACACAGATTCCATCCCTGGTCAGGGAACTAAGATTCCACATGCTGTGGGAAAACTAAGCCTGCGGGCCACAACTACAGAGCTCTTGCACTTCAACAAGAGAGCCCGCATACCACAAACTACAGAGCCCACACAATCTGGAGCCCACATGCCACAACTACAGAGCCCACACACTGGAGTCTGTGCACCACAACTAGAGAGAGAAAACCCACATGCCACAACTAGAGAGAAGCCCATGCACCACCACGAAGAGCCTGCATTCCTCAACAAAGACCCCACGTACCACAACTAAGTCCTGAGGCAGCCAAACGTAAATAAATAAAAGAAAAGAAATGAAGAAAATAAATTAAAAAAACAAAAACAAAAAACAATACAGAAACAGACTCACAGACATAGAGAATAGACTTGTGGCTGCCAAGGGGGAGAGGATTGGGGAAGGGAAGGGCTGGGAGTGTGGGATTAGCAGATGTAAATTATTATATATAGGTTGGATAAACAACAAGGTCCTACTGTATAGCACAGGGAACTATGTTCAGTATCCTGTGATAAACCATAATGGAAAAGAATATTTAAAAAGAATGTCTATATTTTTAAAAAAGCCCATTTAAAAATATGTATATAATAATAATAATTATTATTATTCTCTCCTTAAATGATCCAGCCCCCTAGATTTCTAGGATGAATACAAACACTCTCCCATGGGTCACTTGCCTTACAGTAGACAGCCTGAGAAAAGGACCATAATGGCTCTGGGTTATTTTTGTCAACTCAGCTTTGCTTCCATTAGGGCGCTGCTCTCTTCCACTGTGTGTGATTTGGCTGGAGTTGTCAGTCAGTCTCCAGACAGGCCTGACCTATCATAGTATTTCTTCCCTCTGGCAGCAGTGACTGGTCCAAGAGATAGGCATGTGACTTACCAGGGCCAATAAGAGTGCTTCCCTGGGATTTATATACTGACACACAGAAACTCCCTCTTTGTGCTGTAATGTAAGGCTAGAACTTTCAACAGTTCTTTTCTTCACCTGCATAGAGGAAGCCCAACTACAATGGGAGATAATGAGGCCAGTATATAGATGGAAGCAAACTCAAGAGATGGAGAGAGAAAGAGAAACCTGATGGTTTGGTTTAAGCCCTGGACTTAGCCATGCCTGAAGTCAGTGTCATCCCCTATAGGTACCCAGTCTCATAGCTCAATTAATTCTCTTTAGTCTTTATTTTAGACTGAGTGGGGATTCTTTTCCTTGCACTTTAAAGGGTCCTAAAACTAATATATCATACAACCTGTTTCATGCAATAGCACACACACAGAGAGCCCTCTGCTCTGGGCCACTTTGGGTACAGTGCTCACACACACATTTTCTTGCCACTAAGGAAGAAAGTGCCAGCTGCAGGACCTTGTGTCCCTTACTCCCTGCCTCTCTTGCATATGTGGTTTCTCCTCGTGGGAAGAAGAGAACTGACCACTGAAACCCCTCTCTGAGCTCCAGGAGGCCAGAAGCTCTGAGATGCTTCCTGGTTACATACAGAGCTATCTCCAGGGAGGATGAAGGAGCCCCTCTCACCCAAGTTTTCTGATCACATCACTCTCCTATTCCAAAACCTTCAGTGACTCTCTGCCACCAGTGGGGGAAGTCCAAATTCCTTAGCCTGGCATTCAAAGCTCTTCACAGTCTGCCCTAGATTCCTCATCCTCTACTCTTTTCTAACTCTGGGTCCTTGTTTGTACTATTTCACCTCCTTCCTCTAGAATATCCACCTGTAAGAGTCCTTTCTGCCCTTCTAGGTCCAGCCCAAGCACCATCTCTTATAGACAGCCTTCTTCATTCCCCTAGTAACAATGAAACTTGTTCTGGGACCTCCTCTAACATGTCACCTGCCTCTCATTTGTGGCCTATCATATAGTCTTTCTCACATTAAATGTATTGTTTCTCCTGCCTGATTTGTTCCCTTCTCCCATACCACCCCCAGACCAAGTAACTCTTAATTCACCCTTTAGGTCTAAACTCTGAGGTCACTTAGTCAGAGAAAACTTCCTTGGCTGCGTCTCACTGACAAATTCTGTTCCCCTTGGTTTTCTGTGCTCACAGGACTCTAAAATCTCCATCAACAGTGTTTATCATAATTTATAATAAAATATTTAGTACTGTAATTAATTGGTTAATGCCTGTATCCCCCTATTAGAACATATGCTCCTATGAGAGCCATGGCTTTGTTTTGTAGCTAGGATAGTACCTAGAACATCAGTTGATGTCAGTGGAATTAGTATTAGTAGAATCAATGACTGAATGGATGAATGAATGAATGAATGGATGAATGTCTCCTCTAGCCCCCTACTAACTAGGAGCTCACTGGGATCAGGGACTATGTCAGTAATCTTTGCACCCCTCATAGCTCCTAACATTTGGTCAACACTAAGTGGCATGTGGACATGAATTTAACAATCAGCAGATGCATAGTTTATGGGAGTTCCTGGACTCTACACATAGCTATGCGTAAGCCAGGAACCTAGGGTCTCAATACAAGCTGGGCCAAGAATTAAAAAATATTAATACCCACAGAGAATATTCTCTAATCCAGGCATACTAGGGTTGCAGAAATGACTAAAACAAGGCCCCCTGCCCTTGGGGAACATATAGTACAGTTGTCCTGGGTGAGTTGTTCTGACCCATCACCTCTCCAATGGGGTATGACATTGTTCCCAAGTTTTATTGCTACAAGATGGGCTTACTCAACTTCTCAGTAAACAAACAGCATTACACAAGTGTCATGCACACACATGCAAATCCAGAGTAGACAATAACCCCCAGCATGTGTTTTATGGGATGGCCAAGGGAAAGCAAGCCAGGAGCCAGCTTTAAAAACAATATTTATTTATTACAATTGGCATAGCAATGGAGAAAATTGCCACTTAGACAGGATTTTACATTTTGCAAAGCATTTTGTAATCAGCACAATTTCTCCCAACAATTCCCAAGGACAAGTTGTTTTTGTCACTCCCATTTGTAGGCAATGAGAAGATAGTGGGGGGAAGTGATGGAAAATGCTGTGCTTCTACTTTACAAAGCACAAGCTGAAAGAAGAACTCCGGCTTAACTGAATCAAGCAAACACTTTGTTTGAATGTCTACTATGTGCTGGGCACAGGGTATCTGTTTATACACAAGACCTGAGTAAGATTCTGAGCTCTGGCTCACTGCTGGTTTCCCTGGGGATATACAGGCTTTGTCTCATTGAGAGAAGAAAAACAATATGTTCTCTTACATTGCCTCCACCTATCATTTTACTTAGCCATCTCTCTTTTTAAACTTCATGCAAGTTGTATTAATCAGGATAGGCTAGATAATGCTGCAGTAACAAATGATCCTCAAACCTCAGTGCCTTAAAAACAACAAAACTTTATTTCTACCTCAAGCCATATGTCCATTGTGGGTCAGCAATGGGGGTTCTGCTCATTGTAGACATTCAGATATAGGGGAGATGGAGTAACTTTCATCTTAAACATCATTGATTAATGTTTGAGGAAATTGGTTAATGCTAGAAGAAAAAGAGAGTTTTGGAGACTCTTGCCTCAGTAGTAGTAGTTCAATGTCCCAGTGAAGAAGTGATGCATATCATTTCAGCACTCACTTATTGGCTGAAACCAGTCACACGGCCCCACCTAACCATAAGGTATCTAGGAAGTACAAAGCCACCTTGTGCTCAGAAGGTGAGAGGACCAAAAGTACTTGGCAAACAGCACTAATAACTACTATGTAAGTTAAATTTCATTCCATGCCAAGAATAAGAAAAAATAAATCCAACTTTTTGAGTTTCTTCTTAGGTCTGGAAAAATACCAACTCTGTGGCTAGAAGGGATTTTTACAACTGGTTATTTGTACTTCTTACGAAGAAAGGCAAAACAAAAAACAAAAAACAAAAAAACAACCACATCAAAAAACAAAAAACTTGAGGCCTGTGCAAAGACTGACTTTTACCAAAATCAAGATGCATAGAAGAGAAAATTCTAGCTAGTGCAATAAGACAAGAAAAATAAATAAAAGGCATATAGATTGCAAAGGAAGAACTAAAATCATCTTTATTTGTAAATGACATGACTGTGTATATGAAGATCCTAAAGAATCTACAAAGAAAAAAAAATACTAGAATTAGCAAAAGAATTTAGGATATACATAAAAATCAATTGTACATCTATACATTAGAAGTGAACAACTAGAAAATGATATTAAAAATAAACATAATTTACAATAGCATTTAAAAATGTCAAACACTTAAGGATAAATTTAATAAAACATGTGAAAGTCTTCTACACTAAAACTATAAAACTATAAACTATAAACCAATGCTGAAAGAAATTAAGAAAACCTAAATAAATTGAGTAAATTAAAACTTGAATGAAAAATCATGGATTAGAAGACAATAGGATTATTATTATTGATACAATGTCAATTTCCTTCAATTGAGCTAAAGATCCAATGTATCCCAATCAAGATGATTCTGAATTTTATTTGGAAAGGCAAAGGACTAACAATAGCCAAAACAATCTTGAAAATGAGTTACAAAATAAAAAGACTCCTACCAGATATTGTCTTATTATGAAAGTATAAAAATCAAAACAGTGTGATTTTGGTAAAAGTATAAACAAATAAATTTTGGAACAGAATAGAGGGTCCAGACATACGTCAACACATATACGGTCACTTGAGGAAAGGAAAATGTCTCTGACAAGTAGTGCTGGAACAACTGCACATCCATATGAAAAACAAAGAACATTGATCCCATCTCACACCATACATAAAAGTAAATTCTAAATGGATTATAAACTTCAAGTAAAAATGAAAACAGAAAAACATAGGAGAATATCTTTAAGACCAAAGATTTCTTAGAAAGGACACAGAAAACATAAAGCATTAAAAAATGAGAAAATGAACTTGATCGAAATTAAAACTTATGTTCATCAAAAAACTGCCATCAAGAAAATAGGTAAGCCACAGAATGGAGAGAAGATATTCACAACACACTTACCTGATAAAAGACTATATTCAGAATATATAAACTCTTATAACCCAATAATAAAGACAAGCAGCACAATTAAAAAAAAAATAGACAAGACCTGAGTGGACACTTCACAAAAGAAGATATACAAATGGCTAACGAGTACTTGAAAAGTCACTTAACATCATTAGTCATCAGGAAGATACAAATCAAAATCACAATGAGATATTACTATACACTGTCTAGGATGGCTAAAATGCTAAAGGCTGACAACAGTCTCCAGATGTTGGAGATGTACAGCAACTGTAACTCACATAGTCTGGAGTGTAATATAGTACAACCACTCTTGAAAACTATTTTTGCAATTTCTCCAAAAGGTAAACATACATGCACCCAGTGACCTATGGTATTCATCCAAGAGAAATTAAAACATATGTCTATAAAAAGGCTAGGTCAAGAATTGTCATAGACATTTTATAATAGTTAAAAACTAGAAACAACCTAGATGTCTATTAACAGGAGAATGAATTAGTAAGCTGGGGTATAGCCATACAGTGGAATACCACTCAGTAAGACAAAGAAACAAACTACATATACATACAACAACATGGATGAATCTCAAAAATACTATGATGAAGGACAGAAGCCAGACACAAAGCATATAATATGTGATTCCATTTATTCTAGAATAAGCAAAACTATGTTAACAGAACTCAAATGAATGCTTGCTTTGTGGGGAGAGGGGTTGCCTAGAAGTGTTTTTCTTGATATGCATATTCATGAAGACTGATGGCATGGTACACTTAAGATCTGAGCTGTTCACTCTGTATGCAAATTATACCTCATGGGTCAGCCCTGATCTGCAAGGAAAGCTGGGAAATGTTGTTTTCCTGATGCTCAAAATAAAATCAAGATTCTGTCACTAAGTAAAGGGGAGAGTGAAAATTGAGCAGGAAGTGCACACACACACATAGACTTACATACGATGTGCCAGACCTGTTCTCAGGGCATCATATATAAGCTCATTGAATCGTCACAATGACCATTATCATCCCAGTTTTGCAGATGAGAGACCTCTGCTACAGAGGGCATTGAAGCTCAGTGGCATATGGAGACTGGATGAAGGAATCAGAGGTGTTTAATCTGGAGAACAAAAAATTAAGTAGACCCAAGAGTTGATTACAAATTCCTAAAGATCACAGGGAAAGGGGATCAGAGTTCTTCTGAGTGGCCCCAAAGGGTGAGGCTAAGACCAATGGGAAGAAGACACAGTGTCAGGGTCTACTTCCACAAGAGGAAAAAATGTTCTAAGCACAGCCACTCTTTCCTCAGATACACCCCACCCCCTGCATGAGTCCAGTGAAGGAGAGATGGCTGATTGCATCCCCATTCCACAGACTGGGAGATTGAGGCTGGGGGAGGTTACCTGACTCATCACACACAGTGACAGAGCCAGGGCAAGAGCCCAGTGCTCTTGCTTGTTCACTCTGTCCCCAATGAGTAGCATCTGAGAGGCAGTATGGTCCAGTGGGTAAGTGTGGAGCCTCTGGGGTCACATAGACCTGGGTTACTGTCTTCACCGCTAAAAAGCTGGGTGGCTCTGGGTTGGTGAAACTTTCTGGAATTTAGTTTTCTCATCTGTAAAATGGCAATGATAATCATAGTAGCTATCTCATCAGATTGATGTGAGAACTAATTGAGGGAATACATGTGAAACAGCACAGCATTTGGCACAAAATAAATGCTCAGTAAACAGTGGTTATTATTTTTCGCTCTGGAGACCCAATCGGTGGCACAGTACCCAGTACCAAGGGCTTGACACAAACGTAATTTCACATCTTGCAAGATGGAAAACATCTGGATCTTGTGCAATGTTTGCCACAGCAAGGAGGACTGGAGGCCTAATTAAAATTGCTACTCTGTTTGCATTATCAAATGTCAGGGTTTTTTTTTTTTTTTTTCTTCCCACAGAGCAAAGATTTTTCTTATCAAAAATCTATTCACTAAAATGCTAATGATCACCAGTGATTAGAAACTGCTGCTCAAATTTTGAAAGTTCCCAGTGGGCCTCTCAGACATGGCTTGTAACTTGTCAGTTGAAGAAATGTTCTCAACAAATCAAACTTTGCTGTATATGTTTTAAAAAAAAAAGATTTTATTTCCTTAACGCTTCACTGTACGGGTCCAGGAGGGACTTTTGAGTTAAGTGACAGAGACCACATTATTAGTTGTGGAGTCAGTTCTAATAGAAGTCTCTCAAGGCAAGATATTCTCAGATAGGCCCCCAAACTGCTTACAAAAGTCTGTCAAGCTTATCTTAATTTCAATAAGCACTTAGTTTGCCAAAGAGAAGCACAGCAAGCAATTTGCTTATATTATCTTCTTTTTGTCCTTTGTTTTCTTCCTCTTCTGCCTTCTCCAGAAGGAAGCGTTGACAAGGCTGTGGGCTTCAACAGGCAGCCAAGGATCCCAGTGTCACTGGCTGCCTCTGTGGTCCGACCCGGCTGGGTCCTGGGGCCTCCGGAGCTGGCTGCCCTCAGCCCCAGCAGAGCCAGCAGGTCGACAGCGCGATGGGGGGGTTCCTTCCCTCTAGGCTGCCTTGCCACATGTGGGCATGGTCGGACACTGTGGGCCTTGCTTCTCACAGTACCCTGCACACGGCTCTCCTGGCCTCTTGGCCTCTCTAGGTTCGGGCAGTTTCCAGGGTATGCGTGGTGTTTTACAGGGTATAGACTGGGCTGTGCGGAGCAGTCACTGTAGGTACATGAGAGGTTTGGTATTCATTCACCCAGCAACAGTGTTGAAGTCAGAGGCACATGGTTATGAGCAGTGTTTTGATCATGGATTCAATCCAAACAGCCCCGGGTTTAATCTTGGCTCCCCTACTCTCTTACTTATTCAACAAATATGTATTGAGCACCTATCATGTGCCAGGCACCGTGCTGGAAGCTGGCGATAGGGCAGTGAACCAAACAGACATTGTCCTTGTTCTCCTAAACCTTACGATTCGGTGGAGGAGACAATAAGAAATTAGGCAGATAAATAAATTAAGCAATTACAGACTCTGATTAGTGTTTCAAAGTAAATAAACAGACTTATGGTTGATAGACAAAGTCTGGTTCCTGGACCAACAGCATAGGCATCACCTGGAAACCTGTTAGAAATGCAGAATCTCAGGCCCCATTCCAGATGTACTGACTCAGAACCTCTGGAATGGGGTCCAACAACCTGTGTCTAAAGCCCTCCAGGTGATGCAGATGTAGAGAATGGACTTGAGGACACGGGCCTGGGGTGGGGGGCGAAGGGGAAGCTGGGATGAAGTGAGAGAGTAGCATAGACATATATACACTACCAAATGTTAAACAGATAGCTAGTGGGAAGTTGCTGTATAACAAAGGGAGATCAACTCGATGATGGGTGATGCTTTAGAGGGCCGGGACAGGCAGGGCGGGAGGGAGTCACGGGAGGGAGGGGATATGGGGATATATGTATAAATACAGCTGATTCACTTTGGTGTACCTCAAAAACTGGCACAAGAGTATAAAGCAATTATATTCCAATAAAGAGCTTAAAAAAATAAATAAAGCCCTCCAGGCGACTCTGATCCACTCTCAAGTTTGAAGACTTGGATTTAGAACGATGGGGTAAGGGAGAAGCCTCTTGACTGAGGGTTGTCAAGAGGCTGGTCTGTGGAAGTGATGCTCAAGGCTCAGGCCATAAGGATGAGGAGAATCCATGTGAGGAGCCAGAGGAAAAGTATCCTTGGCTGTGTGCATTTGGGCCTCAGTTTTCTTATCTGTGACTTGGGAGTTACAATAGTTCTACCACCATGCAGTCGTGAAGAGGATTCAGTGGGTAGAGGTTCAGCACAGACTTTGCCAAAATGTAAATTCACCATCAGTGATGACTTTTATCATGTAGAGTGTGACACCACCAGGTCCCAGGTCTTGGGCCTCCACCACTAAGAAGGTGGCAAGAAGGCTTCTTAGAAGCTGCAGGCAGGGCCAGGTCCCATCCCCCCAGGGTCTGCTTTGAAGCGGCAATAGAGTCAAGGCCACAGGTGGCAGACACAAAGCTTCCAGGGGTCTGCACTCCAGGGGAAGCCTGGGCAGCTCTCACCTACGACCGTGTCCCTTGCCCGCTCAACTTTTTTCTATTTGCAAGAATTAACTCCAAAGTATTGATAGTAGGGCTTCTGTGCACTTAAGCCGTGCAGATCCTAGTAGATCTTCCCAACAAGATGAAGCAGGACACTTGGTTGAAAATCAGAGAAGTCCCCTCGTCCAGCCAGACAGCAGCTGTATCTCAGACCTCGCCTGCGCCTACTAGGGCACAGTTGCTGATGTTGGGAGCTTGGGACCTCATTGAGGCCTATGACACATACGCCGCTGCTGGAAATACCAGGTAGAAAACGCTATCAGGGAGGTGTTGGGCGTTCAGGGGACAGAGAGATTGATTCCTGCCGGGGGGTTGGGGACATCTTCTTGGATGTACCTTCCCTTGGGGACATCCATCATTTCTTGCAGGAGCTTCCAAGTCTGAAGAGATTATTATTCCCTCCTGTACCACTTTGCTCTTGGGACTGTAAATCAAAACTTCCACCTCAGAGAACTCCTCAATTCTCGAGCAGAGGAGAGAGAGAGACTCAAAGTTGGTTTAACCTCCCCGACAGCCTGTTTGACGGAGATGTTTGAGGGCTCCTGCCATGTTTTAGAACTGGGAGGTCGTTAGGGAGTATCTAGAGCAGTTGTCCCATCTCTAGTTGTTCCTCATCTAGAGATGAGGAACTGAGTCCAGAGGAGGAAGGGCCATTGCCAAGGCTACACCTTGAGTCAGGGCAGCGCTGGGACTGGCATGCTGGCCCTGTGCCCTCTAGCCCTCTGCGGGTAAGCGCTGAGGAGGGAGGAGGTTTTCCTACAAGCACGGGTCTGGACCTGCTACCAGGAGCTCCTGGGACTCCAGGGCTGGGTTCTTCTCGCTCATCACTTACCACCAATTTCTTGTCCTTACATGCAGAACCTATGCCCCCACTCCAACCTGGAACTGCCTCCTGCCCCAGGGGACACAGACCAAAGCCCGAAAGCGGAGGTGGGGGCCACACCTCATCGACATGGTTCCTCCTACGTTTACCCTGTTTCGTAGCCTGTGACCAATTCCTCCCCCTCGCCCTGGGCTTTGGCCTCAAGGGTCTGGTCCTTTTTCGGGGTCACTGCAGTTTCTGCTGCCAGCTTCTCTCCTCCCTCCAGACTCCCAAGCTCGTCCGCCCTGCATTCCTGTCCGTCTCCCCGCCCATCGCTCCTGCTCACCAGCCAGGTCCTGGCCCCTGCCTGGCTCTCCCGGCCCAACGAACAAGTGACCGCCCACCCTCCTCTCTCCCCCACCTCCAACAGCTTCTCATCCTCTAGTGGCTACACCAAGAAGAATAAAACCCTACAGAGCATCAAGAAGAACTACCAAACTCAGCATTGCTGTAAAAGTCAGGTAAATGAATAAAGCTAGAAATGAAAAACATAAAAATGCAGGTTTGACTGATGTAAATTACCCTACTCAGAGTCCATGCAGTGAACTTAGGTTAACTGATCACCCAGGTAACAACCATTATTGCATCATTATGACGTGTCAGAGTAGCTTCCCTGTGCGTTTAATTTGATGACACCACTGAGCTCTGGTACAGTATCTTGGGCCTTCACATTTGCCACTCATGTAGCTTTGTCATCTGCTCCTAATTTTAAGTAGGGAGAGGAGATATTCGTTTAAAAACGTTTTGCCATACTCAGATGTCGTGACAGTTGTTGTGTTCCTAAAATCATCACATCAAAGGATCACAGAGGCCATCTAAGTCAGCCTCAAGCCCAAGGAAGGAATTGTCCCCACAGCTCCCTGGGAGAGGTCATCTGTCTATTCTTGAAGAGTTCTGGTGATGGGAGCTTACTGCCTACGAGGTACTCTGTTCCAATTCTTTAAAACACATTAGTCGAGGGAAGTTCTTTCTTAGATGGAGTCCAAATCTGCCTCTTTGTGGCTTATACCATTGGTCCTGGTTCTACTGACCTACAAGCTAGTGAAAAGCCTTCCTATCATCATCTTCCCCATGCCAGTCCCTACAGTAGTTAAGGGCATCGAGACTGCTAGACCCTAAGAGACAGTATGGTAGAGTGGTGAGGAGCCTGACTAGCTGATTTCAATGCTGATTCTAGCACCTCTTGGCTATGGTTATGCAGAGAGAGTCACGTAATCTCTCTATACCTCAGTTACCTCAACTGTAAAATGGGGATAATAGTACCTATTCTCACAGGGCTATTGAGAGGACTAATGAATTAATACGTGGGAGGCATTTAGGACAGTGCCTGGCACATAATAAGCTCCATGTGCATGTTAGCTACCATTATTTTCTTAGTCTCCATTTATTCAAACAAAATACTCTCCATTTATTCACCACTTTCCCCTGAAAGGTTAGTAAAGACTCCTTCACATGGAAACAAGTGAGAGTCCTGTGAGTTTCTCAGATCAGGTGCAAGAAAGAGTAGAGGGTTATTATGAAAACTGAGTTATTTCAAGTTAAGTGCGGAGTGCAGTTGCTTAGCACATAGGCCTAATAAATATTTGCAATTATGGTTATTGGTTATTCAACTATTCGGAAAGAGAGAAGAGAGATCATTGGATGATACACGTCTCAAATCTAACTGACTTTTGAATAACTTGTATGTGTACCTAAGTGAAATGTCTTAAATAAAGATTAGGTATGTGTGCAGAAAACCGCTCTAATTACTCAGCTCATGCAGACACATTCCCGTCTTCGGAGACTCACAAAGTCTCAGTTACCATTTCCCCCAGGTATCGCGCTTCATGGTGATGAATGGGAACTGATTCTTGGAATAGAAACACTATTTCCATGGGGCCTCGAAGGCAGCAGCAAAGGCATTAGGTCGGTGCTTGAAACGCACGGTCTTGGAGAGGAGGTCTGAGGCTGCCTCGGAGAACACCCAGTTCAGCCCTGAGATTCATAGAGGCGGGAAAGTCTTTCTCAAGCAGGAGTTCCAGGAGCACCAGGGACTCCCAGGGTCCCAAGCAAGGCAGAAGCTCCAGCTCCAGCTGTTGCAGGCACAGCGGCTTTTCCTGGGCAAATGGACCGTGCTGCCTAGGGAACTTCAAAAGCGACAAATGCTTTCTTTATTTCCCTTTTGGCCCACATCTTTTTTTTTTTTCCTGGCTCTCACTGTCTGAGTGCGACTAGACCTTGGTGTGCATTCTCTCATTAGACTCACAATGTCCACCTGAGGTTGGTAGCTTCGTTCCATTTTACAGGTAAGAAAATTGAGACTCACTGTATAAACTGTTCACCACTATTCCGATTCTCACTTCCCCACACCCTGTGAAGATAGTCACAGCCAGACAAGCTCTGGCCAATGAAACGAGAGTGGAAGTGAGGTGGCCTATTTTAAGTGTCACTGTGCTCTCTCCATGGGGCCTTAGTCATTGCAGAAGCCGTGATGAAAAGAAGGCGGTTTCTGGAGTTACAATGATTACTTCTGATGAAAGTAGCATGAGCAGGAGAGAAACCTCTGCCACTTACAGCCACTTAGATTCCAGAGCTGTGTGTCTCTGCAGCATTCCCTAGACTATCCCGACTGATACAGAAAGGTTAAATAATGTGCTCACAGTCACACAGCCTTGGAGTTGGAACAGGAAGCCAGGTCTGTCTGATTTCAAAGCTTGTGCTCCAGCCCCTTTCTTCCCATCTCCCTGCTTCTGCCTCACTGCCTCCCCATCCCAGCCTGCAGGTTGGATAACTGCAGTCCAAGGGTAAACTGGAGCTCAGTTATCCAACCACTCCACTCTGACTGGCAGGAAGTACTTCCCTGACCTCTGGAAATTCTCCCGGGTTCCCCATGGGGATTTTGTTGTTGTTGTTTTGTTTTGTTTAGTTTCAAAGATAGCCTAGGCCCCAAGGTTGAGGGAAGCAGTGAATGGAGACACCTCTCTTATAGTTCCCTCCCCCTGAAACTCCAACCTCACTGGGCTCCTCACTTTATGAAATCCATTTCATGTCTCCCCATTGCCCTCAGCGGGGGCCTGGCACAGGAGGCCACCATGAGCCAGTCCCTGCTTCCTTTCCAGTTTTTACTCCTGTCTTTCCTTTGCATGAGAGCCTGGAGCTGGCCACCATCCGTAAGCAAGCTTATCCCCTCGACTTCCCAGGCACAAGTGTGCAAGAATCCCCTCCTGCCTGAGCCCTTCCATTTTCTTCAGCCAGTCACACACATGTACATGCGCACACATGAGCACGTGCCCCCGCCACGCACGTGCGTATCAGCTGCCCCACCTCCACTCCCCAGCCCTCATACACTCCCCCGCCCCAATCACTGCACGCGTTGCTCTGCATCTTCCTTTTCTGTGCGGGCTCTGTCTCCCCCTAGACTGAGGCTCTCAGGGCAGGGACCACATCCGACTTCTGTCTGCATCCCTGGAGACCCCACAAGGCCAGACCCAGGGTGGGGGCTCCTGACATTGCAGAAGAGGATGCTTAAATGGCAGCTACCCGAAGCCTGAGTGTCCACAGGGGACCAAAAAGGGCACTTTGCACTGTCCCCTCCACCTCCCTTGAACAAGATCCAGCTGAAACAAACAAAAACAAACAAAACGTGCTCTTTTCTCTAAGCCCCAGACTGGTTCTCCCTCGGCGCTATGCTTTCAAACATCATCTGCTTTCCTACTCCAAGGTCTATCTATCATGTTCGCCAGAATCTGTCCCCGCGGGCCTGTGGCATGAGAATCGTCAACATTTAACACAATCAGAGCTTGTTCCGTCGTGGGGAGGTGGGGGCGGGAGGCTGGTAGGGCTGAGCCTGGCTTGTCTTCTCGACTGAGCACAAACGCTTACAGACGGAATTCTCCCATGAGACCCTCCTCCTCTTCCCCCTTTCCTATTTGCCTTTTATCAACGAGGTAGGGCAGGACCGACACAAACCTTGGCCCCATTCGAGGGCTCACCTCTCTCACCCTGGCCATCTATCTCAGCCTCATTTAAGTGTTCTTACCTACCTGTCACTCCACAGCAGTCACTGGTCAGGGAGGGGGGAGTATAGGTCATTTATACTTCTTCGTGCCTTTACTAGCAACTGTTGTACCTGAACATTCAATTTATATAAGAGCAGCTCATGGTGGAAAATCCTAACTTAAAGAATCCCCGTGGAACTTCAGGCAGAATGGCATGCATGGAAGAGGGGAGAGACAGGAGAAAGAAGATGGCAAAGGGATCTGTAAAGTTGTAAATGATGTCTATGTTTAGAATCTCCTTTCCTTTAAGTTTCTAGCATCAAAACTTTACTTACAGGCTAGGGCAGGAGTGACAAGGTGAGTGTTGGAGATCCTGTTCTAGATTCCTCTGCGGCGACGTCCATGTCTAAAGAAAGGCTATTTCTGTGCTCAATTGTGGCCAGGGGCATGCTCAAGGCAATTCAGATTAAGTGTTTTGAAACAGAGGTAAGAAGGAAGGATCGAGAGAAAAAGTAGCTGCTTCCTGGAATTCCCTTCCATCTGCTCTTTGTCTTTCCTGGGTGGACTTACCCCTGTTCTGCTTCTGTGTTATTCCCACACCATTGAGCTGTGGACCAGGGTAGCCATCGATGTCCTTGTTGACCCTCTGTAAATGTCCCCCAACTCGGAGCTGATACACCTTCTTAAAGCTGCCCCTTGCAGGTGCCTGATTTGGGAGCGCAGAAAACGAGCACGGCAGTGATTAAGCATGAACTATTCCCAACTCACCGCAAAACAACCAAGTTCCAGTCATCCGGCTCCAGGCAGCAATGAAGCCCCTGGGCCTTTGAGAGAGGGTGGCTCCCCCAAACCACATGGTAATAGGCTGACTGATTGAGCTGAATTTATTTTTCCTCCTGAATACAGAGACAAGTGCTTACAAATTGAATGAAATTGATGCAAGTGAAGTTATTCAATTTCCAGTGGCCTCACTCCAAGCATTTAGCATGCGCCTCACAGTTAACAGCAAATAATATTTGTTTTCTCCCTGCACAAGTGTAAAAGCGTTTCCTGCACTCTGAAAGCCCCGCTTTTGGGTATTTGCATTGATTTCCATTTCTGTAAGAGCTGGCAGAGGCATTACTGGCCCTGATGCTGGGCAGTTGGCTAATGTTCCCGAGTGTTTACTGTGTGGCAGGAATCTTTACATGTGTGATCTCTTTTAATCCCCGAGAGAATCCCCAAGGGCCATCTTACCCCCCCTTCGCAGATGAGGAAACTGAGACTCAGAGAGGTGAAATGGCTTGCCCGAGGACACACAGCCAGTCAGTGGTGGACCTTTCTCCAAAGCCATGCCCTCTCCTAAGGCCCCTGTCACCCATGAGACCACAGGTCAGAGAAGGGTGTTAGCCAGCTCCAACTTGAACTGATGGCGAGTCGGCAAAGCCCAGCTCAGGCTCTGGCAGGAAACATTTATGAAGGAATAGATTGAGTGAATTGCCACCACTTAGGACAAGGCTCCCGTCTCCTCCCCCACGCTCCATTATTCTGCCTCTCTGACCTTGTTCTCAGAGCCCTGGACCCAGGGCACCCTTGCAAGTCACATCCCTCACCCCACAGCCGCATGTGGTTACGCAGCACATGGGACCCAAACATGAGCAGTCCCACGAGGAGGAAAGCTCAGAAGGAATATCTTCACTCCTTGGAGAGCTCGTTTCTGCATGTGCTCAATGGCAGTGCCCAACCGTGACCGTCCAGTGAGCGTGGCAGCGTTTCCCAGCTCTGGCATCTCCTCCGGTCGTGACCTTGACCATCCTCTCAACAGCGTCAGGTGGCAGGCTAGGAAGGAGTCCCATTTGAACAAAGGGGGATCCAGACTCAAAGAAGGAGATCGCAGCAGAACGGGGGTCAGGTTTGCTGCTGCCCAGCCCGTGGATCATTCCTCTGCCCCCGACTCGCCTTCTTTTCTGACCACCAAAATCACGGAGACTCACTCACCCTAGGCCCTGGTTTACATGAATAGGAAAGAGGGTTTGTTTTGCATGAATAGGAAAGAGTATATGATTGATTAGTAATGTCTGCCATGAGCAAAGGTAAGAGTGATGCCAGAGGTGAAGTACAATTCTGGATCCTTCCCTCAGCTAACGTGACTTTTTCTTCTTCAAAACAAAACAGTTTTGAAATTACTTCCGTCTTCCTGTCTCCAGAGCGATAAAAATTTCTGACCTAATGGCCAGAACTTGGGAAATTTTACCTTAATGCTACCTGGGAAGGAAGGGTTTGATAAACAATTTAACACAGACTTCAAGATTGCAAGGGGAGTGTTTAATTTGCTCAAGAGACACACTGTCCTCAAGGACTCTAGTCCATTAGCTTTTGTCCAACTAATGACAAGTGAGTTTTCTATATTCATTAAAGCAGACTTGGGGATTTGGCTTGAGGGGCAGTGAACTGGAGAGGAAATAGCACGGGACTCAAGAGAAATGTTCTTGATTACTTGCTGTACGTTTTGAAAAAGAAAAAATGGTGTTTTCTAAAATCCTTTTAAGTCAGGCTTTCCCTGGATACAGCCAGGTGTACCTTCCAGCGGAAACCCGAGGAATGCCCAAAGGAGCACTCAGGTCAGCTCAAGCTAGCTCTGGTCTTTCCACCAGCCACTGCCCGTCTGCTCCCACGGGGCTGTGCTGGCAGAGACAGAGACGGGAGAGGCCCCGCTGCCCTCAGAGGCTCACAATCTAAGGGACACCTGCAGCTGACAGCAGCGAGGGCAGCACCTGTGGGTCACTGTCGCCGAGGCTCTGAGCTTCTCCTGCCCTGGCTTCAGAACTCAGCTGGTCTCAGCACGACATTCACAGGGCTGCTGCTAGGTGCCAGGAGTCTGGAAAAAAGCAGAAGGTCTCACTGGCCTGCCCCTGCTCTGCCCCTGCATTTTGGTTTCAGCCACCCCATGAGTGATGGAATATGGGCTGCTGCCGGGTCCCCTGCTGGGAATCATTCCCCACAGGCCACAGAATAAGGTCAGAAGGCTTTTGAAGTGGCTGCTAGTCAAATGGCATCCCTGGGTCAATTAGGAAAGAGCCCTGTACTGACAGGAGACAGATGGCTCACTCAACATGGGTGATTGGAGACAGTTTAGTGAAAAGATGGTTTACCAAGGTGAGGTCAGAATTAAGAAAAACCAGCAAAAGATGGTGACACACTCTAACAACAGAGGGGAGCCATTACCACCCATAGGCCTGAAGGGACATCAGGAGAAAGCAGTTATGGAAACCCCACCTGAGCCACGTCTGTGGTAAGGGGAACCGCAGAAGAGTGGGGGACCTTGTTAGAGGGTCACAGCCACGGCCAAGCCAATGAGGAGAGAAAAGAGGGAATAAGCAGTCCACCTCTCTCTCCATCAGCCCGCCCGTCTCCTCCTGGTATCTCCCATTGGCTAAACAGGAAGCCAGAGACTAGGAAGCCTGGTGGATGCAGGCCAAGGAGGTAGGTCTTCCAGGGCATGGGGAGGGGGTGGGGGGGAAGAGCAGGGGGCAAACAGAGATGGCCAGCAAGTACCCCTTTCTCCAGACTTTTGCTGTCATCTGCCAGGACGTCATGATAAACGTTCTAATCTATGATTACGATATGGATGGCAGCCCTGCAGGTTGATCTGTGGTAGCCCTGCTGTAGTCAGCCCTGATCTCAGGTCTTGCCTTTCCCAACACACAGCCCATACTCTGGCTCGCGGTACACCCTGAACAGATGTCTTGACTCTCCAGCATTTGCCCACATGGCTCCCCCCTCTGCAATTCCCTCCCCATCTTCAGATACATCTAATGTAGAAAGCACAAGGAGGACTTCCCTGGTGGCGCAGTGGTTTAAGAATCTGCCTCCCAATTGCAGGGGACACGGGTTCGATCCCTGGTCCAGGAAGATCCCACATGCTGCGGAGCAACGAAGCCCATGTGCCACAACTACTGAGCCTGTGCTCTAGAGGCTGCGAGTTACAACTACTGAAGCCCACACGCCTAGAGCCCATGCTCTGCAACAAGAGAAGCCACTGCAGTGAGAAGCCTAGGCACTGCAATGAAGAGTAGCCATTGCTTGCTGCAACTAGAGAAAGCCCACGCGCAGCAACAAAGACCCAACACAGCCAATAAATAAATAAATAAATAAAATAAAAGCACAGGGAAAATGTCACCTCCGCCCTGAAGCCTGCCCAATCCCACTGACTCAGGGACCCTCACAGAAACTCCCCTGTACTTCTCCCTCAGCGAGTTAATACCATGACGATTCATTCTGTTTCCAACACTTTGTCTCTCTGTGTCTCTTCTCCGTCTCCGTCTCTGTCTCTGATCTCTCCCCCCCCCATACACACTCTAGGCTCCTCTTAGGGAGTTGATAGTGTGGCTTGTTCATCCCTGAATTCACCCAAGTCCCCTCAAACAGCCAACTCTGTCCCTGAAGAAAACACCCGTGCCACAGGGATACAACGGAGGAGTCACAGGCTTCAGAGTCCACCAGGCGACGTGAATCCTGGCTCTACCCGCAACCAGCCTTTAGCTTGGGGCAAGTCGCTTCGCATTTCTGAGTCTGTCTCCCCATCCTAGCCATGGAAATAATGATCTGTACCTCGGGGTTGCTGTGAGAATTCAAGGAGTCCGTGTACATGGTACTCCCTGAATGATAGCTTCCTTTTCCACACCCCAATACACTGGGTGTTCCTCAAGGGCACATCATGTCCGTCTTGACCCAGCTCAGCTCTCAAAAGTGGGCCCTCTCCTCTGGTGGTGGGGTGGTATAGTGTACTGGTTAGGAGTGCAACCTGTGGGCAATCCCTGTGTGGCCCTGGACAAATTACTCGCCCTCTCTGTGCTCTATTTCCTCATCTTTAAAACAAATAATAGTAACAGTGGAGGTGTTCTTACCTAATATCCATGCAGGGCTTACTGGGTACCAGACACTGTTTGTTGCCTCCAAGAGGAAGACTTACAAGTCAGTGCACAATCTATCACTCTCTCTCCCTCTGTCAAGAGGCCAGCAGGGACTTCCCTGATGGTCCAGTGGCTAAGACTCGCGCTTCCAATGCAGAGGGCCTGGGTTCAATTCCTGGTCAGGGAACTAGATCCTACGTGCATGCCACAACTAAAAGATCCCACATGCCACAACTAAAGATCCCACATGCTGCAACTGAGGCCCGGTGCAGTCAAAATAAATAAATATTTAAAAAAGAGAGAGAGACCAGCAGTGTTCCACATAATGGCTATTTTGTCAGTCTGCCCCCAAGGTGACAACACCAATAGCACAGACCAGTGCCCTTGCTGATCCAAGAGGGGCATGTGGTGTGACTGAGGCCACTTTAAGCCGCTGAGATCTAGGAGGTGCTTGTTACCAAAGCATAACTTAGCTGATCCTGACTAATACCTGTGGGGCCTATAACGGTCTTCATTTTACAGTGAGGAAATCGCAGTATCAGTTTCATGGACAAGCCTGAATATTACACAGGCTTGTCCCTGTAAACTGGCCCATGATAGGCCCTTCTTAAATGCTAGCTATTACAGATGCAGACGCAAGCACAGATACAAACATGGGCACAGCTCTGGTCCAGAAAGTCTTTCCAGTGGACAGCTCGGGGCGGCCCCAGACCATCTCAGCCTGGAAGGAAAGCCAAGGTCTCCACAAGCACATCGCCGCTGCTCTACCACAGGCCAGAGTTTGGAAATCAGCAGCCTCAGCGAATGCCAGCCCTCCCCTTGGTTCCTGCCTTCTGTCTGGCCATCGACCTTGACTCACTAGCAATTGCTCCAGGCTGCTCGTGAACTGGCAGCCATGGATTTTCTTTCCTTCTGGGTTAAATTTCTGGCTATCAGTGGGTGAATTTCTGTCACCTCCAGCTCACCTGCATTTCACAGAGCCTGGGAGAGCTGGGAGGCTGAAAGGGGCTGTGACAGCCAGGGAGGGGCAGGGACCCCCAGGCACCTTCTCAGGCCCGTATTCTCTGATCACCTACATCGTGTCCTAATCATTCCTGATTGACAAGAGGTAATATTATCGAGCATTACATTTGCACAATACTCCCCAGCTTAGACTGAAAACATTTTCCTTTTTTTTATATATTCAACACTTAGTAGCCACTGGGCACTATACTAGGCTGACATTGCTGCCTCCACCGATTACAATTTTAGTAAAAACAGCAACAATAATGGCTAAGCTTTTGAACGGTTATTCTGTGCCAGGCCTATGCTAGGCACTTCACACGCTTTATCGCATTTGACCCTCCCCACAAGTGCAGGAGGTAGGGGTTAGGAGTCATCACCACCATTTTATAGACGAAGAAACTGAGGCTCAGAGAAACTATAACAGGACCGACAAAACAGCTAGAGAAAAGTGGAATCAGGATGCAAAGCTAGGTTGGTCTGGCTCCCAGTGCCCTAATAATACTGAATAAAGGGTTGTCAGGCAGAGAGGGAAGCTGGGATCTCGTTTACTCCTCATAACAGCCTTGTAAGTAGGTCTTAGCATCACCATGTTGCAAATAGAGTTGCTGAGGACCAGAGATAGATATACACAAGGTCACACAGCAAGCAAGCAGGGGAAGAAGAGTCGTCACCCAGCACATGTCACCGAAGCCTCCTCTGTACAAGAATCACCAGCCATGGAGGCCTGTAATGCAGAAGGGCACCATGGACCAGTAAGCAGGGTTTGGAGGGAGCACAGAAGAGGGGTAATCAAGGAAGGCTTCCCCGAGGAGATGGCATTTGAGTAAAGACAAGAGAAAAGAATGATACAAAGGCTATGCGCTATTATACTGAGGGCCCAAGATATGGGGATCAAGGTAGCCTAAGGCTGACATTGTCTGTACCACTTGTAGGCCATCACAATAAGTTCCCCTTGCTGAATTTCTCCTTTCTTTCAGTCGGGATACTCAGACCACTCCAACGGGAGGGAAAGTTTTAGCCACTCTGATTCCCTATTCCCAAACCATTCAGAGGACAGCCAGGCTGGGGGTGGTAGTGCTGGTGGCCTGCAAGCTCGCAGAGGACATACCCATAAGGACCTGGGCAAATTTCTGAGCCACATCCAATTTCTCTACCGCATCCAGACCTGTCTTCTTGCATTTATAATTCCAGCTTCATTTAGTTTATACGCACCTGCCCCATCTAGAAGGAAATCGAGTGGGAGTAAGAAGGGAATAAAATAATAGGAACTTTTTAGTCTGGAGCAGTCATTAAATGCTCTTTTTGCCCACCAGACTGGTATTTAAATGGAGGAGGGGTCTGGGGTGGGCAGAGGGCATTGCTAACAACTGCCTCAGCGTGGCAGCAGGAGACAGGAATGATAGACTTGGAGAATGTTTTCCCGATTATGCTGCAGTGATGAAAAACAATGGGTCCCAAAATGAAAGCAATGGCTCTCAGAACCTCTCCG
The DNA here is from genome assembly GCF_030028045.1 of Hippopotamus amphibius kiboko. Taxonomy (NCBI): domain Eukaryota; kingdom Metazoa; phylum Chordata; class Mammalia; order Artiodactyla; family Hippopotamidae; genus Hippopotamus; species Hippopotamus amphibius. Next base: position 37,125,777 of record NC_080187.1, read on the forward strand.
TGGATCCTGCAGGCAGCAGCAGAAACTCTGCTTTGCTTCTTTTCTAACAGGACTGAATTAATTCGGGGACCGCGCGAGCCTTGTACTCCCATTTCGATTACAGACAGACCTAGTTTTGGCAGAACTCATTAACTAGCAAGTCTGCAGGGACCTGGGCTTCCAAGCCTTGCTGGACAGGCCCTAGGAACCAGTTTCCGAGGAATCCAGGAGCCCAGAGCCCGGAGTGCGGGCAAGGCCTGTGCTGAAGGTTGGGACTCGGAGGGAAGCTCTCACTGTTCTTGCGGGTCTGAAGTTCTGTGTGCGGAGGAGGCAGGAGGAGCCTGAACAGCCTGCGTCTCACCAGCAGCCAAGCCGTGACAACCTGGGGATTCAGCACCGGGGGTAGTAAGACATTGATGATTTGAGTTCTGAATGACCTGTAAAAGGTCACCCTCCCAGTAGCAACATATCTTGTCAGCAGGCAGCAGGAGGGCGCTGAAACCCAAAATGGGGACATGTGGACATGTTCAAATATTGCCTGGTCCTCAAGTTCAGCTCCAGGGTCCCCTCCTCCGAAACCTAGAACATCTCAACTGGTCAGGAGCCCTCTCCTCTGTTTCTGAAAGTCCCAAGACATCCAGCTCTTTATACCCTGTGTAGCAGGTATTTCCATCCATTTCCTGTCTCCCCTCAGGAGCTGTGAGGCCCCAAGCAAGGTCTTTTTTTGTATGCCCAGCCTCAGCACATAGCATGTTCCATGTTTATTTGTTGAATACAGGAATGAATAAATGAATGAAAAGTGGCTATAGGAAAAAAAAAAGGAAAAAGAATACAATATTATATCATGGAAGCATTCCCCACAGGTTAATACAAAGAGATGAATGAAGATAACCCCGTTGAGTGGAGGCAGGCTCCCCCGGGGAGCAGCAGAGCATCACAGTTAACCCAGACTCTAGAGCCAGACTGTTTAGTTCATTTCCTAACTATGAACTTAGCAGCCTGTGACTTTGGCCAAGTTATCTATCTCGCTGTGCCTTAATCGCCCATCTGTAAAACGGGGGTGATAAATTAGTATGTATGTATCTCCAAGAATTGTTATTTATAAGGTACTTAAAGTGACACTTAGCACAGGGTGGTGAGCCATTACCCCCACTCCTCTTCGACCCGCGCAGGGCTCGCTTTTCTGCATCGCAACCCACCCCCCAACATACACCTCACCGCTGATCTCTGCAACCAAGCTGCATTGGGTCTATGGGGACCCCTGGTGGCCGAGACATGGAACTGTCTGACCTCTGCTGTTTCAGCACCCCTTCCTTATTTAACCTTGCATGAGAATACTGAATATATCAAGCACCCCCTTCTCTTTGCCTTTTATTACTCACAACTCAGTTTATGCCACCTCAGATGCCCTCTCATACATAAACATGCATCCTGTCTAACTTTTGTGCAGTTTTAATCAAACTTCTTCCTTTGCCTCTATTATGTTTTATTCTCCTCATCCTACCTCGTTTTGCTCCACCTGAGAGCCCCAAGTGTCTTGTGGCTGATAAGCTTAATAATGCCATGCTACAGGGACTTTCTAGGTGGTGCGGTGGTTAAGAATCCGCCTGCCAATGCAAGGGACACGGGTTCGAGCCCTGCTCCAGGAAGATCCCACATGCCATGGAACAACTAAGCCCGTGCGCCACAAATATTGAGCCTGTGCTTTAAAGCCCGTGAGCCACAACTATTGAGCCTGTGTGCTGCAATTATTGAAGCCCATGCGCCTAGAGCCTGTGCTCTGTAACAAGAGAAGCTACCGCAATGAGGAGCCCATGCACCACCATGAAGAGTAGTCCCCACTCTGCAACTAGAGAAAGTCTGTGTGTAGAAATGAAGACCGAACATAGTCAATAAATGAAATAAATTTATTTTTAAAAAAATGCTATGCTGCACTGTCCAATATAGTAGTAGCAACTAACCCCAAGTAGCTATTTACATTTAAATTTAAATTCATTAAAATCAAATAAAATTAAAAATCCAGTTCCTCTGCTGCACTACCCACACTTCAAGTGTTCGATAGCAACTCACTGTATTGGATATAGAACATTTCCATCACTTGTAGAAAGTTCTATCATACATCACTGCTCTATATTCCTCTAAATAAGAGAGAAATATAATTTGCTTCTTTTTCTTTTTTTTTTTTAAAGCCAAGCCACGCCGCATATGGGATCCTAATTCCCTGACCAGGGATCGAACCTGTGCCCCCTGCAGTGGAAACATGGAGTCTTAACCACTGGACCACCAGGGAAGTCCCTCAACTTCTAAAAGGAAGAGACATAATAAAGAACTAGTTGTTTCCTTATCTCTCTATATACATACACAGCTGGCAAGGGGATAGCTATCGTGTGTGAGGCCCCACTTGCCCCTGCTCCCAGGTGACTGGACCAGGGGCTGACATCTTACGTAAGCTGACCCAGCAGACTCTCTCACCCAAGACTTTGGAATCAGGACCCTCCAGCACTGACCAGTTAGCCGCAGGGATTGGAGTAGGAAGGCCTTGGTGGCCTGAGGGCTGAAGCTATGATTTCATAGAGGCTTCGACGGGTCACGTGTAAGCAGACGGACAAGCAGACAGGCCAGTCTGCAGAGCCGGCAGAGCACAATAGGAGTCCGAGAGGCAAAACATAAGAAACCAAAGAGTCTGTGGCAGAGAGCTGAGAGGGTGGCTGGCAAGCAGAAAAAGTAGATGCCTGAGGTCTTTCCGCTTCCCATGGGGCCCGTCTGTCCTTTCTGTAACTGGGTGCCATGCCAGTCTCCAGTGCCTTGACACCTCCCTGTTTTAACCTGGGCTCCAAGTGTTCTTCCACACCTTGTCTCTAAACAGTTCCTGACCAGGCTCTTGGTGTCTCAAAACAGAGCTCTGACAAAGTGATGGGGTGAGTTTGTCTTTGCTGTCAGGCTCGCAGGATAAATTTGTGTAAACGCAGTATGATGGCCTGAGGGACTCAACAGAGGAAACTGCGTGTGCATTTCCTGGGTTTCTCCGGCGTGCCAGGCCCTGAGTAAAGGACAGGGGTATCTGTCCTCTTCCATTTCCAAATCCTAACCAGACTTCGGGGCTCTGCGCAGTGCCACGGCTTCCTGGAAGCCTTCCCAGACCTATGCACACCCACACACCTCAGCTAGAGGTGAGCTTTCCCTCTCCCAGACTCCCATGGGATGGCCTCTGTGCCTCTGCCTGGGCATTCCTACTTTCTGCCTGTATTTCAGGTCCATGCATCCGGGGCCCATACTGTATTAGTACGTGAGGTCCCTGGGGTTGAAGCTGGCTCCTGCTCGCCTAGCCCACCTGCTCAGCACCAAGCAGGTGATGACCAGTGTGGGTTGAATTACTTGATAAACATTTAAGACCAATTTTGGTTTCCAACATATCTAACCTAGCGTGTGAGCTCATCCAAAGCTGTGGGGTCAAAAACCAGGTCTCCAGAATGCTCTGGAGTGCAATTGGGCACAACTCCTCACTTTGTAAAAGAGGGCAAGGGGGCTGAGAGAAGTAGCTGATAGAGGCACCTCGACTTTCTGCCTTCTCAATCTGACTAATCTCACGTCACCTGGAAGTTATCCCAGGTGCCCTCAGTTGTAATAAACATCTCCCCTCTCCCAACACACCCCTAGTTCTTTCAGATGTTATTCTGAGCAATGATGGCAAAGGAGGGCCTCCCAATAAAGAAGTAAGGAGAGGACTTCCCTGGTGGCGCAGTGGTTAAGAATCCACCTGCCAATGCAGGGGACATGGGTTTGAGCCCTGGTCTGGGAAGATTCTACATGCCACAGAGCAACTAAGCCAGTGTGCCACAACTACAGAGCCTGAACTCGAGAGCCTGCCAGCCACAGCAACTGAGCCCATGTGCCACAACTACTGAAGCCTAGAGCCTGTGCTCCACAACAAGAGAAGCCACCGCAATAAGGAGCCTGCACACCACAGCAAAGAGTAGCCCCCGCCTCACCACAACTAGAGAAAGCCTGAGCGCAGCAATGAAGACACAACACAGCCAAAATAAATAAATAAATAAATAAATAAATGTATAAAAACATAAAAAGAAGTAAGGGGAAGCCCCTATTAGGTCTGGATGGCAGGTTTCTACAGAGATTGCCTGAGTGAGGGTTGGTCAGTTTCACTTGTTTGACTGATTTGTTTACTGAAGTGATTGATGAGGCATAATTACCTACATATTTGTTCTTCTAACAAGAAGAATTCAGGTATTTATCCTGAATGTCCGTGGTGTTAAATAGCTAAGCAGTGGTTCAGCAGGACGTCCAAGAGGATGGGTTCTCCATCAGCTCTTTAGGTCTAAGTTGTCCTAATTAAGAACATCTCACACAAGGATCCTCACCAAACAATTATAAAAAATTTTGTTATAATGGAGAACCAGACCAACTTCTGATACACATGGCATAGTTTACGTGTAAACTAAATTCCAATAACTGTATCACTAAAACACTAATGCCGGTTAAATTTTGGTTCCCTCTTTCAGAAAAGGGATGGTACATATGTTTCATCTCACCTACCAGTGCTCATTGTTTGGTGGCAGTTGCTTAAAGCCTGTGTTGAGAAGGATTCTGAGGCCCAGAGCACGGTGCAGATGAATGACTTGGATTTCACAGAGTAAAAATTGGGACACTGAGGAAGGTCACTCCAGGCAAAGGGGTCAGGACAGGCAAAGGCTCAGCTGCCCGGTTCATCCATGGGCATGTCCAAGCCAAGTATCCTGGGAGCACTTGGCTCCTGATCCAAAAATGACCACAAGCCTGAGTGTCCGGGTGCAGTCCAGTGACAACAGCCGGGAAATCGGGCGTGAGAGCATTTGGACATGAGAGGCACGCTTTGAGGTCAGCGGTGGCCCAGAGGCCCCCATCAGCTATGGCGGCACGGAACCCCGCGGAGAGATGGCTGCGGTGCAATTCTGCAAGGTCACTGTGACCCCCCTCCTGCCAGTGGCTCGCTCTTCTCACCCAGGGGGGCAAACCCGTGCCTGCTTCATCAAGAAACTCAATGTTCATTAAGGCTGTGATTCCCAGCCTGGCAGGCAGTGCCAACGGGTGGTCCCCTAAGCCTTTCACACGTCTGTGTATCCGTCCATCCCAGAGACTGTCTAGGTCCCCAGACCAAAGGAAGCTCTGGGATGTGGCACGGTGCCCTCCCCCCACCCAAAGTGTCCCACAGCAGGGGGCGAGGGGTTAAATCTTGCCTCTGGCCTGCAGCCCCACTGCGTTCTCCTCTCCGACCACTCCCTCACCTGCAGGAGGACGCTCAACTCCAGGATTTGAATAAAATAAAAACTGACAGTGTGGAGCCATGTTCAGGGCTGAGCTACAAAGGCGTCACGCAATTATCTTTGTCAGAATTCATTTTGTCAGCACCCCTCTCCTCTTCAGGGTGCATGCTACTAGTATCTTTCAAAAGTTTGAGGAGACAGAATAAAACAGGGGAAGGACCACGAGCCTCTCCAGATCAGAACAAACGGGTACAAAGAGGGCAAGCGTGAGGTGGGGAGTGGGGGACAGGAGCCCCTGGTGCTGCAGAAAGTTCCAGAATCGCCGTGGGAAGGGACCGCAGAGGCAGCTTGTCACCGCCACCCCTGCCCCATCAGGCCCCCACTCCTCAGCTCCCCGGTTCAGGGGCGGGGCGCTTCACAGCTCAGAGCACTGCGACATGCCAGGGGGGCGTAGGCAGCCCCCTGAAAGGTTCCCTCAGCGTCTGGCCTCAAACAGTCCAGGAAAGGGCAGTCCTAGGTCTAGCACAGCCACGCACGGGTTATCCCCACTGTTCCCTGTATCCCTCACACATGTGTGCATCTCCCACCAATGGACACTGTGTGCATGTGACCCCAAGGTGACCAGTCCAGCCCATGTTTCTGCCCTGCCCTCCAGACCTGGGTGTCCAAGTCCACTGGCCTTGCCTGCTGGGAGGGCCCACGGGATCGCGAACTTAACACCTGGAGGGTGGGGCACCTGGTCTCCCCCAGCCCTTCCCATACCTGAGCTTCCCCGTCCCAGGTAATTGCAAGGTAATTGCAACTCTGTCCCTTGAGGTGCTCACTCTAAAATCCTCAGAATCTTCCTTGCGTCCTCTGTTTCTCCCAAACCCCACGTTGAATCTATCAGCAAACGGGATCAGCTCCGCTTTCAAAATCTGTCTAGAATCTGCCCACCTCTCACATCGCTGCCGCCCCGTCTGAGCCGCGTACATCCCCTGCCTGGAGACTGTGCTCCCTGCCCACCCCCCCACCCCGCTTCCTCACTACCCGTGCTTTCCTCTCCACACAGAAGCCTGAGCAACCCCTTAAAAGCCTAAGCCTAGTTATGTCACCCTTCTTCTCAAACCCTCCAGTGTCTCCCTGCGTCTCTCAGAGTAACAGCGGGGTCTTCACCTTGGTCTTCAAGGCTTGGCCCCCAAACGCCCGTCAGGAATAAGGGGCTCATCCCCTGGATGCGGGCGTGGCACCAGCCCACAGCCCTTACCCCCTCAGGGACTGCCTCAGCTGAAGAAAGTCCCCTGGCCTCAGGTCACACCCCCTTCCCAGGGCACCTGCACCCAATGCCTGATGGACATGGGGAGGGTGAGGTCCAGCTGTCTCACCCCAACTTGGGGCACCTGTGAAAGCTTAGCCCACCTTCACACCACCCTGCACTGGAGGCCTCCAACGAGACTGTCACTGCTCAGCTCCTGTTCTGCCTTGTCCTGCTTCCTCCCGTCTGCCCCACTCCCTCCTACAGGTGTTGATCCCAAGAGCACCTCCTAATAAACCTTCTGCCCAGGAACCTCCATCTCAAGAGTCCGCTTGCTAAGGAACCCAACCTGTGACACCTGGCCCCTCTTCCTTCTCTGACCTCAGTTCCCACCCCCTCCCCTCACTCCCTCTGCTCAGCCACTGGCCGCCTTGTTCTTCCTCAATCAGACACGCTCCTGCCTCGGGGCCTCTGTCCTTGCTTCTGCCTTGGCCTGGGAGGCTCTGTTCCTGTGTCCACACTCCTCTTCTTCAAACTACTGATGTTTCCTCCACATCACCTTCTCTGGGAGGCCCTCCCTGGCCATCCCATCTGCAATTGCAAAAGACCTGACACTTCCTGTCTCCTTTCCAGCTTTGTTTTTCTCCTTAAGCCTTAGTACTATCTAATGCACCCATGTTTTGTTCATTGCCTCCCCCAACTAGAGCCTAAACTCCATGAGGGCGGGGATCTTTTCCTGTTTTGTTCAATGTGCCTAGAACAGCGCCTGGCACACAATAATATGTGTTGCTGGGATGCATTGGATTCAGTGTTGTGAAGTCATCCATCCACTCTTCAAGTATTTATTTCTCTGGACACACCAGACTAGGTATTGCGGGAAACTCACAAACAAACACCACAGTCCTCTCCACCAGTGATTTCATGGTCTGGGAAGAAATGGAAAACCAGGCTGAGAGGACTCAGAGGAGCCAAAGACCCCTGCCGGCTGTGAATGGACCATGGTGGGGGCTTCCTAGAAGAGGGGCATGGCCCTGCCCCTGGTAGGACAAGGAGAACTCGGAGAAAGAAAAATGGAGGGAGGACACCCAGGCAGAGGGAGGGTGGGATTGAAGGTGTGGGCCTGGGTGTGGGGGAGAAGCAACTCAAAGAGGATAGAGCTTTGGGGAGGAGTGGGAGAGATTCCTGGGAAGGTCAATGGGGTCAGCAGATGAAGATGTTGGACCTCTGCCCTGTGGACAATGGCAGGACCCCCTGAAGGTGTCTGGGCAATAGATTGATGTGGTCATAATGGTTCATTTCACAGGCTGGCAGGGCAGTCATCCAAAGATGGAGGAGAGGACCCAGAAAGACCATCACAAGCAGGTTGTATGAGAGGAACACTAGTGTGGGTGTCCAGGGAGTGGGGCTCCAGTCCCCGTGTCATCACTAATTACGCAGGTGATGTTTAGTCACACCAAACCACATTTCCTCCCTCTTGGTACCTGTCATCGAATCTCAGAATCACGGAGCTGCCTGGGGCCTCAGAGGTCACCCAGTCCAGGTTTCCAAACTCCAGGCTGGGAAATCCATTTACTGAGCTGAGAGTGTTTTTTAAATGAAGTAGAAGAGAAGGGCCAGGTCAGAGTGCATTACTCGTGGTAAAGGTAAAATTGCTTTGTGAAAGTTTTGTTTCAGGTGTGTGCGTGTTGGTTCAAAATATAAATCCATTTCCGTGGGTCACAGTCATAAATATGTGAAAGCCACTGCTTTGGTCCACTCCCTCCACACTGTGTGAACTGCCTTTACAGAATTCCCAATAAAATGCACGGCCGCTCTTGCTCACTTCTGGGAACAGCATGCTGACCCCTCCCAAGGCAAAAGCCCCTTCCACGGCCAACTGCTCTGTGCGCTCGAAGCACTTCTCCATCTCAAATTGTCTCTTGTTCTCCTGTGCATGGGTCTCCCCTAGCTTTCTCCCCCAAATAAACCTAATCCCACCTTAGATAACAGCCTTAAGAGAGTTGAAAACAGCTCTACAAGCCTCTTGGGCAAGTTCTTTCGAGGCTTTAGGTTCACCCACGTGTCTTGCCTGCCCCGTATCCCTTCCCTAGGAAGCAAGACCCAGGTCTTCATTCTGGGCTACCACCTCTGCCCAACCCATAACATACATGGTCTGCGGGGGCCTGACCCCAACCCCTGACTCCAGAGGTGGCCAGTGTGAGCACCACAGTGCCCCAGCTCATGGGGACTGGCTCCGCAGCGGTCACATGGTCCAAGGGGGCCAGTCAAAGGCAATCGGGGACTTTTGCGGAAACTGTTAGAAAAGATGATGCGATGCTAAGACGGCGGACTCCAAGCCCAGAACTGTACTGACCATCTTCTCCAAAGCCTAGAGAAAACCTGCCAGGGAATGAGGCCAACACAGAGGAAAGTAAAGATGCGAGGAAGGAGGGACAGAGAGAGAGAGAGAGAAACAGGGCCAGGCGGGGAACAACAGCTGTTGTTATGGGTCGAATTGTGTTCCCCCCAAATTCTGTTAAGTCCTAACCCTCAGTACCTCAGAATGTGACTTCCTTGGAAATAGTGTCTTTACAGAGGTAATGAAGTTAAAGTGAGGTCATTTGAGTGAGTCCTAATCCAATATGACTGGTGTCCTTATGAAAAGGGAAAACTTGGACACAGAGAAAAACACAGACAGAGGGGAAATGCTGTGACGACACACAGGAACAGCACTGCGTGAGGACGGAGGACTGGAGTGATGCATCTGAAGGCAAGGAAAGCCAGAGATTCCCAGCAAAACACCAGGAGCTAGGAAGAGGCAAGGAAGGACTCCTCTATGGAATTCAGCAGGAGCAGGGCCCTGCTAATGCCTTGACTTCAGACTCCGAGCCTCCAGAATTTGAGACAGTATGTTTCTGCTGTTTTAAGCCACCCAGTTTGTGATGCTTTGTTACAGCAGCCCTAGGAAATGAATACAGCTGCTTGTACTTATATAGCCTTTACTATGTGTTCCACACGGATCTTAGTACTTTACAAACATTAACTCATTTAATAGCCACAGCAGCCCTATCAGATCGTACTATTATGTCCATCTTACAAATGAGGAAATCGAGGCACAGAGATGTTAAGTAACTTGCCCAAGGTCACATAGCTTATAAGAGGTGCGGCCAGGATCCAAATGCAGGCAGTGTCTGACCACTAGGTAACACTGCCTGTCAAGGGAGATGGCGTCCTGACGGCACTGTTGCAGCTCTGGGCCCAACCACCGGAGGCCAGGTATGGGAGCCAATAAATGCCCATGTTTTTACTTAAGCCCTTTGATTTGGGTTCCTGTCACTAACCAACCCACACTACATGCATCCCAGCTCTGCAGACCTTGCTCCACAGTGTGGTTCCCAGAAGTTTTGTCACCTTGCCCTCTCTACCCTCCCCTGGGCACACTGCCACTGGGGGATATCCTTAATTTCTTGCCTTGTTACAAGCTAAGTTACTTAAAAATGACACCCTGGGTCTCTGGATGGTTCTCATGAACCAGAATGCAGAGAGTGGCTAGCGAGCAGCAGGGAGAGGGCTGAAGGGAGTTTTCTGAAAAATTCATCAGGGAAATTCTCTTTCCTGAATTTGAAGCTGATTTAGAAGAAAGTGGAAGGAAGGCACACACGCAAGAAGTTCATGTGGTACTTTAGGGAACTGGGCATCAACAACGCTTTGGGGGTTGATGCGAAAGATGTAATGGGCGGGGAGGAGGAGGAGGAAAGAGTACCTCTACAACGTCCCCCTTTCCCACATGCCTCTTGAGGTCCCGACAATCACTTCTCACCAAGCATCTCTCTAATCTGGCCCTTCATCTCCTATAAGAAACCCCGGAGCTGACAAAGTCTCAAAAAGATAATGAAAGTGCTCAAAAGGGAGGCTTCCTAATGAACCATAGAACTTTCCAGTCTGGAGCACCATGGGCTAAGAGAACACCAGATTACATTCTAGAAAACCCAGAGGGCCAGCGAAGAGGCACAGGGAACCTGCCATCAGTTCCCAACCTAGTGCCTAGAAAGCTCCCCATATAAGGTGAAAACAAAGTTTCAAGCCAAAAAAAAGGTCTATGAATAAAAAAATGGGTGATAAACTCTCATAACTCAGAATGTCATGCTGTCAGACTGCAACACTTTGAAGACAGATTTAGAGCATTTAAAAGGCCTCTGATGGAAGGATACAGCTTGGTAATGCTTGTGGGTCTTCTTGTTGATGACAGACAGGGATGGATACAGACCAAAGCAAGAAAGAGGCAGGACACTGGAAGGGAGGACAGGAGACAGAAGACATGGGACAGGAGAGACAGAACAGAAAATGAAAGGGAAAGACAAGGCATGAAAGGGTCGGGATGGAAAGGGAACTCGTGGGGGCCTGGCAGAGTGACAGGTAGTGTCACTGATGAGGGCAGAGATGCCCAGACAAGGCAAGGGTCCATGCAACAGCATCCCAGGTCACACAGAGGAGGCCGATGAATGCTACAAGCAAATGGCTCTCTCAGTTGATAACCCTCATTAAACAGAACTTCACAAAGAGCTTAATTTGAATTTCCAATGCTTGATAGATTTCAAACCCAGAACAATTATTTCTGATGTAAAGGATCAATAAACAGTTCCCTGGGTTGAACCCCAAGGAAACGGGGACAATTCCAACTGGGTGGCTAGGATGAAAACTCCTTCAAATGTCAAATAAACACTGACTTATCTCTTTTTAAAGAACTTTTTTGTAAGGCAAAGGTTAGCTTTGTAAGGAAAGGCAGGAGGAAAATTAATCTAACTTACTGTGACCTCCTCAGGCTGGGTCTGAATTACATTTCCACGTGGCCTGTGAAGATCTTTCACGTCTCGCGCTCCATTAGTTGGTGTACTTAGCAAAGGTCGCGTGATGAGCAGATGTGCTTTCTAGTCCAGAATGTGATCCTGCCGCGCAGCCCCTTCCCACGTCCCGGGCGTGTCTCTGCTGGAGGTCACCGGTGTGCACCATCCCTGCGAGGCCTCATCCAGAAGCCTCCTGAGCACGACAGACGTTCCCACTGTCGCCACGGCTCCGGGGTGGCACAGGTTTCATGCGGTTCCCATGCCTGGGGCCAGAGATAACAGAATAGAAGCCCTCGAGCTTCTTATACTCCCAAGGGGAGATTCACGTGTACCTTTCAGGGAACTGTTCTATAGCGAGAGAACCTGCTAGCTAAAAGTCAAAGGATGGAGGAGGATGAGGAGGTGGCGGAGGAGAAGGAAAAGGGGGAGAAGGAAGAGGAGGAGGAGGAGGAAGTGGCAAGGGAAGCCAGGGTGATGAGAAAGCTTTACGCAGAGCTTTCTGTCTGTTGGTCTCAACCAGGGTGGGCTTCACATTCACATGGGTCCAGAGCTTCTCTCTCTACGTTGCTGTATTCCTTTACCTTCAGAGTGGGGGTCAGAATTCACACCTTTCAGAAGATGGCACGAGCCAAGAGGGAAGACATAGCTTATGTTGGGTAATAAAAACACACTCACATTCCTTCTTCAGGAGCTGAACCTCCTTGTGCTGGGAACACACACTGGGGACTTGGGTCTGACCTTGCCCTCAAGGAGTTTAAAACCAAGGAGAGGCAAGTGTCTGAATCTCTGACTGGCACACGTGGGCACTGAAGACGCCCGCCATGGCCTCCCCACCCACCAACCTCCTGAGAGAAGCTGCCCCCGGGTTTGCTGTGGTCGGATAAGGATGTTCAAACTGTTGATGAAGTGGAATTCGGCTTGCTCTCTTTCTGTCTCTCTCCTTCCCTCTTTCCTCCTTTCTCTGTCACTCACTGCATCGGAAGTCGTCTAAGCATCTGTTGGGTTGTGTTTTCTCCAGTCTCTTCCTCCACTACTAGTTTGGAAGTCATACGTTCTATATCCAGTCTTTTAGTGTTGACCCTTTAAACACTTACGTGCATATTTAACTTTATACTTTTCTAATAGCCTGAAGAGAATTGGTATCTCCATCTTCCTCCCTTCACATTTCCTGCACTCCAGACTTCTCTGGAATTGAGGCTTGTTTTCAAACACAGAAAGGCATTGCAGTTGTGTTTTCGTTGATAGCTGCGTGCACGAGTAAGAAAGGTGTGATGGGAACAAAGGAGACTGTGGAGGAAATAACCGGGGGGCGTTTGGGGTCCAAGGGCAGGACACTGGGAGCCCATCACAGAGAAGCCACTGGCTCTTCACGAACAAGGAACTTCAGTCCACCTGCTCTCCGAACTCTGGCCACCAACAGCCAAGTGACTGAGCGAAGGGGAGCCTTTGTCTAGCTCACCATGGGGGTCCCCTTGGAAGGGACCCCCTACTGTGCCCCAGGGGCTCCAACACTGTTCTTTGGGGTGAAAACGCACACACAGGAGCACCCGGGCTGGGAGAGCACGTTGACATCCCTGTCACACTCACTCGAAGCTTCCCAGGTCTCTCCGTTCCTTCCATTTGTTGCTTTTCCATCTTACTGGGCCGAGAATCACGCCAAGAGACAAACCCTCTCAAGGGAAAGAGAAACTGTGAGATGAGATGTGAAATCAGGAAAAAATTCAGAACCAGAGCTTGCAGCCTTGGCAGAGGTCCTCATACCCCAGAAAGCCCTTCAGAGGACCCACCCAAGGTTCCCCCACCTTGGCAGCCTGTCTACTTACATTTGCTATTCTTTTGGAACCAGCTATCTAAATGAATAGAATATTTGTTATTCCCTACCTAGGACATAGAGTGATCTTTTAAAAATGTAAATTGGATTATTTTCTTCCTCTTTATACGCCCTTTGATGTCTTCCCATCCATCCCTTAAAATAAAATCCAAATTCCTTACTGTACCCCTTAGGGCCCTGTGTGGTCTGGCTGCTGGCTGCTTCTCCCACCTGATGACATGCTATTCTCTCTGGCTCACCCCACCCCAGCCCTACACGGCAGCCCATTGGTTCCTGGAAACTGCCAATCTCGTGCCCAGCTCACATCCTTTGCGGACGCTGGTCCCTCAGCCTAGAACACCCACCTCCTCTGACCAGGGCTCGCCCCTGGCTCGCTTCTTCTCATACTTCAGTTTTCAACTTCAATGTTACCTCCTTGGAGAGTCCTCCTTCTCCAATCACCCACTGAAATTAAGCACCACCACCCACATATTTTCTTTTCACAGCACCATCTTTCCTTCTCTTTGTAGCACTTCCTTCAATGCATGATTTCTTATTCATTTGCTTGTTTTCTTGTTTATAGTCAGTCCTGCCCCACCAGGCTGCAAGTTCCCCTGAAAAGGACCCTGTCCTATTTACTACTGTTTCCCCAGTACCTAGAACAATGCCAGTACATACAGGCGACTCAATAATTATTTGTTAAATGAATGCATTGATTTCTTAAGTGCGCACTTTATCAAGCGTCCCAAGGTTGTGGGGAAGAGCCAGTGAGACCATACTATGCAGAGATGAAGGGTTATATCATCATCAGTATCATCACTGTTTCTGCCCGAGATAAACTTGCAGGCGACAGCACAGGCCAGCCACCAGCCAGCCTCGCCAGGCTGGTGATTTCCAGCACCATCTGAACAATAGCAACCGTCGGAAAGGTCAAGGTTTCGCCACACTTCGCACAGGGATCATTTACAGTCCAATCATTTGGATTAATCTCCTGACTTAGGTTTGATCTGTTTTTGTCAAGCAAGCAAATATATATTGATATTTGCAAAGTGCTTCCTGCATGTGGTGCCCACTAAAATATGGCTGCATTTTCCATAGTAATTGTCTCTAGAAGCTCATTCCCAGCTGCGCTGGCTCATTTAGCTAATCTGCAGTAAGTATGGTATTGATCCAAGCAGCAAGGGAGGAGCACATTAGCCTGGCCCACAGAAGGGTGATTACTTCGGCTTCATGGTCACTTCACAGACTTGGCTGAAGTCTCCAAGCTACACTGCTATGGTCTGGAAGTCAGCCCTCAGCCTCATCTTGCCCCCGACCACCTCCACACAGGCAGTGGGATCTGAGCTGGCCACAAGGGGAGTGGCAATGTGATGACAGCATCTCAAGGAGACCTTATCATATCACTCCCATGAAAGGGCTCTTATCATTCATTTCTTCATTCATTCATAACTGACAATGTCTTGTAAAAATGATAATATGTGATGCTGGCTAAGATGCATTAAAATTGATATTCTTACATGCTGCTTATGGAAATGTAAATGAGCATAATCATTTGAAAAGCCAATTTGGCAGAACACATCAAAATGTTCACATTCTTTGACCCTATAATTCCACTTCTTTTAATTTATTCTTAGTGAATAGTCACAAATGTGTAGTATTGCTTTAAATAATTATAAGTGTCCAAAAATAGGGGATTGGCTAACTGAATAAACTATTGTACATCTTTTCAAAGAATACTTACTCTTCAGTCATGGAAAAGTATTTGATTTATTAAATGGAGGGCTAGAGGGCGTGCAACTTTCAAACATTGTGGACAATTTGTATACCATTATTCCAAAGTGTTCAAAAATAAATCTGTGCGTGTGTGTGTATGTGTGTGTGTGTGTATGTATGTGTGTATATATATATATACACACACATATATATGTATATAAAAACTACTGGATTGATTTTTTTAAAGGGGGGGGGGTGCCCAGGGGATGTTGCATTGTTCTCTGTTCTGTCTGTGTTTGAAAGATTTCACAATTAAAGAAAAAAAAAAGAAAAAAAATAGAAAAGATATACACCAACATATTAACAACAGATGTAGGATTCCAGGGTATTTTTTACTTTCTTCTGAAAGATTGTCTATATTTTCCAAGTGTTCATAAATCAACTTGACTTCTTTTAAGGATCCAAAAAGAAAAACAAGAAAACTTCCTTTACAAACAAAGCAACGTTCAGGCTGAGCACCCAGTTAGTGTGTACCTGTCACATGTGGGGCCTGAGAAGCTGTGATGGAATTGAGGGCTAGATGGGGAAAGAGAACAGGCATCCAGCTTGGATAAAGGCTCCAAGGTGGGGAAACATGTACAGAAAAGGTGGTGAATCCTACTGATTGACTGGTTAGGACTCATAAAAGGCGTGGTGGGAGGTCAGACTAGAAGGGTCAGGAGGACCCAGATTCAGACAACCAGGAGCCATGAAAGGGACACGCGGGGAGTGGTGTGTAGGAAAGCCTCTGGGTTGGAATGGTCCTTGCAAGCTGAGTGGAGGGTGGTTGAATGGGCCACACCACAGGCATGGTATCCAGTGGAGAGGCTGGGATGTGGCCGGGAGAAAGATAAGTGGGCAGTGGCTGTGGGGCCACGGGGAAACATCCCCCAAGGCCCAGCACAGGCTCCCTGGGGTGGTGGTTAAGAGTTCAAACTGAGGCACCAGGGAGCCTGGGTTTGACCCTGGCTTCACTGCATGTTGTGTGGCCACAGGCCCGTTACATCACCTCTCTGTGCCTCAGTGTTTGCATCTGGATAGTGGGGATAATAGTACCATGTCAAGGAGCTACAGGGAGGATGTCAACGGAGGTGCAGCACTTGGCCCAGGGCCACATACAGAGTGACAGTGAAGGTTAGCAGGCATTATTTACTCTGACCCAAAGTCCACCCACAGTGCCCTGAGTGAGGCATGTTTCCTGCAGGACCACCTGCAGCAGCGAGGGGCACAAGCCTAGGCACAGGGTGGGCTGTCTCTCCCATCCCCCCTCAAAGTTGTCAGAGAGTTAAAATGTTGACAAAGTCAAGGTGAAGGAGAGACTAGAAGGATGTTGTAGGAAGTGTCAGCAACCCAGCCTTGGGTCCCAGCTTTGGCACTAACTGCCAGATTAGAAGTCAGGATGAAGATCTTTGACCTGAGATGAGATGCCTGGGTCCCCAACTGATAACAGTGCACATGGGCATGGCCTCCTCTCCTGGGCCCAGGGCCCATTCGTTCTGACTCCACGTCCAGCCTGTGGCCAGGAGACTAATGGGTGCAGCCTATGTCATCTGAACTGGCCCTTAACAGCACCTGTCCTGGGGGCCAAGTTTCAACCACTCATAAGGAAATAAAAAAACTCCAGTTACACACCACACACACCTTGCTTCCACCAGTCCCCAAAGCAAACTGTAAGTGGCTTCTTTAAAAATCAAGAGTTGGAGGCAGAGCTGCTTTTGGTTTGAGTGGGGCCTGAGCGGTTGGTGGGAGGAGCCGTGTCCCCAGCATCTCCACCTCCTCTCCTATTTCCAGAACCACAGAAGTGATAAACAGGGTCATTGCAAGGCAGAGGAAATGCATAATCAATCCACGCCTTTCGGGCTGGGCTACAATTTAAGGAGAGGAGAAGAGAAGATAAATAAAAAGGCCTATTTTCTAGAGAGGCATTTAAACCCAGAGAGAGGCCGTAATAACGTGCGCACCAGCTCTGCTTAAATTCGTCCCTGGTGCTCTCAAAATGGCCCTGAGATAATCAAAAGGAAGTGAAGAGGAACAACACAGACGCCACTTCAGGAGCGGCTGTGGTCATTAGCGCCTGACGCCTGGCCCCTGCTGGCAGGCAGAGCCGCTGGTCACTGTGGGGCCTCCTGCTGTCTTCCAGGGGCAGAGGAAGACACTTCGGCTCTTCCTAACTCACCCCGACGTCAGAAAGCACAGAACTGACACATCCATGACTGTATTTCTAAAATCGTCCCTCAAAGAGATAAATGACTTCCTCCAGCCAGCGCTGTCCGACCTGAGCCTGGGAATAGATAAATTCATTTACCCGTGAGCTAAATCTCCATTTTTCTCCTGGCACCATCTATAATCCCATCTCTTTCAATGTTTGAGACACTCGGTGTGATGCATGTGCCCCAGTCGTGGGGAGAGGTGAAACCCTCACCGGGAGGATCAAGCAGCCTGTCTTAGGGCCAAGCCCATGTGACAACCTGCACTGGGGGCACCTAGGTTCAAGAAGCCACCACACAGATGCGTCCCTGGAAGAGACTACACTTGTTTCCAAATAGAAACGCTTTCCTTTCCACACCAGGCCTGTCTTCCTGGGCCTGGGAGAGCTGACGTCTGCCTCCAAGAATGGCAGGGCCCTTCCGTGTCCCCTGAAGCAGGAGACAAGGGCTGGCTGGGATCAGAGGAAGGCAAGACAGCAGCCTGGCTCCTGGCAGACAGTCCAATCGCTCAGTTCCCGCAGGAGCTAAATGGATCTAGACAAAGACTCTCTACTGCTGGAAATTCCTCCTGGGGATTGTAAGGAAGCAAGATCACAAAATCTTCCCCGCTCTGGTTCCTCATTGCCCTTCCAGGAACATGAGTGAGGGTCACCCAAATCCCACAAGCCTCAGTTTCCTCATCCATAAATAGGGGATCTTAATTCTTATCCTGTAAGCATTCTGAGAAGCCAAGCACAGACACTGGTAAGATGTAAGGGCCCTTATTACTCTCTCCTAACCAATCAGATTGCAGCAAGCACCTGGTCCAGTGTGTCTCAGCCCCCACTACATGTTAGCATCACTGGGCAGCCGTAAAATGTATGACAGACAAAACGTGATGCCTGGCGCCTTTCCTGGACCAGTTATATCCCATCTCTGCCAGGGGAGCTGGGGTCAGTACTTCTCAACGTGCAGCCAAAGCTGAGAAGCTCTGGCCTGGCTTCTTCACGTGCCCATTCCTTTCCTCAGACCCCAGGGCAAGCTCCCAGTCAGGCTCTAAATGGTTAACACGTGATTGGTTCCATGCCCTGAGCCTTTCCTAGGAGAGGCAGAGGAATGATGCACACTGGTTGTTGCACATCAGAAGGGACATGGGCTTGAAGCACAGACAGTGATGACAGCAAGGCAAACGTTCTGAGTCCATACTGAGTGCTCAGCATGGATTGTGCCTCTTAATGCTCATCGTTGCCCTTGAGTTGGCATCGTTAGGAAGGTGATTTTACTGACGAGGGCACTGAGGCTTAGAGGGGTCAGTAGCCGTCTGGGATCACATGTTGCAGAGGAGAATTTCACCTCTGTCTCCATTACTGGTGCACCTTCCTCACCTTGCCTCTCTGTGGGTCAGTTCCTTGTCTGTGGGCAGGAGGGAGCCTGGGGAATCCCAGCCCCGAAGGCTGTAACCGGCCCCAGCAGTGAAGTAGATCTAGTGCAGTGTGATTTAGGTTCAGCCCATCAGATGCACTTGAGTAAGTGCATTTGGCAGGTGAAGGTGAGGCAGGGGCTGTACTCCTGCTGCTTCTGCTCCTTCAGAGGGTGCAGCAGTATTTTCAGGAGTCCCCGTGTTCCAAATAGCAGAGCTTGGGCATCATTACTTTTCTGCTGTGGATGTGGCTGGCAGCTGCTCCCCCATGTCCCCGTCTCTGGATTGTGGTGGAGGCAGGGGCTCCTCCGGCAGCCAGTCTGCAGTGTTGTTCTGAGAGTCCTTTCTGGAGACCTGGCCAAAAGTCTACTCCTCTCACCCTTCAAGTGATACTGTAAGCACCTACTTCCCTGACTTAAATCCCTTTCTTCTTAAACAGCTAACATTACTTGCATTATGTGCAACTAAATGAACCCTGATTCATACAGGTACACTCCCATCATCTTACCTGCCCTCAAGCGTGGGAACCATATGAATAAGGGGGAGAGAGCCCTGAACCAGGGGCCAGAGATGGAGACCTCTGCCTCCAGGGGGCACTTGGGTGAACTGTTTGCCTAATTTGAGCCTCAGTTTCCACATCCATAAAGTGAGGACAGCGGTGTAGCCCACACCCATGGGCTTTCAGCAAACACTCAGTGGTCCTTCAAAAGCTTACTCTAGCCAAGGAGACTACAGGAAATTGGGGCTGTACAGTACCTCGGGTGTCTTGGCAGATGATTCTGCAGTGCAGTGGGACACAGAGGAGGGACAGTTCCGGGGGTCGGGAGAGCATCCACAGAGGGAGTCAGCATCGATAGGCCGGGGACAGGGAGTCGCAGGTGGAAGGACCATTTGACAGACCCAAAAGTGCAAGAGTCTTAGGAGTTCGGGAAGCAGTCAAGTGTAGGGCAGAGCAGGGGAGAGCTGGGGGGGAGAGTCCTCGGGAGGGCAGGTTCACATCTTCTGGGGCGGTGGTGGCACCAGGTAACCCTCCACCACTGCCACCATCCATTCCAGCTCCTGCCTCTTCACAACCTGGCATCGACATTCCACCTGTGAGGTGCGAGGCAACTCAAGTTTGGCCCATTTTACAAAAGAGGAAGCTGAGACTCAGAGGCAGGATGCTGACCCAAGGTCACACAGAGAGTTCAGGGGGAAGGAAGGGTGAGGACTGGCTCTCTCCTGCCATCCAACCTGCCTCTTCCCCAGCACGCCCGCCCCTGTCAGCCTGGGGGCCCAGCTTTGGGCGGGGGGGCCACCTCCTGATGGAGCGGCTGCCGCCCTGCAGTCAGCTGGTTGGCAGAGGCCGGTGTGGGGGCCTGAGGAAGAGTCCTGGGCTTCTGCACAGAAAGCCAGGGCCACAGAGGCAGAAAGGCCTGGAGCAAGGGCAGTACAGGGCTCAGCCTGCCTCCAGCCCCAAAGTCACTCCAGTTTCCATGGTTTTAAGGAAAAAAGACACAGAACCCGATCCCAGCCTGACCCCAGCTCTGGCACTGACCCAGGGGAAGACGCGTCTCCTCGCTGAGCCTCAGCTTGCTCAGCAGTACAATGGGGATAAGAAACCGCGCTTTGGTTACCCCCAGGGTTTGGGGAGAGACAAGTTTAATAAGGGATATAAAAGCCCCTGGTCACCCACAGGCCCCAGCTGTCTGGGGTCTTCCCTTGAGGGATGGGGTGGGGGGGCATTTCCCCTGTTGCCCTTTGTTTCCTGTCTCTGCTTGGGGCCCCCTTTCCCCTCTGCCCAGCTTATCTGGCATTGCCCGACACCTCCTCCCCGTCCTTGTCTTTGTCCCGGCGGGTAGGGGAAAGTGGAGGTAGGGGGCAGCCCGACACAGGAGGAAAGGCCCCCAGCAGCGCATCGCATTCCTGCTCTCTGGGCAGCAGAGCCTGAACGCTTCACGAGCTGGCTTTGGCCGTGACCCCGGGCGGCGGAGGTGCTCACCCTTTTGTTTTGGGCATCTTAACACCGCGCAGCCACTGCTGCCATTCCATCGCCGGCAGTGTGAGGCGTTCCATCCCATTAACGCCTCCACGTCACC
Organism: Hippopotamus amphibius kiboko; assembly: GCF_030028045.1. Taxonomy (NCBI): domain Eukaryota; kingdom Metazoa; phylum Chordata; class Mammalia; order Artiodactyla; family Hippopotamidae; genus Hippopotamus; species Hippopotamus amphibius. The sequence goes on from NC_080187.1 coordinate 37,146,317, forward strand.
ATGGCAACACAGGCTCCCAACTCTCCCAAAGATAGGAGATAGGAGTGCGGCCACCAAGGCGGGCCTGCACCCCCTCCCCAGATGTGCGGGAGGGCCAGAGACCTCAACTCATTTCCGGTGAGGACAGTCACACCACCTGAGCTCCTACTGTGTGCCCAGCGCCCGCCTCCACAAACACCCCCCACCCGACGGAGCCGCCCCCTACCCAGCCACTGAGTGTGGTAGCAGACAGCCTTCAGCTAGTTTTAGGCTTTCTCCATGACTGTGTACCTGCCTTTTCTCCTCACAGCACTGAAATCCAATCATTGCAGGGCTGGCGCTGACACGGTAACAGTGTGGAGCCGCTGCACACCCCCATTTCTCATTGACTCCCCAGTGTAAACTCTGACGTACACAAGGCGGTTCCTCCCATTTTATAGAAGAAATTGAAGCTCAGAGAGGTTAACATGCCCATGGTAACACTGCCAGTAAGTGGGAGATAATATTTAAATTCAAGGCTGTTTTTAAACTCACAGACTTAGAGAATGAACTTATGGCTACTGGGGGGGGGAAGGATTCGTGGTGGGGGATAGGTTGGGAGTTTGGGACTGACACATACACACTGCTATATTTAAATTCGATAACCAACAAGGATTAGTATTTTAAAAATAAATACATGAATAAATTTTTTTTAATTAAAAAAAAATAAGTTCAAGGCTGTTTTCTACTTGGTGTACATGACACTTACATAGTTCTTACCATATGCCAGGCACTGTCGTGGGCTTTATGCATTGTAAGCCTTTTCACCTTATGGGAAGGTACTATCAATAGCTCCACCTTAAAGACAAGGATATCAAGGCAAAGGGAGGTTAAGTAACTTGCCCAGAGTCACACAGAGAGAGCTGGAGCCTGGATTCAAGCCCAGGCCTGGCTCCTGAGTTTGTGTCCATAACCACTATATGGATGGTCCCCAACGTAGGAAGTTTCGACATAACGGTTTTTCTATTTTGCAGCGGTGCAAAAGCTATACAGATTCCGCACAGACTGTACTCTGACTTTGGATCTTTTCCTGGGCCAGCCGTACGTGGTGTGGTATTCTCTCCTGGTGCCGGGCAGCAGCCGCCTCAGCTCTCCGTCGGCCACACTATCGCCAGGGTAAATAACCGATACACTTACAACCATCCTGTACCCAGGCGACCACTGTCTTCCACTTTCAGTGCAGTATTCAGTAAATTACATGAGATACTCAACACTTTATTATGAAATAGGCTTTGTATTGGATGATTTTGCCCAACAGTAGGCTAACGTAAGTGTTCTGATCATGTTTAAGGCAGGCTAGGCTAAGCTATGATGTTCAGTAGGTTAGGTGTATTAAATGCATTTTTGACTTAATGATATATTCAGCTTATGATGGGTTTATCAGGACATAACTCCATCGTCAGTCAAGGGAGATCTGTACTATATTTGATTATAATTTTAGGGCTCCTCTCTCCCAAGCTGCACCCCACCCCACTCTGAAGTGAAGAAATGGGCCACCTGACCACTCCCGTAGCTGTGCCTGGCTTCTCTCACTGAACTGGTCTCTCAAACCAAGCAACTGGCTAGTTTGAGGATGTTATCTCCCCAACCTTCCTGCAGCTTTCTTTTCCAATTTCCCTCACTCTCAAAGTAATCTCACGTTTCCACTCATTGCTCTGGGCTTTAAAAGGCTCCCAGCTGGAACAACGGCCGGGAACTGTCTTCCTTTCCAGAGAAGAGCCTTCCAGTGCCCTGGCAGGGGAAGTCCTCCTGTCCTCCCACGCTCAGCCTGTCTCCAAAGACCATGAACGCAATCACTTAACAAGAGGCCAGCTCTCATAGAAAGGAAGAAAGAGGAGGAGCATCGTTAGCGGTTTGAAGGGGAGAAGAAATCACAAAATCCATCAAACCCGTATTTGTCTCATTAAAAGTGTTTCTAATTTATAATGTCCTGGAATGCAGATGCCGCCCAGCTGTGCGGGCCTGGTGGTGCTGCCCGGGGCACCCCCCTCCCGATCCCGGGCCCCCTCTCCCACCTCGCTGGGACTGCCATCAATTTCCGCTCATCAGCGGCACTTACAGTAAATGGATTCATTTGTGGCAATGGGAGCTGAGAGACAAAGGTGACAATATAATTAAGGTTTTTAATTCTATGCCTGAACAGTTAAGTCCAGAACTCATGATAATTAGCCGACTGTAATGAAAGATCTTTAATCGCTATTTTCCCTTTGTTTCCTATAATTGTTCATTTTGGCCAACTGCGTGTGTTCTTTCATTTGAATCTGGCTGCACAGTTTCATGTCACTTCCATGATTCCTATGAAACTCCAAAGAAAATATGTTGTGGAGCTGGTCACTTACAAAGTCACGGCGAGGTGGCACCGGGAGCTCGTCTGTGCACAGTTGCTGAGTGGGGGCCGTGGCTACTTTCCAGAGGAAAGAAACCTGAGCTCGCACAATCCACAGGCCTGGGGATGTGGCTGCAGAAAAGCCAGCACTGGCAGGAGGAGGACACACAGTAGGCCCTGCACAGCTGAGAGAGCCACAGGAGTTGGTTCGCAAACTGGTTCCTGGAAGAATGATTGCGATCACACACAAGTCCCCGATTCTCAAACGCTTGTATTGGGTGGTTGTTTTTTGTTCTAGGTTTGTTTTTTTTCCCTACATTTTAGCATCCCGACTAGGATGCATCTTGCAATGGATGTGCATTAGGTCCCCGTCTACTGTTATATTTCCTGAAAAGTTATAAGTGAACTGACAGTGTTCTTATCGCTAATGATAACTTAGAGTTGAGAAAACATGGTAAAAGCATCTTCCAAACAGCAAATATCTTCTGAGGACCTGCTACATTCCAGGCAGGGTGCTGGGAACGCGGGGGTGAGTAGGAACTGACCAGTCCCTGCCGTCATTGTGTCCACCACCTGCAGAGGCATCATCAGCTCAGTCTCCTGTCCAACCACAGCTGGCCGGCTGCACAGGAGCTTTTTCACTTGCTGTGGACTGTTTGGACCCTGTTTCAACGATTGGGTCCAGGTAGCCAGATTTCTGGTAGGCAAATGCCTCTCAGAAACCGGAACATCAGAGCAAGAGGCTGGGGGCTTACAGCAAGGGGATGGAGGAAACTGGGAATTTGAATTTTTTCCCACAGCTGCCCAGGATTGGAGAAGAACCCAGCCGGGGAATCAGGTGGGAGGGTTGTAACAGGAAAGGAAAACGGTCGTCAGACAGGACGTAAGGAATGCACCGGGACGTGGGGGGCACCGGGCAGGAGGCCGGTGTGGCTTGTGACACATTCCCTCCTCTCTTCCCACCACTCCTGACCTGAGTCCTGAAAGTTGCCTGTCCGAGGCTACGGGTGAGCTCGCATATTTCCGGGGAGGATTGGGGCTAATCTGCGCCTCCTCTGATGCAGTGCCCTTCAGCTCGACGTTCTAAACATTGCTTTCGCTTCAAACTCCCTTTAGTTACCAGTTACCAGGAAGAAGAAAATTAGGCCACGCCAATAAAAATCTTCCTGTGTCTCCCCAATCCATTCCCCACGCAAAGTCAGAGGGATTGTTTCAGAAACACATGGCCCTTCCTTCCCTGTGAAAGGCTTCAGAGGCTTCTCAATGTCCTTTGGAAACAATCTGAAACCCCAAAAGCAGCCAAAGGAGTCCTGCATTGCCTGCCCTCCTCTGTCCTCGGCGTGGGCCTGCCCCTGCAGCCTGCTGCTCGGCCCTGGAGGTGGCAAGCTCATTTCAGCTCCCGGGCCTCCTCCCGTGCTGTTTGCACTGCCTGGGGTCATCTCCAACCTCCAACCGCCCTTTGCTTGCTGAACCGCTCACTCCAGAAGTCACCTTGGATAGGCTCAAGCGCCAAGTACCAAGAAGCTCAAGGGAAGAGCTGCCCTTCTCATCGGACAAGAGGGTCTGAAAGGCAAGCACTGGTTGTGGGTCTCAAGTGCACCCCTTCAGACCCCTCGCCAGAGCTCGCTTACAACCCACAGGATAAGCCTAAAACTGGCCCTGGCCCAGGTAGGGGTTGGAAGGGACAAACGTGTTTATAAGTCAAGTGAGGCCCCAGTACAGCCCCTGCGGTCACCCACCCCCACCCCGCCCCCCACACAGCCGCTGCCTGAGCTCCCACTGCCTCCCTCTCTCTCTTCGTTGGTCTCCCGACCTCCAGTCTCTCTCGAGACCTGGCTTCCTAAAACCTCACTGGGTCAGGACCCTTACTTAGAGAAAATCCCGGATCCTGACCCTGGCATCCAAGGCCCTGACCCCCTCCCGCCCATCCCCTGTCACCCCCTGCCCCGAACCTTCTCCTCTGGCAGAAAGTGGTTCCCACTCGGCCCATGCAGTGTCCTACCTCCAGGCCTTATGACGCTGTCCCCTCCCCCCACAGGCCTAGCCCCTCCCCCTTGCATCTTGCCTGCTGCCCGCCCTAGACTGGGTCAGATGGCCCTCTTCAGGCACCCACGGTGCTCCCATCACTGCACTCTCCACACTGCTTATCTTTAGCTGCCGTCCACACCCCACCTGCCTCCACAGAAGCAGACGGGCTGGTCCACCACTGTCCCCTAGTGCTAGGATGGGCACCCAGATCAGGACACACTGTGCTAGGAATAAATGAATGGAGATGGGGAGAAGCTGGCAAGCCCAGAGGCAGCAGGACCCCACCAAGCCAGGCTCTTCAGCCTTTCAACAAACATCACATGAACCCCTTCTCTGTGCCAGGCCCTGGGCTCGACACGGAAACACTAAGTCAAGTAAGAGAACAACCCAGCCTCAGGTTGCTCACAGGTTTCCAAGGAGCTCATAGGGTACAAGGGTTAAGAACACAGGTTCAAATCCTCCCTCTACTACTTACCAGCTGTGTGTCCTTGCATGAGTTTCCTACCTTCTCTGTGCCTGAGTTTCTTCATCTACAAAATGTGGACAAAAATAGCAGCTATCTCAAAGGGTGATTTGAAGAAAAAATGAGAACGATGTGAGAAAGTGGTTGAATAGCGAATAGTGCCTGGCCCATTACAAATGCAAAAATAATACTAGCTCCCCCAGTTTGTGGCTGGTCCCTGCCCTCCGAGCAGCCTCCTTCAGCCCACACTCTCATGCTCCTGGTCCCTCAGGGAGCCGGGGAGGCAGAGCCAAGATAGCACAGGCTGCGGAGTCACCCAGATGGGAATGCGAGACCCGGCTCCACCAACTAGCTGTGTGACTTTGAGAAAGATACATGTGAAATGGACCATTTCCCCCAGAACCAGCCAAGCATCCATTTTCCCTTAGGACAAGCGGAGAGGGAAAGAATAACAGCTCTGCCTGCTTCACAGAGCCTTGAGAGCCCAGAACAGGAGAGTGGATGGAAAAGAGATTGCAGTGGGCTGCAGAGAGGTTATCCTAATCAGAGCGGGGTTCAGCTGGAAGCGCTGGACCAGGCTGGTGTGTGCACGAGGACATACACACTGCACCAGAATCCAGGCACAGTAAGCCACTGGCAGAGGGACGGAGGAGCAGAGGGTGACAGACACTTGACTCATTTACAGGCAGGGCCTCAGCGAGCTTTGGGGGCGCAGCCTGGGATGGCCCCAGCCTCCGATCCCCGATGCTGCTTTCTGGGGCCCTTCCCCTCCAGCGCCTGCCAAGTTCACCATGACAGCAATTGCCACTCCTGAGGACTCACCCTGGCCGCAAGGCTGTTCCTGTGCCCTTGAATCTATTAAATGGAGCAAAGTGATTAATTATTTTACTGTCTTTATGGCATCAACTTTAACTTGCTTCACATCCAGATTTCCAATTACATAAGCCCGAGTCTTAAACTCAGGAGGACGTGTATTATTGAACTATTTATAATCAGAGCTTTTCAGAGCAGAAAAAGCTCTGCCAGGCAAGAGCTACACAACCAAAATTAATGATTCAGAGACCAGAAGACAATCTTTCCATAATCAGAGGGGTGCGGGATACAGGAAGGAAAAGAATGGAGAGGTTGAATCTGAATCAAAGATGTCAAACCATTTCCCAATGAAGGGCAAAGACCTCCCCCCAACCCCCAGGGGAAGGCAAATCAATTGGTGGATGGGAGTCGAGGGGACACACCCATGCAAAATGCAATCAAATGTAGTTGGAGTTATTCTTTTTTTTCTTTAAAATACTTATGAATTTTTAAATTGAGATATAATTGGTGTATAACATTATGCTAGTTTCAGGTGTACAACACAATGATTTAATATTTGTATACTCGTATTAAAACTTCTGCTGGCCACACTGTCTTATCAGCGCTTTCCATTCAAGGCTACTGTCTCCCCAGTCTCAGCTGCGCAGGTGTGAACATGTTACATCAGTTCATTTGTAACTGCGGTGCAAGAGAAAATGGATGCCCTACTTGTGATTTTCAGGAAAGAAGAGCAACTTACAGTGATTCATTTTTTGTGGTCTGTGGGTGTACCTGGTGCCATTATTTCTAGAAGACTTTGTGTGCAGTATGGAGAAAGCATTTTGTTGTGAAGAAATGTGTATGAATGGATAGAGAAGTTCAAGGAAGGTCGTGCAAGTGTTAGCCATCCAGAAGGAGCCAGGTGTCTGTCCACGTGAAGACGTGAAGACTGCGGTGCATTCGTGGCCGGCAGCTCAGCCTAAAACGTTTTTTTATGAGGGAATATGAAAGCTGTTGACAGATGGACAAAGTGTATTGAAAAGCAAGGAGATTATGTCGAAAAATGATGTATTTGTCTTTTCTAAAAGTTAATTAAAATAAATTCTATAGCCAGAGTGCGGATAATTTTTGACTCACCCTCATATATGTGTATATATATGTATATGTGTGTATATATGTATATATATACATAAACATGTGTGTGTATATATATATTCATATTTATATATTCCACGTTTTTAGGGTGTTTTGAAGAAAACGGTGTCCCCTAGGTTACTTCAGTCACACCAACTCTGGATTTAAAATGGAGTCGCGTCACTATTGATAACCAGTGTGCCCATCCCACACGATAACTGCAAATGTTTAGCTGCTTCCAGCACCCCCTTAATTTGTTCTGGAAAACTCGTGTTTTTACCAGCAAGTCCTATCAGCTACTGCTTCATCTCCTCCTTCAGCTCCTGCCAAGTCACGGGAGAACACCCACCACTGCCTCGGGGCCACCTTTATGCCACCTTCCACTGGGAAGCACCATCTCCACCCTGGATGTGCGGAACATCCTAGGGGGTCCACAGCTTGTTGGTGTCCCTGTGGGGACGGCCTCTTCCCCCAGTTTGGTGTTGCAAGCAGACTTATGTGACAATGATTTGCAGAGGGTTTTTTTAGAACAGGCCTTTCCATGTTTCCCCACTGTAACTCCCTCCTCACTGGCCCCAGACAGGAGTCCATGATGGATTTGGATGAGGAGAAAAGTTCTCAGACAGATTCTCCTCCTCACTGATGACTCCAGGCCTGTCGCCATGCTGAGTTTGTCAGGCTGGCTTCCTCAGTACACAGGCAGATTCCTGGAGGACGCTCCAATCGGTCACCCAGATGGGCACAGCTCAGGGTCAAGCCAGGTCCCTGTGACAGGAACATGGAGGGGACAGGACCAGGAAGATCACTCCTGCATCAGACCAGGCTGTGTCCTCGCAGAAACCCACTAGGTAAATGCTGTTAGCCCCATTTCACAGATAATGAAACTGTAGCTCCAAGAGGTTAAGGAACTTTCCCGAGGTTCCACAGCTAAGAGGTGGTGCCAGGCTTTACCGGGATCCATCCCAGGTCTTGGATGCCGAGATTCAGTTATGACTTTCCCTCCTGCTGCTTATTCAAGAATACATAACTTGACAATCCATTACCAGGACTTTGTCTAGAAAAAACTATTCTCAACACAGAAGAAATAAACGTTTTGTTTGTTTGTTTTCTGCAAGGGAAGCAGAGGAAAGGACTATCATCAACAAACCCAGGCACAGGTCTCTTCCCTCCTGGAGTGCATGTTTGCTGAAGTAAAGCTGCAGTCTTAAAAGGATGACCCTAGAAAAGGAACCTTCTTTTAAAAGCCCTTTCCTTCCTTTGTTGTATAACAAAGGGAGTCCAACTCGAGGATGGAAGATGCCTTAGAGGACTGGGGCAGGGAGGGTGGGGGGGACTCGAGGGGGGGGTGTCAAGGAAGGGAGGGAATATGGGGATATGTGTATAAAAACAGTTGATTGAACCTGGTGTACCCCCCAAAAAAAAATAATTAAAAAAAAAAAAAAAAAAAAGCCCTTTCCTTCCTTCCTTCCTTCCTTTCTTTTTCTTCTTTTTTCTTTCTTTCTTTCTTTTCAGATACTAGAGACTGGACAGTTGCTCCAAAAACCTCTTTCCACCTCTCCTAAGCATGAAGCCTTCCTTGCAGTTGGGCATGGCCGTGTCCATCATTCTAGCCAATGGAATAAGAGCAGAGCTGTGTGCTCTATTTACAGCTCTGGCCCGTAAGAACCTTCCCCCAGGACTCTCCATGCTCTTTCCCCTCTTATCAGTTTGATGCAAATAAGTGTCATGATCTCAGAAACCAAGGTTGAAGGTGGCAGGTCCAGAAGGTGACAGAGGGTAGGTCCCTGAACTAGCATGGAAGGAGGACCACTTACCTATCTAGAGTTGCCAGAATTAACAAAAGCAAAAACAGGGATGCCCAGTTACATGTGAATTTCAAATAAACAATGAGTAATTTTTAGTATAATATGTTGGGGACAAACTGGGGAGAGAGGCAACCCCAGTCACCTTCCTGTATCTGCTCTGGGCCCTTAGGATCACTGGGTAGATGGTTATCACTTGGAACCTAATTAGACTAAAAAAAATTATTTGTTGTTTATCTGAAACTCAAATTTAACTAGGTATCATATTTTATCTGGCAACCCTACACCTGTCAGAACACCTGTCTGGCATTTTACAGGAGTGAGACGTAAACGTCTGTTGTGTTTGAGCCATTATATATTTGGAGGTTTGTTTGTTATAGCAGCTAGCATTACACCATCACTCCCTTGAGGCATCAGATATTAATGGCTCAAGGAGGATGAGCTCAGTCTAAACTAATCAGCATTTATGCAAGTGGATGTCTTTTCACCAACTCTTCCTGCTTGGACTGCTGCAGCTCGGTAGAACCTGTCGAGCTTTCACCCCTGTCTCTTCCATGACGCATTTGGACACCAGAGAGGAAGAGAGAACAGACTTAGTTTATGCCCCACTCTGCACCCCAGGAGCTCTCCACTTGGGGTCTCCAATAATTCCAGGAGGTTCATGAACAGATGCAAACCAAGGCTCAGAAAGTCCAGAGACAGTAAATCCAGGGTGAAAGGGGTGCGGGCGAGCTTTGTGAAAAGGTAGCAGCAACTGCTGAGCCCTTCCTGGGAACATGACAATAGCTACCAGCTTTGGCACCCACACAGCAAGTGCCCTGGTGGGTAAGTGAGTGGCCAGTCTGTGCTGGGACAGTCTGGATCAGGAGATGTGGGCAGTTCAGAGAGTCTTAAAGTCAGGTCCTGGGGCCCCTGATGGGAGCTCCCAGGGAGTCATTTCCAACATGGCCCAAGATTTTAGAGCTACAAAGACATAGGTCAAGTACCGACTTGACCTATGTTTTTGAACTGTATGAACTTAGGCAGTTTATTCCACCTCTCTGAACCTCAGTTTCCACCTCTATAAAATGAAATAACACCAAACAAGTGTCAGAAAACTACCCAAGATAATGTACCCAAAGTATCTAGCCCCTAGTTGGTACATAGTAAATGATACTTCCTCCCCTAGGGGGTCTGGCAACTGGAGAGAAGATATGAAGGGGAACTCACCCCCTTTATCACTCTCTACTTGCTTTTAATATGCCTGTCCTCCCCCCTCCTTCCCTTCCTTACTCCCCATGGCCCGTGAGCCAATGGCCCAGAGACCACTGCAGCCAGGATTGGAATGTTTCTGATGCCTCCATCTTTCCTTCTAGTCTAGGACCACAGAGTCCCCATCACCAGAGAAATAGGGTTCCAAATAGAGGTTGGGCTCCAGGCCAGCCTCCCACACCAACTTCTCATAATATTGCTAAAACTCTGCCCCTTATTAGCAGAATGGACTTTAAGTGGGTGAGGCTGGGAATGCAATCACTACCTTCAGCCCTGTTCCTCCAGACCTGAGCCTCACTCCTGCAGAGGAGATCCACGTGGGAACGTCGCACTCCAGGAATGGCAGGTGAGGTCTGAGCTTCAGCGCCCAGATGCTCATTTCCAGCGTGGCCATCACTCACCTGCTTCTGAAAATGCTCCCGTTGGCTCCTCTGGAGCCATTACCGTTCGTCATGTTTATCTGCATTTAGGTGCAGTGGGGATTCACACACTTCGATCTGTCTTTGCTCATGAAGCAATGGCCCAAAAAATGGTAATGACGCCTCTGACACCGCAACATCACTGCATTCTTTACATATAGGGTTGCTAGATTTAGCAAGTAAAAGCACAGGAAGCCAAGTTAGGTTTGAATTACAGGTAAACAATGAAGAATTTTTTAAATATAAGTATATGTTTGTTTGGAACATACTTATACTAAAAAAAATTATTCATTTTTATCTAAAATTCAACTTCAACAGGGTGTCCTGTGTTTTATTCGACAACTCTACTCATCCAGCCTCCTGGTGCACCCGGGTCACACGGAGCTAGAGAGTTTTCAGTCAGGCAAGAACTGGGGGTTTGGGGGCATCTCTCTCCATGGCCAGATTCCAATCTGTCTTCACTTCTTTTATTTGTTAATTAATTAATTAATTAATTTACTTTTGGCTGTGTTGGGTCTCCATTGCTGTGCACGGGCTTTCTCTAGTTGTGGTGAGTAGGGGCTATTCTTCGTTGCAGTGTGCAGGCTTCTCACTGCATTAGCTGCTTTTGTTGTGGAGCACAGGCTTCAGTAGTTGTGGCATAAGGGCTCAATAGTTGTGGCTCACAGGCTCTAGAACGCAGCCTCAGTAGTTGTGACACATGAGCTTAGTTGCTCCACAGCACATGGGATCTTCCTGGACCAGGGCTTGAACCTGTCTCACCTGCATCGGCAGGCAGATTCTTAGTCACTGCACCACCAGGGAAGTCCTCTTTCTCTGACTTCTACATCTGCCTTCCTCTTCCACAAGCTCCTTGTTTTTTCCTAAACACACACTTTCTCACCTGCAGGCTTTGGCCACACTGTTTCCTCTGCCTGAACTATCCATTCCTCTACCTTCTTGTTCCTTCAAAGCCAAGTTCCTGGGACCACCTTCTCCCTAACATGTCAAGCTTCCCAACCAATCGATTCCTCCCCCTCTGCCCTTCCACAGCCCAGTGTCCGCCACTCTCTTAGGACCATGAACACTTCCATTGGAGCAGCTGCTGTGTGCCAAGCTCTGTGTGGGACACAGTCTCTGGACCATGTGTGGCTCTACGTGTGTGTCTGTGGAAATGTGCACACAAACTTGTGTGGGGATGAGGTGGGACTATCCTCAAATGTTTATGTTAAAATCAACCTCCTCATGTACTCTGAAGAAATAGAGATCTGCACAAGATTATGTCCAAGGAAACTCATCCCAGCTTTTTTTTTCCTGAGAGTAAGAAAAAAAATAAAAATAAAAACAATCTGAACATCCAACGATAGAGAAATGGTTCCATTAGGAAACTCATATACAATGAAATGTGGTGCAGTCATTAAAAACGATGTAATGAAGGAATATATACTGACAGTGGTAAACACTCATGCTGTCAAGAGAAGTTAATAAAACAGATACGCTAGTGCCCTAACTTTTATATCCCTGTGATAAGACATGAGTTTGAAATATTAATTGGTTTGTTCTCATTGTCTCCCCTGCACCCCTTTTACTCCATGCCTTCACCCCCATGAGAGCATGTCAGGCCCCACCCCATTCCCATTACATGAGGGTAGTTGTCAGAATAGGACCAAAGAATAAAAGTCCTGGGGACTTCCCTGGTGGTCCAGTGGTTAAGAATCCATGCTTCCACTGCAGGGGGCGCAGGTTTGATCCCTGGTCAGGGAAATAAGATCCCAAATGCCGAGCATGGCACAGCTGGTAAAAAAAAAAAAAAGAAAGAAAAAGAAAAAGAAAAAGAAGTCCCATTTCTTAGGTTTTAAGTTCAGGAGCCGTGGCCTAGGTGCAGGATGGACAAGTGAGGAGGTGGGCGTGATCTGCCAGCTCCCCGCTGCCCACCCAGACTAGACAGAAGGCACTCAGGCCTCAAGGGGACGGGGAGGTTGCGGATGAAGATGTAGGTCAGTTGCTGGTGTGGGAGAGCCCTGAATCCTGCCACCTACCCGCCTTGGGGCAAACCTCACAGGAGGGGAGAAAATGCTAAAAGCCCCAGAAAAGGGTGGAGGCCCCAGAGCAGAGAGCCTCTGAGCCTACCCCAGTGCTGTGGAGGCGGCGGCCTCTGCAGAACAGAACGGAGGTGTGCTGCGTCCGGACATGAGACGGAAGAGTTGCCCAGTCCACGCCCCGCCCCCCTGACTGCGCGGCAGGGCGTTCAGAAAATTCTCACGGTTCCCACGTGGGGCACTCAGGTTGACTGCAATGTCGTGAGTCAGTCAGAGTTGCATGGCCAGGATGGCCTCTTTGGGTTTTAGTGCTAAGAGGCCCACCCCGCTGGGCCAGAAGGGCAAGGCGCATCTGGACCACGGACATCAAGACAAAGTAACAGCGTCTCCCCTACCACTGAGAGTTGACCCAGAGGGCGGGACAGAGAGGACACCCTGACGGGGGAGCAACCCTGAGTGTGACAGAGCTCTGAGACCTCTAGTCACTGAGAAGTCCCTGAATAATAATAACCTTGCTAAGATATAACTAGACTGATTTTTCTGCACAGGAAGGACAGGGACACAAGAAAGAAAACAAATGCCCACTTATAGGAAAAATACAGGTACGTCTGGGTCCATCTACCTTGAGCTATGAAACTCCTTCCCACGGAGCTCACACACACTCCCATCAGGCCTGAAATGCTAACAGCAGTTAACAGCACCCAGGGGCAGCAGGGTCTCCAATTGTCTTGATGTTCTTCTGTTACTTTTTCTGAATCACCAGGACCCCTCAACAGCTTCCCTGGAATTCTCCAGGGTAGGACATCAGGACAGACGTGCCCAGCTGTCCAATCGCAGCCTCCAGGCGCAGGTGTGATCACCCCCGAGGCCAACTCCCAGGAGTGAGTTTTCCAGAAGGGCTGTCTAGGCTTAACCTCTCTCTGAGCAACACCATCTCTCCCACCACCCACCCATCACCCTAAAAATCTACATCTTATAGTAAGCAACGAGAGGTATCAGCAGGGAAAGCTGGAGGAATAAACCTACGAATGTGACCTTCATCCCCAATTTGGAGATGTTTGCTCTCCAGGACCTTGACTCGTGACCTTGTGTGACTACATATCACATCATTCCATCATGGTCACGGGGCTTCAGAGCCATCAGGATCATTCCCAAAGTCCAACCTTAGAAGAGAAGTCAAATACCAACATTGTGTAGAATATGCATGTGTGAAAGGTGAGGAATCCCAGCTCAGACCATTTATTCTCCCTCTGTCTCAAAAGGTCACAGCAGGTCCTGAGATGAAGAGAATGCACAATACTGAATAAAGCTCTTACATTGAGAACTTGGACTCTCAGCTCTGTGCTAGTCGCTCCATGCATTTTATCATTTCCAACAATCCATGAATAGCTACTCCTCTTACCATTAAGTGTGTCCCAGCCTGGATGACCTCAACAGTCACCCATATCATTCACTTTTCATAGATGAAGGTATGGAGGCTCAGAGAAGTGAGGTAACTTCCCCTCAGTTCACACAGCTAGTCGTGGGCCTGAGAGTCGGACCCAGTCTATCTGACTCTGGGGGGTGCAGGTTTTTAGTCAGCAATAGAGAAGAACACAGTCTGGAGAAACAGGAAGGGAAAGGACTGCCAGACTGATGGGAAATTATTCCCCTTGCTGCTTTATTTTCCTGATATTTCAAAATAAACATGTATCCCTTTTACAGATCTCCCCATAAAAATAAAAACCAATATAGTTTGCGGTGGGGATGCTCTTGCAGACAAGGAGAGGGCTCATTAGAGGGACACTGCCTCCCCCCACCCTGCTCAGGGAGCATCTGGCCAGGAGCCTGAGAGCCCTTTGCATCTGGACAGCCCCTTCTGCACCTGCTGTTGGGGGTGGGGTGGACAGAGATGCAGCAGAAAGGGCCCCACATGAGGGCCCTGCAGGCCAGCTTCTGGTCCCCTCCACTCTCCTTCTCTGAGCCTCATCTCCTCATCTGTGAAATGGGAGTGATCATCCAGGTCCTATCTGCCTCCCAGAACTCTGCCAAGGGAACCTGAGGGTACAAGCTTGGTTAAGTGATATTTTCTAGAAGCCCAGGCCACAGAGGCCAATCAAGCTGTCAGCATCCCTCTACCCAGTGGACATGGTCCAACTTCTGTGATGTGGCCATGGAACCCTGTGCCCAGAGCAGGCTCAGCTCACAGCTGTGGGGCCTCTTTTGGTTTGGGTTGGCATGGAAGGTCCCCACTACATGCTTTTATAAAATTTTTAAAAAATATTTATTTATTTATTTATTTGGCTACACCAGGTCTTAGTTGCGGCATGCGGGACCTTTATTGCCACGTGTGAGATCTTCATCTTGGCACATGGGACATTTTTAGCTGTGGCATGCAGAATCTAGTTCCCTGACCAGGGGTCGAACCCAGGCACCCTGCATTGGGAGCATGGAGTCTTAACCACTGGATCACCAGGGAAGTCCCTCCATCCTTTATTTTTCACCCCTTCACAGAACCTTCAAGAAAATTGAAATGTAGTTCTCACCTGGGAGGAAAAGAAAACTGCAGCACTCAGCCCAGGGTGTACTGATCTTGTTTCTGGCCAGAAACACCAGACCCAATGTGGAAAGTGGAAATGGAGCTGAAAGGAAGCCATTGGCAAGGAACCCTGTGGTGCAGGAATGGGGTGGGGGCGCTCACAGGGTCTTCCCACTTGCAGACCCTCCGCAGAACCTAGTCTGGCTGAGCTAAGGCAGTGCACACACAAGCAGCCAAATCTCCCTGGGGGGACAGAACTTTTCTCAAGGGATGCCTTCTCCCCTTCTTTTTGTCCCCAGAGAAGACGCGTGACAACTTCCTGAGGAATCCTTGCTCTGAAATGAAGGGACAGAGAGGGACTGCTGGGTCTCTGCTGGGGGATGACCCCATGAGACTGCTTGTCCCACAATTTCTATAAACAGCAGGCAAGGCTGGGTAATGGATGGAGCACTGGGTTATCCAAAGACCCAACTCTGGAACATAGAAGCTGCATGACCTCTGAGCCTCAGTTTCCTCATCCAAGAAATGGGACTGTGAAACATGCTTTGCCTACATCCCGGAATGATGGGGAGGGACTTCCCTGGCTGTCCAGTGGTTAAGACTCCACACTTCCACGTCAGGGGGCATGGGTTCGATCCCTGGTCTGGAAACTAAGATCCCACAAGCTGTGCTTTGTGGCCAAAACCAAACAAAAAAAGAAACCCCCAGAATGATGAAGTCTCACTAATCCACTAACAGGTAGGGAAACTAATGCCCATAGGAAGGGGTTGGGTCGTTCAACCAACCCAGCATCTTCTCCTTTCTCTCTTCACTTTTCATGCTCTTAAAAGAGATACTTTGTTATCTCCAGAACACTGTTTCAGTCATATCTGGCACTTGATTCAAATTAATTCACACAGAAAGTCTTTGGAACCACTTTTTGTCCCCACAGAGGGATGCCCAATTCCTGTCCTCCCTCCTCTCAGATCCCTCCTAGCCATTCAGGCACCAGTCTACCCCCAGATCTCCCTTTCTCTTCTAGGGGTGACCTGAGGTTAGATATTGCAGATTCCAGGGCCACTGCAAGAGAGTGGCTCAGAAGAAGCCCGGTGCTCTTCCCAACCCAGTTTCTCAAAGGTGCATCCTTGTCCCCTCAGAGAAACCAGGAGAACAAGGGGATGCCTCCGAGGGGATGCCATTTGCAGACAACCCTTAACAACGACAAGAGCAGGGCAATGACCTTCATAGGAATCCCTCGTAGTAACATTTCAGCCCTGGCCTGCGACAGGCTCCACTGATTCCTGGACATAAATTACTTGTTCATTATCAGGCCCCAACATGGGGAAGGATGTCGGCAGCTTGATTGTGTCTGTGTTCCGTGGCGGGCGGCTGCAGTCTGGGCTGCCACTGTCCATGGTGCTGTTTTACATGGGCTGGCGCTGCTGCCTACATTGCCAGGCAGGCTCAGGCCTCAAGTTACCCACCAGCTTTGTGCCTCATGCAGGCAACCCTAGATTCTGGGCTGGGTGGCAGGGAGGATGCACAAGTCCTCATGACAAGGTGGTCAGAGGTAAATGGAGAGGGAAATTCAGCAGCAAAGTCAACTGTGCAGAGCCTGATTTAATTCTAAGAGCTACCACTTACTGAGCCCTGCTATAACGCAGGTACTCTGCTACGTATATTAATAAGAGTTGGAATCCTTTGGTTGCAAGTGGCAGAAACCCAGCCCCAACTACCTTAACCCAAAAGGGAAATATTATGAGCATTCACTCAAATAATGAAACCGGGACTTCCCTGGTGGTGCAGTGGTTAAGAATCTGCCCACCAATGCAGGAGACACGGGTCCCATCCTTGGGCTGAGAAGATCCACATGCCACCGAGCAACTAAGCCCATGTGCCACAACTACTGAGTCTCTGCTCTAGAGCCCGTAAGCCACAACTACTGAAGCACGTGCACTCTAGGGCCCACATGCTGAAACTAATGAACCTGTGTGCAGCAACTACTGAAGCCCATGCATCTAGAGCCCACGCTCCGCAACAAGAGAAGCCATCGCAATGAGAAGCCTGAGCGCTGCAACAAAGAGTAGCCCCCGCTCACCGCAACTAGAAAAGCCAGTGCGCAGCAACGAAGACCCAACGCAGACAAAATAAATAATAAATAAATAAAATAAAATAACATAAAACAAATAGTGAAACCACAGTAAAGAAGCTGGACTGAGATTACTGGAGCCAGGGATTCCAGTGCAATCAGGGCTCTCTCTCACTTCTCTGTTTCTCTCCAAGTTGCTTTTTCCTGAGAATCGGCTGTCCCCCCAAGGCCAGAGCCAGGCCTGCAGGCAACTTCTAGCTTACATCTTATGTCTTTACAACAGAGAGGAAAGAGGTCTTCTTTCCCAGCTAAAGTATAAAATCCCAAGGACAGACTCTGATTGACTCCACTAATCTGAGCTGAGCTGCCCATGCTGGGGGTGCTGTTCCCTCCCAGCTCTTGGAAGGTGACCCTCTAAAGTGAGGAATACCTGAATACAGGCTTCAGAGCAGACCTGATTCAGAGAAGCCGACGGATGTCTGGGAAGCACAGGGTCCAGAAGCACTGAGGCCATGGCTGTGCCGGCCATCATTCCACCCAGAAACCACCCAGGGCAGTGAGGCCAGTGGACTGCCTGATCCAACCACGGATAAAGCTGTGAGTCCCTCATCTCCAGGACCACATTGAATTCCTGGGCCAAGGTTTGCTGAATGAATAAAGAAATGCACCAAAGGACAGCAGAATCAGTAAAGGAGGAAAAGCAGCACCTGGGACAGCTAGGTGCTCCTTATAGGTTACCTCACTTAACCCCCAATCACCAAGCCAAACAAGATGACCCAACTGAAGCTCAAAGCGAAGCTTCACGGCCGGTGACAGATGGGGTTGTCTGGTCCCAGGCCTCCCTTCACCCAGAGCCTACATGGAGAGTGCCACGAGACAGGGTATGACTCGCCAGCCTTGCTCAAGGGAGATGTCCAGCTGGCTTGTGAGATGTCCCCTGGTGGCTGTAGCCACATTGGTGTCCCCTGGTCAGTGACTGGGGGAGACTGAAGCAGGCAAGGCCCGGGTGGGACCCAGGGCCAGGAAGCCTCAGAGGCAGAGCCCCTCCCCATGGGCAGCTCCCGCCTCCCCACACTGGCCCTCCTAGGAGAGGTGCCCACCCTGTGTTGCTGGCAGAGGGCTTTAGCAGACAGAGTCCCCGGGCCAAGCAAACCCCGAGGTCCCCAAACTTCCCACTTCCATAAAGTGCTCTGATCTTGTCAAATTGCTACCAGAGGAGTCATAGCTGAGTGAACACTTGCCAGGTTCCCGCAGCTCTCCCGAGAGCTGTCACCGTCCTCATCCATCATAATTGAAGCAGTCCACCTGCTCCGGGCCCATCTTTCAACTACAATGATGGCTGAGATGCGATAGATGTGTCTTGTCATCACCTTGACTTTTTTTGGAAAATGCAAAGGTCAGAAGGGATCCTGGGGCGGGTGAAGCCCTGATCTCAGGGTGGAGAGCTGACTACCTCTCCCACTGAGCACCAGCCTTCACCATGGCCATCTGCTACAGCCCTCCAGCTGCCTCCCCACCCCCTCATCAGGTCCAGAGGAGAGCCGGAGACTCCCTTTACCCCAAGACCCTAAGTTCCTGCATCTGCCTGCCATCTCTAGTTCTGCAGAGAGACAGACTCCAGAGGACCAACAGAGTCTGGCACTGACTTCCATGATCCCTAGACTGGGGATGACCGTAAGATACAAACTTTTGCACGTGCCTCCACTCGGTCCATACCCATGACCACTGGCCTTGGACCTGTTTGTCTGCTAAGAGAAATGGTTATCACCGGTTATCTACCCTTAGGTCTGTTAATGAGTGCAGTGGGTATGAACAGGTGCAGAGAGACAGACAGGACATTGCCCTGCCTCAGCCCTAGCCCAGCCAGAGTCGCCTTTCTGAGCAAAGCTCCGTTCATGGTCCTCCTGCTCCAAGGCCTCCAGGCCTCCCTCCGCCTGCAGAATAAAGACCACACCCCTGGGCTTGGCACTCAAGGCACCAAAGAAGCAGGAAGTTTGAGGATCAGCAGGGACCCCTAAAAGAATCAGTGCCCACTTAGTTTAAGAAAGAATTCATTTTTTCACAGTTAGAGATGTTCTAAGATACAAAGGAATGTCAAGGGAAGAATGAGCTCCCTGCCTCCAGAGGCATTCAAGTGCAGCCAGAGGATCTTCTGGAAGGCTGCTGCTGGGGCTCTAGAATGGGTTCAAATGCAGAGGGGATGGAAACGGGGTAGCTCTTTGTGTGCCTCCAACCTGAGTTCTTGGACACACACTTTGCAGCCTCATCTCCTGTTGGGACCACCTGCAGGCCCTTGCTCATGCAGGTTCTTCAATCTGGAGCAGGCTTCTCTGCTGCTACTGGCAGAACCCCTACACAGCTATTCTTTGACTCAACATGACAGTTGCTGAGCACCTACTCTGTGCTGGGGATACAGGGATCACTAAAACATCATCCCTGCCTCCAACCAGTGGTCTCCTTCCTTCTACCCACAGGGCTCCTGAGCACAGCCAGCCAGCATCACACAACTGGCAAGTCCAGAGCATGGCCTCCACCCCTCCCATTCAGAACAACTGGCTCCTCTCCCTCCATCTCTCAGGCGGTCGGCAGGCACAGGGCTTCTGTCTGCCCCTCTTGCCCAGAGCCCCAGGATGGGGTGGGAAGGGCGTGGGGAGGGCAAAGAGCAGATCACGTGGGCTCTGCACAAGGAACCAAGGAGCTCCCACAGTCCCAGGTTCACACGGGGCCACTTGAGACCTCAGAACATTCAGGAGCCAGGCCCTTGGTCTCAGTCAATGGTTCAGTGACTCGGGCAAATCCCAGTTTATTCTCCCCAGATCTGGGTCACAACCCCTTGCCTCACCTAGAGACGTCAACCCCTAGCAGGCAGAGGAATCGTGGCCTTGTGCCGCACAATACCCCATCTACACCGTGCCTGTGACTCTAGCTTTGAAACCATAATCATCTTGGAAACTTGCGGGGTTTCTCGCAACAATAGGATTTTTATCAGAGCAAATTTATTCTCCTCATTGGTGTCACATCCTACCTGCTCCTGCTCATCCAAGAAGGGTTCTGAAGTCCCAAAAGGTGCCCACAGGTGGGCAGAGGGAGGCTTAGAGTGGAACGGGCTGGGATGAGCGGTGAGAATGGCATAGTGCCTGACATATAAGCACTTAATACATTTTGGTGGTTATAATTATCTCCATTTTAAAAATAAGAGCACTGAAGTTGCATCCCTTGTCTGGGGTCCCACTTCTGGGAGCAGAGGAGCCAGACCTTGAGCCAGATATGACTCCAAGCCCACGCTCTGGGCTCTACTGACAGTCCTCAGGGTTCACGTTCTTCCTAGGTTCAGTCCCCGCATCTGTGGCATGAAGGGAGAGGACTGAGACACTTGTTTTATGAAAAGTCCTCTTTCCAGGTGCACAGGATAGATGGAGAGGCCTCCCTGCAAACAGACTATTACCTGTTTGGATCATAATGCAGACCAGGGTTTCCTCAACTCAGTTCCACAGGGTTCCTCCAACCCCCTCCGCCTTCCTCACCCCTGCTCCCTCTTACCCTCCACCCCCACTCAGGGGGTCAGAAGCAAGTCCTGCAGCTCCCAGGTCCTCAGGTCTCACACCTCTCATCTGGACGTGGCAGTCACTTCCTCCCTTCCTCCTGCCTCCCCTCCAGCCCATACTCCACACACATGCTGCCATCTTCCCAAAGTTCCAGAACACATCTGACCTTGTCACTTCCCTGCTAAAAATCCTTCTATGTGGGCTGCATTCATTGGTCACTGGGCCCTGTGTATCTGGCTCCCAACTGCTTTCTCGCCTCATCTTCCCTCCCACACCGTACAACCACCTTCCTGTCCCTAGGATATTACCCTTGCTATTCCCTCTGTCTGTCACCCTCTTCCCCAACTGTTCCAGTCCCCTTCTTCCTTGAAGCCCGGCCGGCACCCAGGGCTGGGGAGGAGGATGCTTCATTCCCTTCTCCTAGCACATCAGTCATGCCTTTTCCCAGCACTGACTTCCTCTGGCCTGGTGCCTTAACCAGTGTCCCCATATCTGTCCCCTCCCTCATTAGCCTGTGAACCCACTGAGGACAGCCTGAGGCTTGGCCACCTCTACTTCCCCAGCACCTAGCATCGAGGGCAATCAATATTGTAGGGACAATTTCATGATAGTAATTCTGCCCTAATTTTGTATAGTGCTGTACTTGTAAAAGCATATTCCTATCAATTACTTCATTTTACCCTTAAATTTCTCCTCTAGTGATGGGAGGCCAAATATTATTCCCATTTGATGGATGAAGAAACAAGTTCAGTGAGGTTAAGTGCCCCTCATGACTAATCAGTAAGCAGGGCCTGACCCCACCCCGGGTGCTCTGAATCCCAGTCCACTGGTATGTTCTGCCACACCAAGATTTTCTAAGCATGGTTAGAAATCCTTGAAAACCACCAAGCCATAGAAACATTGCCTGATGACTGTGGCTTGGAAAATGCTATTCTGGTTTTTTGAAAGAGGAATAAGGAAGATGGCCCAAATCAGAAATCAGTGACCTTGACATTGACCCAGGCAAGATTGGCAGGTTGTGAGCAGCCAGAAAAGACAGGCATCAGTAGGAGGTGAGGGCCTGTGTGAGACCTCAGCAACCACATTTACCAAAGTGAAGTGCTCATAGACAATTACAATCAACCACAACAATCTACAATTCTACTAGGAAGTAGAATTTGATGTATTTCCTGGTCAGTAACATTTGGTTTCTACAAGTTCCCTAGGTTCTTCCCCTCCTGCCTTCTGAGTGTTCAGTGCTTGTCTTAGCTGACTTCTTTTAGCCACATCTGTGTGTGTGTGTGTGTGTGTGTGTGTATGTGTGTGTGTGTGTGTGTGTGTAAAACCCTCTAAATTACCCAGTACCAGCCACCCCATCCAGGGACTCAGGTCCTGTTTCTTAATGATGATTGATGGCTTTGAAGATGCAGTGGATCAATAGGGTCTGAATACCTAAACTCTTGACAAGAGCTGGAGAGAACACACATCTCAATGCCTGCCACACAAAGCAGAAGGGGGCCCTGTCCCTCACCCTCCTGCTCCTTCCCTGGTCAGATCAACCAGAAACGGGGCCTCCTGGGGTCACTCAGAGAGAGGGCACATCATACTTGGTCTGCATTGTGGCAACAGTTCCTTCATTCACTCAACAAATATTTAACCATCTCTTCCGTAAAGGATTGTACTGAGCTCTGCTATGTGCCAGGCATTACGCCCAGCTCTTGAATGCATCCTCTCACTTGGTCCTCACGGCAACCCTACGAGGGACTTGTTGTCATCCCTGTTTTACAGAAGGGGGAAGCCCAGGTGAGGTCCTTTGGCCAAGGTCACAGAGCTTGGAGGAAGTGTGGGAGGCAGGATCTGGGGCTAGAGTCCTCACCCTGGCACAGATAAAGTTTCACAGGAGAGAGAGATGACCTGGCCATCTCTCCAGGAGGATGTAATCAGGGAAGATGAGGTTGTGAGCCAGACCTCCAAGGACAAATGGATTTAAAAAAAATAAATAAGAGGATGAGCCTGCTAGCCAGACCCCATAACTGGAGCAAGGGCAGGGAAGGCAGACAGGAGCCCTTTTCAGGAAAGGAGGCAAGTAGCTGGGTTTGCAAAGAGCAGAGACTCTAGGGAGAGGGACCAGAGCAGGATGATGCTGGGAAGGTGGTTCAGGATCAGATGAGACAAGACCGAGGAGGGATACTTTCCTGGGTGGAACAGGGAGACACAGAAGGCAAAGTTTCCACGTTGGAGAGGGTTCACCAGGGCTCTGAGTCCAGACAAGCAACCTGGGGAGGGCCTCAACATCAAGACCGCATCCGGGAGCAGACCGGCCAGAGAGAGAGGAAGAGACGCGCTCGTTTGTCGCCGAGCCCCAGACCCTGGCGGACGTGGGCTGTGCTGGGTGGGTCCCTGCCCCCTGCCCCCTGCCCCCTGCCCCCTGCCCCCTGCCCCGGCAGCAGCTCCCGGCTCTGGGGCGGGCAGGTAGCAAGGGCCCCGCGGGCGGCGGGCGGGAGGCTCCCCCTCGACAGGTAAGTGATTGGATTAAGAGGCCCGTCTGACAGGATGTCCGTTCAGCCGCGGAAGCTAATCAACTTCCCCATCCTGTCTGCTAATAAATCCTGCTCCGGGGACCACTCTGCCTGATGATCTCTCCTCGGGGACCGCCGCAGACTTCTCCCGGAGAACATTCGCGCAGTCTATTAAGGAGCCGCCTCGCGCCTGTCAGGCCCGCGGTGCCGTGGCGTCTCGGGAGGGTGCCCATCACCCAGGTGCGCCCGCTCCGAGGCGGCCGCCGGGACCGCGCGGCTCGCCAAGACACGAGCCATTGTTCGGCCGCCGCGGGGCTGCCGGCCCGCCCGGCTCCCCGCGCCGCCAGGGGCCCGCCGCCGCGGGGCCGCGCTCGGCTGCCGGAGGGCTCCGCGCGCATAAATGAGGAGGCGGCGATTGCTGGCTCTAGGACATCTATAGAGAAGATGTATAAATAAATTAAAGCTTTTAATTATTTTCTTGGATTCGCCGCAGCTCAAGAGAGCTGGCGGAAAGCTGTCGGGGACGGCCTGACTCTCTCCAGAAGCTGTTCTAGTTTGCTTAGCTGCAGTATTTTCTTCTTTCCCCCACCCGCCAAAAGGCACCAGGAGGGCTCAGAAACAATTTCCTTTGTTGCTCACGATAAAAAGTCCAGGCCTTTTGACTTGTAGACCCAGCTGCTTACAAAATAGGATGTGTCCCCACCCGCAACACGCTCTCTCTTTCTCTCTCTCTCTCTCTCACACACACGCGCACACACACACACACACACCCCCACCACCAGTTTTCTTTTCTGTGAATAGTGTCTATGGGCAGAGTTTAATCCCACATTTTCATCAGATCTGGAAGAACCTCCAAGGGCGTTATTAAATATGTGAAATATGCCAGAAATATTCACGCAATCCCCATCTGGCCCTGGGAGGAAAGAAGAAAGGACCAGAAAAGTAATAAAGTGTGTTTATTTTTTTATCTAGATGACATGTTTTACATCATTAAAAAGGACAATTATTTTAAAAATTCAGCCTGCATGCTTCAATGGTTCAGGCGGTCTGCCACCATGGAATCCATCAGAACTTCCCTCCACAGCCAGGCCTGGGTCTATCCTCAAGGCCAAGTCACATTCTCAGACATTCAAAACCATGGAGGCAATTGAGAGTCATGTAAAAAGCCCTCATCTCTGAGTCACCTTTCTCAGGAGAAGGGGGT
Organism: Hippopotamus amphibius kiboko; assembly: GCF_030028045.1. Lineage (NCBI taxonomy): Eukaryota > Metazoa > Chordata > Mammalia > Artiodactyla > Hippopotamidae > Hippopotamus > Hippopotamus amphibius. The sequence goes on from NC_080187.1 coordinate 37,170,401, forward strand.
TTCTGACCTCACAGGTCAGAGGAGCCTAAGCTCAGGCAAAGGAATTTCAAAGGGTGATGAATGGAGGTTAGACAGGGTTCGGAATGCCCAAACCACCAATATCTTTGAAACAAAGCACCACTCGTCCCATTTGGAGAGCCCTGCCGCGTGCTCTCGCCTCTACTGTGACTGGTCCAGGGTCACACCCTAATGAGGGAAGCGGCTGGGACTTCTGCCCCATCATTTGAGGCCAAACCCAGGCTTCCCTCCAGGATATCCAACAGCCAGCTCCTGAAACTGTTCCTCGGCCCTGTCCCTTGGTTTCTTGTTCTGCTTTGAACACAGGCCAGAGGTCAGCATATTTAAGTACAGGTCTGCTTGAAAGTATGCATTCCTTTTGACTCAGGAAATGGATTGCTAGAAATGTCTAGAAAAACAAGCAAATCACCAAGAAAATTATGTGAAGATCAGTCTTAATGATGTTCATCATGGCGTTATTTACATTAAGTTAAACCCTATTAAACTGCCATTTCTTAGGTCAAGAACAGCCAACTGTCAGAAATTTCATGTTGTTCATGTTCATTAAATAATATAAAAGATTTAGAAACACTGAAACGCCCATTCATAGACATGGTTGGCTGCATTTCAGTGCCCACTGGAAAACTACTTAGCTGTTGGAAATGATGTCACAGAAGTGTACTTGGAAGGAGGCACGAATATACAATGGAAAAAAGACAGCCTCTTCAATAAGTGGTGCTGGGAAAATTGGACAGCAGCATGTAAAAGAATGAAATTAGAACACTTCCTAACACTATACACAAAAATAAACTCCAAATGGATTAAAGACCTACATGTAAAGCTAGATGCTATAAAACTCCTAGAGGAAAACATAGGCAGAACACTCTAGGACGTACATCAAAGCAACATCCTTTTTGACCCACCTCCTAGAATCAGGGAAATAAAATCAAGAATAAACAAATGGGACCTCATGAAACTTAAAAGCTTTTGCACAGCAAAAGAAACCATAAACAAGACTAAAAGGCAACCCTCAGAATGGGAAAAAATAATTGCCTATGAAACAACGGACAAAGGATTAACCTCCAAAATATACAAGCAGCTCATGAAGCTGAATACCAAAAAAGCAAATAACCCAATCCACAAATGGGCAGAAGACCTAAATAGACATTTCTTCAAAGAAGACATACAGATGGCCCACAAACACATGAAAAGATGCTCAACATCACTAATCATCAGAGAAATACAAGTCAAAGCCACAATGAGGTATCACCTCACACCTATCAGAATGGCCATCATCACAAAATCTGGAAACAACAAATGTTGGAGAGGGTGTGGAGAAAAGGGAACTCTCCTGCACTGTTGGTGGGACTGTAAGTTGGTCCAGCCACTATGGAAAACAATTTGGAGGTTCCTTAAAAAACTACAAATAGAACTACCATATGATCCAGTAATCCCACTCCTGGGCATATACCCAAAGAAAACCATAATCCCAAAAGAAACATGTACCATAATGTTTATTGCAGCACTATTTACAATAGCCAGGACATGGAAGCAACCGAAATGCCCATCAACAAATGAATGGATAAAGAAGATGTGGCATATATACACAATGGAATATTACTCAGCTATAAAAAGGGATGAGATGGAGCTATATGTAATGAGGTGGATAGAACTACAATCTGTCATACAGAGTGAAGTAAGTCAGAAAGAGAAGGACAAATATTGTATGCTAACTCACATATACAGAATCTAAAAATGGTACTGGTGAACTCAGTGACAAGAACAAGGACGCAGGTACAGAGAATGGACTGGAGAACTCGAGGTATGGGGGGGTGAAGGGGAAACTGAGACGAAGCGAGAGAGTAGCATAGACATATGTACACTACCAACTGTAAAATAGATAGTCAGTGGGAAGTTGTTGTATAACAAAGGGAGTCCAACTCGAGGATGGAAGATGCCTTAGAGGACTAGGTCGGGGAGGGTGGGGGGGACTCGAGGGTGGGGAGTCAAGGAAGGGAGGGAATACGGGGATATGTGTATAAAACCAGATGATTGAACTTGATGTACCCCCCCAAAAATAATAAATAAATAAATAAAATTTAAAAAAAAAAGAAGTATACTTGGTAGAACATAAGGATTTCACAATTATTTTCAGTAAAAAGTAATGCATACCATCTGATCCCTTTTCTGTAAAAATGAAAAATAAATAGGAGAGATAAGGATAGACACCCAAGATGGTAACAAGGGTCTTCCCTTGATATTGGGATTGTACATGATTTTTATTTTCTTCTTTTTCTTTATCTGTATTTTCTGACTTTTATAACAAATGAGCACTGCTTGTATAATAATAAAAGTAAGCAATAAACGGTTTCTTTCTCTCTCTCTCTCTCTCTCTCTCTCTCACACACACACACACACACACAATAATAAAATAAAGTGTGGGTCCCAGAGCTGAATCTAATGCTGACCAAAGCTGAAGAGAGGAGACTGCCCTCCTGCAACCTGGACCTGAACGTGCACCTCTGTTCTCTGTTGCTGGTTGGAGGCAGGCAGAGGAGGTGGGACAGAACCAGGCGAAGGGCTGGTGCACTTTCTCAGGTGTTCAGGCAACCAAGAGGCAGAAAAGGCCAGGGTGGACAGGGGTGAATAGATGGAGAGGACAGGGCAACCTAGACTCAGAAGAACCCTTGGAGATGATTTTGTCAAACACCTTGGCCAGACAGGTGGCAGAGAGAAGCAAGAAGGTGCTTAGGGGACCAGGTAAGCTTATAGCAGAGCCAGGCTTGGGACTCAGCTCTTTCTAACTCCAGACTTTGCAAGTGGCCACAAGACCAACAGAGCAGAGTGGGGTGGATGGATGGGCACTGCTGTCCCTGGGGGGTGTGGCTGGGTGGGTGGACAATCCCCCAGTTCAGGCAGCTCTCAGCCCCGGACCTGGGGTCTCCAGGAGCTCAGGTGCACACTGAGCCAGCTGTCTCCAGCCATGGTGTCCTGTTAACAACCACACTAACTGTCTCCACACACGTCAGCACTAATCTCCGACACAGCCTTCCAGGACCTGATTTATCAGAATGGAGGGCACGCTCTTAAAGGGTCATAGCCCACCGCGGATCTCCGCTCCTTTAGTGGTAAGTGGCGGAACATATTTTTTCTGCTAACACTACTGCATGTTAGAGGATAGATTATTTTAAGAATCAAGACTAAATTGAAACAAGGCAGGCTTGATTTTTTTCCCCTAGGACCATAGGAGAGGTCATCTATCAGCATGACGCAGTGGGCACAGTACTAGAGAGTGACTGCAAAGCCCAGGGTGGAGGTCTCGGTTCCAGCACTGATTTGCCCAAGTGACCTTGGGCAAGTCACTTATCCTCATTGAACCTCAGCCTCCTCATCATCAAGGCAGGGGCCACTATCTCCTATCCTGGTACATCAGATGGTCTTACAAATACATCAGGGAAACACAAACTGGACATGTTACCACGAAGGACATGCACATATACACATGGCCGGTACACATAGAAAAAAAATGTTCAAAATCCCCAATCGACTTAGAAATACAACTAGCTAGAGGACATTTTTGATTATCAAATTGAAAAAGTTTAAAAGGTGATAAAAGCCAGCATCGATGACTGTGGAGAGATACAGGCCTTTCAAACACTATTGCTGAGAATATAAATCAGAATGACATTTGTGGAGGGCAAACTTGGCTGTTAAAATGAGCTTGCCCTCTGACACTGCAACTCCGAGCCCAGGAATTTGTTCAGAGGAAATAATTAACTGTGTGAACAAAGATGTAAGAACTTTGGGAATTTTATCCCAGAATCTGCTTGTAACAGTGGAGGTGGGGGCTGGGGGAGAGAAACAATCTAAATATCTGACCATTAGGGGTTGGTTAAAGGATATTACAGCCATCTGATGGTATCCAATCTAGCTGTCAAAACCATTAGTGACACAAAATTATTCCTTGTTAAGTTTTTTAAAAAGCAGACTACATGACAGAACCCAGAGTGAAATCTATGGAGGAAAAAATACTAGAAGAAAATGCACCAAAATATGAACAATGGGGAGTCACTGGGCAATGGGCTTATAAGTGACTTTTATTTGCTTCTTTTTGTTTATTTGCATTGTCTACATGTTCTACAGTGGCTATTACACTCTTAATTTTACAGCAATAAAAGTTATTTAGTAACTGTCCTTTCTCTGTCTCCCCAGGGTAAGAGTGAGGATCAAACTGGAGACACTAAGGAAACTGGACCACATAGAGGATTGACTTCATTGTCCTCCCTGAAGCCCCTGCCCTGGGTCAGAGTTGATCACACCCTTCTCAGTGCCTCCATTTACTTGTTTGTGCTGTTCTCCCAATACTGACCTCACTCTGCCTTCTCTTAGATTATATACACACCCATCTCTCCTTGTGGCCTGAGAGGTCACTGGTACAGAAGCCACCATGTCTTGCCATCATCACCTGGTCAGGGCTTGCCCTAGAATCACTACCCAGTGAATGCCTGTTGAATTAAACTAAGTGGCCATTGGCTAGAGTTAGATCACCTTGGATGCACACCTTGCTCTCTGCCTTCCAGAGGGGTCAGTTGTGCCTGTCTGTGCAAGGCCCAGCAAAGCCCAGGATGCAGCAGCCCCTCTCACCACCATTCTTCCTGGAAGGCTGCTCACAGCTTGCTGATCCAGTGAAAGCCTACCTATAGCCCTTTCTCTGTGGGCAGCGAGGATACAAGGCTATTCCAGAGATGATTTCCTTGGAAACTTATAGCAACTCAGGGAGGGGATCACAGGCTTTCAGCACCATTTTACGGATAAGGAAACAGAGGCTCTGAGAATTGGAATGAGCTGCCCATAGAACTACTTAGAAGAGGAGCCTATGTTCCCAGACTTGAATGCAGTACTCTAACCCTGTGCTCAGAACATGCTTCTTAGCTCAGGGCAACAGAAACCCAGGCCCAAATGGATACTCTGAAGCCTTCACACAGTCACAGATTTGGATTCCAGCACCACCCTTCACTTGCAATGTAGCCTTGGGCAAGGCTCTTCCCCTATCAGAACCTCAGTTTTCTTATCTGTAAAGTGGTCCTAATAATCTCTATCTCAGAGGATTGTTGAGGGGATCACATCACTGGGGGAAGCTCCTCACACAGGATCTAACTCAGTGTATACAAGTTCCCTCCCGGGTCAGATGAACCTTTGACAAACAGTTGCCTCCAGTCATGGCTGCCCAGGTGGGCTTTCTTCTGTGCTTCTCCCTGGGAATGGCCTTGCTGTCCACGTGCCCTGAGATCAACAGGTGCTGCCCAGGAGGCTGATGGCAGACACTGCCTCCTCTCCACCCCTCACCCCAAAAAGGGCTCCAATTCCCTCTACAGCTTCTTTACTGGGCAGAGAGGAGGGGGTGGCAATAGTGAGAATAAGAGAGTAGGCGACTGACATATGTGTCTCTGCCACTGACTCACTGTGGACACATTGCTTCAGTAGTGGGATGAATAATGCCCCTCTCCCTCACCTCCCAAATATAAGGTCCTAATATCAGGTGTAAATCTTACTTTACATGGCAAGATAGACTTTGCAGGCATGATTAAATTAAGGACTGTGAGATGGAGAGGTTATCTGCAATTATCTGGGTGAGCCCTAAATGCAGTCACAAGTGTCCTTATATGAGAGAGGTAGAGGGAATTTAGACAAAGGCAGATGACAAGGCATTGCAACCACAGAGGCAGGGATTGGAGTGATGTGGCCACAAGCCCAGAAATGCTGACAGCCACCCAGAGCTGGAAGAGGCAAAGAACGGATTCTCCTTTAGAGCCTCCAGAGGGAGTATGGCCCTGCCAACACCTATTTCAGCCCAGTGAAACTGATTTTGGACTTGGGCCTCAAAAACTCTGACAGAATAAAATTTTGTTTGAAGCCATCAAGTTTGTGGTTAACTTGTTACAGCAGCCACCAGAAAGCAAATGCACTCTCTGAGCCCATGGGAAAATTCTGTGATCCTATGCTTGTAAACTCTCAGGGCCAAAGCTTCCAGTTAAATAATACAGTGACTCACTTATGGGCTGTGGTTTGCAATCATCAAATGTCACCCTTTTCAATGCTAGAGGCCAGTGTAGGACTGAGCACAACCTTAGGCCCTAGAGGTAGGTTAGGAGTTCTCAGAAGTGCTCCACCCAGCCCCAAGACCCTCCAACCCGCATAGCTTATCTGTACTCTTTTATGTAAAGGGCACTATGGTTACTTTTGTTTGAGAAAAAGAGTTCTGATTCTCTAAAAAAGGAAAAAAGTTTTGGCATAGTCCCTAAGAATGTAATTTTAGGAAATGAGACAGCAGAAGAATGAATTGTAAAAACCACTAGTCTAGTCCAATCCTTCCTATACAGACCAAGAAATCAATACCCAGAGAGGAGACAGGACTCACCCAGGTTCATGCTAGCAAGCTAGGAGAGGTGGAGAAGTGGCTGCTGTTCTGAATCTGTGCACCTCAGATGGGGACTTGAACCCGTTTGATGGGACTTGAACCCAGCCAAAACCCATGGTCTTCCAACTGAGATTACACACCTGCCTTCAGGACTTAATGAAGCTCAGGTTCTTGATGTTTCATCACAGGAAGAATTCAGTATGAGACAAAGGGATAGGTAAGAAGTGGATTTATTTACAAAGAAACACACTCTGCAGACAGTGTAGGCCATCTCAGAAGGTGAGAAAGGCACCAGGGTATAGGGTTGTCTGTTTTTATAGAAGCCGGTAATTTCATAGGCTAATAAGTGGGAGGAGTATTCCAGCTATTTCAGGAAGGGGCGGGGACTTCCAGGAATTGGGCCACCACCCACTTTTAAAAAAAATAAATTTATTTATCTATTTATTTAACTTATTTATTGGCTGCGTTGGGTCTTTGTTGCTGCACACGGGCTTTTTCTAGTTGCTGCGAGAGGGGGCCACTCTTCACTGTGGTGCATGGGTTCCTCATTGCGGTGGCTTCTCTTGTTACGGAGCATGGGCTCTAGGCGCGTAGGCTTCAATAGTTGCAGCACATGGGCTCAATAGTGTGGTTCATGGGCTCTAGAGCACAGGCTCAACAGTTGTGGTGCACGGGCTGAGCTACTCCACGGCACATGGCATCTTCCCAGAGCAGAGCTCAAACCCGTGTCGCCTGAATTGGCAGGCAGATTCTCAACCATTGCACCACCTAGGAAGTCCCCCACCACCCACTTTTTGATCCTTATGGTCGAAGGCCTTGGAACTGTCATGGTGCCTGTGGGTGTGTCATTTAGCTTGCTGATGTGTTACAGTGAGCCTGTACTGATGCTCAAGGTCTAGTGGAAGTCAACTTGTTTGCCATTTTGGACCCATTTTGTTCTGATCAGTTTATGTCATGTCCTCAGGCTATGTCATTCTTCCAAAGGTTGTGCCCTGTCTCCCTTCCCTCCTCTTTCATTTTCATTTCCAGAAATTATATTCTTTGGGCTGTGCTTCCAGTAGTCAGCATCCGACCTGGGACTACAGCTCAGGCCTTTCAGCTCCTCGCACGTACAACACTCATACACTATTAGATTCCTAGCACTCCCTGGTTCGCCAGCCTTCATCTTCAGGAAGTCATCATCGTATCAGTTTTCTGGGGCTGCTATAACAAATCACCACAAACTGGGTGGCCTACAACAACAGAAATTTATTCTCACACAGTTCTGGAGGCCAGAAGTCCCCAACCAAAGTGTCGCAGGGTCCTCCCCTCTCCGAAGTCTCTAGGCTTCCAGCTTCTGGTGGCAGCTAGCAATCCTTGCCATTCCTTGGTTTGTGGCTGCCTCACTCCGACCTCTGCACTTGGCATCACAGGGCCCTCTTCTCTCTGTGTCTCTCGGTGTCTCTGTTTTCTCTTCTTATGAGGACACCAGTCATTGGATTAGGGTCCACCAGTGTGATGCCGTCTTGAATTGATTACATCCACAAGGACCCTCTATCACATCACAGGTCTAGGCAGACATGAATTTGGGAGGGACACTATGCAACCCAGCACAGCCATCTATTTGGGCTCTTTATCCGAAGAAACGAATATCTGAGGCTTGAGAGCCCAGCATTAGCCAAATACTTAGCATTTTCTCTGTAGCTCTCTTTCTGCTCTGTATGGTAGTAACACGTTCTACCCTTGCTAGATTGTGCGTTCCTCAAGGGTGAAAAATGAGTTCCCAGCCCCGTCACATAGCCCTGGCACACAGCAGGAAGATGGGAACATTCGCTGAACAAATGAATGAAATAAGACATCAAGAACACAGCCCAAAGAATGTAATTTCTGGAAGCGGTGCAGCAGCCACTTCTCTACCTCTCCTAGCTTGCTGGTTTCACAGCAGGCAGTTGGGTTGCTGTGAAGCCAGCAAGCTTGCAGGGGCTCTGCCTGAGGGAGGCAGGAACAAAACTGGCATCTGGCAACCAGCCAGTAGGGGGCAGGGTGGTCTTATAGATGCAGCCCCTGAGACGAGTTTGGCTCCACTTATCCCGCAAAGACTCCCAGAATCAGAGCATTTCTGATTGCAAGGGCTGAGAAAACATCTAGTCCAACTCCTCTTTGTGTAGATGGAGAAACTGCGGCCCAGGTAGGAAGGGCTTTGCCCGAGCTCACGCAGAGAGTTGGGATCCAGTTCTCCAGACTCTACCCCCTGGTCAATCTCATGCTACCTGCATCATCGGTCTCCCTGGGACCAATCCTTAACAAGGGATAAAAGAGGTTATCAATTCAACAGGGGGCTTTTAAAGGGACACCTTCCCTGGTTTAATTCTATGTACACAATGTATATCCCCTTTGACCTAGTGATACCTCTTCCAGAAATGGACCTCAGTTGTGCACAAGGATGTTCATTGTGGTGTTGTTTATAAGAGAGGAAAATTGGAAGCTACATAAATTTCAACAGTAGGGGTCTAGTTTAATCAATGATGTCATATCTGTTTATGGACTATTTTGCAATCATTAAAAATAAATTTTAAGAAGATGCTTATAGAGAAAATGTCCATGACATAGAAAACTGGGGAACTAATACCTATAGTATGCTTCTAATAGTCCAAAATTATACAGATGTGTATGTATATATCCCTATACCTGAGCAAAGATGATCCTTGTTTGGGGTCACAATTTAGGGCGCTCTGTGTTTCATAAACACACACAAAAATAGATGTTCCAGGAGACATGAGCACTTCTGTTGCTTGGGATCTGGTACTTGGTGCTGCATAGCATAACCTTAAACATCAACTCGAAACAAACATCATTTAAGCCCTGGGAACTACGTGTCCTTCTCTTGCCCTCTGTCTTTAAAACAAAAATGTGCTGAATCCGAGTGCCACAATACCGTGTGGGCTATGCTGCTGCTGACACCAGAGACGGACACTGCCTCCGAGTGCAGGGAAGATGTGAGCAGTGGACGTGCTTAAGGAAGAGAAAAGACAAATTAATTTGTCAAATACTTCCTCTCAGATAGCATGAAATGCAATCTTTTCTTGCATAACAAAGTATCATCTCCCAGCAGTGCCAAGTGTCCATTTCCTTGCTTTTCTTCATGTTCTAATTCGTGGTTCCAGGGGTACTCACTAATTAGCACATTTGCAACAGCTGCACATAACAGCTGAGGAATATTTTGCAATAGCAAATAATTCATTTCACTCTTAAATTTGTATGCATGTAGGTCTAGACATAATATGTATGAAGCACGATGCCAGTTCTTTACATCGACAACTAGATGGACCTTGGCCATTAAAATAGCATCGAGTTTTACTATTTTGAATACTTAGTTTAATTTACTCAAACATTTGAAAATTAAATTAAAGTTTTCAGCTTTATTGGAATAATTTTTATGTAAATTTTCAATATTTACTAATTATAATTTGAAGTTTGCCTTCTCGTCTTAATAATTTTGGATATTTTAGAAGAAAAACAACTTTTTTAGGAAAATGATTTAAACATGTGATATATGAGACTCCAGTAGTACTCTGGCCCTGGACCCCTCAAATGTACAGATTATTTATGTGTTTAGAAAAAGATCCCGAGAAAAAATACATTAGAATTTTAAAGAAGGTTGAATATAGATTGTAAGATTGCCATGATTTTTATTTTATTCTTTTATTTTTTATTCGTATTTTTCCAGATTTTCTACAGTGAAACAATATTACATATCTAGTGGGAAAAAACACAGTAAGTATATTTTCAAGTGATGTATCTTTACCAGGTCAGTTCTCCAACCCCACCTCAACATGGAAAAAACTTTCTACCCTCAACCAGGATCCTGGGACAGGTTTCTAATTCTATCCCTCTGCTCCCACAACCACCCCAGTGAGTCTTCCAGCAGGGGGGACCCCAAGGGCCCACTCAGCCTTTTCCTCATCAGCCCACATGGGTGTCAGGTAATGAGATACAGAAAGGAGCCCCTGAATGCCTTGTGGGCCACACTCCTGGCAAACAGCATTCTTAGCCTGGGATTTTCCTCAAGCAGTTAACTCGGCGCTACTTCTGGGCACTAAGTAGAAACAAGAGCCCTCCCCGGAGTTTGTGATGACTGCATCTCCCTCACGACAGGGCTGAAGTGCCCCAGGACCTGACCTTACAGGATCCTCCTCTGGAAGGTGATCAGGTGATCAGGTGATCAAGCGCACTGGGGGTGAAGGGGAGATGTTATTATGGTTCTATTCTCAGTTCCCCAGCAGATGGATTTTCCCCATATCGGGAACTGACAGTAACAGGGAAAACATGTGTTTCTTCAGACACAACAGCAGTGGAAAGAGTGAGGCAGGATGTTCTCAGCGATTCCCATCCAGTCCCAGATTCTGGTGGCTGCAGCTTCTCCTGCTCACCCCCAAGCACCTTTTCCCCCCTCCCGGGTCAGGCAGGAGGCTGTCAGCCCATTTGACTTGGAGGAAGCGCTTCCCAGAATTGGGAGAAGCTTTTACACATACAGGGTCCCCTAAGGGCAAAGCTGGGAGGATCTCAGAGCTGAATCAACCCCTCTTTTTAAACATGAGGCTCAGAGTTCCACCAACCACTGGCCCTAGGTCACAAAGCAATCATGTCCCAATGGGAACCCAAGAATTTTCTCTTCTGGCACAGCAGACAGCCTGAAACTTTCCTTCACATTGTTACATTTTATACTGAACACCAGATACCTGCCACATTCTTCAAGGACACATGCTTACACCTGAGAGTTTTTTAGAAAATTATCTCCATTTGGAGGCTTGCCCTGAACTGCAAATTGGGCAAAGGCAGATTCTGCAATGCCTAATTCACCATAGCAGCCTCAGCGGTTCCCAGCGTGCTACCTGGTTCTCTGATTCTAAGGTGGGCCTTTTCGCGTCGTTTCACATCTCTGAAAGCGGGCTACAATTTGCAATCAACCAACAGCAGGTTGGTTCAATTGGCAGCATTTTGTTCCTTAATAGATCAATCATTGTGCACCATACAATTGATGCATCTTAGATTCAACAAAATATAGTAAATATGGCAATAGTGGCCAAAACATATTTGTCAAATGAATAAATGCACCGAGCACTATGCTGAGCGTCTACCTGCATTTCATTTACTCCTCCCCCCAAATCCGCCTATGACGGAAGCAACATTGTTCCCATTTGACAGACCAGAAAACAAAAACCTAGAGCAGTTAAGACACTTGCCCAAGATCGCACAGTAACGGCGGAGCTACAATCGCCCCAGGAGAATGCAGTTCCCTTGTCAACAAGTAGAGGGACCAAGCATCTGGCTTGGCTCTGGTCTGAGGGGTTTCCTGGAACATGGGAATTTCAGTGCTAAAACGAGCAAAGTCCCTGACAAACCAGGAGGGTTGATCACCTTGCCATCAAGTCCAAGAGTCCTCCACCCCCCTGCCTCCATCTCCTCCAGGACTTGCACCGGAACAGGCCCCTAGGCCCAGCAGAATTTCCACAGCTGAGCCCCCCTCTGAATCAGAGGCCCCTCCACTCTTCAGCACCAGGGAAGCCACCCATGTCCCCCCTTCCCTCAGTGTCTGCCGTCAACAGGCACTAGATCCAGATGTTCACTGGACTTGCTGGGCTGTTCCCACAGCTGACAGCACATCTGGCTGGTTTCTCAAAGCTTCATTGAAATTATGTACCGGGCTATGTCTCCTCAATTCTCGTTTAATGCTGCTATATGAATTTTGGCAAGAAGTTCAATGTCTTTGGGTTCTGGGAAGCTGCTAACATTAGCACATTCAGACCCAAGCAGAAAGGGTCCTTTCCTTTGAGAGGGCTCCCAACCCCACTGACCAGGGTTGCAGGAATCCACACAGGGCCCAGATTTGTTTAGAAGGTCAAGTTGTCAGTGGGTAGTTCTTCTCAGGGGGGCCCCAACCTGGGGCTCTTTACAATGCAGACCCCAGGTCTAGGCCCAGACTTGGTAAATCAGCCTCCAGGGATGGAGCCCAGATATCTGCATCTGAAATAAACTCCCTCAGTGGTTCTCACATGTGCCAAAGGTTATGAACCATGGCTGAAGGCAGTTTCAGAAAATCTTGTGGCCGCTGCCTCTTGTCACCTCACTCCAGACCCTCTTGCAGCTGGGCCCCCGTTTAGATGGGTCCAGACTCCTTGGTGCACCAACCATGGGGACACTTGACCCTAGCTCCTTCCTTCTGGGCCTGTCACTGCTGTCCCATGGTTGCACAGGAGGCATTAAACAGCTCTGTTCCCCCTCAAGAGGCGAGAGCTACAGGACCTCGGAAGCCTGCAGTCACAGTTTAAGTACTCCTGGGAGCAGCTACCCAGAGCCGAGCTCTACTTTATAACATGCAGGCATCTTTGGTGCCCTCTCCTGCCAGCTTCACCAGGAACTGGGCTCCCCATCCTCTCTGCCCCAGCCACACCTGCCTCTGCTTACTGCACTCTCAACTTTCCTCACCTGCTAGACTCCCCAGAGCTCCCCAATGCACATCGCACATCGTGGGCTCGCTTGTAGTACTGGAAAATTTTACATGAGAAATGAATACATTGATCTAGGTCATCCTACTCTAACCACAACTCCACAAACAGAGCCATAGGGTCTGAGGTTTGCTCTGCTATATCCTCAGTACAGAGCTTGGCACATTGTAGGAACCAGTAAATAACTGAATAAATGGACATATGAATAAAACCCCACATGACCCTATGAAGCAAGAACAATTATTATCCCCACTTTCACAACTAAGGAACTGAGGCAGAGATGAAGGACTTTACTGTCCAGCTACTAACTGGCAGAACAGAGCTGGAACCCACTCTTTGGGCCCCAGATCCCCAAGTTCTATATCTCCACGTCTAAGAGGGCTCGGGAGCAGACAGACCTGGGGCTAGTTTGACAACTGGTTTGCCATCTGTCCTGAGACCAGGCAATGTCTTCATTTTTAAGTTTTCTCCACCTTTCTTGCTCCTAGATTTCTGTTTCTGCTTCTCTTTCTTTCTCCCCTCTCCCCCTTCTCAGACCTCCCCTGCCCACTGTGTCAGCAGCCTGATAGAGTCACAAAGACCCAGTGAGCTCTTAATGGGGTCCACCTCTATTCTCAAAATAGAGGCAGAATCGTGGTGGAGAAAGAAAAAGCCCATCATCAGGCCCAGGCGATTCACTAGCCCCAGTGAGTTGGAGAAACAGAGGCAAGTAAATACTGAAAAAAATCAGTGCTTTTTTCCTTTAAACTCTGTCTTCAGTATGAAGGAAAAATAAAATTTTAAAAAACAGCTCCTGAAAACAAAGACAGAGAATATTTGGAGAACTTGGAGAAACAGATATAATAATGATAATTGGAAACTGGCTTCCACCCTTTAAAGCAAATGCTGATGAGATGCATCCTGAAGTGTAAACAGATTTGAACAATAAACTTATTGAACCATATACAATTATTTCTGGAGAGAAATGGATGAGCGGTTGGTTAGACAAATGGAAGAGGTGTGAATGATTCTTAACACTCTGATCTGGCAAAATGGTCCTTGGAAATTAATGGAACAAAAAATTATACCAGGGAAGAGAAGCATCATCAGAAGAAAGCACTAAACATAGGAACCATGAAATGAAAATGCATTCTTATGAATAAAAGAATTAATGAAATGAATTTAAGAAAAGGTCAAGTTGGGGAGAGTATCGGATGAGCTGCAGTTCCACAAAGCCCCTAAATTTACTGTGGCATTTGATGCACCGGACTTTGGAAGTTCAAAGTCCCTGAGAAATCATCCATTCCATGCTTTTTCTATACATGAGGACCTCAGGTCCAGAGACGTTAATGACTTTTCCAAGGCCACACAGCAAAGTGGGTACCAGTCCTTATGCTGCACAGATGCCACATGTGGATCAAGGAAAGCCATGTTTCCATTTACTCTGAGCTGCATTTAGTGACAGAAACTACACTCTAGAAAGTGCTGACAGGCAGGGCACAGGCCTAAAGGAGCTGGCTCGAGAGTCTCCATGCAGAGAACATGCCCTCTAGAGTCAGGGAAACCTGGGTTCAAATCTTGACTCTACCACTTACCTTGTGAGTCACTCTACCTTTCTGAGCCTCAGTCTCCTCAACTGTAAAATGGGGCCAACACTGCCCACTTTGCAGAATGGAATGAAATATCCCAGGAAAAGCACCTAATGCATGGTAGGAACTCCGTTAATGGTGCTGATGTTATAGGCATGACCAGAATTCATTGCCTTAAAATTCAGAAGTTCACCAAAAAGAAAAAAAAAAAAAAACTTTCAATGGCAATAGAAGAAAAACAAAGCATCGTGACAGAGTAAGTCTGACAAAAGGAAATGAGGAATGGAGTGTGCTCCAAAAAAAACTTGCTTGCTTTCCTCAGAGAAGTCAAATGGCCCAGGATTGCAGAAAAAATATACTTGGACAGTGGGCTGTGCCTGGGGAAATGCTAGCATCTCTTTACAGCTTGGTTCTTAAGATACTCTTGAGGATTTGGAATGCCCTTCCCCAGCTCATGCCCATGAGGGTTCCTCTGTAGAACATCGCCCCCATAACTCGTGGTGCCCACTCTGCAGGAGAGTAGGGTTCTTTGTCAGGCCCTCCAGCCCCCATCACTGGGTGTGGTTCAGGGAAAAAGGGCAAGAAGGGCCCTGATGAAGAGACTCCACTTACCACCACAGGAGGACACCAGGGAGGCACTATGCTCCCAGGGCTGTCTCAGGAGCAGTCATGTTGGGGCTGTCTGGCTAGGATACAGGATTTTGCAGAGGTCATGTTCGAAAATACCCACAGGTCTCCTGAGGTCTGCAGAGCCTAGAGGTGACTCCACTCAGCAGGGCCCCTGAGCAATCCTGTTTTCAAGGGAGATGAGAGTGCCTGGTTAAGAACTAACTCCTGTTCTGTTCTTATGAGAAACCAAGGTGCATTTAGCTGAAATTATTTTCACAAAACGATGCTATGATGAGCTCAATAGTTTATTGCCCAGTAAACTATTATGCTTAAGCTCTGCACAGATGTGACCTAAGAATTCCCAATCAGGGACTTCCCTGGCAGTGCAGTGGTTAAGAATCTGCTTGCAAACTCAGGTGACTTGGGTTCGAGCCCTGGTCTGGGAAAATCCCACATGCCACAGAGCAACTAAGCTCCTGTGCCACAACTACTGAGCTTGTCCTCTAGAGGCCGCAAGCCACAACTACTGAGCCCATGCACCACAACTACCGAAGCCCGTGCACTCTAGGGCCTGTGTGCCACAATTACTGAGCCTGCATACTACAACTACTGAAGTCTGCCTGCCTACAGCCCGTGCTACACAACAAGAGGAGCCACTGCACTGAGAAGCCTATGCATCGCAATGAAAAGTAGCCCCCACTCGCCACAACTAGAGAAAGTCTGAGTGCAGCAACAAAGACCTAACAAAGCCAAAAAAAAAAAAAAAAAAAAGAACTCCCAATCAGCAGGACAGACAGACTTGGGCACTCCATGCTAAGGATCTAAGCTCTCTAGATCCTTCAGATTAAGCTCCCTGTTTTGACTGAAATAACTAAACAGCAATGACATCCCAGTTCAAATTCTACCATGTTCATAAAGCCTTCCAGATCCCCCCACCAAAATCAGCTCCTTCCCCTAGATCCTGGGACTCCATGTTGACCACTGTCTTTCTGAAATTTAAGAAATTGCTATCATTTAAATTCTTTCTGGGGGCTTCCCTGATGGCACAGTGGTTAAGAATCTGCCTGCCAATGCAGGGGACAAGGATTCTATTCCTGCTCTGGGAAGATCCCACATGCCACGGAGCAACTAAGCCCTTGTGCCACAACTACTGAGCCTGTGCTCTAGAGCCCATGAGCCACAACTGTTGAGCCCATGTGCCACAACTACTGAAGCCCACACACCTAGAGCCTGTGCTCCACAACAAGAGAAGCCACCATGCAGCAACAAAGACCCAACACAGCCAATGAATGAATGAATTAATTAATTAAAACAAATTCTTTCTGGAATTTAAGTGACAGCAATTGAGGTCAGGGACCACCTTTTCCTTCATCCCCAATGCCTTTAGCAGCATCTAACTAGATACCTGGCACATGGTCAGAGCTAAGAAGCATTCTCAGAATTAAATTAAATAATTGTGGAAAATGTAGGACTGGGCCAAAAGGACTCAAAGGCCAAATTTTCCAACAGCGACTTTATTGCTTTTATATCCCTTAATCTTTGTAAGGAAATTCAAGCCCCTTATACCAAGGGATTTATAGTAAAAGGTAATGGAATGTCTGTTCAGTCATGGCTGGAGAGATGGCATCCCAGCTCAGCAAGCTGCCTATAGGAGGGGAAAGAGGCTGTTCTTTTGTCATGGATGGACCCAGGGTCAAACTCTAGCCTACTGCTTACCAGCTTGGGCTTCATTTTCCTCATCTGTAACAAAAAGATAAAGTATTTACCTTGTAGGATGGTAATGAGATTTAAATATGATCACGTGCAAAGCACCTGGCTCATAGTAGGTCATAAGTACAATAGTTCCATTCTGCATTCTTGTTTTAAAGAGACATGGTGGGATAGGAAAGGGCCCAGGCTTCAGAGCTTCCGTGACCTGGACTAGGTTTGAAATCTCCCTTCCCCACAGGTACTGTGACTTTGAGCAAGTTATTTAATGTATGCAAGCCTCTGTTTTCTCATCTGTAGAATGAGAATAACAGTACCTATTTCGAGTGAAGATTAAATGAGATTACTAAAATGCTGAAATAGTGCCTGCAACTTATTCATTGCTAAACAAGTGGGCACTATTATGTTCTTCTTTAGGCTGGCCTGAGGCATTTACCAGGCCCACGGTCAGAGCTGGGCTTTGTGGTGGGCTCTGTGGATTTGGGGGTCCTGGCTGAGAGGGCTGGCCAAAAGGCAGAGGATCTGGCTATTGGCAGAAAACCTCCAATCTGGTCAGCACCACGAACAGCTCTGTAGGCACTGTCAGCTGGACTGTGGCATTGCGCCAGGTCACAGCTCCTGAGGGCATATACACTTTCCAGGGGATACCTAGCACAGATAACTTTAAGGGAATCTATTTCCTGGTTCTCAAGTTCCATATGAAATATTTCCTAAAACTGATGTGCCTTTTGTGGAAGCATCATGCCAGTTTTCCATCTTCCCTTCTATAATACCCGTTCTACTGTATAAACAGACTCATGTATCTTTTCACCCTGAATCTTATTATGGTGCATTGTCCTGTTGATATCAAATAAAGGGACAATTCAACAAAGTGTTCTCAATGTCACCTTTAGTCAAGTCTCTATAAACACCACTCCCCAAACCAAGGGTCACAACATACAGTTGTGCAGGTTGTTCACTGCATAATTTCAGGGGTTGCCATCTGCATCATAGTCTATGTGAATGGCTCTCCCTGGAGTTTTGTAGTGCACAGGCTGTGTGGCTGTATGAGGTTGTCTTCCCCCATCCATTTCATTAAGAGAAACATTTGCAATAAAATTTAACTGTTTAGTAATTATCAAAATTTGCAGTACATTCATGTTATTTTTATCAAGTTTGTATTACTAATAGTTGAAATGGTAGCTCATACAGAAGAATTTTTTTTAATTCTTAGAGGCTAATGGTCACAGGAAATAAAAAAATTCAATTTATATACATCTTTTTGTTGCAGAGAAGTATGATAGGAGAATCAATAAAAGACTTTCAAGCATAAAAATACATTACATTAGAATAAAATTCTGTGGGGGAAGTGGATTGGAAATATAATTTCCTACTGTTAAATAAGAGCTCATTCATGTATTTTTTAAAAGGATGGTGGTGGGTATCAAATTGTTATGATATTTGTATTTTATTGGACACATTTAAAATAGCGATGTGAGAGTTTTATCTTACAATGTCTATATTTATAGTACACCAGACATTGCATCCTTTGTAATTATTTTAAATTGTTTATTTAAAATTATTTAAAATTGCTTCAGACATTCTAGATGTCAACTTTTAAATGCTCAAGAAGAGCTATAGATTTTCAAAATTATTTTAGGGAGCACTGAGAAAAAATTGTTAACCCCACTAATGTCAACCCTATTTTAGACACCAGCCTGTCCCAGCAAGTGGATGCATCCTCTCCACAGCAGAACACATAGCTCATGTTGGGAGCACTAGTGCTTTGCCTTTCTTTAGGCCAAGCTCAGGCTCAGGGGCAGGGACGCTACCACACAGAAAGGATGGTCTTTGGCTACCAGACCGGGTTTTCCTGGCTGTCTGCTGTCATTCCTCTCTTTACCACAGAACTCGGGTTTTCTTCTGTGTGATTTTGGGCAAGGGTTCACCTCCTTTTGGGCTCCAGGAATCTGGCTAGCAGGAAGATGAAGGGGTCAATCAGATCCTCAGGACTCAGGTGATGGTTTGGGATTCTGGTTTCTCCTCCACCAAGGCTCCCTCACGGAGTACTTGATACCATGCGTGGCACATAGCAGGCCTACAGTTAATATGTCTATCCATGTGACGACCTCAAATATGGAGAGATCTGCCTTTTCCTACAGAAATTTCCAAAACAAAGCTTTCTACCAATTTGCGTGCATAAACTTTCAGGAATATAGATGAGATAGAGGTCTACTTATTCAATAAATTTTAAAATTCAGTTTCCCATATATGTAAAGTAACTTCTGTAAAACGCATTACTATACCAATATAGTAATTATAAATTAATGTAAATTGAAAATTAACACACTAATATAAAGTCATATGAATTACAAATATATTTAGAAATGCTGTTTTTCCACCTTCACATTCAGTTCATAAAACAATTATATCCATTCTTTTCACATACCTTTTTGACACTGGTATCTTTGTCACCACTAGAGCCACTTCCCGAGTCATCTAACACAGTTTTCCAGAGAACATCATCTTCACTTCCATCCAAGTCATTTAAGATACAGAACAGCCTGCATCTTAGGATGATGCTGTCACTGGAAATTATACTCCTAGCCCCAAGTACCAGTTCTCTATTCATGAGCTCTGCAAAGTAACCACGTAGAGTGTACTGTTTTTTAAAGGGATTTTTAAAGCCTTGTTTATAACATCCAACACTTGCAATTATAAGGAAAAATGACTAAATCTGTGCTTAGTGTTTTTGTCTCCATTTTTGCCTGTGACCTTTCTAAGCATTTGAAACACAGCATTGATCGAAGTTATTGGAAGCTAATATGTCATCCCCAAATAGTGCTTTGGGAGTGAGCCCTGTAATGTAAGAGACTTAGTAAGGACTCGAATAGAAGGTAAATCCCCCTTGTTAGAGAGAGAATGGGTGAGTGGCTGGCTGGATAAACAGTTGGGTGTCGGAGTCTTTGGGTAAATTCAAGATCCTCCCTCTCAGGTTGCGGCTTCACAGGGGCTGCCCTCCAGGTCCCAAGGGTCTTTCGCTGGAATCTCCCCCAAGACTGACCCATCAGTACAACGGGTTCCAGTTTGGGCAAAGAGGGGCTGATGGCAGGGCTATCATCCTGACCCAGACCCAAGCCCGAGGAAGGAAGCCATGTTTACCACGTGCTTCCTCAGTACAAATAGCGCCCGGAGCCTTCTCCTCTGCTACCCTGCTAATTCTCCAGGGCAGGCCGGGAAGAGGCTGCTTAGCCGTGAGGACACAGCTAGGCATTTTTCAACTGCATTTATAGAGACATGAAAACGTGGCCAATAATTGATCTCCCAAGTGGTTACAAACTTATGCCCAGTGGCTCAGATCTAGCTTCGGGAGTTAGACATCCTGGATTTAAATCCTGTTCTTCCACTTAGGAGACATATGACCAGTAGCGAGTCACTTAATCTTTCAAAGTTTTGTTTTTCTTACCTATAAAATGGGGGTAATACTGTCTGTCTCATAGGGCTGGCAGGAGGATTAAAATCATGGTACCTAGCCCAGAACTCTGTACATCTGTAAGAACTCAGCGCTTCAAGACTCAAGCTCTGAGGGCAGAGGACGTAATATAAAAAGCACCAGATGCTCCTTGGGACAACACAAGCTTTCCCTGGGCAACAAGTGGCCACACTGCTGATCTCTGCATATGTGAAATGCAAAAAAGAAGATGGCAAACTGGCCAGCCACCCAGTTGCTGTGTGACAACTATGTTAAAGGTCATGTTTGCAACTTGATTCTCTTATTACAAAAACAATACAGTTCATTATACAGAGGAGCAGAAAGAAAATTACAATCAACTCTAATTCCCAGGGATAATATTGTTATTATTTTGGTATCCTTCCAATTCTTTTTTTGTTTGTTGGTGGTTTTTTTGTTTGCCTGCTTTTCCTTTCTTAATTGCAAACACAGCATCATACTCCCCATATTATTTTTTTTTATAAATTTATTTATTTATTAGCTGCATTGGGTCTTCGTTGCTGCACATGGGCTTTCTCTAGTTGTGGTGAGCGGGGGCTACTCTTTGTTATGGTGTGTGGGCTCCTCATTGCTGTGGCTTCTCCTGTTGCAGAACACGGGCTCTAGGCGTGTGGGCTTCAGTAGTTGCAGCACACGGGCTCAATAGTTGTGGCGCATGGGCTTAGTTGCTCCATGGCATGTGGGATCTTCCTGGAGCCAGGATCGAATCCATGTCCCCTGCACTGGCAGGCGGATTCTTAACCACTGCGCCACCTAGGAAGTCCCAATATTGTTTTGTAACATGCTTTTCTCACTTAACATGCTATGAGCAGCTTTCTATAGCATTAACTATTATTTCACATCATTTTAATGATTACATAATCTACTAACTGATTGTACCATGCATTTTTTTTTAAATTCCTTTTTTTTTTTGGAGGCTTTTGAGTTGTTTCTAATTTTTCTCATTACAATCAAGGCCTCTTAGAATTTTACAACATATAAAGCACTTGCTCCCATCACTTTGAATCTTAGTAACTTGAAAAGAAGACAATGTGATCACCATTCTTTCCACTTGACAGGTGAGAAAACTGAGGCTCACAGAGAAACAAGTGGCTTGCCCAAGGCCACTCAGTAGTTGGTAAAGCAGCACCCAGCCTGGGTCTTTGGACCTCCAGCCCAGCCAACTTCCAGACCCTCCTCCCCCCACCCCCCACTCCCTCGCAGAGTCATAAATCCTTAAAGGATGCTGTGCCTCTTCTGCCTCCTCCTCCCCAGGAGCACCTGGGCTTAGAGGGCCCACTTAAGCCAAACGAGATACCCTGACCTCCTCATGCAAAGCAGCTCCTCAAACACTCTCTGGCCTGTCACCCAGTTTTATTTTGAAGATTGTAGTTACCACTACTTATTATTTTCTCATTTATTCATTTGTCTGTTACATAGTTCAACAACTCTCAACAGGGCAGAACCAACCCCCAAGCGACTGGAAAGCAAGGCATGGGTTGTCTCACACACTTAACGACATCTGAATTTTAACCGGACGTCCACATGGGTCAAAAATCACTCATAATTATCTAAATCTAGACTCAAGCTCCATCTTACACACAAAGGATCATTTTCTTAGTTTAATTGACACTGACTTTCCCAGGAATGCAGCCACCACGGAAAGCAAGAGATTACTTCTCTTTCTTCAACTTGGAGCCTCCTTGTTTCAGAGAACGACATCCTACGTGGCAACACCATTCATGATATTTGAGTCACTGTTACTACATTTGTGTCAGTCTGCATTTGTAGCTGTCACATTCAAAGCAATTCTAGGTATATTTACCAATATCTTTTTTTAGCCCTTATTTAAAATTGTCAAAGATACAGAGAAAATGTCATCAACACTCAGATATTACCTCTTTTTTCTTAAATTCAAACATTCATTATAAGTAAGCGAGCATTGAAATGTTTCATGATGCTTTCTGGTGTACTTATGACCAAACATTTGAATATTGAAATACATATTATTTTATTAAAATTACTTTCCTTTTATTTCCCTATTACATTACAGTGAAAGGCTATATTGATTTCTTAAATTATGTGAATAAGTAGAATGTGCTATCTGTGAATTTAATGTAAGGACGACAAAGGAGCCACTCAAAAGATTTGAGTTCCAAAGGGGCCTTTGGGTCTGATTGTGTTGAGAACCACTGGGGTGGTCTGTCTCGTCTGCTAGAAGATCAGCTCCATGAAGGCAGGACCCAGTCTGAATGAATCCCCACACTGGCTCCCAGCACCCAGAAGGTATTCAGTAAAAATCAACTGAATGAAGGAACAATGGAGGCATTCCAGGCATTGAAAAAAATTGGATGGGGAAGATATTTATGGGCAGAGTTCAGCCTTTGACAAGTTGATTAGGTAACATTTCTGAAATTCTTTTTCTCCAGTACCAACTGGGGTAGGAACCCTGATCTGCCTGGATGTTGAGAAGATTCAAGGAGACCACAGATTTGAAGCCTCCTGGCACAGGGCTTGGCACAGGGGAGGCTGAGTAAGTGACGGCTGGTGCTGTTTTTGTTGTTAGATTTCCTGAACAGTAAACCATAACTCTCTATTCTCAGCTACCCGGCCTCTTTCTCTGCTCAAAATCTGGTAGTTGTTATTAATACATTTTCCTAAGAGCCTCCTATTCCCATTTATTTCCTCCTGCCTTCCCCACCCCAGGCCTGGGCCACCTTCAATAATCTCACTCTAATTGGAAATTGGTGTTGTCAGGTGACCTTCCTCTCCCCTCCCCAGTTCTCACCTTGGCCCAGTCTCTGACAGATGCAGAGGTCCCCACGGCTCCAAGCACAGACCAGGAGGACGTGGAGAGGGCCAGAGTCCCCGTGGGCACTGTGGCGGGGCAGGCCCCCTGCCCCAGACTTCAGCTGCCATGGGGGCAGCGGACCTGGCCCCTCTGCCGATTCTCGGTGATGAAATGCCGCCGCCCCCAGGGAGCCGTCTCCAGCCTTCCACAGTGGCTCAGCGGCAGGTTTATCACACTCGCTGAGAGAAGACATAATCAATTCCCCAGCTGGCACTTCGCGCTGAATACCCACTTTTTCAGCTTGATAGCAGGACTAAATTAGTTATTTAGCAACTAGGCCCTAATTTAGAGCGAGCGGGAGCCTTGACAAGGATCATTGTTCAAGGCCATCCCCCCTTTGCCTTCAGATAGGAGGCCCACAAATCCCCAGAAGGTGATAAATAGACAATTAGAAAATAGATATATTTGGTTAGATCTACAAGGCTCCCCGGTGCTGTCAGGCTCACAATAAAGGGGGCCAGGGTAAATTGGTGGCCAATGAACGCCAGCTGCACGGCCATCCGTCCTGCAGACGCTCAGCCATATGTGGCCATTTACAGGCCATCCTGAAGAATAGGTCGGACCAATAAGACCAGAGGGAACTAAAAATACTTGACAAAGTTGGCTGCTCTTCATTTAACAAGAATAAAATATCTAATGGGGTGTAATGGAGGCCATCAATCACCTACTGCCAGACCGGGCCGTAATACCACACTTTTAACTATTAATGCAACTTTGTTTTTTCCTCTAATAAGTGGGACAGGTACATCCACTTTGTACACAGGGTGGATGTTTGGGGAGTGGAGACGAATGGTTGACGCTGGAGAGCTGTGGCAGAGGATGAATTTGGGGCTTAAAAATAGAAAGAACGGTGGGACTGGAAAGTGGTGCAGCAGTGGAAAGCAATCTGGCATTTCCGCAAAAAGATAAACATAGAATTACCACGTGATCCAGCAATTCCACGCCTAGGTATATAACCCAAAGAACTGAAAGCAGGGACTCTAACAGATACTTGTAAATCAATGCTTACAGCAGCATTTTCACAATAGCCAAAAGGGGGAAGCAACCAAGGGTCCAAAGGTGGTTGAGTGGATAAACAAAATGTGGTGTATACATACGATGGAATATTATTCAGCCTTAAAAAGGATGGAAATCCTAACACATGCTACAATTTGGATGAACCTTGAAGAATTTATGATAAATGAGATAAGCCAGACACAAAAGGACAAATATTGTATGATTTCTCTTGTATCAAGTACCTAGAATAAGCAAATTCACAGAAACAGAAAGTAAACTGGTGGTTGCCTGGGGCTGGGGAGACAGGGTGATGGGGAGTTGTTTAATGTGCAGAGTTTCTATGTAGGAAGACCAAAAACCTCCCAAATTAGATAGAGGTGATAGTTGTACAACATTGAATGTACTTAATGCTGCTGAATTATACACTTAAAATGGTTAAAATAAATTTTATGTTATCTATTTTACCACAACTTTTTCTAATTATAAATAGGAAAGGCAGGGACTTCCCTGGTGGCGCAGTGGTTAAGAATCCACCTGCCAATGCAGGGGACATGGGTTCCATCCCTGGTCCAGGAAGATCCCACATGCTGCGGGGCAACTAAGCCCATGTACCACAACTACTGAGCCTGCACTCTAGCCACAACTACTGAGCCCGAGTGCTGCAACTACTGAAACTTGTGTCCCAAAACAAGAGAAGCCACCGCAATGAGAAGCCTGCACACAGCAAGGAAGAGTAGCCCCCACTCACTGCAACTAGAGAAAGCCTGCTCACAGCAACAAAGACCCAACAGCATAAATAAATAAATATAAAAACTATAGCAAGATTAAAAAAAATAGGAAAGGCAGAGCAGGCAAAACTTTCCAATTTGCCTTAAGAAGAGAAAAATCTTGTGAATTCTATTAATATAGGAGTATTTTTTTAAAAGTCACCCCAGGAGATTGATCTTTTCTCAGCAACTCATGATTTCTTGGGGTCTTGGTTTCCTTGTCAATAGATGATAGATAACAACCCTTGACCCTTCTACCTCCCAGAGCTATTGTGAGGCCCAAATGAGATGAATGGGACATGAGCATCTTTTAGTAAATTGTTAAGCACTGTTTTATGATTTGTCACCATACCTGCTTTCAGTACAGCTAAGAAACACTTCAGGAAACCTACTAAAGGCACTTCCTCCATATGGACTGATCCATCACTCTGAAAGATCCAATGGATGGGAAAGTCAGGTCCCCACAGATGTCCTCAACCCACCACCTACTTGAGGAGGCTCTCCCTTGGCCACTGCTGGTTTCATGCATTATTCAGTCACCAGAGTCACCCTACAGTGGCCCTGATGGTGTCCTTCACACAGTCTGAGAGTGTCTCCAGGCAGGGCAGACAAGGAACAAGAAGCAGAATGACTTTGAACACACCTGCAGAGAGCAGATGAGCCAGGTGCTGTGGCAGCGTGGGGCTGAGTGCTCTTTGCAGGGAAGCAGGAGGGGTCTGGGCATTAGAGGGGATGATGACGGCTGCAGAAGGATGGCCATCAGGTTTCATGGCAATGCCTGTGGTTTGGGGTTTTTGTTGTCTTTTTACCCACCCCCCCAGAATGCATATTTTGGGTTTATAGAAAAGATTCCTTCTATTTCTGCTTTTAAAGCACATTTACACCCTTTAACCCATTTGATCCTCAAAACCACCTTGTGCATAAACAGACTGAATGTTTCTTTCTCCTGAATCTGGCATGCTCTGCGTATATCCTAGTTTACCAAGTCTGAATGCAACACAGTCCCTCTCCTCACTGTTCAGTATACACCCATGAACCCAGATGCCCTATATCCCCTTTCTTTTCCCATCTGACTCATGTTCAATAATTAATTCATTTAGCAAATTACACTAGTTAGGAGTCACAAGAAGCAGAAAATCAACTCAAATGAGCTTAAGCAAGAAAGAGGAAGTTAGTGTAAGGATTAAAGAGAATCTCATGAAACCCAAGAACACAAACCCACCTAGGTCCCGGGGCAAAACCCAGAAGCTCAATCTTGGTCACCACACTTTTCATCTCCCTTCTCTGCCTGGTATCTATGATTCTCTCTCTCTCTCTCTCTCTCTCAATTCCCATGTCAGTCTTTTCCAATTCTTGGGTCCAAAGACAAGGAAATATGGTTGCCAACAGTTCCTGACCTTCACCTCTTCTGTTTTTAACCACTAGTAAGAAAGAAATCTGGCCTTTCTCCTATCCCAAATCTCAAAAGTCCCAGGAGGCTTATTAGCCCTGGGACCCACTCCTGGACCAATTGTCAGTGGGACCCACCATATGAATAGAATTGGGGGGGGGAGGGGGCAATCCTAGAAGAAGAGGTTGGGGGATTAGTGCTGGGAAACAAAACACAAGGCTTCCATGACACAAACACCTCTGTGGTCCACCATGTGTGAGGCATTCATTCATTCAAAAATATGTGCTAAGTACCTGCTGTGTGCTAGCCACGGTGGCAGGCACTGGAGACAAAGCAGTGAACAAGGAACCAGGCCTGTTCTCAGGGAGCTTACAGTTTATTTGGTAAGCTAGATCATACATAATCATACCTGATAATTTATTGCAACTGGGAGGTATAAGGGGGAGGACAGGATATATTTATACAGGACACATACCAAAATAGATCAGCAAATATAGATATAGATAGACCGATCTATCTATATCTATATTTTATATATAGATATAGATAAATATCTTACATATCTATATATATCTTATATATATATTTTATATACATATATTTTATGTATCTATATATATCTTCCAACCTAGTTTGATGGATGAGATGTGTTCCCTGAGGAAGTGAGATTGAAGATATGAAGGATGAGTGGCAGTTATCTGGAAACTTAACTAAGTACTCAGGGAAATTTAAAGGTGAAGACCCTATCTTCAAGAAACTTCAATCTAACAGGGCAGTGTTTCCTGAAGAGTTCCATAGAACACTGGATGCATATTAACAAGTTTCTGGTTTATAAAAAATGTTCTTGGGAATTCCCTGGCAGTCCGGTGCCAGGGACCCAGATTCAGTCCCTGGTTGGGGAACTAAGATCCCTCAAGCCATGTGGCACAGCCAAAAAATAATAATAATAATACATTAATAAATAAATAGAATTTTTTTAAAAAAGGTTCTGTGGTCAAATACATTTTGGAAATGCTGGATTGGACAGCTGAACTGTTGTCTTTACTGCAGAACTTGTTAGAGACTTTTATATGCCAAGGTACCCTGAGAATCTCCAAAGAGATTCTCTTTTCCAATTAAGACACACCTTTATAAGTAACGTCTTCAAATCCAAGCAAAAATGCTCTGTCAGAAAACCCTATCAATTTACGGAGGGTAAGAGACCTGTCCAAGGACACACAGCTCGTTAATGATAGAATCTGGACTCTAGTGACCTTCCCACTGGCCCTGCCTCTCCCCTATCTTCTTTACACGACAGAGGTTGTAAATGCAAGATAACCGCTTCCCCAGCCTCCTGTATAGCTGTGGATAGTCATGTAACCCATTACTGCTAATGAGATGTTAGAAGAATTCTGCTTGAAGTCTTATGAGAAAGATTTTGCTCCTGATGTAAAGAGAGACTTAATAGGATGAGTTCTTTCACTGGCTCCCCTTCCTACTTGTGTATTCTGTTTATAGAAGACATGGTGCTCGGTGCTGCTGCAGCCATCTCGTTACCATGAGGGGAGACATCACCAGCACCATGAGTGTAGTAAAGTATAAAGCTGGCCATAGCCCTTGATCACATTAAGTTGCTGTGACCATTTACCTCCAGACTTTTTGCCATGAATACCTACTGTGATGAAGGAGGGTATTATGTTACTTGCCACCAAAAAAACAAAACAAAAGAAAACAAAACAGAAAAACCCCCATACTAATTCAATTCTCACCCTTATTCATCCAACTTGGACTTTTAAAATATGGAACATCTCCCTTTTTAACATTATCCTGGTAGAATGCCTCTTAGAATAGGAATACCCAAACTTCATAAAACATACATATCTTTCAAGTAATATTTCAGCCAGTATTTATAAAAGAAAAAAATTTTAATTAAAAAATTTATCACAAAAACTCATGACATTATTAACAAAACAACACATAAGAAAAGTCTCTAGGCTTTTTTCCAAATATAATTGGTAGATCATCAGAATCTCATACAAAACTTTGAAAAGCAGACCAGGAGACAACAAAAAGGAGGTGTGTCTCAGATGGAGCTGGCCCTAAATGAAGCCTCGTCCCTGTGTACAAACAACTGTTAACAACCCTACTTATATAATGACAGGAAGGAATGTTGTAAGCCTTTTTACATCCTAATATGATCATTTGTAGCGTACATTTAAAACGGCCATTTGACTGTGTTTTAGTTATATTTTAGTAAAATTTGGTTTAGAGGTTTGGGTTGCATGTGACACAGTGAATTTTTTTTACCATTTAAAATGATGGAAAATTGGATCCCAGTTAATGATTGTGTGCAAAATGTCTGATTTTCAGGAATGGCTTATGAAAAGTACAGATGTAGTAGGAAAACTGTGTTTGAATTGTTTTATAAATGCCTTCACTGAACTAAAAATCAATACCCCTCTTGTATCAATGATAATTGGTTGTATTAAGAGTTTCTGCATCTTCTGCAGAACAGCGATTACTCATTTGTCCTCCTTAAGTTTCTACATCACTGAGCCACAGGCCTGGCTATGCCTTAAATCCACTCCAGACAAATTAAACAGAATCTCTAGAGGCAGGGTCATGCATCAGTATTTTTTTTAAACTCCCCAGATAATTTTTAAGTATACTCAAGTTTAAGAACCACTGTTCTAAACAACAAATTCCTCCAAGAATTTAGGATTTGGAAAACACTGGTATAACAACAAGATTTATAAAACACACTAGGTTCCTTTTTATCTTGGCTACCAGGAAACTCAACAACTCAAGAGAGTTATAGTAACTCTCTTGTCCCTGGTTCTTACTTCAATTAACTCTCGTCTTTCTCCAGATGTTCAGATGCTAATTCTTTTATCTTCATTCACTTGTATTACAATAAAATCCAAAATCTTCTGTTTCTATCATCAGAATTCCACCTACTCTGACCAACCATTCTAGCATACATGACAGCACATGAACACACACACACACACACACACACACACACACACACACACACAGACACGCACACAGCAGGGCTTAACCTACTCCAGGAAGCCACACCTCCTGCTTTTGACTTAATCTTTTTTTTCCCTTCTAGGAGTTTGATTGCCTTAAACATGTTCTACAGTGGTTAAAACCTTGACTAATCCAATTTTCTATGAATCAGGGCTATCAAATATTAATATCAACCTACTTTCTGTGGCTTAAAAAAATATTTTACTTTGGGAACAAAATATATGGTCTCATTTATGCCTGAGTTCATCAACCAGTTAAAATTTTTTGTGTTCTTTTCATCAGCTCTGACAAAGTGATATGGAATTAGACACCCTGTGAACTGTTTCTTTGCTCTAATGTGTGAGCTGCGCTTCACTAGAGGGAATAAAATAATCCACTGTCATTTCTGTTTTTATCATATTCATTTTTGGCAGAGAATTTATTCACTCTTCACTATATAGTTATTTATGTGCTACAATCTTGCATTTTTGCATTCCCCAGAGAATGCACCATTAAAACTCTTAATGTGACACCTCATATTTTTAGTAGACTAGAAAATAGTTACAATTTTAATTTAAATTGAAATGACTATGTAATAGCTGGACAAATCAGTTTGAGATCCCCAGAGCTCTTAATTGTAATTCTCCATTGTTTTCTATGCATAAATTTCTTTTCCAAAGTGCTCATTTTGAAATACTCACTCATTTTTTTTCAGCTGTTCCATGCTCATTCCAAACTCACTTATTTAATAATTTTCTATGGTTAACAACTTCATGATTAAACTTTAATGTTAAATATAAATGGTTGAAATAATAAGCTTATTAGAGTGTTTAGAAAAAAAAGAGGATTGGACATTTAAGGAATGATGAATTTAAGTATCAAGTGTAAGAACAGGAGAGAAATTCAGTCTGGCCAAGAACAAAGCAGAGACATAGATTATATATATATATATATATATACACACACATATGATAGATAGATATATACACATATATAAAGAGAGAGATATCATATATACATATATGTGATAGATATGAATGCCTAAGTCTCTCCAAGCAATGGACAGAGGAGGCTTAACATGATGGAATTCAAGGCTAGAAGCAGCTATGAGAGTATCTAGCCTAAGCTACTCATTTTACAAATGAGGAACACAAAATTCAGAAAAGGGAATGATTTTTTTTCAAAATCAAATGATGTCTTAGCCAAGGCCATGCTAAGAGAAGAATTCAAATTGGAAGTGAACTAAAAGAAGGAGAAAAGGATTCTACTAAAGGCGGTCAGACAGCCTTTTTTCCAGAATCCCTGCATCCTCCAACATGAGTCAGACAGAGTGATAAAGGATATCATAGCCTCCCATTCGCTGTGCTGAGGATGTGTTTCACAGCATCTGATTCTCAGTTTAAAAACACAAACAAAAGACAACACCTGAGCTCCTGTCAGATCAGATTTTATTTTCACTTGGTCTGGCAATGTTAAGAAGGTGAAAATGTCTACAATAGAAAACGGGTGTAATGCCTCTCAAATAAGCCTTGAAAGGTCTGCTCAGCTCTTTTCAACATTATTGGAAGCAAGAATATCTATTCTTGCCCCTCCATGCCACACACCAAATACCTAGGACACACACACAGATGCACATGTGTGCATGTGCGCACACACACACACACACACACACACACACACGTGGACCTAATGAAGGCTGACTGCTGGGCTGTCCCTCTACTTAATGAATAAAATTTAGACCATCTAGAAAAAAGCCTTAGATGAGTTCTGACAGATATGGGGTCCAAAACTGACCCAGCCAACCAGGCTATGTGACTTTGGTCAAGTCCATTGACTACACTGAGGCCTCAATTTCCTTATATAAAATGAGAAGACAGGCCTAAAGCCCTGCCCTTTCAGCTCTAATATTCTATGGTTCTAATTCTATCCCTTAACTCCATCTTCATGGCATTTACTTGACATTTATTGAGTGTGTTCTATAGGCCAGACTCTGTGCTTGGCACTGGGAATATCAAACTGAAAAAGACACTGTCCCCGTCTTCTAGGGTCTCAGTCTACTGCAGTGAGATGAACAACATAGAATGTAGGAATTAAGCAAGAGGGGGTTCAGGATAAATATGAAGTTCCTGGCATAGGCACTGAAGTGAGCAGTCATGCCACTGTCCAAAATGGATAAAGTGACCTCATATCATTCAAACCGGGCCATTTTTCAGAGTAAAAGGAGGGATTATTAATAATGATGCTGGGACAACAGGCTTAAACTGAGACTATCCCAGGCAACCAGGGGTACATGGTCACCCCAAAGGTGGGGATTAAAGCAGAAAATAGAGTTTGGGGGATAATAAGTTTGGGTCTGGAAACATTGTCTTTTAAGTGCCTATGGGACACCCAAATGGAGCTGTACAATGGAAAGGTGGACACAGGGGCTTGGAGCTGAGGAGAGAGGTCTGGGCCAGAGATTCATGAGCCATAGGACAGATGAGAACATCTAAAGAAGTGTCAAGAGCTGGAAGAGAAATGGCCAAGCCAGAAGCTTGGAATTAACATCTAAGGGGCAGACAGAGGAAGAGGCTGAAAAGGAGACTGAGAAGGAGTGTAGGAAAACTAGAAAAGGATAAAATCAAGAGCAGAGGGACTGGACTTCCCTGGTAGCACAGTGGTTAAGAACCCGCCTGCCATTTTTCACAGAACTAGAACAAGAAATTTTACGATTTGTATGGAAACACAAAAGACCCCGAATAGCCAAAGCAATCTTGAGAAGGAAAGACGGAGTTGGTGGAATCAGGCTTCCTGACTTCAGGTTATACTACAAGGCTACAGTGATCAAGACAGTATGGTACTGGCACAAAAACAGAAATATAGATCAATGGAACAGGATAGAAAGCCCAGAGATAAACTACGGTCAACTAATCTATGACAAAGGAAGCAAGGATATACAATAGAGAAAAGGCAGCCTCTTCAATAAGTGGTGCTGGGAAAACTGGACAGCTACATGGAAAAGAATGAAATTAGAACACTTCCTAACACCATACACAAACATAAACTCCAAATGGATTAAAGACCTAAATGTAAGGCCAGACACTATAAAACTCCTAGAGGAAAACATAGGAAGAACACTCTTCGACATAAATAACAGCAAGATCTTTTGTGATCCACCCCCTAGAATAATGGAAATAAAAACAAAAATAAATAAGTGGGACCTAATGAAACTTCAAAGCTTCTGCACAGCAAAGGAAACTATAAGCAAGACGAAAAGACGACCCTCAGAATGGGAAAAAATATTTGCAAACGAATCAACAGACAAAGGACTAATCTCCAAAATATATAAACAGTTTATCCAGCTCAATATCAAAAATCAAACAACCCAATCAAAAAATGGGCAGAAGACCTAAATAGGCATTTCTCCAAAAAAGACATACGGATGGCCAAGAGGCACATGAAAAGCTGCTTAACATCGCTAATTATTAAAGAAATGCAAATCAAAACGACAATGAGGTATCACCTCACACCGGTGAGAATGGGCATCATCAGAAAATCTACAAACAGTAAATGCTGGAGAGGGTGTGGAGAAAAAGGAACGCTCTTACATTGCTGGTGGGAATGTAAATTGATACAGCCACTATGGAAGAGTATGGAGGTTCCTTGCAAAACTAAAAATAGAACTACCATATGACCCAGCAATCCCACTACTGGGCATATACCCAGAGAACACCATAATTCAAAAAGACACACGCACTCCAATGTTCATTGCAGCACTATTTACAATAGCCAGGACATGGAAACAACCTAAATGTCCATCAACAGATGAATGGATAAAGAAGATGTGGTACATACATACAGTGGAATATTAGCTGTAAGAAACAATGGAACTGGGACATTTTTAGAGACATGGATGGACCTAGAGACTGTCATACAGAAAGAGGAAAACAAATATTGTATATTAACACATATATGTGGTCTATAGAAAAATGGTACAGATCAACCGGTTTTCAAGGCAGAAATAGAGACACAGATGTAGAGAACAAACATATGGACACCAAGTGGGGAAAGCGGGGAGGGTTGGGGGGGGAATGAGTTGGGAGATTGAGATACCAAATTGTACACTCTAAATATATGCAGTTTATTGTAAAAAATAAAAAGTTTAAAAAAAAGAAAGTATATGTAGCAGTGTTAAAAAAAAAAAAAAAAAAAAAAGAATCCACCTGCCAAAGCAGGCAACATGGGTTCGAGCCCTGGTCCGGGAAGATTCCACATGCCGAGGAGCAACTAAGCCCATGTGCCACAACTGCTGAAGCCTGTGTGCCTAGAGCCCGTGCTCTGAAACAAGGAAGCCACCGCAGTAAGAAGCCCATGCACTGCAACGAAGAGTAGCCCCCGCTCACCACAACTAGAGAAAGCCTGTGTGCAGCAACGAAGACCCAATGCAGCCAAAAATTTTAAAAATAAAAAAATAATAAATAAATAAATCTTTAAAAAAAAAAGGCAGAGGGACTTCCAGAAGGAGGAAGTAGTCAACCAAGTCAGGGGACAGGAAGAGATAATGTACTCATTTAATTCAGCAATGAGCAAGTCAGTGACAGTGCCCGTGGAGACTACCACTGGGCAGTTTCCTCCATAGCCACACTCTAATATCCCCTTCTGACCAAAGGATTTCTCTTTAAACCTCATCCCATCTGCTTGGAGTCTATTTGTGGATCTGAAAAAATGGAGATGATATACAAAGACTGTAGAATACTAGTACTTAAAAGATCAAATTGCATCAAGGACTGCTATTTGTAAAGCACTTTGCAAACCAAAAGACCATACCAAAGTTCTCTCTTTTTCTCCTACCCAACATCCTTTCTGTCTCCAAGATCTGTTACTTACCCTTGTCCTCCTTCTCCTTCCCTTCTGCCTTCAATCTTCATCTTCATAGGTCTTACCTGTCTAGGCTCCATCCAATCATTCTTGCGGCCAAATCAATGAGCATGTGGTCTGAAACCCTTGCCTCTACTTCTCAGCAATTCTCTTGTGTTCCTGAGGTCAAGCTTCTGCCCCACCGCACTCTTAAAGCTGTCCCTGGGTCCTGCTTGACAGATCCAATGCCCTCTTCTCATTCCTTAGCCTTCTTGTCCTCTCTGCAGCATCCAGCACTGCTATTTATCCCTCCTTCAAAGGCCTCCTCCCTTGACTTTAATGGCTTGTTTCTTTTCCCATCTCTTTTCAATTCCATCACCTATTCTTCAGAGAGTAGTTGACAGTGGCTAGATCCACCCACAGTTTGCCTGGGGCTGAGATCTAGTCATATCACCCTGGGGCCAGTGGACATGCTAGGCTATTGGAAAGGGCCATTTTCCGCTTCCTAAAGCCAGATCCTAGACTTGAACTTTCTATCAAGAAAGCCCTGGGACTCCCACTCTGCAACATAAAAATCAAATTGTAGATTCTCAAGAACTACTACAATTATTGCTTCTCAGGATTGAGAGGGAGCTTCAAGTGATTTAGTTCAAACATCACTAAATCCTTACAACCCTTCCTCATAGTCCTAGTTGAGGGACTGTCCTGCTTCTACTGGAGCGCTGCAGGGACAGGGACCTGACCATTTCCTGGGCAAGCATCCAGCTAAGGAGAAAGGCCTCCATCATATCAAGCCAAATCCAGCTTCTTATTATATGCATGCATTTGGTCTTTATACCCAATGGGTCCACCCATAAATGTTCAAATCTCTCTTCCATATGTCTTCAGAGTTTTGAAGATTCCTGTCACATCTCCTCCTCAGTCTCGTCTCCATGAAGCCTGGCCACCTCCATTCCTTCCACCATTCCTCACATCACACAGCTTCAAATTTCCTCATGACCCTGACCCACTTATCTGAATGTAACCATTTCCAATAGTGAACTAACCGTGTGTGTGTGTGTGTGTGTGTGTGTGTGTGTGTATATGTGAACAAAAGGATTTTTTTTTTAGTTTTCCTTTAAGTAGTTCATTTTTGCAAACATCAGGGAACAATTTCCAAGAGGCAGCATGACATATGATGACATAGGAACAAGGTTACCCAGAGCCCAGCACACCAGACAGTCTGGAAAACCCTTAAGTGAAGAATGCTTGTCTCCATGAAACCTTGATAATTTAAAAGGGACAATGACTATCTGAAGCAGTCAAGGTCTCCATTAAATTCAGCAAAGCTAGGCGACTGGAAGGGGGGGCTTCTCGTGCAAGGGGACCCTTTGGTCTTTAGCGACATCATTATCTGCGGGTTATTATCATTACTACAAATACTAATACACTTTTATTAAGCACTGGCAATGACCCAGGGCAAGTGAGTTTAAGTTCATATTATATCCATTTTCATTATCGAGAGAAAAGAGGAGAATGAACAAAGGACTATAATGTGAAATTCTAAAGTAGGAAAAATGAAAAAAGGTTAATTAAAAAAAAAACCCACGGAGTAAAGAGAAAGGCTCCAACTGTTCGTGGTCAGGAGTCATGATGGATGGTGGATCTTGTCACCCTGGGCTTGTCCCCTGTGATTTCTTTCCATCTCTCTCTCTAAAAAAAGATCCTCCTCTCAGCTAAGGACATGGCAGGGACGGGGCGGGGGTGGGGAGAAGGCAGTAGGCTTATCTCAAGGGCCCCTGAAACTCTACAAATTAACATTTCCTGATTCTAATGTCTAGCCCAAAACAGAATCAAATGTAACATTTAAAATACATTAAACTACAAAAATAAAATTAAAATACTAAATCCTGAGAGACACCTCCTTCCCCAAAGACTTTTTTTGCACTTCTGACCCTAAAATATCAAAGTATGCCACTCTCACCTCTGAGTATACATCCTGGCCTTCTGTACCGTTTACGTTTCTTAGGACACATATAAGAAATTTCCTACTAACCACCAAACTTCTCTTAAGGTCTCCTATGGAATTACACCTTTCTGCTCTATAACTCTGTGCTTGGTAATTCAAAATATTTTTCTATGCAAGTTATTTCTCTCCATCAAGCAAATGCCTGAGGCTTTTTAGAGTGTATAAACCAGACTGGGAATTCAGAACACCATGCACGTCAGCAGAATGGACATCTAAATATAGAGGCAGTACGTTGTCCAGGCGAGAGTATCCTTATATTTATGTCATGTGTTGAGGTGTTTGTAGCCACTCTGTTGGAGCTACTTGTCTTGGCTAACCTTTAATCCATCATCCTAAATTACGCATCAAACCTTGACATCATTTGTGGTATCAGCTAAGAGGGCCCCTGAAAGAGGTTTGTACGTGTTTGCATGCATGTGTCATGTTTATAGATTCAAACCTGGAGACAGACAGTGAGTTGCCCAAGGTCATACAGCAGAATCAGGTCTGCTGAGTTCTCTAAGTATCTGAGTTCCAGCATCCAGTGCTCTTCCTGCTAAAATGCACAGGCTTGTAGACGGTGATACAGTGCCAAGCTGGTCTCAGGGAAGTCTTCACAATGCCTCAAAGAAGGAATAAGAGGTCATAGCTAGACCCTTCTCATATGTTTGGAGAAACAGGTGTCTCTTGAAATGTTGGCTTAGAATGAGGAGCGGGCAGAAAGGAGACACCAAAAAACCCCACATGTGAACTTCTATGCGTCTTGGTGCTGCCCGATGTGTTTTTCACCCTGATGGCAGGATAATACATTTATTCTTTCCCATATCCCACCTAGTGTCAAGTATCAAGTTTAAATTCGATAAATATTGACTGGGTAGCTGAACTAAATGAAGTTAATAGTGAGTCAAGAATGAATAAAATGGGACTTCCCTGGTGGTGCAGTGGTTAAGAATCCACCTGCCAATGCAGGGGACACGGGTTCCATCCCTGGTCCGGGAAGATCCCATATGCCACGGAGTGACTAAGCCCGCGTGCCACAACTACTGAGCCTACGCTCTAGAGCCCGAGAGCCACAACTTACTGTGCCCATGTGCCACAACTACTGAAGCACATGCACCTAGAGCCCGTGCTCCACTACAAGAGAAGCGACTGCACTGAGAAGCCCACGCACCACAACGAAGAGTAGCTCCTGCTCACCACAACCAGAGAAAGCCCGTGAGCAGCAATGAAGACCCAACGCAGCCAAAAATAAAAAATAAAATTAAAATTAAAAAAAGAAGAATGAATTCAACAAATGGCATGGGGTCAACTGGCTAATCATTTGGGGGCGTTAAGTTTGGTAGTGGAAGGAGTAGGGCCAGGAGTACATCTCAGATCTGTGTTTTGGCAAAGTCACTTCACACAGAGTCCAGTGAGGAGGACACGGTGAAGTTTGTCTGTGGACCCTTTGGGTGGACCCTGTGCTGATCTGCATATTCTAACAATTCTTGCAACCACCCTCTGAAGAGGGCATTATTTTTTCTGTTTTACAGCTGAGAACCTGAAGCTTTCAGAGGCCAAGCAATTGCTTGAAATCTCCCAGCTAGGACATTAAAGAGCTTTTACAATAACTGCCATTTCAAACATCTTAAGTGTTTTAAAATCTGCCAACAACCCCAACTCCCCCACTTAATGACACACCTCCATCAACGTGGGTGTTCTTGTTGTTAGCACTTCCCTACCTTTTGGCACTAAGAGATGATCAAGACTCATCTCACTTCCAGCCCCAGCCCTAGAATCAGCTAATTCTCCAAGGAGCCGTGGTTCCTTTTATTAGAGGATGGTATTAAGAACTAAGACCTGAGCATTGTCTGCTTGTTGCTACCAAGGTGTCTTTGAGACCTTCTCAGCTGACAGAACAAAGAAATAGATGTGCAAATATGAACTTGTGTATCTACACATAGCTTTATATACTTCCATCTGTAACCATCTGTATCCTTATTAAGGTAAACACCACGTGGATCACTCTAGCCTCCTTCCCTTGTTTATCTGTAAATTCCCACTCCAATAGTGAGAAATATGCTTTCCACCACCGAAAATCCATTTACTTCAGTTCCAGTATACAAGTGTCAGAAGTGTTAGTCTGTATTCCCATGGGAAACAACTTTATCATCTAGAGTAGAGTGCTTATGTGTGGTTCCTTTTGCATTGAGTCTTACACACGTTCCTCATTTCCAAAGTTACTTAGGTCAGCACCTTTTCCCCTACTGCCTTTAGTGATGTTGTGTCATACATCTGTAATACAGTTAGAATCTCTTGTCACAGTATACATTTCTTCCTGGGATGTCCCACCTTCTATATGATTTTGTTAATTCATATTATAGTAATGCTATAGACTGAAGGTTTGTGTCCCTCCTCACCCCCCAATTCATATGTTGAAACCTAATCCCCAATGTGATGATATTTGGAGGTGGGGCCTTTGGAAGGCGATTATGTCATAAGGATGGAGCCCTCATGAATGGAATTAGTGCTTTTACAAAAGAGACCCCAGAGAACTCACTCACTCCTTCCATCACGCAGGGTCACATCAACAAGACAACCGTCCCTGAACCAGGAAGCAAGCAAGTGCCAGCACCTTGATCTTGGACTTCCCACCCTCCAGAACTGTGAGAAATAAATGCTGTTTAAGCCACCCCATCTGTGGTACATTGCTACAGCAGCCTGAATAGATTAAGACAACTAATATTTACTCACTGTGCTGTAAAGTTCTATAGATTTTGACAAATGCATAATATTATGTACCCACCATTACAGTACCACACAATAGTTTTACTACCCTAAAAATTTATGTCTCCAGTTTTGCCTTTTCTTGAATGTCATATAATTCTAACCATACAGTAGTCTCTTCACACTGATTTCTTTCACTTAGCAAAATGCATTTAATATTCCGCCACTTCTTTTCATGGCTTGATAGCTCATTTATTTTTATTGCTGAATAATCTTCCTTTGCATGGATGTACCACAGTTTGTTTATCCAGTCACATATTGAAGGACATTTTTGCGACCTCCAGTTTTGGGCAATTATGAATAAAGTTGTTATAAACATTCACATGCAGGTTTTTGTGTGGACCTAAGTTTCAAATCAATTGGATAAAGATTTAGGAGCACAATTACTGCGGTTATATAGTGAGATTATGTTTAGCTTTGTAAGAAACTGTCAAAATGTCTTCCAAAGTGGATGTACTATTTGGCATTTATGCCAGCAATGAATAAGACTTCCTGTTGCTCCACATCCTTGTCAATATTTGATATTGTCAGTTTCTTGGATTTTAGCCATTCCAATAGGTATATAGTGGTGTCTTGTTTTAATTAGAAATTCTCCAGTGAACAAATGATGTTGAGCACCTTGTCATACATTTATTTGCCATCTGTATATCTTCTTTGGTGAAGCATCTATTCAGATCTTTCACCCATTGTTTAAGTTGTTTTTTTATGGTTGACTTTTAACAATTCTTTTACATTTTGGATACAAGTCATTTATCAGATAGGTGTTTAGCAAATATTCTCTCCCATTCTGTGGGTTGCCATTTCACTTTGTTGATGGTGTCCTTTGAAGCACAAGTTTTTAATTCTGGTGAAGTCCAATGTATCTATTATTTCTCTTGTTGCTTGTGCTTTTCATGTCATTCTAAGTAATCATTGCCTAATCCAAGGTTACATTTAATCCTTTATTTTTTTCTAAGAATTTTTTTATTATTTTAGCTTTTACATTTAAAACTGATCCATTTTAAGTTAATTTTTTTATATGGTGTGAGGTAAGGGGTCCAACTTCATTTTTTCATGTGGATATCCAGTTATCTGAGCACCATTTGTTGAAAATGCTGTTCTTCCCCCATTGAATTGTCCTGGCTTCTCTGTCAAAAATCAGTTGACCATTGTGATAGGCAGAAGAATGCCCCCTGACCAAAGACATTGCAACCTAATTCCTGGGATATATGAAAATGATACATTAAAAGGAGAATTAAGCTTGCAAATGAAATTAAAGTTGCCAAACACTTGGCCCTATAATAGGAAAACAACCCTGCATTATCTGGGTAGGTCCAATGTAATCATCTTGGTTTGAGGATGGAGGATCAGGACCATGAGCTGAAAAATGCAGGCAGCCTCTAGAAACTGGAAAAGGAAAGGAAGTGGATCCTACTCTACGAGAAAGGTTTTTAAATATATAATTCTGTAGGCCTGAATCATAATCATAAAAATAAGGTTTTAAAATGCATGAAATCACTGTGGAATTCAGTTGTTCAATTCTTATTCCCTTAACAGATTGTATTTTCCTTACTCAGGGGAAGACACTTTGAACTTGGTACTTTTACTAAAAAGAATCACATAACGCACCCAACTGTAGTAAATTCGGTGTAATAAGGTCTGAATTAGTGAAGTTTTCCTATGTTAAGAAACCAGTTTGTGCAAGATTGCTGCTATAAAAAAAGCAATCTTTTAATAAATATAATATATAACCATGGTTTCTTATATGGTACAATTTCAGGAGAGAGGTATTACCTCTATTTCTAGTACAGGAAAGAACATGGACTTCGGAGCCTGTCATGCCTGGTTCAGATCTAATGCACTTATAAGTTTTACAACCTGGAGAGAATTACTACTTTGCCTTTCTAAGCCTCCGCGTTCTCCTCTGTAAAAAGGGATACCACTTCCCTTGCAGAGTTAAAGATAAATGAGTTAATGTGTATAATACATGTTATGATGATTTGAAAACATTAACCTAATCAGGGGTCAGCAAATTTTCTGTAAATACTTTATGATAGTAAATACCTTCTCTTTTGCCAGTCATTCATTGTCAAAACTACTCAACCCTGCCACTGCACCACAAAAATAGACATTATGGGCTACTTTATATTGGTTGTGCTCCCATAAAACTTTACCCAAAAAGGCTGCAGGGTGGCTCACAAGCCATAGTTTGCTGACCCCTGATACAAATCGTCCAGCACATCCAACATCTGGCACACAGTGGGTACTCAGTACCTGCCAGGTACTATGACCATTGCTTTCTTTCTCCCTATCACAGCCCACAAACACAATCTTTTATTGTTCCTGTGATTCTTAACCACTGGATTCTTAACACACCATTCTATCATTTCCAGCTTCCAAATGGGAACTTCACAACTACCTACAATGTTGCTGCAAAAGCTTCTGGGGTCACTCTACTCCCAACATCCAAACAACTGATTCATTATCTTCCACGATATTACTGGACCTCAGATGCTAAGGCAGACAGAGCTTCAAGACTATTGGTTCAGCTCAGTACTTAAATCCTTTCTATGACCCATCCCACACATGGTTGTCCAACATGTCTGAACACCTTCAATGACAGGGAAACCACTCTAAGTGTCCTTTCTCTTGTCAGGTAGCTTTAAGTTTTTCTGAAAGCTCTTTATTGTGAGTTTAAGTTCAGTATGGTTCAGGGACTTCCCTGGTGATCCAGTGGTTAAGGCTTCGCACTTCCCTGCGGGGGGCAACGGTTCAATCCTTGGTCGGGGAACTAAGATCCCGCATGCCGTGCGGTGTGGCCAAAAAATTCAAGAAAAAAGTTCAATATGGTTCAACTTGATAAATATATACTGAGTCCAGACACTACTACATGCAGGCGACACAAAGATAAATAAAATATGACCTCTACCTCCAACTCTTCACTGGGCTTTCTTTGCCTGCTATTCTCACCAAAATGAGACCCATACTCTCCCCTTGTGAGTCCTCCAGGTTCCAAACTCCCAATTCCTTCAACAATTCTTTACAAATTCCTTCATCATTCCTTCACACTGCCTTCCTCTGGACAAAACATTCACAATGCCCTATAAGGAAGCCCTGGTGTGGCTGCACAATGGAGAATGGAGTCAGCCTGCAACTATGCAGATTTAGTTTAGTGTCAACAATCTAAACCATATTTGCCTCTTAGGAACTAACCCAGCCTCATTTGATTAACTCACGCCTACACCCCTTTAATTTTCCAAATGGTTTTATAGAATTAGAGCTAAGTGATAGATTTTTAGATGATATAGCAACCACTAACATTTTATTTTCCTTAAAGAAAAGCAAGATTTAGCCTAAATAGCAGTCAGGGAACCTATTTTTACTTGATCCAGTCCGATGGGTAGCAGAATTAATAACTGCATTTCTAGACTAAATTGATCCCCAAAAAGATCTTTAATTTTTTAAAACTTGAAAGTGAATATACTAAAAACTCCAATTTAAGGAGTGCAATTGTCAGACTAAATGTTTAAAAAAGAAAATAGAACAGAAAATAGTACCTCATATTAAGGTTAAACAGCGTTTTATAAATATGTTTATGTCATGGATCCCAAAGCAAAATGTGCTTCTTCCTATGGTTCATGGTCAAAAGTTTTTAAGAATCACTGTTCCAGGGACTTCCCTGGTGCCTCAGTGGATGGGACTCCATGCTCCCAATGCAGGGGGCCAGGGTTCGATCCCTG
The DNA here is from genome assembly GCF_030028045.1 of Hippopotamus amphibius kiboko. Classification (NCBI taxonomy): domain Eukaryota; kingdom Metazoa; phylum Chordata; class Mammalia; order Artiodactyla; family Hippopotamidae; genus Hippopotamus; species Hippopotamus amphibius. The sequence continues at coordinate 37,212,960 of NC_080187.1, forward strand.
GTCAGGGAACTGGATCCCCACATGCATGCCACAACTAGGAGTTCACATGTCACAACTAAGGAGCCTGCATGCCACAATTAAGACCTGGCACAACTAACTAAATAAACAAACAAACAAATAAACAGAATCACTGTTCTAGACCATGCCATCTGCTGCAGGAATAAAAGCGTGACCTTCTCTTATGTCTTATAAAAATAGATAAATTGAACTTTAGGAAATTTAAAACTTTTGTTCTTCAAAAGACACCATCAAGAAAGTAAAAAGAACATACACAATGAGAAGAAAATTACAAATCATGTATTTCATAAGGGACATATCTAGAACTATAGAATTCTTACAACTCAACAATAAAAAGACAAACAACCCTATTAAAAATGGGCAAAGGATCTAAATAGATATTTCTCCAAAAAAAGACGTACAAACGGCCAATAGGCATAGGAAAAGATGCTCAACATCATTAGTCATTAGGGAAAAGCAAATCAAAACCACAATGAGATACCACTTCACAGGGCTAAAATTAAAAAGACAGACAATAACAAATACAGAGAATGTGGAAAAATTAGAACCCTCACAGATTGCTGGTGGGATCATAAAATGGTAAGCAGTTTGTCAGCTTCTCAAAATGTTAGATGACTTAGCAAATCCACTCCTAAGTATACACACACGAGAAGTGAACACATATGTCCACATGAAAATTTGTACACAGATATCCATAACAGCATTATTCATAACAGCCAAGGAGAAACCCAAATATCCATCGACTGATGAATGGATAAATATGTGATATATCCATGCAATGGAATATTATTCAGCAGTAAAACAGAATGAAGCATTAAAATATGCTACAACATGATGAATCTTGAAAAATATTATCCTAAGCTGAAAGATGCCAGACCCAAAAGGCCACATATTATATGATTCTATTTATATGAAATGTCCAGAGTAGTCAAATCCATAGAGGCAGAAAGTAGATGGGTGGTTGCCAGGGGCTTGGCGGGGGGGTGGGAGGGGTGGGGGTGGGGTGTAGGAATTGGGAGTGACCACTAATGGGTACAGGGTTTCTCTTTCAGGTGGTGAAAATGTTCTAAAATTAGATTGTGGTAATGGTTGCACAAATGTGAATATACCAGAAACCACTGAATTGTACACTTTAAAGGACTAGTTTTATAGTATATGAATTACATTTCAGTAAAGCTGTTGCAAAAAAATGTTACCCCCCCTTTGACAGCTCTCCTTTACAAAAACTGTTTAGTGGAGTCTTCAAGTTCCTTCAGGTTTTCACCACTTATTTCCAACTAAACTTTCAACCCTCATCTCCTGCTATTTTCCCCTGCACCACCTTCTGCCTCCACCCTAAACAGTCATTTTATAATTCCATACCCTTGCACGTACTATTCGCACTGCCAAGAATGTCATACTTTGTCTTCTCTTTCTATTCAACTCATATATCCTTCAAGATCAAATACTGTTTCCTTCAAGAAATCATTCCTCACTCCTCCAGACAAAGTTGACCATGCCCTCTATGCTATAAATACTGGTTGATGTATCTGCCCTGCTAATAGACTCTGAACTCCTTGAGTTTACTAGACAGTATCATCTTCAGCCCTAGAACCTAATGCTTGTAAGCACTTTGTAAACATTTACTGAATAAATGAATGGCAAAACATTCCCTCACTATTGACTAGAAATAGTGCTATTTTTTTTCTCCAAATAGTTTAATTTGTGAAATGCATACAAATATAACTTGAGTGCTGGCCTTTAGAGACCAATAAAATGAAATAAAAATACAAATTTGAGGCCAACATTGAGACTTACGGAAAATTACTATAAGGTAACATTTCATCGGGGTTCACAGTTCAGACACTTATCATTGTTGACCGAACACACTTACTGAAGTCAATACTCTTTTATTCAACATATTAAATGTGTTGTTTAACTCTAGTAACCACAGCTGTGACTTAGTTAACGATCTCAATAAATCCTACTTAAATCAGAGACAGGAAAAAATTATGCAAATGAATTCTTATCTGTTTTTCTGCCCAAGGCATATTTGATAACAGATAAAACATACTCCAAATAGTCTCTACTTAATAGTCAAGAAGCCATTTGAGGTTTTATTTGGATCAAAATCAAATACAAAGAAGAGGAGAAGCCTGCAATATTCACAAATGGTTTTATTTCAGAAAGAAATTACACATTAAAAGGAGACATAGTTAAGAGCTTACATTCATGTATGGAAGTGAGTCTAGGAAAGTCAAGTTATTAATATACAAAGCATATGATTAAAAAAGACAGAAACAGATAATGACAGATGGGCTTGCCTTAGATTCATCCACAAAATAGTATCTCTTGTTTAAAAACAAAAAAGATATTGGTGTTTAAGATAGTTCTTTAGAAACGAGTTTGTAGTTCCAGTGGACTTTAAAAATCAAACGAATCACACCAGGCTCCACGTAGGCTGTATCACACCCAGACTCATCAGGCAGGATGGAAAGTATCCATCAATTAAACCTTGCAGCTAGACAGGATGTCTTCCACTAATCTCTTGTAAACCCAGGCATCACCCTTAAGCCGCTGCCTCCTGATACCCACCACATCGGGTTTTTGAAGCTGGCACACTTCTAGTTCAAACTGCATTGTCACTTTGCCAAAATCTGACTGTGTTTGACACTTCAGTGTATAGCTGTGAAAAACAAGATAAGAAGCCAGTTAGTAGGAGAACCACGAATATTCTGTATAATACAAGAGAGTTCTAAGTCTCTAGGAGGCCAGTGGGGAAAATAAACCATTATTTCATATTATGCAATACAGTACTGCTTACAGTTTCCAGATGACCTAGCTATGCTTTGGTGATGGAGTATGACTGGTGTTTTTCCAAAAGCTGGACCAAGATCTCAAAAAAGAAATAAGAAGAAAAGGCTTTACCAGAATTCTCCCTTGCTCCAAAGAAAAGCCCTTTTTTCATAGCTATACATGCCATTCATGCTCAAGAAATCTTCTGGCATCCTTCATGCAAGTCTTTCAATGATGTAATCTGTGAACATTAGGCCATTTCCGCAATGTTCACAATAAAGGAAAGAGGAAAGATTAAGTATATTTTATTATGTGCACTTCATCAGAAACTTCTGTCTTTCATAATAAATAAAGCTGCAGCCACCAACCTGTCAGTAGGACACATGTTTTTTATGTTTCTCTAATAGAAATAAGAGGTTATGATCGTTACAACACTTCAGGGCAGAGTTATAAAAGAAAAGCCCAGTGAGACAGTACATTCCCATGGTTGAAGCATATGGCATATATAATTAGAACTGCCACATTAACTACCCTGATAATGGAAAGACCCAGTTTACATATCTTAAGAAATAGGTATGGTTCCTACAAAGCTGCATAAACTGAATTCATGTAAATCAACTTTTAATTTGTTTACATTATATTTTAGTTTTATTCAATTGTCTTATTGGTCTTCAACAGACAATAAATACAAACAATAAAAAACAGAATCAATTCTAAATTTCAGTTCCCTAAATATTTAGGGGCAAACGATTAGGCACTGTTCCACAGGAATGTGGAGAAATTACTTGTGTCTGTTATGTATTACAAGGTGTATGAAAATATTCTTTTTCTTAGTTATGTTTTTTAGGGCTTGATCTATTAAAAATAAGCAGTTGATATCAGAAATGCCATAAGGTATACCCTGCAGTTAAGGTTCCTGATGGGAAGATGAAGCATAGAGCAGTTTAGTCATAGGGAAGATGGAAAGTGATTCTTCCTCATTGGAAAAAGACAGTAATGGGATATAACCGAGATTAGTGACACCACACCCCTGAAGAATTTAGCTTTTGGTCTTCTGCTTTGTCACAAAGAAGGTAAAAAGAAAGAAAGGATCCAGGCAGACCTTCTGGTGGATCAGGAAGTTCGAGGAACAGATTATCAGTCAACAGCCAGTTAGTGATCTGATAGATCATATGCTGAAGGAAAAATAATCAAAAGCTTTCTAATATAGATTTGGTGAGAGGTTCTGAAACTGTGGATAAACCCCAAGCGTACAGAACAGGTCAGAGTTAGATGTGCTCTAACGACGACTTGAGAAGAAAGCCAGGGTTCACGTAAGGAGCGCTTGCCAACATTTACAGATAGTGAAAAGTAACTTTTGCTAAAGACTGTTTCTTAAAATCTTACTTTATATTGACTGTTCCATTTAAATGTTTTTGTTAATCTATTAGTGGCTCTTCTTGTTTGTGCTTTAATAATGAAATTTTAAAGAGACACAACTAAGTGGAAATGCTTAGAAAGACGAACATCTTAAGCAACCAGAAGAGGTCTGGTTGTCCAGACCATGAGGTCATGACCAAGGAGGATCTGATGGCACTTCACTCAACAGGGGGAAGAGCTAAGGTGAAATATCTTTCTAAAGTACTGAAAACCAGTCCCGTCACATAGCACATTATAAAGGAGTCTATATATACCCTTGATTTGCTTGAGGTGTCTCATAAATTTAGATTACAACTTATAAATATTACTGTAAAGCAGAGCACCAAAGAAAAATAGAAGATACACAAGAAAGCTGGAAGAAGTTCAGATTTTCCTATTTTGAAAAGTCTAACTTTGAAAGTGGTGACAATACGGGCACTTAAAAATCTTCTATAGCTCATATAAGACAAAAGAGAATAAATTATGAACACAGACACTACCATAAAAGCTTTTTGGAAAAATGAGGTGGGAGAAATATATTTTTTAATAAGGGGAGAGGGGAATCAACCTATGTTTTCTCAAAGTTCAAAAGACATCAAGTAATAGACGCAAGTGTGCTTCTTACCCCTTTTGTACAAAGTCAACATGCTTCTTTGGAAGAATAGACATTATTTCATTCAAGAGTTGATCTGGATTCACTAATCTGGTTGTAGTCACGTTATAGTGAGGCTTAAAAAAGAAAAAGAAGGGGTGAGAAGTAAATCCTTAGATCAACACAAAGACCATCCTACCTGGTTTACAGATCCCAAGCTCCTCAATATAGTACCATTTCAAGTGGAAATATTTCTAGAAAAACACTGAAAGAATTTACAGCCAACTCTTGGTAAGCTGGATTGAGATGGCACTGGAAAAGCTTAGAGAAATCATGTTTATTAGTAACTACATCCATATCACCCTTTTTATATTTGCATCATCCTCTCCTACCAATTTTTTAATAAGTAAACAAATATTAAATAATGTCTATCTCTTTGAGCTCTACCTATTTCCCTCTTCTTACACTGTGATAAAGACTCCTGAAATGTAAACTGTGAGAAAAGAAAACAAATGCCCTAGAAAATTTCACTTGTATATAGTTGGATGTGTTTCCTTAATTCTTTCTTGATTATTTAAGGAACTTTATAGAAACCCAGAAGGTGATTCTATGACAATTTTATGAAGGAATGGAAATAACAAGTATTCCTTTAAAAAAGTAATGTCAAGTTATTTTTTTCTCATTCACTAACAGCATAATTCTCAGAAATAATTTCATTCCTAATTAGTATCAATCCATCTAGTCATTCAACAACTATTTATTGAAGGCTTACTAGATGCTAGGCACTGCTTTATTTTTAAATTTTTATTTTTTTAATTTTTACTATTATTATTTTCTTTGGCCACGCTGCATGACTTACGGGATCTCAGTTCCCCACCAGGGATTGAGCCCGGGCCATGGAAGTGAAAGCTCAGAATCTTAACCACTAGGCCACCAAGGAACTCCCCCAGGAACTGTTTTAATAGGTCCTGGAGACAGACAAAAATCCCTACCTTCCTAGTGGTACCTTCACTGTCAAACAAAATTATACTTTCTATGTCTTTCAGATTTCAGTTCTTTTTATAAATAACAAAATTGTGAGGTTGGAAAAGACCCAACTCTTAGTTTTCAAATTAAGAACCTATGACCCAAAGAAGAGATACAAATTTCTTAAGATGGGGTTTCCCAAAATGTGATACAAATTATAACTGGAGTTATACAATATAACTCTAAGTGGTACATGGATAAATACTTTTGTTTTAATATTTATATATTTGTTCCAATCTGATTTAGAAAAATATAATTCGAAAAAACTAATGACATATGGTTTCCTTTTAAATAAATACAAGTTTTTTAAAAGTTAATCATCTTCACTATGGTGTACCTCAAAAGCTGGTACAAAAGTGTAAAGCAATTATATTCCAATAAAGAGCTTAAAAAAGAAAAAAAAAATTAATCATCTTGATTGTGTGGTGGTTTCACAGGTACATATATAATGCCAAAGTATATTAATTGTACATTTTTAATATATGCAGATTATTGCATGTCAATTATACCTCTATAAACCTGTTTTTAAAATGCATCATATAAAGAAAGTACCAGATAAATAACAGTGCAGATGATATGCTGATATGCCGAAATGAAGGTGACTGTCAAATGACTGGAGTTCAGGAACCCCAGCTTCAAGTTCTAAAAGGAACAAGTGGCATAGCTATAACAGGTCCCTTGGCTTCCAATCCAGGACTTTTCCACCAAATTAGATTGGCTTTTTCAAGATAACAACAAACTGAACACTTTCAAATCAGAATTCAAGTGATTCTTTTGTAAAATAAAGAAGTAATCCTATTTAATCTATTTACATTTCAGATTTTTATAGATTGCTTCCTAAAAGAGGGCTTAACTACATATGATTTGCTATCTAAAAAAACTAAGGTGTTCTTGGTATCATCCTTTTTTTTTTTTGGCTGTGCCATATGGCATGTGAAATCTTAGTTCCCCAACCAAGGATCAAACCCGTGCTCCCTCCTGTGGAAGCGCGGAGTCTTAATTACTGGACCGCCAGGGAAGTCCGTTTGTACCATCCTTTTAACTTTTCTGTAAGCTTATACTTTTTTAATTTAAGAACTAGATGGAAAAACGAGGCTAATCTCCTAAAGCAAGTCCTTCCGTTCTGAAAAACTGAAAACATCAGAAAGGGTTAAAGCTCCACAGTTAGATGAAGCTTCAGATCTTAGATGTGTGCTAATTAGAACTGTGATTCTGCTACATTGGGGTTAAAATGCTCAGCAATAACAATAATAATGATACTTGACACTGGAACACCTTATATTAATAAAACATTCCATATGCAATATAGCAACTCACACAGACAGTCTTGTTTACATATCCCAGCTCTCGGAAGCTGCCAGGATAGACATTATCCCCAATTTTTACAAATAAAGAAATTGAGAAAGTCAGAGGTAAAATGACTTATCCAAGCTACACTGTATGAAGCTGAGGCTACAACCCAGGCTTCTCGTTCCCAATCTTGTGATTTTTCTCCTACATCCTGGAAGCACTGGGAAATATCTAAAGCCAACTAATATCACAGCAGTTCCTACTGAAAAATGCATTCAAGTTCCAAATAATTTACATAGGTGAACATTTTTATAATAGTATCTATTAGTATTTGATAACCGCTTAGTAGATTCTCAATGATGTATATAATTAGACAAGTTTCCTTAATTTTCTTTATTTAATATTTTCAGAGAAATGACACTATGATTTTTGTAATCCCAATACTGGGGTTTGAAATACCTTACAACTGTCTCCAACTAGAGAATTCTCAGAATAAAAGGATAAAATATGCCTAATAAACAGCCACATACAGCATAAAACACCAGTGCATTATATTAAGTCCAACAAGTCAATAAATACTAATGGAGAAGCCATATTTTCTCTCACGTTAAGACAGGACATAAATGGGATCTCAGAACATTCTTCCCTGAAGCACCCTTCCACCCAGCAGCTCAGCATTTTCCTTCCCCCAAACCTGCCCAGGTTTGCTCAAAGTGAGACTCAGTGCAAAAACTAAACACAGACCCAGCCCCCAAATCACGGGGAACACTACCATCTACTCTTCCCTCCTCTGGGCCCCACGTCTCTTGGACATGTTTTTATTACAGCAATGAACCCAGTGGATCAGAGCAACATCCCTGCCTGTTTTCACTGCCACTCTATGAGTTCCTCAAAGACATGAGCTGTGTCTTATTCATCCCTTCACCTCTTACTTCCCCCAAACACAAATGTCATTCATTAGATGTTTGAATGAATGCTCAGAGAGAATCCAAGAGAGTAAGAAGTACTTTATATCTACTAATCACTTCTTTTTCATTTTCCTATCCCCACCAAACATATTGTCTACACCACTGACATAGTAAACATGCTTTAAAAGCACACCAGAGGTCTATCAAGTAAGGTCCAAACATCTTAGCAAGCCTACCTTCCAGGCCTGTTGCTATTTTCCTCACACACACCACACTCAAATCCAAATTAACTTTCCACATGTTCAAATATTTTGTGAAGGCCTGCAATGGTACCTGTGTGTCAGGGACTCTCCTCTGTACCAGACATAGGACAACTGAGCTCAAGTTCCCATCATTAAGGCAGTTCCTTATATACACCCCACGCTTCTCCACCTCCATGTTACCTCTGTGATTAATCACCCTACCCGAACTTGAATATCTGAATTTTAGTTATTTGTTCCTCCAAAGAAGCAACTGTATCTAATTCACCTCTGTAGTCTCAGAGCCCACTGTATAGTAACATGTATATTTTAGGTGCTCAAAAAATATGTATTAGCTAAGTGGATGAATAAGTAAATTAAAAATACTAATCTGGGGACTTCCCTGGTGGTCCAGTGGGTAAGACTCTGCGCTCCCAATGCAGGGGGCCTGGATTCGATCCCTGGTTGGGGAACTAGATCCCACGTGCATACTGCAACTAATAAGCCCACATGCCACAATTATGAGCCCACATGCCACAACTAAAAGATCCCACGTGCCGCCATGAAGATCCTGTGTGCTGACACTAAGACCTGGTGCAGCCAAAAAATAATAAATAAATAAATTAAATAAATATTTTTAAAAAATACTAATCAATTCATTCATTCAGTACTTTCCTTTAAAAAAAACAAAAAAAGGTAGTCCAGTTAGCAGACAGCTTCTAAAATCCATGTTAAAGAATTCCAGTTCACTTACCTTTAGTCTTCTTGGCCCGTCTTTGGCAGAGCCCTTCCTTTTGCTCCTGGTAAGCACAGTGATAACCTTATCCAACCCCTTCTCAAGGCTCCCAAACACTTTGGTTCCTTTTCTTTTTGGAGTATCCTCTACATGTACTTGGTTGAGATTGAGTTCCACCGAGCGGCACCTTAAAAAAAAAAAAACCAAAGAACCCATGAGTAAGAGCTGGACTCCCACCTACTGGGTCCCTCACAGAGGTGCTTTTGTCCTGCCCGTTAGGTGTGTCTCACTCAGGTATGCCCAGGCAAGGCCATCTTACTCTTCCTCAGGGAGCACAAAAGCCATCTCCCACTGAAATGTAGCCACCACTCTTCCCCCAAGTCACCTGCCAAAACTATTTTTCCCCTACCTTTTTTTTTATGTTAAATACATAGAAAAGTTGAACAAAAAATATAATAACCACCCACATATCCTTGTAGATTCAACAACTGTTCATATTTTGCCACATTTGCTTTCTCTACATATATGTAATAAATACATTAAAAATATGTACATCAAAGTAACCCATTAGAAGATATCACAATCCTTCACTCTGAAACAGTTCGGCATACATCACCAATGAATAAGGACATTTTCCTACATAACCACAGTATCATTATGATATCAAGAAAATGAATAATAATACCATAGTGTCATCTAATATCTAGTTGATTCTAATCCATCATTGTCTTCAAAATGGAACCTGCTCAAAAAAATAACTATAAAAGACAAGGAAGGGTCACCTATACTGCAGAACTGTTTGTACAAGAGGAATGGGCTTTATTTGAAGCACCCTTTAGGATCTTTACTATTTAAGCGACAGCTGTCTGTTAGTGGATGCCTAACTCCACTGGCAGAAGTGTAGGGAAAGATGAGCCTCAGCACGGGAGCTGTGGCTGGGACCAGGGCCGTGGCCTCCCAGCCGCCTGTATATTAAGGTTCCAGTCCTACTGCTGATGAGTGTCACAATTCCACTTTGAGAAAGGCAGTGGCAGTAGCCTCAGTAATGGCCCCAGACAACGTTCATACAGACATCCCTACAGTCCCCAACGGAATCTACATGATGGTTTACCTTAATTAGCTTTATCATATACAAAAAAAGGAAATCCGGTTACATATACTAATGATCAAAGAGTCTAAAAAACTGACCACTTACCGTCTCTCAGGGCTAATGACACCTGTTATTAACTTCTCTGTTCCTGCCAAATTTACTGGCGTTTTAACTGGGGTCTCTTTCAGGCACTGGTTTTTAGCTATTAGAAAAACAACAAATACAAACCATGTGTAGCTGACATGTTATGGTTTCAAAATTTCTATCAATAATGCATACATTGGGGCTTCCTAGGTGGCGCAGTGGTTAAGAATCCGCCTGCCAATGCAAGGGACACAGGTTCGATCCCTGCTCCAGGAAGATCCCACATGCCACGGAGCAACTAAGCCCGTGTGCCAAACAAACAAACAAACAAACAAAAAAACAAAAAACAAAAATAATGCATACATCACCTCATTCATTTGCTCAGAAATATTGTAATCATTTGCCCAGTGATGTTAAGCCCTAATTCTTTAAAGAACTGTTTCCGTGAAATTTATAATAAAAACAAAATCATTTTGCTTTACATGTGTGGCTCTTCTTTTTCTTCACTGTAAAACTCTGGCCATGCTTATGATTTTATTATAAATATCATATGACAAATCTAAATATATCATACAAATAATATTTCATGATTACTGATGCTCCTTCCCATACATAAAAGTCAATCTGTAGTTATGCCTTTAATGGATATTGAGAGGTGTTGATTCAATTCAGAGTCCTTTTGACTCCTAGCAGGCAAAGAGAACAGTCCGCTGTGAGCTTTGGTTATTTTTATATTCCCTATTCCAGAGTTCGGTGTTTTATTCTAGTAAGGTATTTGTATCCCAGATAGTTTGTGACAAACCTGCATTAACAAATCTGATTACTACTGATTAGTTAACTTTTTGTTCATGATCTAAAAGTACACCAATTAGAGATAACATTCACCTTATAATAAATATAAGATTTCAAAAAAAGAGGGACTTCCCTGGTGGTGACCAAGTGTTTCATAATATCTTTATGTATAAGAACTAGCCTCTGGAACTGGCAATCAGCCTCCTTAGCAAACTGGAAGCAGGAAGTGGGTGAGCAGCCCTTCACAAGGCAGCGTTTCAGAGTGTCAGTTCATTAAGATCTTAACACAAGAGTAGGTCACAATTGCTGGAAAGAAAACTAATAAAGTTTAGGTGTCACTTCTTTAAAGTGACAAGGACTAGATCACAGTAAATAAAATCCCTTCAGGCTCTAATTTATTCATTCACTCAACAGAAATGGCCCCCACTGCATAGCAAGCACTAGGCACCTACTGGGTTCAAGACACCAAGTATGGCCCCAGACATGTACTATGTCATGTTGCAGTAAACAAGGCAGACAGGGTCTCTACTCTCCTGACACTTACTGTCTTATCCTGGTGAGACGTGGTACTAGAAAACTGGGTTCAGTTCCAGGTACTATGTGTTAAACAGAGTGACAACACAGAATGTACCCAGATAAGGCCAGCAACCAAAACACTAGGGGTCACAAAGGAAACAGCTTAAACAACTGGTGATGATTAAGCTGAAGAGGAAATCAAGGGAGATGAGAGAGCTGTAATATGGACATAGCTATAGATATCTGGAAGGGCATCAGGATTTACCCTGTCTGCTGGAGCATGGGCAGTAATGCAACAGGCAAAGCAGGATCAGACACCAGAACTGGAGATCCAAACGAGTAAGAAGCGCGCAGCAGAGACTTCAGTGTAGTCATTCTACTTGGGGACAGAGGGGCAAGCAAAGCCTAAACCCAGACGTATGACCTTGTGCAAATCACTTCACTCATCTGAGTCGCAGGTTCCTCAGCTGTGAAAAGGGCAGGTGGATTAAATCAGCTCTCACTGCCTTTCAGCTTTGATATTCTATGATGCTACGATTCAACTCTAGAAATGTGGGAAAGAAAAACTTAATATCATCTGAGAAAAATTCAAAGGTGATTAATATGCTTTCATTTCAACTAATGCAAATAACATATACTTAAAAAGCAGCTTGGCTTCTCCTAGCAATTCCTGAGTGCAATGCTAGCCATTTCTGACCTGCTATATGTTTACTTAGCATGGTGAGAAGAAGGAATTTCAAGATGTTTTACCACTGCTTAATCTCACAGCAAATACCTTTTGAGGGTGTACTGTAATGATTTGGTGTAGTGAGTATTTCTCTTTTATGCTGGTTCTTATTAACTGGAGTCTTTGGCTCAGGAAATACAAAGCACTCTTCATTCTTTACAGCAGACTTTGGAGTATATACATTCTCTTTGTTCTTTAATTTATTGGCAGATGCTCTGCATAATACTGGAGTTAATGATTTAGATTCCAGACCATTTGATTCTGTCCAATGCTTGGCAAACTGGAAAAAAAAAGTTACTGGATAAAGCACACTGAAGAAGAAAAGTCAATTTCTTTACAACATGCCTTAATCATTTGCAAATTACCCTGCACCACTTTTATTAAAATGAAACACTATCAAAAGGATATTATTGGCAATACCAGGAAATTTGAAAATGTATATTCAGTTCTCTTTAGCACACGTAGATCACTTTAGGCTGTTCTATTGACAGGTAATTTCAACATGTTTCAGGCCGTGTTTAATCAAACATACCCAGATTCTAGGCAATTGAGGATGGCCACATATAAAACCCTAAGAATTTCTTCCCATACCTAAACTGCCAGTTCGTCTCTAATATGTACTAAGAAATAAAAGTTTAGTCAGTGACAGGCACAGAAAAGCCATGTTAAAATACTCTAACAGAAATGTTGGATAGAAAACATGTTTTAATCCTTTTAAATTTATGGTTGAGCTTGCAAAAAAGATAGGAAAATCCACAGAGGCCAAACTAAAAACAGGAGCATGAATCCAGAGATGTAATCAAGGCTGAAACTGTCTGCTGCCCTAAGGGCATCTACCTACTCTCTCAGATAATCTACTGCAGGAGTAGATTAGACACGTGCAAGGTGCTAAATTAGAGCCAAAGCTCCCATGTAAAGCCAGGAGGGGCTATAACTAAAATGAAAAGGTGAATTAAATATAAACCTGCCCTGCAAAGGAGTCAGCAAGAAAACCTGTCTGTCCTGGCCATGGTTCTGGAGGAGAAAAGACAGTTTCCTTTCATAATTTTTAAGTAGCCACAGGACAGTTTTCACACAGGTTTGGAGCCCAAATTCATACTACCTGCATGGTCCCCAGAAATTTCAAGTCTAGAATGTGATTTAAAGTAGTCCTAGTCTTAAGTTGGTTGTGTTCCAAGAACGTGACAGAAGCAAACACAATTCCTATCTGAAAGAAAAGCTTCAATCCAAATCAACCCAAGACCCCAATCCTTAATCCAAGCCTCAAAGCATTCCCACAGAGTTTCAAGAAAAACGAGGATATAAAAAAAAAATCCCCAAAGATACAAACACTATGAGCAAAAGTCAGCAGAAAAAAATAAACAAAAGAATCAGACTCGTAAAGATGTCAGATATTAAAATTATCAAGTACAGAGCATAAATATGTTCATATATTTAAAATAAAAGAAATTGAAAACATGAAAAGGAGTATTAAAGCCAACTTGAAAAAGAACAAAAATCTCTAGAAACGAAAAACGTAATGATAAAAATGAAAAATTCAATAGACGTCAAATAGCAGATTAGATAGAAATGAAAAAAAGAATGTGAATGTGAAATAAATCTGAAATGATCCAGAACGCAGTCCAAAGAGAAAGATATGGGATATATGAAAGAGAGTTTAAAATAAATGGAAAATGACGTTCAATGGTCTAACATATATCTATTCTAAGTTCCAGCGATAGATAATAAAGACAATGAATAAGCAGCAATTATTGAAGGAGTTTTCCAAAATTGATTAAAGATACAAATCCTCAAGTATAGGAAACACAATGAATCATAAACAAGATAAAAAGAAATTCAGATCTATATTTACCAGGTTGTACAACTCTAGAGGACACTACCCACAGAGACAGTAGCCTTAACGATGAGATTGCAGAACACCAAAAACAAAGAGGAAACCCTAAAAAGAACCAGTGAGAAAAAACTAACTGGGAAGGAACCTGACGACACTGATTTCTCAATGGTTAACGGAAGCAATAAGAGAGCAGAATAATATCTTCAAAATGCAGAACATAAAATAACTGATAAACTAGAAATCGATACACAGGGAAACTACATTCCAAAAATGAAAGTGAAAGAAAGACAATTTTAGCTAATTTAGAAAGTGTTTGCCATCAATTGTGACTTCTACTAAAGGAATTTTTAAAGGATGTACTTTAGGAAGAAGAAAAATAATTTCAGAATGAAGGTTTGAGAGATAAGAAGGGTAAGTAAACAAAAGAAAATGTGAATCAATCAAACAAATATTGATAGTATTACATTCTAAAAATAATATGTAATTTATGAAATTAAAAATGTATAGAGCTAAAAAAAAATTGTACCATAGTTATGCAAGATGTAACTACTGGGGAAGAATAAGTGAAAGGTCCACGGAACCTTCGTTTACTACTTTTGTAACTTTCAGTGAATACATAAAGATTTCAAAATGAAAATTTAAAAAAAAAAGGTAGGTAAAATACTGACATATCAATAGTACATAATCTAAGAGAGGGTGATCAGAGATTAGTGTTCTAAGGATTTCATATGTTTAGAAGAAAAGTAAAGATACAGATTAACTGAATATTTGGTTAAATTAAATAGCATGTTAAAAGTTTAGAGTAAATATTAAAATAAAAACCAATGGAATGAAGGGAAAAATTAACATAAAAGACAAGAAATAAAGGAAAAAATGCAGAAAAGGTGGGACAAATAGAAAACACAAAATAAGATGGCAGATACACAATAAATACATTGGTAATCAAAATAAATATAAGTTTTGTAAGCTCTCAACTTGAAAGACAAAGGTTTTCAGTTTGCATACCAAATCTAGCTATATGTTGATATACCTAGGGGGAGTGGAGGAGGGAAGGATTGGGAGTTTGGGATTAGCAGATGCAAACTATTATACATAGAATGGATAAACAACAAGGCCTTACTTATAGCACAGGGAACTATATTCAGTATCCTGTGATAAACAATAATGGAAAAGAATATGAAAAAGAATGTATATATGTATAACTGAATCACTTTGCTGTACAGCAGAAATTAACACAACATTGTAAATCAACTATACTTCAAAAAAGTCATTTAAAATCTTTAAAAAAGAAAGAGAGAGTGATACCTAAAATATAAGGGCATGAAAGGTTGAAAATAAAAAGATAAAAAATATAAACCAGGCAAATAACAACCAAAAAATCAATATAGCTATCTTAATATCAGAGAAACAAATAGACTTCAAGAAGAAACACATAACTAGTAATAAAGATGATCACTATAAGTGATAAAAGGTTCAATTCACCAGAATAAAAATTCTGAACTTGTATGCTAATTATATAGCTTCATACATATGTATATGAAGCAAAAATAGAAATACAAGAAGAAAATTACAAATTACCATCCCATTAGAAGATTTTTAATATGTCCCACTCTCAAGCAGATAAATTTATGGGTAAAGCAGACAAAAAATTAGTATGGATGTAGAAGATTTAACAACAGAATTTAACAACACTGGTCTAATAGAAAAATAAAGGCAGAAAATAACAAAATGGAAACAAAAATATAATAGAATCAATAAAGCCGGAAGTTGGTTCTTTGAAAAGACTAATAAAATTGACAAAACTCTGGTAAGACTGACCCAAAAAATGAAAGAGCTGCAAATAAACAGATACACTTAAGCAATGAAAAGGGGACATAAACACAGATACCTAGATATTAACAAGATCAGAATATCCTCCTGATGATTTTATGCCAAAACATTTTAAAACTTATATGAAATGGACACTAGAAAAAATTCACCAAACAGATGAAAAGAAATTGAAATTCTCTGTAGTCCTATATATACAAAAGAAATTGAGTCAGTAGTTGATTAGCTTCTCACAGAAACATTCCAGGCCCAGATAGTTACATAATAAGTTCTATTATGCATTCGAGATAATATAATTAATAGCTCTTAAAAACCATTCCAGAGAATTAAAAAAAAAATGTCTCAAGTCATTTTAAAAGACTAGTTATAAACTTAATGCCAATCAGATACAATCAATATAAGATAGGATGGGATGCAAGAACAGTGGAAGAGAGCCTTTCACTCTTTATTCAACATAGTTCCATTCTGCTTGAATTTTTTACAGGATGAATGTACTCAGTATTACTTATGTATTAATAATAATAAAATTAAATTTTTCAAAAGAAAAAAATCATATAACAAAGAAGATAATAGGCCAATCTCATTTAAGAGCATAGAAGCAAAAAACCTAAACGAAATATTAGTAAACTAAACCCAGCAATGTATAAAAAAGATAGTAATACATCATGACAAACTGGGCTTATCTAAAGAACCCAAGATTGGTTTAACATCAAATCTATTAATATAACATATACTACATTAACAAATGGAAAGAACAAAACCAGATGATTATCTCAATAGAGGAATTCTATCTACTCTTTTTTTCTGCAACAGAGATTCATAATTTTTTAAACAAACCTTAGTAAACCAGGACTAGATGAAAAAAAATGTCTTAATGTGAAAAATATGGGGTGGGTGGCACAGAGGGGAGAGAGGGAAAAGAAGGATAAGGGGAAGGAAAACAGGGAGGGGAAAGTGGAGGGAAAAAGAAAGAACAAACATCACATTTAATGATAAAATATTAGAAGCATCATTCTACAATTGGGAAGAACAGAAGTGCCTGCTACACTGCTAGGACTACTAGGTGTTGCAATAAAAAGATATTAAAGGCATGAGAAAGGAAGTAACAAAACTGTCATCCATTTATGATACAATTTTCTACAACACTCAAAAGAATATACAAACTATAAGAATTTAAAAGAGTTTAGGAAAGTTGTTGAATATAAGACCAATACACAAAAATCAATTTCATATCTATATACCAGTATCAGACAATTAGCAATAAAAAATAAAAGTACTCAGGAATAAATCTAGTAAAAGATATGCAAGATCTTTTTGGAGAAATTTATAAAATTTTATTGAAAGCAATTAACTAAGACCTAATAAATGGAGAGGTATATTGTGTTTACAGATAGGGGGATCTGAGGGTATAGACTTCAATTTTTCCCAAATTGAATCTCAGAGTCAATGTAATTTCAATTTTTAAGTGTATGTAAAATTTATCAAAATGATTCTAAAATGTATATGGAAATGCAAAGGAGCAAGAATAGTCAGGACATTCCTAAAGAAAAATAAGATGGGAGGAAATTGGCCAACCAAATAAAAGAAATTTTATAAAACTAAAGAAATAAGACATATGGTCTAGGACAGGAAGGGTGGAGGGGAGTCGCGGGAGGGAGGGGATATGGGGATATGTGTATAAATACAGCTGATTCACTTTGGTGTACCTCAAAAGCTAGTACAAGAGTGTAAAGCAATTATATTCCAATAAAGAGCTAAAAAAAAAAAAGACATGGTGTTGGTGCAAATAAACCAATAAAACAAAATATTTCTCAGAAGCAGACAAACTTACATATGACAACTTGATATATGATAGAAGTGCCATTGTAGATCAGTGCAGACAGACGGGACTTTTCAATGGTCCTGGCACAACTGATTATAAGAGGAAAAAATTGATTCCCTACCTCATACCATAAAGAGAATTAATTCTCCATAGATTAAAGACTTAAATGTGAAAGGAAAAGCTTTAAAACTTTTAGAAGCAATATATGTGAATGCATTTCTGACTTTTGTAGAATGATTTCTTTTATAAGACACTAAAATTACAAACCATAAGGGGAAATACTGACAACTTGTAACTCATTAAAATTAATGACTTCTGCTATCAAAGTAAAAAGATAAGTGACAAATACAGACAACATACCTGCAACACAAAACCAACAAAGGATTAGAATTAAAATGAAATTGAGAACTTCCTCAATACCACAAGAAACAAAAGAAACAATCCAATAGAAAAATAGGCAAAGGACACAAAAAAAACATTTCATAAAACAGGAGACACCATTGGCTGATTAATATATGAAAAGATACACAAGTAATCAGAAAATTACAAATTAAAACCACAGTGAGATATCACTTTACACTCACCAGATTAGAAAATATTAAATAACAAAAAATATCAAGTACTGATAAGTTTGTGGAGCAACAGGGACATGTAAATTATACCTCATTTTTTAAAGAGGAGAGGATGGGAGGGGAGGGGACAGAAGGGGAGGGAAGGAAAAAAGTGCAGTAAAGTGCTCCAAAATGGAATCTTGGCTTTCCTCAACTTGGAAATAATTGGCTTTCCTTTCATTTATACTCCAATAATCTCCCATTAATATTTTCAGTGGCTTAGGAATTCATTAAATTTGCAAGCACAAATTAGATCTCATGTTAAGCCCTAGATATTTTTTTATAATTGAGATAACATATTCTATTGATATTTTAAATAGCAATAAAAATAACCAACCTGTGGTGTTTGTGGAGTAGCCACACCTGTTGATGAAATGTCTTCACACCATTCATAGTCTATTAATCCAGCTACATAATTTTCATCACTGGTGATCACATCTTCTAGACTCAGATTCTTTGACTATTCAAAAATAGAAGAACTCAGAAACAACACCATGATTCAATTTTAAAAGAGTATATATATTACAGGCACAGGGCAAGGCCCTGAAAGCAGAAACAAATGAGAGAGAGTATATTGACAGAGCTCACCATCCAAAACAGAAAACAAGAAGTCAAAATTTCTTAATTAAAATTATTAGATATGAGAATCTCTGACTCTCAAACAAGATGCCATGGAACATTCTTATATTATGTAGTAATCTACGTAGCTTATCATTATCAGATAATCATTATAGAACCAGACAAATAACTCCTTTGCAAATCTATAAATAAGAAACTCTCTGACAAAGTAGAACCAGACAAATAACTCCTTTGCAAATCTATAAATAAGAAACTCTCTGACAAAGTAGAAGATGAAATACACATTTCTTGGTTGCAAGAACATACTGAGTAGTTAGCAATTTCTACTAGGAATAAATTAGCCTTATGAAAGATCTCCTGGAGACAGGATATTTGGGGTTCTATGCTAACAATACCACCAGAGTCATTTATTTTCCTTTATTTTTCCCCCTCAATAAACGAGGGGTACACTAGAGACACCCTAAATTCTAAGACTATGGAGTATAGTTGGATTTTTTATTTTCCTCTCCTTCCCTTTCCTTCAACATCTAGTTAGCCTGGCTAGGCAACTGTACTTGAATTTCTTACACTCCATCCTTTCTTTTCTAATTTTCTGATTCAAGGACAAATCCTCTCATCCCTGAACTATT
The DNA here is from genome assembly GCF_030028045.1 of Hippopotamus amphibius kiboko. Lineage (NCBI taxonomy): Eukaryota > Metazoa > Chordata > Mammalia > Artiodactyla > Hippopotamidae > Hippopotamus > Hippopotamus amphibius. Next base: position 37,232,453 of record NC_080187.1, read on the forward strand.
CAAATGGACAATATGGTCCCTGCCACCAATCTTCCCACCCTCTCAACCAGGGATGACAGAGTTCTCTGGGGTTGTCAATTACCATCAACTAGAACCAGCCACATGGAGTGCTAGGCTGCAAAAAATACTAAAGCTAAGTCTGTGCTCAGTGGGGAAAAGCACAGTGTTGTATGAATAAAGGCTGTCAGGGTACTGCAGCAGAGAGTAAAAGCACATTCACATCCCTGACTGAACAATGCTACATACAACTGGATGAATTTTGAAAATCAGTCATGTTGGTGACTTGTCATGTCTTTTTGCTCAAAAATCCAGTTTCCCATTACCTATAGCATAAAGTCTAACTCTCTGATCTGGCATTTCAAGGTTCTCTACAATCTAGCTCTCGGCTACCCTTCCAGATCACCCATTCTCTCTCTTCATCTAGTCACTGACAAAAGAATATATCAAGCACATTTAGGTGCCTGAGTTTCTGCTAATTCCGTTTATCCTGCTCTGAATTCTGTGTTCCTTCTTTTCCATTTTCCTAAACTTAACTACGGATCCAGTTTGGATCACCCATGGTGATCCCTTCCATCCTCTAAAGCCCCTACCGCACACCTCTAGTGCTTACCTGGCACCCACCATCTACTGTGATGTAGTGTTAGCTACATGTATGTCTTGCCTCAGCTTAACTGTTAGACAGCAAGCACTACCCTTTGTGCAGATGTTTCCCGAGAGCTAGCACGAGGCCTGAAAATGCTAATGATGTTGATGACGTGTGGTCTTTTGTGATTCTCAGGTCAGACTGTATTACTGTTTCACTGAAAGTGTCATCTATTGATTAACAGTTCAGAATTACTTAATTTCTTATAAACAACACTCCGGAGAAAAAACAGTCATTCCATCAAGGGGGAGAATAGCACAAAGAGTCTATATAGCTTGCTTCAAGCCTTAGTGAGTTGCTTAAAGACCAGAAAAAAAAAAACGCAAAATTTGATTTCTACTTCATTTCTTGTCATTAAAATGTCTCTTTATTGGCTATAAAGACTGGCTCAATAATATAAAAGCCCAAATAATTAAATTATTAGGTAAATGCTCATTAGAGGGAAGATAAGAGTAAGTATCTTCCCAGATCACTTCTACTTGGATACTCTATGACTCATGTATACAGATGAATTGAGACCAGACCAATCCAGATGTAAGAAAATCTAATGGCTTAGGAAAGTGTCTAAGACCTTTTAACCAAAGTGTCATAAACCTTAAAATTTAGCTGAGGTTTATTCTAAGTATGGAGGTATCTAATATCTTTCTGAAATTACCTTGATCAGAAGCAAAGTTTATATTTTTGTGTCCTCCTGGACCCAAAGATGTTGATATTGGTGTGAGACTTTAAAGGGTTCGCCCTGTGAGCAGGGTGAGGGACAGGATGACTCACGGAGTCCGTGGGTAAAAGATCTGCCTGGGCATGGGATATTCACCAGCCCAGTACAACTCTCTAAGAACAGACTAGAAAAACAGCCCAGCAATAAGATTATCTCACTTCATAGATTTCAGCCCCTTCCACTAACACTTTTAGTTCTTAATTTGGTCAAAAGACCAACTACGGAGAGAAGGAAGACAAGTTAGGTCTGGCGGGGACAAGAGACCCACTATACCTGCAGCAGGTGATTGACAAGTGCCAGAAGGAGAGGTCTAAGTGAGCTGTTAAAGGAATTGCCAGGGGCGGTCGGGGGGAGTGTTCAACAAAAGATGATGAAAGAGGTGGCATTTGAACATTTTTTTAAAACAGAGTTTTGAGATCTAAAGGAAAATATCACCTCACTCATGTAATCATTTGTGCTATACTGGACTCCATGAAGAGGGCCAACTCCCTCTCTCTGAGAATAAGAAAAGTACAGTTTCCCAGTGTTAAAACCATTTAAACTGGACTTCCTAGGTGGCGCAGTAGTAAAGAATCCGCCTGCCAATGCAGGGGACATGGGTTCGAGCCCTGCCCTGGGAAGATTCCACATGCTACGCAGCAACTAAGCCCGTGTGCCACAACTATTGAGCCTGTGCTCTAGAGCCCATGTGCCACAACTATTGAAGCCCACACACCTAGGGCCCGTGCTCCACAACAAGAGAGGCCACTACAATGAGGAGCCTGCACACCACAATGAAGAGTAGCCCCCGCTCTCAGCAACTAGAGAAAGCCTGTGTGCAGCAACAAAGACCCAACGCAGCCAATAAATAAATAAACTAATAAATAAATAAATTTTAAAAAAAAGAAAAAACATTTAAACTGCAACTTGAATTAATGGAGGGCAGATTATATTATAAAGCTCCACACCCATCTGGCAATGCATTCAGAAGGCAGAATTTTAAGCCATGGGAGATACAAAGAATCACACAGAAAACAGAGACTAATGTGAGCACTAAGGAATGACACAGTGCTTCCAAATACATAAGCCTTCTCCACCATTCTAAATGTTCATGATACAGGAAAATGAGACAAAGACAACAAAATAGAAAAAAATAACTCGGTTATAACTCATACAAGGAATGTGAGTTGCATGAGCTACAGCTACTGCTCAAAACAAACAACCTAAACCCTTAACATAAATGAGTATCAAAATATGCACTGAAATACTTCACATTATATAAAGTATAATATGTTCTATAATTTACATAAATTATATAAACAAGCATACTAAAAAAAGACTGGAAAGACACAATAAAATATAAACTATTTTATTTATAGGTGGTTAGTAGCTTTATAAGTAAATTCTATTTTCCTTTAGCTTATCTATGGCTTAAAATTATTCTACCGTAATCAGGAGTTACTTTTGTGGAAAAAAAGAAGGGAGGGAAGAAATTTTTTTTTTTTAATGCCATGTAGACATTCAAAATTTTAGTGTTCAAGTTCAGGATTTCCCATTTTCCTCATTAAAAATATTTAAATCACAAAATGGCTTGCGTCTGGGTCCCTAACACCAGCAAAGCTAACTTTCCTGGCGTGTATGCACTCACGGACAGGGCGGGCACACGGCAAGAGCAGGAGGCACTCACACAAAAGATTTTAGCGTTCACCTTGATGTTTGTGACTGGAGTCACGCTGGCTTGTCCACAGGAAGAAAGGAACCTTAAACGAACCGGTTTTCCTCTAACCTTCTTGGCTAGGAGCAGAAGATAAGTAGCTGTGAGGTGATCATACTGCCACTGGAGGGAAAGAAAAGTTGTTTAGAAGACCAAACTTGCTTTTGAAATAATGTTCTATTTTAAATTATCTTTTTTCCTCAATGCCACAGACATGCAGGGTTTATAAATTTTTTTTACCTTTCCAAGGCATACAATGAAAAACAGCAAACCCCTACACCATAACCCCCCCACACACAATTTCCATTCCCTAAAAGGCACCACTTTTTAACACTTTCAGGTAATTTTTTTCTATAATTTTAAATTAATTGCTTATACAGCTTTAATTATTTTTAAGCTTCAGATATCATCTCTAGATTTCTTACTATAGAAAATAAGAATTTAGCTCTACTACAACTCCTTCCTTCCCCTCCACACATCTCCTCCCTGCATCCTCCTACTATAATTTTATCATAATTTTTAGTTAAATCAACATTTACATTTTTATGGTTATGTCAATAATCTTCACAACTAAGTAAAGATAATGTCCAAAATATTTAATTGGTACCCTGACATCAATCAATCAGAACAGAGGCCAAAAGATGAGTAGTGGTCCTGGGGAATGCCTGCCATGCCAAATATTAACCTTTCAACTGCTGGATGAATGGGAGGTAAATTTTTTGAGATCTTGCATGTCTGATAAATGACTATATGTTATCTGCACACTATTCTGGTTTGGCTGAGTACAGAATTCTAGGTTGACAATAATTTTCACAGCTTTGAAGGCATTATCTCATGGTCTTCTCGCTTTTAGTACAGCTATCAAAAAATCTAGTCTTTCTGATTTCCATGCCCTTGTGTATGACCTTTTGTTTCTTGTCTCTAGAAACTTTTTGAATCTCCATCCCCCCCCCCCCGTTTTCTGAAATTTCACTAAAATAGGCCTTTCTGAGGATCTATTTTCACCCATTTTGCCAAGCCCTAGTTAAGTTCCTCCATTTTTAGAAAGTCATACCTTTCAGTTCTGGAATATTTCTTCCTGTACTATTTTTTTGACGGTTTCCTTCCTCTCCTTCTTCTCTGTTTTATTTTCCTGCAACTTCTACTATGTGTATGTTGGACCTTTCTTACCCCTTTTCTCCTCTTTGTGCAGCTCTTTGTCTTTAGGTTCTACTTTTGAAAGATTTTCACATTAACTTCATTTTCAAACGTGTCTACTGAGCTTTTCATTTCTGTGGTCATATTTTAAATCTTCAAGAGCTATCTCTTAAATTGTTTGTTTTTAGTCATCTTATTCCTATTTCAAAAAAGAAATAGCTTCTCTTATCTCAAAGAATAGTAATTATTGTTTCTGAGCCATTTTCTTCCACTCCCTGAATTACCTGTTTTTTTCTGAGTATCTTTACTTTTTCTTCCTTTTCTCCCCCACTCCATTTGTTTTGATCTTTGACTTTCATGTTAGATGCCATCCTCAAAGGTCTGGTGATCTTTTGCTGTCTGTCTCTATTTGAAAACAAAGAGTATACTACACAGCTAATTAAAACTCTGTGTAATTTGGGGTTGTTCATTACCTTGGGGGCGTCTCTCTAAGGTGAACAGGAACCTGAACTCCCAACCATTGGCAGAGTAGGTCTTTTCTCTTGGCTTTTCCCTAGAGATGAGTCTCCCAGTATTTTCCTCAACCCCACTGCAATTAGGATAAAATCCGGGTCCCAGCATTCTCAGAGTTGAATAGGGAAGGGAGTTAGAGAGGTAGTAGTTCACTGTTCAGTAAGAGGAATATGTGTGTCAAATGCATCCATTTCAGAATGGCTCATCGCCCCCACCTGAGCTGCATCTGGTACAAGAGTGCCTCCTGTTCAATGTCTCCAATCTTCTGTTGGAGTGGGGAAGAGGTAAAAAAGCGGCAGCACAAGGTAAAGAAAGGGACCTAGCAGTCTAACTGCTCCTAATACAGACTTTCAACCAATCTTCCTGGTTTCCACCGTGCTCAATTCTCTGACTCCAGAGGTTCCTAGAGGTTCTGATTCCTGAGCTTTTCTGGAGCTCCAGGGCTCTAATCAATTTGCTTACTGCCTTTTCCCACTGCAGGCACTTTGCTTTCAGCTTTCTCCAAAATGCTAAGTCAGTTGCCACTTAGCTATAACTTCTAAAATTTTATTGACATTTCTTTTGTCTCCTCTTTTATTCTCTTCACTGTAAGTTGTTTGCCTTTTTATTCCTTTATGGTTATTTTAGTGAGGTTTTAGGAAGTCTTGGATGTAAACATGTCTGTTCAATCCACATAAATACTGAAAGTTTTTAAATAAGGTACTTAAGACTACGAGACTCTCTGCCCTGCAAAAGTGTTAAATTTTAATACTGAATAGTATTTTATGCTATGTATCTCTCACAAAGTACATGATCAAGAGGTCTACTATCACCTCTGATTTTATTAATAAATTTTATCAGTTAACATTTTAGATGGTCACAATGTAGTACATGCTTTGAAATTTACATAATGTATATATCAATCTAATGGAAGAAGTATAGCAGTGTGATAAATTATCATGGAATGTTGCCTTTAATCCAGATAGGCTGGGGGAAAGGAAGGACAGAAAAGGTTTCATGGAGAAGGTACTTGGAAACTAGGTGAAAACTACGTAGTTATAATCACTCTCTACTTTCCAAAAGCTACATTAAGTGTTTTGTTTATCTATTTATTTATTTATTTGGCCACTCTGCACAGCTTGTGGAATATTAGTTCCCCAATCAGGGACTGAACCCAGGCCCTGGCAGTGAAAGGGAATTCCCTAACCACTGGACCACCAGGGAATTCCCATGTTAAAGGTTTTTTCTGCACCTCCCACATCCATGGTCTCATGTGTGATAGCCGCAGTTTTGAAAGAGATGCCATAAACTGATTAGAGACAATGGCTCAAAAACAAGATGCCACTTGCTTGTCAACAATGGCATAACCCAGGCATTGTAAAAAATACCTGGAAGACGCTAAGAGTTTTAGGTGGAGTTTTCTAAACATGCCTCGGAGTTTTATAATCATCTTGGAAACTCTCTATTTCCCTATGCAAAAAAGCATCTTTTTAATAACTTTTTTGCCGTAGCCATTGAATACTCCTTATTACGATAAGATGCACAGGGGAGTTCTGTGTTTAATAACAGATAAGTCAATGCATTAGTTACACTTTCCAGGTGATGCCAATCCCCAAGTCTAACACAACCAATGTCTCCCTTATATTTTAAGCAACTCCCTCTTTTGAAAGTCAAATGTCTGAAAGTAAAGCAACAGGTTTACCTGTTGTAAAGAAGGTTCCATTTCTAGAAACAAAAAAAACATTTTAAAATCCCCAGTTATTGTTCAGGCAAGCCAAATGTCAAAGGACTGAGGGTCTGAGAAATTGAGGAGTGGCCCACTATACTTCCCTTGACCTTGCTCCCGAGGCCCTCAATCTTTAAACTTCCGCTCCCAGAATACATGGGTGTTTGCATTGCAAGGATGAGGGGAAAGGATCTGTCTTGGTCTATAGGTTCTCATGTGCACATGTGACCCTCCGTGAAGTTCCCCTCCCAGATGACTAGCTGCTCCACAATCCAGAGCCACTCAGGGCTGGAAGAAGAGCGGGAAAGTAAGGAAAGCAATGAGGTGGAAGCTCTAGCACCACTGGAGGAAATCTCAAGAGGACTATGAGATAGCTTAAAATCATAGCACACAAGAGACTCTCACTTCCACATCAAAAAGCAGTTTAAGAATGCTCAGGTATATAATGTAAAAGCAGTAGTTCCACGAGTTGAATGTTTGGGAATAATATTCTTTCTCTTTACACAAAGGTCAGCACCATACCCAGCACAGATCACATTAAACTGATTTCTCTCTGTCCTATCTAGCCAGCCCCAAAAGTAAAGATGCCAGAAAAAAAGTATAACAGACCACGGCTGACCTCAAACTTGGTTTTCATAAGGCTCTTTAAACTGGAAAGTATCTAGGACCAATGTGAATTCTCTGAGACTACCCAGACCAGGATTTCTCAACCTCAACACTATCGAGAGGTGACCTGGATAATTCTTGGTGGCGAGGGGCTATTCTGTGCACTCTAGGATATTTAGCAGCATCCCTGGCCTCTACCCATTAGATGCCAGTAGCATATACACACATCCCAGCTGTGACAACGAAAACTGTTCCCTGAGGGGCAAGATCACTCCCAGTTGAGAACCACTGACTTAGACCAATGCTTCATGAGCTTTAATGTACAGATGAATCACTTAGGGTTTATTAAGATGCAGATTCTGATTCAGTAGGTCTGAGGTGGGACCAAGATTCTGCATTTCTAACAAGCACAAAGTGATGCTGATGCTGCCGGTCCTGGATCATATTTGAAGAGCAAGAATCTAGAGTAGTACTTCTCAACTCCTTGGCTACACACATTGCAATCCTTTGGGAAGAAAATTCTGATGCTTAGGCCATACCAATGAAATAATAATCTCTGGGGGTGGGATTTAGGCATCAGGATTAAAGTTCTAAGGTGAGTCCAATGTTCAGGCAAGGTTGAGATGTTGTCCACTCATCCCTAGGACTGGAAAGTAAGTATAAACAGGCATTTAAGAATGAGGGGAAAGTATACAAGAAGAAAACTATTACTTTCCTCATACACTCTTAATGTTGGTCATGCCTAGCTTTCAGGATAACTGAGATCTTCAGAGAGATGTGACACCAAAAACCAATCTCTATCATGCTTCATTATTTTGTTTTCTTTATCAGAAGAAAACAATTCCTATTTCCATTTCACTTTTAAGTTTGAAAAATATATGCAGAGACCACATAAAGGATACTATTTTAAAGACTTTTTTCCCCAATGATTCTTGAAGATCTGAGTATGTTACTTCTAAGATTCAGATTTTAAAAGTTTGTGAATCTTGTATAAAAGTTTTTCTGGATAAAATGACCTGATATACGTGGGATTTGCTTTGAAATACCCTAGTTAAAAAGGGCAGATGGAGGGCAGTGTTAGGATACAGAAATTGGCAAATTGGCAAAATGTTAATAACTGTTAAAACTGGATGATCAGGGGGTTCCCTGGCCGTGCAGTGGTTAAGAATCCTCCTGCCAATGCAGGAGACATGGGTTCAATCCCTGCTCCAGGGAGATCCCACATGCCACAGAGCAACTAAGCCCATGCGCCACAACTACTGAGCGGGTGCTCTAGAGCCCGTGCTCTGCGATAAGAGAACCTGCCGCACTGAGAAGCCCATGCACTACAATGAACAGTACCTCCCACTCACTGCAACTAGAGAAAGCCCATGTGCAACAACAAAGACCCAACACAGCCAATAAATACATAAATAAATAAATTTATCTATTTATTAAAAAAAACAAAACAAAAACTGGTCTATTAAAGATCAGACCAAAGAAAAAGTCATGTTTATATGAAAGTTGTTTACATGAAAACTTCAAATTTTCATTGTAAAAGATTAAGGACCTAACATATCTGGCAGCAATTCCCCTTGCCATTCCCTTTCATTCCATGAAAAAGTAAATTATCATTCTGTTTTCCACTTGTCTGGAATTGTCACTCAAAAGACTTATTGTGTCATTCAAAAGAATTCCTTTATATCTCCTTCTCACTGAAAGATCACATGGCTTAGCAAAGCTTTGGTTAGTTAAAAAAAATTTTTTTTTGTTTAAGGCCTTTACCTTTCAAGTTAGAAAAGAGAATAAAACAAATACAATTCATAGGTAATGAAAGACAAAGGTACTGAACCAGGAGCCAAGTTGGGTGTGATCCCTGCCCATCATGTACTCACGAGACAGCTGTGAGTGCCTCTATCTCCAGAAAAAAACCACAAGTATGATTCAGAGAGTAAGCATCTGAAAGAGCTAAGACGATCCAACACCAGAAACCATGATAATGATTTCATGGGATTTGGTTCATAAGGTTGGGGGTGATGTGAGGCTATAGGGTTTGCTTTTAGGTAAAATGAAAACTGCTTTGTGCACTTCATTTCTATAACGGAATCATAGTTCCATGTTAGAGAATTTAAGGTAGTCAAAACTGGAACTCTGTCAATTCTCTGGACTCGTTTGTTCTGCTTCTTAACTTTTTTTCCACTATAAGTCTCTTTTGAAAAGGATTCCCAGCAGATGTTAGAAAAAGAATTGAATGGAAAACATATACATAAACTATGTGCAATATTTACATCCGTGATAAAATCATAGGTTTGAAAAATGCTATACTATTTTTTATTGTACTGATAAAATAAAAAACAATGATGAGACAAAAGATATTACTCTCAAATTCATGCTGTATTTCTTACCAGTGAAATTAAATCCTCCATTGTTTGTCTGTTGTTTCTGTGATGTACAGAAAGTTCCGTTACACAATCTTCATCAAGGTGAACAAGCTACAAAAAAATTTTTATCAATTTTATTAATAAAAAAAATTACAAAATATTTATGGTTTTGAAATTTTAAAATTACCATAATTTCTTTGTAAAATCAAACACCAACGTGTTAAAACAACATGAGTTTGTCAAACTCGGGTAAGAATAAACATTCTCCACAATTTTTAAAGATATAAGCAGACGACAAAAAGCAGTTCAGGAAGATGATGAGCTCTCCTTCCCAGCCCTTCACATCCCCATCATCAACTGATCAACTGTTACAATTCTGTTGTGTAGCCAAGGGACTATATGCTCCTCCTCTACTGCAGACTGGGACTTGCATTTGCATTAAAGAGCAGTCATCTAGGCATCCAAAATAGTGGCTAGACAACAGACTGGGTAAAAGAGTAGCTCAGACTTGTAGCGTATTGTCCCCTAGGCTATGTCTGGGTTTAGCACAATCCAAGGAGCCCTTATGATGGTGCCACAGATGCTGCAAAAGCATCACTATGCTGAAAGGTACTAGCAAAGCACAATTTTTAAGAGGAAGAAGTGACACTGCCTCTACACAAATTTTATTTTGCTTCAGGATGGAAATTATCCCAGTATTCTGATCCCTGCATGAGGAGACCTCACCAGAGATGGGGCCAGAAATGAGTTCTCAGAACCAAACAAGGATCACTGAGAATGAAAAGGCAGGAAGGTCTGGCCTGGACCTGAAACAGGAGTTCAGAAAATCACATGGGAAGAGAATCATAAGAAATGTAATTTTAAAGTCATCTTTCCAGTGTCAAGAATTCACTTCACAACAGCCCCAATAAGAGATGTTTCACTTTCTGCTTAAAGTCTCCCTCTCCAGAACACCTGGGATGGTTAGCTTCTTCCTCCTCCCCTAAGGTCTGTCTGCCTGTGATCCTTACCCACTGTGAATCCATACGGTCTGACAGCTGGCAGGCTTTGGAAGTAGACAGACGTTGGTTTTAATCACTACATCACAAAATAACTGTGTGACCTTGAGCATGTTACTACGCCACTCTGAGAGCCTCGGTTTCATCATCTGTAAAATAGAGACGGCACCTGCCTTGCGATATATGTAACCTATGTGGAGTGCCTAGCGCAACATCTAAATGAGTAGGCCCTCAAAAAGCAGTTAACTATTTTTACTAACAGTCATAATTCCATTTCCTCTTTGGTATAACAGCCTTTCAGATATTTGAATATTCCTGTTACCAACAAACTTTCCTCTCCAAGCTTTGTCTTTTCCAGTCCCTTTAACCACTGTTTAAATTATTAACTACCCCTACCATTCTGGCCCTTTCTTTAGATCACATAGTTCAGGGTGTCACTGACCCTCAAGCGGCCAAGAGAGGTTTGCCCAGCACAAGGCAGAGCAATATCATGACCTTCCCTTGCTCTGGACGCCACACTTATAACAACAGACTCAAGAGAAAGTCACGCTGCCATCATGAAACTAGAGGAACGGTACAGACAATGACCTGCATGATTGGTTGGTACAAGCTCACCCTCACGGGCTATGGAGAATGTGGAGACCACAAAGGTTTATACTGATGGTTCTATGAAAGTCACAAATGCCACAAGTAAGTTTTCATTGTGTCGCTTTGACCTTAGCAGCTCCCCAAACTGTAGAATCCCACTTCAAGAAGAGCTCAACCTCAGAAGCCCAAACACTTTACCACTCAGTTGGGTATTTTCTTGATATCACTGCTCAAGCATGAAGGAGATGATTTCTGGGGTTCCCTCCATGATCTTAAGTTACTCTCTTAAAAACAAAAACCTCTCGCCTATAGCCTCTTGCTCTGTACCTTTTACCACAAGGTGTAGGAAGGAGATGCTATCTTCTTTGCTGGGCTCCTGAACTGGAAAGAATGAAAAGAGTGGGACAAGACACCAAAGAATGAAAAATACAGTTTATCTCAGTTTTCCAAACAGGCTGAATACTTTAAATACTCTGAATTCTCAGCCACACATGCTCCAGTTAAATTAAGTACAAAAATGTATACCAAAAGCTAGCCAATTATTTTGGATTATCCGTGCCTACTATATTTCCTGTTCAGCAGGGCAGAAAATAGAACTGAATATAACTTCTATTTGATACAATACTTGGGTACTAGAGCTCTGTGCGAAAATGATAGAAGGAGATCACGCATAGTGTCACAGAATAGCATCTATACCTTAAATATCCAAGTAAATCTGAATTACTTTGTATAGTTCACTCTTGATGAAATGCAATACTGAAACAGAAAAGCAAATACTTTGAAAAGCAATAATCCCTTTTAGCTCTTCTGTATTTAACTCATTTGATCCCTGCAACAGCTCTGTAAGGCAGACATTACAGATGAATGACATAACATTTAAAGGCACTCTATAAATGACAAAACATAATCCAGACATACAGAAGACACTCACATTAGAATACCCATATTAGAGGTGAGACAATGAAGCCTCAGAAAAATTTATGCAATTTTCCCAAAACTGGCATTTTTCATCCTAGCCCAGTGTTTTTCCTACCACACCACGTCACCTCTCCATGATTCTGTTCCAGCAGCTTTTCCAACAGGAACCAGACAAGTAATGCTCATCACAAAGGCTACAGCTACACAGAATACAGGCCCTGAGTCTAAATTAGTTGGCCTGTCAGATCCATTATATTCTGGAGCCCTTCTGTCTGGGTTAACATCCTGGTTCTACACTTACTAGTTGTTTGACCTTGGGCAAGTTATCTCATGATTCTGTGTCCAGCTGCTTCGTCTGCAAATGGGGATAGTAACAGTATCTACTTCAGAGGGTTTGTATGAGGATTAAATGAGTTAAAAGAGTTAAAAACATAAAGCCTTTAAGAGCCTAAGGGCTCTGTCTATATTATACTATAGTCCTCTAATAGCACACTTTCCTATTAAGGTAAGCATTCAATAAATATTAGCAATTATTATACTCAGATGTAAGGAAAATCATACACTTTTTCAGACCACTCAAAACTATGTATCTTACCTTATACTGTGCCCCAATTTTAAATAGTCTTTGTGTTGTTGAAATCAGAGACTTTCCCTCATTTTGGCATATCCTAATTAAGGATCACGGCTGAGAAGACAAGCAAAGCCCTCCCACACATGGAGAAACGATGACCCCCGATGGCTGAACACAGGCATTTTCACCACCCACATTCTCCACCTCACAAGGGCACATCACAGCTCCCCTGGCCCTGCTGCTGTGCTGCCCGGACACTGTACACTCTGCTGTCCGTACGCTCTCAGTGTTGATAGTTGGTAGCATTAAGTTGCAGCTCTAATTGTGTTTGCTCAACAGATACTGAAGATGTCTTGGAGGGTTAAAGGAACTATGGAGAAGAGAAATTTTAGGAGTTGACAGTCACAGGAGAATCAGGAGGGATTTCAGATCAGGCTGCATGGTCATAACAGTGGGCAGACTAGTGAGAAGGGGTTAAAAACAAACACAGTCTATTTTTGCAAGTATTTATATTTATTGGTATAATTCTTCCAGACAGCAAATGCCACACAGCTGTACCAGGTCTACAATGCTGACCCATGCACACATCCCACTCCACTGCAGACCTTTTAGTAGATTATCAAAAAGCATCCCAAATTATCTGAAAGGGCTATTAAAATATTTCCCCTTTCAAGCATTAAAATGCTTTTCTAACTGCATATCTGTGTGAGGCTACATTTTCTTCATATGCTTTAATCAAAACAACATATCAAAACAGACTGAGTGCAGAAGCAGATAAGTACCCAAGTGTCTTCTATTAAGCCAGACTTTAAAGAAATTTCCAAAGGTGTAAAGCAGTGCCACTCTTCTCACAATATTTATTTCTTAAATAGCTATGTTTAATTTCTGGATTTCCTTATCTATGTAAAGGGGATAAGAACTGTACTGACTTTGATGGCTACACATTCCATACTGGCTCTGGGTTTTGCCATGTGGCTTGCTTTGGCCAGACATTAGTAAGCACAATGCAAGCAGAGGCATGAAAATGCTTTAGTGTTAGGGCCTGTCCACTTTCTGCTTCTTTTGGAATCCAGCTGCCGTATCAAGAAGCCCAGAAGAGACTGCCGGACACAATGTGACCCAACAAATAAGGAGCACAAATAGCTGCTGTTTTGAGTGAGGCTTAGACCATCCTGCCACAGTCAAGTCACCAGTTCACTGTAGCCACATGAGTGACCCCAAGCAAGACTCACACAAGAAGAGCCCAGCTCAGCCCCAAACTGCTGATCCACAGAACTGTAAATTATCATTGTTTCAAATCACTAAATTGTGGGGTGGTTTTTTAATGCAGCAATAGTTCACTAATATACAAAGTATACACCCCTTACATAAAATTGATAAGCTACAAAGATTTACCGTATAACACAGGGAACTATGGTCAATATCTTGTAATAACCTATAATGAAAAATAATCTGAAAAAACATATATATGCATAACTGAATCACTTTGCTGCACATCTGAAATTAACACAATACTGTAAATCAATTTTTGAATCAATGTAACTTTTTAAAAATTATACATACCCTTTAGTAACACTCACATTTTTACCAAGTTCAAATTGCCACTTGTTAAAAAATATTTTTTAAAACATGAATGTAGGAATACTTATTAATGTAATTGCCTAAACTTGGATAGCACTTTGTGTTATTTAAAGTTCTTCAGGAGGACTTCCCTGGTGGTGCAGTGGTTGAGACTCCACGCTTCCACGGCAGGGGGCCCGGGTTCAATCCCTGGTCAGGGAACTAAGATCCTGCATACCAAGTGGTGCAGCCAAAAATTTAAAAAAAAAAAAAGTTCTTTCATATATATATTAAACCAGTTCTCACAGTGTGGTCTGCAGACCCCCTGAAGATCTCCAAATAAAACAACATAGCAAAACAGACAATGCATAAGCAGGTGAGATCCAAGTGTCTTCTATTAAGCTAGATTTTAAAGAAATTTGCAAAGACATAAAACAATGCTACCTTCCCACTAGATTTATGTTTTAGTCATTTTTCATAAAAATATTTATTTGTGACAAACTGTAATAGGTTTAGTACTGTTACTTTTAAATAAATCAATCAATAAATATTTTAATAAATAAATATTAAGAGCATAAAGGGGGACTCAGACTTAAAAGTTTGAGAACCACTGTCACCTTGTAACTACTCTAGGAAGTACAGAAAACAGGTTTAACCTACTTTTTACAGACGAATATATAGGTTTGGAAAAGTTAAGTAACTTGCCCAGGATTCCCAGAGCACTGTTCACAATCCTGACTACATGAGAAATACCTAGGAAGTTTGAAAAATCTCCATTAATTGTTGGGGGACCGGGGCACAGGCACTTTTTTTAAAGTCCTTGTGATTCTTACGTGCAGGCCCAGGTTAGGAACCACTGTCCTGGAGATCAACAGGCAAATATATAACTCAGTTACAGTCCCCCAAACACCAATCTGATGAATACATCTGCAAAATATATTTTCTTTTATATTTAGACCACATCATTGTACATCCTGAATCCACACAAAGCTTTGTTTTGTTTTAATTCTATGGGATTTCATTTTACTTACAGGAGTCTTGCTTTGCCACTCAACAGGACAGTTGTAATCTTGCATGATCCAGGGATGGTTCAATAGATTTTTCACAGAAATCCGTTTCTTTGGGTCCACCTAGTGGCCATTGAGAGGCAGCTGGAGATTAACATTTCAAATAGAGAGCACAGAACACCTTTCCTCTTGAGAACTCAAAATTTATCAAAACAGATGTAAACTTTATCATCACAAAAATGCTGTCAAAGACCTTAAAATGGCCTTGGAATAAATTCTTTTAAAAAGGGAATAGAGGCAAGAGAACTATAGTAACCAACACGGGCTTAGAAGATAAATGTTTAACAAATATGAACTTCATTGGTATGGACATTATTCATGAAGTTCAGTCAATCTATTGTATGATGTAATAGTCTTTTGCTGGAAGACCTATTCACAGGAAATATTCACCAATTTAATATTCAAGAAGCCACAATGCAGGGCCTTCACATTGAATATGCAATCTGTACTTCCGATGAACTTACAATCACATAGAACAAGTTGAAAAGCACACCTTTCTTTTCCATTTGTAGTTTTCAAATGTGAGGAGAGGAAAATTAATCAACAAAGATTAAGCTTTTTGGAGTTTAGAAGAAAGGATGAGGTGTTTTCAATCTCATTATGGAGATTTGGTGGTCTGGCCCTACTTAATCAAGGTGGGTGAGCTTGAGGTAAATTTTGAATAAAAAGTAGAGATGGCTTAATAGATGGAAAAACTAAATAAATAATAATGAAAAAAATATTGCACTAATAAGGTACTCACATTTTCAAAGTGTTCCCTATTAATCTCATTTTATCCACATAATGCTATGTAGCAGTGAGGCCAAGTTCAGAATCCCCATTTTATAGGTCAGAACCAGGTTAGGTGACATGCCTATTGATTAGTAGGATGGATAACTAGACTTCAGCACTCCTATCTTTCACCCTCAGAGGTCATTACACCAAATCAGTGGTGTTTAACATGTGGTCCCCAGACCAGCAGCATCAGTGTCATCTGGGAGCTTGTTAGAAATGCAAATTTTTAGTCCTGCCCCAGATCTACTGAACCAGACACCGTCAGGGTAGTGCCCAGCAATCTGTGTTTTAGTAAGCCCATTTGGCATTTCTGATACATGCTAAAGTTTGAGAACCACTGCACTAGATCATGGGGCCCACTCGATTGTACATCAGCTCATTCAAGCATTTACTCTATATCTCCCATGTATCTAACGGAAAAAGAGTGGGAGCAAGAAAACAGAAAACAGCGGAGAAAGAGCTGATAACAAAAAACAGACAACGCTCAACAAAAAGGAAGAAAAACCAAATCAGCAAAGCTATGTAGTAACAATCTTTAAAAAAAAAATGCATTTGCAGAGAAAGCACCTAGTAAAGAATATTTGCAGAGTAGATATAATGGATGGAATTTTTTTAAGCTGATAAGATAAATGTGGTAGCACTACAGACATCTTAAAGTCAAACAATTGCAATAGACGTCTATTATGTTAAAATAAATAACAGATTACCTGAAGCATTTGTTGAAGAAGCAGAATGCTACTGGGGGAGAGCCACTTCGGAACCTCGTATTTCCCTCTCTACAAAAAACAAAGAAAGTGTTAAAGAGATTTAGGTTCAATCAGCCTTGATACAAATTTCTAAGGTTAACAACAAACATGCTGGAGGTTTACTCCCAAGCTTGAAGACTTCACCCAACTTTAAGATTTGGTAAACACTATTAACAACATAAGAAACCCATTTCTTGCCTTAAAGAAGAAAATCCAGTAATTTAAACACTAGTATCACCTCTAAAGTATCCACATATCAGATAAGGGCTAGAGCACAGAGAATATAAGAGTGGAGAACACAAATGTTACAGGGCTTTGGAATCTGTAGGATGATTAAATAGATAGCAAGTACACATTGTAGTCAATGTTTGCATTGCTGAAGCAAATTTTAGTTTATAATCCTAGAGGAACTGCCAGTTGACAAAATTAGGTAACAAAAAAGCATATTTGGTGGCGGGACACAGAGTGTGGTTAAAAACAGGTCACATATCATCCACAAGGCAGAATTCACAATCTTTGAGGGAAACTGACAAAAGGCAAGTTCTAAGGCAAATACCTCTTTTGGAAATGGGCGAGACTCAGGAGATAAATGTTTATAACCTGTTATACTTAGACATTATAGTCATCAAATCATCAACCAAAACAAGACTAGGGACTTGCTAAACACTAATACATGATAGAAAACCCCTTCAGGACTTCCCTGGTGGCACAGTGGTTAAGAATCCGCCTGCCAATGCAGGGGACATGGGTTCTAGCCCTGGTACGGGAAGATCCCACATGTTGTGGAGCAACTGAGCCCACGTGCCGCAATTACTGAGCCTGTGCTCTAGAGGCCGTGAGCCACATCTACTGAGCCCACATGCCACAACTACTGAAGTCTGTGCATCTAAATCCCATGCTCCACAACAAGAGAAGCCACCGCACTGAGGCCATGCACTGCAACGAAGAGTAGCCCCTGCTCGCCTCAACTAGAGACAGCCCGCGTGCAGCAATGAAGACCCAATGCAGCCAATAAATAAATAATTTTTAAAAAATAAAAAATACCCCTTCACACAACCAGTCACACACCCCTCTTTCCCAATTCAAAGGAAATGACAGAATCATTTTTCTTAGCAGAGAACAAATTGTTTAATGATGCTAGGTTAACAGGTTAATTATATCAGAAAAAATTAAGATTGAACTGTAATTCACAGTCTACATCAAAGTTAATTCTACCCAGATTAAAGAGTTAAATGCAAATGCAAAACGTATTTGAATTCGTAAAGAGAATATGTAAAGAAAGCATCGGTGATTAATTTTTAGAACCTGTCTAGACATGATAGCAATACCAAAAACTATAAAGATTAACAGATGACAAAATTAAAAGCTGACATTTCTGTACAGCAAAACACAACTAACAAAGCTAATTAACAACAAGTGAGGGCTTCCTAGGTGGCGCAGTGGTTAAGAATCCGCCTGCCAATGCAGGGGACATGGGCTCGATCCCTGCTCCAGGAAGATCCCATATGCCGCGGAGCAACTAAGCCTATGTGCCACAGCTATTGAGCCTGCGCGTTAGAGCCCGTGAGCCACAACCATTCAGCCCATGTGCTGCAACTACTGGAGCCCGTGCTCCACAAGAGAAGCCACGGCAATGAGGAGCCTGCGCACCACAACGAAGAGTAGCCCCCTACTCACCACAACTAAAGAAAGCCCGCGCACAGCAAAAAGACCCAACACAGCCAATAAAATAAATATATAAATTTATTAAAAAAAAAAAAGTTGAGGGGAAAAAAACCTTTCCACCTAAATGGCAAAAGATTAATCCACTTCATCACATTAAAAGCTCTCACAGATCACCACCAGTCCTCTCCTTTCCACATTTCCCCTCCCCAGCAAATGGCAACTGCCTTACCAGCTCCTCAGGTCAGAAACCCTGGATCATCTTTAGCTCCTCTTTCCCTCACACTTCACATCCGATCCATCAGCAAATCTATTGGGTCTATGTTATATACCCAGAATCACCTGTCACTACCTGCACCACACCTCCAGGGTCTCTCATCTGATATATTGCAAGAGGCTCCTAACTGGTCCTCTAGATCCCATCAATGTCCCCCACAGTCTAGTCTCTACTCACCAACACCAATGTTCTTTCAAAACATTGGGCCAGGTCATATCACTTAACTATTCCAAACTCTTTAATGGCTCCCAATCTCACTCAGAATGAAATCCAAATTCCTTACTCTGGCTCCAAGGCCCTGCGTGGTCTGTATCCCCACATGCACCCCACTCCTTACTACCTCTCAAACCCACCTCCTAACTCTCTCCCTCACTCACCAAATTACAATCACGTCACAAATCAAACACCATCCTGCCTTAGGCCTTTTGCACTCTTTGTTTCCACCGCAATAATGTTTTCCCCAATATCAGCAGAGCTTGTGCCTTTATCTTCTTAAGGTCTCCCCTCAAATAGCAGGGGTATCAGTGAGGCCTCCCCAAACCACCTTTATAAGTAGCATCCCCGCCCACCATCATCTCTACCTCCCCTTCACGGCACCTTCTTTACAGCTCTTATCTCCACTTGTCATACTACATATTTATTTGTCTATTTTCTTCCTCACTACATTAGAATATAAACACTTGTCTGTGCTGTTCACCTAGAACATTGTCTGGCCCTAACATATAAAAGATGCTCGTTTAATTAATACTTGTTTAATAAATGAAGAAATAGGATAAAAGCATACACTCCAAAAGAAAATGGGCAAAGAACATTCACAAGTAATTCCCAAAGCAAGAACTTTTAAATGGTCAATAAACATGAAAATATGTTCAACTAATCTAGCAATAAAAGAACAATCAATTTAAACAAAATATGATCTATCAAATTGATAAACTTCAAAAAAATTATCCAGTGTTAGAGTTCAGGGATAAGAGCACTTATCTACACAATAAAAGTACAAACTTTTCTGAAGAGTAATTTGGAAACATATAAAAAGCATTCAAGATCGAATATCCTTGATCCAGCAATTTCACTTCTAGCAATTTATCCTAAGCAAATAATTTGGCATACAAAAGCTTATTAGTGTTACGTTCATGACACAATTGTTTGTGATCACTTTGGGAACTAAGGAACATGGTCTGATGGAATCCAGAGGGCCCCCAAAACTAATCAAAGACAAAATTACCTGAATAAGGATCTTGGGTTAGAAATATATTACAGGTCCAGGGAGACGAGGGTAGGTGCGCGCGCACAGGCACGTACACACACACACCAGCAACTGAACTAGGCTGGAACCGTGGAGGTAGGTAGGTGAAGAAGTCATCGACTAGCACCAGCATTTGGGGTTCTCTGTTCTTTTGAACTGTCTAGGACATAATTCTCACAGAAATCAGTCCAGCTTAACGGTGAGGGGAGAAACAGACAGTACAGATCACTCAGAGTCCTAGAACTACATGACAGGCTGGATTTTGATTATGTTAAAGAAATAGTCAAAGTTCCAAAGAAATGTTATCAAGCAATTTATTTCAAAAGAAAAGGTGTTAACATTAAAACAACTCAACCTCTGACTCAGCCTCTCTGATGAGAGCAGACAGGCTGACCTACAAAGTGTTTCCTAGGAAGGGCAAGAGCTTTCATTTTACAAATGACATTTAATGTTATTAAATTTTTCATTCTCCTTTATCTAAAGCACTCAACACTACGCAGAGATCCCACTCTTATTTACACCTTGCCAGGGCACCTCAACACTTCCCAATGTCAGATGCTGACAGTTTGTTTATGAATTATAATAATGAAGGCACTAATTCATTTCTGCTTACTATCCTTCATCCACCAAGCACTGAAGGCTCGGTGCTGCCTGGGCTCCAGGCTGATCCCTGGGAAGGGGGGTTTTTCAGATGCTTCAGCCACTTTGCTGGGACTCACCAGCAAGTCACAGTTGCTGCATGACTGGCCCTGACCTAGTTGGCCCCACTCTCTTATCTGAGCTTTTCCATATTCCTGAGACCAAATGCCACTCATGATTCAAATCCTGGGTACCTGACATGTTCTCTTTCTTGGCAAACTGATCATTTGCCTGGTACCTCAAATACTGTAGCCTGCTCTTGCCAGGGTCCCGTAGAAAGCAGAGACCAGCCAGGAGCAAGGACTCTACTACCTGCTTACACTGATCAAAGGGTCATGATCTACCTGAATCTCCAATCGCAACCGGCACAACCTCTAGAGTGTCCTGTCTTGCTTTACTCAGTAGTCAGAACCTGTATGTACTCCGGTGGGTCTCCCCTCATGCTGACTGTACCCAGAGCCACTTGCTGCTCCCTCTCTGGATACCATCTGCACTGGGTTGAAGAGTGTCCCCCCAAAATTCATGTCCACCTGGAACCTGTGAATGCATCCTTATTTGGAAATGGGTGCTTTTGCAGAAGTATTCAAGTTAAGATGAGATCATATTGGGTCAGGCTGGGCCCTAAATTCAACATGACTGGTGTTCTTATAAGAAGGTGGAAATTTAGACACAGAGACACAAAAACACAGGAGAGGAGGCCACGTGAAAACAGAGGCAGAGACTAGAGTGATGCATCTACAATCCAAGGAATGCCAAGGATTGCAGGCAAACACAAGAAGCTAGAAAGAGGCAAAGAAGGACTCTCCCTTAGAGCCTTCAGAGAGACCATGGCCCTGCGGACACCTTGATTTTAGACTTTTAGCCTCCAGAACTGTGAGAGAATAAATATGTCATTTTAAGCCACCACCTTGCAGTACTTTGTGACAAGAACCCTAGGAAATGAATCTTCCATCTCTAAGGGTTTAACTTACTTGCATTACCTTTCTCCTGTCATCACCTGCCCAACCCAAGGATAAACCTGGTTCCAGGTTCTAGCCCTTTCTGGTCTGCTCCAACACACAGATGACAGGCACATAACCAGAACTATGATAATAAAATAAACGTTATGCCTTTAAATTCAAAAACTACCATCCAAAACAAAAGTACTCGTAACTAAAAGCAGCAGAATTCTATAGAAATCAGATGGAAAAATGAATTTTCAGACCAAAGCATCGAATAACGAGAGCTCCACCAGGCTGATTCCAGGTTCCTCTTTGCCTCTTATGTACCACCCCTTTTATCATCCCAGCTTGAATTCATGAAGTATGTTTTAACAGATCCCCTGCACTATGCTGTAAGCCAGCATCATAGAAGCAACCCTTTCCAGAGAGAGGCAGGGAGGACAAGTGAGTGAGAAGTGTGGTGCTTGGCCACTGGAAACAGGCAGAGACTGGAGTCATACATTATGCTTGAATCCCAGTCTGCCTCTTATTCGCTCCTTGAACTTGTACAACTTATATTATCTTTCTGACCCTGTTTCCTAAGAGTAGGCTCTGGAGACAAACTGCCTAGATCCAAATCCAGGGTCTACTACTTACTAGCTGTATGGATGAGCTATTTAACCTTGCCGTGCCTCCGTTTCCTCATCTGTGAAAAGAAGTGTAATAATAGTATCAAGTCCATAAATTGTTGCTAGCATTCAATGATTTAATACATATAAAGCACTGAGCACATGGCTAGGCACAGAGTAAGAACTCAATACCTGCTAGTTTCTACTATTACTGCTGCCTCTACTACTATTACTTCTACTACAATTACTGTCTGTGAAACAAGTACAGTAATGCCACTCACAGGGTTATAAAAGGAATAAAAGAGAATGTATGTGAAAGCACTTGGCACAATGCATTGCACATAAGAGACAATAAATGTTGGTTCAATGAAGATAGGGCTACTCAGAAAAGTAACGGAGCAAAGATGGCATTTTGGCCAAAGCCATGCACGCCAGGGTGCTAACTACTTAGTATACTAAGAAAGGCTAGAGTCATTCTAAGGATGTGTGTGCCCTCTCAACAGAGTTTTGCCCCTTCGCAGTTGCCTCAGGATCTCAGGATTGCCTGGTAAGAACAACATCAACTAGTCAAGTCCTGCTCACATCACCTCCTGAAACATACCCACCCACTTTCCCTGTTTGGACAGAACAGCTCTGTAGAGTACCATCAACAAACAAAGCATGAGTCCTGTGCCCCACCACCAAGACCTGACATTCTCAGCTTCCTTCTCTTCACTGAAATACCAGCAGAAATAAAGTCCAGAGCTGAGTTCTGCTGCCAGGCTTACCCCAACCTCTTATTTCACCACAGTACTTAAAAACAGGCAAGGGCCCTGGTGGTGCAGTGGTTAAGAGTCTGCCTGCCAATGAAGGGGACACAGGTTTGAGCCCTGGGCCGAGACGATCCCACATGCCGCGGAGCAACTAAGCCCATGCACCACAACTACTGAGCCTACGCTCTAGAACCCACAAGCCACAACTACTGAGCCTGAGCTCTAGAACCCACGAGCCACAACTACTGAAGCCCGTGCACCTAAAGCCTGTGCTCTGCAGCAAGAGAAGCCACTGCAATGAGAAACCCAGGCACCACAACGAAGAGTGGCCCCCACTCGCCACAACTAGAGAAAGCCCGTGCGCAGCAATGAAGACCCAATGCAGCCAAAAATAAATAAATAATAAATCTTTAAAACACACACACACACAAAATACTTGTATATATATTTTATCCTGTGCAGTAGACAGGGATTACTAACCACATTACACAGATGAGGAAACTGTCTCAGCCAGGGAAATCAAATACCTGTTCACTGTTATAAGGCACTGATTCTCAACTGGCGGTGACTTTCGTCCCGCAGGGAATATCTGGCAGTGCCTGGAGATGTTTCTAATTGTCATAATTTGGGAGCTGCTACTGGCCCGTAGTGGGTAAAGGCCAGGGATACTGCTAAACATCCCACAAGGCACAGGACAGTCCCTACAACAAAGAATTATCTAGTCCACGATGTCAATGGTGCCAAAGTTGAGAAACACTGTTATAGAGCAATGAAGGGGTAGTACTTTTTCTATAGTACCGTGCAGGAAGTTCTAAGCACGCCCAGAAACAGACAGGGAGACAGGCTCCTTATTTCAGTACTGAAAGTATATATCTAAGGATCAAACAGAAAGGTCCTGAGAGGAACAATTCTGCTGGGGAAGAGCATCTCCACAAAAGGTCCTGTGTCACCCAGGCCCATGCCCCTTAACCCTGGTTTCTGCTCAGTCTGCAGAATTCTTGTTTATTTAAGGGCTGATTACCTCACAAATGAGAGCAAGAAACAGGTAATAGAAGGAGAAACCAAGTGAGAGGAGGAAAAAAGATCTGTGTGCTAATAAGCAAGATAATCCTCAGAATACTGGTGGGCTTGAAACTGTTCGTTTTTCATATAGTACTAAGACAGGTGATCTCTCCAATACATAATATCACTGTAGTCAACTCCATAATTGTAAAGTATTATCTCATAAAGAGATAACTTGCTCATTTTCTTTAAAATTGTAAATTATACTTGTTAGAAAGCAATTTTACTTTTGAGCTACTTGGCTTTCATTTACTAAATTAGTTATATTTCCTTAATATTTGTGCACCCAGAACTGGGGTACAGTCACGCTTGTCTTTGAATGCAGTGATAGCAAATGAATATAGGTGACACTAATAAGATTAATGCTCAATCTATTACTAACCATGCTGGAAATTGCAGTTTAGCATTTTGCTTAAAATAGTCAACAAATACAAAAGATAAACAAGGTCTGCCTCTTAAACAAGAGTTAACATACAGTGTATCAAATATTGCTGGGTTTTTCAATCAAACCAAGAACTGAGGGGAGTGTTATTCCCAAGTGAGGAATTTTAGAACATTCTAGGCAAAGATACATACTGCATGCAAGTGATACGACACCTTAATTAGATTCAACCAGCAGACTGTATTACACTGTGACTCGGAACAATAGTTCTGAGCCAAGATTACAATAAATTTCAAAATCTATAATGTGTGAAATTAAATTCCACAATAATGCATAAAAGTCCTAATTTGAATCAATTTTCAAATTGCAAATACATGAAAAAATGAAAAATGAAATTCAGAGTAGAAGAAACAAAGAATATACAGTATTAGTAAATAATATTAATTAGGAGGGCTAAATCTCTATTGAACAAGAATTAGACATTTTCTACCGTACTCACTGCACGGCAGAAACGTCTGATTTACCAAAAATATCAAAACTTGGATCTAACATCTACTATTAGGATGTAACACTTTTATATTATCTTAAGTCCCCTCCTTCAAAGGATCCACTAGTGCACTCAAATAAATAAATAAAAGCAGAGAACACTGAAGTTTGTATGTTGGTACATTCAGTTTGCATTGGTGAAACAACACGTTAATGATTAGGAGCATTAATTCCATGGCTGCCATGTGAATGTGAACTTGCAGTAACAGCAAATGAGGCAAATAAATGGCATAGAAGTCTCGGTCCAAATGGGTTTTTAAAAAAAAAAAAAAAAAAACAAGCAAGCTTACAGTTACGTCAGTAAATGAGAAACATCATGGATACAGTGTAACTTAATTTCAATAAAGTATTAACAGTCACTTATTTTATCTTTGTGGATAAGAGCACAAAAGTCTTGGTTTAGCATATCTGATACAGATTAAAAACCAATACCCAGAACACTTAGGGGTGGTCCAGATTTATTCAGAGTTTTTAATCAACAACTTGGATTAGAGATATTTAAGAAATATACAAAATGTCACAATCCTGGCAAGAACAGCTGATATTACATGAAATAAGAATCAAGATTCAAAATATCAACAGAGGGGCTTCCTAGGTGGCCCAGTGGTTAAGAATCCACCTGCCAATGCCGGGGACATGGGTTCGAGCCCTGCTCCAGGAAGATCCCACATGCCACGGAGCAACTAAGCCCATGCACAACTACTGAGCCTGCGCTCTAGAGCCCATGAGCCACAACTACTGAGCCCATGTGCCACAAGTACTGAAACCCGAGTGCCCAGAGCCCGTTCTCTACAGCAAGAGAAGCCACCACAATGAGGAGCCCGTCCACCACAACAAAGAGTAGCCCCCACTCTCCACAACTAGAGAAAGCCCATGTGCAGCAACGAAGACCCAACGCAGCTAATAAATAAAATAAATAAATAAACAAATTTTAAAAGGATAAATATCAACCAAGGAGAAAAATAGCCTGAAACAAACAAGGAAAACCGAACGTGAATAAATAGAAGTCAGAGAACTTACAGCTCTTCAGAGCTGGGCTGGACCTTGGAAATAACTGACTACTGCCATGCGCTAACACTACTGATAAGAAAATGAGGACTAGTAAGTTGCTCTACCAGGGGTGACACCTAAAGTGAGTAGAAAAGCTGATGCACAATACTTAATATGAATTAGGAGAACTGGTAAATACAGTCCTGGTAAATCTGAAAAGCTGAGATATCTGTGAACATTTTTGTGTTAATGGACACAAAAAGAAGCTTGGGATGGGGGTCACTTTCCCCTCTATGAGTCTATGGTTCTCTTGAGACTAGCAACTACAGAGCTGAGAAACAATATTTCATGGTGGCTATGAGAATGGGCTCTGAGCTTGACTAGCTACGTTCAAACCCCAGCTCTGCCACTTACTAGCCATAAGACCCTGGGTAAGTCATTTAAGGTCTCTGTCCCTTAGTTTCCTCATCTATAAGAGGGGGACAATAATAGCCACTACCTCACCCAAGCAGAGTTGGGCAAAAAAGAAAAACTCAGGGATGTTAAGTATTACTTTTTTAATAGAGTTAAGAATAAGCTGGGGACTTCCTAGGTGGCGCAGTGGTTAAGAATCCGCCTGCCAATGCAGGGTACACGGGTTCAATCCCTGCTTCAGGAAGATCCCACATGCCACGGAGCAACTAAGCCCGTGCACCACAACTACTGAGCCTGCGCTCTAGAGCCCGTGAGCCACAACTATTGAGCCCGTGTGCCACAACTACTAAAGCCCATGCACCTAGAGCCCATGCTCTGCCACAAGAGAAGTCACGGCAATGAGGAGCCTGTGCACCACAACGAAGAGTAGCCCCTGCTCATCGCAACTAGAGAAAGCCCCTGTGCAGCAACGAAGACCCAATGCAGCCAATAAATAAATAAATAAAATTTATTTATTTATTCATTTAAAAATAAAGAATAAGCTGGTACTTCCCTGGTGACACAGTGGTTAAGAATTCGCCTGCCAATGCAAGGGACATGGGTTCGAGCCCCAGTCCAGGAAGATCCCACATGCTGCGGAGCAACTAAGCCCATGTGCCACAACTACTGAGTCTGCACTCTAGATCTGGTGAGCCACAACTACTGAGCCCTCGTGCCACAGCTACTGAAGCCTGCGAGCCTAGAGTCTCTGCTCCACAACAAGAGAAGCCATCGCAATGAGAAGCCTGCACACTGCAACGAAGAGTAGCCCTCGCTCACCACAACTAGAGAAAGCCCGCACACAGCAACAAAGACCCAACACAGCCAATAAATTAATTTTTAAAAAAGAATAAGCAACCATGTGCAAGGGTCACAAAAATATAACACACACATACTTCAGAATGCTGTATCTCCTTGGAGGGAAAAAATGAGAATGGCAGTGGGGGAGCAAAAAAGTTCAACAGAAAAAGACTGATGCAGATGCTCTAGGCAGAGAAGACTTCAGCACAACCCAAATGAGTATAGAACTCTACTTCAGTATATCTAAAGATAGAAACTCAGACCTGGCCTGCAGAAGGTACCTCCCCTACTTTCCACATCAGTTTTAGAGATTCAAAACTCACACAAAAATTATTATTCTACTTTTTAAAAAAATTATTACTAGCAAACCAAATTCAACAGCATATTAAAAGAATTATACACCATGACAAAGTAGGATTTATTCCTGGAATGCAAGGATGGCTCAACATACTCAAACTAATATATGTGATAGACCACATTAACAGAAAGAAGGTGAAAAACGTGATCATGTCAGTTAATGCAGAAAAAGCATTTGACAAAATTCAACAATCTTTCATGATAAAAACACTCAACAAACTAGGAATTGGAGGAAACTACCTCAACATAGTAAAAGGCATATATGAAAAATCCAAAGCTAACATCATACTCAATGGTGGAAGACTGAAAGCTTTTCCTCTAAGATCAAGGACAAGGATGCTCGCTTTTACCACTTACATTCAACACATTAGCTGAAGTCCTAGCCAGAGCAACTAGGCAAGAAGTAGAACCTTTACATGATTTAAAATTTAAAAGGTACAAAAGAACACAGAATGAAAATTCTCCCTTCCTTCCCTCTCCCAGTTTTCCTCCCCAGAAGGAGGAGGAACTAGCAACTTCTTATATCTCCTTCCATATTATTCCAAATAATATAAACATACCTCCCTCTGCTTTTTTTTTTTTTAACAAACATGACAATATACTATACATACTGTTCTACACCTTGCTTTTCCCCTTAACAATATATCTTAGATATCATTCCATATCAGTATTTAAAGAGCTTCCTCATTCACTTTTATGGTTATAGAATATTGTTATAAAGATGTACTATAATTTAATAACAATATTTTCCAAAAGAAAAAGAAAGCACTCTTAAGACTCACAAAGACACAAAGAATTAAGAAATAAAAAGGTGGTCAAGTAGTAAATAAAACTCTGTTTCTGTGCTATGAGGATACAGACCATTTGAAGGGACTGGATTTCATACAACACAAAAGAACACCTAAAGCCAGGTCTCCAATCCTGGCTCATTCATTCACCATTATTAACACCACAGACATGCTACCAAATCATCCCTTTTTAAAATGAAATAAGTTTATCCCACCAGATTAGGGACCCAGTAGCTTTCCAAGCATTTCATTTACAAAGTACACCTGGGGGGCTTCCCTCATGGAGCAGTGGTTAAGAATCTGCCTGCCAATGCAGGGGACACAGGTTTGATTCCTGGGCCAGGAAGATCCCACATGCTGAGAAGCAACTAAGCCCGTGTGCCACAACTATTGAACCTGTGCTCTACAGCTTGTGAGCCACAACTATTGGGCCCATGTGCCACACCTACTGAAGCCCGTGCACCTAGAGCCTGTGCTCCGCAACAAGAGAAGCAACTGCAATAAGAAGCCCATGCACCACAATGAAGAGTGGCCCCCGCTCACTGCAACTAGAGAGGGCCCGCGCACAGCAACAAAGACCCAACACAGACAACAAATTAATTAATTTTTTTAAATCTTAAAAAAAAATAGAAAGTACACCTGGAAAAAGCAATCACAGCAGAATAGCCAGGAAAATTCTAGGGGAAAAGCAGAATAAGAGGGAGCTAATTCTACCAGACATTAAATAAATGGAATGTTTATAATTTTATAATACTTAATTAAAATATAATACATATTTTAATACATAATTAAAACAATTACATATAAGAAAATCATAGACAAAAAGATAAATACAATGAAATAAAGAGCCCAGAAAAAGAGATACGTAAATGTAGGAATTTAATATCTAATAAGACCATCATTTCAAATCAATGGGAAAATGATGGATTATTGAATAAACAGTTCTAGGACAACCAAATTTTCATTTTTTTAATAAATGGTTATTTTTTAAAACTGGATTCCTAGAAAGTAAAACAGATACTATATTTAGTTGTCAAGTATTCTTCTTACATGTGGATTACATCATTTTAACATCACAAATCAAGAATTATAGCCCTGTATAAATGGAGAAAAGGCAGCCTCTTCAGTAAGTGGTGCTGGGAAAACTGGACAGCTACATGGAAAAGAATGAAATTAGAACACTCCTTAACACAACACACAAAAATAAACTCCAAATGGATTAAAGACCTAAATGTAAGGCCAGACATTAAAACTCCTAGAGGAAAACATAGGAAGAACACTCTTTGACATAAATCACAGCAAGATCTTTTTTGATCCACCCCCTAGAGTAATGGAAGTAAAAACAAAAATAAATAAGTGGGACCTAATGAAACTTCAAAGCTTCTGCACAGCAAAGGAAACTATAAGCAAGACGAAAAGACAACCCTCAGAATGGGAGAAAATATTTGCAAACAAACCAACAAAGGATTAATCTCCAAAATATATAAACAGTTCACCCAGCTCAATATCAAAAAAACAAACAACTCAATCAAAAAATGGGCAGAGGACCTAAATAGGCATTTCTCCAAAGAAGGCATATGAATGGCCAAGAGGCACATGAAAAGCTGCTCAACATCACTAATTATTAGAGAAATGCAAATCAAAACTACAATGAGGTATCACCTCACACCGGTTAGAATGGGCATCATCAGAAAATCGACAAACAGTAAATGCTGGAGAGGGTGTGGAGAAAAGGGAAAGCTCTTGCACTGTTGGTGGGAATGTAAATTGATACGGCCACTATGGAGAACAGTATGGAGGTTCCTTGCAAAATTAAAAATAGAGTTATCATATGACCCAGCAATCCAACTGCTGGGCATATACCCAGAGAATACCATAATTCAAAAGACACATGCACTCCAATGT
Source organism: Hippopotamus amphibius kiboko (assembly GCF_030028045.1). Classification (NCBI taxonomy): domain Eukaryota; kingdom Metazoa; phylum Chordata; class Mammalia; order Artiodactyla; family Hippopotamidae; genus Hippopotamus; species Hippopotamus amphibius. The sequence goes on from NC_080187.1 coordinate 37,262,459, forward strand.
TCATTGCAGCACTATTTACAAAAGCCAGGACATGGAAGCAACCTAAATGTCCATCAACAGATAAATGGATAAAAAAGATGTGGCACATATATACAATGGAATATTACTCAGCTGTAAAAAGCAATGAAACTGGGACATTTGCAGAGACATGGATGGACCTAGAGACTGTCATACAGAGTGAAGTGAGTCAGAAAAACAAATATTATATATTAACACATATATGCGGACTATAGAAAAATGGTACAAATTAACGGGTTTTCAAGGCAGAAATAGAGACACAGATGTAGAGAACAAACACATGGACACCAAGTGGGGAAAGTGGGGTGGGTTGGGGGGGAAAGAATTGGGAGATTGGGATACCAAATTGTATACTCTAAATATATGCAGTTTATTGTATGTTAACTGTATCTCAATAAAAGTTCTTAAAAAAAAATTATAGCCCTGTATAATAATTAATAATTGCTATGAAGAAGAGATATAATTATCCTACAATCAAAGTTTATAGTTAGTAAATCCATAGAGTGCTTCATTTTATTTTACCAGGTGTATATCTGTGGGGTATATGGAAGGTAGACTGCTCAAAGTCAGACATCTTTATTGAGACTTTAGCATGGTCAAGGCAAGTACTGAAAATTTTTCTTGGATAAAATTATTATATGTAATCCTTTATGGCATAATTCTTATTGCAATTCCCAAATACTCATCACCAAGAAATCAATCCTTGGAAGGCTCAATGTTCACAGAAGGATTTCAATTCCTGCACCAGTCACACTGACATTTGCTTTTGTTCTTATTCAGCTCAGCCATAACTTCAGGAAATTTCCAGGGAGAATAATCCCTAATTCACTGATACTCAATAACTTGGCTGAGAGGGATTACATTAATTGAGGGACTACTTAAAGAATATGTAGGAACTTCCCTGATGGTGCAGTGGTTAAGAATCCATCTGCCAATGCAGGGGACACAAGTTCAATCCCTGGTCCAGGAAGATCCCACATATCATGAAGCAACTAAGCCCATGCACCACAGCTACTGAGCCTGCACTCTAGAGCCCGTGAGCCACAACTACTGAACCCTGTGCACCTAGAGCCCGTCCATGCTCTGCAACAAAAGAAGCCACTGCACTAAGAAGCCCTCGCACCGCAACAAAGAGTAGCCCCAGCTCACCACAACAAGAGAAAACCCACATGCAGCAATGAGGACCCAACGCAGCCAAAATAATAATAATAATAATAATAATAATAATAATAATAATAATAATAATAATGATAAATTTTTAAAAAGAATATGTAGAATTGACCACTCGTTCTTCTTGATTGCTGGTCTTCAAAGGTATGTAAGCAAATACACTAGAGCATGGAAAGAATATATTAGGACTTTCATTTATATTCATTTCTATCTAAAAAATAAGAAAAATTAAGCTTTATTAATATTTAGCATATGGATTGGCAATGGCACCCTCATTAGTCCCTACATTAACTACAGTGTGAAGTAATCCTTCCTTGATTGTGACAGTGACACATGACAGGTGACAGTGGCTCTACCTTGCACCACTCTGTGCATACTGTGAAGTACAGTGCTTTACCTAAGCCCAGTTAAATGCATTTACAGATCATAGTACTTGGTCTAACTAAACTAAATCCTCACAAAACAGCCAAGTGGTTTTAAAAGATTCATGCAAAGAAACCACAGATTAAATATAAGGCTATGACTACAAACACAAGCAAACAGAAATAACACAGCTGACATCTCTACTCTTAGTGTGAGCCCATCAGCCAAAACATAAGGTTAAAAAAAGATCTAATCAGATATAAGTAGCCTTACAACCTGAAATTATCAAGACTATTTGAAATATACTTACGCACATTATCGCTAACAATGACCCTCAAATCCAAGTACATATGGGTACGTTACCATCACAATTATAAGTTTTAAAAACAAGAATCCAGAATATGAAAACAAATCTCTACAATTTTTTTTAGTGATTGTTTAAAGGCAAGAAACCACAGCAAAGCAAATTCCAAGTGAATCAAATATTTAAACTTTAAAAAAAAATGAAATCATAAAAACGCTAGAAGAAAACATGGGAATTTTAAAAAATAATTTCTGTAGGAAAACCTTTCCAAACATAACAATGAAAGACTGATAAATTTGACTAAACAAAAATAAAACAATTCCTGCATAGCCAAAAAAATCTTAACCATAGAAAAAGGTGATATACTGTATTGATGGGATTATGGAGAAATAGGCATTTTCATGCTATTGCTGATAGTTGTATAAATCAATAGAACTTTGCTGGGAAGCAATATGGCAATATCTTACAAAATTACTAATTCACATACCCTCTAACCTAGTAACTCTTCTAGGAATTTTCTTACAGATATATTCACAACGTATAAAATGACCACTTGGAAGCTACTTAAGTATCCATTAACCTAGGACTGGTTAAATAAAATATGGTACATGTATACACTCAATTCTATGAAGTAAATTCTATGAAAAGGTTCTGAGCTGGGTATGAAATGGTATGATTTCCAGGACATAATGTTAGAAGAAGAAAAGACACAGAACAGTGTTCATGGTACGTTACCATCTGTATGCAAAAAATGGGAAGGGATAGCATAAAGAGATAAAATATGACTCCTTACATAGTATAGACTAATCTGAAAAAACATGTATAAAAATCCAATATACACTTTGTCACTTGGTAAATAAACCACCTTATGCCAATAAATGTGAAAAGTTGGACAAAACAAACACACTCTTTATGTTCAAAACCGAACTCCTTACCATCCCTGCTCTACCAAGAATATTCTCCATCTCAGCTGATGGCAGCTCCAACTTTCTAGTTGCTCAGGTTACTCCCCTCATCCCATCCATCAGCAAATTAAGTTAGCTATACCCTCAAAAGACAACAGATTAGTGTAAACATATATCCTGACCATGGTAGTGGCTACATGAACCTATATGTGTGTTAAAATTCATAGACCCGTTACACACACAAAATTTTATTTTACTCGGTGTTAATTTTAAAATATTTTTTTAAAAAAGACACCCAGAATCCAACCACTTCTCACTACCTCAATGGCCACCATTTCTTATCTGAAAATTATTACAATATCCTTCTCACCTGTCTCCCTGGTTCTCCTATTTGCTCCCTATAGCCTATCTCCACACAGTAGCCACTGTGGTCCTCATAAAATCTAAACCAGCCTATGTCTCCCCTCTGCTCAGAACCCTCCAGTGGCTCCCCATTTCACTTAGAGAAAAAGCTAAAATCCTTATAAAAGCCTACGGAGCCCAAGGCAGTTGGAGCTCCTGTCCCCTGAGACTTTGTTTCCTACAGCTCTCCTCATTTACTCCACTCCAGTGGCACCAGCCCTCTGCCCTCCCTAGACTACAGCAGACGTGCTTCTACCCACTAGCCTTTGCTCTATTTCCTCTGCTTAAAACATTCTCTGCCTTGACAGCCACCTGACTAACCCTCTGACCTCCTTCAAGTCTTGCTCAAATCTTACCTCTGACCACCTTATTTAATATTTAAATAATGCAACTAGCCTTTCTTTACCCTCTACACCACCCCCATCTGTTCTCCTGATTCTTCTTTACCCTGCTCAACTTATTTTTTCTAAAGCAAGTATCATCATTTAATAAAATTTATTTACTATGCTTATTATCTTTTTCTACTACTATCACTATCTTTTTCCCTACCACTAGAATATATACTCCATGAAGGCAAGGACCTTCCATCTGTTTTATTCACTGATATATCTCAAGCATCTAGAAAAGTGCCTGGCACAGATTAGGTATTCAGTAACTATTTAAGATTTAAGATTTACGAATTGCACCCTAAGATGAGTAAGTGATGAGGGCACTGAGATAATGGGAGGCCAGTTCACCTAGAATAACACCTATAGCCCACAGGGTGAACTCTGGCTTGCAGTACTTGAGAGAAATGGGAAAGAAGCCACTGGAGAGCTTCCAATAAAGGGATGTAATCTGACCTACTATTTTTAAACCTTCCCATAAAGAAGTAACTGGTGGAGATGGACTTTCAAGCAGTTTCCATAACACCCCAAAATTCCAAGCTTAAATTGGCCCTTCCCACACACACACACAAAGAAAAGTAAAAGGAAGAATACTCCCCAATTAACTTTATGTGGCTAGTAAAATCTTGAAACCAAAAACAAACAAAATAATTCCAGAAAGGAAAACTACATATTCATCTCTGAACAAATTTTTAAGTCCTGGACAAAATATTGGCAAATGAGGTTAGAAACGTATTATCAATAATAATAGCTAAAAAAATAAATAAATAAAAATAAATAATTTGTAATGTAAAAAATAATAATAATAGCTAACATTTATTGAGCACTACACTAAATGAACTAACTCATTTAATCCTAACAACACTGTTATGAATACTATCACCTATCACCCATGTTACAGAGGAAGAAGCTGACACACAGAGAAGCTAAGTAATTTGCCACAAAGTCCACAGATAGAAAGTGGAGATCCTAGATTTTTTAAATACCAATGAGATTCTGATTTAACTGCTCCGGGGGTTAGCCTCAACATTTTTTAAAGCACCCCAAGGGGTGCTGGTATGCTGCCAGGGTTGTGAACCACTGCGCTACGTCCATCAGCTAAGGCTTCCCCCACTCTGAGAGAGATTGCATGGACATAGCTAGGGCAAGAGATGTTTTAGTGAGGATTTAAATATGAAACAAGAAGCAGAGAGGAGAAAACATGATTTGTAAGATCCTTTCCAACAGGGAAATTCTATGATTGTGTGTCCCCACATTGCCTTTCTAGAATTCTGGAAGGTATAAGATTTCATGCTCTAACACCTAGCAGATCCAATACTACTTCATCTTTGAAGAAACTTGTCTGTCAGTTTACTTCTTTGGCATGGAGTATTCCCTGACACACACCGAAAAAAAAAAAAAGGAGTATGGTAAAACATACTAGTAGCTTATAATACTAAAGTTATTTTCAGAACAAAAAACAGAGCTCTACTTTATAGAAAGTGTAGCAAAAAGAGGGAATAACTCAAGAGGTCAACCTAATATTTTTCTAAAGGGTAACTGGAAAATTGTTACTGGGCTGCCCAAGACTAAGCCTCCTTCCCACTCCAAATCTGTTAACTTAAGCTGAAGTTACAAAGCGATCCTAACACTACTCTCCCTGTATTCTGTTGTTGACACAGGGGTGTGTGGCTCTGTGAGGTCACGAACTGCTCTCACAGGCAGAAAGCAGAGCGAAGGCTACAACTGCTACCCTGCAAATTTTAGGGCAGGCTTTGTGAGAAGGGATGGGAGGAAATACAGGCTGTCTTGGCTACCCCGGCAGGCTCCAGTAAACTGGCCTCCAGCCCACTGCCCCATCCATCTCCCCTCCCCAAGGAGAAGCACACACGCTCACAGTTCCCCAAAACAGTGGCAAGAGCTATTGCTAACTTCTCCTTGATCCTGCAGAATCAGGGCTCCTCAGCCCTAAACAAGTTGGAACTACTACAATTCCATCACTGCCCAAAACTACTCTTGGAGTTTTGGCATTGATTTTAAAGTTTTTTCCAGTGTGGGATATAGGAAAAACTATTAAGTCAAATAAATAAAATAACTGCACATTGAACTCAGTGCCCTTAGACTTGGTTGTTCTATAAAGTAGGCAACGAGCCAACTGGTTCTACCACTTTCAACTCTGTGCTACTTCCCAGAAATGAGAGCTGATTTAGGTAGTCTCCCTACCTAAAGGGTGTTAGAGACCTAATGGTCCAGCCACATAAAACTTCTGACCATTTCCCCCCATGCTTCTCCCATCTTATACCTTTGCTGATACTGTCTACCAGGTATGTTCTCTCCCACATCCCTTTCTGAAGCACTTCTAACCTTGTTTTAAACCTCACTTCCTGTAAGATGTTCTCCCAAATCCCACACCCACTCCTGTATTAACTTCATTTATACCTCTGTTATAATATGGCATCCCTCACCCTTTCCCCTTTTTAGATAGCCTTGTATCTGTCTCCAACAAGAAATCTGGCCCTTGTGGATAGTGATCAAGTTTCATAGACCTTTGTTCATGCCTTTCAGTATCTCATACAAAGAAGACCTTCAAGAAATATTTGTTAAAAAAAATGGAATTTGAGCCACATACAGAGAAGTTGCTCTGCTGGTCTGACCTTGGTTTGCTATTGACACAACATGGTGCTCTTTCTTTCTCATGTCCTCTTTTGTTAGCTTGCTTTGAATATTAACTCTTTAAAAAGAATTTTATTATTTTCCTTCCTATATATGATTTTTGAGTTTTTTTTAACTGAATATAGTTCATATAACATAAAATTCACCCTTTTAAAGTGTGCAGTTCAGTGATTTTTAGTATATTCACAAAGTTGTATAATCAGCATCACTATCTAATTCCAGAATGTTTTCATCAATCCAGAAAGGACCCCGGTGCCGATTAGCAATCACTCCCCACTGCCGCTCCACCCCTCCCTCACCAGCCCCATAACCACAAATCTACTTTCTATCTCTAAAATAGATGATTTTAACAAAGTTTACAGTACTCTTAATTGTGGTTTTACTGTACCTTAAAGCCAAATTTTACCTTCAAAAAGAAATAGTTTCTCTTATTTTAACATAACTCAAAAGAAAAATGTGATTTAACACAGCAACTTACTAAAGCATCATTTCAGGATACAAAACAAAAACGCTTACCAGGAAAATCAGCTTACATGTTTCCTCTCCCATTTGTTTTTGTTTTGTTAAGCTTCTTACTGAAGAAGTATAATATACATATAGAGAAGTACACCTATCATAGGGTACACCTTGATAAGTTTTCAAAAATTTATATTTCAAAAACAAATATACAAGTATAAGCAGCAGCCAGATCAAAAACCACCATGTCTCTCAGTCACTACCCACCTCCAAAGAGTAACCACGATCCTGACTTCTAATAGCATATATTACTTCTGTTTTTGTACTTTTATAAATAGAAGCATATAGTTTGTGGTACAGAAAACTTTTACAGTGGAATTCTGTGCCTTGTAATACTCACCATAATCTTCTTGTACAAAGCCATGACATTATCATCATCAAATGGGAGAAAGCCACACATAAGCACATATAAGAGTATGCCCATGCTCCAAACATCTGCCTAAGAAGGAGAAAAAAATAAGTAAAAAAAAAAAATTAGAACGCATTTCAAAATAGCAGTACACAGAATCTTCACAGAGCTGGAAAAGAGCTCAGAGACCATCCAATTCAACCCACTCATTCTACAGTCTGAAGCCCAGAAAGGAAGGCTGTCCAAAGTCACCCACTCAATGGCAGGCCACCCAGGTAGGTCTCTTGACTTCCAGTTCAGCGCACTCCCCTCTAATGCTTAATAGAAAATCATTTCTAGTTGGCTGGGCTGGGTTGGACATCATAAGGAAGATGCGGCTAGGTCACTGATTCTGAAACACAAAACTAGCACAACTGAGGGTTTATTACATATGAGGATTATCTAAACATACATGAGGATGTCAAAGCAAGTCTTAAAATTCACTACTGATAATCTGCAAATGTGACTAAGCTGCACTGTGAAGTCCTCTCTATGTAGAGAAACCTTAATAAAGTTCAATAATTGACTTTTCAAGGATCAAGGCTAGAAATTAGCCTGCCAGCACAAACAGCCCTACAAATCTCAAAATCCCAGAAAGGAGCTTAACCTTTATGTAAGACATCCATGCCACCAATGGTTGAGAAGCCACAGTTCCCACCTTCATTTGAGCCTTAGGAAAATTTTAAGCGGTAAAAGGAAAATCTAAAAAAAAAAAAAGGTTGAGGGGAGGGGACAGAGGGAAGAAAAAGAGTTAAAATAACTTCAGCAGCACCACACATCTAGGTAGTACCTATAACACAAATCTCACACCTAGTCCTGCCTACTAAATCACATCAAATTATTAGGACTCAACTAGGAAGCCCCGAGTGAACAATTTACTTTCAAGCAAACACCTGATTTTTCTTCCAAGCTGCAGAACTTCAGAAATTAACCATTTAAGCATAAAAGATGTCAAACGCTTCACCTATAAATTGAGTCTTGATGGCATGGCACTCCTGACCAGGTGTTACAGTCAAGGTAAAGAGGATACACAGCAAAGAGTGAGCTAACATGGCCTCGTCAAATGCCATAAGAAGAGGTCAACAGAGGGATTATGTCTGAGGTGAAAGGAAAAGGTGAAGAAAATAATAGTAACATCCCCATAGAAATCCACCAAAGCCTACCAGAGAGAAAAAAAGCAGAAAAGGTATTCAGTTAATGCATCAAAGCACCTCCACTTCACTGTTTTGAAATGGATATGAGAATAAATTAATCAACTAAAATCACAAACCAAAGCAAATACAAGTAAACCTAAAAGCTACCAACTGCCAAATAAGAAAAAAGTAATTGGGGGGAGGAGGGGTTTGAAACAACTTCCTCTGAGAAATTACGAAAAGAATTAGAGGGACTTCCCTGTTGACACAGTGGTTAAGAATCCACCTGCCAATGCAGGGGACATGGGTTTGAGCCCTGGTCCAGGAAGATCCCACATGCCTCAGAGCAACTAAGCCCGTGCGCCACAACTACTGAGCCCATGTGCCACAACTACTGAAGCCCACGTGCCTACAGCCCACGCTCTGCAACAAGAGAAGCCACCTCAATGAGAAGCTGTGCATGCAACGAAGAGTAGCCCCTACTTGCCACAACTAGAGAAAGCCCACACTCAGCAACGAAGACCCAATGCAGCCAAAACTTTTTTAATTAATTAATCTTTAAAAATGGAAAAAAAAAAAAGAATTAGAGATGTATACCATGGCACATTCCTTAAAGCATGATCTGGACCATGAGCAACAGAACAACCTAAAGTACTTTTTTAAATTTAAGTATACAAGCAGCTCATGCAGCTTCATACCAAAAAAGCAAATAACCCAATCCACAAATGGGCAGAAGACCTAAATAGACGTTTCTCCAAAGAAGACATACGGATGGCCAACAAACACATGAAAAGATGCTCAACATCACTCATCATCAGAGAAATGCAAGTCAAAGCCACAATGAGGTATCACCTCACACCAATCAGAATGGCCATCATCACAAAGTCTGGAAACAACAAATGTTGGAGAGGGTGTGGAGAAAAGGGAACTCTCCTGCACTGTTGGTGGGACTGTAAGTTGGTCCAGCCACTATGGAAAACAATTTGGAGGTTCCTTAAAAAACTACAAATAGAACTACCATATGATCCAGTAATCCCACTCCTGGGCATATACCCAGAGAAAACCATAATCCCAAAAGAAACTTGTACCATAATGTTTATTGCAGCACTATTTACAATAGCCAGGACATGGAAGCAACCTAAATGCCCATCAACAAATGAATGGATACAGAAGATGTGGCATATATATACAATGGAATATTACTCAGCTATAAAAAGGGATGAGATGGAGCTATATGTAATGAGGTGGATAGAACTACAATCTGTCATACATAGTGAAGTAAGTCAGAAAGAGAAGGACAAATATTGTATGCTAACTCACATATACGGAATCTAAAAATGGTACTGATGAACTCAGTGACAAGAACAAGGAAGCAGATACAGAGAATGGACTGGAGAACTCGAAGTATGGGAGGGGGCGGGGGGTGAAGGGGAAACTGAGAAGAAGCGAGAGAGTAGCACAGACATATATATACTACCAACTGTAAAATAGTCAGTGGGAAGTTGTTGTATAACAAAGGGTGTCCAACTCGAGGATGGAAGATGCCTTAGAGGACTGGGGCAGGGAGGGTGGGGGGGACTCGAGGTTGGGGCGTCAAGGAAGGGAGGGAATATGGGGATATGTGTATAAAAACAGTTGATTGAACCTGGTGTACCCCCCCAAAAAAAAATTAAAAAAAATAAAAAAAAAAAATTTAAGTATAGTTGATTTACAATGCTGTACGGCAAAGTGACTCAGTTATATACATGTATACATTCTTTGTTTATATTCTTTTCCATTATGGTTTATTCCAGGAGACTGAATATAGTTCCCTGTGCTATACATTAGGACCTTGTTGTTTATCCATTCTAAATGTAATAGTTTGCATCTACTAACCCCAACTCCCAGTCCATCCCTCTCCATCCCTTTCCTTTCCCCTCCCCTCCTTGGCAACCACAAGTCTGTTCTCTATGTCTCTGAATCTGTTTCTGTTTTGTAGATAGGTTCATTTGTGCCATATTTTAGATTCCACATGAGTGATATCATATGATCTTTGTCTTTCTCTGACTTACTTCACTTAGTATGATAATCTCTAGTTGCACCCATTTGCTGCAAATAGCATTATTTTGTTCTTTTTTATAGCTAAGTAGTATTCCATTGTCTATATGTACCACATCTTCTTTATCCATTCACCCGTTGATGGACATTTAAGTTGTTTCCATGTTTTGGCAATTGTGAACAGTGCTGCTATGAACATGTATTTTTTTGAATTATAGTTTTACCAGGTATATTCCCAGGAGTGGGACTGCTGGATCATACAGTAATCCTATTTTTAGTTTTCTGAGGAACCTCCATACTATTTTCCATAGTGGCTGTACCAACTTACATTCCCACCAACAGTGTAGGAGGGTTCCCTTTTCTCCACATTCTCTCCAGCATTTGTTTTTTTTTTTTTTTTTTTTTGCTGTGCACAGGCTTTCTTTTAGCTGCGGTGAGTGGGGGCTACTCTTCGTTGTGGTGCGCAGGCTTCTCATTGCCATGGCTTCCCTTATTGCGGAGCATGGGCTCTAGGCGTGTGGGCTTCAGTAGTTGCAACACATGGGCTCAATAGTTGTGACTCACGGGCTCTAAAGCACAGGCTCAGCAGTTGTTGCACATGGGCTTAGTTGCTCCTCGGCATGTGGGATCTTCCTGGAGCAGGGATCGAACCCGTGTCCCCTGCACTGGCAGGTGGATTCTCAACCGCTGCGCCACCTAGGAAGCCCCCAGCATTTGTTTTTTGTAGACTTTTTAACAATGACCATTCTGACTGGTGTGAGGTTGTACCTCACTGCAGTTCTGATTTGCATTTCTCCAATAATTAGTGGTGTTGAGCATCTTTTCATGTGCCCACTGGCCATCTGTATGTCTTCTTTGGAGAAATGTCTATTACGGTCTTCTGCCTATTTTTCAATTAGGTTATTTTTGTTGTTGTTGTTGAGTTGTATGAGTTGTTTGTATATTTTGGAGATTAAGCCCTTGTCTGTTGCATCATTTGCAAATTGAAGTATTTATTTTAGATTCCTAAAGCCCCACCTTAGAAAACACAACCAAAATCTCTAAACATACAGCCCTGAGCTCTGCATACTTTAACAAGTACCCGCAGACAACTCCTTAGTACACTGTTCTTAAGAAACTGTCCTAGAAAGATGGAAAGTTGAACTAAAATGGATAAGGAAAGAAGATCCTATAGGAAAATCTTGATCCATTCAAATCAGCAGGGCCTCATCACCAGACCTGTAGGAATCTTGTGAGCATAAGGTATGTGATTACCACTCCTTCTAGGAGACCGGATGGAATAGTGGAAAGAGTACAGGTGTGTGGTAAAGCCTCACTCCACTCAAATCTTGAGGCACTTAATTTCTGAGCCTCAATTTCATGATCATCTTTATCTTATGAAACAGTAATAGTATTCACTCCAAAGGATTTTTGTGTGACAAATGAAAATTACAAAAAGGATCTAGCATGTGAAACCCTTGTGCACTGTTACAGGAATGTAAAATGTTGCTGCCACTATGGAAAACAGTATGGCAGTTCCTCAAAAAATTAAAAATAGAATTACCATATGATCTAGCAATTCCACATTTGGGTATATAACCAAAAGAACTGAAAGCAAGGTCTCAAAGAGATATTTGTTTCTATCAGCATTATTCACAATAACCAAAAGGTGGAAGCAATCCAGTGTCTATTCATGGATGAATGGATAAATAAAATGTGATATATATATATGCAATGGTATATTATTATGGTATATTATCCAGGCTTAAAAAGGAAGGAAATTCTGATACACGGGACACAACATGGATGAAGCTTGAAAATACTACATCATGTGAAATTAAAGCAGTCACACAAAAAAACAAATATTGTATGATCCCACTATAAAAGGTACCTAGAGTAGTCAAACTCATAGAGATAGAAAATAGAACAATGGTTGCCAGGGGTGCAGGGCCGGGGGAATGGAGAGTTACTGTGTAATGGGTACAGACGCTCAGTTTTGGCAGATTCAAAGAGCTATGGAGATTGGCTGCACAACAATGTGAAAGCACCTAATGTTACTGAACTGCACGTTTAAAAATGGTTCAGATAGGAAGTGTACACTTATAAATAGTTAAGATGGTAAATTTTATGTCGTGTATTTTACTACAATTGAAAGGAAAAAAGGATCTAGCGTGATTCCAGGACTATGATAAATACTCAGTAAAAGTTTGTCCCCCTTCCTACGATGCATTGAGAAGGCCATAATATCTTTCTGCTGGTATTTCTGCCCAAAATGCGTAACCCAAAACTAATCACAAGAAGCATCAGACAAATTCAAATTGAGGGACATTTTACAAAATAACGGGCTTCCTCAAGGATGTCAAGGTCATGAAGATAAAGAAAGCCAAGGAACTCTTTCAGATTAAAGAAGACCAAAGAAACACGACAACGCGATGCATGACCCTGAATGGAATCCTGGGCTGGAGGGAAAATACAGCTACAAAGGACCGTATTGGTACAATTAACATCATCTGAATATGAATTGTGGATTAAATAAATTGTATCAGGGACTTCCCGGGTGGTCCAGTGGTTAGGAATCCGACTTCCAATGAGGGGGATGCAGGTTTGATCCCTGGTGGGGGAACTAAGATCCCACACGTCAAGGGGCAACTAAGCCTGCAGCTCTAGGACCCTCAGGCCACAACTAGACAGAAGCCTGCGCACTGCAATGAAGATCCCGCATGCCACAACTAAGATCCAATGCAGCCAAATAAATAAATAAATATTTAATAAATTGTATCAATGTTAAATTCTCTGATTTTGATAACTAAAGTGTGGTTATAAAAGAGAGAGCCCTTCCTTTAGGAAATATACACACAGTATTTAATGATAAAGGGGTATGATGTCTCCAACTTACCCTTAGTTGGTTCAAAAAAATAATACACATAGATATAAACATAGAGAATGACAAAACAAACAGGGAGACATGTAAGTAATTGTGAAGTTGGCTAAATATATACGGAAGTCACTCATTCCATATTTGTGACAATTCTATAAGTTTGAGATTACATCCAAATAAAAGGTCACCAAACACAAGTTAGTCCCCATCTTCTCATGTTACAAATTAAGTAAACTGGCATATCTCAAAGTTTCTTCCACATGACACCAGTTCCAAAAGATGCTCCACATAAAAAGTGGATTCTGTAGGCACATAAAATTGAGACCAGCTGCTATCTGTGATGTTCTACTCTCAAAGGACATTATACAGGAACATATTAAGATTTGGAGATGTGCTGAAAACTGCTCAACCCAGCATTTCCACAGCTTTTGACAACTAAACCTTTTTCACTTTATGATACTAATATCAGCAAAATCAGTACTCCAGAGAGTGGAAGGGGCTGTCTAGCTTGCGGTAGCCAGTGGTTAGGCAGGCAGTACCCGGGCCTTCTGAGCCTGGACCTTACACAGGACTGCTGGCCTCGAATTATTGCCTGCGGACAAAGTATGGGTTTTCTCTGTGCTAACCAACATCTCCACAAACTGAGCTTAGAATCCTGGCCTCATACTCTACCTGGCTGAACTAACCAGTCTAAACTATGGCACTGTTAAACACAAAAGCAACCACAGCATGGACGCCAGAAATACATCCTTGTTTCATACGTATACTATGTATTATTATATTTATTCTAAGTTGTTCATTTCACTTATTACTTTACATATCTCACACTCTGAACAGACAACTCTTTAATTAACAAGTTTATTTCTTACCTCGTTACACCCTCAACACACAGTGCCTGACACTACAGGTCACCAAGAAACATATATTGATTACATACTGAATTAATGAGTGAATAATTACCTCTGATCCCAGATATGATTTGCCTTGTATTAACTCAGGTGCAGCGTAAGCAAGACTCCCACAGCAAGTCTGCAGGTGATAATCCTTGTTACCCTGCCAACAAGATAAAAATGAGATACTTATTAACTACAGCCCTTAAGAGAATTAAAACTCTGATAAACATTCTTTCAGCACAAGCAAAGAGATGCTAGATGAAGAATAACCCCAAATAATAAGAGACTTTTGCTGCCAACTCAATACTCTGCCTATGTGCATGCCTGCACGTGAGGCTTCCTCTTCTCTGGATTTCCAATACCACTATCACCTGGCACGAAAAAAATCCTTCTCCCCTTAGCTCATTCAGGTCAGGTTCATATTTTCCTAGGCATCCATTCACATAATAATCAGCTTAGCATATATCCAAGCACCCATGTCTTCCTACTCCGAAGTACTCAAGGAAAAAAGGATTATTTCTCTGTTGGAACCTATCTCCAATATCGAATCCTTACAAATACAGAAGAGTTTCTTTTCCCCTAGAGGGAAGCGAGGAAATGCTACACAAAACACTGCCTTGGGAGTCTGTTTTCTAGACTCGGCTATAACACAAATCACGACCTGAGCTTCCAAATCTGTTCAAATGAGGAATCTTCTCAATTTCCTCTGGTCTCCCACAGAAATATGGAGACATAAGGAAAATGATACCATTGCCCAACACTTCTACAGAGTTCCACAAATGGCAAATGACTTGTGAAATTGTGAGATTTCATTTACAACTGCAACAACACCCAGAAGTAAGCTCCTCAGCAGTAAGCTGAGGCCACCCTCTGCCAGCCAAGCCCTGCTTTTTGAGATGGTGTCTTGTGGGTTGAATCTGCAGCAGCCATACATAAAGGCTAATGGAGATGGTCACAAACATCCTCCACTGCCTCCTGTGAGGAACGTCACTGAAACCATTATCTGCTCAAAGTATGCTTTATCTGTGCTGCCTGCCAACCAAAAAAATGCCGCCTAGCATTTGGTTGCCAGACACAAGACTCCACTGACAATCTCTGAAGAGCCAAGGGAAGGAGAGGAAAATCAGAAAGAATCAGACATTCAGCCAAAGGGGCAAATCTGCTTCCCTCTGCACCCAGCTAATTCTGATTGGGGCAGGAAGTAATCATGGGACTCCAAAGGGCTGAGACGGGTCTGAAATGTCCACATTCCTAATGAGGGCAGACAGCTCATTGTAAAGACTGTGAGTACCATCATTAGAGAACTCGGGAGGAAGCTTCCAACAGCAGCCACCCAGGAGAAAGTTCAAAGTCACCTCAGAGAGAAGGTATGCTGGAGAACACCAGTACCTAACTATGGAGTGCAAATTAAGGAAAGATATCATGGCATAAATTGTGAAGTGCACAGGGACTTTTTCCTTCTTCTAAGAAAAGGGGATTTCTCTCAAAATGTAACTGATTGTTAGTTATATAACCGTTTGGATAATAAAGAACAGATCTGCACTAAATTCCCAAAATTCATATCTAAATAAACAACAGCATCATCTCGTGGCAACACACTCCAACGGCAAACACATGGTGAACTCAGCATTCATGCTGTGATGGCCTCCTGTCACCTCAGTACTGCAAACTCTCTCACAGCATACCCAGGGGTCTTCAGCAGGACCAACCCTGGACCCAGAGCAGTGGTTTTCAACCTTGGCTACATATTAAAATCATCTAGAGAACTTATAAAAAGCATGAAATTCAACAGTCTTCTCAATGGATGCAGCCAGGCTCAATAAAGACTAAGTGAAAGTCAGTGTAAGACAACATGCTAAGAGGGGCACTGACAAAGGAAATAAATCCACTTTTATCCCTTCACGTACCTTGGGTTTTGCACAGAGACCAAAGTCAATCAGCTTTAATTTATGATATTCATCAAACAGCAAATTTTCCTGAAAAAACAAAGATATTTTCATAATTATATACTGTCTTCCTTATATCACATCCCACCTCTAGCTATTTCTAAAATCACTTTAAGGTTGTTTATATTAAACAGCTTGGATATAAGACTGAAAAATCATTGAAAAAGAATGAAATGACGCAAAGAACAAAGGGAAGAGAAAAGAAATGTTGATAACCATCCTGCTTTCCCTCAAGACACATTAGCATAAACCATTTTCTTCTCGGTGCTCTGAGGTTCGACTACAAGCAAACACAATGTGTGTGCCAAAGGCAAGTCTGAGCAAAAAGAGTGAATTCAAATCAAAGGGGTGTTTATAAGCAGAGGGAAAAGGATGGAAACTGCCATATCTTGTTAGACCAAGTCTAGGTCCCTAACCCTAGTATCAAATAATATTAAAATCCATGTTCACCATCATGCATATTAGTCAGAGCCTACAGATTTAAGAGTATCAAATTTTTATTCTGTCCTTGAAAAGTAGTCTGTCTATTCCACTGAACTGTTCCTTTCTGAAGTATAACAGAATTACAATTAAAGGAAGATGGCATCAGGAAAAGAGTATTGAGAGGAAAATACTCAATGACAATATTCTCAAAGGAAATACTCAAAACTCTTCTTTCCTAGAAATAAAACCCTGAGGTTTATATTCCACAGCTGATTACAAAGATATTTATAATGTCACACACAATTAACAGAGAAATAGAATGCCAGTAATAAGTCCAACCAGAAGAGCCTACTAGGAGTCAAAAGTCATGGAGGAAAAAGAAGTGCTACATTAGGAATGGAACAAAAACAACAAAAAGCAAAGCCCAGACAAATTTAACCAGAAAGAACATCTGGAAACCTAGTAATGACAGGTAAATGATGTTGCGCTCTCAGGTGACCATCTGGGACACAGTCACTTACTGGTTTGAGGTCCCTGTGAGCATAGCCCTGGCTGTGCACATAAGCAACTGCAGACACTATCTGACGGAAGACAACTCGGGTCTCCTCCTCCGACAGGCGATCCTGGGAAATTATGTAGTCAAATAGCTCTCCTCCAGGGCAATACTTCAGGGCAACAGAGACACAAAAATATCGTTACTACTTACAAAAATCACTTCAGAGGAATTTAAAATAAAAAATTACACTTAACTCAGAGATTTTTAAGCAAGGGAACGAACTAAGTAAGACATATTCAAAAATACACACTCAGTATTCCAAGCACGAGAACAACAGCTCTTGGTCTCAAGCAGTAAGTAGAAGTAGAACCAACTACCACTGTGATTTTAAGCTCATTCAGGGTTTTTATATTTTTATAGCAAAGTATTAAAACCCATTCTAATCTTAATGTACTCACACCTAATGTAGTTACCTGAAACAAACAAACACAAACCCAGCAGCAATTATTGCTTCTCCATCCTGAAGATCAGTGATTTTCAGTCTCTACCAGAAAGAACCCAATTCTGCAGACATTCCTCAAAGGCTATGAGAGAATGGGTACCAGAGCACAAAGCTCTAAGTTTTCTATCCCTTCTTTTCCAGAGCAGCTCCACTATTCTGTAAACTGGGGTTTCCATTTAAGATTTCATTTCATTTTAGCAATATCGAATAAAATTATAGCTAGTCTTCGACCTCATAGGTTCACATTTAGGAACTGTTCCTATAGATAGACTCTCACATCAAAAATGATGCACGTTTAAGCTCATTCACTACAGCAGCATTGCTTGTAACAGCAAAAGACTGGAAACAATCCAAATGGGCTCACACTACTTAAATTATACCACAGGTATAAAACAGCATTCCATGCAGCCATAAAAAGAAAAACAAAAAGAGGAAACTCTTTATGAGCTGATATGAAACAATCTCCAATATTAAGTGAAAAAAGCAAGGTGTAAAAGAGTATATATATATTGACATACTGACTTGCAAAAAGCATTATGCTGAATAAAAGAAGGCAAACACAAAAGGGTACACACTGCATGATTCTATTTATATCAAGTTCTAGAATAGATAAAACTAATCTCTGGTGACAGAAATTAGGCCAGCGATTGTTGAGAAGGCCAGTGGGAGGGTGAGGTTACAGGGATTAACTTTAAGGGTCAAGAGAAAACTTTCTGGTGCAATGGAAATGTTTTACACCTTGACTAGGGTGGGAAGTACATGGGTGTGTACTTTTTTCAAAAACTATGTACATAATGTGTTCATTTTCTCATATATAAATTTTACCTAAACAGTCAATTTTTAAAATGGTATCCAATAAGATTTACATAAAGACAACAGCCTACTTTGTATTTTCAAATAAAGAAATACAAAATAGAGTGAAATAAAAACATCGAAAATCTCTGTGAATACGCATAGATGGTCTCCAAGCTAAAATGTTAAATAGGGGAAAAAAACAAGGTACAGAATAAAATTATCCTATGTGACCATTTGTGTGACAGAAACCAGTAAGCTATACATACACATAAATATATGTGAAAACACACAGATATATATATAAAATATACATAGGTATTTCTAAATATATGGAAAATACATAGGAAACCGAAAAAGTAAGTGATTGACACAAGGGAAAGGAAATAAGATGACTGGGATACAGAGGAGAGAGAATTTTACTTTTCAATATATACTCTCTTGTATCTTTTTTTGCTTCTTTGTTTTCTTTTTTTGTTTTATTGGTTGCATTGGGTCTTCAATGCTGCATGTGGGCCTTCTCTAGCGGTGAGCAGGGGCTACTCTTCGTTGCAGTGAACAGGCTTCTCATTGCGTTGGCTTCTCTTGTTGCGGAATACAAGCTCTAGGCGCGCGGGCTTCCAGTAGTTGCAGTGCATGGGCTCAGTACTTGCAGCACGCAGGCTCAGCAGTTGTGGCTCACAGGCTCTAGAGTGCAGGCTAAGTTGTTGTGGCACACGGGTTTAGTTGCTCCACGTCATGTGGGATCTTCCCCGACCAGGACTCAAACTCATGTCCCCTGCATTGGCAGGTAGATTCTTAACCACTGCACCACCAAGGAAGTCCCTCAACTTTTAAAAAGGCTTTAAATTCACCACTGAAAACCATGTGGGTGTATCTAGAGTGTAATAAAGAGAAAATGGTCCTTCATCTGAACCTTTCAGCATTACGAACTTTAAAATGTGCTTTTAAAACAGAGCTAATCTGTCAAAATGATATGCAGTTACAAATAATTTGGCTGAGACTGAGGAAAATGAAATGAGATGAATGATACACGTTCTAAAGACTTTACATTTCAAGCCAAAAGGGGCAGGTTAAAACTTGAAAGAGTTTGGTTCAAATAACATATACATTAAAGTCCACCTATAAGCTATGGGTTGAACTGAGTACCCGCCAAAAGATATATTTAAATTCTAACACCAGTGAACGCGACCTTACATGTTAATAAGGTCTTTATAGATGTAATCAAGTCAAAATGAGGGCATACTAGATTAGGGTGGAACCTAATCCAATTGTTTGTGTCCTTATATGAAGAGGTAAATTTGGACACAGACACACAGGTAAGACAACACCATATGGAGACAGAGGCAGTGATGGTGCATCTATAAGCCAAGGAATGCCACGGATTGCCAGAAACCACCAAAAACTAGGAAAGAGGCATGGAACAGACTCTTCAGAAGGAACCAACCTTGTACACACCCTGATTTCAGACTTCTAGCCTTCAGAACTGTGAGACAATAAGTTCTTGTTGTTTTAAACCACATTTGTGGCAGCCCTAGACTAATACACCATATAAATGAATCCTTCCCTCTAGGAACAAATTCTAACATATTCTGTCCACTCAAGCACACCATCCTATTAGGTGGGTATTAAAAGGATACATTTACAAATGTATCTCTAATTTATTATGTATGCCTACTTGATCTAAATTGTCACAGAACTAAAACAGGTAAGCCACTTAGCATTTAATCTTTTGGGCGGAATGTACTTTTCCCATAACTATTGATAAAATGAATGAGAATGGTCTGAATATTTGTGTCCCTCCAAAAACTCATATGTTGAAATCCTGACCCCCAAAGATGGTGGCATTAGAAGATGGGGCCTTTGGAAGGTGATTAGGACATGAGGGCAGAGCCCTCATGAATAAAACTAGTGCTCTTATAAAAGAGGCTCCGGAGAGATCCCTAGCCCTTTCTATCATACAAGGACACAGCAATAAGGTACCAGCTATGAACCATGAAGAGGGCCCTCACCTGACCGTGCTGGTGCCTTGATCTTAGAATTCCCAGCCTCCAGAACTGTGAGAAATAAATTTCTGTTGTTCATAAACTACCCAGTTTGTGATATCTGTTATAGCAGCCCAAACAGACTAAGACAGTGGAACATACTACTGACCTCGAGAACCATGAATATTTTTTCAGCTGTCTCTATCACATGGTAGAGTTGACATATATGCTGATGTCTCAGGTTCTTTAAGGCATCAATTTCTGTTTTGACCCGGGGCAAATCACTCTGTGACAAAACATTTCATTAAGTGAGCAATAAACCTATTTGGGAAGTGTTCCAAGCATCAATATCAACAACCTTAATACTAAGTAGAAAAAGCAATCAACAGCCTCAAAATAATTTGTTCAACAATACAGAAATATACAACAAAACTTATCTGTGTGTTCATTTTAAAAAGGCCTTGAGGGTTTTTCAAAAGACAAGTTCAATGTGGGGGAACAGTATAACACCCAGAAAATTAAAATAATCTCAGACTCCCTTTAGAAGGTTAGCACTCCAAACAAGGAAAATCTGAGAAACACCACTCAGTGTACATGGCTGGGCTACCACTGTGGCCTCAGCAATGTCCATTAAGAAGCACGCTGAGCTAAAAACTGGTGAATGTAGATAAGAGGTATTCACTGTCTCGGTCTTCCAACTTTTCAAGGAGCTTGAAATTTTTCAAACTGTGGAGTTGGTTGGGGAGGAGGGTAAGCCAAGGTAAAAAAGTTTTAAAGTCCATATTAAAGACAGAAATCCAGATATCCATGAAGTAAACAAGTAAAATTTTATTATAAAAAGGGACTTGATCTAATGATCCATGGTTTAAGATCCAATTACCTAGGGCCATGCAACCAGATATTAGTTCTTAATCAAGAGTCAATTGTAACTTTGACTATTCTGATATGATAATCTGTTTTTTCTTCTTTTTGGGGGGATGTGGGAGTCTGATGACTAAAACACTGAAAGTAATCAAAATATTTTTGAAGTCCTAGGAAGTAACTAAAATAAGCATAATAATAAAAAATATAAAAACAAGTCTAGAAATAATGAATTAATGAATTAACATCATCATATTGATGCTTTAGAGTAAGTTTTGAGTACTGACTGGTAATACATTTTGTAAAAACAGTTTACATTTTGTCTGCTATTTAAGTGTTTGCTGTGTCCAAGTCAATAAGTCATATTAAAGTTATAACTGAAGTTTAAGTTGCTTAAGGGAATTAAATTAATCAGTTTTGTAACCAATGTTTAAATGCTCAAGAAAAATGTTTTTTAATACCTTTTTATTAGTTTAATAAATATAGTATTTAGCACTGAAAACAAAAATACTGAAGGATAGCCTGTCAGTTGATAGGTTATTAAAAATAATTTCTGATATAGATCATTGTGTGATTTTGGCATATATTTCAGAAGGAGTTCAAAGAAGTGAGTGACATTACTATAACAAAACATATTCTCTTTGACTTATTTATGTATGTTAATCAGCACTTATATCCTTAAAAATAAAGTAACAATTGATATTAAAGTCTGTCTTGTCCTAACAAGAGAGACCCCAAAAAAGTCCAATGTATTTAATATAAAAATGCATTTTCAGTAAACTGTTCTTTGTTTGCTAATTATCAACAAATAAAATGTTTGTGCTTTTTTTACTCAGTTTTATGCTAATAATAATTATAATGCTAACTCAGTTGCAAAGAATAAAAAACTTTTTTTTACCACTCAGAGATTTTTGGTCAGAGGAAAAAAAAAGATTTTTTTTTAATTTTTAAAATTTATCTCCGAAAACAGAAACAGTCACAGATACATTCTAAGAGACTAGCGAATTCTCAGCAGAAAGAGACCAGAACAAAGCATAGAAATCAAACCACACAAGGGATGGTAGAAAGAATTAGGAAAAAAAAAGACCACTCAGGATGACTTCAAACACTGCTAAGGGTATATAATACCCAAAAGACCACCAAAAGAGACAGATCTTCCCTTAATAGAAAAAACAGAAAACTTTATGTATATTATAGCCAAGATCACAAATTAAATGGGCTGCTTTAGAAGGTAATGAGCAACTCAATCCTGGAAGCATTCATGTAGAGGAAAAGCAGGCTGATTAGGGAAAGGATTTCATAAGTTCTAATAAAAGTTAGAATACATTTGAATAAAATTATTCTTTGAATAAAATTCTGGGACATATATACTATAAAATAGATCAACAGTCAGTAAGAGTATCATGAGAAAATAAAGGAGATACCAATACCCAGAAACACCTATAAGACTATAAAACAACTGCAGAAAAATGAACCCTACAGACTTTAAATATGTGCCATTGCCCTGCATTAAAATTAAGAACAAAGTAACCCCTTCCCCGGATTACTTTTTAAAACCATAGATTTATACATAACTGGCTATGGAAATGTTATTCTAATAAAAGAGCAGTAACTAGAACATTAGAGCAAATTCTGGTTTTAATTCACAGAACTGATCTATAAATATTTTTAAAATAATGTTAAACTTACCCCTAGTGCATTTTTATCCATGATTTTTATAGCTACCATTTCTCCAGTGAGGATATGGCAGGCAAGTTTGACCTTTGCAAAGCCACCTAAGTATGGGAAAATGTATTATGAACAGATAAGCAAACGAACTTAAATATCATCATCAGAGCAAACTGAAAACTCAGGCACAAATACCATTCCATATACTTTTATAAGGCTCTATGGATCTATATTTTCCCGAAGTTTATGGCCCTTTCTTCTTGTTGCCTCCAAAGTGTTAGCCATAATCCTAACCTCTCCTTATTCAATAACTAACTAAAGACTCTTTTTTTGCCATGACTGGATATCTTTAATTTTGCAATGAATAAGCAGGAAAACAAATCATTCTTTAGAAGTTTGTTTTATGATTAACATTGCAATTAAACTTGCTTTATAATTAACATTACCAGAACACAGTATAAAGTTGCAGAGACAAAAGACAATATGAAACTTTCATTCAGGTTTTAAAACTGTAAAAATAAGCAATTATGTTTCAAAACTGGCTCAAAAGCTGGACAAATGTCTACATTTAGGTATCTAAAAGAAATTGTGCACTTGGTACTTCTAAAAAGAAGCTCCTGGTAGTCCCTGCCACGGTCTTCGCCATCTCAGTAAATGGCAACTCCATCTTCCCAGGTGCTCAGGCCAAAACTCCGGAGCCATCTTTAGCCCTTCCCTTTTGTCTCCCACCCCATATCCAACCACCAACAAATCACATTAGCTCTGTCTTCAAAAATACATTAACGTTTACCTTGGGGGAAAAGAGGCAGGCACTGACTGGAAATGTTCTATGTTCTGATCTGAGTGGGGAACATATGGGTATATGTGTACCAAAAACTCCATCGAAATTAGTACACTTTATTTTGTGTTATGCCTCAATAAATTATATTTATATGTACAAACGCATGTATACATCTGTATACAGAATCCCACACCTTTCTATACACAGAATCCCACTACCTTCAATTCTATCACCATCCAAGTCACCAACATCTCCAGTATCACTCACCTAAATTACTGCAATAACCTCCTAACATCTATCTGCTTCCGCCCTTACCCTCTCCCAGCCAGGCTTTTCACAACCAAGCAGCCAGAGCGAACCTTAAAAACAAAAGGTCAGACCACTACTGGGCCCAAAACTCTCTAGTGACTTTTATTCTAAATAAAATGACCTACAAGGCCTCTCCTACAACTTTCTTCTCTCTTACTCCACTTTTTCTTACTAAAATAGGTTGAAGAATTTTAAAACTATATAAGTTAGGCTAAAAAGCTTACGGCTGCCCAAATACACTATACTCTCAAACAGATAACCTATCCTCTCCAAGAAGAAAATAATTACCTGTCCCAATAGTTTCGTATAATTCATAGTATTTGAGAAGTTCATCGTAATCTTTCATAGTCCTCCTAGAAGTTTACTCAAAATTATAAAAAGAACCTGTAAGACAAAAACAGTACATGATCAAAAAAGGAACTATTAAGAGACTATCTCCTTCACACTTGTAACTACAAATATAAATAAGTCTTGGGCATATACATGATACTGAAAAAAGTGAGTAGCCATATAAAAAAAAGAAAAAACTGGATTCCTGTCTCACACCATACATAAAAATCAATTCCAGATCAAATAAAGACTTAAATATGAAAGGTAAACCTTTAAAACTTTAATAGAATATTATCATCATTTCAGGATAGAAGAGGATCTTTTAAATAGAGACAGAAAGTGCTAACTGTAAAAAGTAATAATAGGGAATTCCTTGGTGGTCCAGTGGTTAGGACGCCACACTCATACTGCCAAGGGCCTGGGTTCAATCCCTGGTTGCGGAACTAAAATTCCACAAGTTGAGCGGCGTGGCCAAAAACAAAAAATAAATAAATAAAAGCTAGTATTATTTATATAAATAAATAAATAATAACATATTAAACAACATTGAAATTAAGAACCTCTGCATATCCAAAGACATCGTTTAAGAAAAAAACAACATAACTGTGAGAAAATATCTGCAACACATAACAATGGACTTTTATCCAGAATACATGTAATCCATCACAACGATTCAGAAAAAGACAACCCCACAGAAAAATAAGCAAATGAAATAAAAAGCCATTTCACAAAGAAACACAAATAACCAATAATAACATGAAAAAGGCTCAATTTCATTAGTCATCAGGGATATGCAAATTAACACTCCAATGATATAACTTCAAGATACATGTAATGAGATACATATTTTATTATTATGCTTCACAACTTACATGTGTTACATATACTCTTAAGTATATATCAAATAATTTACAAAAATAACACATACACACTACTATATATCAAATAATCAACAAGGACCCATTGTATAGCACAGGGAACTCTACTCAGTATTCTATAATAACCAATATGGAAAAAGAATCTGAAAAAGAATGGATACATGTATATGTATAACTGAATCACTTTGCTGTACACCTGAAACTAACACAACATTGTAAATCAACTATACTCCAATATAAAATAAAAATTAAGTTAGTAAATGAATAAATAAATAATGAAAAATTAGTTATAAAAGTCATAGGACGTCTTATTTGATTTTTGTCTTCCTGAGTTTTAAAATTAACTAGAATTACAAAAAACCAGGGGGTGAGTAGACATAAGGTCATACTCATACCAGCTTTGTCTTATTTGGGGAGGATAAGCTCTTAGTTGACTTTAACTAGAGATTAGCAGTGTATCTGGCAGAACTGCTAATGCACTCATACCACTAACTCTGAATTTTCTTGTATTCATTCATTTATCCACACAGATGTGTTTATTGAGCACCGATGATATGCCAGACCTGCACTTGGCACGAAGGCTATAACAGAGGAGAAAAGAAATGTGGTTCCTGCCCTCATAGATCTTGCATTCCAGTAGAGAAGACAAAGGGCAAATTAACAGGCAAGGAATTAAATAATTACAATTTGTAATAAATACTGTGGAAAATAAGCAACAGTGGTTAGAATGGGTCACCAAGAAGGTAACATTTAAGTCAAGATCTAACTAAAAGAATGAGAAGCAAAGAAAAGAAAATCAACACCTGCTGGTAATCAAACTGGGATACTGTCATCAACACTTGAACAATGTTTCCAATAGGACCTGAACAGGCCATGTAAACAATATTTCTATATGAAGCACTTAAAATGATAATGTTCCTTTGACAGACTGCTGCTTTCTCACCAATGACATCCTCAGGGCTACCTCATTCCTCCCACTTCCTGCTTCCTCAGATACCCAAATGCTGAAATGCTCCTGCTCTTTCATAACATCCATTCCAAAACTGGTCCTTGGGACTTCCCTGGTGGCCCAGTGGGTAAGACTCCATGCTTCCAATGCAGGGGACCCGGGTTCGATCCCTGGTTGGGGAACTAGATCCTGCATGCATGTTGCAACTAAGAGTCTGCAAGCCCCAACTAAAAAAACAAAAATCTGGTCCTTGCTCCCCCAGCACAAGCCCAAATCCTTTAAGTCCCTTTCCAGCTCACTCTTACTGAGATGCCCAAGATCCTAGGGAGTATGGTTCCTCTTGCTGCAGCAAGCTAAGTACACTTAATGTTTTTTAATCATAGATGTGTTCCTAATGGTCTGTGGTCGATAGGCCTTAACAGTAATTGTTAACCCAAAAAGAATGAGAGGAAGAGCATTCCAGAAACAGGGAATTTAGGTGCAAATATCCCAGAAGAAGAAAAGGTTGACATGTACTGAATTGAAACTGCTTTCAGAGGTACCAGCAATAGGAAATGCAGATTTGGAGCTGGGACAACTGGCAATTGGTTAGGCATATGGGAAAAAGAACATTGGATCGCTATCTCACACCGCACACGAAATCAATTACAGTAAAGACTTTAAAGTGAAAGAAAGACAATTAAGTCAGATAAGGCCTTACCCATACCAGACGTATAGCTAGGAGTGGCAAGGGGAAGAGAATGGAGATAACAATTAGAAAAGTAAGAATTAGAAGAATAGTTTCATGGAAGCCAAGAAGGAAAAAGCAAAACTAATAAAAGAAAGTTTCTAGGAAGTAGATTTCTAAATAATTTTGCAAGTGCTCCTACATAGGTTAAGTCCTAGGACCTGAGTTTAGATACTGTAAAGTGGAGTTTTCTTATAGGTAGACATGGGGTGAAAGCTCTCTGAACCTATATAAATAGTTTCTCTAAGGAGCTCTTCTTCCTAGAGGCTAGTGTGAAAGGACAGGACTTGAGATTTCAACGTTGGGAAGAGAGGCTTCCACATCCCCTAGAAAGCCAAGCAGGAATCAGAGGGGCCCAGGGAAGTAGAGGTCACTGAATCAAGAGCAAAGAATCTCCTGCAGAGTCCAGCACAGCATACCAAGGGCTCTAGAGTTCACAAAGGGCTTTGAGGCCATGACCCAGCTAGTGATAAACTCTCCCTTTGCCTGGTCTGACCCCTGTGTACAAATCTCCTTCAGTGACCTAGCAGTGTACTAGGTATGGCACCACGGGGTTCAAGATCCCAGGACCCCACCCTCTTTAACACTTAGAAAGATTAGGTAAGTATATGCATAGCCAACTGGGACTTGGGCAAAGTTCTACCTAGAAAGGCCAAAACTCATACAGCTTAAGTAATGCCTCTCAGTAGTGGAAACCTGCTGCTAGTGCTCATTTCTAGAGCCAGATGGCCTCCCTTCACCAACAGGCAGAGCTGTAGCAAGTCTGCTGAAGGTCTGGGATTGGGTAAGTGGCCAGCACCATGTTCACTACCTTCAAGTTTTCGGTCCTTCATCCTGGCTCATCCAGAGCTGAGTAGCCAGCATGTTATTAAATCTTAATAATGGTCATGACTTTGGAAGACCTAGAGTATGAGTGCAACCTCAGGACTGTGGTGAGTTTATAAAGGAAAAGACAGAGCAATAGGGAAGGTCCTTGCTATAATGGAGATGGGTAATCTTCTTAAACTGAGGTGGAGAAAAAACTGAATGAAATTATCAAAAGCCCAAGAACCACAGAGGATTTTTTTTTTAAAGAGATCCCTTTAAATATCCTTTTAAAATACCTAAAGCACTCTGATTCCATGAATCATTTTACTTGGAGATAAAAGATATGTTATTTAGCAAGTAAAAAGCCTTCAAAAATTTGGTCAGTGAAATGAACACCAGAGCAGAAGTTTTGGAAGGGAAAATATCAAAACCCAAGAAAGAAATCAGCTTTGGAGAAAAAAAAAAGGCTTTAGTAGCAATGTCAAAGCTGAAATAACAAGAAAGATAAAGATCATGGGCAAAAGACATTCTGATCTAATAAACAATATTAGTCATTTCCTTGGAAGAGGTGGCATTGGACCAACTTAATAAGCAGGTTGAACTTTTAATCTAGCTGAATCTGCATGAACAGTGTAGGCAAACAAAGAAACAAAGTCAGGTCCTGATGCTAACGGAAAGCTGGTGATATAAAAGGAAATATTTCTGCTTCCAATGGAGTGGCAAAAGTTGTTCCAGGCAAGGAGACAGCACAGAGGACATATTTATTCTCCCTGGGCACCTGAGACACAAGGTTAGAAATATCCTTAATAGCAGTACTAATTCAGAAACCTTTTAAAGGGCATTTGTCACTGAAGCAAATTGGGAATGAAGTGTAACCACACCCCAAAAAGACAGAAATCACAGGACTAAGAATTTTTAAAACAGGCAAAGACAGCAGTAAAGGTACAGAGGTCAACACAAGGCTAAGAAATCTTTGGGATTCTGATGAGGGAGAAGAGAATGAACAGGATATTGGAAATGGGGGAATGTCAGGCTATAAATCGGTTTAGAAAGTCGTCCGCTATAAAAGTAGGCTATCAGCTTCCTTAGAAAGCAAAGCCCCAACTAATGCAGTATAGGGGTATTCAGAACACAGGGGCTAAAGAGGAAACACAAAGAGACATTCCAAAGTTTAAAAACCATGAGATGGAGGGAGTTCCCTGGTGGCCTAGTGGTCAGGATTCCTGGTTTTCACTGCTGTGGCCTGGGTTCCATCTCTGGTCACTGAACTGAGGTTCTGCAAGCTGTGCAGCACAGCCAAAAAACAAAAACAAACAAACAAACAAAAACCTGAGATGGAAATGGACAAAGGGAAAAAAGTAAGCCTTAGGAAATATAAGACTCCGAACTGCCACCACTGCACATGTCTAAATTCCATACAAAGGACTGGGCTATTTCAAACTGCCATAGGCAGAAAGAGAAAGTAATTGGTATGATGTTGGAATTCATTTTCCCAGATAGGGATACAAGAGTGTCATAATCAAGTTCTTGACAGATTTTTCCCAAATGAGTTTTGAATTTCCAGGTTATGGCCTCCAGTCAACTAGCAGAGATCAACTTGCACCAGTGTAAGACTGAATCACACACCTCCTTTTACTTCCTTCCATTTTCTTATCTACCCGCTTCCCTCAAATCACACCACGTCTTTAGGTGAGTAATACCAAAGTGGGCCTAAATTATATCTATTGAACCCAGGGAATATCACTTTTGCTACTGTATAAGAAAACTGGTATTTACATTGCAAACTGCTACAATGATAGCAGATTTTACTTGGCTTTTAAATTTTGTGGCAGTGAAGCTGGTTCTGAAGTGCTCTCCCTGTTTATCCTCTGGAGTTTGGAAATACAGAACGCAGGAAAGACTTGTGACTGGAGTAACCCACCTGTTGCTAAAGGAGGTATATAATCAGTTAATGTGGAAGGCAGCCTCCCAACTGTGGATAATGAAGAAGGAAACTAGACCCCAGACACCTGAATGTCCTTCTGAATGTGGCTAAGTAGAAGAACTGGAGATATATACAATTGGGGTCTTGAACTTTTCTGAGGAAAGAAGGAATTGCCTAGATAGCGGGAGAAAGTTTATCAGTAAATTTTATAGGATAGCAACAAATTGGGGGCATTTTCTTACCAACATAGTCTTATCTGTGTTATGCTATTACCTGCTGTGTAATACATTAACACCTAGTGAGCTTGGTATGACACTGATGCTGAGGATACTTCAAACGAAAAGTAGAATGGCACATAATGTGGCCTTGTAATACATTTAATTAACATCCCTGCTCGTTTGCAGAGGCTTCTGGGAGCACCAACAAAGAGGCATTCACTCCTGAAGGTAGTAAGGGACTGATCTGGCCATCTGGTTGGCCCATAGTAGACACACTGAAAGGATAGATCCACTGGTGAGACAAGCCCATGAAGGTACAGTAAGAGTGTTTCTGATTTATCCCACACAACACAGAGACAGAAACCAAAATATGAACAAGAAAGTTAGGAACACTGGTCTCTAAGCAAAACTCCAGGCACCTCTGATCCTCCACTACCTTCCCCCTTTCCACTACCAAAGAGAAATACCAACTGTGAAGCTCAAGAACAATTACTCATGCTAGGAGCTAGAGGCCTGATCACTCTCCTGGGACGCCCTCCTTTGGAAGTCTCCCTTTTCCCCACTGGTCTCTCGGTGGGAGTCATCTTTTACTGCTACAGCATCCGGTGCACATTTCCCTTTTAGTGTAAGCCTCTTAAGCCACTCCTTTGGGAAGGTGAAGGAAGAGGAAGGATTTGGTCTCTGAAAAGGGGGTGATAAGACATAACACATTTCCTTTTTTACTGAACTGCCCAGTAAATTGAGTTGAACAAACAGAAATAACTCGAAACCCTTCTTTGCACTTCTTTGCCGGAGACCTTCAGGGTCATGGAAACGTGGAATGGGAATGCACATCTATCACAGCCTCCTAGGTGGCAAGCGCTTCCCCTGCACACCTCATCGCTAACCCGGAGGCGGATACGATCACTATCCCCACTTACAGAGGAGAAAACCAGGGGTCGGAGAGGCTAACTCATCCAGGGAACCGGGCTTGTAAGGCGGGGCTCCGGTGAAGTTCCCCAACCTCCTGCGAGCCAGGAGCAACCTGGGCTCGAGCCGCCTTCCCCCGCGCCGCGCACGGCCGGGACCCCGGCCCTCCCCCACGCGGGACACACTGACCTGAGGGCGGAGGGCCGGGAGGGACTGAGCCAGGCAGAAAGACAGACGCGCCGGCCTGCCGTCCCGAGGGAAGCTGCAAGTACAGGGAGTTCCGAGGAACCTTTTGCGTGGCCAGGTTCTGGCCGCTTCCGCCCGCCAAGGGAATCAAACCTCGCGCGCCGGAAGGGGCGGGGGCGGGGGCGGGGCGCAGCGCGGGCGGGGCGGTCCCAGCGAGGCGGGGGCGAGGCTGCCCTAGGACCCCGAGCGGGGAGGGCTGGCCCGGGACTGCGATGGCCAAGAGGCCTCTGGGGCTTGATGAGGGGTGACTTGAGGCCTTGGTATGTGACCTGGACTGCGCCTCCCCGGAGGGCACGGAAAGATTTTCCTGGTGGTGTGGACCTACAAAGTTTTCACATAATTGAACTTTTAAGTTTTCTTTCCTAAAATTCATCTGCAGATCAGTCGCTAGTACGGTTCTCATTTTCTTCCTCACCTTGCCCAGTGACCCTTCTGCTACCCAACAAAAGACAAGTATACCTCTCCCCTCTAAAAATCTTACTAAAATATGTTGCCACGAGGAATAAAACCCCTAGGGGCCAAACTGTCCATTAGATAACTCAAGGTACCAGAAACACCAACCTAGCATCACAGTATAAGTGCTTCTAATACGTCTTACTGTTTGGTTATTATTTATGTGACTTTCATTGGCTGCATGAATTACAGTTGTAATGATAACTCAATCCTGAAGGAAAAAAATTATAGCAAGAGGAAAGGAAAAATAACTATAAATTTATATATGTGTTTTTTAAATAGACTTTTTTTAAGAACGGTTTAGATTCGCAGCAAATTTGAGGGGTACAGAGATTCCTCCTAAACTCTCTGCCCCCACCACATGCATAGCCTCCCCCATTATCAATATCCCCCGACCAGAGTGGTGCATCTGTTACAACTGATGAACCTAAATTTTCTCCCAAAGACCACGATTTACATGAGGGTTCCTTCTTGGTGTTATATATTTTATGGGTTTACACAAATGTATAATGACATGTCTCCACCATTATAGTATCATTCAGAGTAGTTTCACTGCCCTAAATTTTTCTGCTCTGCCTACCTATGAAGTAGAATTGTTATATGTGTTTTCACTGCAATGAAGTATGCTATCACACTGGATAAAAGATTTTCAAGCAAAAAAAAAAAAAAAGAATACACTAAGATAACATTCCGAAATATGAATTAGGAGAAAAAAGATGGAAAACAAGCAAGTTAAAAAAGAAATTGTGTGTTTTGTTTGTGTATTTTTTCATTGCGTAATAGTGTGTATCAAATCATTCCGGTACTTCCAATCCATTGGATATCTTTAAAGGAGTTACAGCTTTACTTTCAGAGGTTTACAATAACCAGTTGTTTTAAAAACTATTTACAATTAATCAAAAAATTAAAACCTTTGTTGAATATTCAGAATTGTGACGAGAGGGTGCATGGTGGGAAGCCATTTGGTGTTTATGGCCTGGCCTCCAGCATTATGAGAATACAGCTGAAACAGAAAAGGCTGGGTTTTGAAGATGACACGGCTCTAAAAAGCCTGGAGATCGTGCGAAGGAAGCTTTGTGCAATTTTTGGCAGGAATTAGGGTTAGCGAGGCTTCAGCAGGTCACTGCTGCTAAGAGGACGCCTGCTGTCCTGGTCACCACGCCAGGAACTAGAAATAGACATCTCTATGGTCGAGTAAACATAGAGCGGTTCCTGGGGCTGCTCATGAGCAGTAGCCCTGGCATCGGAAAGATGGAGGAAGAGCAAAGAAAGATTCCTTTGGTTCCAGAAAACCTCTTGAAAAAGAGGAAGGCTTATCAGGCCCTCAAAGCCACCCAGGCAGAGCAGGTGCTTTTGCAAAAGAAGGAACAGAGGGAATGGAAAAGAGCTCAAGTTTAAGTGACTAGAATTGTTCCTACATGATTCCTGGCAGCAACTATGTGACAGGGTGCTCCTCAGACGTCTAGAAGTGAAACCTCATGGCTTGGAAGTGCCAGATAAACATTCTTTGGCCTTTGTTGTATGCATCCAAAGGATTATTGGGGTGAGTTCACTGGTGCAGAGGACCATTGCAAGTCTTCGCCTAAGATTTTCAGTGGTGTCTGTGTGAAAGTAACCCCTCAAACCATAAAAACGCTTTGTATAGTGGAACCTTAAGTGACCTGGGGATTTCCAAATCTGAAGTGTGTTCGGGAACTCATTTTGAAACGTGGACAAGCCAAGGTCAAGAATAAAATCATCCCCCTGACAGACAACACAGCGATTGAGGAGCACCAAGGGAAGTTTGGTTTTATTTGCTTTGGGAGACCTCATTCATGAAATTGCCTCCCCGAGGAAGGCAATTTTCAGGCAATCTCAGGGTTCTTGCACCCTTTCCAACTCTCAGTGGCCCATCAGGCTACCAAGAATAGAATGGGTTTCCTTAAGGAGGTGGGCTCACCTGGCTATGGAGGTGAACACATCAGTCAGCTCATCCGGCAGCTGAACTAAATCCAGAATATCTGAAAATACAGTGCATTTGGAAGCATGTGGTTTTGTTTTACGGAATTGTTACCAAGTATCTTTAAAGAAGATTATTTTCTGCTATATCTTCAGAAACTGGAGGGAAAGTGTCAGGGAAAAGATGGTGATATTCATGGCAGGCACCTTTCATTTCACCCCCATTCCAAGAAAATATTCCTGTGTGTTTTCCGTATTGGTCACCATCCACCTCTGAAACCAGCAAAAGACTCATGCCATGGAGGAGGGATGCTTTGTCACATCTTCTATCCTGGGGGTTAATGTTGTTGAATGAATACCCAAGCATGAATACAAGACAGCAATGGACCAACCTCAGGGGCATACTTGAACCTGGGGGTTCCTAGGGCCTTATTTTGGAAAGACTTTGAAATACAATTAGAAAGAAGAGCACAAGGTACTTCCCTGGTGGCACAGGGGTTAAGAATCTGCCTGCCAATGCAGGGGACATGGGTTCGAGCTCTGGTGCAGGAAGATCCCACATGCTGCAGAGCAAATAAGCCCGTGTGCCACAACTGCTGGGCCTGCATGCTGCAACTACTGAAGCCTGTGTGCCTAGAGCCCATGCTCCACAACAAGAGAGGCCACAGCAATGGGAAGCCTGCGCACTGCAACAAAGAGTAGCCCCTGCTCACCGCAACTGGAGAGAGCCCATGCACAGCAACAAACACCCAATGCAAACAAAAATAAATGAGATAAATAAATAAATTTAAAAAAAGAAGAGCACAAGAGCAATGCTCGGTCGTCTCTGCTGTGAGTCTGTGTTCTAATTTCAGTGACAGCTCTCAGACTTGGCTGGCTGTAAGTGTATTTGATGGCTTTCTTATCCTTGCCTGCAGCTGGCTTAATGCTTTTCTTTAGCTCAGGATTTTAACTTATTCTTGGATCTATGAGAAGGGAAGGACCGTTTCCCCAGGAAAACATGTGGAAACTCCAGTTCTCTCTTGGAAATTTAGAGTGTTTGTAGACCCTACTCAGAGACCCATGCATCTTAGGTGAAGAAGTCCTACACTATCAGAATTGGTCACCCAGGCTCTTATCTTCATAGTCTTTTCTGGTTCTGTGCCCGGTGGAAGACCAAAGGTTACCAAGGTAGCTTTTTCCCTTCAAGCCAAGTGTTACCTCTTAAGAACATGGTGGTAGATCATTGAGTCCCTGTGCCATCTATGACTCAGGGAAATGCCCACTGTTTAGTTCTGCTGGGCTTCAAGAGGGAATTTTCTGGTTTCCCTGATGATCAGTCCTCTTCTTAAACCCAAATCAGGATGGAGTGAACCATTTTCTTGGTTTGGCGTGGATGAAATTAGCACTCTTTGGTCTTTTAGGCCCAGGCAAGCAGCTTCATTGGACCATTTCCTTATATATTCTAGAATCCAGAAGTATTGCCCTCTGCCCTGCAGGTAATAATGCAGACCGACATTTCTGGAGGTTTTAGACCTAGAAAGGGGGCCTGGCCCTGCTTGTGTCTGTCATCCGTGTCCACCCCTAAATGAGCCTTCCCTCTGCTCCTGTCACTCACTTAGTTGCCTCTACTTGCCATCTAAGCAGTTGGTGAGGGTGTGCCAGGCATAGCTTAAGAGCTGAAAACATGCTTAACTATTGTGTCCCGTGGTCCTTTAAGATCAGCTCTGCTGCAGTTTTGGTTCATGGGACACTCAGACATGTTACCGAGTCCAAGCGCATACTGCTCACCTCCCAACAGGCCAATAAATGGAGAGACGAGTTGTTGGGACGAGGAATGATGACTTTATTTAGAAAGTCAGAGAACTGAGAAGATGGTGGGCTCATGTCCCCAAAGAACCATCTTGCCTGAGTTAGAATTCAGGCTTCTTTTATACTGAAAGGGGAGGGAGTAAAGTCAAACATTTCCTGGTTCCGCATCAGCCTCCGGAGGGGATGTGTTAGTCGTTCACAGGTGGGTCTGGTCAACTAAACAAAGGTATTTTAGCTTAATGCTCTTTACCTGGGAGGCAGGGTTCCCAGAGATGGGCTGTTATGTATAATTTAAGCTTATTAGGTAACATCCCTTTAGTGATTAACTTGTAACAGAATACAAAAGGTTCTTCCCTATTACAAACATAGCTGTGAGATAGAGTTGGAGGTATTAACAGTGCTTTAAAATGTGCCAGATTGTGAGGTAATTAAGTTTGTTGGCTCAAGAGTTAACCTGCCAGGATTAGATGTTACAAATGTTACTCATACTGTGAAACGTGAAATCAGATTACTTTAAAATGGTTTATGAAAGAGTCATGGGAAAAGAGCAGTTGTGAGTGTGGAAGCCCAGGGTTTATATCCCGGATTCGTCTTAAGCTTATAACATGGGAATGTTTCCACTCTTGCCTGTAAAATGGAGCTAATATAGTCAAGCCTGTCTGCCTCACATGGTTAAGAGTACTAAGGAAAATAACAGTTCTCAACTTAGAATTCTATATAAATAAAGGAGGTTATAAAAATTATCATTAAAAGTATACTGAGAAAGTTTAGATATCTACTTAAAGTTTTTCAAAATTATATTGAGTGTACATATTCAAAAGAGCTTCAGTATGACTGAATTAAGGAGAGTAATTATGCTGCAAGAGAAAACAGTCCAGTGCAAGGAGGCAGGGCTCTGAGCTGCGGGACCTGAACTGAAAGAAGTGCCTGCCCCTCTGTGAACCTATTTCCTCAAATGGACAATAAGGAGATTGAATATAATTCTGCTGCTCCCAGTTTCTTGAGTCACTAACTGGGTGGGTCAGGCCATTTGGAATGTAACGTCTTTACCAATAATAACACCATTAGCAGCAATAATAAAACCCTCTACAATTTTTTGAACGATTCATGTGCACTTAGATGCATCATCTCTATAACCGAGTGTCTGCCCCTCTCACACACAGTAATTCATGCCATTCATTCTTTTATCAGCCACCAGTGTCTACCATATGCCTCACCCTGTTCAGGGCAATGCCAGAGAAGGGAAGAAAAGAGATGTGGCTTCTGCCCAAGGAAGCTCAAAGACAGAATGACCAGATCCGCAGACAGCCAACTCTAATGAAGGACCAGACAGAAGCACTAAATACACGTGCCTTCAGCCATGCTGGCTAGAGCTGAAAATGGGAAGCAGTTATTTCTGACTAGGGGACTGAAGTATTTTAGAGCATTCCCCAGACAGGGAGAGCTCTGTGCAGAAGCACAGAGGCAAGAAAACACAGGTCTCCTGGGAGAAAGGTATGTTGGGTGGAGCACAGGAGACAAGGGGTGGCAGGAAAGGAAGAGCCAGTAATCAAGGAACCCTTTGTGAAGGGCCTTGAGTGCCAGGCTAGAGTTGGGAGGGGTGCTGACCAGGAAAGGGAGATGATCACTTGTGCATTTCAGAGAAAGCCCAAGCAGCCACTCTGCCGGCATAAGAGTATCTGAGCCTGGCAAGGCAGCACGAGAGCTGTGCTTCTCTGGTGGTGGAATGAATGCCTGAATGTCAGCACCATTTGTGGCTGAGTCATCAGTGGGGACAGGAAGCAAAGGCTTCAGTCCATTCATAGCAATGCTGTTTCTCTCCCTAGGCCAGTCAGGTTAGCACATCTCAGGCTACAGACCATGCCTTGATTCTTATATCCAATCCGAGAGAAAATGGGAAGCCACACAAAAGCAAGGTTTTGGCCATAGTCTTGCTAGAAAAGGAGATAACTCCAAAAAACCTATTTAAAATACTTCAGGAAATTGAATTTGAAAACTACTTTGGGAGTTTTTTAAATTTCCTAGTTTTGATAATTAAATTGTAGTTGAGTAAGCCGATGTCCTTGTTCACAGGAAAGCATGGGGTGGGTATGATGATGACAGTGTTGGTGATGGTAGGACAAAACGTAGAATTAGTGAATCTGGGTAAAGGATGTGTGGGAATTCCGTGTTCTGTTCTGTTCTATTCTTGCAACTTTCCAATAACTTTGAAATTATTTCAAAATTAAAAGTAACCCAAAAATGTCAGGAATGTGTTTCTTAATTCTGTTTATCCCTTAGCACCTACCACAGGATCTTAATATTACTGTAAATAACAATGATTTCTCTCTTGAGTTCCATTCTCTGCTAGGCATTACTAGGGGTTGTATACACATTATTTCTAATCCTGCAGAGTAGG
Source organism: Hippopotamus amphibius kiboko (assembly GCF_030028045.1). Classification (NCBI taxonomy): domain Eukaryota; kingdom Metazoa; phylum Chordata; class Mammalia; order Artiodactyla; family Hippopotamidae; genus Hippopotamus; species Hippopotamus amphibius. The sequence goes on from NC_080187.1 coordinate 37,299,814, forward strand.
TATTCTTATTCCCATTTTGCAAATGAGAAAACTGAAGTTCAAGAAGTTTAGGATCTGATAAGAATGAAAGCCCGGAATCCAAAGCCCAGGATTTTTCTGCTGTAATTCTCAGTTAATTTTTGCTGAATGAAATATAAGAGAAGTTTGAACAATTTAAGGTACCATACAAATATAAGAGACTTTATGAATTCCTGAGAATTATGAGGAACGTTCTGATCTAAAGAGTACCCTCATCAATAGGCAAAGGCTAAATGTTAGTAGAATACTATGCAATCAATTTTTCAAAAGAATTAGGTAAGTATACTGCCATTAGGATTGCCATATAAAATGGCAACATACTGGGGGGATATTTACACTAAAAAAATTATCCATTATTTATCCAAAATTCAAATTTAGCTGAATATCTTGTATTTTTATTTGTTATATCTGACAACCCTAAATGACATGAAATGATGTGTTTTTTAAGTGAACAAAATAAGCTACTGACAGATATAGCACAGCCCCATTTTTATTTAGAAAAATGTGTAAGTATGAGAAAATGTCTGAAAGGATATACTTTATTTTCTTTCTGTTTTTTAAAAAAATTATTTATTTATTTTTATTTATTGTCTGCACTGGGTCTTCATTGCTGCGCACAGGCTTTCTGTAATTGCAGAAAGCGGGGACTACTCTTCATTGCAGTGCTCGGGCTTCTCATTGCAATGGCTTCTCTTGTTGTGGAGCACAGGCTCTAGGCATGCGGGCTTCAGTACTTGTGATGCATGGGCTCAATAGTTGTGGCTCACGGGCTCTAGAGCGCAGGCTCAGTAGTTGTGGCACCCGGGCTTTGTTACTCCGTGGCATGTGGGATCTTCCTGGACCAGGGCTCAAATCCATGTCCCCTGCATTAACAGGTGGATTCTTAACCACTGTGCCACCAGGGAAGCCCAAGGAAGGATATACTTTATAGTGTTAACATTCTCTCTAGAAAATGGAATTAGAGTAAGGTATGTAAAGAAGATTTAATTTTTACTTTCTATAGTACTCTATTGCATGTATTTTTAATTGAAATCTTTATTGAGATAATTATAGATTCATATGCAGTACTAAGAAATAATGCAGAGAGTTCTCCTGTATGCTTTGCTCAGTTTCTCTCTAAGTTGGAAAAAATAACTCTTTTTTTCTGTACTACCACTCACAGTGAACACTTCTGACACCAGTTGGGTGTCTACAATTCAATTGAATTCTGACACTATCTACCTGTTAGCATTAGACCCCACTGGTTAAGAGCTTAGTCCCACAAGACTGTTGCCACTTCTGATGCCAGTCTGGAGTGCAGGCCTCCTGCACTTCTGACCAAGCAGCTATAAATCAGGGCTTCCCATGGCCCCCTTCTTGAGTTCAATAATCTGCTAGAGCAGCTCACAAAACTCAGAAAAAGTTTACTTACTACAGTACTGATTTATGATTCAAGAATGCAACTCAGGAACAGCCAAATGGGAGAGATGCATAGGGCAAGATGTGTGGGAAGGGGTGCAGGGCTTCCATGCCCTCTCCAGGACCGTCACCCTCCCAGCGCCTTGATGTGTTCGGCAACCTCTCTGAATGCTTCAGTTAGGGTTTTTATAGAGGCTTCACTATGTATGCATAATTAATTAAAACTTCCAACCCTTGGGACTTTCCTGGTGATCCAGTGGTTAAGACTCCACGCTCCCAATGCAGGGGGCCCGGGTTCGATCCCTGGTCAGGGAATTAGATCCCACATTCATGCCTCAACTAAAGATCCTTCACGCTGCAACTAAGACCTGGCACAGCCAAATAAATAATAAAGTAAATAAATAAACATTTTTAAAAAAATTCCAACCCTCTAGTCACATGGTTGATTTTCCAAGCAAAAACCAATCCCCACATCCTTAGGAGCTTTCCAGGATTCTCCTGCCACTAGTCATCTCATTAACATACAAAAACCGCACTTACCGCTTCAGAGATTGCAAGGGTTCTAGAGTTGTGTGGCAGGAAAGGGGGAGTGGGGAGGGCAGACAGCAAATATGTATTTCTTATTATGTCACCCCCTCCCCAGTGGTAACATTTTGCAAAACAAACTCATCCAAGTTGTTGCATGTATCAGTGGTGCATTCCTTTTTATTGCTGAGTAGCATTCCACAGTTGGATGTACCACAGTCTATTTAACCATTCACCTGTGGAAGGACATCTGGGATGATCACAGCTTGGGGCTATTACAAACAAAGCTGCTATGAACATTCGTATGCAGGTTATTGCATGCGTTTTTAAACTAATTTTTAGATCTAAAAATAATAGATTATATAAAAATGTTAAAACAATACAACAAAAAATAAATGGCAAAACAAGTAGCAAACTGGGAAAGATTTACAATGTATACATAGACAAACCAAATAAACTGGTAGCTGAGATTGCCTCTGGGGAGAGGAACTGGTTGGCTAGAGGAAAGGGAAGCAAAGAAGACTCCTCACCACTTTGGCTTAGTACTTTTTGAATTTTATACCAGGCTTGTCTATTAACCTTTCAAAACTGAATTTTTTAAACAATTAAAAAAAATCTTTTTGCAACAGATATGATTACTTACAATTAAAAAAAAATTTTTTTTAATGAATAATCTTCTGGATGAAAGAAACAAACAAAAAACCTGTATGTGGTCAGTGGTTTCAGAGCTAGATAATCCTCTCCAGATGGCCTGCCCTCCCAGAACCTGGGAACCTGGGCAGGACGTGTTGTTATGATTGGAATTAATGGAATTTATGAAAATCACGAAAATTTGGAAATCTTGCCCACCCAAGGAGCAAGATTGTGTGTTGCCAATGAAATAAAGATGTTTCCCTCAAATCTTTACCAGGAGAACAGAAACCAGCCAAGTAAAAGGGTCACAATTATCAGAGAAACACTAATCCAGGAAACTACATTGTCAGTGACAAAAGTGGGGAAGGAGAAACAAAAGCAAAAATAAATAAATGAAACCTAATTAAACTTTGCATAGCAAAAGAAATCATCAACAAAACAAAAAGACAACCTATTGAATGGGAGAAAATATTTGTAAATGATATGACAAATAAGGGTTAAGATCCAAAATATATAAACAGCTCATACAACTCACTGTCAGAAAAAGCAAGTGTTAAAAAATGAGCAGAAAACCTGAGTAGACGTTTTTCCAAAGAAGACATACAGATGGTCAATAGGCACATGCAAAGATGCTCAACATCGCTAATCATCAGAGAAATGCAAATCAAAACCACAGTGAGATATCACCTCACACCTGTCAGAATGGCTATCATCAAAAAGACCACAAATAAATATTGGTGAAGATGTAGAGAAAAGGAAACTTTTGTACACTGTTGGTGGGAATGTAAATTGGTGCAGCCATTGTGGAAAACAGTATGGAGGTTCCTCAAAAAACTAAAAGTAGAACTGCCATATGATCCAGCATTTCCACTCCTGGGTACATATCCAAAGAAAATGAAAACATTAATTTGAAAAGATACACGCATCCCAATGTTCATAGTAGCATTATTTACAATAGCTGATACGTGGAAGCAACCTAAGTGTCCATCAACAGATGAATGCATAAAGATGTGATATATGTATACAATGGGATATTACTCAGCCATAAAAAAAAAGACTGAAATTTTAGCATTTACAACAACATAGATGGACCTGGAAGGCATTATGCTTAGTGAAGTAAGTCAGACAGAGAAAGACAAATACTGTATGATACCACTTGTATGTGGAATCTAAAAAATAAAACCAGTGACTATAACAAAAAAGAAACAGACTCACCGATATAAAAAGCAAACTAGTGGTGGTGTGGGGAGAGGGAAAAGGGGGAGGGGCAAGTAGGGGATTAAGAGGTACAAACTACTATGTACAAATCAAGCTCACAGGGATATATTGTATAGCAACAGGGAATAGAGTTAATATTTTATAATAACTTCAAATGGAGTTTGGTCTATAAAAATTTTGAATCACTATGTTGTACACCTGAAACTATAGAATATTGTAAATAACGACACCTCAATTTTTTTTAAATGGGGAAGAAAAGGGCCCTGAGTGGAGCACTGAGGAAAGAAGGCCAACTTTTAAGACATAAATACTGTGTATCCATTCCCTATGGGTGGAGGCCTTGTCACCAGAGGAGAGACCGGGCAGGGCAGCAGGGAGACTTCTGAGCCCTTTCAGAGCCAGAGGGGATTATCCCACAGCAGCATCCCAGCACCTTGCCTCTCTCGAAGCCTGCACTCTCTGAGCGGTCTTCTGGGAGCTGAGAGTGGCCAGTCCCCACATGCCTGTTGTCCTCCTGTGAAGGAATCCACGAGCTCTGGCTTTCTCTAGCAGTCTTCTGGGAGTTTGGTGGCTGCTGTGAGCACCCCAAAAGTGGGATCTTCTAAGCCTGTAGTTCTCAGGAGAATACACACCCCCCTGTGCTCATGCAGCCCTATGCACACATCTCCAGTAGTCCCCTTAGCACCGAGACACGTGGCCAGCCTGTCAAATGTTGCTCCCCCAGTGAGACTCTGTAACTCTAGAGGCCAGAGTCCCTGTCCATGTAGCTTATGCAGCCTGGTACCCAGTAGGAGCTCAATAAACTTTCTTTTTGAAATACTCTGTGTGTGTGTGTGTGTGTGTGTGTGTTGAGAGAGAGAGAGAGAACTCAGCTTAATTTTGAATTTAAATCCCCATTTTGCTAAAGGAGCAGAAACAGTGTTTTGGGGTCCACCCCTCAATTTCTCCCTCATCCCATTAAGATGATGGAGGTGGGCATCTGACCCCTGGTCATCAGCCCATGCCAATGGCTGCCGCTCCACTCTTATTCCTGACAGCCAGGACCTTCTGCCTAGAAGCTCTTTTCCCCTCTGTGCCACCTAAGAGTATGGGAATCAGGGTGCCCCCGCCTCCCAGGCTTCAGCTTTACCTCTTGGGGCTCTGTCCAGAAGACAGGGCTTGTCCCTTGGAATGCCACCAAGGTCTCCATCATCAGGACTTCCCCTTTGTCTTTTCTTTTTTCCAGCCTCAGGGAAACCTCTTCTCTGTTTGAGGGTGGGATTTGGGAAGCCCAGCTCTCTCCCACGGAGTCTTCTCTGTGGAAAGGCACACATTTTTGGACACGAAAGCAAGAGAGACTCCTTTGACTTTTCTTTCATCTTTATCACATTCTTTCCCTAGGGACATAGACAACAAAAAAGGTAGGACATTGAATGAGGGAGGGTGTGGAGGGATGAGTCGAGGGGAGAGTAGTAAACCACATGGAAAAAGGAATATTGTTAAACGTCACAAAAAATGTTATGTCATGCCGTAACATAATAACTGAATGCATAAACCATAATGGAAAAGAATATAAAATAATATACATGTGTGTATAACTGAGTCACTTTGCTGAACGGCAGAAGTTAACTCAACATTGTAAATCAACTATACTTCAATTAAAAGAATAAATTTAAAAAAACGTAATACATTTTAAATAACATGTAAAAAAATGAGCATCCACGTCTGCCAAGGAAAAAGTGCTATTGCGTTGTCTCCCAACTCTAACTCAGCTGCAACACTGTGTGTGCCTGAGAGCCACGGCCATCAGAAGAACAGGTCATCCGGAGGGTCATCTTCTACAGTCACCAGAGCCCACAGATCACCCTCCTTGGCTATTCATGCCAGCCAGGACTCCCAGAATCCCTGAAGCGGGGTTGGGGCATGGAAAGCCGAACCTGTTCATTCTGAGGAATATTTCTAGGTTCAGGTGAGGCAGCAGGTCCAAGGGCAGAAAGATCCAGGCCAGAACCTTGGAACCAGATGGGCTGCAGCTGAGGCACTTGGCACCTGTCTGCTTGGCCTCTGTTGTGCACTCAGTCCTCTGCAACAGTTATTGTGGACTCTTCCTTGCCATGAGTTGATCACAGCAGAGCTTCCTTGGCTCTGCCTCCCCACCAGCAGGGCCGACAGAAGACTCTGGGATGTGTGTAGATCTGAAGGACAAAGAGGAGGGCTGAGGCTAAGAAATGACCGTGGCCAGAGTAAGAAGGCTCACTGACAGTCTTCTGAAACCTCCAACGCCATAGTCATGATACCACCATGCCCTTGAGAAGGGCTTGCAGAGCCCTCAGAGACTCCTAGAGAGTTTATACACCGTCCACCCCCAAGTCCAGGAGGGGCCTGCACTAGGCCTGGAACCTTCAGAATCAGGGCCTGGATTCTAAAACTCTCCAGTGAGCAAGCATATATCAAGTGCTTGTTGTGTATAGAGACAGAGATGAAAGTGATACCACTCACTCATTAACCCACTTGACAAATATTTACCGAGCACCTGCAAGTCCCTGCTCTCAAAAAGCTTACCTTCTAGTGGGCGAGACAGAGAACAAATACATAAATAAGTGATTTCACTTCAGATTTTGACTCTTGCTGGCTAAGAAAACTAAGCAGGGACAGGGGATAGAAAATGACGTAGAGAGAGAGTTGCTGTTTTATTTTTATTTATTTATTTTTATTGAGGTATAGTTGATTTATAATATTAGTTTCAGGTGTTCAATGTAGTCATTTAGTATTTTTACAGATTATACTCCATTTAAACTTATTATAAGATAATGGATAAAATTCCCTGTGCTATACAACATATCCTTGTTCATCTATTTTATACATAGTAGTTTGTATCTCTTAATCCCACATCCTTATCTTGCCCCTCCCTCCTTCCCTCTCCCCACTGGTAATCACTAGTTTGTTTTCTATATCTGTGAGTCTCTTTCTGTTTTGCTATACACAGCAGCACTATTTACCATAGCCAAGGTATGGAAGCAAGCCAAGTGTCCATCAACAGACAAATGAAGAAGATGTGATTATATACACATACAATGGAATGTTAGCTGTAAAAAAGAATGAAATTCTGCCATTTGCAGCAATGTGGATGAACCTAGAGAATATTATACTCAGTGAAATGTCAGAGAAATACTATATGATATCACTTATACTGAATCTAAAAAACAAAAGAAACGAAAGTATATAGGAAAACAGAGAGCTGCTGCTTTTGACAAGACTGTCTGGAAGGACCCCTCGGAGGAGGTGATGAGAGAACAAAGGTGTGAAGGGCAAGACACAGAGAGCCATGTGAAGATGGGAAAGAACATTCCACACAGAGGGAACAGCAGAGACAGGCTCTAGGCGGGACCAGGCTTGGCATGTTCAAAGCAGGCCCGTGTGGCTGGAGCAAAGGCAGCAAGAGCAGAGAGCCTGGCAGTTGGGTGGAGAGGCCCTGCAGCCTGATGAAGTATTTCAGACTTCCTTCCAAGTGTGATGTAAAGTCACAGCTGGGGAGTGACATGGCCTGATTTACGTTCTTTAAAGACCAGAAGGCAGCTGTGCAGGCAATCAACCGGAAGGGGGAACAGTTTCAGCAGTAAGACCAGTCAAGGAAGCTCCTGCTGTCCAAGTGGATGATGGTGGCTTGAATTCGGGTGACAGTAGTGGATGGTGAAAAGTTGTTGGGACGCTGGCTATATTTTCAAGAAGAACCTTCTTGGGGAGTAAGAAGAGAGGAGTCAAGGATAACTCCAAGGGTTCTGAGCTGAGCAACTGGGTGAATTGTGATACCATCAACTGAGATGGTTATATATAGAGGTGGGAGGAGGTCTGGAATCAGGAATTCTATCTGAGGGTGGTTAATTTTGGAAGAGCAAGTAGGCAGCTAGATATGCAATTCTGGAACTCTGGAGATAGGTTGAGACTACAGACAGACTGGGGAGTCATCCATGCAGAGATGGCATTTAAGCTCCAAGGCTAGATGAGATGAGTAGGAAGAGAGTGGAGATGGAGAAGAGGTTTGTGAATTGCACACCAGGACATGCCACCACGATGTGGTCAGGAGGAGAAGGAATGGCCGAGAAGGTACAAGGAGGAGCACATAGTGACTGGGAAGCCTGGGGAGGAAGTACTTAAGGAGTGCCTCAAAAGCTGTTAGATGATTAAAAATGAGAACTGAGAATTAACCATTCGCTAGGGAAGATGGAAAAGGTGGTAACCTTTCAGAGAAGCGCTAGGGGCTTGTCTCACTGAAGTAAACTGAGGAGAAAATGAAAGGTGAGGACATGAGTGAAGAGTATGAGAGAATCCCAGCAAGAAATACACGGCCCCTCGCGTTGGGGGGTTTAAGAGCCATCTTAATGAAGATACTCTTTACTAAGGTAGATGGAGTAAGAGTACTAAAGGAGAAGTTGAGACTCCCAGGGAATAGAATAGCAGGAAGCTGAGGCCTGAGGGGTGAGAGAAGAAGATTGTGTTAACTGAAGCTGGGTGAAAAGCCACAGAAGAGGGGCCACCTGGCACAGAAGCTGTAGTTGAGGGAAGAAGCACTCGGAAACAGAGTGAGGTGGGGAAGAAGCACAAATAATAAATTGGGGTGAATTCAATTGGAAGCCAGCAAGTGAGGCAGCTTGGTGATAGAACCCACAAAAGCCAGCTTCCCAGGGCAGGGATGGGTGGAGAGTGAATGGAGGAGGGCATGGAAGAGAGCAGGAAAAAAATCAGCAGTGCTGTAGGCTGGGAGGGAGAGGACAGCAAGTACAGGTGATTCCAGTATAAACCAAAAGGGAAGGGAGCAAGGCACAGAAATGGCAGAGAGAACAGGTGTAGATGTCAAATTCCAGCCTCACCACTGTTTTCCCATGGACACAGTACTTAACATTCTTGGGGCTTCTGAGAATTAAATGAGATCACGGATATAAGCTTCTTGGCCTCAATAAATTGTAGCTATTATTACATGCTATAGGTGTGCTATAAAGATACGGCATCAGTTTATATTAAAAGTAGCTTTGAATTATCATGTTTAAAAAGCATGGTGATTTAATGTAGGTTCAACGAGAAAGACATGTCCCACCTTCTGGGATCTCTGCCTAAAAGTATTTCCCGTCCTACTGCTTGAATCTGTGGCTTTGCGTGCTGTTACCACCTGGTGGCAGCATGCCCCAATCATGGGTTTCATTGTTTGGAGAGCCAACTCCTTTTAAAAGGTTACGGACAGAAAGACAACCAGACATTATAGATCTCCTGATGAAGTGTGTAGCACCACCTTTGAAGTAGCCTTGTCAAAAAAGCGGACCTGAGTCCAATTCAGGCTATGGATCCAACCACCTTTCCTGCAGAAAATACAGGAAAAAAAGAGCCATGTTAAGGAACCTCATGAGGATGCAAAGCAGCAAAACTAGAGTATGGAAATCTTTACGGGACAAACATCTTAGTTTCTTTAAAAAAAAAAAAAGAAGAAGGAGAAGGAAAAGACAAGGCTGGAAGAGGACTCTTCAGATTAAAAAAGACTGAAGAGACAAATTAACATATCACAATAAAAAAAGCATTCAGGGAAATATGAATGCTGACTGGATTTTGGACGATATTAAGAAATCACTGTGGGACTTCCCTGGTGGCACAGTGGTTAAGAATCCACCTGCCAATGCAGGGGACACAGGTTCGAGCCCTGGTCCAAGAAGATCCCACATGCGGCGGAGCAACTAAGCCAGTGTTCCACAACTACTGAATCCTGTGCACCTAGAGCCCATGCTCCACAGCAAGAGAAGCCACTGCAATGAGAAGCCCGCGCACTGCAATGAAGAGTATCCCCCGCTTGACGCAACTAGAGAAAGCCTGCACACAGCAACAAAGACCCAATGCAGCCAATAAATAAATAAGTAAAATTATTAAAATAAAAAAAAAAAGGAAAGAAATCACTGTTAAATTTGGGTGGTGTTGGTCTGGTGGTTAAATTTTTTCAAAGGAAGTACTTTAATATCTCTCTTTTTTTAAAGATACATATTGAAATATAGGTGTCATGATAGGATGTCTGATATTTACTTCAAAATAATCTGCAGAGGGCAAGGGAAGAGGAGATGGATGAGGAGGTGAAAACAAAATCGGCCATGAGTTAATTATTGTTGAAGTTAAATAATGGTACTTGGAGGTTCATTATATCCTTGTGTTATGGACTGTATATGTCTCCCCAACATTCTTATGCTGAAGCCCTAGCCCCCAGTGTAGTGGTATTAGGAAGTATTAGGAGATCATGAGGCTGGAGCCACCATGATGGGATTAGTGCTCTTAGACACCAGACCTCCCTCTGTTGAGGGTATAAAAAGAAGTCAGGGACTTCCTAGGTGACGCAGTGGTTAAGAATCCACCTGCCAATGCAGGGGACACAGGTTTGAGCCCTAGTCTGAGAAGATCCCACATGCTGCAGAGCAACTAAGCCCGTGCGCCACAACTATTGATCCCGTGTGCCGTAACTACTGAAGCCCATGCACCTAGAGCTCATGCTCTGCAATAAGAGAAGCCACCGCAATGAGGAGCCCTTGCACCGCAACAAAGAGTAGCCCCCACTCTCCACAACTAGAGAAAGCCCATGTGCAGCAACAGACCCAAAGCAGCTAATAAATAAATAAAATAATTTTTTTTAAAAATTAAAAATAAATAAATTAACTTTTTAAAAAATGAAGGCAGCTATCTGCAAAACAAGAAAAGGGCCTTTACCAGAACTTGACCATGCTAACACCCTGATCTCAGACTTACTAGCCTCCAAAACTATGAGAACTAAATGTCTGTTGTTTAAGCCACTCAGTCTGTGGCAGCACAAATATATGGTAGTTGTGGTCAGCAACATACATGTCAATCACAGGGAAACTTTTCAGAAATGCAGAGTCTCAGGCCCCACCCCAGACCTATGAGTCAGAATTGTAGTTTAACAAGCTCCCCAAGTAAGTCATAGGAACACTTAATGCTTAAGAAGCATCAAATTACATTATTCTTTCTATTTTTGTGTATGTTTGAGATTTCCACAGTAAAAATATAAAACCTAAAAATTACAAAAAGAAAATTTCTAATGTATAGTAAATATTACATCAAAGATGTTCATTAAATATTGGTTGCGGTGAGCCAGATGCTGCCCAGATAGCAAATATTTCTAATTTTCTTATCAAAAATAAACATATCATAATTTCAGTGTGTTATGATTAAAAATACAGCACATATCAATGTTTTTAATCTTGCAAAAGGCTTCTAAAGTAACCTTTTGTTACAGATTTCAGGGATGAGTAGAATAAAATTTAGAGAGACCAAGTGACTCATTCAAGATCTCACAGGTTTTAAGTAGAAAAACCAGGACTTCTAACTCCAAAACCCATTCTCTTTTTACACTACACCATAATTCTAGAAATTGAAATATGTGTCCCAGGCTTTTATAATTTGCTTTTATATAATTTGGCTTGGGTTTTAGTCTCTTGTATGTCTATTTTTACAGTTTCTTCTTATAACATGGCTTGTTGGGCTACAGTTATTTTTACTTCCCCCTTTGCTCTCTACTGACATTCTTCTGGGAATATAACGCAGCTCTGGCTTTTAAATCTTACTTTGTTCAAGAGAAAATTATCTCAATCCTTGAATTTATCTCATTCATGGGATCTTGAAACTTTAGGATTAAAATGACTGAGTTATGAAAATGGCACCAGTGTTTCATGAATTTGTATGTTGAAATCACTTGGGGAACTTTAAAACTTCCCAATGGCTAGGGTCTCTGAGGGAGGGACACAGGCATAAGTTCCCCAGGCAATCCCAGTGGGCAGTCTGGTTTGAGAACCAGTGATCCAGCTATTCTCGTTGGAAGCAGTGCTACCTAGGGAACATTTTGGAAATTTATGGGGGCATTTTGATTGTCAATATATTAAAAAGGGCTAAAATTTAAAATAGTAAGTATAAACAAATGGGACCTAATAAAACTTAAAAGCTTTTGCACAGAGAAAGAAACCATAAACAAAACAGGAAGACAACACTTAGAATGGGAGAAAATATTTGCCAATGAAGCAACTTACAAAGGATTAATCTCCAAAATATACAAGCCACTCATGCAGCTCAATATCAAAAAATCAAACAACCCAATCCAAAAATGGGTGGAAGACCTAAATAGACATTTCTCCAAAGACATGCAGATGGCAACATGCAAAGATGATCAACATCACTAATCGTTAGAGAAATGCAAGTCAAAGCCACAATGAAGTATCACCTCACACCGGTCAGGACTGCCATCATCAAAAAATCTAGAAACAATAAATGCTGGAGAGGGTGCAGAGGAAAGGGAACCCTCCTGCACTGTTGGTGGGAATGTAAATTGATACAGCCACTATGGAAACCAGTATGGAGGTTCCTTAAAAAACTAAAACTAGAACTATCATTTGACCCAGCAATCCCACAACTGGGCACATACCCAGAGAAAACTATAATCCAAAAAGATACACATACCATGATGTTCATTGCAGCACTATTTACAATAGCCAGGACATGGAAGCAACCTAAATGCCCATCAACAGATGAACGGATAAAGAAGATGTGGCATATATATACAATGGAATATTACTCAGCCATAAAAAGGGATGAAACTGAGTTATTTGTAGTGAGGTGGATGGACCTAGAGACTGTCACACAGAGTGAAATAAGCCAGAGAGAGAGAAACAAATACCGTATGCTAACTCATATATATGGAATCTAAAAAAATGGTACTGATGAACCCAGTGGCAGGGCAAGAATAAAGATGCAGGTGTAGAGAACAGACTTCAGGACACAGGTAGGGGGAGAGGGGGAACAAAGGGGAAGCTGGGACGAAGTGAGAGAGTAGCATTGACATATATACACTAACAAATGTAAAATAGCTAGCTAGTGGGAAGCTGCTGCATAACACAAGGAGATCAACTGGATGATGGGTGATGACTTAGAGGGGTGGGATAGGGAGGGAAGGAGTCATGGAAGGGAGGGGGTATGGGGATATATGTATAAATACAGCTGATTCACTTTGTTGTACAGCAGAAACTGGCACAACAGTGTAATGCAATTATACCCCAATAAAGAGCTTAAAAATAAATAAATAAAAATAAAATAAAATAGTAAGTGATGGTGAGGACGCAGAGAAACTGGATCACTCATATATTGCTGGTAAGAATGTAAAATGGTGCAGCTGCTCTGGAAAATGTTTGGGCAATTCCTTTTAAACCCAAAAATGGACATAACGTATGATCCAGCAATTTCACTGTTAGGCATTTATCTCAGAGAAATGATAATTTATTTTCACACAGAAGCGTGTCCATGAGTGTTCATAGCAGCTTTATTCACAATAGCCCTAAATTGGAAACTGCCCAAATGTCTTTCAATAGATGAATGGTTAAATAAACTGTGGTACATCCATACCATGTGGGATGGCTAATTTCATGTGTCAACTTGACGAGCCACAGGGTGCCCAGATTAAATGTTATTTCTGGGTGTGTCTGGATGAGATTAGCATTTGAATTGGTGGACTCAAAGCAGGTTACACCCACCCCCATTTGGGTGGGCATCATCCAATCCAGTGAGAGCCTAAATAGAACAAAGGCAGAGGGAGAACAAATCTAGGCCTTTTTTCCTGCCTCACTGACTGCTGGGACATCTCATCTCATCTTCTACCCCTGGACTAGGATTTGCACCAACAGCTCACCTCCTTCTCAGGCTTTGGGGTTCTGACTGAATTACACCACTGGCTTTCCTGAGTCTCCAGCTTGCAGATGGCAGATTATGAGCCTTCTCGGCCACCGTAATTGCATGAGCCAATTCCTCATAATAAATCTCTCTCTATATATATACATACACATACACACACACACACACACACACACACACAGAGCGCAAGAGAGAGGGAGTGAGAGTGTGTGTGTGTTGGGCTAACTGGAGATGTGTGCCTGGCTGGATTTCAGGATTGACATGAACTAGTAACTGCTGTGTGCTGGACTCTGGCTCTGTGAAAGACAGTGTCTAACGTGGTTCTCTTATTCCTGCCTCACCACTGTATGTTGCACATCTCACAGCTAGACTCGATTTAGAGAATAAGATCCTAGACTTCAAACCAAGGCCTTAGTAGAATGAGATTTGGGAAGAGAGTGTGAGTCTATTTTACATGTGGGAGAGATGTAAATTGTTGTGGCCAGATGAGTGACTTTGGTAGATTGTCTCCAAACATGGCTTTCGTTCATTCCTTCCCTCCCTGTACACACATGCCATTCCTCTATCAAGAGGTAAAGTCTCCTTCCCCACCCCTTGAATCTGGGCTTGCCTTGAGACTTGCTTTGGCCAAAAGAATATGGCAGAAGTGTCACTGGGCCTACCCTTTAATGGAACAGGTTTGATGCCCTCTTACAAGCCAGCCACTGTGTAAGAATGAGATTCACCTGAGAACACCATCCTATGAGGAAACCTAAGGTAGCCACCTGGAGAAAAAAGACTGTGTGGAGGAGCACCGGGGCTCCTGCAGCTGCCCAGCTGCCAGCTGAATGCACCTGAGTGACCCAGCCATGGCCATGTGGAACAGAAGCACCACCCAGCCAAGTCTGGACTTGATTCCCAGCCCATAGAATCATGAGAATAATATTTTTTTTTACTTTTTTATTTAATAAACTGGAAGCCTTACAATTGGAAACAGAGGGGGTTTTTCTTCCCTCCCCTGGAGGCAGGTCTACACTCACACTCACACCCTCACACACTCACACTCACACTCACTCACCCACAGTGGTTGGCCAGAACCCAGGAATAGGAGGCGGAGACCTATTCACCTGCCACATCGAAGTGGCCTTGTGCAGGTCCCTGCAGTATCTTCCACTCACATCACCTCGCCCAGTCCTTGATAATATTCAGAGCATGTCCTCATCTTCATGGACCTGCACTGTGAAATGGGCAGGGATTAATGTGTCCATTTTACAGATAGATAAACTGAGGCTCTGAGAAACGACTGCTCAAAGTGGCTGAGGACAGAGTGGGGAGTCTAAAGAAAACAAGATAGGAATGGGGAAGATTTAAAAGTGTAAAAGTGTGAAGAGGAGCAGGAAAGTGTCATTGCTAACCCTCTGGTGGACCATGATCTCAGACACACCTCAGAATAATACATTATTGTTTTAACCACTGAGTTTGGGGTGTTGGTTAGGCAGCAAGAAATAACTATTCTCAATGGCTCAAGGCATCCCCCTCTGGAAAGCAAATACTATTATCTTTAATAAAAAAGTATGGGTACTTTTTACAGGACAAATTTTCATATATATATATATACACATATATATATATATATAATTTCAACATATTTGCATTGCCCCCCAAACTCTGGCAAATAGACTGCAAAACAAGGAAGGACTGGATAAAATTTGCAGCAATACAGCTTAAATAGTCAAGCCATTTCCAATTTTCATGATGTACATGCAAACTATGATTGAGTGGACCATGGGCCTCAGCAGGCTTCCTGGTCAAGATTGGACTCTGTATCGACAGATTCATTCCAGCTTGGGAAACTGGGTACACAAATGGAATTCTTGAGAACGACCTGCCAAAGCGATTTGCTCAGCCTTATGAAATTCTTTTGGCCACTCCCATGGCTGTAATTTGTACCAGACCACCCATGTGGATACACACATCTCATTGCAAGCCTGCCTGGAGACTGGAGACAAGCCACAGCCACATCAAAAGTACTAAAAGCTAAGAAGCCACAGCCACATCAAAAAGCACTAAAAACAAAGTACTCCTGAGTCCTCTCTAAATCACAGGTACCATTTAGGACTACGATAGCCAGAAAGCGAACTCCTAAGTTTTCACTGCTCTGTAGTGGCTTTCTCCTGGAAAGAGAAGTGACATCCATAACTCAGTAAGAGACACCCACCGTGAACTATTCTTGGAGAGCTGTGTGGATATGCAGGATAAATAAGCCTAGCTGTGTGAACTGGGAAACCTCAGAGCGAATCCTGCCTACGTGATTCCTTGCAGTCTTTACCTCACTCGTGATGGTGGTTTGCTGCTGCCTATGTGGAGGATCTTCCTTCCCCTCACTCACCTGCCCCATCATACAGTGATGATGCACAGCAGTTATCCCTAGAAAGGCATGCCCACTCCCCAGCGAATGCATCGGTGTGTATTTGTGGATTAGTCTATCCCGAGAGGGAGGAAATGATGAGGGAAGCAGCCCGCCCTAGTGAAGCGCTGGAAAATCCCATGCAGGCAAAACTCAGCTATCAAAACTCTCTCTAATGTTTTGGGACTTCCCTGGTGGTCCAGTGGGTAAGGCGCCACACTCCCAATGCTGGGGCCCCAGGTCTGATCCCTGGTGGGGGAACTAGGTCCCAAATGCCACAACTAGGAGCCCTCACACTGCAGTGAAGATACCGCTTGCGTGCTGCAACTAAGACCTGGCTCAGTCTAAATAAATAAATAAATATTTTAAAAAATACATATCTCTAATGTTTTGCTCACCTGCACAAATAGTGTATTGCTTTTATAAGAATTCTAAATATTTTGTTGGACAAATAACTGTGACTTCTTTCAAATAAACATTATTGCTTCTCTTTCAAAAAGCCTTATTTAAGAAAAATATATATTTATTTAGTTGCACCAAGTCTTAGCTGCAGCAGGCAGGCTCCTTAGTTGTGGCTTGCAAGCTCCTTAGTTACAGCTTGCCAGCTCCTTAGTTGCAGCTCACTGGGTCCTTAGTTGTGGCATGTGAACTCTTAGTTGTGGCATACATGTGGGATCTAATTCCCTGACCTGGGATCAAACCCAGGCCCCCTGCTTTGGGAGTACGGAGTCTCAACCACTGTGCCTCCAGGTAAGTCCCAAAAAGCCTTTTTAAAAAACAAAATAAGACTTTTTTATATTGCAAATTTTGAACTATATGCAAGAATGGACAGAATAGTATAATCAACACATGTCAACAAGCTACAACATTCATCAACTCATGGTCAGTCTAGTTTCATCTATACCCCTGCCTACTACCCTCCTGCCCAGATATTATATCGTTTCATATAAATATTTTAGATGTCTCTAAAAATGAGAATTATTTTTAAATCATAATCACAATATGATTCTTGCATGTAAAAAAAGTTAATAAAACTTTCTTAATATAATCAAATATCCAGAGTGCACTTTTCCTCAGTTGTCACATATTTTTTCCAGTTTGTTCAAATCAGGATTCAAAGTATAAAGATCTATACTTTGTAATGGGTGGCAATGTTTCTAAGTCTCTCTTAATATGTAGGATTTTTCTTATTCTTTTTCTCTTGTGGTTTTTAAAAAGAAACGGGACCATTTATCCATAGAGTTTGTAATCAAATAGTCTTTTTGAAGCTGGCTATCTTTTGACTACAAGATGTGTCCACTATGGAGTGTCACAATATCTCATCTGTCCTACCTGTGTCACAGGGGTCCTCTTCCAGTTCAATACTGTGATCACAAGGTGCTTTTTGGAGGAGAATCTGAGGTTTTACTGCTGGATAAAAGGAAGTCTCTATTTTGATGGGTTAAGGAGTTAAACCCTCATGGACCTAACCTCTGGCTACAAAAGCAGCTGTAAACAATATATAGATGAACAGTGTGTTTTTGTGTTTCAAAAAACTTTGTGGACCTTAATTAATTCTTATTATTAGTCTCATTTTGACTTTTCTCAATCATTTAAAAACATAAAAATCATTCTTAGCTCACAGACTTCACAGAAACAGTCACTGGACTGGATTTAGGCCACAGGAAGGATTTGGCCGACTGGCCAGAATTTGCTGACCCTTACCCTAGACCATAACTTATGTACAATTTTTCCCATATTTGAAATCTGACTTTTGAGGGGATGGAACTTGGTAGTAAGTTACAAATACATGGGATGTCTCCAGTTCAGCTTAAGGCAAGAAATAAAGAAAATTCTTACATCTCATTTTAACTGTTGGGTGGAGAATGTGTCTAGAACTGAAGGCTAACTCTGCACCTTATTTCAAACATGATTATTATAGGTGAGATGAGGTCTTGAGAGAATTATAAAGCCAGGAAAGAAAAGTAACTGATCATGGTACACATTCTGCAGTTTGATACTTGATATTGATAAATAAATAGAAATCTCCAGCTTCTCTGCATAACTTACCTATGTGAAAGAGGCACTTAATATTCTGTTTAAATGAGCTTGATGGTTTAGCAAAGTAGCATAGCAAATGCCCAGTAATGAGTGAATGTCTTTCCTTTTAGAAAGTGATTCTCAACCTTGGCTGCATTTTAGAGTCACCTGTACAACTTTCACAACTCCAGATGCCCTGGCTGCACCTCCATCACTGAATCACAATCTCTGGGGATGAAAACTCTCCAGAGTTTCAGATAATTTGTATCCAAGGTTGGGAACTACTACTATAGTATAATATTAAGAATTTCTTCTCTTTTTCCAGGTGCACTGTGTCGTGTCCAATATCAAAAGACACAATTTGCAGTGCTTACATGATTCTGTGCAGCCTAACTCCTGAGTAGATTCAGATTCTTTGATTATAGATACCTGGCCTTTCTTGCCTTGAAACTGTGTGCCAGCTCCAGGTGAACTTCAGGTAGACTTCTGGATTCCATATCTGTAACCTTGGCAACAAAGAATTCTGCGTGTATAAATCAATTTTAAAAATAGCAAAAGACTTGAATAGACACTTCACAGAAGAGGATATATAAAGAAGCACATGAGAAGGTCCCTAACATCTTTAGTCATCAGGGAAATGCATATTAAAGCCAAAATGAGATATAATTTCACACCCACTGACAACACCAAAAGACTAACAATGCTAAATATTGGCAAGGATAGAGCAACTGGAATGCTCACACCGGTGGTGAGAGCATAAAATGGCACAACTTCTTAGACCTGCTTAGAGTTTCTTATAAAGTTAAACCCTCATTTATCCCATGACCCAGCAATTCCACTGCTAGGAAATCAGAACAAATGTCCACTAGAAGTGTTCAAGAATGTTGGGACTTCCCTGGTGGCACAGTGGTTAAGAATTCACCTTCCAATGCAGGAGACACGATTTCAAGCCCTGGTCCAGGAAGATCCCACCTGAGGAGGTGCAACTAAGCCCGTGTGCCACAACTACTGAAACTGGTGTGCCTAGAGCCTGTGCTCCACAACAAGAGAAACCCCCAGAATGAGAGGCCTGCACACCACAACAAAGAGTAGCCTCCGCTCACCACAACTAGGAAAGCCCTCGTGCAGCAACAAAGACCCAAAGCAGCCAATAAATAAATAAATAAATAAACTTAAAAATAAATTAAAAAAATAAAAAATAAAAAACATTTGCCAAAGAAATAGAGACACAGATGTAGAGAACAAACATATGGACACCAAATGGGGAAAGCAGGGGAGGTTGGGTGGGATGAATTGGGAGATTGGGATTGCCATGTATACATTACTAATAAGAAAAAAAATATCAAATTGTACACTTTAAATATATGCAGTTTATTGTATGTCAATTGTATCTCAATAAAAGTTCTTAAAGAAAAAAAATTGCCAACCCCCCCCCAAAAAACAATTGCCAACTTAAAAAAAAAAAGAAGAATGTTCATAGTAGCTATTATTCATAATAGTTCAAAACTGCAAACAACTCCAATTTCCATCAACAGGGAGGTGGATAAACAAATCATGCTATATTCATACAATGGAATACTACTCATCAACAAGAAGGAATGAAAAATTAATGCACACAAAAACATAGATGAATCTCAGAAACATTATGTTGAGTGAAAGAAGCATGACACAGAGTACATACTGTGTGATTCCATTCATATGAGGTTCAAAGAGAGGCAAAACTAATCTGTGGTAATGGAAACCAGAGCAGTTGTTTTCTGGGGGATGGGGAGCTACACAAGGATTGACTGGAAAGGGGCAGGAATGAGGGAACTTTTTGGAGTGATAGACGTATTCTAAAGCTTCGTTGGACTAGTGAATACAACTGTCAAAACTCACAGAACTGTACACTTGAGATCCATGCACTTAATGGTATATACATTATACCTCAACTTAAAAATCATGTAAGAAGAGGGCTGGAGGCCCTAACACCGCATATCATTGATTCCTCTCTCCAGGAGGCTTCTGGGCCTTGGCTCA
This sequence comes from Hippopotamus amphibius kiboko, assembly GCF_030028045.1. NCBI lineage: Eukaryota > Metazoa > Chordata > Mammalia > Artiodactyla > Hippopotamidae > Hippopotamus > Hippopotamus amphibius. Next base: position 37,319,726 of record NC_080187.1, read on the forward strand.
GGTAAGGATGGGAATGGACTCTGAACAGCACTCTGACCAAGGCTGGGGTCCCAGAGCCTCCTCTCCACAAGGGCAAGGAGCCAGAGCTGGCAAAGTGAAGGAGCAATTGGAGAATATCAAGTAACATCATTCTGTACATTGCAGTTCTGCTGGAGCATGGGTATGTAAAGGGGAGGCTGGAAAACAGAAATGGTAAAGAGACCCTTGAATGCCAGGCTGAAGAGCTTGATCTTTTTTTTTTTTAATAGTTTTTTTATGGTTTGCTTGTTTATTTATTTATTTATTTGCTTATTTATTTTTGCCTGCGTTTGGTCTTTGTTGCTGCATGCAGGCTTTCTCTAGTTGCGGTGAGCAGGGGTTACTTTTCATTGAGGTGCTTGGGCTTCTCATTGCAGTTGCTTCTCTTGTTACAGAACATGGGGTCTAGGTGCACGGGCTTCAGCAGTTGCAGCACATGGGCTCAGTAGTTGTGGCTCGTGAGCTTAATTACTCCACAGTGTGGGGGATCTTCCTGGACCAGGGTTCGAACTTGTGTCCCCAGCACTGGCAGACGGATTCTCAAGCACTGCGCCACCAGGGAAGTGCCAAGAGCTTGACCTTAACCCTAGGTGATGGAGTCTGCTGGAGGTTTTGAGCAGAAAGCTTCTCAAGTAAATGCCTTCTTCTTGACGGTTTCACTGATTCACCTTTAATTCCTCTTAATGCCTTTTTGAATTCAGAGGAATTCATGAAACTTAGCTGAAGTTCCTCCTCCTGGATTCTATCAAACTCATAACCTTAGTGTACTGACAATGAACAAAAGCATGAAGCCTGCTGTTTACTTTGGAAAACAGGCTTTTTTTTATCCTTTCTCAACACTAGGGAGATACTTTCATGGAAATTTTCCCAAGGAGCTTACACTCTGGCTCCACTTTCCTCATCTGCAATTCACTACTCACACGCTGCAATTTTATTTCTCATTCAACTGTTCTTAAACCACTCTCACATAGAACACCAATCCTATTAATCATGATTCCACATTAGTTCATCTAGCACTGTGGAACAAATTACCCAATACTTAGTTTCATTAAAACAGTGGTATTCATTTATTATCTTTCATGTTTTTTCTGGGTCAGGATATCAGACAGGGCACCACCAGAATAGCTTGTCTCTGCCCTTTGATGGCTTCAGTCACGTATGGAAGACTTGAAGACTAGAGGCTGGAATCAACTAAAGGCTCATTCACTCACATCTAGTGATTTATTCTGGCTGTCAGCTGAGACCTTAGCTGGGCTTGTTGGCAAGAATACCTACACATGGCCTCTCCAAGTGGCTTAGGTGTCCTTGCAATATAGTTGGGCGGGTTACAAAGGCAAATAGAGAGAGAGAGAGGTGGAGTGTGTACCTTTTGATACCTTAGCATAGGATGTTTCACACAGCATCACCATGCCATTCTCCACTGGTGAAGGCAGTCACAAGCCCCACCCAGACTCAAGGGTTGGGAACACAGACCCAGTCACATTGCGAGTAGAGAATGTACAATGGGATATATACATTGATGCAGCCATCTTTGGGGAAAAAAGTCTGCTACACTCTTTTGGTTTTGTGTTATAGAAAATTCAAAACAAATTGTCTTAAATAAAGAAGAAATTTATTGAGTCACATATGTGAAAAGTCCAGGGGTAGGGCTAGCTCCAGATAAGGCTTGAATAAACCTTAAGCGTGAAGGGGAAACTGAGAAGAAGCGGGAGAGTAGTACAGACATATATATACTACCAAGTGTAAAATAGTCAGTGGGAAGTTGTTGTATAACAAAGGGAGTCCAACTCGAGGATGGAAGATGCCTTAGAGGACTGGGGCAGGGAGGGTGGGGGGGAATCGAGGGGGGGGCGTCAAGGAAGGGAGGGAATATGGGGATATGTGTATAAAAACAGTTGATTGAACCCGGTGTACCCCCCCAAAAAAAATAAAATAAAATAATAATAAAATGCAAAAAAAAAAAAAAAAAAAAAACCTTAAGCTATGTCATTTGAACCCACTCTCTCTTTATTCATCCTCGGGCTCGGCTTCTTCTGTCCTAGCTTTTGTCTCAGATTCAGGAAAAAAGAAGTCTGCTTTTCTGATATTTCACACAAACATCCAGGAAATTGAGTTTCTTTGGCTCCAATTGTTCTGATGACTTGGCTTGTGCCCATCCTTAAACAATTCGCTGTCGTCAAGGAAATGTTCTGTATGAACCAGCGCAGACTTGAGTCACACATCCACCTCTGGAGCTAGGGGCAAGGTCAGCATCATCCCAAGTCACAAGTCTTCTGCAACAGAGATTAATCCAGCCCTACCCTTGGAGTTTCCACATATGTGAGTCAATAAATTTCTTCTTTGTTTAAGCCAGTTAGTCTTGAGTTTTCTGTAACATGAAACTGATAGAGTCTGTAGCAGATTGTTTTTTCCAAAGATGGCTGCATCAATATATTTATCCCGGAGTTCAACTCGAAGATGGAAGATGCCTTATAGAGGACTGGGACGGGGAGAGTGGGGGGGACTCGGGGGAGGGTGGGGGGGACTCGAGGGAGGGAGGGAATACGGGGATATGTGTATAAAAACAGATGATTGAACTTGGTGTACCCCCCCCAAAAAAATAAAAAAAATTTAAGAAAAAATTAGTGTAAAAAACACTTAAGGTGAGTAATATATCAAAATTGTAAATAAAGACAAGATTAGTAACAGTGGCATATTGGAGCCTGAAACAAAAGAAAAATAAAATGGATCCCATCTTTAAAAAAAATATATATATATATATATATATTTATCCCATTGCACATTCTATTCTTGCAATGTGACTGATATGCCTCCCACCAAAGGCTGCGTACTTCTCATATATCAGGAGTTTATATTTCTCACATAATAAAACGCCTAGAGTCACACAGCTACTGGTGCCCATCCAGTGGGCAATGATTCAGGGCTGGTAGAGCTATGATTCTCTTGATCTTTTTACTTTTTCTCACAAGGTGGGTGCCCCAGTTCTAATCATCGTCTGTCTAGACATTATGTCTCCTTTGTGTCACACATCACATTGCCACTGCTTGCTATACAGTAATCAGGAAAGTCAATACAGGGGGGAACAGGTAAGGGAGAAGAGGGATGGGAATGATGTTAGGTTATCCAACCCACAGTGCCACAGCAACCCCAGACATGGAAACGTGTCACCTTCATCTGAACCGCGTGGCTGCAGGTTTCTACATGGTTGTCTCTTTCATAACAGAATTCTAATGCACTTACCATAAGAAGGCTCATAAATGCTGGGTGGCAAACATGAGAAATAATCACTAACTCCATGTGCTTTTTTAAATTCTGCAAAAGTCTTTTCTTTCTGTGAGAAGCTAGAAGAAACTCTCATGACCTCTTACTGGTAATTGCCAAGTTCTGTAGAAATTTAAGTAATTTTCTTATTGGATCTCTCTTTTGCATTTGATACTGTTGGTTTCTCTCCTTTCTGCAACTCATTACTTCTTCATTAAAACTCTGTTTCCCTTACTTCTGTGACACTGAGCTCTTCTGGTTGTCCTTGAGCCCTTCTGGTCATATGATGTATGCATCTGAGAGGCCCTTCTTCCCCACCCTGCCCCCTACCACGGACCTGACTGCAGCCAAACACCTGTCTTATTCTGCCTGCTCCCTTCTCTTCGCCAAGTTTCTTAACTTGACTGCTCAGTTCAGACATTTCATTCTTGTTTCTATAATAAGGAACTTTAAGGTTGTTAATCTTCCTGAAAGTAGAGATTTGGCCCATTCCCATAAGCTTTTTTATGTAGTGCTCTCCCTTTGGTAAATATCTAAATAGATTTTGCTTTCCTTGAATTTATTTTGTAATATGAATAATGCATTCTGCTTTCTTTTTGTTTGCACTTGCCTGTTGTCTTTTCCTAAAGGTTATGTTTAATGTTTCTGCTCATTCATATGTTGCACACACTTGACTTAAACACACACACTTGACTTCCATCTAGCACACATATGGACCCTCTTTATTCTCTATGTTTATTACTTTAAATGCCAGTGGCACACACCCAGGGATTTCCAAACTTGTAGCCCACTACTGAAAGTGCTTTGGATGCCCTTGGTATACTTCATGGAAAAGATATTGAGGGAGCTGAATCAGGCAGGGTTCTTTGGTGGCAAGCAACAGAAATCAGCTCTGGCTGACTTAGGAAAACATGATATGGGCTAGCTCACAGAAGAAAAGGAAAGGCTGAAGAATTGAACTCACCCTTCACCCACAGGGAATGTTTCCCATCACCCCCAGGAAAATACTCAAATTCATTAAACATAGTGGAAAATAATCTTTATTCCTTCCCCTGAGCCAGACACTGTTCTAGGCACCAGGTAGTCAGTGGAGAACATGATGGATATGACCCCTGCACTGATCTAGACCCAAGGGTATAGCTCAACAGCCTCTTTTTCTGCCGCTTTTCAACACACCTTAAATCTCCAGCCATGCACTCCCCTGGTGCACCAGGTTCTGTAATGCTTCCGTAACTTTGATCATGCCTCTCCTTCTACCTGTCATGCTCTCTCCTACATCTTTACTTGGTGATCTTCTATTCAGTCTTCAAAAATCAAGCAAAATGTCACCACTATTGGGAGGTCAATAAATGACTCTCGCCTTTTCCCTGCTCAGTTCAGAACTATTTGAGATGTAGAGAGAGGAACTGGCTGATTGAGAGTAAAATGTCATTTTTATTATTAATAAAGTCTAGGTTGGAGAGCATGGCTTATGTTTGAGGCCAAATGACTTTGTAAGTATTTGGCCCTGGAATTAGTCAGACTTTTTTTTTCTTAATTTTTAAAATTTTATCTATTGAAAGTACTATTTCAAATATTATTTTAAAAATTAGTTTTACCTTATTTCATCTATTAGGTATAGAAAAAAGCATTTTTTTTTTACCAATGACAATATTTTAGTGAGTACCATATGATTGAGTGTATTTTGCTCTTTTTAAAACTTTTAAAATAATTTGTGATATAGAAATTTGAATGTATGTTCTCATTTCAGCTTTTTTGGATGTTTGTTTTGAGGCTGTCCTAGCTATAAAAGATGCTTCACAGTGATAGGTAGATCCAAGACTTCGATATGTATATCAAAACCTGATTTCCTCTTTCAATTTTACACTCCTAGTGCTTTTTATTGACATTCAGCTAGTAAATTTCCATCTTCCTTTATGTTAATCAGTTTTCCCTGTAAACTATTTGCAAGATGTGGCATTACAATAATTGTAACAAATGAATTTTTAAAAACCCAATGATGTTCTTTATCTTGAAGATTTTAAAACTAGGTAACAGTTGTTTTCCATTTTCTGTGTGTGTAAATGTAAATTTTATAGGTTATTCTCACTGATTTTTACAACAAAATCATGTTATTATAGGAAATTCTTTTTCACAATTCTCTTTGCATTTACCTATTTAGTTTCTTCCCCAGCTTTATTGAGGTATACTTGAGATATAATAAACTGTGCATATTTATAGTGTACAATCTGATAGTTTTGACATTCCTGTATACCTATGAAACCATCAACACAATCAAGGTAATGAACATATCTATCACGCCTAAAAGTATCCCATACCCTTTTCTAATACACTCCCTGACCCTCTCCTCATTCAGCTCCCAGCAATCATTGATCTCCTGTAACACATGAGATATAAAGGAACAGTTCAGAATATCTGCCAGGTCCATGTGGGCTTATGCCAAAGAAAAAGCCCTGTATGTGCTATTCCTTCCTCCAGACCCACCAGGCACCAGTCATAAGCCACAAATTCTCCATTTAAGGAGGTCCCTCCTCTGGAATGCTTGAAACCTGGGATAAGGAGTTTCCTTCCTCAGTAATCCCTGTAATGCTTTGCCCTCAACCTCATACAGAGTCCATAACTCTTCTGGACTCCCACTTTATAAACACCTCTGTAAGAAGATGGCGATAACATTACTCAGCAGAATTCCTGGAGGATTAGGAAAGGTTATGTTAAGACTGCTCTCCATCAGAGAAGCAGCTGCAAATGGAGCGTTAGAAAAGTGGGCTTTTAGAAAGTGGCGGAATGCCAGAGACGGAGATTTCAGAGACAGCTTAAAGTTGCATTTTATGTGATATCATCCCACCTCCATTTACTCTATGATAATAAGTGTTATTGGATCTTTACATGTGTGTAAAAATGGTGATGGCCAGAGATCCAAGATCAGGTTTGATGAGCAGAATAGAGGCAGTGCACCAATGCTGAGAGAATACCCAAATTTAGATATCCAAAGGTTTTTCCAAGGGGCATTATGGTAACCAGCCTCCAAGATGGCCCCCAATTATTCTCCTCTCCTGGCATTCACTGCCTTCCACAATGAATAGAGTGACTTGTGTAACCTATAGGATGTTATGATAAAGATGGAGGGTGACTTCCAAGATAAGGTCATAAAAAACAGTGTGGCTTTTGCCTTGCTCTTTCTTGGATCACTCACTCTGGGGGAAGCCAGCTGCCATGCTGTGAGGATACTCAAGCTGCACTATTAAAAGGTCTACATGGAGAGAAAATAAAGCCTTCTAGGCAGCTATACAAGTGAGTCCATCTTGGAACTGGCTCCTCCAGCCTCCAGGCCAACATCTTGACTGCCAGTTCACAAGAGATCCTTTCATTGACCTTATCTCATGCTTTGCAATCTGTCTGGGTACTCAGCTGCCTCTCTGATGGACTCTGAGCTCCTAGAACCCTGAGCCTTGGACTTGGTCATTTAACTCTGCCTCCACACAGCACACAGATAAAAGGCTCAAAGAGAGTGCATTGGATGAATGATGGCTGCCCTCTAGCCAAATGAATGAATGAAAGAGTGAATGAGTGAGCGAGATTCCCAGGGTTCTTCAAGTCAAAAGGCAGAGACTTCATCTAAGGGTCTTTCTGAAAAACAAGACCTAGGTCTCATGATAGAAACATCCAAGGGAGAGATTACTTTCACTGGTAATGACTGCCAACCCCCCAAAATACTGGGTAGAGGGGAGGGGCCTTCAAGTGTCACTGCAAGAAGAAATGTCACCTGGGTAACTGTGGGTGGCAAAGCAAGATTAGAGCAAGGAGACAATAATTGCCCTGTTACTACCTCACTTTACAGCTTATTTTTCCAACAGTTTTGTGAGGCATTCAGAGATAGGATTATAGTTCCATTTTGTTAAAGAGAAAATTAAGAATCAGAGAAGGAAATCAACTAGCCCAAATTCACAAGGAAGGAAGTAATCCTTGGATTTCAGACCAGAAAGTTATTACAAGACTCTCCAATGCCCTTCTCAAAACACTCTTTTGTATTCCTCCTGAGGCTTGTCCCAAGCCTTCATCACCAAAGACTCCTAGGCAGAGGTAAAGAAGTAAAAAAGTAGTTGCTTTCGTGCTGAGAACAATTTCAGCCTATTTGCAGAGATCCCAACAAGCCAGGTATGAGGTGGTGGAGTGGGGTGGTGGTGGTTCAAGACCTATAAAAGGGAAGGGAAAGGAGTGAAGAAGCTTCTGGATGGCAGAATTCTGCTATAGTCCATTTGGGCCCCTCTCTCCTCTCAGAAGGCAGCTTGGGATGATGTTGTGAGCCTAAAACTCCCGCTCCTTTTTGCTGAGCCCCTCATGAATGTTGGGGAGTGATGTATTGGGAGAGTAGGATAGTGGGAGGGAGGAGGGCATTGTCTGGATTTCACCAATTTATATCACTTGTGCCCCCTTCTTTGTACTCTTTTTTTTTTTTTTTATAACTTTTTATTAGGTCTCCTCCTTCAAAACTGGATATGTCTTCATACTCTTTATTTATTTATTTATTTTATTTTTTGTGTGTGTGTGTGTGTGTGTGTGTGTGTGTGTGTGGCACACGGGCTTAGTTGCTCCGTGGCATGTGGAATCTTCCCAGGGCAGGGCTCGAACCCGTGTCCCCTGCATTGGCAGGCGGATTCTTTACCACTGCGCCACCTAGGAAGTCCAACCTTCTTTGTACTCTTAATGCACTTTCTACAGGCTTCTATTATGGGTCTTTTTTTTTTCTTTAAGAACTTTTATTGAGATACAATTGACATAGAGTAAACTGCATATATTTAAAGTGTAAATTTTGATATTTTTTTCTTATTAGTAATGTATATATGGCAATCCCAATATCCCAGTTCATTCCCCCCCAACCCTCCCCTCCCTGCTTTCCCCACTTGGTGTCCATATGTTTGTTCTCTACGTCTAGTATCTCTATTTCTGCCTTGCAAACCGGTTGATTTGTACCATTTTTCTATAGTCCGCATATATGTGTTAATATACGATATTTGTTTTTCTCTTTCTGACTCACTTCACTCTGTATGACAGTCTCTAGGTGCATCCGTGTCTCTACAAATGTCCCAGTTTCATTGCTTTTTACAGCTGAGTAATATTCCATTGTATATATGTACCACATCTTCTTTATCCATTCATCTGTTGATGGACATTTAGGTTGCTTCCATGTCCTGGCTATTGTAAATAGTGCTGCAATGAACATTGGAGTGCATGTGTCTTTTTGAATTATGGTGTTCTCTGGGTATATGCCTAGTAGTGGGATTGCTGGGTCATATGGTAGTTCTATTTTTAGTTTTGCAAGGAACCTCCATACTGTTCTTCATAGTGGCTGTATCAATTTACATTCCTACCAACAGTACAAGAGCGTTCCCTTTTCTCCACACTCTCTCCAGCATTTACTGTTTTTGGATTTTCTGATGATGCTCATTCTGACCGGTGTGAGGAGATACCTCATTGTAGTTTTGATTTGCATTTCTCTAATAATTAGTGATGTTGAGCAGCTTTTCACATGGCCTTGGCCATCCATATGTCTTCTTTGGAGAAATGGCTATTTAGGTCTTCTGCCCATTTTTTGATTGAGTTGTTTGTTTTTTGACACTGAGCTGCATGAACTGTTTATATGTTTTGGAGATTAATCCTTTGTATGTTAGTTCGTTTACAAATATTTTCTCCCATTCTGAGGGTTGTCTTTTCGTCTTGCTTATAGTTTCCTTTGCTGTGCAGAAGCTTTGAAGTTTCATTAGGTCCCACTTATTTATTTTTGTTTTTATTTCCATTACTCTAGGGGGTGGATCAATAAAGATCTTGCTGTTATTTATGTCGAAGAGTGTTCTTCCTATGTTTTCCTCTAGGAGTTTTATAGTGTCTGGCCTTACATTTAGGTCTTTAATCCATTTGGAGTTTATTTTTGTGTATGGTGTTAGGGAGTGTTCTAATTTCATTCTTTTACATGTAGCTGTCCAGTTTTCCCAGCACCACTTACTGAAGAGGCTGCCTTTTCTCCATTGTATATCCTTGCCTCCTTTGTCATAGATTAGTTGACTATAGTTTATCTCTGGGCTTTCTATCCTGTTCCATTGATCTATATTTCTGTTTTTGTGCCAGTACCATACTGTCTTGATCACTGTAGCCTTGTAGTATAGTCTGGAGTCAGGGAGTCTGATTCCTCCAGCACGATTTTTTTCCCTCAAGATTACTTTGGCTATTCGGGGTCTTTTGTGTCTGCATACAAATTTTAGGATTTTTTGTTCTAGTTCTGTAAAAAATGCCATTGGTAATTTGATAGGGATTGCATTGAATCTGTAGGTTGCTTTGGGTAGGATAGTCATTTTAACAGTATTGGTTCTTCCAATCTAAGAACATGGTATATCTCTCCATCTGTTTGTGTCATCTTTGATTTCTTTCATTAGTGTCTTATAGTTTTCTGAATACAGGTCTTTTGCCTCCTTAGTTAGGTTTATTCCTAGGTATTCTATTCTTTTTGTTGCAATGGTGAATGGGATTGTTTCCTTAATTTCTCTTTCTAATATTTCAATGTTAGTATATAGAAATGCAAGAGATTTGTGTGTATTAATTTTGTATCCTGCAACTTTACCAGATTCATTGATTAGCTCGTGTATTTTTCTGGTGGCATCTTTAGGATTTTCTATGTATAGTATCATGTCATCTGCAAACAGTGACAGTTTTACTTCTTCTTTTCAGATTTGGATTTCTTTTATTTCTTTTTCTTCTCTGATTGCTGTGGCAAGGACTTACAAAACTATGTTGAATAGTAGTGGTGAGAGTGGTCCTCCTTGTCTTGTTCCTGACCTTAGAGGGAATGCTTTCAGGTTTTTACCATTGAGAATGATGTTTGCTGTGGGTTTGTAATATATGGCCTTTATTATGTTGAGGTAGGGTCCCTCTATGCCCACCTTCTGGAGAGTTTTTATCATAAATGGGTGTTGAATTTTGTCAAAAGCTTTTTCTGCATCTATTGAGATGATATGTGTTTTTTATCCTTCAATTTGTTAATGTGGAGTATCACATTGAGTGATTTGTGTATATTGAGGAATCCTTGCATTCCAGGGATAAACCCCACTGGATCATGGTGGATGATCCTTTTAATGTGTTGTTGGATTCTGTTGGCTAATATTTTGTTGAGGATTTTTGCATCTAAATTCATCAGTGATATTGGTCTGTAATTATCTTTTTTTGTAGTTTCTTTTTCTGGTTTTGCAAAATTTCAGGGTGATGGTGGCCTCATAGAATGAGTTTGAGAGTGTTCCTTCCTCTGCAACTTTTGGAAGAGCTTGAGAAGGATGGGTGTTAGCTCTTCTCTAAATGTTTGATAAAATTCACCTGTGAAGCCATCTGGTCCTGGACTTTTGTTTGTTGGAAGATTTTTAATCACTGTTTCAATTTCATTCCTTGTGATTGATCTGTTCATATTTTCTATTTCTTCCTGATTCAGTCTTGGAAGGTTATATCTTTCTAAGAATCTGTCCATTTCATCCAGGTTGTCCATTTTATTGGCATATAGTTGCATGTAGTAGTTTCTTATTGTGCTTATTATTTCTGCAGTGTCCATTGTAACTTCTTCTGTTTCATTTCTAATTTTATTGATTTGAGTCCTCTCCTTCTTTTTCTTGATGAGTCTTGCTGGAGGTTTATCAATTTTACTTATCTTCTCAAAGAACCAGATTTTAGTTTTATTGATTTTTGCTATTGTTTTCTTTGTTTCTATTTCATTTTTATCTGCTCTGATCTTTATGATTTCTCTCCATCTACTAACTTTGGGTTTTGTTTGCTCTTCTTTCCCTAGTTTCTTTAGCTGTAAGGTTAGATTGTTTATTTGAGATTTTTCTTGTTTCTTGAGGTAGCATTGTATTGCTATAAACTTCCCTCTTAGAACTACTTTTGCTGCATCCCATAGGTTTTGGATCATTGTGTTTTCATTGTCATTTGTCTCTAGGTATTTTTTGATTTCCTTTTTGATTTGTTCAGTGATCTCTTGGTTATTTAGTAGCATATTGTTTAGCCCCCATGTGTTTGTGTTCTTTATAGTTTTTTTCCAGTAATTGATTTCTAATCTCATAGCGTTGTGGTCAGAAAAGATGCTTGATATGATTTCAATTTTCTTAAATTTACCAAGGCTTGATTTGTGACCCAAAATGTGATCTATACTGGAGAATGTTCCATGCGCACTTGAGAAGAAAGTGTAATCTGCTGTTTTTGGATGTAATGTCCTATAGATATCTATTAAATCTAGCTGATTTATTGTGTCATTTAAAGCTCGTGTTTGCTTATTAATTTTCTGTCTGGATGATCTATCCATTGGTGTAAGTGAGGTGTTAAAGTCCCCCACTATTATTGTGTTTCAGTCAATTTCCTCTTTTATAGTTGTTAGCATTTGCCTTATGTATTGAGGCATATATATTTGGGTGCATATATATTTATATTTGTTATCTCCTCTTCTTGGATTGACTCCTTGATCATTATGTATTGTCTTTTCTTGTCTTTTGTGACATCTTTTATTTTAGAGTCTATTTTATCTGCTATGAGTATCGCTACTCCAGCTTTCTTTTGATTTCTATTTGCATGGAATATCTTTTTCCAACCCCTATTATGGGTCTTAACAACCCACCTCTGTCTAAATTTTAAGAACGTTTTTCTGGGATATTTGACAAAGAATGAATGATTTCTGCAGTTTCTCAGGAATTATCTGATAAACATTAATAATTGAGATAAGGGTAAAAGAAGAGAAATATTAAATGTCGATATTTACAAGTGTTTCTGCCTCCTCTCTTTACCCTCTCACCAGGAGAATAACAGAAGCTGAGAGCAGGCTGAACTGCTTTTGAGGAGAAGGAATGGGAGCAGGGGAGGAAGAGGAGGGAAATCAGTTGAGGCTGGGGATGGGAAGAGATGGAGGCCATCAAATGAGCTGTCACCCTGAAGAGTGGAACTGTAGCGACAGAGCTTTGAAAGAAGGATCTTCATAAAATAATTCTATGTTTTGTGATATAATTCCCCTTTTATTTTCAAGGCCATTCAGTAAAGATTTATACTACTTTTCAATGCTTTCCAAGAGTCGCGTTATTTTGGATGCATCACTGACCTCATTTTGTCCTCAAAGCGACAAGTTACATACCAGTTAAGTAATAACACTTTTTTTTTTTTTTTTTGGCCACATAGCACCACTTGCAAGATCTTAGTTTCCCAATCAGGGACTGAACCCAGGCCACAGCTGTGAAAGTGCTGAGTCCTAACCACTGGACCGCCAGGGAACTTACCTAATACCTTTAATATCACTGCTACTAATAGCAACTATTCTTTACTAAGTACGTATAATATGCCAGGTTCAGACACTCTGTAATCTCATTCATTGAATTTAAATTTTTTCTAATTGACTGCAAATAATTTTGTATGATTGCTGATTCATAGACAATTGCAGTTACAATCTGTTCCTGGAGTCATAAACTCATTTGTCTACAGGGATCAGGCGCTAGTGAAGTGGCCTGTGATTAACAGTATAAAATTGATATTGACCATGGGAGTCAGGTGACCTAAGGGAGGGATAGAGACTGGTCAGCTGGAGATTTCATGCATCCAGGAGGGAACTTCTACTTAGTCCCAGCCAATTTTTGTCCTGAGGAAATGTGGTCTTGTTACTGGACCTTGTGTAATTTTTCCCAGAGAAGTTGTAAATGCCTTTTCATATTTTCCTAATTTTTAAACTTTGTGTTATATTCAAAACATTTAAATATAAATCTTTAGGGTAACTAGCTTGTTTGTCCCTATTAAAATGGGTCAAAGAAGAAAAGATAAAATTACTGTCATTGGTTACAGAAGCTTAAACCACTTGGCTCTTGAGAAAAAAAGAAGATCAGAATGAGGACAGGGTTTGTTGCAAAGTTTCCGTAGAAACTTGGTTTCTTTATTACCCAGTTTGTGCACTTTTTGGTCGGTACTTTTCTAACTCAACTGCTGGATTTCCCTAAAGGAAATGTGATACTGGATAGGGATGACATAGTGAAATTGTAAAGAAAAGCACTCAAATTTAAAAGATAGTCTGTGCTCCAGCTACGGGAGGCAACCAGATCTGTCCTGGGCTTCTCTACACTCCCAGCTACAGTGATTTCTGGAATTGGTTCCTACCAGCGATCCAAAGGAGAAATCCATTTCTTACAATCCTTCTGCCTGCATAGTGCACTCTTTCTGAGTTCCGTGTTCTATGGCCAGAGAAGAGAGTAGAGGTGGAGGAAAGGAGTGGGAGAGGAAGAAAGAGAGGGAGGTTTAGATTCTCAAACTCAAATAATGTCAGAACAGGGAGGGACCTTAGATAGCATTCTAGTCCAATTTTCAAAAATCCTTTATTTTTTCACACTACAAAATTAAGATATACTGGTAACAGATTGCTTTAAATAGAAAGTAGATATTCCTTCCTCTGCTGCCTTCATTTACAGATGAAGAAACAACTCACAGAGTAAAGCGACTATGCAATGTTATCTAGTAAGAGTGCAGGGGAAGTTTTCACCGAGATAGACACCAGGATTGAGCCGGATTATTTCCAATAGAAAAGGAAGACAAAAGAAAAAAAGAAAAGAAAAGGAAGAGGCTGGAATGTTGAGGAGAAGTTTCATTCAATTATCTTGTTTTATATCTAATAAGAGACTGGAAAGAAAAACAGAAAGACTAGGGCTGACTTTAAGTACAGATACTGAGTGCTTATTATGGTACCATGCTCAGAGCTTTTTTTTTTTTTTTTCTTTTTTTTTTCCTTTGGTTGCACTGGGTCTTAGTTGTGGCAAGCGGACTCCTTAGTTGTGGCATGTGAACTCTTAACATGGCATGTGAACTCAGTTGCAGCATGCACGTGGGTTCTAATTCCCTGACCAGGGATCACATCTGGGCCCCCTGAATTGGGAGCATGGAGTCTTGTCCACTGTGCCACCAGGGAAGTCCCAGTGCTCAGAGCTTTATTTGCTACTTTACTTAAGCATTACCACTCCCCTGGGGAGGGGGTATAGTTATTCTCATATTAGAAATAAGGAAATTGGGGATCAGAGGGCTAATTAACTTGCCCAATGTCACACTACTAGAAATGTGGAGTAACTAGAACCCAGGTCTCTCTGACCCTCAAGTTTCAATTCCATGTCACCTGTGTAAATTAAAAACAGGTGCCTCTGCCTCTGGGCACATGAAGCCCTGCACCAGAGCTCACGGACAGGGGGATTACGTCTGCTGTGCATTGGTCATGCATTCTGCTCTAAGCTCCTAGCCCTTAACCACTATACAATAGTGGCTTATCAAAAGAATAATATTTTCATTATGATGCCTGTATTTTTCTTCCTTTTTTATTAAAAATTTTAAATTTGTATACAATTTTGAAAGCTTACTTTCCATGTACAATTATCATGAGATATTGGCTATATTCCCCATGTTGTACAATACATCCTCGAGCCTCTCTTACATCCAATACTTTGTACCTCCCACTCCCTCACCCCTATATTGGCCCTCCCTACCCCGCCCCATGGTAGCCACTAGTTTGTTCTCCATATCTGTGAGTCTGCTTCTTTTCTGTTATATTCACTAGCTTTTTGTATTTTTTAGATTCCACGTATAAGTGATATTATACAGTAATTGCCTTTCTCTGTCTTGCTTCAGGATAAGTCTGTATTAATTCTGCAGTTTCTCTCTTTCAATTTTTATTCTGAAGTGAGAGAATGGGAAATAGAGATACAGCACGTGTTGACATACTACAAGGAAAGGGAAGAGAATTCTACTACTCAGGATACAGTGGCACCGTATCTTGGTCAGCAATGAAAAGAACCCTGGAGAACTGGGTTCTAAGGCTACCTCCCACCATAATCTAGCTATCTGACTTAGGTCTTGGTTTTCTCATACAAAGAGTGGTACAAAGAAGGGGTTAGACCAAATGAATTCTGAGGTTCCTTTCAACTGTAAGGTCTGTGTTTCCAAGAATTGATAGAGGTGCCCAGTGAGAAGATCTTTTAAAATCAGCCTGAAACCTAACAAGCAAAAAAGAAGAGTAGCAGGCAGGTACACTACAGAGGTCATCTAATCCAGTATCTGAAACATTGAAAGGTGGTATCTAGTCTCTATAGAAATGAGCCTTTGCCCCAATGAGATAAGACATGACATTTTTGGCCACTTCTGATGGTTGGAATTCCTTGTAATGAGTCAACGTTTCTCTCTTAGTCCTAGCTGTGCCATGGGGACCACAGAGCCCATTTCAAACAAACTTCCCCCCAGACTTCCCTGGCGGTCCAGTTGTTAAGACTCCATGCTCCCAATGCAGGGGGCATAGGTTCCATCCCTGACTGGGGAACTAAAAGCCTGCATGCTGCACAGTGGGGCCAAAAAATAAAATAAAACAGTCAAATACACTTCCCCAGGTTAGTGCTACAACTATTGGAAGATAGCAAGTATATCTCCTCAGAGTTATCTCTCTCCAGGTTAAATGTCCTCTGGACTGCCATTCATCCCTCAGAGGACATGGTGTCAAGTCCCTTGACCCAGGCTCATTCATTCAACAAACATTA
Organism: Hippopotamus amphibius kiboko; assembly: GCF_030028045.1. NCBI lineage: Eukaryota > Metazoa > Chordata > Mammalia > Artiodactyla > Hippopotamidae > Hippopotamus > Hippopotamus amphibius. The sequence goes on from NC_080187.1 coordinate 37,335,571, forward strand.
GTCAAGCATATTGCATGTGCCAGGTTCTGCGGGAATAACTTAGACTGGAGAAGGTGAATAAGACGCAGTCCCAGTACTCAAGGGGCTTAAATATGGGCCAGATTCGTGGCACCCCTAAACAATTACATCAGTAACATCAAAGACCACTGATCACAAGTCGCCATGACAAGTATAATAATAATGAAAAAGTTTGAAATAGTACAAGAACTACCAAAACAGACATGAAGTGAGCTGTTGGGAAAATGGCGCCAAAAGACTTGCTCAATGCACAGTTGCCACAAACCTTCAATTTGTAAAAAGCTCAATATCTGTGAAGCACAATAAAATGAAGTGCAATAAAACAAGGCATGCCTATATTATCTAACAGGAATAACAGACAAACAGAGAAGCTCCTAAACCATTGCAGTAACCCTAGTAGAAAGTGTGCAAGTCTAGTGGGAGTCCAAGAGGAGGCAGTCAATTTCACCCAGGAGGTCAGGAAGGCTAGTGGAGGAGGTGAGACTTCTGCCTCCACAGGTCCACGCATAAATCATTTTATCTTCCTCTTCATCCAAGGAGTTTACCTCCTTCTGCCTTCTTTTCTTGGCATTTCTCTAACACATCCTGTTGGAGTGTTATGTTTCAGGAAAAAATTTTAAAAATATATTCATCTGCCACCTTAGAAATGTTTTCATAAGAAAAAAATCTAGCAGCTTGTGACAAGAATGACTATTTCAGCACATAAAGTCTGAGATACTTTCACCAGCTCCCATTCTTCTGACAGTTCACCCAACTTGGCTTCCTCTCTTTCATAATTCTTTTCTTCTTCCTCTCTTTCAGTCTTTCTCTCACTCTCCCTTTCAAGGCATTTTTATATTTTCAGTTATTCCTCATAGCACAGCTTTTTAAAATAAACTCAAAGGGGTTAAGTGACTTGGTAGAGGGCACAAGCTGGGAAATAGCAGAGCAGGATTTGAACCTAGCTCTTCTGGTAAACATTTGCATTCAATTACAGGAAATAGGTCACAAGGTTTCTACCTTTGCTAATCCAAGAGTGCATATCTGAAAATATAATCATTTCCATGACACACCAAAACTCAGGCCTAACTTTCCCATCTAGGTGCCCTCTAACCTTCCTGAATAAAATATCCTCTCCTAACTGCTTTTAACCTGTTTCTGCTAAATGTATATAAATCCAACTATTCATTCATCACTTTCACATTAAAAACTCATCTTCTCACATTGTCCTGAGCACGTAAATTTGTGAAAGTACTTTGTCTTATCTTGGAGGGATGCCACATGTTATGATAAACACAATGTTTCCTAAAATTCAGTAATTTGTATACTTCTTTCATGATTTTTATCGCATTCTTGTACCAGTTGCATGCCTTTTTAAAAATATTGTAATTTTAATTCATTCACCTTTCAACTTAAATTTTAAAGGAAACTTTAGATTACTTTATATTATCCCTATCCATAAAATCAAAGTTTAGTGTGCCTTTTATGTTTCCTAAACATTAAAATAAAGGCATAACTATTAGTATCTTAAATGTTTGCCCTGGGACTTCCCTGGTAGTCCAGTGGGTAAGACTCCGTGCTCCCAATGCAGAGGTCCTGGGTTTGATCCCTGGTCGGAATACTAGATCCCACATGCATGGCTACATGCTACAGAGCCCGCATACCTCAACTAAACATGCTGCGACAAAGATCCCATGTGCTGCAACTAAGACCCAGCATGGCCTAAATAAATAAATAAATATTAAAAAAAAATATGTGTCCTGAACTACTTAATCTCAGGAGCACGTTGCTGAAAACAGGGCTACTGCACACAAAAGTCTAAGGGTGCCATTTGCATCATGGTCACAGCTGCGCTGTTCAGGGCACAGCCTGTGACTATACACGTTAACCCTGAGTAAACCTTGGGAACTTTACCAATAGAGGAAAATAAACAGATTATTTAGTGGGAGCCTGTGCTTTAGCTATGACACTGCCACTCATTTGCTGTGTGACTGCAGGCAATCTTTCCACCTCTCTGGACTCCAGCGTCCAGATTTGAAAAATAAGGGAGTTGGATTGGAAGAGCTATAAAGTCCCCTTTTAGTTGCTAAAATTCTTCTTTCAAGTGCCTCTAGTCATTTTGGATATCATTCTGAGGATTTTCCTAGCTTTTAATCCAAGAGGCAAGCCTTGCTATTATTGTAATTCGTCAGATGAGTACTTAGATATTGAGGCAAAGAATTTTCTTTGTCCTTTGCTCAGGAGGTAAGATCAAGAAGGGGTTCATGTTGGGCAAGAGGGCAGCTCCAGGCAAAACTGTGAGTTTGAGGTTATTGTACAGAATCAGATGTTATCTCTATGATTGTAGATACTGCTATTTGTGAACTTTTTTCTCTCTTGAATAGAGAGTAAACTCTTTGAAGGCAAGGGCTGAAATCCTCATAGTGCATTAATGCAGTAGGATCTCAGTAAATGTTTGAATATGGAAACAGAAGGGAAAGGAGAGGAAGGAGAAGGGAGAAATGGGAGGGAAAGAGATGGAACTGAGGGCTTTCCCTTTTATTCCTTAGAATAAGCTAAATCATTTTGGTTCATCACAGGAGTGACACCTAGATGTGAAAGGGGTTTTTTCACTATGCTCCCTGTCTTAATTTTCAAGAATGCATTATTTCATATAGTGGAACTATCATATAGGATTTTTTTCTAATCCTTCACCACAGTTAAGTCTATTTTGAGATTTCCCTTATGTGTCTTTGAACTATTATTCATAAATGCACCCTATTTAAAAGATTTAAATGCAATGCTAATGATTATATATTTCCATTAATTCATTCATTTATTCCAAAAATACTTTTGAACTCCTACTATGGGTCAGGAACCATGCTAGACATTGTTGAAGATATGATGGTGAATAAGATATGGTTCATGACTGCAAAGTTTTCATAAACTATTTTGGGAGACAGGTAAATTAGAACAGACCCTTGACATTTGTGAGTTACTATTCATTGTCTCAGCTATTCAATTTGCAAACAGCCTCAAAGATCCATGACATGAATTTAATCATATTGAGAATAATCATACTAACATTATGGGCTGTTGAAAGGCTTAACTGAGACAATGTATTTTTAAACACCTAGGATGAATTTAAATCGAGAGCACTTTAGGGACTTCCCTGGTGGTCCAGTGGTTAAGAATCTGCCTTCCAATGCAGGGGACCTGGGTTCGATCCCTGGTGGGGGAGCTAAGATCCCACATGCCATGGGGCAACTACGCCTAAGCGCCATAACTACTGAGCCCGCATGCCCCAAGGAAGATCGCGCATGCCTCAACTAAGACCTGACACAGCCAAATTAATTACTTAAAATTAAAAATAATAAAGAGCACTGTAAAAATCCTGTACAAGAGGGACTCACATGGCCAGCCAAGCCAAACACAGGGCGAGGGACTGGGATGGTGCAAGGAGGAGGGAATATGGACAGAACATCCATTCTCCAAGTTTGGGGAGAGATAACATTGCTTAAAACCAGTAAAAATATGGTAAAACATGAAAAAATATATGAAGTCAATTGTTGGAATTGTAAAACATAGGTCACAGTCCAACTTCTTATATGGCACTATTTTTAAAAATCACAAAGTATTTATCAAGATTGAAAAGAAGAAGCATGAGCACATTGGTGTAAATCCAGTGAAGATCATTCCTCCTGCCATCTCCACCTAGATGAAGTTCTGCTTCCCTGTCTGCACAAATATAGTTGTTCATATCAATTCTTGCACAGCTTTGCATCACTTAGAACACAATTTTGTGACTACCAATCTTTGTTAACTCTGATGACATTATTTGAAATTATCAAAAGAAAACTTATTTATTTCATTTTTGTTTTTCCTCCCTGGCCTCCTTTCACTGGCGATGTTCTGAGCAGCCTCTGTTCTCTGTCAGTTTGTCTCTCTTTCAGCTCTTACTGTTTTTTGTTTTTGTTTTTGTTATTTCCTGCCGTTGCCTCTTCCTTGCCTCATCAGAATTGTTTGGTGAGGTTGGTCAGATAGGATTAGTGTCTCAGAGACTGAAGGTAAAAACCGTGTGCTGGTGTGTTAGAAGGTTCAGGACCTTGGACAGCAACACAAGTGCCCTCCCCATTTAAACACTCATCATACTCTGCCTATACAGTCAATAATGAGCAGGAATCATAAATGTGTGTCAGGGATCTGCCATAAGACTCAATTTGATAAGTGTTATCCTAGCAGAATAAACAAAGTGCTGTAGGAGAATCAAAGAGGGAGAGACTTAACCTTCTTAAAGAATCTGGGAAAGTTTGATGTAGGTGACACCACATTGGGAGCTCAGAGAATAACAGTCATAGCATACAGCTGTTTGAGCTAAAGTGGATCTCAGTTGTCATTTTATACAGTTTTAGTTTTTAAAAAAGTTTTACTTAGTGTATCAGGAGTAGAATTGGCTGCATACAACAGAAAACCTAAATAAATAACTTTTAAAAAAAGGCAGAAGTTTGTAAAAGAAGTCCAGAGACTGTCAATATAGAGCTGATGTGGAGAATTCACAGTTATTAGAAACCCAAGATGCTTATGTCTTTCTCTTCCACTATCCTTAGTGGATTCGTGGCTGAAGGGTAATTCATGATCCAAGATTGCAGCTCAATCTTCAGCCCTTCCATCTATATTCTATGTAGAAATAAGAAGAGGGCAATAATGATACCTCTGTTATCTAAGTGAGCCTCTTTTAAGGTGATGTCCTGGAAGTTCACCCTGCAACTTCCATTCACATCTCACTGGTCATCCCTAGCTATAAGAGAGATTGGGCAATGTAATATTTTGGGTGGACACATTAAAGCCCATAACAAAATCAGAATTTTGTCAATAAGAGAAAAGAGGAGAATAAATATTAGATCGGCAATCTTCAGTCTCTGGCACATTTAGTAAACCCCATAAGGGGCCTTGGGGGCCATGCTCTCTATATCCCAGAGCCTAGTATGGTAAATGAAAGTATACATGAATAAACTGCATTTGGGGAAAATTGTGAGGCCTCTAATTCTTCATGGAGGGTTCTCACTGCACTCTGTTTCCCAGAATTTCCACTCACTGGTCCTTGATTCCCTCTGAAGTCACCCAAAGCAGATCTGCCTTTTCCTACATGGCCAACATTTAGACATCTGGAGACACTTCTCATGTCCTGTCCTCTTCCCCCAGATCTTTACTTTTCCAGGATCATGACCTCCACCCTCTCAGCCATTTCTCATAAGGCATGACTCCTGGATTCTCCCTTTCAATTTGGTTTTATTCCCAGCCTGAAGCCAGGAATGAATGAATATATTTCAACCATGGGCAGGACTTAATTTCAGGTACTGTCTGGTCTCCAATTGACTAAAATAAGGCCTTATAAGCTATTTTATTAAATTTCCCTGCAATTAAACCTCTTACAAAGTAGATGGGGAAAAAAGAGAGACACATGAAAAGCAAAACACCACCCCATAAGCTGTTACTTGATATTCACAAAATATTACCTCCCCTGTGTTTTATATGAACAGCTCCTGACATAGTGGAGATTTGCCTTTTGGTTCCAGCCCCAGGTGCTGCTTCCCTGCTTCCCTTGGGAGTTCATCATGCAGGTCACGTACCCCTATTCCTCTTCTCTTCAAAGCCTTGGGTCTCTCTGATTGAAACACTATTCACACAGTGTACCAAGGGACCCGCACTCTCTACCCTGCAGAATCAGTGGGAGCTTTTCTAGAAGATACAGCCTCCAACCTAAGGCCTCAAATTTGCCTGATCTCCCATTAAACATCCCACCCACCCTTGGGTCCAGCCTATCATTCTGCTTCTGGATTCCTGGATTAACTCTGCTTTCACATATTTTAGGAATATATACACCCACTCATGAAACCACCACAGATCAAGATATAGAATATTTATTGCTCCCTAGAAAGCTCCTTTGTACTTCCTTTCACTCAATACCCACCCCTCAACAATCGCCACTACTCTGGTTAGTTTTGCCTGCTTTTGAACTTCAGATCAGTGGAATTAGGTGATAGGTGTTCTTTTGTGTCTGCTTCTCTCCCTCACCATTATGTTAGAAAGATTCAGCCATGTCATGTGTGGCAGTGTTTTGCTCTTTTCCATTGCTATGTCCACTGTGGCAAGTGATTCAAATATTTCAGTTTGAGTCTAGTATGTGGTCAAGATTGAGAACCATGGCTCTAGAGTCAAAAAAAAACCCCCAGGATTGGAATCCTATCTTCGTGCCCTGGACTTGTTCCTGAAATGTCCATCAGCAGGTGCTCTTCGGGCTGGACTAGACATTTAGCCTCACTCAGTTACCATAGGCCTCATTTGGCATCAGATTAACTCACAAGGGGCCAAGATAAGAAACAGCACACCAGCAGGACGGCACCTGGTACTTCTCTTCAGCAGGAGGTCTTGTGGTAATCCAGTGGTTAGTCTTCTTTTGCCCCCCAGGCCCAAGGAGACACAAATCACACCAGTGGATGTGGTAACAAGCTGAGCTTAGAAATGCCCTGTCCCCAATAGGAATCAATACCTTGTGCTGATAGACATAGCTTTCAGGTTCTCTGTGTGAGATGAACCTAGTCAGAAAAGTAACTGTGCTTAGGGAGGCCCAAAGCCATGGCTTCTCACCAGGTACTTATATATCCTGGCCAGATGCACTTTACCAATCAGGGGTTATTTTTACCATAAGCAATGTTTCCTAATGCTATAGCTGACATTGCACCTTTATTACACTTCCAGGGAGACAAAGCTATAAAGTTAGCCCAAATTTGTCCTAAGAGAAGGAGAAGGTAGAATGCTCTATTCATACCCTCTTCAGCTGACATACCAACCTTTATAGAATAGTTAACCAACAAGATTAAGTCTGAAAATGTCCCTGTTCTTTGAGTTAAAAACAGTATTTGGCACATGAAGATGCTTAATAAATGTTTGTCAGTGAGCAAATTAATGATAAATAACAACAAAACTACTTGACTTCTATGTTATCTTGGGCAAGTCTTAATTTTCTGTTAAATCCCTGCTACCTCTTTTGTAAAATGGGAATAATCATAGTTCTTACCTCTATGAGATTGTCGTGAGGATTAAATCAGATAAAGTATGTAAAAAGTATTACGAACAGCTACACAAACTTTATTATTATAAGCAGTGGGAGGAACCCTAGAGGGAAAGGGATTTGCACCAGGTCACAAATGGTGGCAGAACTGCTCAGGTCTCCTCCCTCCCAGCCCAGTGCCTGACCATAATACCACATTGCTCCTTACTCAGTTAATGTGTAGAAAATCATAAATCTCAAACAAATTGGGATTTTTGTCCAGGAGAGGAAATGTTATGTGAAGGTCCACTTTGCACTGCAGACTTGTCACCCATCCTTCACAGAACACAGTCCATTCAGGGTACTTCTAGCATTATGGGTGAGATTAAGACTTTTCTCAAGGGCATGAGAAAAAGTGAAAATTATGTTCTTAGCTTGCTGCTGATTAGCAGACAAACGGCAAACAGAACCTCTAAGCATTCATTCTTGAAAGCTTTGCTTCCTTTTTCCTTACCAACAGTCACTGCAGGGAGGGGATGTGAAAAGCTATATGACCAGAATGTAAGGAAGGAACACATCTCACTCGGAGTCAAATACCACTGCTTAAAAAAAAAGGCACCATGGCAGAAGCCCCAAAATCAGAGGCTTCCCCCGGTGTTCTTTGAATCCATTTTTTTAAGCTGTTAAAAACACCCTTAAAATAAACCTGCCATCTTGTGAGGACAGGAAGAAGGTTGCCGGTCTTTCCACCACCATCTGCAGGGCTAGCTCAGCTTTAGGCTTCCTTGAGCCACGCTCCCCGCCTCCAGCCTGTTCTTTACAGCATGTCAGGGTGGGGTTGATTGCAGTCTTTTCCCCTAACTTAGCAAAATTTCGTGACAGTTAAAATTTGAAGGGAACCAAGAAGAGACCATAGAGATGGTAATTCACTTCACAATGCACTTCATTCTTGTAATTTCACTTTCTCTAATACAGCTGACCCCAGAACAACACAGGAGTTAGGTGCCCACCCACCGCACAGTTGAAAATCCCTCTATAACTTACCATCGGCGCTCCTCCCCCGGGGTTCCTTCATACTCCCAGTTACTGTAGTTCATATCCACAGTTCCACATGCATGGATTCAACTAACTGCGGATTCAACAAACAGTGGATCTTACAGTATTTGAGGAAAAAATACGAGTATAAGAAGATCCGTGCAGTTCAAACCCACGTTGTTCAAATGTCAACTGTAAGTTCTAACATTGTGCTTGATCCATTTGTATTTATCAGGCTGGGTTTGAATCAGGTTAGTGTGTGAGTAGGTTCAGGGCTCAGGCTACATGCAGTGTTAGAGCTCGGTCTGCTACTGGGGTCATGGCTCAGACTGTGGTTAGTATCAGGGTTCAGCAGTTAGCCGTGATTAGGGCTCAGTCTGTAGTGGGCTATGAGTATAGTCTGTGATCAGCATTAGGGCTCAGTCTGTACTAGAATCAGGTCTCAGCCTGTAGCAGAGATCAGATTTGTTTGTGGTGTGTGCTACGATTCCATCTATAGCTGGGGTTATAGCAGGAGAGGGCTCTCTTCCAGGGAAGAAGGGCAGGAAGCACTGATCAGGAGTCGGAAAAGTCCCCTGAGGGGCTGTTAGACCGGAGGACTGAGCAGATGGTGAATCAGGGAACCGAGGTGTGTTTGCGGGGTGGGGGCGACCCCCATCAAAATGGGTTAAATTAAACGGACTGACAATATCGAGTGTGGGTGAGGATGCGGAGCACCTGAGACTTTCTTGTATAACTGGTAGGATTATAAATTGCACAACACCATTGAACAACTATTTGGCAGTGTATATAGAGCTAAGTGTGCATATACTCTGTGGTTCAGCACCTCCACTCCTGGAATGAACAAACAACTGCTACATACAACGTGGATAAGTCTCACAAAATCGTGTTAAGGAAAAGAAGCCAGACACTAAAGAGCAGATATTTTGTGAGTCCATTTATGGGAAGTTCAAAAACAGGCAAAATTAATCTATGGTGGCTAGGAACCGGAATAGGGGTTACATTTAGGGGGTGTTATGAGCAGGAGGGGTCTGAAGGAGCCTTCTGGAAAGATGGTATGGTATATGTTTTGAACTGGATGGTGGTTCCACAGGTGAACATATATAAAAATTCAGAGATGAACATTTAATATTTGTATACTTTACCACATGTAAGTTATATCTCAATGTGAAAAAAAGAAACAACATAAAAGTATGGTTGGTAGAAACTAGTTGGGCAGTTGATCCCACAGTCCTGACTCTTCTGCCATGACAACTGTGATGTTACTGCCACAGTTTGTTGAGCCTGGGGGGTGGGCCTGAGGGGTTTGCAGGATGGGGGGGTGCAGCCGTTGAAGCAACCCCATTGGGCAATAATGTCGTATAAAAAGCCATAGACTTGGAATCAGAAGTCCTGAGTTTGGATCTTAGCACTCTGCTTAGAATATAATCCAGTGGGAAGCACTGGTGTGTTGTAATCAGTCATGAGGTGAGTTACAAATTATTCATTGGTAATTATAAAGCACTGAAGCTTTTTAACAATTTTCTCTTAATTCATTTGAATTCATAATGCATGCATTGGGTTCAAAACAAATTAAATCAGTGAAAGGTCCATTTTCCTCTCATCCCTAAGTCCAAACACCAGTCCCCCATTCTCCCTCTTGAGGCAACCACTGTCATCAGCTTCTTAAATACCCTTCCAGGGATAGTCTATGCATATTCATGAATGATTTCCCTGAAAAACATCAGAGCAGTTTTAAGGTATGCTTATAATAATGTTGCTTGCATACTGAAAGCTTTATTTTCAAAGTTGAATTAGGTTTTCATTAAAAAAAATAATACACGATTCTTTACTAATTGTATAAAGTAAAAGTGAACGCTGCCTCCACCCACTCTGCCACATCTCACCCCTCAATTTCAGGGTTAGCCACGGTGAATCGTTTCCTATGTGGCCTTTCTGACAACTTTACTCATGTGTAAACATCCATATAAATAGTAAATCTGCAACCTGATTTTTTTTCATCAACAGTATATTAGAGATATAGTTCCATGTGAATTGCATATAGCTCTTCTTACCCTTCTTAAAGGCTGTGAACATCAAATACATTCCAATAGGAGAGAAAGAGATGAAGATATGGCAGGAATTACGCTGGGGAGTGTGTCCACCTGAAAGCATTATCTCTCAAAATGTCCCAGAATAAAAAATGGTAAAAGCAGCTGATTTAATCCATCTGGGTCTCAGTTTCTCATCTGCAAAATGGAGACAATAATAAAAGCCCTGATTGCTTCGCAAGGTTGTCAAGAGGATTACACAGAAGGAGAATGAATGACAGAGTGCTTCGAAAACTGAAAAGTGCTGTGCAGATGTGGGAGACTGTTATTTCCGGAGGGGAGAAGGAAGGGGCAGTAGTTCCAGGGTCTAAAGTCTAACAACCAGCAGTAATAATAATTGCTTTTCCTGCCCTTCTTCACCAAATGAACTGTTCATCTTTGCATAATAATCGTGAACATTTGTTGAGTTCTTACTCTGCCAGGCATTCTTGTAAGATATGTGTGTGTGTGTATATATATGCACACACACACATATATATATGATATATATTATGAGATAGGAACTCTTATTATCTTTATTTGACTATGAGGCAATTGAGGCTGACATATTTGCCAAGTGGTGGTATTATTTCTGAACTGTGCCAAACTCTGTGCTATTTATTTTGGAGGCTTTTCCATGTTTCAGCTGTGTGGTTGGGCTGAGACTTAGTTAGAGAGTGTGCACTGAAGAAAAAGGGGCTCATTTCACTGGTACTAAAAAATGAAAAGCAACTAATAACTTAATCCTGAGTCTCATGGGTAGTCACACAGGTGGTCACATTGCTGCCTGCTCTGAGACCCTTCATAACTCCCCTCAGCTAAATAAAAGCCAAGCTTCTCAGCCTGGTTTTCCAAATCTTCCTTAGTTCTGTGAAATAACCTTTCCAGGCCTTTGTTTTATACTACAGGAACTTCTAAACCCATCATTCATACCTACCTGGAAACCTGTTAGAGGTTAAATTGTGTCCCCTAAGAAAACATATGTTGAAGTCCTAACCCCTCATACCTCAGAATGTGACCTTTTTTGGGAATAGTGTCGTTGCAGATGTAATTCGTTATGATGAAGTCAAACTCCTATTAGGTGGACCCCTAATCCAATATGATTGATGTGCTTATAAGAAGATGGCCACATGAATAGACAATCAAGGAGAATGCCAGGTGACCACAAAGGCAGAGGTTGGAGTTATTGAGCTGCAAGTCAAGGAATGCTGAAGATTGCCAGTAAATCACCAGGAGCTAGGAAGAGGCAAGGAAGGATGCCCCTACAAGTTTTGAAGGGAGAGTGGTCCACCCAGTACCTTGATTTGGGACTTGTAGCCTCCAGAAGAGTGAGACAATACATTTCTGTTATTTTTAGCAGTCTGGTTTGTAACACTTTGTTACCACAGCCCCAGGAAACTAACGCAGAATCTCAGCCATCTAACTCCCTGATACTGCATCAGGCCAAGGTGCATCAAGCCTTCTTTTCTCCCGTCCTGTTCCTGTTCTCTCAGCCAGCCATAGCATCCTTGGCAATTTGCTAGTGCTACACAGTCACAGCCATGACATTCCCCATCTCTTCTGGCAGGCAGCGCACCAATGGTCTGTTTACTTCCTGACACACTCTGTGCAGGGCCAGTCAAGTCCCCTGCCCCCTGCCTCTTCTTGGCTCAGTGCCAGCCCAGCCCCTCTGGGGAGACAGTAGATGGAAGCCCCCTCCTGCGTTGCCTAGGTGACAGTGCCGTCTGAGTGCCCTGGAGCCAGGCAGCTGTGGCTGCAGGGAAGGGAGGGACCAAGGGCAGGGGGGAGGGAGGGAGGAGGACTACAGGAAAGACCCAAAGAGAGTCCTTAAAAGTGGCTCTAGCACAAACCCAGAAGGTGAAATTAAAACTGCCTCACCATAACCAGCATTATAAGGCAACATGCAAGACTTGAGATGGAGAGGAAAGACTTTTCTCAGAGGATTCTATACCAAGTTCAGCTGTGGGTCTTTGAGTCCAACCTCATTCTTTGAGCTTTGAGACCTTTTGACAGCATGAGAGATCAAAAGATAAAATTCAGGCAAATGGGGCCTGGCATTTTGCACACTAAGAGCAAGTCTTCTATAAACTGCCTTAAGGTGCACAGTAAGCGAAGAGAAAGATACCTGCAATTTTTAGTTCACCATAAGTAATGCCTGCTGTGTGAAGGGAAACAGGCAGAGTGCTGGTTAGTTGGGGAGGGAGTACAGAGAGGAACAAGAGGTTATACTTGCCGTCAAGGAGAACATTGTCTGTCCTTCAATCGTTACTGCAGGAATGGACTTCTATAGTTGCATGCTGGAACATTCCAAGGCAATTTTTCTTAGTCCATGGGGTGGTTAGCTTGGGTTTCAGGGGGGCGTTGAACTCAGTCCTAATCAATCAGGTTAGCACATTGATCTGGCCACAGATTGGTACAGAGGTGGGCACATACCCAATCTTAGCCAATGATGAGTAGTGAGGCTTTTGTTAGGATTGCTGAGAGGAATACATGTTTTCTTTTCTGGGCTAGGAGCTGCCATCACCATCTTGCCGCAACATGGAATCTTGCATGAAGCCAACGTGGCGGCAAGCACAGCTGAGAGATGGAGGAAGATTAGGAGCTGATGACATCATGTGAGCCTCTGAATCAAGACAATAAATTCTGTTTCTTTAAAAAAAAAATCTTCATCCCAACAAGGATGAAGATTCACTTTTTTAAAATAATTAATTAATTAATTAATTAATTGGCTGTGTTGGGTCTTCATTGCTGCAAGCAGGCTTTCTCTAGTTGCAGCGAGCGCGGTCTGCTCTTTGTTGTGGTGCACCGGCTCCTCATTGCCGTGGCTTCTCTTGTTGCGGAGCACCGGCTCTAGGTGCCTGGGCTTCAGTAGCTGTGGCACATGGGCTCAATAGTTGTGGCTCACGGGCTCGAGAGCACAGGCTCAATAGTTGTGGCACACGGGCTTAGTTGCTCCGCAGCATGTGGGATCTTCCTGGAGCAGGGCTTGAACCCATGTCCCCTGCATTAGCAGGCAGATTCTTTCTTTTTTTTTAAGAACTTTTATTGAGATGCAATTGACATAAAATAAATTGCATATAAAGTGTACAGTCTGAATTTTTTTCTTATAAGTAAGTATATATGGCAATCCCAATCTCCCAATTCATTCCCTAACCTCCCCCTCGCTTTTCCCACTTGGTGTCCATATGTTTGTTCTCCACATCTGTGTCTCTGTTTCTGGGTAGGCAGATTCTTAAACCACTGTGCCACCTAGGAAGCCCCCAATTCTATGTTTCTTAAAGTGGTTTTTGTTACTTCCAATTCAAAAGGTTCAGTAAAAGATAAATTAGAAACTCTTTTAACTAATTAACCAGATTAACCAATGCTTTTCATTCCCTGTGTAAAATACACTGATTTATGCCCTTGTATACTGAACACTCAGCCAATAGGCTGCTTTCTGGTACTTTATCCCCCAAACTGTTTGTTAGTTGTATTTATTACTGCAATTATATTATTTAATTAAATATTAAGTAACTGCAGAAACACAAGTGCAAAATGAAAGACTTCCTGGTTCTATGAAAACTAAATTAAATGCTTTTGAAAGACGATATAGAGTATTTCAAAATTGTTTTGGGGTTAGATATGGATGCACACACAGTCAAAAATGAAACAATAAAGATATGGATGGGTTTTATACTCATCTTTGGAAGGGTCTTTAGGTTCTTTTTCCCTTCTATAGAGCCCAATGCTGGGGACTTCCCTGGTGGTGCAGTGGTTAAGAATCTGCCTGCTAATGCAGGGGACATGGGTCTGATCCCTGGGCTGGGAAGATCACACATGCCTTGGAACAACTAAGCCAGTTTGCCATAACTACTAAGCCTGTGCTCTAGAGCCTGCGAGCCACGACTACTGAAGCCCTCACTCCCTAGAGCCCAAGTGCCACAGCTACTGAGCCCATGTGCTACAACTACTGAAGCCCAGGTGCCTAGAGCGTGTGCTCTGCAAAAAGAGAAGCCACCTCACTAAGAAGCCCACGCACCGCAACGAAGAGTAGCCTGCACTTGCCACAACTAGAGAAAGCCCACGGGCAGCAATGAAGACCCAATGCAGCCCCAAAAATACATAAATTAATTAAGTAAATAAATACATAAATAAATTATTGTTAAAAAAAAAAAAAAGCCCAATGCTGGACTAGTGGATGATACATACTGGATGAGAAAGAGAGCATTAATTGTCTCATAAGAAGCCTTGCAGCTTTGACCTGGGACACTTGGAACATTTACTCTAGGGAGAGCCAGGCACTCTGTAAGAAGTCTATCTATGGGACTTCCCTGGTGGCACAGTGGATAAGATTCCATGCCAGCGGGCCCAGGTTCGATTCCTGATCAGGGAACTTGATCCCACATGCGTGCCACAAATAAGAGTTTGCATGCCACAACTAAGGAGCCCCCTGCTGCAACTGAGACCCGGTGCAACCTAAATAAATAAATAAATATTAAAACAAACAAACAAAAAGGATTCTCTCTATCCTGAGACCACTGTGCTAGCTTAGGAAGCCCAAGCTAGCCACATTGAGAGAAAGAGAGATGCCCAGCTAACCCCCAGCTTTTCCAGCCATCTCAGCTTAGGGACCAGAAAAGTAAGTGAGGAAGCCATCTTGAATATCTATCCCAGTTGAGCTTTCAGATAACTCTAGCCCCAGCTAGAACCTGACTGCAACCTTATAAGAGATTCTGAATGAGAAACACCCAAATGAGCCCAGTCTACCCACAGAACCATGGGAAATAATAATAACTTGTTAATAATAAGGTTGATTTGTTATACAGTAACAGATAACCAGTCTTTTGTGGATGAAAGGAGAGAGTTAGAGAATAAAGGAGGCAGCCTCTAATGTAAATACCATAAGGAGATCATGGAGGATGAGAAAAGGCCATTGTGGTTAGCAATTGAGAAGTCATCACTGTCCTTCACACACTGCATTTCAATAGAACGGTGAGAGCAGAAGCCAAATTGCAAGTGTTCCAGGGCAAGTGAATGGTACGAATTGATAAAATGGTAGGTTGCTCTTTTTTCTTTCTTTCTTTCTTTTGTAATAGTTTAACATTCACTGATGATCCTTGCCTGAATCAATTATCTGAGATTACAAAATGGTGATTTTCTAACTCTATCAGTCCTTCTACATTTATTAGCTGACATTCTTCTGTAAAGAAGAGTTTTCCCTCCTCAATTGGGAATGAACCTAATTTCTTCCCAAAATGGCAGGTTAAGTGCTACATTCTTTCTCTTTAATTATCAATTTCCTGACAAAGAAGTTGGTGTCATAGTATTTCCATTGGTCCAAAAAGTTTTTTTCTTCTTTCTCTCTATGAGTATCATTATGGATTCACAGTGTGGACTCATGTATCACATTTATTCAATGTGCTACAATCAATTACAGACTAAATTAGTCTTTAAAGAAGCAATGGAGTATGGGGCTGAGGATGTGGTCAGAAAATTCCTGGAAGAATACAATTGTTAAAGAAATACAAACACACACACACACACATATCCTTATCAATAATCAAAAAATGAAAATCAAAGCTATACAAAGTAGAAAAAAACTATAAAATATTCAGCTCTGCTACTGGATATATAACCACCCCAAAATCTCACAGGTCCCAATAAGGGGCATATATGAACACATTCACAGCAGCATTGTTTTTCGTTGTGGGGAGTTGGAGACAATTTGGGTGTCCATAACTGAAGAAGCCCTTGGGCAAAATATGGTGGATGGAGTACTATGCAGTAGTTAGAAGCAATGGACTAGATATTAAAAACATGTTGCTGCTGTTGGGGCTTCCTAGGTGGTGCAGTGGTTAAGAATCCACCTGCCAATGTAGGGGACATGGGTTCGATCCCTGCTCCAGGAAGATCCCACATGCCATGGAGCAACTAAGCCCATGCGCCACAACTATTGAGCCCATGTGCTGCAACTACTGAAGCCCACGCACCTAGAGCCCGTGCTCCGCAACAAGAGAAGCCACGGCAATAAGGCGCCAGCACACTACAACAAAGAGTAGCCCCCACTCGCCGCAACTAAAAGAAAGCTCGCACACAGCAAAAAAAACCAAAACAAAACACGTTGCTGCAAGGAAGAAAAAAAGAAAAAATAGTTTTTATAATAATACTATTTACATAAGAAAAAAATGCACGCATCTAAAACAATGATACACATTTCAAATAAACACCTGCGGACAAAAGGATGTACACTAAACAGACTGGAATGTTTTCCTATGGTGAGAAAGGGGAATGAGGTTGGAAAATATGGGTAAAAGAGACTAATAAATAAACACACCAATGTGAGAGGTTTGCAAGTGAGGAATAGGATCGAGTCAATGCCCTCTATTTAAGTAAAAATAAGTAAATGACTAAATAAATAAATGGCTACTATAATCATTCTGGAAAGTCAAATCATTAAAAACATTGACCTAGCTATTCTACTTTTAGGAATCTAGCCTAAGGAAATAGAAACTAACACTTATTAGTGTTGTGACAGTGAGAAAAAATGGTCAGCATGTGTTCTTTTGCCCTCACCTACACCTGCAATATACATTCCCAGGTGTTTCAGGGAAACCTCAGAGGTGTTTCACAGGTGTTCGTGATGCGCTTGTGAACAAGTGTAGTCATGTGGTATTGGTACATAAATCCATCGTCTGCAGCTCTGGCCCCTTCCATTTGGCATTGCTATTTCCACTGCCTTTACTGGGCATGATTACGACTGTCACTGTCACTCATCTGGAGTCCTTCAGTTGCTAAGGTCGCAGAGTGTTATTTTGCAGCATAGCCAAGACAATCCTGCTCTTCTTTTGGTTTTACATGTTAGAAGTCTATCATTGTTACAAGTTTTCAGGAAATTACTCTGTCAGTATTTTCTTACAATCTCCCTCCTTTATCGACACCACCCCCCAAATTTTTGCAAACCACGCTGGAAAACAAATGCAAGTAATAGTTATGCTGGGCTGGAAAGTGAAATGGGAAATGCAAATCAAAACCACAATGAGATACCACTTCACATCCATTAGGATGGCTAGGCTGATATATAAAAGAAAAAATGGAAAATAACAAGTGTTGATGAGGATGTAGAGAAATTGGAACCTTTGTGTATTGCCACTGGGAGTGTAAAATGGTGTAGCCACTGTGGATAACAGTTTGGTGGTTGCTCAAAAAGTTAAGCCTAGAATTACCATATGATGCAGCAATTCCACTCCAAGGTAGAATTCAATAGAATGGAAAAAAGGGACTCAAGCAAATACTGTATGCCAATGTTCACAACAATATTATTCACAATAACCAAAGGTGAAAGCAACACAAATGTCCATTGATGGATAAACAAATGTGGTGTATACATATAATGGACTATTATTCAGCTTTAAAAAGAAATAAAATTCTGATACATGCTATAACATGGTTGAACCTTGAAAATATTATGCTAAGTGACATAAGCCAGACCCAAAAGGACAAATATTGTATGAGGTATTTAGAATAGGCAAATTCATAGAGACAGAAAGCAGAGTAGAGGTACCAGGGACTGGGGAGAGAGGAGAGTGGGAGAATTATTGCTTAATAGATACAGAGTTTCTGTTTGAGGATGATGAAAACATTCTGGATGGTGGTGATGGTTGAATAATATTGTGAATATAGTTGCTATGGACTGAATTATGCAGTTCCCCCCACGCCCCCACCCCACCCCCCCAATTCATATGTTGAAGTCCTAACCTCCCAATGTGATAGTATTTGTAGATGGGGCCTTGGGGAAATTTTAGGTTTTGAGCTCATGAGGGTGGGGCCCTCAAGATGAGATAAGTGCCCTTATAAGAAGGGACACCAGAGAGTTTGCTTTCTTTTTCTCCCCATCATGTGAGGACACAGTGGGAAATCAGCCATCTATAAGCTAGGAAGGGAGCTATCACCCAGAAACTGACCATATGGCATCTTGATCTTCGACTTTCAGCCTCCAGAATTGTGAGAAAATAAATTTCTGTTGTTTAAACCACCAGTTTATGGTATTTTGTTATGGCAGCCCAAACTAAGATAGTAGCTAATGCCACTGAGTTGTATACCTGAAAATGCTTAGAATGATAAAGTTACGATATGTATTTTTTACCATAATAAAACAAAATGAAACAAAAAGTGAAAAGGGCAATTCTGCTATCTTGCCTCTGTTTGTAAATCTTGGGTACCAGTCTTAGAAGGACATTAGTAACTGTATAGTAGTGACTCTAGACAGCTCCGTCTGCCCTTCTGCCTTATATGAATGAGGTGAGTGAGGGTTAGAGAAATAAACTGATGTAACCAGGATTGTAGTTCTCTCTTCCCCATCCTGTATTCCCTACCTTCATGAATGGCACCATTATCACCCAGTTGCCCAAGCCAAAAATCTGTCATCTTTGGTTCTCTCTCACCTCCCTCAACAGCTATGTCTTGGTGATGCTACTACATTAATCTCTCTCTGTTCCTACCATCTCTGCCTCAATTTGGGTCACTTTCATCCCTTACCTGATATGATAGCTTTTTACCTGGTTTTACTACCTCTCTTCTTATTCCCTTCCAGTCTATTTTCTACAGAGCAGCCAGAGTCTTTCCAGAATCTAATATGATCATGTCACTCTCACTAAACCCTTCAATAGCTTCCTTTAGCACTTGGATTAAGTTCAAATGCCTTAACATGGGACTCAAAAGACTCTTCATGGTCTTCCGGTCTCCTCTTGACTCTCCAGTCTGATCTCTTCTCTCAATTCACCACCCAGGCTGTGCTCCAGCCCTGTTAAACTTGTGGTTTCCTAAACACATCATGCTCATCTCTCTTCCCCATCATTGCTGGAGGATGGAAATTTTCAGAGATAAAGGTCACGGAACACACGGATGTCATCCATTCTTTCTTTCGCACCTCTTAACTGGCAAGGTGAGATGGCCCAGGGCCTGGCCTGGCCCTCTCCCTTGTTTCTCCCTGGCCTGCAAGGCAGCCTCAGTGGGCTCCTTTGGTTACTGAATTAAACTGTTTTCCTGCCCCTTTTCTTCTAGAGATGGTGGGCAAAACATATGACCAAACTGCAGTTCTAAGAGCTGAAACTGGAGCTTGGGCTTTGGCATGGAAATAGGCCTTATTTCCTTCAAGGATATGAGACTTATCAAAGGAGAGAAGAATGCTATAGCTTACGGGCATTCTACAGTAGGCACTGGGACCAAACCCAGCTAGTACTATATTACCTGCATCCTCCATGACAAGTCAAGGGTGGGATTCAGGAAATACTAGGTCCTTTGGCTGATTATAATCTTAATATCTTCCCAGTCCACTTTCCTCCAATCTGCTCCACCTCCTCCTCCTATTCATCCTTAAATTCTTAACTTCTAAGAATATATCTCACCAGCCTCCAAGCAGATTGTAAACTCTTTAAAGACCTGGACTGTATCTTTATCATTGTATCCTAGTGTCTAGCATTGGTCATGATTGTATAACTGAAAAGATCACACAGTTAAGTGTTAGGGTGGAATCTGAAATGCCTGTTGCCAAAGATTCATCTCCACTTCTCTCCTGGGGCCAGCCCACCACTGTAGCACCATCCGTTGTCAACTTGTACCTCTCGCTCTCCCTGCTCAGGCCCCACTTGAGGGAAAGGCTGAGGATAATACTTTATTGAAATGATCCATTGAGCAGTTTAGTTGCACTCTCACCCACATGACTGTACTTAGAGGCATTCCTAGTACATGATTGACTTTATTTAGCTCCTCTATAGCTTTAATATGAGACTCAGAGAATCATGAAAGGAAAGTGGGTTCAGGAGCTAACATCACATCCAAGGAGAGGAGGGTGCAAGAGGGTCATGAATCTGCAGAATTATTCTCTCATAAAAAAGCTGTCAGCACAACTCAAAAGCCTTTCTGCAGCTCAAAGTCTCTCCCTCTTTTGAGACTAGGCCAAGCCAAGTTAGATGGTTTCCTGTAAGTCTTTTAACAACAAGGGCGTTTAAAGTAAGAAAGAGGAAAAGAAAGTCAGAGAAAGGGGCCGAGGGGCCAGGGCTGAGCCAGGCTGGCTTCTGCTCATAATTTAAGATGGGTCTCTAGACTCAGATAAGGCAGCGCATCTCCATCTGTTTCGTTTCTGCTTCTGCTACCCTCTCTGGGTCCGCAGGGATTGATTTATCACTTGAGACACAGCCCAAGAAGGGAAGGGAGAGTTTCTTTCCTAAGTGTCTGAAAAGGAAAAACTTTGAGGAAACAGCCAAGAGGGAGAGGAGAGGAGGCTGTGGCTCCAGAGTGGGGAGAGGTGGAGGAAGGAGGCCGAGGCTGCACAACCCGTGGAATGGGAGCCTGCAGGCGGGCGCGCCGGCGGGCAGCAGCTACCCGGACCAAGCCCCCGGCAAACTCGCGGGCGCCGACACCCGCGCCACAGGCAGCCGCGGCGGAGCCCCTGGCACAGCCGGGCCTGGGTCGCGAGAGGCCTTGCCCCGGAGGCCCCCGGCCGCGCCCCGGAGGCGGACCGGGGGCGGAGCGGCCCCCGAAGCCGGGCTCTCCCGGCGGGCGGCCCTCACCCTCCCCGCCCCAGCGAGCGGCAGCAGCAGAGGATGCCCCACGGCGCCGCCCGCCCAGCCCGGGAGCCTCGGCCGGGAGCCCGCCGCCCATTGGCGGCGGCAGCGCTGCGTCCCCGCCCCCCTTCCGCGTCCCCGCCCCCTCCGCCGCCGCCGCCGCTTCCCGGCTCCGCCTCCTCCCCCTCCGGGAGCCGCCTCCGTCGCCGCCACTGCCACCGCCGCTGCCGGCCGGGGCCCAGGCAGCGCCCGCCGCGCCGGAGTCGAGTCGCAGCCGGAGCCGCCGCTCGCGGCCCCGCCATGAGCGGAAGCGCCGCCGCCGCGGTCGCCGCCGCCGCCTCCTCAGCAGCCGCGGCCGCCGCGCACTTCCAGCCTCAGCCGTCGTCTCCCAGGCCGGGCCCCGCCGAGCTCGGGCCCCCGCGCCGCCCGCGCCCCCCGCCGCCGCCGCCGCCGCCGCCGCCCCGGCCCGAACCCGCCGCCGCCGGCCGCCTCAGCCCTCCGGGCCACGGGCCTCTCCGGGCGGGCGCCCAGGGTGGCGGCGCCTGCGGCCGAGCGCCGGGAGCAGGTATGGGGTCCAGGAGCGGGCCAGGCGGGGAGGGGCGTGGGTTGGTCCCGGGGGTGGGGAGGGCTCAGAGGCGTGTGGTCCAGCCGCCCGGCCGCGCCGAGGGGGTGGAGCGTGGTCCGGGTCGGGTTAGTCCGGCCCCGGAGCCCCGGAGCCTCTGTGAGCCCTGCGTCCCCGCTGCGCCGGGCGGCTCACAAAGCGTTTTCCCACCCGGTGGGTAACCCCCTCTCCTCGGGTGGGCAGGGCAGGACCTCTCTGGGTCTGCGCTGGGCGGAGGAGGAAACTGAGGCTTGCCGGGGGAAGTGACTTGCCCAAGGTCACATAGCCGGCGAAAGTCGTAGCCTGGCTGGGACCCAGGGCCACCCTGGGCCGCCGTGGGCCCGGAGCAGGGGGCGCTGGGAGGCGGAAGAGCGAGAGAGATCGGTCGCGGAGGAGGGGGCGCTGGGTCCCGGCCCCAGGCACGCCCACCCAGAGCTTTTGGGGCTGGCTTAGGAGAAAGGGTCTCTTGCAGGCTGGGACCGAGGAGCGGCGGCTGATTTGGGAGGTTGGTGGTGTCCTGGGGAGCCGATTTGGGGAGCCGCAGGGGGAGAGACTCCTGTGAGGTTGTCCTCTCGGGGAAGAGGGCTTTCTTGAGTGAGTGGGTCAGAGCTTAGGAAACTTTTTATCGCGGGGACCATTTGATCTCTGCCAGGCCACCTTCCCCACCACTGCACGGACTAAACCAGTCCAGCTGAAATTAATAGGAGGGAGGCCTGCCTGCTTTTGTGGAGACGCCCGTAAGGTGTCTTTTTTTCACGAAATGGCCCGAGTTTCATTCATGCCCCAAACAAGTGTATGTATGGTCCTAGAAAAGACGTTTCTGCCACAGAAAGCCAAATGAGGTTTTCCCAGGTGGTCTGGACGTGTCACGCTTGGGCAACCCCCAGAGAAAGAGCAACTATCCCAGGCGTGAAGGGGGAAGGAAGTGAGAGGATTGGGACAAGTCACCCGCCTGCCTGGCATGGAACAGAGCCATGTACCGCCTGGGATTCTCTCTCTCTCTTTTTTTTTCGAGTGGGTTGTTTTTATTGTGGATGCATCTTGGAAAGGGACTTGGGGTTCTAGAGGCAACGGAGAGAGAGTGGTGTTATAGTCAATGGAGAGGGTCCTGTGGAGCTAGAAAATAGAAGCTGTAGAATGGGGGAAAAGGAGAGGATATTTAGTCATTGTGGGGGAAGGGAGATGAAAGGGTTGCTTGAAGGGTGGGGGACAGTGGCTAATGTAGAGGAAAAGGTTGGGCTGTTTCAAAGAAGGGGCTAAAGGTACTGAGCTTGAAAGGAGTCTGTTAGAGGTGGATGGTATCTTACAAGGTTGAGTAATAGGTACTGGTCTACAGTCATTTCATTTTCTTTGCATAAAGGCAGTTGTAAGTACTTTTACATAAATGTTTTCGCTTTCATACTCCCCACCCCCATTCTCTCTCCTGTTCTAAGGCTGCAGGCCCATAGTATTGTCTTGGAAGTGAGGCTTGACAAAAGAGGGAAGGGAAAGGCTAATTAGCAATGCATTAATTAGGGTCCTTTGTCCAAAATGATTCCTTGTTTAAGTCAGCTGTTTTCTTGCTGCCCTCCTGCACCTCAGCTTTCCAGTTGTGGTGGCTGTTGGCAAGGTTCTTTGGGAAGAACTGCCCTGATTCAGACAAGATGGGTAAAATTTTTCTAAAAAACTGAGAAAAACAACAGATATACATAAAACCATGAAAATTTACTTGTCAAAGACTTAAAATCAAGGAAATGCAAATTGAAACATCAGTGAGATGCCATTTCACACTTATCAGATTGGCAAAAATTAAATGCTGCGATAACCTGTTAGTACGGTTATGGGGAAGCCACCTTTTATATACTGCTGGTGGGAATGGAAGTGGGTACAACCACTGTGGAGGGTAGCATAGTGATGTCTAGTTGAAGGAGGACAAACAAATCTGTTTACCTAAAATGTCCATTTCTGGGTATATACTTTAAGAAATCTTTGCACACTTGTCCAAGAAAATAAGTGCAAAAGAAGTACAAAAATGTTTATTGCCGCTTAAATGTCCACCAACAGGGAAATACATAAATTGTTAGATAGTCCTACACAATTGAATATTAGAGCACTGTGAAAAAGAAACGATACATGAATTAAAATGGTTGCATCTTACAAACATAATAGGGGGTGGGGAGCAAGTAACAGAAGAATTATTAGAGAATGTTTCCACTTGCATAAAATCTGAAAACATGCAAAATAATCTTGTCTGTGTGTGCATGTGCAGTGATAGTATAAAAACATTCATGGTAGCAACGAACACCAAATTCAGAGTGGTGGTTGTCTCTCCAAAGAGTGGACGGGGAATGGGATTGGTCAGGGGTACACAGAGGGCTTTAATTTTATCTAGTATTCTATTATGAAACAAATCTGAATCAGAAAATTGCAAATTAAGATTTGCTTATCTTGGATGTAGAAGAGATATTCATTATATTATTTTAAATATTTTTCAGGTGTTTGAAATATTTCTCACATGCAAAACAATTTCTTGTTTACTTAGCACAGGGTTTTTGTCGCATAATAATGAAACTCTAGTTACAGGCTCCAGCCCAACACAGCCTGTTAGGCATGCTGGCTGGTGATCCTTTTCTCACCCCTTTCTGACCTGCAGAAGCCTGATTTTGTGATGGATGACTTTTATTTTGGAACAGCTGACAGGCACGTGGAGGATTTCCCAGTCTTTCTAAACTTTCTGGTGGACCTAAGTCAGCAGTTTGAGCTTTGTCAAAATATAAGTGCTCCAGGACATTCATCTATCATATGTAGGGAGGGACCCAGAAATCTGATTCTAAACATGTTCCCTAGTAAATTATGATGCCCACTAAAGTTTGAGAGCCACTCACTGCCTTAGGTTTCTTCTGGCTCTAGGCTGTACTCCTTCTCAGCTTTGCCCAGCCTAGTCCCCAGGCTGCCTTCCGTTGCCCCTCTTGCATGACTGGGACTAATTTGGACCCATGTGATATTTAGCTCTTTTGTAGGGCATAAAAGAATGATAGGGTTGGAAGCCATTGAATGTTAAACCCTTCCTAATCCAGGTTGTCTGTTCCTCTTATTTTCATGCAGGTAGCTAAGGGGCCCACCATTCACCAGGGGTATTTATCAGGTTTTACAAACTTTAACCACATGTATCACTACATGTGGTTTTACATGTGGTTTTATAGTTAGAATAGGAGCAAAAAAGTGTCTGACTGGGAAGGAAAACTAACAAATTGGAGGAAATATACCCCCAAAGGTAAATGTATGTGATCATGCCTTTCTCTGCAAATGAGAGTGACTGTGTGTTGTAGCTTAGCACATGCATTTGAAGTTCAGCTATTTGAGCCTGTAGTCAAAGATTAGGGACTTTGGGAACAACTGATTATTCTTCTAGATGGAAGAGTTTCCTTTCTCCCAAATTTGCTAGTTTTCTTCTTTGCTGGACCCTTTTTGCTCTAGTCCTAATATGTTTATGAATGAATTTGTGTTAACACGTGTGAGGATTTCTGGTAATGAAATCTGTGAAATGCCTGTTTGTGGTTGGTGAGGTTCATCTTTCTGGAAACCGACTTTGGAGGCTCAATTTTGCCCCAGGTACACTTTTGCGGGGCTGCTGATTAGGGTTGTATGGCTTGTACTCAGCACGGGGCGCTTGTTTTGTTTTGCAAGGCGGGGTGGAAGCCCACTTTGTGCTCCACTTACCGAGATGAACACCTGGTGTGGAACTGTGGCCTCTTAATGGGGGCACCCTTTTCTAATCCTCACAAAGGTGCTGTATGAACTAGCATGGCCCTGCGGCTTTGGAGCTGTTGGTCCAGGTGTTACCCGACCATACTCACCACAGGCTCTGCGAAGAGGGCTGGTCACTGCTGGGCCTGGGCTCCTAGAGTTTTCTCCGTGTGAGCTTGTCATGGGAAGGGGCCTACCCCTGACTTTGCATTACCATGCTCAGTTGAACCAAAGAGTACAGCTGAAAATTGTAAACTTTGTTATGGGTCTGGAAAAATTGTACAGAATAAACAGTCTGACAAATACCATCATTTATGGAAAGACGATGAGAAGGAAATCATTAAAAAGACAAAAGCATCTGGTAAGTGAAGGAGAGAGAAGGTAGCTGTGCGCCACATTTGCTCATGCATTAGTATAGTGCTTACTTTGAGGGGGAAATACTATGCTATTTTTCTCTTCCTATTTCCCCCTACACTAGCATTCCTGAATTTCTTAAGACCTGAGGCTTTTTAGCCAATTTTGAAAATATTTACCCATTTGTATTTTCCATTAAGCAGTTGTTTATGCTTCCTGCTGTTTCATTTTTTCTTGGAGAGAGAGTAAGGGGAAGTGCTGCACCAAGGACAAGACTGGACTTCCTACTGCTTTTGCAAATAATGGCAGTGTGTTTTTCAGAACAGTTGTCATGGAAGAGTGCTGTTCTGCAGACTCAAGGGAGAGGTACACTTTGAAGTGGTTTCTGTTGTCTTTTTTATTATTATTTTTAAACATGATTGAGGATGATGGATAGAGGGTTCCATTGTGCTTTTGCTGCTGTCTTGAAGAAATTTTTTTTTAAAGACAATGTACGTAAATAAAACTGAAAATGTTTAACAAAAGTAGTCTTATGCCCACACAAGGAGAATAAACAGTTCTCACCTATAAGCCTTACCCAAAGCAGTTTCAGGGTTTTTTCCCCTTAGTTTAAATAGATATTAGTGCTATTCTAGGGACTGCTTGGGACAGTTAACCATGTTGGGCAGGTGGAGGAGAATGATGGGATTAAACTAGGGTTTATCATGATATGGAAAGCTATCACTGCATTGTCTGCTTTTGTGATAAAATGTGTGTAGAAACGAGGGAGAGATTGTGAGTTTTGGTATAACCATTTGACCCTGTTGAGATAAGGGAGGAAGGGATAAAGAGGAAGAAATACATGCATGGAAGAGAGAGCAGCTGGCAAGTAAGTAGTAGAGCATTTCGTAGTGCCTCTGGGATGTACCTTGAGTTGCAAGTTACCTGTCAGTATCTGTTGTGCTTCAGCACCTTTGATTTCAGTGTTTGCAGATGGTGCTCACTGATCTTCAGTTTGTCTGTTTTATTGCCACAAAGCTGAAAAGTGAGCAGTTTTGAAGACTACACTGAAGTAGTAGGGTAGGCAAAGTAAAACAAGTATTCATTTCGTAATCACTTTTGCACCTAGGAGGTGGGACTCTCATAATTAACAAAAAGTATTTTCATTTGGCTTTTAGGCTATCTTATTTTTAAAATTTTTAATAGACTTGTCTTCCTATGTAGATTTTTGTTACTGCCTGAATACATGCTTGAGTGAGCACCTACTGGGTGCTGGTAATACCAGTACTAGCCACTGATTCTTTGGGAGTATGTTTCATCTACTGCTTTCTTTTCTCTCTGTTTTCATGCTTCCTTCTGCTCCCTGGCCTTCTGGGCTTGGTGGTGAGCTCTCCATCTCTCAGGACAGGCCCTGTCCTTTACTCTGCTCTTGGGAGGGGTGCAGAGGCTTTGCAGAACCTTTGGGCTGGACACCCACAAGTAAAACCCCTAGAACAATATTGAACCAGACCTGAGGGCCACCAGAGTGGCCCCAGCTCATCTTCTTTCGTTGCTGCCTAGGTGCCACGACCCTCGCTTTGCTGTGGAGCCTGGAAGGTGCCCCCCTCACCCCCAGTCATACAAAGAGGCTTTGTGCTCTGAGGATGTTCTCAAGGCGGGATCACAGTAATTATAATTCCCAAAGCACAACCAAGTAATGGGGGCAGGCAGGGTAAAGATGGTATCCAAGTACTTGTTGGTAGGGAGAAGTCAGGCGGGGATTAAAAATCATCTGGAGACAGTACCAAAATGGATAATGGAGCGTTGTTGGTAATGCTGACGGGAATGTGTTTAAGTGAGTACATTTCAGGGTTTTAAATTCTAATACTTGCAAGATACTTGAAGCTTTAAAAAGCACAAGACAGCCGGAACTTTTTTTTTTTTCTAGTCTAAAATTGTAACTGAAAAGTACTTTAGAAGAAGGTATGTGGAAATCCAGGCCTACTTTGTTTTATGCTTGTGTTGCCGGAATGATTGATTGCCCGAGAAAGGCAAATATATAACTTGCTTACTATCCAGGGGGTGCTCTTGCTAATCTTTTTTTTTTTTTTTAAGTTTCTAAAAGTTGGCACTGACTAACATTTTGGGAAGCTGATTTCCTCCACCACGGAAAAAAAATCAGTGAATCTGGGGATATGTGTTTAGCAACCTCTTATATCAACCATCCTGTCATGATATACTTCTAAGATCTGTTGGCAATTAATCTTCTTGTGAACGCTTTTTTTTACTTTGTTAACTATTAGTATATTACTTTCACTAGTGTCTCAAACTTTTCTTCCCTCCCACCCTCCCTCCCTTCTCTCTTTCCTTCCTTTCTCTGTCTCTCTCTCTCCCTTTTTTGTTGACAAATAAAATTGTGTGTATTTAAAGTATGCAGTGCAATGGTTTGATATTTGTATACATGGTGAAATGATTACCGTGGTCAGGTTAATTAATACATTCATCACCTCACATAGCTACCTTTTTTCTTGGTGAGAATGCTTAAGATCTATTCTCTTAGCAAATTGCAAGTATACAGTACAGTACCATTAACTATAGTCACCATATTGTACATTAGAGCTTCAGAACTTATACCTGAAGGCTTGTGCCCTTTGACCAACATCTCATTTCCTCCACTCCCCAGGCCCTGGTAACCACCATTCTACTCTCTGTTTCTATGAGTTTGACTTTTATATTAAAAAAAAAATTGGGTTTTTTTGATGCTACATATAAGTGAGATCTTAAAGTATTTGTCTTTCTCTGTTTGGCTTATTTCATTTTACCATATGTTCTCCAGTTTCATCCATGTTATTGCAAATGGCAGGATTTCCTTTCTTCATGGCTGAATAGTGTTTCCATTGTATGTATATACTACAACTTCATTCATTCATTCATCAGACACTTGGGTTCTTTCTCATCTTAGCTATTGTGAATAATGCTGCAGTGAACATGGGAGTGCGGATATCTTGAGGAAATCTGCCTTAGATTTATCATCGCGTAAGATTACTGGGTAGTCCATTATAAAGATATTGCCCAAATAATCCTTAAAAAGACTGTCCCAATTTGACAGCTAAGTTTTATGAGATTTAAAAATATACAGGGTTCCGTTTTATCTGCTTTTAATGAAAAGTGAGGTTGATTACCCCTGTTTTAGGCAAGTATATTGTTTAGCAGTGCCTTATATTTTACCAGCTGTTACTTGGCTACTTCATTTGCTTCATTTATAATACATACTTCTTATAATACATAGACATATAACCTCTTACTGTTTACTTCACTGCTCTCTGGTGGCCAGTAAAAGTAACAGTGAAACACTGAATGCCTACTATGTACCAGACACAGTGAGGATTTCAGATTTGATTCAGATATGCAACAGTTTAGCAATAGACTCCAATAGTGTGTTAGCGGACCAAACAACTTTTTAGGTTTGAGAACATCAGAATTGCATAAATAATATGATATAATCATGATAATTAATATTGCTTAAAGCACAGATGTAATCAGATCACAGATTTAAGTGGCTGCCTTGTAAGTAAAAGAAATATTTTTTGGTTTGGCATTCAAGGCCAACATAATAGGGTCTTCATAATTCCAGTCTCTATTATGCTTCATGAATATTCTTCAGGGAAGTGTAATGCCCTCTTGTTCATATGTGTGTGTATCACTTTTTCCCCTCTTGTCCTTTGATTGTTGCTTCAGCTTGCATTTTTCCCATCTTCCTTCATTTTTTCCAAACCCTACTAATTTTTTAATATCTAGATAATAGTGGTCACTTTCTGTGGGCTTTTTTTGTGCAAGGCTCTGTCCTAAGTGGTTTACCTGGATTAATTAATTTAATTTTCACTGCAGTCCTCTAAGATTGGTGCTTTTATTACCCTTATTGTGCAAATGAAGAAACTGGAGCACAGAGAGGTTAAATAACTTGCTAGAGTTGATGCAGCTATTAAGCGTGTTATCTAGGATATGAACCCACGCCGTCTTATTCCAGAGTCTGTATTTTTAGCCATCATGCTTTACTTCTCACTTTATAGATAGCCTAAGCAAACATAGCAGTTAAGTTTTGGTAACAAGATTGAATATAAGCAAAGGTGACCAGTGTCTTAGCGACTAAAGAGAATTTGCAGTCTTTAGTTTTACCTTTGCTCCTCCTGAGAAGTATAGGAGTTATTTAATTTAATTACTTTTCTTTTTAGTCATTCATTACTTTTTCTTTTTTTAAATTAATTAATTAATTTATTTAATTGGCTATGTTGGGTCTTTTTTTGCTGTGCGTGGGCTTTCTCTAGCTGCAGTGAGTGAGGACTACTCTTCATTGTGGTGCGCAGGCTCCTCATTGCTGTGGCTTCTCTTGTTGCAGAGCACGGGCTCTAGGCGTGTGGGCTTCAGTAGTTGCAGCACATGGGGTCAATAGTTGTGGCTCATGGGCTCTAAAGCGCAGGCTCGATAGCTGTGGCGCACGGGCTTAGTTGCTCTGCGGCATGTGGGATCTTCCTGGAGCAGGGATCGAACCCATGTCCCCTGCATTGGCAGGTGGATTCTTAACCACTGAGCCACCTAGGAAGCCCCTACTTTTTCATATAATGAGTATGAGTACCTGCATTGGAGTCGCTTCACCTCAGAACAGGCATGTTTAAATTGCTTCTTAGAAAATCTCCCATGTTCTGTGATTCTGAACACTGGTCTTAATTCCAAGCTTGTTTGGTCACTTAAGCAGATACAGAACTTCTCATGGAAAAATTTGGCCCGACTCAGAATCCCACCTTTTTGTGGATATGAGTATCTCCCTCTCTGAAATTAGTACAAGAATGGATGTTAGACTTCTTTTTAGCCTTCTTTATTTCCATAATGAACTTTGATTTGTCAGAAGCTAAAGCATAAACATATCCCTTTATTCAGTGGTATAGAATATAAATATTTCAGCCACCAGTTGGAGAGCCTGGTGCTGTGTTGATGCTGTCTAGCATAGTAGGTTATTTGAGGAAGATAATGTAGCATAGTGGTTCCCAAATGAACTACTTCAAATTTGGTTGGAATGCTTGTTAAAAATTCTGTCTTTAAAAAAAAAAAAATTATGTCTTCAGGTGGCCTAAAGTTGGAATCTGAGATTAAATTTTCTCAAGTAGTTATAGTGTTTCTAATATTATTTTGTCTATGTTGTGGGCTTAATAGGCATTGGTGGGCCATCCATTTAGAAAATGTCCTATGGGAAAATGGGATTCTAAGGTCAAAACCAGGTACAATAGTTATAAACTTTTGGAACATGTCCTGTTTTTGAGTTGAGCCCTGTGGACTCAGTCTTTTTCTTCTACTTTGTTTATGGATACCTGGAAGGGAAAAATGAATTCACCTTTCAGTTTACTAAGCAATATGAGAATTAATTCATAGGAGGAAGATAGTCTTCCTATTCAGGCAGGATAAAAGCTGATTAAATCCAGATAGTTAAGGAATTTTCACCTATTTACTGGTTTGCGTTTCTTTAAGAACCTTAACATCAGACCATAGCTAGAGTTACAGTATGTTTGGGGCTCTAATGGAAGATATTATTGTTGGCTGTCTTTGCTATATATGAAGAATATGAGTCATGAATTCTTGTGATCTGATTATCCAATGTTTCTATTAAAAATTGTGCATATATTGTTGAAAACAGAAATGATCATTCCTTGATATTTTTGAGCTTTAACTTTAAATAAAAGCTACCATTGTGTGCTTAACAACAACAACAAATAAACACAAAACTCAACAAAGGCAACAAGTCAAAAGATTTGCCTTAAAGTGAATCTGTGTGCAATTCATGAAGTTATTAATATCCGTGAGTTCAAAACTAAAGTCAGAATTTGACTCTAGAATATTTAGGTAATTCTGTACATATTTTGAGTCTAGCTTTTGGTAGAACAAAATCTTTAAAAAAATGAACTGTCTCAATTGACATAAATGATTTTAACAATTGTGTGGGGTGTGTGTAGAAATCAAACTAGTTTTACCATACCAAAATCTTTTTATGGCACTTTTGAGATGTAAATATGTTTCCTTTCAAAATAGAATTGTTTGCTAGAATAGTTATATTATTTTTCCTGATGCTATGTAATTAAAAACCCAGGGCCCAAATTTATTTTGTCTTGATTAAAAGTTTCTTTGTATGGAAGAAAAGTTATCAAATTGAAAAGGGGCTTTAGAAATTTTGATTCTGAGATTGCTTTAAGAAGGGAGAGGCAAGTGAAATTGGGTTCGGGCCCCACAGAATTGACTGTGCTACTTCCTGGGTCAGGAAAGCTCAGAGAGAGGGGGCTGTGCTGCATTGGGGCGGGGCATAAGGCTGGTAGGAACTAGAAGTGAAACTGGAAGTGCTTTAAAAAAGCAGATCGTCGTGTGAGCCCGAGTCAGGCTGCCATAGCAGTGAGATGGTATGATTCTCAAGCACAAATGTATATGTAGTTACTTTGGCAGACTTCCTGAGAAAGTCAGCATGTTTGCCTGTGACTCAGGACAGACCTGAGACTCAATGGAGGAAAATGAGAGAAGAGCAAAGGAAGAGGCTGAGATAGGGGCTTTAGGGTTCAGATTTTGAGAGAAAATGTCTGAGCCTTTGAGGGAGGCAGCAGGAAGTTAAAGGTAGAATTCTGGGGACATTTTCCCCTCCACATAAGCTTTGTAGGGGTAGAGGCTGCAGTATGGAAGTGGAGGGTAGATACACTTGAAGATGTTGATAAAAGGTGTCCTTGTTAGAGCAGAAAAGGTAGGTCTCTGAGCTTTGTTTTAAAATGATGGATTCCCATTATAATATTAGTGATACAAACAGAGCTTACCTAGTCTTAAGTAATTTTTTTATGCCTGGGGTTAACATTGAAATTCACTTATTTTAAAGAAAAATGAGAATTTACAATATAGTATTGACACCTGAGAGCAATACATTTCCAGGATGGTTTAATGGCAGTTATGTGCTATCTGTCACGCACAAAAGATGACACTGCTAACATGCTCTGCCTAACTGGGGCATCCAGTGCTGATGTTTTTCCCATAGGAGTGAAAGATTTAAATTCAAAGAGGTTAAAAATCACTGCCCTTTCTCCTGGCCTCCCCCCTTCCCATCCCCAGAAACCGTTCATAATACCCTGTGTGTGGATAAGGTACGGGAAATATGGATTGGGGTTAGGTTTATGGCTCAGAGGTAGACCAGCTTCTTAACACTTTAATTTGCTTATGCATCACCCTGGGATCTAGTTAAAAAGTAGATTCCTAGCAAGGGCACAGGTGATGGAGTAGTGGCGCTCAGACTTTAGCCTGCATAATCGTCACTTGGAGGGCTGGTTAAAAGGAAGGTTACTGGGCCCCACTTCCTGAGTTTTTGATTCACTGTACTAGGGTGGGGCCTTTTAAACAAATTTCTGGGTGATGCTAATGTAGCTCTTGAGAGGTGTGTGTGGATATTTTGAGAGCCACTGAGGTGGGGTATAAATAACCCTGAGGCAATTCAAACTGTTCCTCCTGGTTTCTTGAGCATTATTTTATAACTGAACTGAAAATGGTGAAGAAAAAAAGGTTGCAGAAAGTAATAAAGTAATTAATACTGTTCATGTTAAGCAAATAACACCTCATAAAACAATTCTGTATGTTTTATTGTGGTGAGTACGTGTCTCCCTGTCTAGAAAAAAGTCAATGACAAACCCCATCAAAATGATGAGAGTAAAGATGATTACTTCTGGAGAAGTATCCAGGATTATGGAGGGTGGGATTTTAGCTTTCTATGTAAGCTTTTCATTTTTAATGAAGATAATTGTACTTCTGTTTATGTAATTAATATTATAAAAAGATAAAAGAAATCTGGGCCAGATACCTTCCATTTACTTCTCCAGGCCTGCCCTTCACCCATTTCCACCTGGTTTTTTGCCCTAGGGAACGAGTTCCCAGGTCTTCCGGTTTCTGGTTGGGTTCAACCTCAAGAGGAGATTGAGGGGAAGGAGAAGAATGAGGTCAGGATGTTTATTCTCTTTCCTCTCAGAGTAGTGGCCTTATATTACCTGGGTTCTGTTACTCTTTGTGTACTGTCTTTTTGCGGGGCCAGAGCGATAATTGTTCTGCTATTGCTAGTCCAGTTTCCTGTTCATCTCCTGTGGTTTCTGTAGGCCTCACCTGCCAAGTTTGTAATTATTCCTTTTATAAATAAACCTCCTTCAGAGTATTCTGAGTCTCTTCACTGTTGGGGTGATGACTGATGGTCTCTCCGTTCTTATTCCTCTCCTTAGTATAATCCCAGAGGTAGTGACAGTGCTATTTTGATATGTGTATCTTTCCAGACATTTTCTATGCATAGCGTGGCTGTCAAGTAAACAAATAAATAAATAAAACACAAGGGATCATATTGTACTTCCTATTCTTTACATTGGTGTTTCATTTTTCTTTTTTTCTTTTTTTTACATCATACTATATTGTGACCATCTTTCTGTGTCAGTATAATCTACCTCATTTTTATAACTGTGGTATTCCATCGTATTTGATAATGGAAATACCACAGTTTAACCAGTTCCTTATATATTTAACATGACATTTTAAATCATATACTGAATTTTCATTAATACTTAGATCTGTTTCTCACTCTGTTCTATTGACCTGTCAGTATTCTGGCACCAGTATTACATGTTTTACTTATTGTAGTTTTATATGGATAAATGCTTTGTAGGGTAACTCCTTGTAGTTATTCTTATTTTGAAAAAAAGACTTTTGCCTTTCATTACATGCTTTTTCCCCCTGTCCAGATATATTTTTTAAAAATTTTTGTCAGGATTACTACAAAAATCCCATTTATACACAGATTGGAAAAGCATTAAAATTACTAAGTTGGAAATAATGGATCTCATCACACTATTGACATCTATCAATCTATTAACATGATTTCTTTCCCTTTATGTGCCATAGTATGTGTCTTAGTGGAGCTTTGTAGTTTTTTTGTTTGTTTTAAATTTTATTTTATTTTTTATTTTATTATTATCTTGCTGTGTTTGGTCTTCAGTGCTGCGCATGGGCTTTCTCCAGTTGTGGCGAGCAGGAGCTACTCTTCATTGCAGTGCCTCGGCTTATCATTGTGGTGGCTTCTCTTGTTGCTGAGTGCAGGCTCTAGGCATGCAGGCTTCAGTAGTTTGTGGCGCACAGGCTAGTAGTTGTGGCTCGCGGGCTCTAGAGTGCAGGCTCAGTAGTTGTGGTGCACAGGTTTAGTTGCTCCACTACATGTGGAATCTTCTTGGACCAGGCCTCGAACCCATGTTCTCTGCATTGGCAGGTGGATTCTTAACCACTGTGCCACCAGGGAGTTCCCCAGCTTTGTAGTTTAATTCACATAATGTCAATTCCATAGTGCTTGTTTTATGTTCTTCTTGCTTTTGACAATGGGATGTTTTCCATCATTTTTTTTTTGATCTGATTTATGTGCGTTTTTTTTAAGAACTTTTATTGAGATACAGTTAACATAAAATAAACTGCATATATTTAGAGTGTACAGTTTGGTATCCCAATCTCCCAATTCATCCCCCCCCAACCCTTCCCCACTTGGTGTCCATATGTTTGTTCTCTACATCTGTGTCTCTATTTCTGGCTTGTAAACCGGTTGATTTGTACCATTTTGCTATAACCATCATATTTTTTGAGATTTGCTGGTGTTAGGAAAAGCTGTTGATTTTTGTATATTTATTTAAAAACTAGCCAATTTCTTGAGCTCTTTTAGTCATTTTAATAATTTTTCATAGATTTTTCTTGGGTATTCCAGTTGGACAACTCTATTATTGGCCAGTGCTGCTAATTTAGACTCCTTTTCAATACTTTTTTTCTGTTATTTTTCTTTCTTATTTCATTGGCTAGGCTATAGTGTAGCATCCAGAAAATGTTCAATATATATTGAATATTTGAAAATGTTCAAAATATATTCAATACCTGACTATAGTCTAATGAGGCTGCCTCAGGTGTGTTTCACTGTTCATTGTGGGGTTGACTGTGGATCTGAAACCTAACAAGTTAAAGAAGTAGTATTTTTATTTATTAAATGCTTTTCTTAGGATAAGTTTGTCAAATGCCTCCCAGTTATCTTCCCTTAGAGGTATGTCTCTTTTTACTTATTTATGTGCTGAATTGCATTAATCAGTTTTTAATATGGAATTATCCCTAAATTTCTGTAATGGATCACGTAGTACTGGATTGATTTGTAAGTACTCAGGGCTTTGGTATTTATTCACAAGAGAGAAGACCTGTAAATTTCCTTCCTTGTACTGTTCTTGATATCAGGATTTTGGTAGCATGGAAAAATAGCCTTTTCGGAGGAGGGGCAGTAACCATTTCTACTTTTTTAGCTTATTCCATTCAGTTTTTGGTTTTTGGTGTATGTGTGGGTGGGTGGGGGGAAGTAGTCAATGTTGGCAAATTTTTTTTTAAGAAAATTAAATTCTTTTCCAGCTTTAAAGAAAGTATGAGTGAGTTCATTTTGTTTTAAAATTTTCTCTGTAAATGATTTTATGAGCTTTCTTAATAAGCTGTATTTTGTTCTGTTTTGATTAGATTAAAACCTCCTGGTCTATTTCCTCATCCGTAAAATAGGTATAATGAAAATGAGTTAATATATGTGCTGATTGCATAGTAAGCAATCAAATGATGGTTGCTGTTATGTTTTTTAAATGATTATCTTTTATTCTTAGATCTATTATTTCTGTATTTTTATATACTGATTGAGGAATTTCTGTTCTTTATTAAATTCTTTCTCTATATCTTAAAAGATTTTTTAAAATGTATGCATTTATTGTCTTCTGATTATAAAAATGCACATTGCAAAAAATTCAAACGTTACAGAAATACGTATCAGAGAAAATAAAGTCCCTTTATTAGAATTATTCAGAGATCAATGAGAACAGATTGGTGTGTATACTCGTATGTGTGTGTTTTACTATCACATATATGTGTATAAATTTATAAAAAGTGGGACCATACTGTATATATTGTGTTGTTTTTTTTTTTTGCGTTGGGTCTCCGTTGCTGCATGCTGGCTTTTTCTAGTTGCGGGGAGTGGGGGCTACTCTTTGTTGCTGTGCATGGGCTTCTCACTGCGTTGGCTTCTCTGGTTTCAGAGCACGGGCTCTAGATGCCCGAGCTTCAGCAGTTGTGGCACATGGGCTCAGTAGTTGTGGAGCAGGTGTTCTAGAGTGCAGTCTCAGTAGTTGTGGTGCACGGGCTCAGTCGCTCCTCGGCATGTGAGATCTTCCCAGACCAGGAATGGAACCTGTGTCCCCTGCATTGGCAGGCAGATTCCCAGCCATTGCGCTACCAGGGAAATCCCATGTATATTGTTTTGAAACTTGCTTTGTTTCTACTTTATATCTTGGATCTCTTTCCAAGTCAGTATTTATAGATCTAGTTATTCTTTGCTAAAAAAACCTTTATTTGACATGTGATATATGTATAAAACATGTACATCTTGTAAGTTTGCCAATCAGTGAATCATCACAATATGAACACACTTGTGTAACCAACAGTCAGGTCAAGAAATAAATGATATTACAGGTACCCCAGACACCTTCCATTGTGCCCTCTTCCTCATTTTTTTAAATAAAATTTAACAGCTTTGTTGAGATAGAACTCATGTATCACACAATTCACCCATACTAAGTGTACAATTCAATGGCTTTTAGAATTTTGATATATTCATAATTGTGCAGCCATCACCAGTGTCTAATTTCAGAATCTTTTTATTGCCCGGAAAAGAAACCCTGTACCCACTGGCAGTCACTCTCCATTTCCTCCCACCCCAAGCCTAGGAAACAACTATCTGCTTTTCCTTTTTTATAGATTTGCCTATTGTGGACCTTTTATAGTGGAATCATACAATATTACAGTCTTTTATGACTGGCTTCTTTCACTTAGCATAGTGTTTTCAGGTTCATCCATGTTGTAACATATATCAACACTTCATTTCTTTTCATGACCAAATAATAATCACTGTATGTATATACTACATTTTATTTATCCACCTATCAATTAATGGACATTTAGGTTGCATCACTTTTGGACTATTATGAATAATGCTGCTATGAAGGTTTGTGTACTAGGTTTTGCGTGGACATACGTTTACATTTCTTTAAGATACACACACACACAACCCATCCCACCCCAGGAGTGGAATTACTGGGTCAAATTATAAAAATAACTTTGTGTTTAACCTTTTGAGGAATTGCCAAACTGTTTCCCAAGGTGGTTGTACCATTTCATTTTACATTTCCACCAGCAGTGTATGGAGTCCTGATTTCTTCACATTATCATCAAAACCTGTTATTATCTGTCTTTTTGATCATAATCATCCTACTGGGGGTGCACTGGTAGTTCATTGTGGTTTTGATTTGCATTTCCCTAGTGGCTAATAATAGTAAGCATCTTTTCATGTATTATTGATCCATGTAGATTTAAAAAAGGCTTTTAAACTTTCTCTAATTGTCAGAGGCAGAGCTAAATAGTATCTTTAGTATCCCCATAATTTTTAAACAAGCATTTTATTACATCTATACTTCTCCACTCTCTTTACTTTTTCTTTATAAATATAATCTATAGTTTTATTTATCTATCTTGTTTTTATATATTACATATTTTCATTTTAAAAAATATTTCTTTATGTATGTATTTTTATTGGCTGTGTTGGGACTTTGTTGCTGTGCGTGGGCTTTCTCTAGTTGCAGGGAGCGGGGCAGCTCTTTGTTGTGGTGCTCAGGCTTCTCATTGCCGTGGCTTCTCTTGTTTCAGAGCACAGACCCGTGTTCTCTGCATTGGCAGATGGATTCTTAACCACTGCACCACCAGGGAAGTCCCAATATGTTAACATATTTTCTTTTGAGAATGAGTTTTTAAATGTTTTAATGTAATTACGTACCCAGATTTACAGTAGAATTTGTATTTTATTTCTTTATAAATTTATTTATTTATTGGCTGTGTTGGGTCTTTGTTGCTGTGCGCAGGCTTTCTCTAGTTGCTGTGAGCAGGGGCTACTCTTTGTTGTGTTGCGTGGGCTTCTCAGTATGGTGGCTTCTGTTGTTGTGGAGCATGGTCTCTAGGCAAGTGAACTTCAGTAGTTGCAGCATACGGGCACAATAGTTGTGGCACACGGGCTTAGTTGCTCCGTGGCATGTGGGATCTTCCCAGACCAGGGATCAAACCCGTGTCCCCTGAATTGGCAGGTGGATTCTTAACTGCTGTGCCACCAGGGAAACCCTACAATAGAATTTTAAATTGTTTTCCCGTTGCCCTCCATTCTTAGCTATACAGTAAATGTAAATCAATTCATTGGGTGACTACTGTGGATCATTTCTTTGGATGAATACTGTAGTTCCCAGGATCCATGCTTTCACAGATTATGTATAGGATTACATGACCTGATGGTCTATATGCCTGATTCAGACATTTCAAAGGTATAATTAAGATTTGCATTTCATTGATGTAATTCAGAGCTTTGTTTACTCTTAATTCATCAGGAGTTTCAAGGTAACATTTTTCAGTCAGTTACCCTACCAGGGAGAACAGTCTGAGGTAGGG
This sequence comes from Hippopotamus amphibius kiboko, assembly GCF_030028045.1. Classification (NCBI taxonomy): domain Eukaryota; kingdom Metazoa; phylum Chordata; class Mammalia; order Artiodactyla; family Hippopotamidae; genus Hippopotamus; species Hippopotamus amphibius. The sequence continues at coordinate 37,374,469 of NC_080187.1, forward strand.
GGTTTGCAGAGAAGAATGACATAGTCTATTTCTTCGTAATCAGAGAGATGAATAGGGCAACCAGATGGACAGACTGGAGAGCATGGTTCCATTATTTGGAAGAATCAGCCAATCCCAGAGCTTCATATCTCCTTGTCTGTGTTTAAATATAATATGTATGCATCTGTCTTCATATTTGTGTGATTCATCAGTACCACTATTCCCTCCATGACCCCTTTTTTGAGTTATTACAAATAGTTCATATTGAAAACAGTTCATATTGAAATCTAAATGGAAATACTCCTTGAAGAGTCTATGGGGGAAGGGCCACAGGGTGATATTATTGTGAGTTTTCCAAGGCATAGGGGCTAGTATTCAATTTCATGGGCCCAGAAACTGGGCTTTTTTCTACATGTCTATAGGTGATCAGACTCACACTGTCTAAATAACAGAAGACTTGTATCCAAACTGAAAGTACAAGTTTATTAATTTGTAATGTGAAAGGGCCTTTCTAGTGACTTAAACGTATTATAAATATGAGTGTCTCCTGTGTACCAGGCCTACTTACTAGGTATACAGTGGTGAACAAAAACAGGCGAAAGCTCCGCTCTTATGAAGAAGCTTGCATTCTGAGGATGTGAGACAAACAGTAACTAATAAATACGTAATACGTCATAAAGATGGTGAGTGCTGAGAAGATAAATAGAGCAGGGTCAGGAAAGATGAGCAGAGAGCGAAAGGAGCAAGTAAAGTGCTGTTTGAATCCATTGGCTAGAGAAGGCCTCTTTGTTGTGGTGACATTTGAGCAGAGGCCTGAAGGAAGTGGGGAGTCAAACTGCAGGTGCAGAAGCCCTGAGGCAGAGGGGTGCTTGCTGTCTTCAAGGGGCAGGAGGGAATTCTTAGTGGCTAGATGAGGAGAGAGGCAGGAGGTAGGATGGTAACCTTTCTAGGCCATTAGGAAGACTTTCTTTTTGACTTTGGTTGTGAGTGAGATGAGATCACTGAGCAGAGGAATGATGATATGATGTGACTTTCTTTTTAGCCGGGTCACTGGCTGCTGTGCTGATAATGTGCTGTAGGAGGGCAAGGAATGAAGGAGGAAAAGCTATTAAGAGGTTGTTTTGGTTGAGCAGGACATGAGGTGATTTGCCTGCTTCTTGGTTATAGCTGGGAGGTCAGCCATCATCTACTTGACCCTTTTTTCTATTTCCGGAAACTGCTTTTGCCAAGATCAGTGATGGTGAGTTGATACACCAATGGCCATTCAGGCCACATATCAGTACATGTCTTACCAGAATTCTCCGTAGAGTTCTCCCTCTTTCTTGAATCTCTATCTCTTGACTTCTGTAATCACATAATCCTGGTTTTCCTCTCACCTTTGTGTGTACTTTTTGTTAGCCCCTTCCCCTCAATCACTACAGGTTTGAGTTGCTCAGGGCTTGGTTCTGTACCCTTATCTCTTCTGTTTTCTCTTGATGATACCGTTTGTTCCCAAGGATTTTAAATATTTATATGCTGAGAATTCCCAAATTTATATTTTACAGGGTGCTCTTATTTTACATGTCAAAAGCTAAATTTATTATCCAGCCCAAACTGAGGAACTGGTCTCCCCGCTACCCCCCATTTTCCCCTCATTTAGTGGCATCCAGTTGCTTAAACCAGGACCCTAGGAGTCATTTCTGGCACCTTTGTTTTTCTCCCACCCCCCTCGCTCTACATCCTTCACCATGTCTTTTTCAACTTACCTCCAAGATGTATCTTGTACCCTTCCGTTTCTTTCCATTGAAGCCGTCTCACCTTTTCCCCTGAATTACCACTCTAGCCTTTCATTTGGCCCTCACACTCCTCTGGCTTCCCTCCCATTTTCTCTGTGCAGCAGCCAGAGAGCTTTTAAAAGAATGGGTCACATGGTTACTTAAAGCCATTCATTGGCTTCCTGTTGCACTTGAACTTACCAGTTTTTCTTTTCCCGCTTACACACAAGCTGTTTTCTCTGCATAGACTTCTCATTCTGCCCTTTGAGTGCTCAGTCCCTATTCATCGTTAGTGCTCAACTTTCCTCTGAGGCTTTCCTTGGCTACCCTGTCTAAAGGAGGTTCTACTTCTCTGCTCTCTCATTATACCCTTTTTTTCCTTCATAGCATTTAACCACAATTTATAATTACTCATTCATGGGTTTACATATATGGCCCAGTTACTTGTCCCTGTAAGTCTGGCAGGGCAGATGAGTCTGTTCTTTAGCAGAAAAGTTTGGTTTTGACTGTAACTGATCACAAAGAAAGTGAATTCAGAAGAGGCTGCAAATATTTTTCACTTTGTCTTGGGTAAGTTCCCAGAAGCGCATTCTCTGATCTTCTGATCTTCCTTCCTTTTCAGTTACCTTTTTTTTATCCATGACTAGGGAGATCTTTGACACTTTGTGTCCAGGCCTGGGCTGACTTGTTCCTGGCTTTATCCAGTGAGGCAGTTTTGATCATCACGTTCTTCAAAACTGAATCTTTATAGGACAGACCACGACCTCCCTCTCATTTGGCCAGCTCTCCTAATATAATTTTGGTATATTATCCCAGAGCACCTCCTTTTGACCACAGGTTTGGCATTGGGAAGAATAGAAGGAATGAAGTAGACGCGGGTCCTCCTATCCTGCCCCCCCACTTTAGAAATTGTCTTCCCTACTTGACTGCAGGCAGCATGAGGAGTTAATCTGTCTCCTGTTTTCACCATCATGATGTACCCAGAACTTATACAGTGCCTGGCACTTAGCAGCTGCTTTGTATAGAGTATGCACAGAATGGAATTAGAGCAAAAACAGGTAGTTCATTTTGTGACAGTTGCATCTAAGTGATAGGGGGCTTCATGAAAAATCTCTTCCTCTTAGCAGTAAATGCCTTTAGTAAGCAGAAGATTTATGCCTGTCCTCTCCTCCCCCTGTCACTCCCCTGGGCAGAGCTGGACGTGCACACGAGTGGTCTTAAAACCTGTTTCTCATTGTTTATTGCCACCTTCAGGTGGCCCTTTGTTTCTTTATATGTGCTCATATCGCTGACTAAACTAGTTGCTTCTCCGAGTCCATTAAGTGTTCCTGGGCCTAGGAAAAGCCTGTTTTCTACCTCTGTGTTTTAATTTACTTTACTCTCTGAATCACCCCTGTTCTTGTGGTAGCGGATAGTGTGGGGCAGGCACTTGCACCCACACACTTTATGGTCAGTCTATTTATGTTCACTTCAGCATGCATGTGTATATGATAGCTTGACTAAACCAACAGAGATGAAAGAAAGTTCTTTTTATTCCTGCTTCTGAATTTCCTGTTTGGTTGCTTAAGTTTTGAATTAGGTTAGTGTCTTCCCACTTATGGCCAGGTAAGTAAACCATCAGTTTTGCAACTAGCACAACCTATTCTTCCTTCCTTCCCTCCTTCCTATGTATTTATTTATTTATATTTATTTTGAGGTGTCATTGGTTTGTAATGTTATGTAAATTTCATGTGTACAACATTATATTTCTACTAATGTATAAACTATAGCATGCTCACTACCAAAAATTTAGTTTCCATCCATCATCATACAGTTGATTCCCTTTATCCATTTCACTCTCCACCCTACTCTGCTAATCACTAAGAAAAACCTATTTTTAATATTCTCCACTACGTTTTTTGTTTGTCAGACACATGTATGGAATTGTGGAGAGGTGTGCAGGTAATAAACTCTGTGTGCTTATATCAGACAGTTATGCTGTGCCTATAAATGGGAGAATTGGAATTTCTCATGTACGAGGGTGAGTCAGAAATTATCCACACTCTGGCTGTAGAATTTATTTTAATTAACTTTTAGAAAATGAAGTTTTTGTAGAGTGTCGACAGTGTGGGCAGGAGTGTGCGGACGTGCATTGTCATGCCAGATCACAGCGCCCTAGGATAGCAGTCCTCTGGGTTTAATCCGAAGTTTAGGCTTCAGCTCTGCAATAAGCATCTCACTGTAACGAGCATTGTTGATTGTTGAACATTTTTCCTGATAATGTTCCAACACTGGCCCTTGAGAATCCCAGAAAACTATAAGCATCAATTTTCCAGCTGATGGCTGACTTTTGAACTTTTTCTTGGTTGGCGATGGAGGATGTTTCCGTTCTATACTCTGCCATTTACTCTCAGGCTCGTAGTGATGAATCCATGTCTTGTCACCAGTAATGATTCACTTTAAGAAACTTTCACATTCCTTAGAGTATCTATCCAAATTTTGTTTGCAGATATCCAAACGCTTCTGTTTATGCTCTTCCGAGAGTAACTTCGGTAGCCATCTCGCAAAAACTTTTTGAAACCCAAGTCTGTTGTGGATTACTTTGTTTTGAGGTGTTAAAGCATCCTCCCTGTAGTCCTGATCTTGCTCCATCGGACTTTCACCTGTTTGGTCCCTTGAAAGCAGGCCTACGAGGATGAAGATTCACTTCTAATGGAGAAGTGAAGACAGCGGGGCATTCGTGGCTCGCAGCTCAGCCTAAAACATTTTTTAATGAGGGAATACGAAAGCTTGTTGACAGGTGGACACATTGTATTGAAAAGCAAGGAGATTATGTCGAAAAATGATGTATATGTCTCTTCTAAAAGTTAAGATAAATTCTACAGCCAGAGTGTGGATAATTTTTGTCTCACCTTCATATTTATTGGTCATTACAGTTTTTAATTTTCAGTGTTGTTTTGTGGGCAGTTGATCATGATGTTAATAAACCACAAGAGGGGAAACTGAGACGAAGCGAGAGTAGCACAGACATATATATACTACCAACTGTAAAATAGTCAGTGAGAAGTTGTTGTATAACAAAGGGAGTCCAACTCGAGGATGGAAGATGCCTTAGAGGACTGGGGCGGGGAGGGTGGGGGGGACTCGAGGCGGGGGGAGTCAAGGAAGGGAGGGAATACGGGGATATGTGTATAAAAACAGATGATTGAACCTGGTGTACCCCCCCAAAAAAAAAATTAAAAAAAAAAAACCACAAGAAAGATGGTTTTTAAATTACATTTGTGATCTTTAATTGGAAGCATTGATTTTGGCCCTGAGTATAGTTTTCAGATGTTAATAGGCATGATTTTGGTGAATGAATTGAATTTCTCTGCCTTTTAAGTTAAAAAAAAATTTTTTTTTTTTTTTTTTTTTTGCATTAAGATAAAAATTTTTCCTCCAGGGGCTTCCTAGGTGGCGCAGTGGTTGAGAATCCGCCTGCCAATGCAGAGGACATGGGTTCGATCCCTGCTCCAGGAAGATCCCACATGCCACGGAGCAACTAAGCCTGTGCGCCCAAAAAAAAAAAAAAATTTTTTTCCTCCAAAGTGTTGAATAGCAGTAGCCTAAAAATACGTGTAAAACAGAGCACTTGTGCTGATGTTACCAATCACTGTGGAGAATCTTGTGTTCACAGATTTCCTGACTAAATGGTAGTAGAGATGAATATGAAAATAAAAATTTCAAAAAGTCACAAACCTCTGAAGTGAACAATTATTATTTCGCGGTGGTGGAAGGAAAGGATTTCTGTGTAAGCAACATACAGTATTGAGAGTTAATGTTTTAGGTGGTCTGTATGTGGTAGAGTATGGAGTATGTACACATACTGTCTAACACCTCCCCCCACCCCGCCCCACACACATGTACTCTTTCCTCCCTCTCTCTCATATGCGTCTAAGGTGTTAAATTTAAAATAATTATTCATTCTTGGAAAACTCTAAGAGGATTTGTGATCACAACTTATAAAATCATGATAATGGATTTATTCTCACAATACTGAATATTCAAAGTACCAGAAGAGGACAGTATTCCGTCCCTGATGTTTGACAAAGAGGTTTCATTTTTGGACAAATAAAAGGAGTTAATATCTTAACACAGGTTAGTAAATTTATCCCTAGGAGATGGTAGTACTAGTTGAGATTAAAGCAATTTCAGGGTGGGTTTTTGCCAGTTCATGGATGCTGGAAGGCTCTTTACCCTTGGCACTGCCCCATCACGTCTCCACTCCTTCCCGCATCTTTTCAGTATGTGGCCATGGAGGGCAATCTTGCTTTCTTAAAAAAGATCTTGATGCTCTTTGGTTAAGAGACCAAATGTGGTCATATGTTTGTCATATGTTAGTGTACATAGTGGATTTGTCGCTCAGTCTTGTAACCAGAGAACTTGTGGTCTCTCAAGATTACCACTGTATTGGGACTCCCTGGTGGTGCAGTCGTTAAGAATCTGCCTGCCAATGCAGGGGGCACAGATTCGATCCCTGGTCCAGGAAGGTCCCACATGCTGTGGAGCAACTAAGCCCATGTGCCACAACTAATGAGCTTGTGTGCCTAGAGCCCATGTGCTGCAACAAGAGAAGCCACCGCAATGAGAAGCCTGCGCACCACAACAAAGAGTAGCCCCCACTTGCCACAACTAGAGAAAGCCCGCGCACAGCAACGAAGACCCAGTGCAGCCAATAAATTAAAAAAAAAAAAAAAAAGATTACCACTCCATTGAGGTTCTGTATTCCAGAAGCGTTGGTATGAGTAAGGTAAAACTTTGTTTTACTGAAAGCAGTGATTCTGATCTTTTTGACGAAGCTATAGATCTTCTCCCTAACACATTCTGTGTATATATGCAATTCTGTACATATATGCACAGAATTTTATGTATAGTTTTAGGGAGTTCACAGACCTCCAAAAGTCCACTGATAAATTTTTTTAGGGTCTGTGGACTTCCATTTGAAAACCTGTGCCTTAAAGATTAACATCAACGAGATATCATAAAATTTATACATAACGGCTTTAAGTTATTTTGAACAGACATTTAAATTATTTAAATAGATATTAATGGGTGTGTTCATTTGCAGACTTTCAAAATGTCATGGTGTGAGCCTAGTTGTTTTGAAAGGATAGATGCATGCCATTTTCTTACAACTCAGTAAAAAGGGGTTAAAAGTTAAAAGATGAATTGCCAATTAAATGGTTTAAATTCAGTCAGAGTGAATCTCTTTAAAGCATGTTCTCCTCTAAACTGTTACCTCTATACAGAACGTGTGGTTCTGTGAGATAGCTTTGTTTTATGTTTGGTTTGTTTGTTTATTTATTTGTTTTCTTACTTTGGCTGCACCGCTCAGCTTGTGGGATCTCAGTTCCCTGACCAGGGATTGAATCCAGACCACAGCAGTGAAAGCACTGAATCCTAACCACTAGACCACCAGGGTACTCCCTGTTTGATTTAAAGAGGCTTGATTCCTATGAGTTCAGTGTCTCCATGTTCTGGAAGAAAGCAAGTATGTGTGATCAGGCTCGTCCTACCTTAATACAAGTTCATCTAGCAGAAATCAGGTTTTAGGGTTTTATTGTCTTGTTCCTAGAAGGACTAGTGTCCCTGAACTTAAAGAATTTGGGCAAAATTTGGCTCTCTTAATGATTTTATCCACTTGTACTTTATTGTATGATAATCTTGGAGGTTGTGAATGTTCATGTAAGTAGTGCAAAAAGCACTTGGACTAGAAACCAGCAGTTCTGACTATTAATATCTTTTCTGCCAGTAGATAATCCTGTGACCTTGGATGGTTCACTTCATCTTCCCGGACTTTACTCATCTGTAAAACAGAAGACTGAACTCTTATAGCTGAGATTCTTGTATCTTATAATACTAAAACACACCCATCATTAAATAGGTCGACACAGTGAGTGGTCAAAACAACCCAGTCTGTGGGTCTTTATACCTGGCACGATGTGGATGTAGCCATTCTGGACCCATGGAGGTGTGGGGCATTTGAGCTAGCCAGGAATAGAAGCAATGGGCATTCATTAGATTCACTGAGTTCAGTAGGCTGAGAGCTGAATTGCAGGAAGAGGCCAAGAGAAGCCCTCAGCCCAGGTGGGGAGGCAGTTTCCCTTGCAAGTCAGCTTAGGATAGATCATTGATGAGAAAAATCAAGAGCCTGGCATTCAAGAAAGCAAATGTCTAGTTCTCCCTTGATTCTACAGCAGCAAACATCAGAGTTTGATAATTGATGTTGATGATTATGTATCTTGAAAATTTTTTAATTACTTTTAATGTTTTATAAAGCAGAGGAATGCATATTATATTTTGGAATAATATCAATAAAGACAGTTGAAAGAAAAACTATTTGCTAGATCAGCTGAATATCAAGAAAATTCATCAAAGTGTACCTTCTACTTTCTACTGTTGCTAGAAACATTAAAAATTACTGGGCTCACTTTTCTGTGATCTGGTCAACAGGCAATTTATGAAAGAAAAAAAGAAGGAAAATGAATACAATTTTAAACTGACTTATGCCTCCTAGCTTCCTTCCACTGGAGATGGTTGAGAAGCTCTTTTGTGTGTTTGTGCTTACTATTCAAGAAACAAAAGCTTAATTGAGATAAAGTCCAATATTGCATTTGCAGTTACTCATGAATTTATTTCTGCATATATATGGGAGTTGAATGCTGATAAATTTGATTTTTCACATTTGTAGCTAATGAGGTTTAGATAGATATAACACAAAGTTTTTGTTAACTAGTATAAGTATGTAACCTTGGAAATCTGCTATCTAATTACAGGATTTAAAGTTAATGTATAATTGGTGCTTAGGTATAAAATATTTTCCCAGGTTTTAAAAATACCTGAAGAAAAACAATATTTGTGCAGCATTGATGTATGAAATGTAACAGGTATATTTTGCTTTCTAGGGTTTAAAAATGTATGAAATCTCTATATTTGTAATATTGTAGTTACACTTAATATTTGTTATAGAAAATTTCAAACACGTACAGATTTGGAGAGACTAGTATAATGAACCCCTGTGTACCCATCACCCAGTTTCAACAGTAACCAGACTGTGACAATTTTATTTCATCTACCCTTCTACTTCCCCTATACCTATCTTGGATTATTTTGAAACAATCTTGGGCAGCCATGACACTCTCTTGCCACCTGGTGGCAGCATACCATAGTTTGAAAGTTATTAAGGCCTTTGAGACTATAATTATAAAAAATTATAAGGAGAATGAGGAGCTATTGTTTATTGGTTACAGGGTTTCTGTTGGGGTAACTGAAAAGTTTTGGAAATAGTGGTGATGGTTGCATGACATTGTAAATATGATTTATGCCACTGAATTATACATTAAAAAATGGTTAAATGATAAATTTCATGTCATGTACATTTCACTGCAACTAAAAAAATACAAAAAAAAGGAGGGGGACAACCTCATGACAGTATATGATAACATAAAATACAGAAGATTCAATAGTATGATTCTTGTGAAAAGAACTAATATGTGTTTGTTGCACTGTCTTCTTTTTGGGGAGAAAGACCTAGTGAGCTTCCAGAATTACTTTGAAGAGCAAAACCGTGATAAGTAAAACACAAAATTGAAACTCCTTGGATATAGTGAGGGGTCCATTTAGTTGAGCAACTTCCCCCCACTCTCACCCCATTGTAGGGCCAAAAATGTTTTAAACCATGGCAGATCTCTGAGCAGTTCCTTTATGAACCAAAGCCATTATTCATTAGAGTTAAAAGCATTTGTAGAGGAGATCCAGATATTAGCTGGGTGTTTTAAGCAGTTTACTGTTCAGTTCTCATTCGACCTGAGATAATCGTATACTCAGAACTAACTATTAAGGGAAGAGAGCATGGATGTAGGCACTTTCTAGAGAAGCTTGCAAATGATAAGAAGACATGTTTAGTGTTCTAGATGCTCTGAGTTTCAGAGCTGGAAGGAATCTTACATTATTTAGTTCAGCCTCTTCTTTTTAAGGATGTGAAAACTGAATTCCAGAGAGATTAGCTTGAACAATGCCTCACAGGCAGTGGTGGGGCTGGGTTCTTTGTACTGTACCATCACTACTTTATAGCATGTCTAGGAGCAAGGTAGTATTCATTCTGCTTTTTCCTTTTTCTCATGTTCTTTTTCCTGATAATTGTGAGGTTCAGTTATCAAAACCAACCTTTGGTAACCAGAAAATTACATCAACTAGAATATGCAGTTTTTCTGAGAAGTCTGCTTGGGAAGGTTTTGCTATATTTGATCATTTCAGTTTGCATTTGCATAATACTTTGATACAGTTTGTCACAATAAACACAAGTATAGTAGCTGCAGAGAGATGGTTTGGGGTAGTAAATCTCTGGCCTCACTTGGCTTTAAGATCTGTTCTGCCCTTGCTCTGCCGTTAGCTCCTTTATGCCCCAGGGCAAGTATCTTTACCTCAGTGTTTTTTTGTTTTTTGTTTTTGTTTTTTGGGGGGGCTTGCTGCGTGGCTTGTGGGATCTTAGTTCCCTGACCAGGGATAGAACCCGTGCCCCCTGCAGTGGAAGGGTGGAGTCCTAACCACTGGATTGCCAGGGAATTCCCTAGATTTGATCAGCTTTAAAGATTCCTTTCAGCAGTGCCATCCAGAGCTAAGCTGAATGTAGGCTTCATTATTGCAATGAAGAATCACCCTCTTCCATGCTTTTAAAAAGAATCAACAGGGTAGAAGCATCTACTCTTGGTTGCCCATGACAGTAATTATGCACATAGTGAAAACAACCCAGTTTTGAAGTTCACATGAATGAAGTTTTATTTAGGTCTCAACATAGTTAATAAATTTTTCGAATGTTGAAATCTCAAGCTTCTTCTTGGCCTAGGTCCTGAAATTATTGGGTTTGAAAAGAAAACAGAGAAAGTAAAAGGTAGCTGGCAAGACCATTTCCTTTCTGGGTTTATGTTACTGTTACTTACACGATAGTTGTTTTGAATCCCAAGCATGCTAAGAGGGCTCAAAAATTCAGAGTCCATCAAGGACGTGTATTTTCTTTGCTTCTCCAAGGGCTTATTCCTTTCCTTGGTTATCTGTGTTGGCAGGTCATTTGTTACTTAACATTTACTAACATCACATTACCAGATGTCCACACATCTAGGGCTTGAGGTGTGTAGCTATTTGTTGCTAATTTGGAATCTCTCAGATATAGCAGAATTTTAGTTAGAAATTTGTCTTCTAAATTCAGGATGAGTATCATGTCTTTCCATTCAAAAGTGTTTAACATCTTTTATGTGCCCAGCATTGTGTTGGGCTTGGTGTAGCAAAACATTGTCATGGCTTCTGCTCTCAAGCAGCTCCTGGTCTAGAAGGAGAAGCAAAGCGTTGTGACGTGTTTTGACATGTTATGTAGAGGTCTGCGGCAGCACAGAGAAGTATCTAGATGATGCTATTCAGGCACAGTGATGAGACTCTGGAGTCAAAATTTCTACCCACACTTAGTCATAAGAGCTTAATCAGTTTAATTTAATGTGTATGTATTTAAACTTAATAAACGGTTTTTAGATTTCATTTTTATTTTAATGCAAAGAAATAAACAGTTTTTTCCAAACCATTTCCTTATTCCAAATTTTCTTTCCAAGAAGCATAGGGCAGAAGAAAAAAGCATTTCATATAAACTGTTGTATTGAATTCACATTGTCCTCAACTCTTAAGGAATTGTCAGGAAAATCCTCACTGTGTGTATGAGCCCTTTATATTAACTCCTTGCCCTCAAACTCCAGGAACAGAAAATAACCCTTCATGTGATAAAAAATCAGTGTAACATTGCCAGAGAGCCTGTGCTTGAAGGGCCAGAAGTCCTGCCTGGAGGCTGTTAAGGACTTTGCAGGGCTGGCTCACAGAGAAACTCCCTGACATGGGTAAGGTCCAGTTGTGCATGTGGACCACCCAGAACAGCATGTGAGTTTTTAGTGCATCACAAAGCTTGGTAGACTTTCCTATGCAGGAGCCAAAACTTTGGGGGAAGGGAAAGAAGGAAAACAAGGATGAGATTAGAGGCAAAATGCATATGGGAGAACTTGAGGATTCAAGTCCTAAACATTTGCACTATGTGGGACTGGCTTTCATGTTCTACTTCAAGGTGATGTGTTTCAAGCCTGGATGAGAGTTGAAAGGGAGAAGAATTTCAATACATCTTTTTCTAGGCTGTCACTTCAGGTGACATGTTAAAGCTGTGAGTTGTTTTTGTAAAAGAACATGTTCACTGCTGGTGTTTATTGTTTTGTGACACTCCTTGAGTTCAGCTGACACTCGAAAGTACTGAGTTGAAAACCTGGATTGAGGAGCTGTAGCCTGGCTTTCAGAGAGCCATGTGCGTCTGTGCTTAAGGAGAGTCTTTGACTAGCTGGTTCTGTCTCTCTCACCCTCCCCAGGGCTTTCTGGTCAATGATTTGACTTCCCTGTCTTACTTAGCGTGGACTGTTTGCTTACACATTCTCTCATCCCAACTCCATCATTTATTTGTAAGTATCTCTATACCAGTGTTGTAGCCTCCGTTGCTTTGGTACAGATGGCAACCAGTTATCTAATCTCAAATTGTGTGCATCTGACAAAGGATTTCTTGATTTATAAAACTGTTAATATGAAAGAGAATGGAAGAAATGATAATTAGGTTCATTTAATTATGCAATTAACAAGTAACCATTATTAAAAAGAAAAAATTATGTGAAATCGTATTCTCTCAAAGTTGGGGACTCGAGGCCATGAAATCTACTTTGTATTTCTATTGTCTGTTTCCCTAACCATGGTCAGTTTCTCTGCCATGTTCAAATTTTCTCAGAAAGCATCTCATCTCAATTTCTTCCCATCTGGAATTTGTTGTTCTTGTTGTTCTTTGCTTCTACTTGATGGTTCTTATTGATGGGTTGTCTTTGAGTGTTCCTAAGTCACATCATTTGTGTGTACCCTGTCGTCTGTCATTCTAGGAGCATCCTCATAACATGCTGTCCCCATGGTAAGAAATAATGAGGTGGTCCACCCTGGTGGATGCTGAACCCTGGTGAGGCACCACGTGTCCTGGGTCAGCCAGTGTAGTTTAGGAGATTTGAGCCTTTGTGGTCTATGCAGAATTTGCTGGGGCCTAAGGAATTAACCAGAGTGTATCATAAGTGATCTCCAGAGGTGGCTGTGAAAAGAAAGGAGAATGGTTCTTAAAGCTGCAGTATGAAATCATGCTCCGTTTTCAGGTTAATAAGGAGCAATAACAGCATTTGGGGGGGTGGGGGGAGGGAGAGTATTCCTTTGTTTATTCAGATTTTACTATTGTTTTTATTTTTTATTCTGAAAAGCTAAAGTATATAGTTGTAGTATTTGTAAAGCCACGGTCTATTTGATTTTTATTTAGGGATATGGAGAAAATTTTGTTAGATGAGCAAGATTTTCTAAACTACATGTTCCTTGAGTTCTCAAAAATGGCAGTTTACTGAAGTATTTTTTTTTTAAATAAATTTATTTATTTTATTGGCTGTGTTGGGTCTCTTTTTTGCTGTGCGCGGGCTTTCTTTAGTTGCAGTGAGTGGGGGCTGCTTTTCGTTGTGGCGCACGGGCTTCGTTGCTCCGTGGCATGTGGGATCTTCCTGGAGCAGGGATCGAACCCGTGTCCCCTGCGTTGGCAGGTAGATTCTTAACCACTGTGCCACCTAGGAAGTCCCTACTGAAGTATTTTGCTACAAAGTAGCTGTCAGCTTCTTGTGTCTTCCAGGCCTTTATTCTATCAGCGAATTTCTACTGAATTGAATTCTTTGGACACTTTTCAGCCTTGATTTTTACTTGAACTTCCTGTTTATTGGTATTCTTGAAATCCTTCTGCCTTTGCCGCTGCGAATTGTTCTGTCCTGATCATTCACTGTCTCTTTTTTAGTATTTCTTTTTAGGTGCTGTGGTTCATGCCTCAAATCAGCAATGGCAAGCTGACAATCTGCGGTTCAAATCTGGTTTGCTGACATGTTTTATTTGGCCTCATAGTGTTTTGAAAATGTTTATAGTAGTTGCCAATAATAAAAGTATAGTATTTTATATTAAGAATTTGAATGTAGCTTTCCAGGGGAAATGACCTGGCCGCAGTGGGTGGCCAGTCCCCTGTGGCAGTGATCCTCAGAGCTGCTCCTCTGGGAGGAGCACATGCTTTCTCCAGTGGCTTTGGCTCCGTGCAGTGCACTTCACTCATTTGTTCATCACCTAGTCTCTGTACATTTGCATTTACAACTCATCTTCCATGGTATATTCACCAGGTTCTCATCTGAGATCTGAGATCTCCTCTCTTTACATGCTCTCCATGAGCAGCTCTGCCTCCATCAGTCAGGGAAGCTAGGAGGACGAGTCTGTTTGCCATCTTAAGTAATGTTTTTTCAGTTCAGTGGTTATGCCTGCTTTTCAGTGTTTGAGTTCATTTCTTCTTTGCATTTTAATCACATTCTTTTTTGTTGCCTTCAGGTCTATAAAGTTTGATAGCTTGCAGTAATTTTCCGCCTATGTATGTTAATTGAGACTTTTTATCTCACTAGCTTGTGGTGATTCCCAAGTGTCATTTGGGTCTTCTATGTCCCAACAACTGAGTGGTTATCGTATTGTGCATATAAACGATATAAGGATTAAATTGCTGTGTTTTTACTTTTTAATGTAAGTATATAGCAGCACTGTCATTTTTCTTACTCTTGCAACTTTTATACCTTTGCTTTAACACCTTTGTGTAGAAACGTGTCTTTGAGGTTCATACCACGTTGCCCTCTACCCCTCTTTGTAATCACCCACTGAAACTCCTGGCACAGACGTTCTCTCATCCTGCTCCCCTCAATTCATGAGCGATTTTGTCATCTGGTTCATAATATTGCTGTCCTCTCTCCGAATCTTGCCACTGCTGTGCCTGTGTACAATCCGTTTAATAATGCTGCCCATCCCTGGCAGCTTAAAATCTGCTTGGAGATAACGAACATGGTGAGTACAGAAAAACAGTAAGAGTCTTACATAAAAATAACACTTTAAGTCATCTGTAGAAGTGGCATAGGTCTATGTTTGATAAATTGCTAATGAAGTTATATAAGCAGTTTTTTGAAGGGAGGAAATCTCTTTGAGCCTAGATTCATGTTTCCGTGTGGAGGAATATTAACTCCATGTAATTCCCTTGGACTGTCTTTGTCCGGGGAGGGGTGGCTGATCTTACTGGAGAATTTGGGCAAGGAACTAGTCAGGGCCCAGCTCTCAGTCCCTCTCCTCTCCCCTTTCCTGGGGAGCCAGCTACCAGTAGCCCGTTCCTCTAAGCTTTCCAGAAACAGACCTCCTGTGGGGGAAACAGTCACAGTCGGAAAACTACAGCTTTCCCCAGTGAATTAGCTCAATTCTTGGGTGAAGTTTTAGGAAGACATTGTTGCTATGCCATTAAGTTACACTTACAAATATGGGCTTTACCTGTAATAAAGCCGACAGTTTGATCTCCATCTATTTGACTTCTCTGTCTTATTTCTCAATTATTCCAGAAAGGTAGCTGGGAGGAAGGGATTTTATGTAATGATCCCATATACCCCAGTGGTAATCATTGCTAAAATGTACATAGGGAACATGATTCTTTCTAGCTTTATTGAAGTTTGAGTTGAGAATTGAGAGATGGCAGAATTCAGGTAGGATTTTTAAAATGTGTTAACTTGAGAAAATTAAGGCAGATAAAGGAGAGTTCAAAGAACAGGAAGTTGATAGCTGGCTTGAGCAGAAGGCTTTGGTGAGATGCTGGTAGTGATGAGACCAGGAAGATTGGCCATGGCAGATTGTATAGGACTTGGAATGCCTGATTGAGAAATTTGACTTTTTAGTCTTATAAGTAGCAGAAAGCAACTGATAGTTCCTTTGTAGGGGAATAATGAAGTTATATGTTAGGACAGTTTTATGAATTGATATTTTAATATAGTGTAATACATAAAAGAATATATTATCGTTAGTATCTAAGAGCAGGCTAACATTCTGTGGTAACAGCTAATAGGGTACGACCTGATGTTCACTGTAAATCATTTGGAAGCACAAATGACTTAATATATTAAGAAATAATCTTTCCTGAAGGTAGTCATTCCTTAAGTAGCTGTGATTTCTTTGAACGGAAGGCTGCTGCATAGGCTGATTTAAATGGACTTGGAGTCATCTTTTAGCATTAGAATTAACTTTCCAAAGCAAGCCTGTTTGAAGGAGGTGTACAAGTTTTTTTTTATCGAGGGATGTTTTTTTGAATGTATGTTGGACTGTTTGTAGTGTCTGGCAAAATGAAATGAGAAAAATAGTTTTGGAATCCATCCAAGGTGATGTAATTCAATAGTAAGAAAGATTTGGCAGAGTAACCCTGAACAGGTAAAAAGCCTCCTAAATGAAAGTGTAGAAATTACATCTTTACTTAGCAGCTGTATTCATGGAGAAGTTGGCTACATGGCATATAGATGGCTGAGGTCACAATAGGTGTCTACCAGTGTGGGCAAAGACCATTTCATAACCTCAACAGTGCAGTATGAAATAGAGAAGGCTGCTCTTTTTCCACTGAGCTTTTTCTTTTTCATCATTTCTTCTACCATTTTCTCCTCTACACACACCAACACCCCATTCCCCCACTCCCTAGCCACTATCATGGTTAAAGGAGCCATGCCCAGCTTTCCCTTGGCTATGTTAGATTGGCTGCCAGATGAAACCAAAATTAGTCTGCTCGTGGGGTTTTCAGGACCGTCAGACCATGAGCTACTTCAGGAAAAAACATTTTGGATAAAAAGGTTAAAATCAGTATCTGGGGTTATATGAGTGTTTTGTATGGGTAATTTTCATTTTAATTATACAGGTAATACCTTTTTCTCTTTTGTTATTAGTTTTCAATTATGCAAGTAGTATCTGTAATTGAAGATGCAAGCAATATAAAAATATGTAAATACTCCAGTTTCCATTATCCTTTTCAAGGATAATTACTGTTAACAGTTTGTATATATTCCTGGATAAATTAGACCTTTTTGTATTTATTTATTGTTCTGTAGCTTGCTTTTTTTCACTTAACAATATATCTTGGTGGCCTTTCTATGTCAGTAACTTTCAGGAGGGCTGTAAAATAAGTAGATCATAGGAAGGAATAGCAATGATTTATTTAACCACTTTCATATTGATGGATACTGGTAAGATTTTCCCAGTTACAGACTATGTCAGATAATTTCTGGAGGTCTGGAGAAAGGAGGTTGATACTTTAACTTTTTCTTTGATATATTATAAGAATAACCACTTATTAACCCCTTTTGTGCCAGACACAGTGCTAAATTTTTTACATGCATCATATAAACTTTGTGACAACCTGTGTCATAGGTGTTAACACCGCTACCCAGGTAAAGAAAAAAATTGAAGCTCACTTGCCCAAGGTCTCACAGCCCATGAATGGAAGAACAAGGGTTAAAACCCAAGCCTGTCTCTTCACAAAACCTTGCTGCTTTTCCACTTCTCATTTCTAAGTCTAAATATATTATTAGCAAGTAAAAAAATTTTTTTTCTGCCAGTGCTGTTGTTAGAATTAGCTTGAATATAATTTTCATGTTCTAATTTAAAATTCACTTCTTGTCTTGTTTATTTGTAGTTCTGTAGTTTTCCTCTCTCTTGCTTTTCACGCATAGCTCTGTTCTGCATAGGTTTGAAATATGACAATATGAATGGCCCCTGTGGCTCATTCTATCTCCTATTTCTTCTAGTTTGTGGGCTAGAGAGTAGCAGTATACTGTGTAGCAGTATTCAAGGCTGAGAGAAATGTCTAATTCATAATTTTTTGTAATTGAAGTATAGTTGATTTACAGTGTTGTGTTAATTACTACTGTACAGCAAAGTGATTCAGTTATACCTATTCTTTTTTTAAAAAATTCTTTTCCATTATGGTTTATCATAGTAGGACCTTGTTTATCCATTCTAGATATAAAAGCTTACATCTGCTAAACCCAATCTCCCACTCCATTCCTCCTCCAATCCCCTCCCCCTTGACAATGTGATTCTGTTTCATAGATAGGTTATTTGTGTCATGATTTATTTATTTTTTATTTTTTTAGAATTTTTTGTCCGCACTGCATGGCATGTGGGATCCTAGTTCCCCAACCAGGGATTGAACCTGTGCCCCCTGCATTGGAAGCCCCGAATCTTAGCCACTGGAACACCAGGGAAGTCCCTGTGTCATAGTTTAGCTTCCACATATAAGTGATATCATATGATATTTGTCTTTCTCTTTCTGACTTACTTCACTTAGTATGATAATCTCTAGTTGCATCCATGTTGCTGCAAATGGAATTATTTCATTCTTTTTAATGGCTGAGTAATAGTCCATTGTGTATATATACCACATCTTCTTTATCCATTCATCTGTTGATGGACCTTTAGGTTGTTTCCATGTCTTGGCCATTGTGAATAGTGCTGCTGTGAACACAAGGATGGGCAGAAGACCTAATGAGACATTTCTCCAAAGAAGAAATACAGATGGCTAATAGGCATATGAAAAGAATGCTCAACATTGCTAATTATTAGAGAAATGCAAATCAAAACTTCAGTGAGGTACCACTTCACACCAGTCAGAATGGCCATCATTAAAAAGTCTATAAATAACAAATGCTGGAGAGAGTGTGGAGAAAAAGGAACCCTCCTACACTGTTGGTGGGAGTGTAAGTTGGTGCAGCCAGTGTGTAAAACAGTATGGAGGTTCCTCAGAAAACTAAAAATAGAATTACCATATGATCCAGCAGTCCCACTGCTGGGAATATATTTAGACAAAAACTATAATTCAAAAAGACACGTGCATCTAATAATAATTCTTAAGCTTCTGAGATCTGCATTTTAAAACTTTTTACCTTGTGTACTGCTTTGCCCTTCCCCAGGCCATGGCACTCTAAGGTAGTGAGAGTAAGAAAGAGGGCATCTCTACCCAAGCAGGGGAAGATGTCAGGCTTCTTATGTAGCCAGCTGTGTAGAGGGAACGTTTTTCCTTCCCGTTAGGAGTAGTGTTGACACTTCTCCTTCCCCGCTCCCTCTTTGGCTTTGTGGAAGTAATGGTATCCAAGAATGAGAGTGCTTTCTGCCTCCAGGCCTTTTGCTCAGCTCAGCGAAAGCTCTGCTCTGTACTGTACTGAATGTTCTGAAACTCCTGCTTGTAAGTGAATTGGGATGAGGTGTGGAGGGAGGAATCTTGAATACTTGGTTTTAGAGTAGTGAATCTGAGAATCCTGGACTACTTTGGGCATCTGTTAAAAACCATTCACTTACTGTCTGAAGTAAACCATCTTGACAAGCTATTTTAGGGTCAGTCTCTGATATTTAGGCTTTGTTTCCCTTCCTAGGTTTAAAGCTGCCTAAAGATGGGGACCCTGTTTTTACTGCCTTTACCCTCCTTGTCTAGCACCAAGCTCAGTCTGATAGCGAGTAGCATTAATTATCTTATCACTCATCAGGTGATGAATGAACACTAATTTTTAGTGTTGCCCTTAGAAACGTTTGACTTCAGGTGGAAAGGATTAGTTAAGCAGATGGAGGATAAACATTTTACAGCCAAGGATGTGTGATTAATTTCAGGCAATATACAACAGTAACTGATGAAGCTTAGGTAGATTTTCCTCTGAGTTGATTTTACTTACTGGCATTTATATTTGGTCTCACTAACATCATCATAGATAACCAAGAGTTGATATAAGATGATATCCTAATTGTAAGATTTGTTGAGGAAAAAAAACAGGTAGCATACATATGACCCACCGGACGGTGGGTGAGAAGTGGCATCTTCAATAATAAGATTGACACGTGAATTCTCTCACTCTTCTTGCCCTGATCAGCTGAAATGCCAGGAAGGGCTGGCCACCTGCCACTGCTGCCTGAGTGGCCTTTTAAGTAGCCACTCCTATCCTGTTTGTTTTCTCAACATTTATCTGTGTAGGGGCAACAACAAGGGAAAAAGGAAGGGCCTGACTTTTCGCTGGTGGTAGAAACTACTTTCTCTCAGAACTAGCAAGTCAGGAAACAAACTTCAAAGATTAGTGACCCAGGTTGCTATGGCAAGGCTGAAAGATGGATGATTATTCATTTTTATATTATTTATTCTTATGTTCGCATTCTTTAGTGCTAATCTTATATCTGTTTCCTGCTATTGATTATGCTTCTGTAAATTAGAGTATTTTCCAACATTATAGAAGGAAAAAAATGGATGTAAATGAATCTAAGATCATAATTCAGAATATGCTATTTAAGTCTATCATTCCTATTTTAATAACGGGCAGTCATCTTTCAGAAAAGGAACTGAGTGGTTTAGCTCTTTCCAAACTGAGTTGAGCTCTATTTTCATTTGGATTGTCAGTTTAATGTCAGCTTTCCCATGGAGATCATTTGGCACATGCCCAGATACTTTACAGCGAACTTTCCCCCATCTTTTACTTTTCTGCTTACTCTTCACATTTTGGTACCTTCCTCATAAAAACAAAGCAGAACACTCTGCTACCACTTAGGAGCGATAAAAGCCTAATTTTAGTGGAAGATTCATCTACAAAATGTTATTACCCAATTGTGAATACACCCGCAGAAGGCTGTCCTTAGCATTAGGAGCTGACAGCATTATGTGGGAAGCTTAATATTTAAATGAATTGTTTTGCGATTTTGAAATAGGTGATTTTTTTTTTAACGGCAAGTGAGAGAGCTTTTTTTTTTTTTTTTAAGTTGGAGTGTAGTTGATTTACAACGTTGGGCTAATTTCTGCTGTACAGCAAAGTGACTCAGTTGTACACATATATACATTCTTTTTTTATATTCTTTTCCATTATGGTTTATTCCAGGAGATTGGATGTAGTTCCCTGTGCTATACAGTAGGACCTTGTTGTTTATCCATTCTAACTGTCATAGTTTGCATCTACTAACCCCAAACTCCTAGTCCATCCCTCTCCCTCCCCTCCTTCCACCCTGGCAACCAGTCTGTTCTCTGTGTCTGTGGGTCTGTTTCTGATACAGGTGATATTTTTTAGGAAATAAAAATCTACAAGTCATGCTAGATAAGAAAACAGAATTGCAAAGAACTAGATTATATTTTTGCCTAGAAAACTACTCTCCTTAGGAGAGCCTATTTTTTAAATTTTCATGACTATCATTTTGATCCAAACACAAAATGTGACATAATTATGTTGGAGGACTGGATGAGATAGGAAGTGGAACAGAAGGTATGGAAGAGTTTAGTCGTCTGATAGTACCATGATAGAAATTCAATAAATAACTCATAAAATTTGATAGCCAAGCAGTAGTCATATATGCATATTATGTAGGAAAATTGAGGTACTGGAGGAAATGCCTGCAAGATTTGACAATACTTGCCTCTAGGAAGAGAGACTAGAGACTTGGGGGAGGGAGTAGTAGAGTTCTTTTTTCATCATAAACCACTTCATTCTTTTTTAATTTTTAAACTTACGTACATGTATTACTTTTACATGATGGCATTTCTCAGGGTTGACTGGGAAATGTGTCTTTATAGAATTGGTTAATATAGAATATAAACGAAGGGCAGAGACCTTGTCTTATTTATCCCATGTCCCTAGTGCCTAGGATAGACTTGATACAGTGGGAGTTTGATAAATATTTATTGAATGAATGAAGCAATTGCAGAGATGAAATTTCTGGAGTATGAATGAGATTAGAACCTTCAGGATAGAAGGCAGATGCTCTACTACTGAGCTGTAAACTCCATAGAGCAAGAGGTCTTGCTTGCTTTTTGCTATATCTTGTACGTAGGTGTCTGGTAGTGTAGGTACTTAAGCAAATGCTCAGGGCTCTTTTTAAAAATGGACTATTCAAGAATTATAGCCTTGGGCTTCCTAGGTGGCGCAGTGGTTAAGAATCCGCCTGCCAATGCAGAGGACACGGGTTTGATCCCTGCTCCAGGAAGATCCCACATGCCATGGAGCAACTAAGCCCATGCGCCAAGAAAAAAAAAAAATAAATAAATAAAACACTATTTAAAAAAAAAAAAAAAAAAAGAATTATAGCCTTGAGGGTGAGAAGTAAGAGTACTTCCCTCAGCTTGTGTCTTGTTGCATCTATCCAGTTGAAGCATACTCCTTGCCTCACTTTGTTAGGCATAAAATCAGAGCTAATCGATTGCATAAAGTCTTTGTGTATTCAGTAAACTTTTTTACTGGGGCTTTCTATCAACAAAACTTGGCATTAGGCTCTACAGAGGTTATAAAGATGAATAAGGCTCAGTCTCTGACTCCAAAGAAAATGTAGTCCAGAAGGGGAAATCGAATTTCTATGTGTTTATTATATACAAAACATATTATGAGGCCTAAGCAGCTTGTGTAGGAGAAAGGAGGAAGGCATAATTAAATCTCACTGGGGGTGGGAGGGTAGAGAGACTGATTGAAGTGTAGACCAGAGAAGAGATGGGACAAATCAGGAAGGCTTCCTTTCCTTTCTGTCTCCCTCTCCGCCCCACCCCCCTCTCTTTCACTCTTTTATTTCCTTTCTGTTTTCCTTTGTTTCTGCATTTACATAGTGCCTGCCATGAGCCAGGAAAGGTGCTACATGCTAGAATACGATAAGATAAATTAAGGATCTTATGGTTTGATTGGAGAGACAGACATATAACCAAAAAATTACAGTATGATGAGTGCAATGAAAGCGTTCTAGCAAAAAATTAAGGAGTTTAGGCAGTGTCTCACAGGAAAATCGGCAGCCTTGGTTTGAATAGAAGTGTTATTTATAACACCATTTCTTGAATTACTGTGTGCCAGGCACTGTGCCATGAGTATTTGCATGTATTTACTCTTAATAATAACCCTCAGAATGACTCTGTGAAGTAGATGTAAGTAGATATTACTATTCCCACTTTAGAGATGAGGAAGGCATGTTCTATGTTAAGTGACTTGCCTTAGATCACATATTCAGTAGATGACTGAACTATATCTAGGTCTGACTCCAAGGTTCATTCTATTCAAGAAACAACCAGAGGAATCCTTATATACTGCTGGTAGAATCGTAAAATGATGCAGCTACTTTGGAAAACAGTTCCTTAAAAGATTAGGTAGAGGTACATATAACCCAACAGTTCCACTCAAGAGAAATGAAAACAAAAATGAATGTCATAACAGCACTATTCACAGTAGTTCTGAAGTGTAAACAACCCAAATGTCCATCAGTTGATGAATGGTTTTACCTACACTGGAATATTTAGTCATAAAAAGGAAATGAATCAATACATGCTATAACATGATGGACCTTGCAAACAAACATTAAGCTAGGTGAAAGAAGTCAATTACAAAGACCACATTTTATGATTTCATTTATATGAAATGTCCGGAATAGGCATATACACAAGTTAGATTAGTGATTGTCAGGGGCTCCTGGAAGGGGAAAATGAGGTAATGGCCTTGGGTTTCATTTTACGGTAATGAAAATGTTCTAAAATTGATTGTGATGGTTGCACAACTTTGTGAATATACTAAAAGCAAACTTTTAACTTTACACTTTAAATGGATGAATTGAATGGTATGTGAATTGTATCTCAACAGAATTGTTTAAAACAAAACATCCTGAGACTCTGAAGTTGGATTTTCTTCTCTAGGTAGCTAGAAGTATCATTAATTACTGTAAAAATAAGTAACTGATCGTCACTTTCGGAGTAAGATTGGCTTTTTCCTCACATGTTACTTACCAACATTTACCTTACATTAATAATGTCTTAAAGTGTATTAGCTAATGGAGTTTGTCTAGTAAGTTTTAAGTAAGATTTCTAAAAATAGTGCAGGCTGTCTTGTAAATTCATTTGGAGAAAGCTTGAAACATTGAGGATAGATGAGTAAAGTCGGGTTTTAACAATTGGATGATACTCAGATCTTTGGAGCAGATATATGGAAATTGTTGGTTGTTAAAACTCAGAACCTTCCTGGCACTTTTCTTTGCAGCTGTGCCATAGAATGGTACCTTGCTAGCAGTTGTGAAGGCTGCTGCAAGTGATGTGATTAAAACTCAGAGAGATCATGTTCCAGAGTGTAGCAACCTCCAGGCCAAGTATTGGATGAGGTTCAATATGTTTTTGTGTTCTGCTATAAAATCAGGCCCTTAAAAAAAATTCTTTCTGCTAGAGTGAAAGGAAAAGAGCCCTGAAAAAACAGTATATGGGAGCAGAACCAAAAAATTAGACTTAAGTGGTGAGAGTCTCTTTTAGACCGTAATTACAGTGACAGTTACTTACAAAGTACAGGCAAAGTTCCTGCGGCTGGATTTTTAAAAAATCTACGTGTCTCTCTTAGTGTAGAATGAACAAAAACATAGCTGTTCAGTTTTTTT
The DNA here is from genome assembly GCF_030028045.1 of Hippopotamus amphibius kiboko. Taxonomy (NCBI): domain Eukaryota; kingdom Metazoa; phylum Chordata; class Mammalia; order Artiodactyla; family Hippopotamidae; genus Hippopotamus; species Hippopotamus amphibius. Next base: position 37,398,528 of record NC_080187.1, read on the forward strand.
TATATTAGTGATTGAGTTCAAATGCTTTTTAGTATCTATGCCAGTTATTTGGATTGTGGTGGCTGGTAGGCTAGTTAAGTTTTCAAAAGACTGATTTGGAAGGGTTGTTAATACATACCTCAGAAAATGCGACCAGATTTCAGAATAATTAATTAAATTTATGGAATGCACACTGTGTACAAGGGCCTATACATAGTGTCCTAAAGAATCTAGAAGCAGTGTTAAGACCTAGCGTCTTTTTTTTTCTCAACCTTTATTGGAGTATACTAGCTTTACACCATTGTGCCAGTTTCCGCTGAACAACAAAGTGAATCATCTGTGTTTATACATATATCCCCACATCCCCTCCCTCTTGAGCCCTGCTCCTGAGAATCCCTCCCACCCTCCCTCTCCCATTCCTCTAGGTCATCAGCAGTCATCGAGTTGATCTCCCTGTGTTAGGCAGTTGCTTCCCACTAGCTATTTTCCATTTGGTAGTACATAAATGTCAATACTGCTCTTTCACTTTGCCCCAGCTTCTCCTTCCCCACCTCCCCATGTCCTCAAGTCTGTTCTCTACCTCTGTGTCTTTATTCTTCCTCTACCACTGAGTTCATCAATACCATTTTTTTAGATTCCATATATATGTGTTAGCATGCGGTATTTCTTCTTCTCTTTCTGACTTACTTCACTCTGTATGACAGACTCTAGGTCCATCCACCTCACTACAAATAACTCAATTTCATGCCTTTTTGTGGCTGAGTAATAGTTCATGGTATATATGTGCCACATCTTCTTTATCCATTCATCCATCGATGGACATTTAGGTTGCTTTCATGTCCTGGCTATTGTAAATAATGCTGCGATGAACATTGTGGTACATGTATCTTTTTGAATTATGGTTTTCTCCAGGTATATGCCCAGTAGTGGTATTAGACCTAGTGTCTTTCATCTGAATTTTACTGTCTCCTTGCCAGAACTTATAAATCCATCTCCCGCAATACATGATTGAATTCTCCCTTGCTAGCCTGTCTTTGGATTATCAAGGTTGTTCTGTCTGAGACATGACTTCCATTTTGGCCTGCTTGTGACCCAAGTTAATCACTTGACCTCCCTGGGATACATGGACAATAGTTGTTCCAAGCCTTGATCAGTATCTTGTGTACTTAACTGGCATATAAAAAGCCCTGGTTAGATCACTGAGGTGTGGGGTTCAGTCCTTACCTGCCTAATGCTGACCTCGAGCCAGACCAGGTCAGTGATTCTGTCAGTGTTTTTACTCCCAGTTCTCTGTATGTGTTTGGGGAAGGATGGGATGGAGAAGAGAGAGACATTACCGTTGAGGGGTTTCATGAACGAGCCAAACAAGCACTCACAGGTTGGTCTCAACTGCCTTCTCCAAGGTACTTTTGTCAGAAGCCATTATGGATTTGGACTGGAGCTTAATTACAAGATGAATGGAGTTAAAAATATCCCTGCCTACACTTAGGCTAACAGTTGCATCTTAACAGTTGCCACCAAGATCATTTTGTAGACAGGGTCTCAAAGGAGAGAGAAGGTAATGGATATTTTACCTCAAGAATCCTGCTCATGGTCATGGGGTTGCTGTTGGAGTTCTCTTTTTTTCTTTCTTTCTTTTTTTTTTTCTGGCCGCTTGGTGTGACTTGTGGGATCTTAGTTGCCCGACCAGGGATCGAACCTGTGCCACCTGCAGTGGACGTGTGGAGTCCTAACCACTGGACTGCCAGGGAATTCCCTCTTTTTTTTTTGAGTTTTTTTTTCTTGAGTTTGGTTGTCCTATTTGGTCTAGTATGCCTAGGGATACTGGGAGCTAGCTATAGCTAGCCTGGGAGCTACTCCCCCTTTTTAATGCACATTATGGAAAATCAGAAAATATAGCTAAGCAAAAATAAGAAAAAAATTTCCTCCTGTCACCCAGGGATTACCACTCACTGTTAGTATCATAGTCATATTCTTCTGAACGTTTCTTTCACATGTAAGTGTACACATATATGTATTTACGTAACCATCATGAAAGCATCATATTCATGTTCTTCTTTACTCTGCTTTTTTTAAAGTTAGCATTCTATTTCAGTAAGTTTTCATCTCATCTAATTCTACCATATTCAGACTTTTCCAATTCTCTCCCAAATATCCTTTTTTTAAAAAAATTATTTTATTTTTTATTTATTGGCTGCATTATGTCTTCGTTGCTGTGCACGGGCTTTCTGTAGTTGTGGAGAGCAGGGGGCTACTCTTCATTGCAGTGCGCAGGCTTCTTATTGTGGTGGCTTTTCTTGTTGCGAAGCACGGGCTCTGGGCACATGGGCTTCAGTAGTTGCGGTGCATGGGCCACACCATTGAACCCAAATATCCTTTTTAACTGGTTTATTTAAACTAATATGCAATCTGGTTTGCACATTGTATCAGTTTCCTTTAATTTCTTTTAATCTAGCACAGTTCCTATATTTTTCCTTTTAGAATTAATAGTAACACTGACTTATTGAGAACTTCTGCAGAACCAACTTTCAGATGAGCTGATTGCTTGTTGTAATGTCTATCCCCTGCATTTCCTGTAGACTGGCAATCATATCCAATAGTTTGATGGAGCCAAGGAAAGTACTTTTTGCTTGAATGCCAAACAGAGGTTATGTCTGAATATCACAGTGTATCACATCAGAAGTCACATCTTGTTGGCCCACTGTTAATGATGCTAAGATTGGCTATTGGATTAAGATGATGAGATTTGGTCTCTTTACAGTGTAGTTAGATTCTCCCTGCAACTACAGATGACCTGTGTAGTGTTACTTTGGCACTTTACAAACTGCCACCAGCCATTCACCTAATGATTTTGATTAGTGACCCTTGCCTGAGTCAGCAGTTTTATGGGGTTTGCAAAATGATGTTTTCTAATGCTGAAATTCCTTCTATATGTATTAGCTGGCATTCTTCTGTAATGTAGAACTAGGTAGAACTAGGGCTATTCAGTTACTCTAAAAGGTAAGATAAATGCATGATTTTTTTAAAATTACTCTTAAGGGACTCCCAGATTTTCATTGATATGATGTGTTTTGGTTAGCTACAGTCTTTTCTTCTTCTTCATCTTTTTTTTTTTTTTTTTCCTTAAGGAGAGTTTAATTTTAAATTTACTATTTATTATTTATTTAGGGGGTGCTGTGTCGGGTCTTTGTTGCTGCATGTGGGCTTTTTCTAGTTGTGGCGAGCGGGGCCACTCTTCATTAAGGTGCGTGGGCTTTTCATCGTGGTGGCCTCTCTTGCTGTGGCACACGCGCTCCAGGCTCATGGGCTTCAGTAGTTGTGGCATGCGGGCCCAGCCACTCCATGGCATGTGGGATCCTCCTGGACCAGGGATCGAACCTGTGTTCCCTGTGCTGGCAGGCGGACTCTTAACCACTGCGCCACCAGGGAAGTCCCCTTGTTTTTTTTTAATGCTTAAACTGGTAAAACTTTGGCCAGTGGGAATTGCTGCTTTTGGTCCTGTAGAAAACATGTCGTGCTTAGATTGGTGCTATTGCTTTCCCCATTGTACACTTTCGTAGCTCAAAACCTTCACTTTTTAACCCTCAAATCTTTGGGAATTCCCTGGCGGTCCACTGGTTAGGACTCCACGCTCTCATTGACAAGGGCCTGGGTTCAGTCCCCGGTCAGGGGGACCAAGTTCCTGCAAGCTGCGCGGCACAGCCAAAAAAAGCAAAAAACAAAAACCCCACATGTCTTTGTTTCTGAGGTGACAGGCTGCTCTAGCTTTTGAGTCTGGGAAATGCTCAAGAGAGGCCCACTTCATACTTCTAGATTAACACACTGCTATTACAGTGCAGACCCCCATATTAGATGCGAACACTAACGAATAATTCTAACAGTGCTCAAAATGGCACATTTTCATGGTAACTTAAAGAGCCTAACCACTTTTAAAGAGATGTGCACATTTTGCCCAAGTCTCTGCAGTTCAGTTTTGTGGTTTAATGCCTCTTGTTTTTCATACCCAGATTTCAAGGAATATGCATATATCTCAACAGTGTTTTTCTGGTGATGCTTATTATAAGAAGATTATATGTTAATGTTTCACAAACTCAATACAACATTTGTTTTTCTTCAAAGCAATGTGCAGAAGAGTTTCAGTTATTGATACATTTCAACTATCCTTGAGAGAACATGACATTTGGAAAACCATGATGCATGTCAACAAAGGGGATGTGAGTCTTGATAGGCCTGGAACTAAGATGCCATATTATTGCATATAAAGAACTGTTGATGGTGTTGTTTGACAATGTTTTAAGGATATAACATACTAGCGTGATGATTTGCTGGTAGTATATTATATTGTGTTTTAGTGTGTTTATTGTGTTTTTGGTTTTTTGTGTGGTTTTTTGTTTTGTTTTTTCTTGTTTGTATGTTTGGTTTTTTTTGGTGGCTTGAGACAGCAATTTATTATTATCTCTCCTAGTTTTGTGAATTGGCTCAGCTTGTCTGGGCAGACTTCATTTGGGGTCTCTTGTGCAGTTGCTGTTGTAGAGCTGCTGAGTTGGAGCCATGTGAAGTGGTTCCCTTTTAAGAAAGAAGTGGTAGGAGATATGATCAGAAATGTCTAGGATACCCAGGTCATGTGAGAGCTTGTAGACCAAGGAGATTTTATTTTGAGTGAGAGAAGGAACCAAGGTTTTCAGAGGAGGACTGACACGATCCATCTGAACCATGAAGAGGGTCATTCATGCTACTACGTGGAGAATAGATTAGGGAGGAGGTAGGGCAAGTTCATGGGGAAAGAATGGACCTAAGACCAGTCAGGAAACTATTGCTTTAACTTGGGTAGCAGCAGTGGATGATGCCAAGTAGTTATATTTCAGGCACATTGTTGAAGTGGGACCAACAGGATTTGCCAACTCATCAAATGTGGGATGTGAATTAAAGAGAGGAGTTGAGGAAGATGCCAAGGGTTTTGGCCAGAGCAGCTGGTGAATAGTCCTGCCATTTACTGAAACTGGAGGTAGGTTTAGAGGAGAAGATCAAGAGCTCAATTTTGGACATGTTATGTTTGAGATGCTGTTTAGATATCTAAGATAGCAGGATATAGAAATCTGGGTTTTTTTGTGGTGGGAGAGTCAGAGCTTGGAAATAAAAATTTTGGTGTCATCAGCCATGGGAATAGTTGGGATCACTAAAGGAGTGAATATGGATAGAAAAGAGAAGTCTTAGGATTGATCCTTGGGGGACATTCCAACCTTTATAAATTGAGGAGAGGAGAATCCAGCAAATAGGACTGAAGTGGCAGTCAGTGATGTAGGAAGCTTTTGAGGCCAAGTGAAGAAAAGAGTTTCACGAAGGAGAGTAGGGTCAGCTGTGTCAAATGCTGCCAGTAGATCAAGAAAGGTGAGGATTCAGAATTGACCATTAGATTTTGCAGTATAGTGGTCTCCTGGAGCACGACAAATAGTGTCTCTGCTTTATCTCACTACCTTGCCCCTGTGTACTAAAAACACTAGCTAATATTCTTGGCAGTTGCTCTGAAACTTCTCCACTTCCCACCACTGTTTCAACCTCAACGTCTTTGTGTTTCCTAGTTCTAAACTATGGGCTTCATACCCTGACTTGAGCCCTCACTTCTGTTCTCTTCCCTTGATGTCACATACTTGTCTGACTCTTCCCAAGATTTTGCACATCTCTTTTCCCTTTTAATGCTTCTGATCTGGTTCAGTCCCAGCACCTTCTGCTAACCATTTGGGGGTTTGTAACTATTTTGGGTGTGTGTCATGGCTCCTTCGGTAATCAAATGAAGTTTATAGATCCCTTTCCAGGAGAATATTTTTAATTGCATAAAATAAAATACATGCGATTACAAAGGAAACCAATCATACTGGAATGTAGTTATCAAAATATTAAAAATTAATTTGTGATAAAAATATATTTGTTATAATTAATGTATTAAATAACACATTCTAGAAGTGGGCTTAATAGCTATTGTAAATTCAAAGTAATGATAAGCATAAATGATATTTCAATATACCTCCAGCAACTGTATTATATAAAAATATATCTGGTTTTTATTAGCAACAAAGTCACAGGTACTGTCAGTCCTAATGCGGTTTGTTATATTCATAATAGAGTAGATTTTTTACATTTCGTTTCAAGTTAATGAAAATAAAATTTTATTCCTATGTAAGTCTTGGTTAAGAACCTAGAGAAAACTGTCATGTTGGTGTGAAGAGAGCACTCGAGTGCTCACCAGGTGGAGGAACAAGCCTGCCTTCCAGCATGGAAGCATCCTGCCACATTCCTCATGGGGAGTGGAGGATTCAGACATGGACTTTATGCCTTGAGTAGTAGAGTGCCAGGGTAAGTTCTTGAGCAAGAATAATAACTTTATAAAATGTATTTGAAAAAAATCAGAAAACTTGTGAACACTGTCATTTAATATATGTTTGGCTAGATTCTTTCACTTTTCAAAAATTGGTCTCTTTATTTTAGTATAGAAGGTTTCTTTTGCCTCTGTACTTCTTTCTCTGAGTAGCATATCCAAAGTTGCCTTAAGGTCTGTATTTTATTCTTCAGGAGTTCATTTTGAGTGATCTGTCTACATTTTCTTATGGGACAGGGACAGCTGGAGAGGGAAACTGGTGCTTTTGTACTTTCATTTGCCTCTAGGATGCTTCTGCATTGTTTTCTAGCAAAGAGCCCTTCCCTTTGTGGAAAAGGAGTGAATTCTTATACTCAGGGGAAAAGATCAAAGAGAAACCTTGCCCATTTAAAAACTGGGTTCTGTTTTCTTACTATTGAGTTTTTGTTTTGGGGGTTTTTTTGGCCGTGCAGCTCGTGGGATCTTCATTCCCGGACCAGGGATTGAACCCCGGCCGAGGTAGTGAAAGCACTGAGTCCTAACCACTGGACTACCAGGGAATTCCCATTACTGTTGAGTTTTAAGAGTTCTTTGAATACTTTTGGTTATCAGTCCTTTATGAGATATGCATTTTGCAAATATTTTCTAGCAGCCTGTAGCCTTGTCTTTTCATTTACTTAACAGTGCCATTCACAGAGCAGAAGTTTTTAATTTTAAAGAAGTCCGTTTTACCATTTTTTTCCCTTGATAGATTATGCTTTGGTGTCAGACTAAGGTCACTTAGATTTTTTTCCTGTTATCTTCTAGAAGTTTTATAGTTTTGTGTTTTACATTTAGGTCTAGGATCCATTTTGAGTTAATTTTTGTGAAAGGTGTATGGTCAGTGTCTAGGTTCTTTTTTTTTATGTGGCTGTCGGTTCATTTATTTATTTATTTATTGGCTTTGTTGTGTCTTCATTGCTGCACATAGGCTTTCTATAGTTGTGGTGAGTAGGGGCTACTCTTCATTGTGGTGTACAGGCTTCTCATTGAAGTGGCTTCTCTTGTTGCGAAGCACGGGGTCTAGGCGTGCAGGCTTCAGTAGTTGTGGCACCCAAACTTGGTAGTTGTGGTGCACGGGTTTAGTTGCTCCATGGCATGTGGGATCTTCCTGGACCAGGGCTTGAATCCGTGTCCCCTGCATTGGCAGGAGGATTCTTAACCACTGCGCCACCAGGGAAGTCCCTGTTCACTTATTTATTTATTTAAAAAAAAATTTTTTTTAATTATTTATTTATTTATTGGCTGTGTTGGGTCTTCATTGCGGTGAGTGGGCTTTCTCTAATTGCGGAAAGTGGGTGCTACTCTTTGTTGCAGTATGCGGGCTTCTCATTGCAGTGGCTTCTCTTGTTATGGAGCATGGGTTCTAGGCACGTGGGCTTCAGTAGTTGTGGCACACAGGCTCAGTAGTTGTGGCTTGTGGGTTCTAGAGCGCAGGCTCAGTAGTTGTGGTAGACGAGTGTAGTTGCTCTGCAGCATGTAGAATCTTCCTGGACCAGGGCTCGAACTGTGTCCTCTGTATTGGCAGGTGGATTCTTAACCACTGTGCCACCAGGGAAGTTCCCTTCCTTGTTTATTTATTTATTTATTTATTTATTTATTTATTTATTTATTTAATTTTTAAAATATTGGGTACCATTTATTAACACATACTACATCCCTGGCACTGTACAAATTATACTACATACATTCTTTCATTTAATATCTATGAGGTAGCTGTCATTATTCTTATTTTGAAGATGAGTAAACTAACCCTCAGAGAGATGAACAAAGGCATCGTGCAACTAGTAAGTGATGGAGCCTGACTGCTGGTCTGTTGGACTCGGCTCAGCTCAACCACTGTACTCAAGTAGATTGTGAAGTCTATTCACCGTCCTTTTTCTTCCTTCTGCTTGTGTTGGATGCATCATATCTATCTCATAGTCTGGCCATATCTGAATATTCCACATGACCAGAGTTGATATTTTCAGGGAGTTTGCTTTCTTGTTGTATCCAAATACTGTCACTTGTTTCTGCATTGACTAGAAGGAAGTAGAGCTACTTTTCTGTTTAGCTTTTCTGTGATAATGGCCAGTGGGCATTTGTCATTGAAAGTCACCATCAGCTGTTCACAAGATCTTCTTTGAGTTGATGCAGTAGGAGGTAAAATTCAGAGTTCCCTTCTGAGCCATTCCCACATTTAGTTATGCTAATTATGTTCATTTATTTTTAATACTCTCTTTTGTAAGAGATTTTTAAGTTGCTAAATAGTGTATCTCAACCTTCATCTTTCCGAATTCATGGAGTCCAAGTTTTTGACAGTGGTCCCAAATGGTGGTCTCTCTCATAGTTATTTGATGGTATTATGTGAACTATTTCTAGCACAGTTTCATTTTTTAGATTGTGTCCAATAGAAGCACACATAACATGATATGTTAAATACAAGGATTTTGCATAAGAGTAAGATAAATGTCTGTTTTGCTACCCCTTTAAAAGGTATCTAAATGTGTGCTTATAAACGTCACTTCTTAGGGTTCTTTTCACTAGTCTAACTTTAGTATTACATGATATTAGACTAATAGGAGACTGAAAGTATAATTTTCACTAACTCCTTGAAACACATCTACTGAATTTTGGGCAGAATAGTTTTTGATTAGATTTGTCATTCTACTATCCCAGGAGAGTTTATTAGTATTTGGGGCCATTGTCGTATATATATTCTTTCTTCCAAATCATGGTTATTGAATGTATTAAATGATGTTAACTGTTATCAGTACCAGTGGGAACTCTGTGGTTTATATTATTCTTATCCATAATTGTACCTTTTTGGCAACTATACCATCCCCCCGCCTCATCCTTCCCAGAATTGTCATCCAGTGGCAAAAGCTTGTTAAGGTTATTAATAAGTTTATTCCTGAAAAGTAGAAATTGATGATAAATATTAGCAAATGCTTTTTCACCATCTTTTGATGTGATCAAACTTTTTAAAATTGTTTTTTGCACTAATACTTTGTTGATAAACTGTCTTTTATTGAATTAGTTAAGGAATCAGGCTTTTCTTTTTCTTTTTATAAGAACTTTTACTGAGATTCAGTTAACAGACAATAAACTGCATATATTTAGAGTGTACAATTTGGTATCCCAATCTCCCAATTCATTCCCCCCCCCAACCCTCCCCGCTTTCCCCACTTGGTGTCCATATGTTTGTTCTCTACATCTGCGTCTCTATTTCTGCCTTGCAAACCAGTTCATTTGTACCATTTTTCTATATTCCGCATATGTGTGTTAATATATGATATTTGTTTTTCTCTTTCTGACTCCCTTCACTCTGTATGGCCATCTCGAGATCCATCCATGTCTCTACAAATGTCCCAGTTTCATTGCTTTTTACAGCTGAGTAATATTTCACTGTATGTGTGTACCACATCTTTTTTATCCATTCACCTGTTGATGGACATTTAGGTTGCTTCCATGTCCGGGCTATTGTAAATAGTGCTGCAGTGAACACTGGAGTGCATGTGTCTTTTTGAATTCTGGTGTTCTCTGGGTATATGCCCACCAGTGGGATTGCTGGGTCATATGATAGTTCTATTTTTAGTTTTGCAAGGAACCTCCAAACTGTTCTTCCTAGTGGCTGTATCAATTTACATTCCCACGAACAGTGCAAGAGCATTCCCTTTTATTCACACCCTCTCCAGCATTTACTGTTTGTAGATTTTCTGATGATGCCCATTCTCACCGGTGTAGGTGGTACCTCATTGTAGTTTTGATTTGCATTTCTCTAATAATTAATGATGTTGAGCAGCTTTTCATGTGCCTCTTGGCCATCCGTATGTCTTCTTTGGAGAAATGCCTATTAGGTCTTCTGCCCATTTTTTGATTGGGTTGTTTGTTTTTTTGATATTGAGCTGAACTGTTTATATGTTTTGGAGATTAATCCTTTGTCTGTTGATTCCTTTGCAAATATTTTCTCCCATCCTGAGGGTTGTCTTTTCGTTTTGCTTATAGTTTCCTTTGCTGTGCAGAAGATTTTAAGTTTCATTAGGTCCCACTTATTTATTTTTGTTTTTATTTCCATTACTCTAGGGGGTGGATCAAAAAAGATCTTGCTGTGATTTATGTCAAAGAGTGTTCTTTCTATGTTTTCCTCTACGAATTGTATAGTGTCTGGCCTTACATTTAGGTCTTTAATCCATTTTGAGTTTATTTTTGTGTATGGTGTTAGGGAGTGTTCTATTTTCATTCTTTTCCATGTAGCTGTCCAGTTTTCCCAGCACCACTTATTGAAGAGGCTGCCTTTTCTCCACTGTATATCCTTGCCTCCTTTGTCATAGATTAGTTGACCGTAGTTTATCTCTGGGCTTTCTATCCTGTTCCATTGATCTATATTTCTGTTTTTGTGCCAGGACCATACTGTCTTGATTACTGTAGCCTTGTAGTATAGCCTGAAGTCAGGAAGCCTGAGGAATCAGGCTTTTCTTAAACATAAGTAGATTCTGGTGACATGTTGTTTTACATATGCTGTCAGTATGCTATATATATGTATATACTGTATGCTGCAACTTTATTTTTATTCTTGTATTTGAGTGAAGTTAATTTTTATTTTGATCCTTTTTTTATTTTATAATCAATGTCATATGAAATGAGTTGGGTGACAGTGGCTTATATTGGGAAGTTAGGAATAGTCACTGTCACTGGGATTATTGAATCTGTACATTTGAAGAAATTATCTGGTAAAGTTATCTAGTAAGGACTTTTTTTTTTTTTGAGCCACACCTCTCAGATTGTGGGATCTTAGTTCACTGACCAGGGATTGAACCTGAGCTCCAGGCAGTGAAAGTACCGAGTCCGAACCACTGGACTGCCAGGGAATTCCAATTATTTTCTGTTATTGCCAGTTATTTTCTCGTTTTCTTTTTTATGAATGCATAAGAGTAATATATGATAAAAATCTACCTTTAAAAGTTATTTCAATAAGAGTAAAATAAAAAATTTTTAGTATTAAGAAAATATGTCAAAGTTTAGTTGGCAGCATTCTTTCTCAATCATTTAGAATAATTGGACATCTGAACTGATGGCATTGTAAATTTTATAAAATATATTTGCCAATGTAACGTTCACAGGAGTGGCTGTGGGATGTTTTCTTAGGTTGAGCTAAACATTTGCACATTCAGGCTGGTAAAGCCACCATAGGTCTCACTTGGCAACACTTTATTCAGAAGGACAGAAACTATAACTTATCAATAAGACAGAGGGAGTTCTTGCAGCAGTTCATTCTTCCTGAAGTGCTCATCTCATAGCTTAAGTTCAAAGAGATGAGATCCACATTTGGTGGTGTAGAGAACTCCATGGGCATAGTTTCCAGGATCTTTTGCCAGGGACATGCCTAATTAATTACATGTCACCACACTCAGAGAAGTTCAAGAACATGGCTTCCTACTAACTGTCAATTGTATTTCCAGTCCAGATGCAGTTTACTAATTTGGCAATTTCTATCGTAAGCAGTGTTGCCAGGTAACATAGGTGGCATGCTATCTTAATCAGGTTAACAGGAATTAACCCAAGGTTAAATTCTCATACATATGCAGAAGGGTTTTGCTCTTTTTTGGTCCACAGTCATGCGTGCTGATTTTTCACTTATGGCTTCTTGTTTTAGTATCATCTTTCAGAAGGTTTTTCTTACTCTAAGATTATTTTTTTAATCTACATTTTCTTTTAAAATCAATTTTATTTTTTACATTTACATAGCTCTTTGAGCCATCATTTTCTCTGTAGTGAGGTAGCAGCTAAAACGTTTTTCAAATGGCTAATCAGTTGTTCCAATCATTTATTGAATGGTTGTTTTCCTGTTGGTTAGAAATGTCACTGTTATCATAGAGCAATTAGGAGATAGTTCTTCCAATTAACAAATGGTTGGATATATTAAACATGTGTATTTTTTGAAGCAATAAAAACCTATTCATAATCTTACGGTTGTGTATTAGATTGTGTTATTTGTATGCTGAAAATTTATAGGGTCAATTTTTTTCTCAAAAAAGGTATGTGTAGTTTGAAAACCAGTATACTTTTTTCTAAATAGAAGTTTGCCTTATTGAAGGCTGTTGTGCGTATTTAGGTGGCCTTACTCTGAAAACTAACCATTCACTATAGTAGAAAGTGGTGAATTAGGGGTTTGAATTAGGGATTCGGGTTTCAGACCTGCCACTTCACACTGACTGCTCCTTTGTGCAAGTCAGCCTTTGTGTGTTTTGTTTTCCTCAGTTAAACTGCATGAATAGCAATCCCTATCCTGCCTATTTCCGAGTATTGTTGAGGATTAGATGGGATGATAGATGTAAAGGTACTTTTAATTGGTAAAGCAGTTTAAATGTAAGGAATTATTGCATCTTAACTTTTCCTCCCTTTCTCTTGTAGGTAGTGTTGGTGCTTCTTTTCAGTGCCAGTCCATCCATCACGACCACATTTGTCATGATGACAGTGACAAGGTGAGGTCTGTGTTGATGTCTACAATGGTGAAAATGCATGCTGCCCTTATATATCACCAGACTCACTTGCGTAACTCTGGATGTAGGGGCAGGAGAGTGTGACTTGGGGGGCACAATGCTGAGATGCAGAGAGCCTTGTTGGTTTGTGTGCCAGCTTATTAGACCGCTCCGGAAAACTTGCAGATAATTCCCAGGAGGTGGGCTGGGTTCCTGATAACACTTTTCCTCACCCCCATTCCTGCCTCTGCGCTTCCTCTTTCCTGCACAGCCTGTATGGGTGATCTTCATATGCGAACAGGTGCTTCCAAAGCTAATACCTGCCTCAGCAAATTTGTGTCTGTTTCCAATTGGAAGTATCTTAGACATTCCATTTTGGTTTGTTTGTAGTTGATTGTTCTATGGCTTCTTCTCAAGCTTACTTTTTTTTTTTCTCCTCTGTTTCCAAAGCCCAATTTAAATGTTGAGGATTGAGAATGGAACCTGTCTGATTCATGCAAAAGAAGCATGCTTTGGGTCTTTTTAAATTTTTTAAATCAGATCCAGACTTTTGGTATTTTGCTTTTGTTCTTTTTATCTCTAAAGAAACTGGTCTTTGGGGGCTTTCCAGTACTTATCAGCACCCTTGATGGCCCGACCCTTGAAGTAGACACTAATGTGGACTTGGTGTTTGGAACCTCTGGCTGCTGATATTGGATGGGCTTAAATTTAGTCTTTTCCATCATCAGTTTCCAGTGGTTTCCCTCCCATTTCCTGTGTCTCCTATGCAGGAATGTATCACTCCCTTGGTAGTTTCCCCAGGCAGACCAATCCAAGTGCTGTTTTTCTCTGCTGTTTTAATCAAGATCCTCCTCCCTCATCCTGTTGGAGCTGGATCAAGAAGTTGGTTGATCGTTGGGATTTTCCAAATGGCCTTCTTTGTTCTGTGTGTTGATCTCTGTCTTTGTGAGCTTTGCTCAGTCAGATTTCAGTCTGTTTACAGAGAGAGTGGTATGCTTTTAGTGTTCCAGATTCTCTCTTATTATGATAGTAATCCAGAGGCATGGGTTTAACTTTTAACTTCTTTTAGAAGCAAGCCACTGAAAGAGACTTCTAGACTACTTAGCTCCCTAAAATTCAGTATACCACAGGTTTTAGAAATGAGCATTTGAAAATAAGACTGATGGTAGAGAGAAAAGGCAAAATCACTTTAGGTCAGTAATATTGCAAACAATTGTGTTACATAGTTGTAAAGATGTTTGGGGGTTAGAATTTCTTTCCCCTGCTAAGTAGAATATGCCTTTATCCATTGTTCATTTACGGTGGAGAAGCCAGATTTTGCTGTGAACTGTCTCCAGGTTTAGAGTCTAGAGATGAGATTTCTGTCCACCTCTGCCAGATACTTTTTATCTAATAAACTTTAAAATGGTTTTCCTCCTAATTTCTGAATCTTTATGAGACCGATTTTGTACTTTTGGATGGGATCTTTCCTGATATACATGGGGAGAGGGAAGAGAAATTTGGGGGATTTTGTTGCTTGATCAGCAGGTCAAAAAATGTCAGAAACTGCTCTCCTCTCTCTCCTGCATACCATGCATATATTTATGATTGTTTCCCAGAGGGAAATGGGAATGGATTCGGGTCTCCTGACTATATTTATAATTGATTCAACTGATTCAGTCGGCAAATAATGTTTGTTGATTGGCAGCTATGTTTCTTGGCACTTAGGGAATACATCCGGATATAAAACAAAGATTGCTATTTTTTCGGGTGTGTGCAGTCTAACTGGGGGAGGCAGACAATAAAAATAAACAATACATAAATTATATAGTATGTTACAATAAACACAGTGGATTAAAGAAAATATACAGCAGAGTAAGTGGGATGAGGACCACCAAGAGTTGGATGTTACAGATTGCAGCTTTGAATAGGATCATTAGACATTCTGGGGAGGAGAGTGGTGGATAGGATAAGAATCAGATCTCTATGTTTGTAGCAGCTTCTGACTTCTTTCTTTCTATAATAAATGGGTATTGGTTTTGCGAAAACAGCAACAAAAGCTGCTGCCTGATACATGGCACTTGGATAGGTATATGTTCTCTCTCTCTCTCTGAGAATTGAAGGGATTATAGAGAACAGCTAATTCAACCATCTTTTAAAAATAATGGAAGCTGTGACCCTACTGGGAGAAGAGACTTGTTCAAGAGTCACCCTGGAGTGCCGTGGCTCTATCAGATCTTCATCCCCATACAAGCCATGTAAAGTAATTGTCTAGCTATTCTGAACACATTGTCAAAACACACATTGATGCTTTACTTATTATCCTCACTTAGCTTTCAGGCATGGTCCATTTCTCAGATTTGGGAACAAAAGTTGATTTTTCTTAAAAGTTGTCTGAATTTTAACTAATTCATGTGTGATGGGGGTGGAACCAAGGAGAAAAAGGGCCGGTCCATTTGTTGGACCTCCATTCTGCAACCTTGGAAGTGGTGACAAGCCCCCAAATTCCATGGTTTGGCTTGTTTTCCAAGTTTCTCTGCTGCTATACATCAGCTGTAACCTACAGTGCTGGAAGGAGCTGATTCTGGCTCTGAGGTTTACTAGTAACTACTGTGAGTAACATACTCTCATGTTCATTTTATATTGGGCACAGCAATTCACACAAAGCCCTCCAGCAATATTTTTATATTTATTCGTAATGTCATAGCCCATAATTTCCAGGTAGCAAACACTTATTTATTATATATCAATATTTGAGTATCTACTATAAACTAAGTATTGTTCTAGGCATTGGGGACAGTGCATTGAACAAAACAGACAGGAATCCTTACTCTTATGGAGCTTGCTTTCTCTGTAAGTGGGTTAGGGAGATGGCAAGACATAAAGAAAGATACTGTTCACTTGTGTTATGAAGAATAATAAATCAGGTAAGGGACATAGGAGTACTGGGAGAGGATTGCCCTCTAAACGCCCTTTGAAATAGGGGTTGTTTTATCCCCATTTGTAGGTGAGGAATGTGAGATGTAGATTAAGTAATTTGCCCCAGATTACCCAGTTTGTAAGTAGTAAAACTGGGATTCAAACCCAGGCTACCTAATTCCAGAGTCTGCTACTATCTGAAGAAATCTGTTCCTAATGTAGCTTTACACACTCAACTCTGACATGCTTAGAGAAAAATATATCTTCAAGTGGAGAAGACCCTGGAGAATCACAGGGAACCAATTCAGCTGGCAGGCAGTCTTTGCCTGTCAGTTTTTTCTTGCTGAGCTCCTTGTGGCCTCCATTGTGATTCATGACTATTTGTTACTCCATGCTTCTCTAACCTGACACCTCTCCCCTGCTTCATACTCAGAAATCTGTGCTTCTTTATAAGAAGGCTCATGTAGTGTGTTGCTTATATTGCACTGATCAAATGTGATAGTTATGTAGAAGTACTTTAAAAGTATAAAGAATAACACAAATGTGATTGTGCTAGCATATTTATGTTTCACTTAGATATTGAAATTAACTGAACTCAGCTAATGTCACCTTGGGATTAAGTAGTCATCTTCACAGTGAGAACAAGCTTGGCATGGGGGAATAGGTCTGTCCTGAGGATGAGATATAACATTGAACAGTTTGATAAAAGGAGACTTCCTGCAGGTGAGATGAATTAATTTGTAGCCTCAATGGTACACTCTTCCAGAGTGGCCTGGTAGTACTTCGGGGAAGGCTGGCCATTTGAGAGAGGGAAATGGGAGAGTTCTTTCTAAACTGTGTGTATGTGAATGGCTACTCTGAGCAGAAGTCTTTTCTGGACAAAACTTCCTTGTGCTAGCCTTCAGGCCCTTTGTCATGGAAGAAGGCCCAAATCCAATTTGTGTACAGGGAATCCCACACAGACTGCTTTCACTAAGGTGGGAAATGTGCTACTGGTTTTTCTTCCATAACCATATACTTCTTTTTATCTTTTAAATTTTTAGTTTTTAAAAAAATTACATGTTGATTATAAAAACATATGGAGCATTGCCTTCAGTCCCTCTCCCCAGAAGTGACATTGGTTGGAATTTTAGTATTCACAGGATTTTTAAAAGTTATATTTGTATAAAATATTTTTCATCTTTGCAAACAGTGGTTTTTAGTATATTCAAAGAGTTGTTCATCTGCCTCCACCATCTAATTTTAGAACACCTATCCTCCTCTCCACCCCAGACCCATACCCATTAGCAATTACTCCCCATTATTCCTTCCCACCAGCTCCTGGCAACCACTACTCTTTTTGTCTCTATGGATTTACCTGTTCTGCACATTTCATATAAATGGAATCATACAATATGTGGCCTTTTGTGTCTGGCTTCTCTCACTTAGTGTGATAATTTCATGGTTTGTCAGTACTTTACTCCTTTTTATGGGTAAGTAATATTCCATTGTGTGGATCTGGCATATTTTGTTTATCAGTTCCCCAGTCAGTGGATATTTGTTTCTGTGTTTTGGTTATTATGAATAACACTGCTGTGAACATTGCCTGTTAAGCATGTTTTTGTTTTCTCATGATTTTAACATTTTGAGAAGCTGCCAAACTTTTCCAAATTGGCTGCACCATTTTGCATTCCAGCAAATGCTTGAGGGTTCCAGTTTCTTCACGTAACTTGCCAGTATTTTTTTCCTGGTTGTCTTTTAAATTGTAGCCACTGTAGTGAGTGTGAAGTGGCATCTTACTGCGGTTTTAATTTGCATTTCCCTAGTGACTAAGTATGCTGAGCATCTTTTTGTATGTTTACTGCCCATTCCTAAATCTTCTCTGGTTAGTTAAAAAATGTCAAAGATCCTTTAATTGTTCTTGTTCCTTGTACTTAAAAAAAGAAAAACAAAAACAAAACCAAATGTCCCTGTGCCCCGTGTTATATAGTTACATGTGTTCATTAGGGAAATGTGGGGAAATAAAAATAGACTGTCATAAGTAAACGCACCATCTTTTCATAGATAACACTCTTAACATGCATTTTTTTCCTTCAGATTTTTTTTTGCATTCTCTGCATGTTTAAAACAAAACTAAACTGCACTGATTATGGCTGTGTAATTAATTGTCCTAAAACTCAGTGATGCAAAGCATATATCTTTTAGTATCTTTCACGGTTCTGGGGTTTCCTGTGCTCAGCTAGGTGGCTCCTGCTTGGGATTTCATATGCAGTTGCAGTCAGATGGTGGCCAAGGCTGGAGTCATCTTGATGTCCTCACTCACATGTCTGATGGTTGATGCTGGTTGTCAGCTGGGACTTCAACTGAGGCCCTCAGCCTGAGCACTTGTATGTAGCATGGGCTTCCTCACAGTATGGCAGCTTGATTCTAAGAGTGACTCCCAAGAGGACCACGCAGGTGCTATATGGCCTTTTATGACAACTTCAGAAGTCACAAAGCTTCACTTCCACCATAGTCACAGGCCTGCCCAAATTCAAGAGGAGGGAGCACCAGCACTCCACTGGGGAGGAATGTCTACATAATAAGAGGAGAATGAAGAATGGGAGAACTTACTATGGCCATCTTGAAAAATATAATCTGTGCATTATATATACATGAAACATCAGTTAAAATGGCTGCATAGTGTTCTACCATACAGATACATGGTAATTTATTTAACTTGTCTTTAATTGTGGAGCTTTAGGTCATTTTTAAAAAACTGTGCATTTATTCATTCAGCAAATATTTATAAGTGCCTACTCTGTGCTGGGCACAATTGAGTGCCGTGGTGAAAAGACTGACAGAGAAGGTCCTTGTTCTTTGGGTGCTTATTTTTTGTGGAAGGGACAGAAAAATCAACTATGTATGTAAACCAGTAAATAATCAGATACTCTTAAGTTACTGTGTAAGTAATTGGGCAGTTGGCTACTCTAGATAAGGTGTTAGGGAAGGCCTTTAAGAAGGTGACACTTAGGCTAAGATCTGACTGAAGGAAAAGAACAAATCGAGAAAATCTAGGCCATAGGAGAACATTCTAGGAAGAGGAAACAGCTAGCACAAAGGCCATAAGGCTAGAAATTGAAACAGACAGAAGGAAAGCTGGTGTGCACAAGCAAGTGGATGAGGGTAGAAGTGGTGGTATGAGATGAGGTTGAAGGGGTAGGTGCAGACCAGATCAAGTGGATCTTGGTAAGCCAAGGAAAGAAGTTTAGATTTTATTCTGCGTATTATGGGAAGTCTTTGGAAGGTTTTAAGCAAAGGAGTGATGTTACATTTTTTAAAATATCCCTTTTGCTGCTGTGATGAGAATTTCTTTAAATTGTGGTAAAATCTGCAACATAAAATTTACCATCTTAACCATTTTTAGGTGTATGGTTCAGTAGTGTAAGTACATTCACATGGTACAACCAATCTCTAGAACTCTTTTATGTTGTAAAATGGAAACTGTATCCATTAAATAGTAATTCACTGTCTTCTCCCCACAAACCCTGGCAATCATTTTTCAACTTTCTGTCTCTGAATTTGAGTGCTCTATGTACCTCGTACAAGTGAAATCATACGTTTGTCTTTTTGTGACTGACTTAGCATAATGTCGTCAAAGTTTATCCATGTTGTAGCATGCCTCAGAACTTCCTTCCTTTTAAAGGCTAAATAATACTCCATTTTATGTGTAGAACACATTTTGTTTATTCATCCATGGATGGCCACTTGGGTTGCTTCCACGTTTTGGCTGTTATGAATAGTGCTGCTAGGAACACAGGTGTACAGATATCTCTTTTAGACTCCGATTTCAACTCTTGGGTATATGCCTACAAGTGGAATTGCTGGATCATTTCTTTTTTCGTTCTTTTTTTTTTTCTTTTCCTATTTTTAATGCTTTGAGGAACTAGTATTCTGTTTTCCAAAGTGACTGCACCATTTTACATTCCTACCAAGAGTGCACAAGGATTCCAATTTTTCCACATCCTTGTCAACACTTGTTATTTTCTGTTTTGTTTGTTTTGTTTAATAGTAGCCATCCTAATGAGTGTGAGGTAGTATCTCATTGTGGTTTGCATTTCCCTCCTGACTATTGATGTTGAACATATTTTCATGTGCTCATTGGACATTTGTATGTCTTTGGAGAAATGTCTATTTCAGTCCTTTGCCCATTTTATAATCAGGTTTTGGATTTTGTTTGTAGTTCTTTATATATTCTGGATGTTAACCTCTTATCAGACATGATTTGCAAATATTTTCTCCGATTCCATAGGTCGCCTTTTCATTCTATTGCAATGATGTTTTCATTTTGAAGTAATCCAAAATTTTTTTCTCTTGTTTACTGTGAGCTTCAAAATGAGGACATATTTATATATGTCCTAAGATTATAGTTGTTTTTCTTTTGTTAGAAATAAAGAAAAGGGATGTCCCTGGCAGTCCAACTGGTTAAAACTCTGTGCTTCCAATGCAGGGGGCACAGGTTCGATCCCTAGTCTGGGAACTAAGATCCCGCATGCTGCATGGCATGACCAAAAAGAAAAAAAAAAAAGAAGAAGAAAGAAAAAGAAATAAGGAAAAGACAGAAAATCTGACAAGAAACCCATAACTACTAAAGAAATCTAATTCCAAGTTCAGATGGCTAACCAGCAAATTCTAGCAAACATTTAAAGGAGGCATAACACCAATCTTATAGAAACTCTTGTAGAGAATAGAAAAAGAGAGAATACTCCATGATTGATTTTCTGAGTCTAGCATAATATTGTAACAAAACTTGATAAGGACATTACAAAAGTGGAAAAAGAACAGCTAATGTCACTTAAGAACACAGATGTAAAAATTCTAAGCAAAATATTAGCAAACCAAATCCAACAATATATAAAAAGAGTAGTACAATATGAATGACATGATTTTATTAGGAATGTAAAATTGGTTTAACCTCCAAAAAACAATCAATGTAATTCACCCAGTAACAGAAAATCCATGATTATCTCATATACAGAAAATTTTGATAAAATTAAATATCCATTTTATGGTAAACTTTTAGCAAATTTGAAATAAAAGAGAACTCACTTGATTTGCTAAAGGGATCCTCAAAAAACCTACTGCCAACATCATACTTAATGGTGAAATGTTGGAAGCTTTCTAAGTTTTGGAATAAGACAAAAATGCATGCTCTCACTGTATATCTATTTAGCATTGTACTGGAGGTTCCAGCGAGTGCAGACAAGAGGAAGACACATTGGAAAGAAAAATTGAACAGTTGTTTTCTGCCATCAGGATTGTATGTGTAGAAAATTCAAAAAAGTTAAGAAAACTATTAGAATTGATAATTATATGTAAAATCTAGAATAAATCCAAGAACAAATGTGCAAGATTTCTACAGAAAACTGTGAAGCATTATTGAAGAAATTAACAACTCAGGTAAATAGGATGCATCTTACTTACAGATTGAAGATCCAATATTGTAAAGATGTCAATACCACCTAATTTATCTCTAGATCCCATGCTGCCCAATAAAAAAAAAATCTCAGCTGTTTGTTATTCCCATGTGTAGGACACCAGCTTAGACAGTCCCAATGACCAGATACATTTGCAGGAACTGCAATAATTTCTTGTTTGGTAAGCAACAAATTTTAGAAGTTGAGGGGACTTAAATGACTTAGGTACCCCAGGAAGAAGTTTTTAGTAGTCATTCACAGTTTTCACTTATGTCATGAAAACCAATTTTAAAGGGCAGTCTTGGAGTCAGAATTCTCAAAAAGTTCTTGCTACAAGCAGCTACTTTTCGCACAAGTGCTGTACTGTCCCCTAGCCAGATGTGGCTATTTATACAATCCTGGTTAATTCATTAGGTGCATTAGCTCCATTTCAAGTGCTCACTCAGTAGCCAGATGTATGTAGCTAATGGCTACCTTTTGGATGTTGCAGATGTTGAAATTTCCATCATTGCAGAAAGATCCATTGGACGCCTCTCCAGTAAGGCTTCCCACCTTTTTGGACAGACACCAAGTAAAATTTTAGGCAGACTGGGGTTGAACAACTGCTCTGATATGATTTACTTTCTGCCACATTAGGTGGTTGTGGTCAGTGGCCCACCTTAAAACTTAACCCACTCATTGGGTGTTTATTAGCAGGGCACTATATTTTCTGGTTTAAGAAAATCAATTAGAAAAGAAATTGCAATACAAATTTCAAACTATTCAACCTTGAGGTGTGGGAACATTGTTTACATGTAGGCAGACTACTTGGATGAAGCCTTCAGATCCCAGCTAGCTAAGATCTCAACCCTTTGAGAAGGGTTCTCAAAGAGTTTGCCTGACAAAGGATTGGCTGAACCCCGGGAGGAATTCACATAAGCTTAAGGGTTAGGAACCCTGGAGAACTGTAATAGATTTTTGTTACTGAGATTCAGCACTTGAGGAACCTGACTCTTATGATTGGACAGCCTCCAAACGGTAATTTCCGTCTGGGTTCCCATTTTTTTTCTCTATTTCCCCCCCTCATTACATAGCCCATATCCAAGTAAACAAGAAAAGCTGTTTCAGTGTTGTCTGTATTATGTAAAGAAGCTTGTATAGCTGAGATTCTGTTGAAAGATTTATAATGCTAGGTGAATCCACAGCAGTAGAGGAGGAATTGTGGGAGATCCAAAGGTTAGAAGTGGATTACATTGGATGCACCTAAAGGTGTGGTTGGGATTTATGATTCTGTGCTATGAAATGGGAGGGGGGGGGACCTTAAAAGTTTGGATGTAATAATCTCCAAATTAGCTGCTTTTGGAAGACTGACAGGGCTTTGGGAGGAGAATCGGCTAGATAACTGGGCTCATAATGGGGGTGTGCGCCTGGGGGAGGGGACTTGTTCATGGGGGCCTGTTATCTCATTCTAGCCTCTCTTTTTCCAGGAGTTGTAAAAGCCTGTTTTGTTATTGCTGGAACTTTAATTCAGCAGTTGCTAAGCACCTGCTCTTGTATTTCAGGCTGTAGGTTTGGATCTTAGGGTTACAGAGTCAGAACAGTCTGGTCGCTCAGTCTGATATGGGAGACAAATGTACACAAATAATTACCTTTTCGTGTTATTCATATCAATACACAGAGGTTCAGAGGACCCTGAAACATCGTTTTAGTCTGGTTCCCTAATTTTCTACAGGGAGTAGCTGAGGCCCAGAACAGGAAGGAGACTGGTTTAAGTAATGCCAAAAGAACTAGAGCCTGGGCTTTTTGATGATTGGGCTGAAATATGATCACCATCCTTGAAGACATCATATAATTCCTATCTGCTTAAAGCCTACTTCTTTGATAATGTCCCCTTGACTGCCTTCTTTTCCTCCGA
Source organism: Hippopotamus amphibius kiboko (assembly GCF_030028045.1). NCBI lineage: Eukaryota > Metazoa > Chordata > Mammalia > Artiodactyla > Hippopotamidae > Hippopotamus > Hippopotamus amphibius. The sequence continues at coordinate 37,421,586 of NC_080187.1, forward strand.
TACCATTTAAACTATTTTGTCCTTGTATTTATTGCGCTTTTATGGACGATCTTACTTCCTCTTTTAGATCTTGAACGTGATTAGGACAGGCACCATGCCAGCTTTGGTCTTCGTACCTATCTCATTTCCTGTCCTCAGCACAATATGAATAACTGTTTAATTGAGCTTTACATTAGAACAAGTTAGGTTTCAACCTGCCTCTCCATTGAGACACCTCGGACAAAGACACCTTGGACAAATCACCCCCCCTCTGCATCAATAAAAATTCCTAACACTCGGGCCGCTTGAATACATACTTTATTGGGAATTTGAGTGAGGTCAGTTACTGTTTGATGGCTGAGTTTTGGAGGCGGTACGTACGGACTTGGAACAGCATTTAGGGAGAGACGCGTAGGAGATGGGAGGCTTGGCCAACCCGCGGCCAGCGGCAGCCGAGGCCTTTTTGGGCGCAGGGCGCGGGGGCCGGGCCGGGCCGGGGCGGGGCTGCGCAGGGGCGCTGCGCAACGGCTCTGTTGCCGGAACTAGTCCGAGTCGCGCGCCGCGACGCGCGCAGCCCGCCCCGCCCCCTCCCCCGCGGGTGGAAACAAAGGGGGCTCCGCGCGCAGAGACCAGCCGAGGGGTAAAGGGGCGGAGCGTTTGGGGGTCTCGCGCCCTGGGCTCGGTAGCTTTGTTCCGGCGAGGGGGTCGGGGTGGAGTGGTGGCTACCCAGACTCGAGAAGCGGGAGGGTTGCTTGCTCGCGCATCTTGCGGCCTACTGGCGGGGGCCGTCGCCTGCGCGCGCAACGGAGGGTACTGCGCCGGCGCGCGGCGAGTCCCGTCCGCGAGGGGCGGGGCGGGGCGGGGCGGGGCCCCCCTCGTGCAGCGGTGTGGGGCCGTGCAGCGGCCGGGCCGGTTAGGGCGCGGGGGCGGAGAGGATGGAGCCCCCGAGGCGTTAGCCGACTTTTGTCAGCTCTGGGCGTGCAGTTGTCGTTTCCTGCAGCGGCCCGTGTGATGGTGCAGGGAGGAAGGAAGCGCCGTGACAGCGCCTCGGTCGGAGCCCAGGTTCCGGGGTTGAGGAGGCCCGGGAACGGAGGATCTGGCGAGCTGGCCGCTGGCTGGGCGAGCGGTCACAATAGGAGGCGGCGGCCCGGCGAGGAGCCGCGGGAGTAGCCCCGCAGGGCGGAGCCTCCCCTCGCAGGTATTGGCTGCGGCAGCCGTTGGTTCCCGCACGAGGCGGGTCGGGCCGAGCCTTGGGCCGTCGGGAGCCTGCCGGGCCGCGCTAGAGATGTGGTTGCTTGGTGTCAGCGGGGCGCGGCTGGGCCTCCCGGCGCTCTTTGTTCCCGCGGCAGCTGCGAGGAGGTGCGGGCACAGCCCGCGGGAGATGGCCTCGCTCTCTCCCTCCCTCGCTTCTTGCCCAGGCGCAGGTGAGATGATGTCACGCCGGAGAACGCAGAATCCGGTCGGAAGGGTCCTCTCTCGCGTCCTTCTGCCGCCGCGGGTTTCTGAACAGGCTGCGTTTTGTTCTCAGGGGAGGGAAGTTCTTTCAGGGCTGAGGAATGAAAGAGGTTGGTTTTGAGCCGAGAGTTTTTCAAAGTATTGAGGGCCAAAGAGAATAAAGTTTCCGTTTACGTGTGTAGGACTTGTAAGACCTTGGTTTTTCTTTGTGCTGTAAAAATGATATATACTGTTAACATTGAAAGTTGAGTATGTTAATTCTTTCACCGTAAATAGAAACGAGTAATGTAATCTTGAATTGCCTTTTCTGTTTTCTTTTGAGGCGCACTTAACATACCAAAGTTTAAGTGTATGCAAATCTTTCACGTTATTACTTTAGAATTGCAAGTCTTTTTGGATCCTACGTGGCCTTGATTGCAGGTACTGTTGTTAACACAGTTACCGAAAAATTCCTTTAAATAGCTGGCTGCCCTGATAACTAGGCTTAAATTTTTTTTAAATCCATTTCCTCAGTTTTTAAGAAATCAGAACTTGATGAGAATTTAGGGACAGTTGGGAATCAAAGTAAAATTGTTTGTCTTCCATTAGGAAGAAATTGGGCTTCTATAGAAGTAACAATAATACAAGACCAAATATAGGGGTCAGATCAGTTGCATTGCAGCTGTCATGTATTTAGTAATTGCAATAAAAAGATGAAATTACTAACTGGATTTTTAAGTAGGAATTGTATCACTTAGTATACTCCAGCTTTTGCTGGCTCATAAATGTATTGGTGTCTTATATTTCACTTTTTGAAAACCTATTAAATCTTGAATCTATTCATTATAGGGGTTCAATTTTAAGTTGATATCTATAATTTTTTGTAAGGCTTGTTTCTAAGACTTCGTGGCCTTTAGAGGCTATAGTTCAGTAAATTTTGTCAGAAATTAGTCATGTGGGCCTCAAGTCCTCTTCTGTAAAATATGAGAGTTGGATTTAAATGATCTCTGTGGTCCCTCCACTTCTAATATCTTCTGTGACTCTGGAAGGTAGTGTGTTTCTGTACTTGTTGAGTTTTATATGCCCATCTTATTTTTATAGCTAAACTAAGTTGTAAGTTATTAATTTGATTAAATATTGAGAATTTTCTGTACAAGAGCAACCTGATTTTTTGAGGAAGAGTGGACAGGATGGCACAGTTAGAGATAATTGAATATGTTAGCATCATAATGTGGAGTTTAGACCTATTGTGTCTCTGCCGACTGCTTTGGATGAGGCTTTTAGTTACATCACTGTTTTTATTTGTGCTCATTGTTTACATTTTTTCCCCCAAGGCTGAGGGTGGGAAGTATGAGTGAGAAATCCTTCGATAAAAATCTCTGAAGTGATTGATCAGTATGGAAGGATTATTGGTCAAGATTATCTTTGCTGTCTACTTCTAGTCTATTCCATCTGTTTCTCTCTGTGCTGCTCCAGTTTTGTTTAGGCCACCACCATTTTGTAATTCATTTTGCTGGTAAGGTAGTTGTTGATTAGTCCCGTGATTGTTGTGTAGTGTCTGAGTCTACTTACTAGTTTTCTGTTTGTTTTCCTACTAATCACCTATATCAGACATTCATTTTCATGTTGGTTCTTACTTGGTTAAATCATAGTTTGCCTTATTTTTTCTCTGGACAGAGTGTACTAATGGCTTATAAACACACGTTTGAACTCTGTAGTTGTAGTCTAGTTCATTTGTTCAGCAAATGTTAAATTCCTAAGCTCACATTGTCTATCTGGAGATGAAGCAAAAGCTTGAACTCTGTAATAAATTAACGAGTGAGAAATTTAAGCAAGTAGACAAAAGAGGGCTATGTACACAGTCTTATTTTTCTCCCAGCTCTTCTGTAATTTTATGTTCCTCTTAAAAGGATCCAAACACCTTTTCTTCTCTCCTCTATGTTAGGGGCCCCTGTTGTCCTCATTTATTCCTGTTGAATTTGCCCCTCACTAGACTGAATCTCTTTGAGGGCAAGAAATATTTTTTTTTCTTCACGGTATCTAGCACATGGTAGACATACAATAGATTTGAATTAATTATGATTTTTATTTAGTAAGACTTATAAAGAACTCAGTCACACTTCATCTTTTCAAATGTGTACATGTGTACATACATGTATAAATTTTTTATTGATTTGGGCTGGTCATGGTTTAGATATTTTCCAAATCCATGTAATTCTTAGAGGTAAATCTTGAAGAGATGGTTTAGAGCAATCAACTTTGAGGTTGCCAGCCTAAGTAAAATGCTTTTAGACATAGTTTCTTGAGGGGAGAATAATCCTTGTGCAGGCAAATCTCAATTGTGGAAGTGAAGGAAAGAAAAATTTATTAAAAGAATGTGTAACTCTTACCTTTCCTAACCTTTATGTTCACCTGCTCAGTACATACAGTAGTTAGAGACCTCCATAGTTGCAAGTGCCTTCCTTTCCCCTCTTTCCTGTTAATTTCTTGCACTGTGGTGTGGGAAAGGAGGGTGGAGACTTGCAGCTATTTTCACCAACCCGGGTTGTGCTCTGCTCCCAGAAAGACATGGGCCCAGTTTGTTGTTTGCATTAACTCAAGAATGGGAATGATAGTTTATTTAAACTGCTGGTCAGTAATGATCCTCCCCACGTAAGTAGTAGTACCATTTAAATGGTTTAATGACTGCATAATAGTCTGCCAAGCACACATACCATAATCTGACTTAAATATTTACTTATTAAATGATTAGGTTACTTCTAGTTCCCTTTTAAATTGTTGCTGTAATGTGATGAACATATTTGTGTATATGGCTTTTCTCATATATTGAAATATAACCTGAGAATTTATCAGATGAAAGATCAGTGATTCAAACTGTTAAGCTGTTAATAAAATCTCCCTGATTACTTTCCAGGAGATTAACATTTGCCATCATGGAAGCAGTGAGAATATTTGGATTTTTAGATAATTTGGATTTGACCTCTTCATTTTTTAGGTACCCAGACTTGGACCTAGGGGAGTAAGGCACTTGTTGGAATCAACACCAAGCACCTAACTCATCATCTTTTGTTTTGTTTTTTCCCTTTTTCTGTTAGCCTGTGATTTGAGTGCCTTGAGCCATTGGTATGCAGCTTGTAACAGTGAACAGTTTTTCTGGACAGTAATGTGCCCATTTTGGAGAAGGTTATTTGGCCTTTGGAGCAGTTTATTTTGTGGAAAGTACGTTATTTAATGCTGGCCTAGAGGGCATACACCTGTGCATCCTCTACCTCACTTTTATGAGAAAAATGTAAATGAATGAAGAAGGAAGTGATTTTGGAGGAAGCAAGTTCTGGGATAGTATGTAGACCTAAGTCCAATGTTATTTTTTAACATAATAACTACCACAGTTTATCACAATAACAATAATACTATACTCTCCAACATAGAGGTTAAATTGTTGGTTACATTATGGTTACCAAGACAGGGAAAGGTCATGTTAAACAAAAGATGTCCTTAAAATGATAATGTGTTGTTGCTTAAAAGGTTAAACTTATTTTCTGTAATTCTAGTCTTGTGAAAGTTATGCTGGATGAATTAGTCATACAGTTACATGTAAGTAAACATTAAAAATGAGAAGTGTGAGGAGTTGCAGATTGAATCCCATCTCAGGGTTGTTTTCATGGCAGGACTTTTTAAATATAGGTGCATCCTCATAGAAGGCTGAAGTTACCATGTCTTTGTAATGCTCAGCAGGTGGTAGGTTAAGGGAAAATAGAACTCTATTGATTTTTGGATATAGTATAACCTCAGTAATTTTAACTGAGGGGGAGTTATGGAAGTAGTGGAAGTCAGAAACAACTTACAGGGAAGTAAATTTTATTTTTAAATACTTAAAATAGCTTTAAATAGGCATTGTGGAATAGTTGCTCGTTACTAATCCAACTAGACAGATTATAAAGAAGAATGTTACTTTTAAAATTCTTCAGTTAGAAGGTTGTTTAGTGGGTTGAGTCTGAACCTTAGAGCCAGATAGACTTGGCTTCAAATTATGACTCTGGTGTTTATGAGATTTTCACTTTAAGCAAGTTAGTTAACCCTAATTTGCAGTATGTAAAGATCAGAAAGTCCAGTTTGATTCCTGGCATGAAGTTTACTATTACCAGGTTGAGGTTTTAAAAACTGCTGTATTGCTTAGATAAAAAGTCATCTTTCATAATCAAACTAATACAGCTAGAATTCTGGAGAAGACACTTTCCTTGAGTATGGTACAACAGTTTATTCTGTTATGTACCTGTATGTTGTGTTAGTTTTCTATTGTGTGTAACAAATAACCACAAATTTAGTAGCTTAAACCACAAATCTATTATAGTTTCCATGGATCAAAGTCCTGATGTGGGTTAGCTGTAGAGCCTTTTGTTCAGGGTTTTATTTGGCTGGAGCTGTGATTTTATTAGAGACTTGACGTCCTCTTCCAAGCTCACTGTTGTTGGTATAATGTGGTTCTTAGGATAATAGGACTGAGGTTCCCTATTTTTTGCTAGCTATCAAGTGGTGACCATTCTCAGCTCCTTAGGTGCCTTCAGTTCTCTTCCACATGGCCCCCTTCACATGCCCCCAAAACATAGCAGCTTAGTCTACAGGGTTGGCAGGAGAATCCCTTTAGGAAGGGCTCAGCTTCTTTTGAGACCTTTTTCTGGTTAAGTCATGCCTACCCAAGATAATCTCCCCTTTGATTAACTTAAAATTCAGTGACTTGGAATCTTAATTATATCTGAAAATTCCTCTGTGAAAGGGTTTGTATAGTTTAGCTCAGATAATTTAACCTAATCATGGGAATGAAATTCACCATATATACAGTCCTACCCACACACCAGGGAGGGATGGATTATACAGGAGAAATACACCAGAGGTGGGAATCTTGGAGGCCATCTTAGAATTCTCTTTTCCCTTCTCTCCCCAACACCCCCGCCAAGGACCAGGGTTTGCCAGTTTTTTATTTACATGTTACTGATACCTGTTTTTTCAGCCAGCTCTTGCAGTAGCAGTTCATAAGAGTGCTACTCACACTTTGTAAGTTTGTAAGACTGCTTTAGGTATGATAGTTGAAGGTAGATGGCCTTATTAAAACACTCTTCAAATGTACTTATTGCGCATATTATAAGCTTGAGATTGCAAAAAGAACATGAAGCCTATATAAAGGAACAGACCATTTTGAGGAGGAGAGAATTGCTTTAAAGTGGTAAAAGCACTCATTGAATGAGGAGTCAGGAATGTGAAAAATACTTTTTCCTATGAAATATTTTCTTACGCTTGCCCTCAGATAAACCCAAGGCTCCTACCTCTATTCTAATTTTTGCCTGTATTATGGCATTTAAAACATTATCCTATAGTGGGCTGCTTGCATCTTTTTTTTTTTTTTTTTTCCTTAAAGTAGAATAAGCTCCTTGAGGGTGGGAACCATATTTTTTTTTCTAATGTAACTCTTTGCTTATAAGAAGCAGTCAGTAAATATTCTTTGATTCAGTCATTCATTTCATCACAGTGGTAAAAGGATGTTAGTATATTCATGTTTATAGTATAGTGATAAGCTTTAGTTCATGTCCAAAACATTTTGTGTAGCAGTACTAATGAATTCTTAAGTTACTGCCCTCTAGTGTTTTGCTTTCAATCCTAGGAAGGTCTTTGGAAGTAATTTTACTCTTAGCAACAAGCCTAGTTATTTATCTGTTTATCAGGCTCATGGCAAACCAGAAACAAAAATTTATAAAGATGCTAAAGTAGGTTATTATAGCAGGATTGTTCATATGATTAGCAGGCCTCTTTATGATCTGTCTCTGCCTTCCTCTCTGGCTACTTCCTTACTGACCAGTTATACTGAACATTTTATAGTTTCTTGACTGCACTGTTTCTTACCAGTTACCTCTGCATAGCACCAGTGTGGACCATTATCACAGAAAGATACTGTTTTATACTGTACGATGATTTGCTGTTGTTTCTTTTTTATAGCATATGTTTCTTGAAGGTATGAAATCATGACTGTCTTTTTGTTTTAGTGCCTGTCACAGGATAGACACTTACATGTAAGGGAATGAGTGCAGCAATGAAACTAAAAACAAGACAGCCTTAAATCACATGGCCTTTAGTGTAGGGGCACTCAGGTCCACAAACCTTAATCTCCAAGGACAGGTCATGCTACAGCACAGTGGAACAGGTGATACTCATGGATGTCTATGATCAGAAATGCTACAGATTAAGTATATTTACATATGAGTTTATGGGGGTTAACTCACAATCTAGTCAAGCATTTAAAACATGCAGTCATTTACTTTGGGGCTTATGATCTTGTTCTTTATTCATTAGGTGTAGGTTACTAGGTTTGTGTTAAATAGAGCTGAGATGTCCACAATTGAAACCTTACTTTTTATACTTGTGATCACAATAGAAATTTTGCCATAGCTGTTCTGAAATCTCTCTTCCCTTGCATGATCATTTGGAAGGTTCACTAAAAAAGAGAATGAAAAATTAATCGTAGCCAGGCAGACACTAATCTTTCTGTACTTAAGTGATTTTACTTCAGGTTTTCTTGACATGAAGTCTTATCTATCGTTTAGGGTTTCAGAATTAATGCCAACAAAAAAGATATCAATAGATACTATTTGGGAAACATAGGAAGGACTCTGTGTTCTTGAGCAGTGCTAGTTTTTGCCTTTAAAGAAAGTTTTTATAAGAGAGATCCATTGCCAGAGGCAACCTTTGCCATCCTTATATTTGTTTTGATGTTTAAGATTAATATTTTATTTCTTTTCAGTCTCTGCTAACAAAATCATCAAATACCTAGAAAGTCCAGACTGTCCTTCATAGGCAATGATTCTCCACATTGGTGCAGCTAGCCATGAACTATCCTTTTCTTCTCCCTCTTTTTCCCAGATATCTCCCGGGGCCAATTCAGCACCTCTACCTGGCCATCCTAACAAGGTGATTTGTGAAAGGGTGAGACTTCAGAGCCTGTTCCCTCTCCTCCCAAGTGATCAGAACACTACCGTTCAAGAGGATGCTCACTTCAAAGCTTTCTTCCAGGTTCTTATATATTTACCCTTTCCCTTCCTAGGGCTGAAAGTCACAAGATACATTCTAGGTTGTTTCTAGGAAGGCTTGAAACAAAATTCTCAGTATCTTCTTACTTCTTATTTTCTATTGTATGTGGGAATAAGTATTCTTCTTAGAGGACATCTTTAACATAACTTTTCCAGCCAGCTTTTCTGAAGAATGTTTATCTTCTCTTGGGCTGCTGTTATTATTTGACCATTTAATATTCTTGTTTTTTGGCTTTTGGTCTTAATTACTTGTCCTAATAGGTCAGGTTCTGTAGGAAGATAGAAGATAATTACAGAATATGTAAAATTGTACAGGGAAGGAAAAATGGAAGCATGTAAGATGTTTTTTAAAGCCATCACTACTTATTTGCTTAGCATCCAGAGTTTGATAGTAATGCATATTTCAGAGAGAAAACATGGTTACTTGCCCTCTGACTTTTGATACTTGTGAATAAAATGTGTTTAAAAATTTTGTTACATACAAAATGAAAACAAATTAAGGTATGAATGGATTTAAACTGTCATTAGGTTATTAATAAGATTACTAGGATGTGCTCACATAGATCATTGGCTACCACATTTACAATCCATTATTCCTAGAGAAGCAAGTTGTAATAGAAGTCATTATTACCACAAAGGAAACTAAGTTACAGAATTGCTTCTGGATACTAGGGTTGTGGGCCAAGTCATGCAGTTGTACATGTATATAAACCTGAGGTAATGAGAGTTGCTCATCAAAGCTAGGACTTTTGGATAGAGCCAGCTCATTTTCTGTTTGGGAGTGACAGATTGGGACTTGGGACTAGTTCTGGAAGAGAAATGCTTGTGACACATTAAATTGGAGATGTAGGATTTCTGAGGATAGGTGTGTAGGTGATCTAGGGCTCTTTAATCTGTTATTCCTTGTTAATATTTGTGCCAGTTTCTCTGCTTCGTGTGTGTTGTCTCCTTCTGTTTTTAACTATTACAATAAACTAGTCCTGGATGGTTTTCTAGATGAAGAAATTGGCTCAGAGAATCTCACTGAGATGCCCAATTACATATCTAGTTATTGGCAGAACGGAGACTCAAATCCAGCTTTTGCTATTTCTTGTCTTCTATATCATACCAGCTTTGGATATTAACAAGCATTTCTGTAAACACAGTTCAGTGTATGTATGTTAAGAGGCATCGTCTGTATTGAATTAAGTGGCATATTGACTGCCATTTTGGATACGGCATTAGCTTGCTAGAGCTTCATCTTTAGTAATAGATCAAAATATAACTAAGGAAGAAATTGACTTTGTACCTTCACTACTGCCACCAATAAACAGTTATTTGACACTTTCTGTGTTCTCCATTAGGCATTTACTCAGTATTAACTTTGAACTCAAAGAGTAGCTCCCAAATGTAGTAGTTTAAAACCCATGTTTCGAAAATAAAGCCAAAAAGTTAGAGCCAGTTCCGTTTAGATGTTGCAGAAAGGTGAATAGTATCACTGTTAAGTTTTTATTTATAGTCCTAATTTAACTTAAATCTTACTTTTCTCTAACTTTAGAAATAGCCCTCAATGTACTTTGTTCCCAAGAGAGGCTGGAGATTTTCTTTGGCCACTTATTACCCTACCACTGTTCCATATGAAGCAAAGTAAATCCTCCTCACATCCTCTTTGAGATATTGTCAGATACCTTCAACTAATTCTGATACCAAAATTGGGTGTGATTTCTTAGTTCCAGTTATGGTTCTCATCCTTATAAAACTTAGTTGCCATTTAAAAAGGAGAACCTACACAGCCACTTCCTGTCCTCAGAAAGTTATTCCCTTAATGCATTGTTTTCTCATGGCTTTCCTCCAAGTTCCTTCCCTCCCAACTCTTTCTACTTTTCCTTCCCCTTTGACTTAATCCATTCTAAACAGACTCACCTACCTCTTCCATTTTTTTCTTAAAGCACACTCGCTATTTCCATATTTTAGCTGAAACTAGTCTCTTTTATGAGGACATCATTTTCCCTGTAGCCTTCTCTGAAGGTAAAGAAATTACTGATTTTCCCTGCTCCAAGCATGGGATTGGGTATGTGGCTAGTAAGTAGGATGGTCATAGAGGTGAAGGAAAGTATTGATACGCTCCTGGGGTATCAACACTTGTTTTTTAACCGCCAGTCTTCTTTGAACAAAAAGCTTATCCTGTTTTTGATCTCTTCTTGTCATTCATCTCCACGACTTACCAAGTTTGTGTCACTATGCTTGTTTATTAAAGATTTTGCGCTTTGCTCCTTTTTTACTTGCTTGATTTTCTAGTCATAATCTTTCAAATTTTGTATGTTTTTTAATTTTTAAAATTATGAAGTATTTCATATATGCAAGTTATAAAGTATAAAGAAGATGTATAATTTTTAAAAATCCACCATCTAGCTTAAAGATCAACTCTTACCAGTGTTTTTGAAGCTTCCATATTATATCCAGGTGCTGTCCCAAACCTGTGCCTTGGGTAAATCTCTGTTGAGTTTTGTGTTAGTATCTCTTTGCTTTTCTGTGTGGTTTTACCACAGACAGTATACCTCAATACTATACTGTTTAGTTTCTGAACTTAATGTGAATGGTATCGTGCTTTGTGTATTTTTGTTGTTCTGAGATTCATCCATATTGATGCATGTGGCTGTGTACTGCAGATTCATTTTCCTGCTTTTAGCATTCCATTTATATGAATGTACTGTAGTTTATCCCTTCTCTTTTTGATGGACATTTGGGTAGTTTCCAGTTCATTATTATTATTACAAACAGTGCTGCCCTGAATATTCTTTCCTGGTGTACGTTTAGTTGGTATTTTAACGTTTCTATAAAAATGATGGCATTGTGTATTTCTTACTCTGGGTTTGTTTTGTTTTGTTTTTTATGAAAGAGGTTTAAGTAGAGGTACATTTGCATTTGTATAAAAATAAGCCTATATTTAAAATTAGAATCAAAGTGCCCCCTATAATTTTTTTAAATTAAAATTAAGGTATAATTAACATACAGTAAAATTCACCTTTTCCCGTGTACAGGTCTGTGAGTTTTGACAAGTGCATAGAGATGTGGAACCATAACAATCAAGATATAGGACAGTTTCAACACCCCTCAAAATTCCCTCATGTCTGTCTGCTATCAACCTCCTACAGTTTTAAATTAGCGGTTTCTGTACTACCAACCAATTCAGTGATTGTGAATGAAGATTGTATGCTTTCATTAAAAACTCATGTATATTGTGGGAACTTGCAAGCTTTATTTATTTATTTATTTATTTATTTATTTATTTATTTATTTATTTAATTTTTGGCTGCGTTGGGTCTTCATTACTGCACATGGGCTTTCTCTAGTTGTGGCCAGTGGGGGCTACTCTTCATTGCAGTGTGCGGGCTTCTCATTGTGGTGGTTTCTCTTGTTGCAGAGCACAGGCTTTAGGTGCACAGGCTTCAATAGTTGTGGCTTGCAGGCTCTAGAGTGCAGGCTCAGTAGTTGTGGCGCATGCGCTTAGTTGCTCCACTGTATGTGGGATCTTCCTGGACCAGGGCTCGAACCTGTGTCCCCTGCATTGGCAGGAGGATTCCTAACCACAGCGCCACCAAAGAAGTCCCTATCAAGGGATATTGAATATAGTTCTCTGTGCTATACAGTAGGACCTTACTTATCCATTCTATATATAATAGCTTCCATCTGCTAACCCCAACCTCCCACTCCATCCCTCCGCAACCCCCTCTCTCCCTTGGCAACCACAAGTCTGTTCTCTATGTCTGTGTCTGTTTCTGTTTTGTACATAGGTTCATTTGTGCCATATTTTATATTCTACATATATAATAAGTGATACATGGTATTTGTCTTTCTCTTTCTCACTTCACTTAGTGTGATAATTTCTAGTTGCGTCCATATTTTTGCAAATGACATTATTTTTTTTATGGCTGAGTAGTCTTCCATTTGTGTGTGTGTCCATGTGCGCATACACACACCACATATTCTTTTTTTTTTAACAACTTTTATTGAGATGCAGTTAACATACAATAAACTGTGTATTTAGAGTGTACAATTTGGTATCCCAGTCTCCCCACCACATATTCTTTATCCATTTGTAGAATGAGAAACTTAATCTTTTGTCAAAGATAGTAAGGCAAATAGATTCTGGGAGTTTAAAAGAGGCTTGGGAACTCATAAATTATGCTATGCTTATTTATTTGTTAATCTGAGATGAATGGTAGTCCTGAATAATGAGTGGAGAGGGCACCAGGTTATTGGAGATTTTACTTCCCCAACTCTAGTTGCCCCCTTGTCCCTTTGAGAAGTCCTTGGGACTCACTAGTGTTTGCTGAAATCAGAGGCACTTTTCAGTCATCATTTTTAATCTAGAACTTGGAACCTGTTACTACTTTGGGGAAAGTTTGTATTACCTTCAAGACTTCCTGATTGATACATATATAAATATATATTTATATTTTATGTGTGTGTGTGTGTTTATATATATGAACTTGTGTTTGTATTTTTTTTTCCTATGCCATTTAGCATTTAATGATTTCTGGTTTGCTTCTTTTGAAACCATGGAATACTTTCTTACGGGTTGTTTTCAGTTTTGTTTTGTTTTGTTTTCACTTCTGATAATGTTTTGGTTATAAAGATTTGGTGGCATAGGGGTTCCTTCATCCCTCTCTTACCCTCCCTTGATCCCTGAATCTGCATCCATATTCTGTATTGTAATATTTCTGCAGTATTCTGTACCAGTAGAGACAGTAATTGTACCTGATTTCAGTCAACATCTTACAGGTTTATGTTGTCAACATCTGGTAACTTTCTAAAGTCAGTCTACTGACACAGAGTCAGCAGGGACAGGGGGAGCTTCTCCCCCTGAGATTTCAAAACACAAATTTTTCTGTAATGCTGAGTTCATCCTTAGGGACTTTTCTCTCTCTCTCTTATTTTTTTTTTGTTTGTTTTTTAAATCACACTCTCTTCTACAGTTTTACTGCCTGAGATTACAGTAGGCATTCCTTTTTTAAAAAAATAAATATATTTGTTTGTTTGTTTTTTGGCTGGGTAGGGTTTTTGTTGCTGCGCATGGGCTTTCTCTAGTTGTGGCGAGCGTGGGCTACTCTTTTGCAGTGCAAGGGCTTCTCAGTTCCGTGGCTTCTCTTGTTGCAGAGCACAGGCTCTAGGCGAGTGGGCTTCAGTAGCTGTGGCGCGCAGGCTCTGGAGCGCAGGCTCAGTAGTTGTGGCGAGAGGGCTTAGTTGTTCCATGGCATGTGGGATCTTCTCAGTCCAGGGGTCAAACCCATGTCCCCTGCATTGGCAGGCAGATTCTTTTTTTCTTTTTTTCCTAAACTCTTTATTAGAATATATTTGCTTTACACTCTTGTACCAGTTTTTGAGGTACACCAAAGTGAATCAGCTGTGTTTATAAATATATCCCCATATCCCCTCCCTCCCGCGACTCCCTCCCCCCTCCGTCCTGACTCTCTAAGGCATCTCCCATCATCAAGTTGATCTCCTTTTGTTATACAGCAAGTTCCCACTAACTATCTGTTTTACAGTTGATAGTGTAAATATGTCTGTGCTACTCTCTCACTTCATCCCAGCTTCCACTTCGTCCCCCACCCCAGCCCCGTGTCCTCAGGTCCATTCTCTACATCTGTATCTCCACTCTTGCCTGTCACTGGGTTCATCAGTACTATTTCTTCAGATTCCATATATATGTGTTAGCATACAGTATTTGTTTTTCTCTTTCTGGCTTACTTCACTCTGTATGATAGACTCTGGGTCTATCAACCTCATGACATATAGTTCAATTTCATTCCTTTTTATGCCTGAGTAATATTCCATTGTGTATATGTGCCACATCTTTATCCATTCATCTGTTGATGGACATTTAGGTTGCTTCCATGTCCTGGCCACTGTAAATAGTGCTGCACTGAACATTATGGTACATGTTTCTTTTTTGGATTATGGTTTTCTCTGGGTATGTGCCCAGTAGTGGGATTACTGGATCATATGGTAGTTCTATTTTTAGTTTTTTAATTCTCCACACCCTCTCCAACATTTATTGTTTCTAGATTTTGTGATGATGGCCATTCTGAACGGTGTGAGGTGATACCTCATTGTGGCTTTGACTTGCATTTCTCTAATAATTAGTGATGTTGAGCATCTTTTCATGTGTTTATTGGCCATCTTTATGTCTTCTTTGGAGAAATGTCTATTTAGGTCTTCTGCCTATTTGTGGATTGGGTTATTTGCTTTTTTGGTATTAAGCTGCATGAGCTGCTTATATATTTTGGAGATTAATCCTTTGTCCGTTGCTTTGTTGGCAAGTATTTTCTCCCATTCTGAGGGTTACCTTCTTGTCTTGTTTATGGTTTCTTTCGCTGTGCAAAATCTTTTAAGTGTCATTAGGTCCCATTTGTTTATTCTTGATTTTATTTCCATGATTCTAGGAGGTAGGTCAAAAAGGATCTTGCTTTGATGTATGTCATAGAGTGTTCTGCCTATGTTTTCCTCTAGGAGTTGTATAGTGTCTGGCCTTACATTTAGGTCTTTAATCCCTTTTGAGTTTATTTTTGTGTATGGTGTTAGAAAGTGTTCTAATTTCATTCTTTTACATGTTGCTGTCCAATTTTCCCAGCACCACTTATTGAAGAGGCTGCCTTTTCTCCACTGTATATCCTTGCCTCCTTTGTCATAGATTAGTTGACCGTAGTTTATCTCTGGGCTTTCTGTCCTGTTCCATTGATCTACCTTTCTGTTTTTGTGCCAGTGCCATACTGTCTTGATTACTGTAGCCTTGTAGTATAGCCTGAAGTCGGGAAGCCTGATTCCACCAACTCCATCTTTCCTTCTCAAGATTGCTTTGGCTATTCGGGGTCTTTTGTGTTTCCAT
This sequence comes from Hippopotamus amphibius kiboko, assembly GCF_030028045.1. Classification (NCBI taxonomy): domain Eukaryota; kingdom Metazoa; phylum Chordata; class Mammalia; order Artiodactyla; family Hippopotamidae; genus Hippopotamus; species Hippopotamus amphibius. The sequence goes on from NC_080187.1 coordinate 37,436,943, forward strand.
ACAGATCGTAAAATTTCTTATTCTAGTTCTGTGAAAAATGCCATTGGTAATTTGATAGGAATTGCACTGACTATAAATTGCTTTCGGTAATATAATCATTTTCACAATGTTGATTTTTCCAATCCAAGAACATGGTATGTCCCTCCATCTGTTTGTGTCATCTTTGATTTCTTTCATTAGTGTCTTATAGTTTTCTGAGTACAGGTCTTTTACCTCCTTGGTTAGGTTTATTCCTAGGTATTTTATTCTTTTGTTGCAGTGGTGAATGGGATTTTTCCTTAATTTCTCTTTCTAATCTTTCATTGTTGGTGTATAGAAATGCAAGAGATTTGTGTGTGTTAATTTTGTATCCTGCAACTTTACCAAATTCATTGATTAGCTCGAGTAGTTTTCTGGTGGCATCTTTAGGATTTTCTATGTATAGTATCATGTCATCTGCAAACAGTGACAGTTTTACTTCTTCTTTTCCAATTTGGATTTCTTTTATTTCTTTTTCTTTGATTGCTGTGGCAAGGACTTCCAAAACTGTGTTGAATAGGAGTGGCAAGAGTGGACATCCTTGTCTTGTTCCTGATCTTAGAGGGAATGCTTCCAGTTTCCCCATTGAGAATGATGTTTGCTGTGGGTTTGTCATATATGGCCTTTATTATGTTGAGGTAGGTTCCCTCTGTGCCCACCTTCTGGAGAGTTTTTATCATAAATGGGTGTTGAATTTTGTCAGAAGCTTTTTCTGCATCTATTGAGATAATTATGTGGTTTTTATCCTTCAGTTTGTTAATATGGTGTATCACATTGATTGATTTGCGTATATTGAAGAATCCTTGCATTCCAGGGAGAAACCCCACTTGATCATGGTGTATGATCTTTTTAATGTGCGGTTGGAGTCTGTGAGCTAGTATTTTGTTGAGGATTTTTGCATCTATATTCATCAGTGATATTGGCCTGTAATTTTTTTGTGTGACATCTTTGCCTGGTTTTGGTATCAGGGTGATGGTGGCCTCGTAGAATGAGTTTGGGAGTGTTCCTCCTTCTGGTATAATTATTTCTTCCTGGTTCAGTTTTGGAAGATTGTACTTTTCTAAGAATTTATCCATTTCTTCCAGGTTATCCAATGTATTGGCATATAGTTGTTTGTAGTAGTCTCTCATGATCTTTTGCATTTCTGAGGTGTCCATTGTTACTTCTCCTTTTTCATTTCTAATTCTGTTGATTTGCATCTTCTTCCTTTTTTTGCTGATAAGTTTGGCTAATGGTTTATCAATTTTGTTTATCTTCTCAAAGAAGTAGCTTTTAGTTTCATTAATCTTTGCTATTGTTTCCTTCATTTCTTTTTCGTTTATTTCTGATCTGATCTTTATGATTTCTTTCCTTCTGCTCACTTTGGGGTTTCTTTGTTCTTCTTTCTCTAGTTGTTTTAGGTGTAAGTTTAGGTTGTTTATTCGATATTTTTCTTGTTTCTTGAGGTAGGACTGTATTGCTATAAACTTCCCTCTTAGGACTGCTTTTGCTGCATCCTGTAAGTTTTGGGTCGTTGTGTTTTCATTGTCATTTGTTTCTAGGTTTTTTTTTTTTATTTCCTCTTTGATTTCTTTAGTGATTTCTTGGTTGTTTAATAGCGTATTCTTTAGTCTCCATGTGGTTGTATTTTTTACAGTTTTTTTTCCTGTAATTGATATCTAGTTTCATGGCATTGTGGTCAGAGAAAATGCTTGATATGATTTCATTTTTTTTGAATTTACTGAGGCTTGATTTGTGACCCAAGATGTGATCTATCCTGGAGAATATTCTGTGTGCACTTGAGAAGAAAGTGTATTCTGTAGTTTTTGGATGGAATGTGCTATAAATATCAATTAAGTCGAGATGGTCTAATGTGTCATTTAAAGCTTGTGTGTCCTTATTTATTTTCTGTTTGGATGATCTGTCCATTGATGTAAGTGGGGTGTTAAAGTCTCCTACTATTATTGTGTTACTGTCAGTTTCCCCTTTTATGGCTGTTAGCATTTGCCTTATATATTGAGGTGCTCCTGTGTTGGGTGCATAGATACTTACAGTTGGTATATGTTCTTCTTGGATGGATCCCTTGATCATTATGTAGTGTCCTTCCTTGTCTCTTTTAATCGTCTTTACTTTAAAGTCTAATGTGTCTGATATGAGTATTGCTACTCCAGCTTTCTTTTGACTTCCATTTGCATGGAATATCTTTTTCCATCCCCTTACTTTCAATCTATATGTGTCCCTTGGTCTGGAGTGGGTTTCTTGTACGCAGCATATAGAAGGGTCTTGTTTTTGTATCCATTCAGCCAGTCTGTGTCTTTTGGTTGGAGCATTTAATCCATTTACATTTAAGGTGATTATTGACATGTATGTTCCTATTACCATTTTCTTAATTGTTTTGTTTATGTTTTTGTAGGTCTTTTCTTTCTCTTGTGTTTCCTACTTAGAAAAGTTCCTTTAGCAATTGTTGTAAGGCTGGTTTAATGGTGCTGAATTCTCTTAACTTTTGCTTGTCTGTAAAGCTTTTGATTTCTCAATCGAATCTGAATGAGATTCTTTGCTGGGTAGAGTATTCTTGGCTGTAGGTTTTTCTCTCTCAGGACTTTCAGTATATCCTGCCACTCCGTTCTGGCCTGCTGAGTTTCTGCAGAAAGATCAGCTGTTGTCCTTATGGGTTTTCCCTTATATGTTATTTGTTGCTTTTCTCTTGCTGCTTTTAACGTTTTTTTCTTTGTGTTTAATTTTCGTTAGTTTGATTAACATGTGCCTCAGTGTATTTCTCCTTGGATTTATTCTGTATGGGACTCTCTGTGCTTCTTGGACTTGATTAATTGTTTCCTTTCCCATGCTGGGGAAGTTTTCCACTATAATCCCTTCAAATATTTTCTCAGACCCTTTCTTTTCTTCTTCTTCTGGGATGCCTGTGGTTCAAATGTTGGTACGCTTAATGTTGTCACCAAGGTCTCTGAGACTGTCTTCCATTCTTTTTATTCTTTTTTCTTTTTCGTGCTCTGTGGCAGTTATTTCCCCCATGCTATCTTCCAACTCACTTATTAGTTCTTCTGCCTCAGTTATTCTGCTGTTTATACCATCTAGAGTATTTTTAATTTCGGTTATTTTGTTATCTATTTCTGTTTGTTTGCTCTTTAGTTCTTCTGATTCCTTATTAACTGTTTCTTGTATTTTCTCTATTTTGTTATCGAGATTTTGGATCATCTTTACTGTCATTACTCTGAATTCTTTTTCAGGCATTTTTCCTATTTCCTCTTCATTTATTTGGTCTTGTGTATTTTTACCTTGTTCCTTCATCTGTCACATATTTTTTTGTCATCTCATTTTCCCTTCGCTTTGGATGGGCAGGATTGTGTTCCTGCTGGGTCTTGGTGTTGAAGTGAGAACCTCTGGGAGACCTCACAGTAAAGGATATTCCCTGGGAACTGGGTTTCCCTGTTAGTCTAATGTTTTGGACTCAGAGCTCCCACCTCAGGAGCGCAAGCCTGACACTGGGCTTGTGTATCAAGATCCCACAAGATGGGTGGAGCAGGGAAAACGAAAAAAAAAAAAAAAAGGTAGGAGAACAGCAGAACAATAGCAAGCTTAAAAAATACAATAGTAGGAAGCTAACAGATGTGTTAGAAAAAATTAAAAATAAAATGATGGAGCAACAACTGGAAGGTAAAACAACTGCAATATCCTAAGTGAGGAGGTGGGGAGAAAAAGAAAAAAGCCAGAAAAGGCTTTGGCTGTGGGGATGGGGCTTAGACCAGGGTGGGGTGCGGGGGGGGAGTTAGGCACTGGGCAGAGCCTACCCTTAGAGAAGGCTCTGGGGGTAGTGGGAAATGGGGCTTAGGCCCAGTGAGGTAGAGGGGCCCAGAAATGCCTCTGATCCTGGGAGCAAAGGACCAGATCAAGGTACCCAGTGGGCTCCCTGGGCTGGAGGTGGGGGGAGAGATGCTAGGTCCCTCCCCTAGTCCTCCAGTCTCGGAGGGTCCCTCCCCCTTGGGTTCTCTTCTTCCCTACCCCCTCTCTCCTATTTCCCTAGAATCCTTACAGCTGCAGGGGGCGCTGAAAGTCAGGAGACCAGACTCTGATGCCCAGCAGGCTTCCCAGGGCCAACTGGGCTAGGGTAACGCCTGCAGCACTTCCCCAGATCTCCCAGTCTGGTAGGGTCCCTGTCTGCCTCTCTTCCTCTCCCCCGCCCCCCACTCTCCTAGGTTCTAAGCAGCTGAAGGGGGCCGGGAGAATGAAGGACCAGTCCCGGGAGCCCAGTTGGCCTCGCTGGCCAAGAGAGCAGGCGAAACGCCCTCCAGCCTTTCCCATCCCCCAGTCTCAAAGCCCCCACCCCCTCCTGTCTGCCTCTCTACCTCCTCGCCCCTCCTCCCTCCTTCCACACCCCCAGGACCCAGGCAGTCCGGAGGGGGCCTTGGAGAGTGGAGGACCCCGCTGGGGAGCCCAGCAGGCCCCCAAGCTGGGGAGCTCAGCAGGCCCCCTGGCCTCCTGGGCAGGAGAAACCCAGTAGCATTTTCCCCGGATCTCAGCAGCCCCCAGCGGTCCCTCCAGGCAGGAACCTCCCCCAGCCACTCCCCAGGGGTGCCGCTCCCGTCAGACTTCCCCTTCACCCCCCCCCCCCCCCCCGACTTCCCCCAGGTCCTACCCTTGTTGCTGCAGGGTTCCTGCAGTCTGCTTGGGCCTCAGGTCCCCCGCTGGCCTCTGGTAACTGTTCTATTTGTGGGGAGATGTGATCTCTGAGTCTTCCCATGCCACCATCCTGACTCCACCCCCCTTCTTTTTTTTAATAAATAAATTTATGTTTGTATGTATGTATGTATTGGCTGCATTGGGTCTTTCTGGCTGCGCACGGGCTTTCTCTAGTTGCGGTGAGTGTGGGCTACTCTTTGTTGCGGTGCAAGGGCTTCTCAGTGCAGTGGCTTCTCGTTGCAGAGCACGGGCTCTAGGCTCACGGGCTTCAGTAGTTGCAGCACACGGGCTCAATAGTTGTGGCTCACAGGCTCTAGAGCGCAGGCTCAGTAGTTGTGGCACCCAGGCTTAGTTGCTCCTCGGCATGTGGGATCTCCCCAGCCCAGGGATCAAACCTGTGTATCCTGCATGGGCAGGCAGATTCTTAACCATGCGCCACCAGGGAAGTCCAATCTTTAGGGATGTTTCTTAAGAGAGTGCCTTAGCTCTTAGTTCAGTGGTTCTCAAAGTATAGTCCCAGACCAGCAATATGGGATCATGTTAGAAATGCAAAATTCTTGGGTCCTAGTCCAAACTGAATTAGACTGGGGAATGGACCCAACAATTTGGTGTTTCTGATGCATGCAAAAGTTTGAGAATCACTGGCCTAGGTATAATGGGAGTATCCCTCCAGATTCTGTTTTGCATTTACTTCTGTCAAGACTCCTTGTGGTAGCATAATTCTAGATCAGTTTTTATATTAATTTCTAAGTTTAGAGGTTCACAAACAACGTTGGTAGTGAAAAATTTGAACCCCAGCCTTGGTGTGAGGAGCTAACCTGTGGTTTGAGTTCTCGGGATGTGATCCATCCTCCAATTCTCAGTCCATACAGAGTTGATATTCTGTGCCAGTGGCTGACTTTTTCTAGTCTTCCCTTTTACTGAAAGCATAGTACTTTGGAAATTTTGGCTTTACACAGGGGTCTCAGTGATAAGACCTTAACTTCTGTCCCTCCTGGGAATATCAAAAAATAAACCTGGTTTTCAGTTTTCCTCTTGTCTTCTTTTCTGGTCGTTGGAAATTTCTCTTTTTTTTCTGAATACAGCAATGCCATAAAAAATATTTTTTTTTGTATTTAAGCCATTATTTCTAGATGTTTATATTAGGATTTTCACATTTAGTCCATGATTTTGTTACAGCAGTTGTTATGGTTACTTTATATCAAAGTTTACAGTGCTTATGTTCTATTCTGTAACTACAACAGTCATCTTTTGTGTCTTGTCCTATGTTGATTATAATAATTGAAAGCCAGTAAACATTCTTCATAGTATTAGCAATGCCTGTATATAGTCATTGCAGAACCAAATAGCATGTTTGGCCCATGGAGGAGGAGATGTAATCTTCTGACTACCTATACCACTCAGAGAGTGCCTTAGGTGACAAAATGATAATGGATTTGTTTTTGTCTGGCCTGCATTTTCTGATTGCCTCTTATATTTCTTATGATAAGAGCCATAGGCTTAAATTTTTTTTTAAAGTTCTTTATTGGAATATAATTGCTTTACACTCTTGTACCAGCTTATGAGGTACACCAAAGTGAATCAGCTGTATTTATACACATATCCCCATATCTCCTCCTTCCTGCAACTGCCCCCCACCCTCCCCGTCCCAGCCCTCTAAGTCATTACCCATCATCGAGTTGATCTCCCTTTGTTATACAGCAACTTCCCAGTAGCTATCCATTTTACAGTTGGTAGTGTATATATGTCTGTGCAACTCTCTTACTTTGTCCCAGCTTCCCCATTGCCCCCTGCCCCCCCAACCCTGTGTCCTCCAGTCCATTCTCTATTTCTGTATCTCCACTCTTCCCTGTCACTGGGTTCATCAGTACCTTTCTTTGTTGTTTTTAAAGATTCCGTGTATATGAGTTAGCATACAGTATTTGTTTTTCTCTTTCTGGCTTACTTCACTCTGTATGACAGATTCTTGGTCTATCCAACTCATTACATATAGCTCCATTTCATTCCTTTTTATAGCTGAGTAATATTCCATTGTATATATATGCCATATCTTCTTTATCCATTCATCTGTTGATGGACATTTAGGTTGCTTCCATGTCCTGGCTACTGTAAATAGTGCTGCAGTGAACATTATGGTACATGTTCCTTTTTGGATTATGGTTTTCTCTGGGTATATGCCCAGTAGTGGGATTACTGGATCATATGGTAGTTCTATTTTTAGTTTTTTAAGGAACCTCCAAACTGTTTTCCATAGTGGCTGTACCAACTTACATTCCCACCAACAGTGCAGGAGAGTTCCCTTTTCTCCGCACCCTCTCCAACATTTATTGTTTCTAGATTTTGTGATGATGGCCATTCTGATTGGTGTGAGGTGATACCTCATTGTGGCTTTGACTTGCATGTCTCTAATGATTAGTGATGTTGAGCATCTTTTCATGTGTTTATTGGCCATCTGTACGTCTTCTTTGGAGAAATGTCTATTTAGGTCTTCTGCCCATTTGTGGATTGGGTTATTTGCTTTTTTGGTATTAAGCTGCATGAGCTGCTTGTATATTTTGGAGATTAATCCTGTCTGTTGCTTCATTGGCAAGTATTTTCTCCCATTCTGAGGGTTGCCTTCTTGTCTTGTTTATGGTTTCTTTCGCTGTACAAAAGCTTTTAAGTTTCATTAGGTCCCATATAGGCTTAAATTTTATTAAGAACTTCGAAGGTCTCAATCATACTGTTTTTCTTTTTTCTTTTTTTAAAATTATTTATTTATTGTCTGCATTGGATCTTCGTTACTGCATAGAGGCTTTCTCTAGTTTAGCGAGCAGGGGCTACTCTTCATTGTGGTGCACAGGCTCCTCAGTGTAGTGGCTTCTCTTGTTGTGAAGCATTGGCTCTAAGGCGCACAGGCTTCAATAGTTGCGGCACACAGGCTCAATAGTTGTAGCTTGTGGGCTCTAGAGCACAGGCTCAGTAGTTGTGGCGCACGGGCTTAGTTGCTCTGCAGCACGAGGGATCTTCCTGGAGCAGGGATCAAGCAGGGATTGTTTTTCAGACCTGCTGTACTACTGTCATCCTGGGATTTCTTTTCATTGAACTTCTGGGTTACTTCTGTTTATTGGATCCTGAGTTTATATATATGAAATGATGGAGAGAGCATGCACATATACATAAAAATCAATCAAGTAAAATTCTCTGAATGGATATGTGAGAAGCAACGTTGAATCTTAATACATCTGGCAAGGTCTTTGTTTTTGCCCTTATACTAGACTAATAGTTTGATTGGAATATAAAACTCTAGATTCAATCTTATTCCCCCAGAGTACTTTAGCATCTTTTGTTTTCTGTGGGAAGTCTAATGCTAATCTTACTCTTGTTTCTTTGTAGGTTACTCTTTCCTTTTCTGGAAACTGAGGATCTTTTATGCAGTTTTTAGAGTACTAAAATTGATAAGGCATATGATAAAACCACATTGCATATAGTAAACTAACTTTTTAATAATTCCCTTTCCCTAAATATCAATTGTGGTTTTCTGTTACTTTGAGTGAAAAAGTAAGGCTTGTTACCATAGTACTACGTATTTCCCTTCTACATATTTCCCTTCACTTCCTAGTGTTTGTCTCCTCTTATACACTGAGAACCTTTCACAACACAGAGAAAGGATGGGAGACTTTCTCAGTCATCTTTTCTTATCTCCACTCTTAAAAGCAGTGCATTTGTTGTGAAATAAGAATATGCTAACCCGCAACTTGAACATCACTGAAAATAAGTAAAGGTTGATAGCCTAAGTGTTTTTTTCAGGTTTTTTTTCTTTTCAAGATCTTGTTTTTATTTCCTTTGGCTATATACTCAGAAGTGGGATTGCTAGGCCATATGGTAGTTCTATTTTTAATTTTTTGAGGAAGCTTGATACTGTTTTCCATAGTGGTTGCACCAATTTACATTCCTACCAACAGTGCATAAGGATCCCCTCCTCTACATCCTCGCCAATACTTACCTCTTGTCTTCTTGATGATAGGCCTTCTTATAGATGTGGTGTGATATCTCATGATTTTGACTTATGTTTTCCTATTGATCAGTGATGTTGAGCACCTTTTCATGAATCTTCAGGTCATTTTTGTGGATCTGTAGCATTCTCCATTTGGGCAGTGAATTTTTAGAATTCAGAGTTCCATATCTTAGCTTGCAGTAAGCTTTGCCATACAGGTTTATACATATGAAAGCCAGTGATTATGTTTGGTCACCAGCATTTTGTACCTTAAAAAGTCAATGTTAATCAAGTCCGTTTTACCAAATGTGGAGATCACTTATTTCTAATGCTTGTGTGTAGTTCATGTGTGAGTTTGTCAAGTCTTAGTTGTTCTGCTGTTTTGTTTTCATCAGAATATCTAAATTTCAGTGGTTATTTTTCACTTCTTAAGTTTTAGGATTATCAGAACATCACTGATTTTCTTATAAAATCAAGGGGTTAAAAACAAGTATATGTTTTAATAACACCATTAAATATAGGGAGAAGATTAGGTTAGTGTAGTAAGGAAAGTTGTAAGAGCATTTGTATATGGTTCTGAAAACTTTTCTATTTTAGTTACAATGACAAATTTGAATTATAGTATTAAATATAGAAGGAAAATGACATAGTTTTTTGAATACATCTGCTAAATAATTTTGGATGATCAAAAGTAACCATTTAGCAGGTTGCTTCATTCCTGTCAGTTTAATCAGTTCTGTCTTATGTGTTTATATCCTAAAACCTAATGTAGTATGTAGCATCATATATTCTTTAGCTAATGTTAATATGATTTTTGTTCTAGCAGCAGGTGCCAATCAAAAGTGCTCTTCCAAATGCCCAAATAATTCGAATTTGCAGGAGTAGACTGGAGATAGGAGAGCTCTATTAGAAAACACACAGCCTCATCAGACTTTCAGCTAACTTGTAATTCTGACATTTTTGATGTGGCTTATTTGGAAAATTGAGTTGTGTGGGGAATCCTGGAGAGTTAATAATTTAAGTGATCCATACCAATTTTATAGCTAGTAAATAATGCTCTGACCCTTGAAAACTTGAAACTGTGCTTCAACATTAACGGATATGGGTTTTGAATTATCCACCACGATCTACCTGAAATGCCATGTCTTTCCCAAAGATATTCTGTGATATTTTAGTTAAGAATTGATGAACTAGATCAGTTCACTGTTTTCTAATATTTTAAATAAATCTTACTTTGTCCACATAACCATTATTAAATAATAAACATAAAGGCCTTAAACAACAGGAATAAGGGGGTAGACTAGTATGATTTAGAATCAAATCAAGGGCCTACTTAGATTACACTCCCTCCTAAGTTGATCTCTCAGCTGGGAATTTAATGCCTAAAAGAGTAACTATTAACTGATGGGAGGACATAATAGATTTTCTTAGTTGAATTGGAGTTTTAAAGAGGTGGTCAAATACTGTACAAATTGCTTATTGCCCTGTTGGGTACCTTGTGTGTGGTTACCTGATTAATTTTATGATGATTTTAAAGAAAGAATTAACTCTTCATTTGATATTATTTACTATGCATCTCCCTTTCTCATCCCACCCCTTGCATCTTTTAAAGGTATTTAATTCAGGTTGATAGTATATTTTTTTCCTCCTTTACGCTTTGGGGTAAACATACTTAAAACACCTATGCATGTAAACAGTAATGCAAAAATCCTTAAAAGATTTTATTCAATTGATTGATGTTGTTGCATTGACAGAGTGAAGATAGTCCAAGTCCCAAGAGACAGCGCCTCTCTCATTCAGTCTTTGATTATACATCAGCATCACCAGCTCCCTCACCACCAATGCGACCATGGGAGATGACATCAAATAGGCAGCCCCCTTCAGTTCGACCAAGCCAACATCACTTCTCAGGGGAACGATGCAACACACCTGCACGCAACAGAAGAAGGTTAGTTGGTTAGAGTTCTTATTAAATTTGTGGTCATCAGTAGATTTGTGAGTTTTTTTTATACATCAGAAAGCATTTTTTCTGTAGGCATTTTATAAACACATCAACACCTTTGTACTTGTACACTCACACACAAGAAACATTACAAGTTATTTAGACTTAATACACGACATCATGAGAGTTCATTTAGCTTGTGATTGACAAATGAAGAAATTGAAAGAGGCTAAAGCATTTTACCTAAAATCAATCTATACCATTATATATGAATTCAGCTACCTTAAGGTTTAAGACTTTTTGTGGGCTAGCCTTCAATCCATATTACTGAAAAATGCATTTTATAGTTTGCAACTGTAAGGAAACATGGAGGTCTTAGGAATGACCAACATCTTCTTCACTCTGTTCTTATCTACTCCATTCTTAGAAATGAATAACCTCTCTCCAGATAGTCCTTCTGTATCCTCTAAGACAATTGGGAGCTTAATTTTCTTTAAAATTGTGGAGCCTGTGATATGAAGAGTGACTGAAGTTTAGTTTAACTTTCAGTCCTCTCTTTCATATGGGACTTGGCCCTTGCCTTTCATTCCCAGGGGAGTACACTTCTTGAGCTGCTTCCTCTTTAGTAGTTGCTTGAGGTCATACCTTTCTTCTTCCAAGGAATTAGAGCATCCTTTTAGTGAGATAACTGTTTATATGTCCAGGATGTTGATAATGTAAGAAATACTGATAATCTTGAGATAGGATAGTGTTATAGACTCAGTGTGTCTCCCCAAAATCCATAGGTTGATGCCTTAACTCCCAGTGTGGATGTATTTGGAGATGGGGCCTCTAAGGAAGTAATTAAGGCTGAATGAAATCATGAGGATAGGGCTGTGATCTAAGAGGATTAGTGTCCTTATAAGAGGAGACTCTAGGAAGGGAGCTCTCACCAGAAGCCAACCATTCTGGCACCTTGATCTTGGACATTTAGTCTCTAGAACTGTGAGAAAATAAATTTCTGCTGTTTAAGTCCGTATTTTGTTAGGTTAGCCCTAGGAAACTAATATTGAAGGAATCTTTTTTTCTTCTTTTTTTTGTAATGCATCTTTTCATTTTATTTTTTATTTTTGGCTGCATTGGGTCTTCATTGCCATGTGCGGGCTTTCTCTAGTTGCAGCAAGTGGGGGCTACTCTTTGTTGCAGTGTGCGGGCTTCTCATTGTGGTGGCTTCTCTTGTGGAGCACAGGCTCTAGGCACGTGGGCTTCAGTAGTTGTGGTACACAGGCTTAGTTGTTCTGCAGCATGTGGGATCTCCCTGGACAAGGGCTCGAACCCGTGTCCCCTGCATTAGCAGGCAGATTCTTTTTTTTTTTTTTTTTTTTTATTATTTTTTTTTTTGGGGGGTACACCAGGTTCAATCAACTGTTTTTATACACATATCCCCATATTCCCTCCCTTCCTTGACGCCCCCCCCCCCCCGAGTCCCCCCCACCCTCCCTGCCCCAGTCCTCTAAGGCATCTTCCATCCTCAAGTTGGACTCCCTTTGTTATACAACAACTTCCCACTGACTATTTTACAGTTGGTAGTATATATATGTCTGTGCTACTCTCTCGCTTCTTCTGTTTCCCCTTCACCCCCCCGCCCCCTCCCATACCTCGAGTTCTCCAGTCCATTCTCTGTATCTGCGTCCTTGTTCTTGTCACTGAGTTCATCAGTACCATATTTAGATTCCGTATATGTGAGTTAGCATACAATATTTGTCCTTCTCTTTCTGACTTACTTCACTCTGTATGACAGATTGTAGTTCTATCCACCTCATTACATATAGCTCCATCTCATCCCTTTTTATAGCTGAGTAATATTCCATTGTATATATATGCCACATCTTCTGTATCCATTCATTTGTTGATGGGCATTTAGGTTGCTTCCATGTCCTGGCTATTGTAAAGAGTGCTTCAATAAACATTATGGTACAAGTTTCTTTTGGGATTATGGTTTTCTTTGGGTATATGCCCAGGAGTGGGATGACTGGATCATATGGTAGTTCTATTTGTAGTTTTTTAAGGAACCTCCAAATTGTTTTCCATAGTGGCTGTACCAACTTACAGTCCCACCAACAGTGCAGGAGAGTTCCCTTTTCTCCACACCCTCTCCAACATTTGTTGTTTCCAGACTTTGTGATGATGGCCATTCTGTTTGGTGTGAGGTGATACCTCATTGTGGCTTTGACTTGCATTTCTCTGATGATGAGTGATGTTGAGCATCTTTTCATGTGTGTGTTGGCCATCTGTATGTCTTCTCTGGAGAAATGTCTATTTAGGTCTTCTGCCCATTTGTGGATTGGGTTATTTGCTTTTTTGGTATGAAGCTGCATGAGCTGCTTGTATATTTTGGAGGTTAATCCTTTGTCCGTTGTTTCATAGGCAATTATTTTTTCCCATTCTGAGGGTTGCCTTTTAGTCTTGTTTATGGTTTCTTTTGCTGTAGCAGGCAGATTCTTAACCATTGCGCCACCTGGGAAGCCCTGTTGAAGGGATCTTAAAACCCATCATTCATTGTGCCAAATGAGACAAGATAAACCTGTTCCTTAGCTATATTCTGTTGAGATACTAAGACTTTTACATTATTTGGTGCATTATTACCCAATTATATGGGAATGTTTAAGTAAAATAATGTTATGCCAACCAGGTAAAATATTTTACAGCTGTTAAACACAATAGCATGAGGAAATATTGTTTGTTGTTTCAGGGTTACAGCTTGAGCACCTACTGTAATCTTTCCTATTGTTTTATGGTAAAATGTGCCATACATTCAGGAGAACTTGAAAAACAAGTGTACACTTAAAAGGATAACACACAAGTGTGCCCAATACTTAGATTAAAATAGAACATCAAACCCCCTCCTTCTTTCTAGAGGATAAAACCCTGTTCTGTGATTTGTCATCAGTCCCTTGTTATACTTTTTAATACCTATGAATGTATTCTAAAAAATATAATTTGGGGTTTTGCCTCTTTTATTTCATTTAAGTGTATTCTTTGACTTCATTTACTTAACAGTCTTTTTAATGTGGGTAGCAGTAGTTCATTTATTTTTACTGTGATATAATCTTCCATTGTATTAATGTACCATAATTTATGTACCCACCTATTGTTGGGTAATGGTTATGCCCAGTTTCTTACTGTTATAAAAAGAGTGCTACTAGGAACCTTTGTGTACACATCTCCTGCTCCGCATGTGCAAGCATTTCATTACTGTATAAGCCTAGGAGTACAATTGCAGGTCATAGAAATTGCTCTAGTCAGGAAAGCATGTGTCAAAGTGTCTGTTTCCAGGTAGTAGTAGTAACTAGTTCTCAAATTGAAGAGAAGCATTATGCTCTATGTTTATGGCAACACAAAGGAGGGATTAGGGAGCAGTTACCTAGAAAACTAGCTCAGATTTGTTCTGCCCAGCATTGTATGTTATTTATTGCTCCATTCTCACTTTAGTACTTTATAGGCTAACGATAAACTTAGCTGCCAGATTTTCTGCCACAATCAGGCAATACAAGCAGATGCAGTTAATAAATAAAACTGTTAAGAGAATAAACAAAATAGAGTTTTAGAATAAGTGTAACATGAGAGAAGTGCAAGAGATTATATCCATAAAAATCAACTGGAAATCGTAGTTGATAAAATTAATAAACAGGCAGAAAAAGCATCTTGAGCCCTGGAAGATCAAGTGAAGGAATCTTCCCAGAATGTAGTATAAAAGGGCAAAATGGAAAGTGTGGGAAAGAAATTTAAATCTAGACAGAGTCATCAGTTCTAAATATGTCTTATCATATTTCCAGACAGAAGCAATAGAAGGGAACAAGTTTTGTAGAAATAGTACAAAATCATTTTCAAGAATTGAAGAAAGACTGAGTGTTGTGTAAGATCTTGGTGAAATTTAAGAATATACACAGACATTCAGAGACAAGAAAGTTGAACAATAAGAGATCCTCACTGAATCATACACCATGATCAAGAGAGATTTATTCCAGTGTTGCAAGGACTTTTCAATATCTGCAAGTCAATCAGTGTGATACACGACATAAACAAATTGAAGAATAAAAACCATATGATTGTTTCAATAGATGTTGGAAAAGCTTTTGATAAAATTCAACATCCATTTATGATTAAAAATGCTCCAGGACTTCCTAGGTGGCACAGTGGTTAAGAATCCGCCTGCCAGTGCAGGGGACATGGGTTCAAGCCCTGCTCCAGGAAGATCCCACATGCCACAGATCAGCTAAGCCCATTCGCCACAACTGTTGAGTCTGTGTGTCACAACTGCTAAAGGCCGCGTGCCTAGAGCGCATGCTCTGCAGCAAGAGAAGCCACTGCAATGAGGAGCTTGCACACCACAATGAAGAGTAGCCCCTGCTTGCTGCAACTAGAGAAAGCCCATGCACAGCAACAAAGACCCAATGCAGCCAATAAATAAATTTATTTAAAAAACAAAAACAAAAAACCACCTCTCCAGAAGATGGGCATAGAGAGCACATACCTCAACCTAATAAAGGCCTTATATGACAAACCTACAACTAACATCATACTCAACAGTGAAAACCTGAAAGCATTCCCTCTGAGATTAGGAATAAGACAAGGATGTCCACTCTTGCCACTTTTATTTAACATAGTTTTGGATGTCATACCCAAAGCAATCAGACAAGAAAAAAATAAGAGGACTCCAAGTTGGAAAGGAAGAAGTAAAATTGTTACTTTTTGCAGATGATGATATGTACATAGAAAATCCTAAAGATGCCACCAGAAAATTACTAGAACTCATCAATGAATTCAGTAAAGTTGCAGGATGCAGAATTAATGTATAGAAATCTGTTGCATTTCTATACATGAATGACAAACCATCAAAAAGAGAAGTTAAGGAAACAGTCTCATTTACCATTGCATCAAAAAGAATAAATACCTAGGAATAAACCTGCCTAAGGAGGTAAAAGACCTGTACTCGGAAAACTGTAAGACACTGATCAAAGAAATTGAAGATGACAAAAACAGATGGAAAGATATACCATGTTCTTGGATTGGAAGAATTAATATTGTTGAAAGGACCATACTACCCAAGGGAATCTACAGATTCACTTCAGTCTCCATCAAAATACCAATGGCATTTTTCACAAAACTAGAGCAAATAATTTTAAAATTTGTATGGAGACAAAAAATATACCAAATACCCAAAACAATCTTGAGAAAGAACGCCAGAGCTGGAGGAATCATGCTCCCTGACTTCAGACTATACTACAAAGCTGCGGTCATCAAAACAGTATGTTACTGACGTAAAAACAGACACACAGATCAATGGAACAGGTTTATTTCTGCCCAGAAATAAACGTACTGTGGTCAGTCTGTGACAAAGGAGGCAAGAATATGCAGTGGAGAAGAGACAGTCTCTTCAGTAAGTGGTGCTGGAAAAACTGGACAGCTACATGTAAAAGAATGAAATTAGAACATTCTCTAACACCATATACAGAAATAAACTCCAAATGGATTAAACATCTAAATGTAAGACCAGATAGTATAAAACTCCTAGAGGAAGACAGGTGAACTCTTTCACCTAAATTGCAGCAGTATTTTTTGGTGTTGTATCCTAAAGCAAAGAAAATAAAAACAGAAATAAGTATATCAGACTTAAAAGCTTTTACACAGCACAAGAAATCATCAACAAAATGAGAAGACAACCTACTGAATGGGAGGTGTTTGTTAATGAGATGACTGATAAGGGGTTAATATCAAGCATATTAAACAGCTCATACAACTCAACGTCAAAAGAACTAAAAAAATGGACAGGAACTTCCCTCTTGGCACAGTGGTTAAGAATCTACCTGCCAGTGCAGGGGACACAGGTTCGAGCACTGGTCTGGGAAGATCCCACATGCCATGGAGTAACAACTCCTGAGCCTGCGCTTTAGAGCCCGCAAGCCACAGCTACTGAAGCCCGTGCTCCCTAGAGCCTGTGCTCCACAACAAGAGAAGCCACCGCAATGAGAAACCCTCACACTGCAACGAAGAGCAGCTCCTGCTCGCCACAACTAGAAAAAACCTGCATGCAGCAACAAAGAACCAATACAACCAACACAGCCATAAACAAACAAATAAATAAATAATTTCCTTTAAAAAATGGGCAGAAGACCTGAATAGACATTTTTCCAGAGAGGAAATGCAGATGGCACTTGGAAAGCTGTTCAGCATCCCTAATCATCAGGGAAATGCAAATCAAAACCACAATGAGATAACACCTCACACCGGTCAGAAGAGCCATTATCAAAAAGAACACAGAAAACAAATGTTAGCAAGGATGTAAAGAAAAAGAGAACTGTCATACACTGTTGGTGGGAATGTCAATTGGTACAGCCACTGTGGAAAATAGTATGGAGATTTCTTAAAAAAACTAAAAATAGAACTACCTTATGATCTAGCAGTGTCATTCCTGGGTACATATCCAAAAAAGCCAAGAACACTAATTCAGAAACATAAGCATCCCAATGTTCATAGCATTATTTACAGTTGCCAAGGTATGGAAGCAACCTAAGTGTCCATCAACAGGTGAATCGATAAAGAATATGTGGGTGGGTGTGTGTGTAATACTACTCAGCCATTAAAAAGGACCAAAATGTTGCCATTTGCAGCAACATGAATGGACTTGGAGGGCATTATGCTAAAGCGAAATAAGTCAGAGAAAGACAAGTACTGTATGATATCACTTATATATGGCATCTAAAAATA
Source organism: Hippopotamus amphibius kiboko (assembly GCF_030028045.1). Taxonomy (NCBI): domain Eukaryota; kingdom Metazoa; phylum Chordata; class Mammalia; order Artiodactyla; family Hippopotamidae; genus Hippopotamus; species Hippopotamus amphibius. The sequence continues at coordinate 37,454,300 of NC_080187.1, forward strand.
TAGCTAACTAGTGAATGTAACAAAAAAGAAGCAGACACAGATTCAAAGAACAAACTAGTGGTTACCAGTGGGGAGAGGGAAGGAAGGGGAAGGCCAGAGTAGGGGTAGGGGATTAAGAGGTACAAACTATGCTGCAAGGATATAGTGTACAACATGGGGGATGTAGCCAATATTCTATAATGGCTATAAATGGAATATAACCTTTAAAAATTGTGAATCACTGTGTTGTACACCTGTAACTTATATAATATTGTACAGCAGCCACAATTAAAAAAGAAGAAATAAAAAACAGAAAAAATGGAGACCCTCCTTGAAAGAATTTAATATACCGTACTCTGTCTAAGAAGTAGGAGAATAAATACAAGAAGTAGAATTTAATACCGTTTGATTAGGAAAGGAATCAAAAAAGACATACTGCTAAGTCTGAATAAAGGTCTGTTGTTTAAAAAAGAAAAAATTTCAGAAAAGATTTGGATGTAAAACGGGGACAGGACAGAGAGAAGTAAAAATGTGCAATCTAGATGTTTTTATAAAAATGGAAGTGTGTGTTTAAAAATTTAAATATAGTCACTAGAAGAATAGAACTTGAATACTACAGCTTCCACACAATGAAACAGATAACATATATAGAAAACTCAATCCAACAAAAGGCAGGTAAGTGAGGCCAAGATAGGGAACAGCCTTGTGCTGTTTACAAGTGATAACATCTGAAACAAAGTGACCAAATAGTATCTATCACTGATAAAAAGGTCAGCTGAAAGAAATACTTGTCCATCTTTTATAACTGTTTCTTATTTGTAGATTTTCCAATAATTCTGCTTTCTAAATGTTCTACCACAAAGGCATACATAACAGACATTTAATGAGAGCCAGTTCAGGAAAGATAGGGACCAAAATTGACAAGGAGCTTACATGTCAGCATGAGGACTTAGGTCTTAATTTGTGTTGAGTTTGAATTATTGAAATTATGTTTGAGTAGGGAAGTGAGAGCAAGAAGCAGCAACAGAATAAAACTGTATTAAACGAGGCCCTTAAAGTTTGTGGACGGGCTGAGTGTTTTTCGGGAGATGTTTGATCTGGGTATATATTTTCTATTTTGATTTTAAGGTGCACGTTTTTTCGTATCATAATGTCTCTGAGTTAATGGTATAGCATAGTCTAGTTGGCAGCTTTCCCCCTCTTAGTAATACTTTAAACACTCCTTTAAAATATTTGTACAGGTATAAAGATATGCACATACATGAGTTAGTATACATAGATAAATTTTCTTGTTCTTTTAGTGTGTAGCAGTGTGTAGCAGTGTGTGCACTTAGCTTCTAAATACCATTCTGCAATTAAAGGAACCAGGGCTCTTTGGAGAACTGGTTAATTCCAGAGTTGGTGTAGGGAAAATACAAGCTGAGCCTAGAGTGTATTTTGGTCCATATAGTAAGAAAGTATTCAAAAGGATAGGTAGGGACAATAGTAAAAGGGCACAGGAGCCAAACTGAAGGTGCTTCCATTGGACAAAGTTGAAATAATTTTAACAACAGAATAAAACAATAGCGTGGATTATAACCTAAAGAATAAAATAAATATCCATTAGCCCATACTCATAAATAAGTGAATAAACAAATAAATAAGTGAATAAACAAATAAATGAAAGAGAGGGAACAACTCTTCCTTATAGAATTCCAGTTAATACATGTGGAAGAAACGAGGGGAGTAGAAAATCACCATTAGAATATCATAATAGTGATTGCTGAAGATGCATTTATGCATGCTAAAGTTACTGGCAAAACTTTTAGCAGAAGCAGAATATTTGCATGATCTCAAAATATCTACAAAGGGAAGAATGGCGGTTACATAGTAGAGGGTCTTGGCAGAAACCAGCTTAGCAAAGTAATTGGTGATAAGTACATATGCACAAGTGATGCATATCAATGTCATGTGTCCTTGGATACAGTGCACTGAAAAGGGCCTACCAATTCTGTGATATCCTTTCCAGTAATGCATAACGTCATGCAGATCATGAGAAAACATCAGACAAACTGAGTTAAAGGACATTCTGCAGAGTAAATATCTCTTCAGAGATATCAAGGTCATGAAAGACTTGAGGAACTGTCACGGATTGGAGAAGACTAAGGAAACGTCACCATTATATGCAATAATGAGATCCTGTATTGGATTCTGAGACAGTGAGGGGACATTGGTAGAAAAACTGGGCGAAGTCTGAATACGTTCTGTTGTTTAATTAATAGTATGATACCAAAGTTTATTTCTTAATTTTGATAGTTTTTATATTCTAATGGAAGATAGTAACATGAAGGAAAGCTGGGTGAGGGGTAAGCAAAAATTATTCTAAAATTATCTCAGAATAAAACGTTAAAGTGAGTTGTAAGGTGGATGGCATCTGAAAATCAATGGAGTACGGTATGTTGGTTTTGAAGCAGAAATGCAAAAAAAGATTATGCTGAAAATAAAGATAGAGGAAGCAACAAATGGAGCAAGAACCTGGAGGTTAGTATTAAGAGCACTCTAGAGGAATTAATGTCGCAAAGGAGTGTCCCTTATTCTTTTTAAGATTGGGCAGTTGAGAGTGAGAAGAAACAGATTTAGAGGTGCAGAGTAGCAACAATTAAGGGGGAAAGCGACCGGTCCTCAGTAAAGACTGCTTGAGGTGGCTGTGTGCAGCTGTGTCTAGAAGGGGGCTGTTTGGCCTTTTTTGCCTAAGGTGGGGTACATTTTTAATGAGGCCTGCTGCTTTTTTGAATTGTTATTCATGCTGAGCCATTGTGAAAAGCAGTGAAGCTGAATTTTGGAATTGTAGGGAAGTGGAAAAAGGAAGTCTACTCACGATACCTTGTTTTTGTGTTAAACTATTTTGATGAGACGAGTGCATGGGGAGTAAAAGTGGTTTCCTTCAGTAACCAGGGTCTACCTGAAATTTCTGTATATTACTAGAATATTTACGCTGACACTACTTGTAATCATTTCCATTCTCAGCATTTACTCAATTATTTGCAATTGTCAACAAATTAAATGTTCTTTAGTTATTTCATATATTTTCTATGTTCTTTAGTTATTTCGTATATTTTCTACTCTCATTTTTTAAAATTGTCGTTTTGACCTATAGAAACTGTCTTTTCTGTGTCTTAGCCGGATAGACAAACACAAAGTGCCCATTAGGCATATGTGGATTACTGCCAAGATATATGGAAATTAAAATTTGTTCTATGATGTTTGTAAAATAAATAGGTTAAACATTATGAAATTGCTGATATTTGACTGTATTTGCCTGTAAAAGGGACAATTTTATACAATTAAACCCCCTCCCCAAAAATGACAGTGATTGGCTGTTGATTTCTAAATAATCTCAGAACTGAATATCAATTTTGTTTTCTGTTGTTTTTTTTTTAAAACATATACGTTCTACTTAAATTTGTAACTGTTGAGAGCTGATGATGAACCACAGCAATTCTTGAATATTCAGGCCTGTGTTAGCATATACTACTAATGGATTATAAAGAGAGACAATACAGAATCCTGATGGATCACAGTAGTGAATATAACAACCTTTTGAACATTTTTGCTGTATTACAGTCCTCCTGTCCGGCGCCAGAGAGGAAGAAGGGATCGTCTGTCTCGACATAATTCCATTAGTCAAGATGAAAATTATCACCATCTCCCTTATGCACAGCAGCAAGCAATAGAGGAACCTCGAGCCTTCCACCCTCCGAATGTATCTCCCCGTCTGTTACACCCTGCTGCTCATCCACCCCAACAGAATGCAGTAATGGTTGACATACATGATCAGGTATAGTAACAGAACGCCCAGGAAATACAGATGCTGAAAGTTGGCAGCAGTTTTATTGCAGTTGGTTGTTTTTTGGTGTAGATTTATTTTGACCTAAAAAGAAACAATTTTTACCTAAAATGAAACTATTTTAGATAAGTTCATCATTTTTCTTTGAGGATTAAAATTTAAATTCTACACAGCTTCCTTAGAAGAAAGTTGAACTTTAAAAAAATAGGATCAAGGTTATGAAAGCTCAGGAAGACTTCATTGTAATAGTTGGTTTGAAATGACTGATGCAGGATTTATAGTGGATATCAGACAACTAACTGGTGGTTTGAGTACATATTCTTGTTTCCCTCTCCCTTCTGGTTTCTTCTGGAGTAATTCAATAGGCAAGACAATTGGGTGCATCTTTGCTTACAAGTTTCCCTAGGTCTCCACGGAGATGACAGGTAGAGAGTTTCCTTTCCCTTTGTTCCTTCCAGGAACTGAGGGACTAGCTGAGAAGAGGGTTTGCCAGTATTTAGAGCCTGAGACCAAAATTGTATGATTTTCTGAGGTCAAAAAAGACACGAATCTAGACATATTCTTATTAAGTTTCTGGATTTTAAGGATAAGGAAAAAACTTCTAAGTTTATAGACAGCAGAAATTAACAAAGGAAGGAGACTCAGACTAGCAGTCGTGGGGTTTTTGTTGTTGTTGTTGTTGTTTTAATCTATTGCACTGGATGATAGAAATCAATGAAAATACCGTGTATTGATGGTTAAAAGAAAAATAAATTATTAAAAAAAAGTTTTTCCAGACCATATTTTTTGTGGTCATAATCTGATAGAACTGTAAATCGTAAGTTTTTTAAAAAGATTTAAAAAAATGACACTCAAATATTTGAGGCAAGATTATAAAGGAAAGATCCTGATACCACAGTCAATGGGATAGGCCAAAGCTGTTCTCTAAGAAAATTTTATAAACCTTCATTATGAACTAATTGCTTGAGTAATTAGGGTGAGATATTGCAAAGTAAACCAAAAGGAATTGGGATGAATAAATTACCAGGAAAACAGCTAAAACTAATGATATGAAAATCTATTCTTTTAATAAGAGAAGTAGCACAAAGAAAACCCAATCCTAGTGCTTTGCAAAGTTGGTAAGAATGGCCTGCCTCTGTGAGTTTGGTTATAGAAAAAAAAACAAATGTAAAGAAGAGTGGGAATGTGGGAAACATTCAAAGAATTTTTTCAGTTGTAAAATAAAACAAAAATAGCACCTGTTTCATAAGGGATGTACAATTGTAGTAGAAGAAAACACAAGATACGCTAGTTTGAAAGAATTTGATACAGTGCCTAAATGCAAATTAAATATACAGAGAGGAATAACTTATATCGATCAGTTGATGAATAGATGAAATATGATATATCTTTGCAGTGGAACATTATTCACTCAAAAAGTAGTGAAGTACTAATTCATGCTACAACATGGATTAAGCTTGAAAACATGCTAAGTAAAAGAAGCCAGTCACAAAAGGCCACAGTCTGTATGATTTCATTTATATGAAATGTCTAAAATAGGCAAATTCATAGAAACAAAGTAAGAATTAAGTGATTGCTTATCATTAGAAGAATAAATTATGATACCTTCATACCATGGAATGTAACTATTACAAAGAATTACTTAGAATTATGCCAGGCATGTGAGCGATACCTGCAAGATATTGTTGAGCAAGAAAAACAAAATTGAGGAAGTGTTATGTTCAGTTTTGTAAAACGATGATTAAGTATTTGTACACATAGGGCTCTGAACATAGAGAAAATTTTGGAGAAATACATATTAGGCTTGAGAGGGGTGGGTGCTAAATTGAAGGGAAAGGGGGAGGTAGGTAGAGATGGAACCAGAGGAAGAAAAGGAAAAGACTTCATTTCAGAAAAGTTGATATCTCATTTATGTAAAATTACTTACTGGGTCTGCATATTGAGAAATGAAATGTTGCATATGTAAATACCAGAATGACGCAAGACATAGAAAACCTGAACAGACCAATGGCTATGGAAGAGATTGAGGCATAATAAAAAGCCTGTCTTTATAGATTTCATCTGAATTCTGTCTAATCTCTAAAGATCTGAGGTTCCAATTTAAACTATTCTAGATCATAGACAAAGATAGAAGTTTTCCAGGTATATTTTGTGAAGCTTACGTAACCTTAATAATAAAACCTCATAGACAATACAACAAATGAAAGCTTTCAACTACTTTCCCTCTTGAATACAGATGCAGATGCTTTAAATAATAAACCATAGCTACTGTTATAATAAAATAGTCTATTAGAATAGCTGAAATAATGATTATTAGAGTTTATCCTGGCAATGCAGGATAAGTTCAACATTAGGAAATCTTTTAAGGTAATTGATTTCATCAACACTATAAAGGGAAAAATGTTTTATTTGTTAATAGATGCAAAAATATAAAATTTAGCCATCATGTAAAGGGATTTTATTTTCTAGAGCTGGTAGGCAAGGTTATTGAGAGCATTCCCATTGATTGAGGACAATTGACTATGCTAGATAAATTATTAACAGTATCCTAAAAGCATCAAAAGAGTTTAAAGAGGGAGAGTAGGGATGCTAGTTCTATCCTGAAAGCATTTTTGTTCATTTATGCAAACTTGAACTTCAATTTTAAGTCCCATTATGAGGCACAAGAGACAGGAATCAAAAACCACGAAAGTTTAAGGAGCCCCTTCCTACATAGGCAACTCTCCCTGTGTAAAATAGGCACCTTAAAGAGCTGTATCCTTAGAATAAGAGTGACCAGAAGCAAATGTAATTTGCAGCCAGATTCACATCAGACTCTGAAATTAGTCAAAGTATTTGGGACTGCAGGGGCCTAGAAAACATGCAGATTCTCTTTGGAGGAAGCAGTCTTCATTTCTAGTTTTCAGAGAATTCCCTCGAGTAAATTTTCAGGGACAGTAAGCAGTAAACAGAGTTAACCAAGCATGTGAGGAAAGAAGAACTATAAATGAAAACCAATAGAAATAGATCTCCAGTGAGTTCACATAACCTATTTCATACAGCATAATTAATGGTAGAACTTTGAATGCTTTCCTGCTTGATACCTGGACTAAGCCAAGGGTGATCACTATCACCGCATTTATTCAGTATCCTGGAGGCTAAGCCAGGACTGAAGGCAGGAAAAAGAAAGGGAATAAGAGTAAGAAAAGAGCAAATAACATTGATAATTACAGATGAAATGATCATATGGATAGAAAATTCCACATTATTAAAACAACTATACAATGTCAGTTGTATTTCTTTATACTAGAGTCAAACATGATTTTAAAAATCTTTAAAATATATGTATATATTTATACTGAACAACCCAATTTTTTCAACAGCTAAGCTCTGACAATGAGGGTGAGGAGAGATGCAAGTAGCAACTATAAATTTAAAGATACAGTCTAATTAATTGCAATAGGTAAACCATGCTTGGATCCTGCTTGAGAAAAAGAAAAAAAAAAAACTTAAAAAATCATTTATAACATTGCTTATACAATTGAAATTTTGAACACTGACTTTTTTTATTTTTAAGAAACTTTTTCTTAAGGTATATTGATAATGCTGTGGTGATTGTTTTAAGTGTTGTCTTTTAGAAATAAGTACTGAAGTATTTATGAAGTGATAGGTTCCTGGGATGTGCTTCAAGAAACGGAGAAGTTGATGGGAGTGGATTGGATATATGGTTTTATGGTTTTGGAGGCTATGTGATAGATATGGGGGTTCATTATACTAGTATTGAGCATGTTTGAAATTCTCCGTAATAAATATGCAAATAAGAAAGTAAAATTGAAAAATCAAAATAACGTGAAGGAAATTAAGAATCTTAAAAGATGTTCAAGTCCTCTATGTAGAGGATTACAAACTGTATAAATATGAGAGATTTGGCTTGAAAGATCCAAATTTGTAAAAATTGCTTTCAAAGCTGACATACAGGATATGTGGAATTAGTATACTCCCAAGTAAATTTCCAGTAAGTTTTTGGTGTAATTTGAGATTCTGCAATTTCTATGGCATTTTAAAGGACCTGGGATTATCCAGAGCAAGGAAAAACAAACTACTGCTGGGTGTTTTTGTAGAGTTTTATTGGAATACAGCTATGCTTGTTTATTTATCTGTCATTTGTGGTTGCTTTGTGCAGGGACCAGGATGGCCCATAAGCATAAAATATTCTGGCCCTTTATGAAGTAGTTGGCCAATTAACACTCTGCTCTAGAGTCTCTAAGGCCAGTGGTCCTCAGAGTATGTCTTGGATCAGCTGATCAGTAGCAGCAGCATCACCTAGACATTTGTTAAAAATGCAGATTCTCAGACTATACACTAGACTTACTAGGTATGGGACCCAGCAATCTGTTTTGACCTGGGTGATTTTAAAGCACACTACAATTAAGAGAACCTCTGGTGTATAATTGTGAAGTAGAACAAGGTGAGTAGAGTAGCTCTTCCAATTGTTAGGATTAATTATAAAGCTATATGAAGATATTTTTGCCAAAATAATTAAGTATGCTAATGAAATAAAATATAAAGCCCAGAGATAAACTAACACATTTATGAATGCTTTACATGTGGTATGTAACAGCAGATGAGTTGGAAGAAGAAAGAATTTTTAATAAATGATGTTGAGACAATTAGATATCCAAATGAAAACATGAAACTGGATCCTTTATCTTATACCATTCACAAAAGTCAGTTTCAGGTGGATTAAAGATGTAAATGTTAATGGCAATATAAGCTTTTAAGAGGGTAACATGAGAATGGCTTCATGACCTTAAGTAGGGTCATGCACTACTTTAAGACATAGGAAAAGCACTAACTGTACAGAGAACTGTTGATAAAATAAACTTAAAGAAGTTGTATTCATTATGAGAAATAGACTTAGGTATATATTTTGGTCACTTAATTTTTGGCAAAGATGCCAAAGGGAGTGTCTTTTTCAGTAATGGTGTGGAAACAACTGGATATCTGTGTAGATAAATTTGAACCTTGGCTCCTACTTCATATAATACACAAAAATAAAGTTGGGTTCTAGATCTAAAAGTGAAAGGTAAAGAAAAGAAAATAAAGGAGATATCTTCATAAGGTAGGCAAAGATTTCTTAAACAGGAGATATAAAATACTAGCTGCTTAATGAAACACCAGCATACTGGATTTCATTAAAATAAAAAATTTCTGCTCACCCAGAAGACTTTTAAAAGTGAAAAAGCATGCCACCGTCTGGAAGAAAATATTCACAATACTATACTATTTCTGAGAAAGGACTAGGGTCCAGAACATAAAAATTTTTTGTATACATTTTCATTAAAATCAGATCTAAGATAGGTGCCTATGAGTGTCATTTTTGAAGGTTCTTCATTAGTAATGCAAAAAGACAAGAGTAAATAATTGTGTTGAGTCTTAGCAAATATAGTTGTATACATAGGAAAGGAGATTCTAATTTTTAAAAGTACTGGGATTAAAAAGTTGGATAATGTTGTTAGATTCGAGATACATAAATTAAAATTAGTAACTTTTGGGTCTTCCCTGATGGCGCAATGGTTAATAAGACTCCATGCTCCCAGTACAGGGGACCTGGGTTTGATCCCTGGTCAGGGAACTAGATCCGATGCATGCTGCAACTAAGAGTTTGCATGCCACAACTAAGGAGCCAGCGAGTCACAACTAAGGAGCCCAAGAACCTCAACTAATGAGCATACCTGCCACAACTAAGACCCGGCACAACGAAACAAATAAAAATAATAAGTAAATAAAATAAATATTTAAAAATAAACAAAATTAGTAACTTTTCTCATTACTAGCACTTAACCAATTTGACATAGGGACTTCCCTGGCAGTCCAGTGGTTAAGACTCGAAGCTCCCACTGCAGAGGGCAAGTGTTCGATCCCTGGTCAGGGAACTAACATCCTACATGCTACGTGGTACAGAAGAAAGGGGGGTGGGGTGGCAATTTGACATGGAAATAGAGAAAAAGAACTAATTAACAATATAACAAAGTCTACAAACTTACAAAAGAATTTTGAGGAATAAATTTAATAAGAATAATATCTTTATGAAGCAAACTAATTTCTCAAAGGTGCAATACTGTAGTATTGAACATGTAGTGACAATGATATTCCAATGAAAAGCCTTAATATAAAATTATGTAATAATATCCTTTGTAAAATAACATTTAATACAATTAAGTTAATATAAATTAGGATTCCAGTGGGTTTTGAAACTGGATGAAATTATTTGAGGTTATTTACATAAGAATAAATGTGTGAAAATGGCCCCCCCAAAAAATGAAAAGAAAGTATGGTAATGAGAATTTGTCTTACTAGATACTAACTTTTCTAGTAAGATACTATAATTGAGGCCACACAGATTTGGCACAAAATAGATCCATGTATGTTTGGGAAGTTATTGAATGGAAAAAAGATGTATTTCAGTTTAGGGGGAAAGCAGTGGTTTATTTACCATTAAATAAAGGGTTTATCAAAAGATAAAACATAGACTGGGAAAATATTTTTGTTACCCGTATCTCTAATTTAAAAAGCCAAACTATAAATTAATGTGAATGGACAGCCTTGTAGAAAGTGGGCAGTGAGTGAAGGATATAGGTTATTTTCAGAAAAAGAAATCTAGATGGTTAATAAGCATATTAAAAGATGTTCAGCCTCTCAAATCAGAGAAATGCAAATTTAAAGCAAGCCGGTTAATACTGTTTTTCCCCCCTCCCCCATCCTTCTAGTAGGTAAGCATGCTTGTAATGCAAACACATCTACCTTGAGTGGAGGTGCTGGGAGTCCTATTGTTACTGTTGGGATTGTGACTTCATCCATCCAGACTTTTGCTAAAGTTTAAAATAATTTTCACCCCTTTACCCAGTAATGTCTATGAAGTAAATGAAACTAATATGTAAGGATATATGTCCAGTGATATTTGTATTGGTGAAAGAGTGAATACGACGTGAATGTCCATTAGTATTAATGATAGGACTGTGTTAAACTGATGAGTGTACTTAAAATTAAAATATCTTGTTAGTGTCAAAAAGAATGAATTGCCTTTAGTTTCCTTGAAGAGATATCTACAGTATTAATTGAAAAAGTAAGTTTCAGGGTAATGTCTCATTTTCGTTAAGAACAAAACGAAACATGGCAGTAGTTCATGGGTAATCATGCTCGCATATGTTTATATGCTCATGGAGAATGTTGTGGGTGGGAGGACATGTTGGTTGCTTCCAGATAGGTAGGATGGCCAGGAGAGAAGGAAATTATTTAACTTTTTAAAAATACTGTCAGTACATTGTTTCACTAGTTGCAGTTAAACAGATTTTTTTTCCTGTTGAATGTGACCAGGTTATTAGAAGATACATTTCATTTTTCCAAATTTTCTCTTTAGAAAAGTTTTCTGCTCTATAGAGCAGGCTAGAAGAATTAATATAGCAATTCATTATTCTCCTGGACTTTTCAAGTCTTTTTGAGGGAAGAGTTTAGACCCAGGTCAGTAGGTATCATATACTACTCTTGAAACAGTCAGCTTTTCTATACAATGACAAGAATATTTTGGTTGAAACTGTTGAAGAAGTACATTATGAAAACCTGTGCAGCTAAGAAGAGACTCACTATATCTCCAGATTTTAATTTTTGATAATTGATGTTTTATTCAAACAGTTTAAGTTCTGATGTTCTGTTTTTCTTTCCTAATAGCTCCATCAGGGCACTGTCCCTGTTTCTTACACAGTAACAACAGTGGCACCACATGGGATTCCCCTCTGCACAGGCCAGCACATCCCTGCATGCAGTACACAACAGGTCCCAGGATGCTCTGTGGTTTTCAGTGGACAGCACCTCCCTGTCTGTAGTGTGCCTCCTCCAGTAAGTCTGTGCAGTCCTTCTTTAGAGGGGCTAAATATGTTATATAAGCAAAACGTGAGAGACTTGTACCTTTTCACTTCCAAGTAAAAAAGGCAATTTTATTGCAACAGAAATTTCAGTAGCACCTGTACAGTAACAGTTTAATAAAATTAGCTTTAAAACTTGATACGTTTTTATATTAATTACCCATATTTTAATATCCTTTGAAGGTCAAAGCATGTTCCCTCACATATCAGCACTGCTTATAATTAAAGCTTGATAAAAATTGGCCTTAGGATATTGGACTGGCTAGTAGTAAAGTCTCAGAGACTTAAGTGATCAACATAGTCTTAGTACTTAACTGGGTTTTAACAGGCACTTTGAATACTTGGTCTTATTTATTCCTCACTATAGGAAGCCTGTGATGAAAATGGTATCCCCATTTTCTAAATGATGAAATTGAAAATGACTTGCTTAATATCATAGGGACAATTAGCTTGAGAAAACAGGGGTTTACCCTCACTTCTTTCTGCCTCTTATAAGTTTATGCTTTATCCTTTACCAGACTCCAGTCCAGCTTTCTTATTTCAAAAATGAGGTTGCTGAAAACCAAAGAATTTAAATGACTTGTCTAAGATCAATAATGTCTTCAGTGTAAAGCACTTTGCTAAATCTTAATATAATCCTAATACCCCTTAAGACAAACACATACATACAAATACCAATACCAATTTAACAGATTAATTTACCCGTGCTTGGTTTCTTGGTAATAGATTATAGAACCATTGTGCTAAATTCGCAGGCTAAAATATTGAGAGACCATCAAGCATTTAGTTGAGAGTTGTGCTCTTAGAAATAAAAAAATCTAAAAGATTGAAAAGGAGAGCTTCTTAGAACGTAGTAATACCTGCTGTATTTTAAACCAAGTGGAAAGAGATTCCTCTTGTATGCAGCACTTTCCCTCCATTTCATAGGTGTTACAAAAGCTAAAGTACAGTGTAGGTGTTTTGACTGATTTATAAGAACTATATAAAATCCAGAATAATTACTAGTTACCATTATTTTACTGATAGATGCAAAAATACGCTAGTATTTCATTGTTAACATAGGTTATTAAAACATTTTGGTATCATTTTTCAGAGGGATATGGCAATAACGTTTCAATCTCATTGTATAGTTTTTTTAAATTAATTATACATTCTAATACTTTTAACAAAAAAATAATGATTTCTCTTACAGATGCTTCAAGCATGTTCAGTTCAGCACTTACCAGTACCATATGCTGCGTTTCCACCCCTTATTTCTAGCGATCCATTTCTCTTACATCCTCCTCACCTTTCTCCCCATCATCCTCCTCATTTGCCACCTCCAGGCCAGTTTGTCCCTTTCCAAACACAGCAGTCACGATCGGTAGGTATCTCTACTCTTAAATCTTTAATTTTCACAGAATGTTTAGACATAAAAGACAGATTAGTTTAGTAGATATAAGTTGTTACCATTTAGAAATCATAACTTAGGCACTTTCCTGGTTCTTAAAAGAATTAGGGAATCCCCATACATACAAATGTATATAGATATAGTTTTCCTAGAATTATCTTGGCTTCTTAAGTTTTTCTGGTTATTTTATATGTCACTTGTCTAGTCAAATTTGTTCTTTCATATCTGCAATCCTTTGGGAAGTAAAGCTGAAAAAATACAGTTCTGGTTTTTCCTTTCATGTGTTTCCAAAAAGTGAAAATATTATAAAATTGTTTATACTTGTTAGGATAATATTTATATTCATTTAGGCAAGTAAAGTAATCCTTTGAACCTCAATTGTTTTTTCCAAAGGCTGGTATCTACTGTGTTCTAATGAAAAGGACATGACAGTCTGTTAACATAGTTAACTCTGTCCTGGGGCTGGAATATAGCTGAGAGGCATATTATTTCACAGGGCTGGAGGGGGTGAGCACTATATCAGTGGAAGGAAGAACACAGGAAGAAGGCCCCGTTGTTTTTTGGACAGTCCAAGTTGCACATCTGAACCATCAGGCATTAAGGAAAGAACATATGGGAATGGTTAAAGTGGAACTAGAGTAGAAATGGTTGGCCCTGTGAAAGGAGCTTGACAGTTACTCTAGCAGAGCCTGACCATCCTTTACTTAGGATTTATGCACTATGCTTGATCTCAGGCAGAGGTGAGCTTACTTGGCTGCTCTCCTGAAAGCTATAGAAACCAATTGTGACAGAAGTTTGGCTAATCTGAAAAGTTAAAGCTCCTCCTACAAGAAAATCTTTTATTAGAATCAGGATAGGATTCATGCCAGGATGTTCCCTAGGAAGCCTTTTCTAGTACTTGGGAATTCAAGATTAAAACTAAATTAGCCACCATTCAAGCATACATAAGCTTCCAAAGTAAAGTGTTAGCAGTTACTTGTATTTGAATAATGTGTTGTCATTCTCTTAACTGTGGAAAGAAGTTACACTAACATTTAAGAATGCATGTTCCCAAGAGAGTCAAATTGAAAACCTCAGCCCCAAAGTGTGTACACAGATGTTCATAGCAGCATTATTCCTAATAGCCAAAAAGTGGAAACAATTCAAATGTCCATTACTGATAAATAGATGAACAAAGCCTGGCATATCTATGCAGTTGATTATTATTCAGCTATAAAAAGAAATGAAGTACTGCTCTACAAACTATAAGATGGATGAACCTTCAAAACATTATGCTAAGTGAAAGGAGCCAGATACAAGGGCCACATACTATGTGATTCCATATATATGAAAAGGCCAGAATAAGCAAATCTCTAGAAATAGAAGGTAGATTGGTAGTTGTCTAGGACTTGGGAAGAACTGGGGGAAATTAGATAGCGGTGATAGTTGTATAATTCTTGTGAATATACTAAAATCCATTGAATTGTACCCCTTAACAGGGTGAATTTTACAATGTGTGAATATCTTAAGCTATTTAAAAAAAAAGGCAACATAGGCTGTGTGCTTTGTATAGCACTGTGTGCTATTTGAACATTACCTCAGCGTTCACAATACATTTTTGAAGTAGGCTGTGAACATGTCAGTTCTATAGATGATAATATTGAGGTTCAGATTAAGTAATTTATAAGAAAGCCACAGGGTTCATTAGTTATAGACCAAGAGTTTGTCTGATGCCGAAGTCTGTAAGCTTTCTACTACCGTATACCGCCTGCTGTGTTATATCCCACTTAGCCTTCGTTCTTATTTACAAAATGTGCTGTGTTTGATTTCATCTGTTAACGGTTGTGTCTGTAAAGCTGATATAGGTCAGTGTGCCATGACTAAAGTAATTTTAACTCTCATATAATTGGCTTATTACATGACTTTTTGTCTTTCCTTCTATCATTTTTAAGAGAGTTCAAATAGTGAAAGAAATGTATCGTTTGAATAGTGGAAATGTTTACTAACATATTTGAGAGATTTTTAATTGAAATTCAGTTAAAGGCAATAAAATTTTACTACAGGCTATATGTCCACATGTATGAATTTAGATTGAAGTAAACATCAAGAAATGCATGTCCTTAAAGATATCTTTTGGGGTTTTTTATTTTTGATGTTATAAAGCACAGTCTGTCTAAATATTGGAAGTATATTAGTTTGCTTTTCCCCCCCTCAGCCTCTGCAAAGGATAGAAAACGAAGTGGAACTGTTAGGAGAACATCTTCCTGTAGGAGGTTTTACTTACCCTCCATCAGCGCATCCCCCAACATTACCTCCATCAGCTCCTTTGCAGTTCTTAACACATGATCCTTTGCATCAGGAGGTTTCCTTTGGAGTAGTAAGTTTTCATTCATTGTTATTAATTTAATTACTTGCTTTGTGTTTTTATTACTTGTTTTGAGTTCTGTTTCTTCTTTCTTTCTTTTAAATATTTATTTATTTATTTGGCTGGGCCGGGCCTTAGTTGTGGCACTCGGGAATCTTTGTTGCCTTGTGCGGGATCTTTGTGGCATGCAGGATCTAGTTCCCTGACCAGGGATCAAATCCGGGCCCCCTGCATTGGGAGCACGAAGTCTTAACCACTGGGCAACCAGGGAAGTCCCTTGAAGTTCTGTTAACTACATGTTTAGAATTTTAAATGTATTTTTGCAGTCAGTTGGAAAAATGTATTTAGAAGTACACCTACATGTATGTTTTAAACTAGGTGTCACATCTGTGTTAACATTTAAGAAATATTAAATACCACTTGAACAGTAAATAACTTCCTAGGTTTTTAAAAAAGAGACTTTATTCAACAGCTTAAAAAGTTGTGAATGTGGAATGATCTTAAATTGTTTTAAACATTTTTTCTCTGCAGTCTTATCCTCCATTTATGCCTCGGAGGCTCACAGGACGCAGTAGATACCGATCCCAGCAGCCAATACCACCTCCCCCTTATCATCCCAGCTTACTACCATATGTGTTGTAAGTTCTGTCTTTCTTATTTTAATGAGTTCTGAATTTTGATGCCCTTGAGGTTTCCTTTCCTATATGAACATTTCTATGTAGTATATATTTAATTTAGAGTGTGTTAGATATTTGTTTTTATTTAATGTTAAGAGGTTGCCGTGGGGGGACCATTTAAGGGTGAAAGAAAGAGAAGAGCAAGGACAAAGTAGCAGTTGGGAGAGAGAGAGATTTGTGAACCAGAAGATAGGTTTAATGAATCAAAAGGTAGAGAAGTTTAAATTTTTTGCTTTTTTTTTTTTACAGCTGGCATCACTTGCCTACCTTCTTTTGGTTATCTAGCATTTGATACTGCTACTTCTCTCAGGGGAAGAGGGAGAAAGAAGTTGTATCTGTGCCTTAGAAATACTCTGCTAGGATTAAGTTTGTAACAGAAACACCCATGGGTTTAACATGATACTTTATTTCTTTCTCATGTAATAAAATCTAGACGTAGGCTATTCAAAGATGGTTTGTTAGCTCCGTAACTCTGAGGAATGGTTCTCCCATCCTCAGAATTTTATGGCTTCCTCTGCATGATATAAGATGACTCCTCAGGCTCTAGCCATCATCATATCCACATTCCAGGTAGCAAAAATGAAAATGGATCTCTCTGCTTACCTACCTCTCAAGGATACTTCCCAGAAGTTGCATGTATGACTCCTGCCTACATCCCACTGGCCAGAATTTAGTCTCATGTCTGTAACTACCTTCTAGGAAGGCTAGGGAATGTTATCTTTATACCAGAGGGCTGTGTGCCTATATCACACTATTTTTGATCATTGTAGCTTTATTGTAAGTCTTAAAATTAGATGGTATAATTCTCTCAACTTTGTTCTTAAACTGATTTTATCTAAAGTCTTTTGCATGCCCATATAAATTTTAAAATCAACAAATCAGTTTCTGCTTCAAAAAAGCTGAGATTTGGGTAGGGATTACATGAAATCTGTAGATGAGTTTTGGAAGAGAATTGACATCTTTAACAGTATTGAGTCTTTTAATCTACTTATATGGTATATTTCTCTACTTATTCATCTTTTAAAATTTGTCCTAGTGGTGTTTTTACAGTTTATATTGTACAGGTCTTGCACATGTTTTGTTAAATTCATCTGTAATGTTTCACGTTTTTTTATGCTGTTGTGGATGATATTTTTTTAATGTAATAAAAGTTTTTTTTTAAGCTCTTTATTGGAGTATAATTGCTTTACACTGTTGTGCCAGTTTCTGCTGTACAACACGGTGAATCAGCTGTATTTATACATATATCCCCATATCCCCTCCCTCCTGCAACTCCTTCCCACCCTCCCTATCCCGCCCCTCTAAATCATTGAGTTGATTTCCCTGTGTTATGCAGCACTAGCACTAGCTTCCCACTAGCTATCTATTTTACATTTGGTAGTGTATATATGTCAGTGCTACTCTCTCACTTTGTCCCAGCTTCCCCTTCGCCCCCCACCCTGTGTCCTCAAGTCTGTTCTCTACGTCTGCATCTTTATTC
This sequence comes from Hippopotamus amphibius kiboko, assembly GCF_030028045.1. NCBI lineage: Eukaryota > Metazoa > Chordata > Mammalia > Artiodactyla > Hippopotamidae > Hippopotamus > Hippopotamus amphibius. The sequence continues at coordinate 37,471,897 of NC_080187.1, forward strand.
TTGCTCTGTCACTGGCTTCATCAGTACCATTTTTTTAGATTCCATATATATGCATTAGCATACAGTGTTTGTTTTTCTCTTTCTGGCTTACTTCACTCTGTGTGACAGACTCTAGATCCATCCACCTCACTACAAATAATTCAATTTCATTCCTTTTAATGGCTGAGTAATATTCCATTGTGTATATGTGCCACATCTTCTTTATCCATTCATCTGTTGATGAGCATTTAGGTTGCTTCCATGTCCTGGCTGTTGTAAATAGTGCTGCAGTGAACATTGTGGTACATGCTTCTTTTTGGATTATGTTTTTTTCAGGGTATATGCCCAGGAGTGGGACTGCTGGGTAATATGGTAGTGCCATTTTTAGTTTTTTAAGGAACCTCCAAACTGTTTTCCATAGTGGCTGTACCAATTTACATTCCCACCAACCATGCAGGAGGGTTCCCTTTTCTCCACACCCTCTCCAGCATTTATTGTTTCTAGATTTTTTGATGATGGCCATTCTGACCAGTGTGAGGTGATACCTCATTGTGGCTTTGACTTGCATTTCTCTAATGATTAGAGATGTTGAGCATCTTTTCATGTGTTTGTTAGCCATCTGCATGTCTTCTTTGGAGAAATGTCTATTTAGGTCTTCCACCCATTTTTGAATTGTGTTATTTGCTTTTTTTGACAGTGAGCTACATGAGCTGCTTGTATATTTTGGAGATTAATCCTTTGTCCGTTGCTTTGTTGGCAAATGTTTTCTCCCATTCTGAGGGTTGTCTTGTCTTGTTTATAGTTTCTTCTGCTGTGCAAAAGCTTTTAAGTTTCATTAGGTCCCATTTGTTTATTTTTGATTTTATTTCCATTATTCTAGGAGATGGGTCAAAAAGAATCTTCCTTTGATTTATGTCACAGAGTGTTCTGCCTATGTTTTCCTCTAGGAGTTTTATAGTCTCTGGCCTTACATTTAGGTCTTTAATCCCTTTTGAGTTTGTTTTTGTGTATGGTGTTAGGAAGTGTTCTCATTTCATTCTTTTACATGTAGCTGTCCAGTTTTCCCAGTACCGCTTATTGAAGAGGCTGTCTTTTTTCCATTGTATATTCGTGCCTCCTTTGTCAAAGACAAGATGCCCACATGTGTATGGGTTTATCTCTGGGCTCTCTATTCTGTTCCATTGGTCTGTATTTCTGTTTTTGTGCCAATACCATACTGTCTTGATCACTGTAGCCTTGTAGTATAGTTTGAAGTCAGGGAGCCTGATTCCTCCAGCTCTGTCTTTCCTTCTCAGGATTGCTTTGGATATTTGGGGTCTCCTGTGTTTCCATACAAATCGTAAAATTTCTTGTTCTAGTTCTATGAAAAATGCCGTTGGTAATTTGATAGGGAGTGCGTTGAATCTGTAAATTGCTTTGGGTAGTACAGTCGTTTTCACAATGTTGATTCTTCCCATCCGAGAACATGGTATGTCCCTCCATCTGTTTGTATCGTCTTTGATTTCTTTCATCAGTGTCTTACAGTTTTCTGCATTCAAGTCTTTTGCCTCTTTAGGCAGGTTTATTCCTGGGTATTTTATTCTTTTTGTTGCAGTGCTAAATGGGAGTGTTTCCTTAATTTCTCTTTCTGCTCTTTTTGTTAGTGTATAGGAATGCAAGAGATTTCTGTGCATTAATTTTCTATCCTGCTACTTTATACTGAATTCATCAATTAGTGCTAGCAGTTTTCTGGTGGCATCTTTAGGGTTTTCTATGTATAATATCATGTCATCTGCAAAGAGTGGCAATTTTACTTCTTTTCCAGTTTGGATTCCTTTTATTTTTCTTCTCTGATTGCTGTGACTAAAACGTCCAAAACTATGTTGAATAGTAGTGGTGGTGTTCCTGTTCTTAGAGGGAATGCTTTCAGTTTTTCACCATTTAGAATGATGTTGGCTGTTGGTTTGTCATATATGGCTTTCATTATGTTGAAGTAATTTCCTTCTGTGCCTACTTTCTGGAGAGTTTTTATCATAAATCGATGTTGAATTTTGTCAGTAGCTTAGTAAATGATTTTTAACTGTTTATTACTAGTGAAGTCAGTTTCTTTAAAGGGTTGTCACTGATCAACACTGACCAGTCTTTATCCCTGTAGCACCGGCCTTGTTCTTCTCATCCTTTTCATTGAAATAATGTATTAATGTATCAATGCTTGTGTTGGTTATTTTCATTGCAGATCAATGCTTCCAGTGCCACCTGCAGTGGGCCCAACTTTCAGTTTTGAATTGGATGTGGAAGATGGAGAAGTAGAAAATTACGAGGTGAGTAGGTGAATTGCGAATTAATTGGGGGAATTTTGTACGCATGTTGCGCTACTCAACTCTTTCATCTAATTAAACATTTATTAGGTGAATCCCATTGTATATTTCAGGATACAGATATGTCAAAAAATAGTTCATCCCTGGACTTCCTAGGTGGTGCAGTGGTAAAGAATCTGCCTGCCAATGCAGGGGACATGGGTTCGAGCCCTGCCCTGGGAAGATTCCACATGCCATGGAGCAACTAAGCCCGTGCGCCTAAAAAAAAAAAAAAAATAGTTCATCCTTAAAGATATTTCAACATGTACCACACAGTTATGATAATAAGACTTTGGTGCTCTGTTAGAATTACATACAATTCCTATGAAAGAATGTAAATGAGAAAATGGTGAATTATGATTGGATGTTCTGATAAGATTTTGTGGCAGCAAAAGTGTTAGAGCTAGTTCCTGAAGGTTGGGAAAGCTTTTTCATGCCTAAGATTGAGGCAGGAAAATGCTGGATAGTCTTGAGGAAGAACGTACACTCTGGCTGAAGTGTAAGGAGAAAATGGAGATTTGATTGCAAAGCTCAACTGGTTGTTTTTGAGTGCCCTATTCTTGCCCTGGTAGAGAATAGATATAATTTTGAATAATATGGATGGAAGGAACCACTAAATGTTTTGGTGTTTATGGCATCAGATTGCTACCTTAAAGAGTCAGAATTCCTCTAATAGCATGAAGGAATAGAAGGGAGTGGTTTGAAGTTAGTGGCAGAGAAACCTATTTAACAGGTCAGATAATAAATTATAAAACCATGCAAGTTCTGACCTGTGGGAACTGCAAATAGAAAAGAGTATATCTTGAAAGACATTTTAACACTAGAATCAATAGGCTCTGGTCATTGAATAGTTTGTGGTAGTGTCAGGGTTGTGAGTGGGGGGGATGCAAGAGAAGATGCTCTGCAAAAGGACTGCAGTATGCTTGTGCAGAAGGCAGACTCAAAGATGACGGGACAAGTAGAAGACACCATTTAACTTAGATGATGTTGACATTGTTATATTATTTGAGGTTAGGAGTAGGACGGACAGTTTACGGAAGGCACAGATGGTTTTGGAAATGTTGAGTGTGAGTGACTATGTGACTGCCAGCTGTCTGCTGCTTTCTCCAGCCTCACTCAGTCTCTATACAATATGAATACTGGAACAAGGTTTTTTCGTTGTTTGTTTTTTTAGGTGAATTGAACATGGGAACAAGGAGGAAAGACACACAAACAGTCCTAAAGCACCTTTTTTTTTTTTTTCCCTCTCCAGTGCATGTGGAAGAGATCAGGCCAAATGCTATATTCTTTTGTAGTTTTGAAAATGCTGTTATGTCACTTCTCTGCATATCCACTGATCCTGCAGTGTCCTTTGGATTCCATTCCCAGATATCTTGAGAAAGGGGCTATAATAATTTCCTGTTTCTACACTGTTTATGTAGTTTTGTAATAAGCAAAGGAGTTGGTTATCCTTTAGGCATTTTGTACTAAAAATTAAGTCATAGGTCACATTGCTGAAAAGGACAGCTCTTTATTAAACAGATCTTATATCAGTGGTACAAAACAGTGATACCATCCTAGTATAAGAAAAATATTTTGTGTTTGGCCTTGGAGTCCCCCCTTTTTAACTAATTTATTTATTTATTTTTAATTTTTTATTTATTTCTTATTTTCTTTTGGCCTCGCCACGCGGCAGCAGGATCTTAGTTCCCCCACCAGGAATCAAACCCACGCCACCTGCATTGGAAGAGTGGAGTCTTTGTTTTTGTTTTTGTTTTTTGTTGTTGTTGGGTTTTTTTTGTGGAGTCTTAACAACTGGACTGCCAGGGAAGTCCCCAGGAGTCCCTTTCTAAATTGTAGTTTGGGTTGACTGTGTTTAATCTTCTGCAAAGTCATACTTTAATCCAGTCAGTAAAGTCTTACTTGCTTTTTCTGGTGCTATCTCATTGTGGACACAACTACAACATTCCCTAGTCTGGAGTACTCACCATTTTTTGAGTCTGCCCTGTACATCCTTGCTTCAGTGCCTTCACTCCCCTTGATTCTTCTGCTTAAGAACTTTTCCCCCTTCCTGCACATGGCCGTCTTTCAAGACCCAGCTAAAAACCTGCCGCCTTTATGAAAGGCATTTCTAGTCCATTCCCAGGTCTACATGAGTTTCTCCCTCCTTTTTGCTCCCATAGGTCTTATAAAACCATACATGCTAATCATGTTCTGCCTTCAGATCATGTAGATTTGTTGAGGGCTCAATTATCATTACATTCTCCATCGAATAAGGCCTTAAAATAATTGTTATAAATTGTATTAGTTGACCTAAGTGTCCTATAGAATATAAAATAGAAGTATAAAAGATGTATTGCCTATATCATAAATTTTATAGCTAATTGTAATCAGCATCAATTAAATTTAACCAATTACCATCTATTCTAGCATTTAGAAAACTTAGGGGCATGCATGGGAAAGGGGGAGCAATTTATTTAGATGACCTAATTCTCCAAATAGAGCTGCACCGAAAGCAGTGTAGCAGCAGCGTCATGTTAGAATAGTTATCACAGCACTGATTATTGAGATTATGGGAAATTAAATCTGTTCCTCTCATTGTCCATCATTATTTCTTTGTTACCTATTCTCTTTTTTTTTTTTTTAATTTAGTTATCTATTGGCTGTGTCGGGTCCTCATTGCTATGTGCAGGCTTTCTCTAGTTGCCGAGAGCAGGTTTCTCATTGTGGTGGCTTCTCTTGTTATGGAGCACAGGCTCTAGGCTCATGGGCTTCAGTAGTTGTGGCACGTGGGCTCAGTAGTTGTTGTGGCCCATGGGCTTAGTTGCTCCGTGGCATGTGGATCCTCCCGTAGCAGGGATCCAACCCGTGTCCCCTGCTTTGGCAGGCGGACTCCCAACTACTGCGCCACCAGGGAAGTCCCCTGTAGTAGCCTTTAAAAAAAAAAAAAAAAAAAAAAAGAGGGAAAGCAGCGTGCACATGGCTGCCTGATTGTCAGATAAAGCAAATGAGCAATTAAAGCCATTGAAAACTAGGAGAAAGGAGGTACTAATGTAAAATCAAGCATAATAGCTGCAGTGTGTTGAAACACATCAACTTTGTTAAAGTCCATGAGTTTATAAGTGGTACTTCAAAAAATAAAAGAAAAAATAAACTCATTGGTCTTATCCACCTGTTTTATGTAAGTTATACTGTTGAGTACAGTTTGATATGAAGCAGTTGATCAATATAGAATTATTTCCTCTAATGAAGAAAGAGTGATAGAATGTTACCATTTTGCTGTCTTTAATGAATTAATCGATCTAGGTACTGTTCCATCAGTGCTAATGTAACAACTAGACATGCTGAGCCTCCTCATGGAAATAGTAAAATCTTCCAATTTATAGGAAGTACAGGGGACAAAGAATTTTATTAAACCACACGAGTCAGGGGTAGGGAGGTTCAGTCAGCAAAATTCACACTGTGAGAATTTCTACAGGCCATTGACCTGGTTTCTTTAACAAACATAAGAGTAAAAAAAAAATACTTGAGACAACAAGCAGTAATAATATGGATTTATTTGTATCCTAATTTGAACAAACTATTTTAAAAAATGTGTTGAAAATAATTGAAACAGATGTTTGATGTTAAGGAATTACTAATCCTGGGGGTGTGAATGTGTTACTGTGGTTATATTCTTTTAAAAAGTGTTTTAGTTTTTATAGTGGTGGTGGTTCTCAATCTGGGGACAGTTTTATCCCTTAGAGGATATTTAGCAACATCTGGAGATATTTTTGTAGAGGCCAGGGTGACTGCCAAACATCCTACAGTGCACAGAACAACCTCCCATAAAATTTTATCCAGCCCCAAATGTCCAAATTGCTGAGGTTGACAGACTATCTTAAAGATGCAAACAGAACTATTTTACCAGTAGAATACCATGTTTTAGTTTTCTTTCAAAATAATCTGGGGTTTAGGAGTGGAAAGTAAAAGGTGAGATAAAATCAACTATGAATTGTTGAGCCTGGGTAATGGACATATGGAAGTAATTTCTTTATACTCTTTCTCTATTTCAGTATTTTAAAAATTTTCCATAATAAAGGTTTTTAAAAATATATATTGGAACATAAAATTGAAAGAAAGATGCAGATGTGTCTCTCTTTCCCGTGTAGGCCCTGTTAAACCTAGCAGAGCGACTGGGAGAGGCCAAGCCTCGAGGACTGACTAAAGCAGATATTGAACAACTTCCTTCTTACCGGTTCAATCCTAACAACCACCAGTCAGAACAGACTTTGTAAGTACATTTTTCTGACATTCTGTGTTGAATTTCCTTTTCCACCTTTATGAAATAAAAGCTTGAAAGTCAAAGATAACTTGATAAAGATAAGTATTGACTATTTCATACTCTAGGCCTATACTGTCTCTAAGATAGCTACTAGTCACATGGAGCTGTTTAAATAACATTAAAAGTTAAAATTTTTAGTTGCACTAGGTAATGATGCTATATTGGAAGATGTAGATGTAGAACATTTCTGTCACCTGAGAAAGTTATATTGGACAGTGCTGTTCTGGATTTTTAGGTTGTCTAGAAATCTTAAGGTTTTTAATTCAAACTCTAGAATGTTTTATATTAGATTGAAAAGTCTCATACCTGTCAAATTTGAGGGTTTTACCTAAAGATTCTGCTTATTATAATATCTTTTTTAATAGCAACTCTACTGAGATACAGTTCACATTTACAGTGTACAATCTAGTGGTTTTTAGTATATTCATAGAGTTTTGCAATCATCATCACAATCAAATTTACACCATTTTCATCACCCCCAGTAGAAACCCCTCATCCATTAGTAGCCACTCCCCAATTCTCAACCCTGTAAACCCTGGCTCAGCCCCCCACTAATTTACTTTTATCTGCATAGATTTACCTATTCTGGACATTTCACATAAACTGAACTATGTAACATAGGGTCTTTTGGGTCTGGCTTCTTTCGTTTAGTGTAACGTTTTCAAGGACTGTCATATTGTAGCTTGTATCGCTTTTGTCCTAATTGGCTACGCCATTTTACATTCCCATCAGCAGTGTACAGAAGTTTCAGTTTCTCCACATCCTTGCCAGTGCTTGTTATTGCCTGTCTCCTGATTCTAGCCATCCTAGTGAGAGTGAAGTGTTATCTCATTGAGGTTTTCATTTCCATTTCCCGGGTGGCTAGTGAAGTTGAGCTCTTTAGCTATGCTTATTGGCCATTTATATATCTTTTCTGGAGAAATGTGTATTCTCATTCTTTGTCTACTTTTTAAGTGGGTTGTCTTTATTAATTAAGTTGTAGGAGTTAAATTTTTTTTTTAATGGGTAAAGTTCGATTTATCTGCTTTTTTTGGTTATTGTTTCTTGTATTTTTGATATCATCTCTAAGAAGCCATTGCCTCTTCCAAGGTCATGAAGATTTACTCCTGTGTTTCCTTCTGAGAGTCTAATAGTTTTTAGCTCTTATATTTAGGCTTTTCATTTTTTAGTTAATTTTTGTATATTGTGTGAGGTAGGGGTCCAACTCCATTCTTTTGCATTTGAGTATCCAGCTGTTCCAACACCATTTGTTGAACATAATAGTCTCTTCAGTATTTAGGCTGGTTTGGATGTTAAACCAGAAATTTTCTTGATGATCTCTCACTCAGTAAAGCAAAGCACTCTTACTAAATGTCTTAATATCATGCTTTTTTCAAGGTATTAATAGATTATTTTTTCTTAAAATTTAGATGGTATTTTGATAAGTGAGATGGTAAGTGTTTTTGTAGCCTTCAATAGTTGTACCAAAATAGAAACTGCTTGGTATTACGGTTAAACAATCTTTTTGCTTTATTTTAGGTGTGTAGTATGCATGTGTGATTTTGAGTCAAGGCAGCTACTTAGAGTTTTACCCTGTAACCACGAGTTCCATGCCAAGTGTGTCGACAAATGGCTTAAGGTAAAAAGTTGTCATCTGAAAAGAATGGCATTGAATTTTCTTTCTTACTGATCATAGTTTCATGTAGAGTTAAGTCTATGGTTTGGTGGAGGGTGATTAAGGAGACAAAATTAAAACACAGCTTTCAGTTATGATTTCTACAAATTAAGAGAAAAAGACCAGTAGAAATGAACTAGAGTCCTCAACATGAGAGTAATTGAGCAAAATCTGAAAATGGATTTTCTGTCTTCGATAATCAGTATGTTCTAACTTTCTTTTAAGAGTTTAGAGGGGGACCTCACTGGAGGTTCTTTGTCAGAGACTTACATGAGAAATAAACGTCTATTGCTTTTACATAATTCTGACCATTTTCTCCTTTGTGTGTAGGGGTGGGGGTGGGGCAGAGACACAAATTCTAGTAGTATGCCAGGGTGAAATTATTGCAGGGGCGTATTTTCTGTTACTTATAACAGTAGGATAAGAAGATGATGAAGTAAAATAATTTAGTCAACTTTATGGTTGGTTGATTGGTTGGTTTTAGATTATTCTGAGTAGGACATGATAGTATTGCTTAGATAACGTCATGGTTTGTGAGGAAAACAAATGAGTTAAAATAGAATCAGTCCTCTGTGTGAGCACAGATTAAGGGTACCCAGTTTAGTCCAAACTGAATCCTAAGGCAAAGAGTCTAAACTTTAGAAAAAGAAAGTTACTGTATATGCATAGCCCTGACACATGTTAGAGAATGACCAGAAAATCACAGGTTCCATGTGGCTGATGGCTAGAGTGTGAGGGAGAGTGGCAAGAGAAGAGAGGTTCAGAGGTAAAACCAGGAGCCAGCTTATTGTGAAACCACTGTGAAGTGTGCGAGAGTTTGGATTTGATCCTGAAAGCATGTGGGAGGATGTGTTTTAGAAAGGTCACGGCCACAGTTTGGAGAATGGAATAGAGGAGATAATTTCTGAGAGACTCGGAAATGGAATAACGATGTTCTGGGCCAGATGGAGAACAAATAGTAGAAGTTGGATGAGAAGAGGAGTACTTGATTTGAGAGTTATCATAATATAAAAATGAGAGTATTTGATGAAAAATGCTTTGTAGAACTTGAGAGCAGGTGTTGCTTATATTTCTGATTTTAGCAACACAGCAAATGGTAATGCCGTTTGTTGAGATGGAGTTTTAAGCCAGTTATTAAATTTGTCTAAACTGGTGATGGATAGTTTTGCCTATATATTGAAACAGACCTATTAAAAAATTATTCATAGGCCATTATTGTTTTTGAGGTTTGTGGAGTATATTTTAAAAGATTAAATGATTGCTTTGTACCTTCTTAAAGGAACAAAGATGTAAAAACTGTGGAAAGTAAAAATAGTTCTCTTGCTTTTAATACGTTTCACTGTATAAGTCAGAATTCAAACAAGTTTTCTCTTGTGTGTTTTAGGCAAATCGTACTTGCCCAATCTGCCGAGCTGATGCTTCAGAAGTGCATCGGGATTCAGAATGACCAGCCTAAGAGCACAAGTTTAGTTTGGGTGTTCCTTGTCACATGTACATATGGACGATCCATTGAACTTAATCTGTGTGGCTTCCAGCCCTCCCTTTACCAAAAGGGTCAATGGACCTTTCTTTGCACTGTGTGACTTAATCAACTATAAAAGCTTACAATTAGTCTTCACAATTATGGGATTGTTATACTAACCGTGTGATTGGAACTCCAAAGACTTTTTCTTTAGCTTAATTTTGTGTGTGCACTAACATTCCCTGGTTTTTGTGTGATCATTCCGAGTGTTGCTGCAAGATTACAGTGGACGTGATCTTTTAGCATGTGCTTTTATAAAAAGTGGTAGCTCCAGATGATATAGCAATCTACCTTATATAGAGCCTTCAGAAACTGTGAGTGGAAATGAATGCAGCGTATGACTGTAGGTGATAAATGTATCTGTGTGTGTGTGAGAGAGAATGTAAGAAACTACTTGTGTGAGGGCATGGTAGCTAATGTGTGTATGAGATCCTATATACCAGCATGTACCAAGAATGTGTGTGTAGTTTTAATTATGCTGCAATGTATAATCTGGTGTGTTATTTAAACAGCACTAGTACTGTACACTGGTTTTTTCCCTTGTGTTTGCTGTTGCACACTGATTGCTAAGGGTGCATCAATTATAAGCATTGAATACTCCATCCCCTTCCCTCCCAATGAATGGAATGAGAAAAGCCTTCTTCCTTTGCTTCAGGCAGCTGTCACCTTCTCTTCATTGGTGGTCCCAAGTGGGTCACTTAAGGAAAAAAGTGTAACAGATTCTCACTCCATGAACCTGATATTTTGATTCTGTTGTGAAAAAGAAATTTTTAAATCTCCAACTTGCTGTTTCCAAAAAGAAGGTGCAATATCATACATCATCAATTAGCAATATTAGCATTTCAATCAATGATTTGAATGTTGATACTCTCGTTTTTCCTTTACATTTCCAGTAAGCTTCTTACCGGAAGTACTTGTGATTTTTATTTTATTTTTTTTAATGTTTAGATTTGTAGTCTATTCTGAAGATATTTGAGTAATATATTTCTAAGAATACCACTGGTCCCATGAAGTCTCACCCCCTCTACTTCCACAAGAACAAAATCTAATAACTCAGCTTGACTTCTGATATGTTCTTTGTTCAAGCTCCCAAAGGCAACTAAATTGTTTTAAGAAAACTTTATTTCTGTTCTGCCAAGCTCCGATTCTGAAAGTTGTCTAGTTCCTCTCCCCTTAGTAAATGTGCTTCTCATCGAAATCCTTGTTTCCAGGATGGATCAAGTGCTGTGACAGCTCGAGTTCCTTAGACCTGATGTGCTTTGATGTTTTATTGCTTTTCTTTTTAGTTTTTGTTTGAATGAGAAAAAAATTAATATAACAGATATCCAGAATACTTGCAGTATAAATGAAGATTTGATTTTTGTATAAAAAATAATGCTGTAAAACAGGAATTGACCTTCATTTAGTTGATCTGAAAATAACACATAGCTGTGTGGGTTTTTTTCAGTAGGTTCACTGAGCATAATTCAGATTGTTTAAAGTCATCTTTCCAGCAATGTTTGGATTCCTCTCTCATTCTTCTAGTGTGTTCAGCACTGTCTGCCTCTTCCTGCAGTTGATGTCCTTGCTCTGTTTGCAGTAGCGCCAGCTGCATAACTCCAGTTGGGACTGTGATGACTGTGAAGCTGCCAGCTTCACTCAGCTCTCAGTTGGCTCTGTGTCCGTTTTCTTCTCAGACAGTGTTAACTACTTGTTACTGCCATGCTACTTGCCTTCCCTTGAAGACTCTATAAGCTCATCACAGCTTAGAGTTCAGTAAATTCACACAGAAGCACAATTTTGCCCTTTTCCAGACACTGTTGCCTCTATCTAGTCATACAAATAGGATTTTGCATACTTTCTGTTTGCCCGTGTATTTGTCAGTGCATCAGAAATACATCTAAACAGTGGTAAAATGCACATGTTACTTTTAAATCATTAGAATATTCCCCACCTGTTCATGATTAATAAAGTGTGTTAAAGACCAAAATTATTGGTGTAATAATCAGCTACATTACAAATCACGTATAGTTTAATCTTTATTTTTTTTAATTAAAAAAATCATGTTTAAAATGGCAAAAGCCCATCTTATACATACTCTTTTATATAGCTGCAAAAAGTTTATATCTGTACAGATCTAACATAACACTACTACACTCAGTATTCATTTTATTGAAGCATGCAAGTAAAGCACTTTTTCTAATTTATATAGATACCTAATTAACAAGGCACATTGTACTAATGACTAGGAAAAGTAGCTCTTTCTTCCCTCCCTCTGACGATGAATTCTTGTCATACCCCTATTCCATTAAATTTTTGAGAGGCCGTTGGCAATTTAGGAGGCAGCAGGGTCTATTTTGGTAAAATCCTGAATTGTTGCACTCTTGTGACTGATCTCTCATTGGGAATGTCTTTTCTTCACATGGGGCTCTTAGAGACGTGTGCAGACTTGCCTATTAAGTGGTTAGTGCATGTTAGGAGCATACATGCATGTGTTCTGAACCAGCTCATACTGGCCACAGTGAACAACTTTGTGGCTAGCAGAAGAGAAAGAACAGTTGCTTCGTCCCCACCTGTTGACCCCTTGGGTGATGCACCAGATAGCAGGCAGATGTGGGCTTGTTGCCTTCTTCCTCTTTCCTAAAACAATTTTGGGTTTCCTACCTTAACTCTGATGTGTTTTTTGTTTGTTTTCTTTTTGTTTGTTTGTTTTCCTGTGCATGAAATACCATCTTTGTTTGTTTTTAGTACCCCCTCTTCCCCAACAGAACAAAACAAAAAACAAGGCCTCCAGGTATCAAGATCTCATTAGGATTTTCTGTCCTGAATTTTTTTGAGCAAAATCTGGAAAATGTGAAAGCATATTTAGATTTTATACAGTCTCTGAAATGTAATTTGTTAAGATTCTTATATTTGGGCCTCTTATAATATTTTGAATGAGATCTACCAACTCACGAGAATATTTTTCACAAATATCTTTAGGCCTTTATTAGAAAGCTGTTTTCCCCCTGTTGGTACATTTGGTTACCTCATTTTGCTGTTTGTTTCAGATTATGAAAGCTTACAGGGGTGTATTTTGGAATCATTTGCTGAGTCATTTCCTCAAATCATACTCCATTGTATCAGTTAACATATAGTTTTAAATGTATTATAAATATCTGTAACCAAATCATTTGAAGGCTTGATAAATTTTTAACAAAGTTTGTACATTTTTTATGAAAGTTACTAGTAATGCTTTACTAAGTAGTGCAATGAATTTTTATTTTTAATCCCTGTGCCCAATTTTGGAGTTGAGAGGGTTGTTGGTAATAAATGTATGATGTACACTTAAAACATTCAGTTGTGTTTGGTGTCACTGTGTGAGGGAAGGGTAGGGGGTGTGTATGTTTGGAGGGAGGGGTGTAGGGGGATTCCAGAGGAAGATAGAATTCTTGAGCTACTAGCAGCCAGATTTAACTTTTAGACAGTAGTTCAGATTTTGTTTCGGTGTTTGTGTAAACAACTTAGAAACATAAAAGCAACTTGCATTATAACTCATATGGTAACATCTTTAAAAAGGCCAAGAAGACAACTTGAGTGTGGGCACACATATGGTATAAGCTTATTGAACAGTAAAGTTACATAGGTGTAGCTACATTTCTTTCTATGTATGTCAACCAAAAGATATAGGAAATAAGAATATAAAAGATAATTGGGCAGATTTGTTCACATTAGCTACAGTAACTCATGTCCAATTTGTCAGCATTATATGGAACGAGGAGCCTCTGCTTATTATTTTCCATACGTTTGTGTAATTGCTTTCCTTTGACTAAAAAAAGAACATAAAGCAATCTACTTATATGTATGCTGAAACTAGAAATAAAATACCAAAAAAAATAAAAGCGGGGAGGCTAAGTAATAGATCCCAATTCTTCTCACTCTTTCAGGAAGCAGTCCTTTGGCTTAAGGGGATAACCCTCTGACTGGCTCCTGTACTCCCCTGACAGAAGCACTCAGAAAAGTGACCAAGCCTGATTGTTTCCCTCATTTTTCCAGCGTACTTGAAAGAGTGAGTGTTTGTGTTGGACTTTTAATGTCTCAAAACTTGTTCTGTCTTACTGCAGAGGCATATACTGCTCAGTAAGTATCTGTGCACTCTCTCCCATCCCCCTGTCTATAATAAAGCAGCGAGGCCCATGCAGCTGGTTTGGTAGGCTTAGTCCATGTGGGAGCATTGAAAAGCTAGCTCTCTTTTCCTCTGCCATGGTGATGGCAGCCCTGGATCCTGAGTCACTACCTGGAAGAGAGCTGTCATAGAAAGCCACTGGACTCCACAGATTGTCTGTTAACAATAAATAGCTGTCCTTAAACTGCTCTTCATCAGGACTTCATCTTTGCCAGTTTATTTCCCCCTTAGTCTTTTTAGTCTTATTCTAACTAAACTTTGATAATACTAATCCTCAGATGTGTCAGTTAAACATCACTGGCTACAATTAACTTTTAATAGATCAAAAGGTCTGGTTTGCACCACAGGGTAAAATTCTTGTCAGTGTTGTGGTCAGATCACTACCAAGTGTTCAGGTCTCTTGTGTGCTTCAGACTAATGAACTATATATATGGACAGGGTTATCTAATAGAAGTGTGATTAGCCATATACAGAAATTTTTAAATTTTAGTGGCTGCATTAAAAATTAAAAAGAGTTAAGGTTTTCAAAAATGTATTCAACCTAACAGGCCCAAAATATTTCAATATGTAGTCAGTATAAAAGATTATTGAGATATTTTGTATTTTCTGGTACCAAGTCTCTGAATCCAGTATATAAGTTGCATTTACAATACATCTCAGTTTAGCTTCATTTCAGATGCACAAATAGCCACGTGGATGGTGGCTACCATGCTAGACAGGGCAGGTGTAGATGCCAGGTTATCTAATTTCCAAATAATTGAACATTACGCTCGATATCCCGAGATGTCTTAATTTTTTCATTGCATGCCTTAATGTACTACAGTATAATTAGAAGTATTTTATCTTTGTGTAGTTGAATGTAACTCGTTGCTATATGCAATACATAAATATGTAAAAAGCAGACTTCGTTCCTGTGGACATCTTAGAGCTTCCCTGGCTACCATTCAAGAACAAAGTTCCTTGTTGGTCAGTAAATTCCCAAATCAAACATTTGCTTATAGCACCTTCAGGATTCATACCTATTTAAAAGATTGACTTGCCAGTCAAAAAATTGGGCATTCTGAAGAGAGTAAGAAGTTTTTAACCCACACTGAGAGGGTGGGGCGGATTCCTACTGAGATTGCTCTAGGTGCGCATGCTCTCAACCATTTTCATGTGGCTCTCTCTGCCTCCCAAACTGGCAGGAAGTGTAGGAATAAGAAAGATTGAAGGAAGAAAAGTGAACATGGTGATAACCAGGGATACTGAATGTCACCTTACAGTTTGGCAGTGTGCTGCAGAGTCAGTATGGATGTTTTCTCACTACAGAGAGGAAGAGAGTTACTTGGGAAGAAGGAACCCAAAGTATAGTGGCTGGTTAATAAAAGGACTTAGAACCCACATGCAGCACTCTGCCAGTACAGAGCCAGGTACATGCAGTAAAGGTGTTCACCAGCTGCCTTCTTAGCCTCACTTTCATTGTTAGAATCCCTTCCCTACAGCCCCTCCTTAACGGTAAACGTAAGAGTTTCTAAAGCAGCCTTCCTCTTCCCACTACCTAGTAGTTTCAGGTTTAGATGAGAATAAGTTTTATATTATCCAACCTTATTGGTAGTTATTATCTTTTAATGAGTTCTCCAAACATGTGCCAAGAAGATTTCTGACAGTGCCAACATAATTCTGGTAATAATAGACATTCTGTAGTCAGTGCAAGCAATATGGTATCCGTACATTTTAGTTGGTTCTTTTTCTCCCCTTCTCCTTTTGGATATGTTCATACTGGACTTCAGCTAAATCATAGGACAATAACCTTGACTCCATTACGATAACAAGACCAGCCTTGCCAAGAAAAATTATCACATTCTATGGCGATTCAGGCTCAGAATGCCCCAGTTTTGATATCACTAAGGAGGAACATAGATTGCATTTACTGTAATTCCAGAACATCTAAAAGAAACTTGGATCCTCTATCTAATCCAAGCTACTAAATTTTAGTTGGGGAAGCAAAACAGAAAGGAAAAAGTGAGTTCAAGGTCAATCCATTTCTGTTTCCCACAAAATAAGGAGAAATCCAAGTCCTTCCTAAGGAGTCTGTTATGAACAGACTGCTACACAAGTTTTTATTAAGCACCAGCTTAGGCCGTGCAGCTTCAGAATCAGGAGTTCTTAGTGTATTAGTTTCCTATGACAGCCATAACAAATTACGAATTTGGTGACTTAGAACAAAGTTAATCTCGGCTTTTGGGCCAGAGGCTCAGAATCGGTGTTGGCAGCATTGTTTTTCCCTGGAGCCTCCTAGTGAGAATCTTCCATGCCTCTCCTTGGAGTTCTTTGACTTGTAGATCTGGAACTCCAGTTTCTGCCTGTCTGCACGTGGGTCTTCACAGCTCCCCTACATCTCTGTGTGTCTTCAACTGAATGGAAATCCCCACACCTCTACATAGAAGTCAGCTATAGGGAAAGCCAGGTTTGTCCAATCTCAGTAAATTTTTTTAATCTGTTTCAGTGAATGAACTCAAAACTCCAGAATTTCTTATCATAAAGCATGACTGAAATAATTTTGGCTTGGAAAGTGTTATAGAGGCTCATTCCTTTATCTTCAGTTCATTCCTGAAGCCAAAGATAAACCTCAGTCATGCTCTCACAAACTGATTCAGAGTAGCACAGCTTCCTAGTATATCCATGAAATTAACTGAGAGAGTTAACCATGAAATGTACCATCAGTTAAGTGAGCAATTAGCAATGTTTTGGTTTTTTTTAAGGGGGGATGAATAAATAGGAAAAACCTGCAATCTATGTCCCAGGTGTGCGATTTGATCCATGAGAGTTCCTTTGTTAAATCAAAATCTGATGAATCTTGAAAACATGGTAAGTGAAAGCAACCAGATGAAAGGCCACATATTATATGATTCCGTTTATGTGAAATGTCAAAAGCAAATCTGTAGACACAGATAGTAGGTTAGCGGTTGACTAGGCTGACTTAGGAGGGTTGGGGGTGACAGCCAAGGAGTGTGGGTTTCTTTTTAGGGTAATGAAAGTATTCTGAAATTGTGATGGATGCACATTTCTGTGAATATATGAAAAGCCATTGAATTGTACACTTTAAGTGGGTGAATTGTATGGTATGTAAATTATATCTCAATAAAGCTTTTTTTAAAAAACATCATGATACCCATCAGAATGTCTATAATTAAAAAGATTGACAGTATCATGTGTTGGTGGACATGAAGCAAAGGGAATTCTCATACACTGTTGGTGAGAATATAAATTGGGACAACAGAGTTAGAAAACTGCTTGATAGTATCTGCTAAAGCTAAGCATATCCTATAACCCAGTAATTTCTCTCCTAGGTATGTAGCCAACAGAAATGCATGCACAAAAAGGTATGTACAAGAATGTTCATAGCAGCCCCAAACTGGAAACAATTCAAATTTTTACCAACTATTGAATTGATAAATTACAGTTATTTATTTATTTATTTATTGGCTGCATTGCGTTGGGTCTTCGTTGCTGCCTGTGGGCTTTCTCTAGTTGCAGTGAGTGGAGGCTACTCTTTGTTGAGATGCGTGGGCTTCTCATTGCTGTGGCTTCTTTTGTTGCAGAGCATGGGCTCTAGGCATGCGGGCTTCAGTAGTTGTGGCACTTGGGCTTAGCTGCTCCGCGGCATGTGGGATCTTCCCGGACCAGGGATCAATCCCTGTCCCCTGCGTTGGCAGGCAGATTCTTAACCACTGCGTCACCAGGGAAGTCCCTATGGTTGATTTTTACAATGGTTTTTTAAACAGCAGAGAGAATAAACTACAGATACACAGAGCAACATGGATGAATCTCAACAAATATGTTGAATAAGACACAAAAGAATAAGTATGTATTCCAATTATTGAAACTTCAAAAACAAGCAGAGTGGATCTGTGCTATGAGAAGACATAGTGGTTATCCTTGGCAGCAGTGGTAGTGACTGAAAGGAGCAGAGGGGACGAGGGGCCTCTGGGCTATTAAGAATTTTCTGTTTGTTAATCTGTGTGCTTCATTACACAGTGGTTCAATTTGAGAAATTAATTGTAATCTATACTTATGATTTGCTCAGTTTTCTGTATATACCATTTTATGAACTTTATTTTAAAAATAAATGATAGATCCCATTCTGTGACCCTTTGATAGAAGCACAGCTATGCAATGCACGTGGGCAAATGAATTTTTATCTTTTTTTTTTTTTGGCCAGGTGACTTGCAGGGTCTTAGTTCCCCAACCAGGGATTGAACCCAAGCCCACCTAACCGCCAGACTGCTGCCAGAGAACTCCCAATTTTTATCATATTAAATGAGCCATTCCAGGTATATCAGTACCGCCAATGTTGTATCACATAAAACTTAAGCTCCCCAAATTAAGCACTTCCCCTATCCCAAAACATCTGTGTTTTGAACTTGCTTCAGTTAAACAAAAAGTGAGAGCAGCAACAGTATTTCCAGAATATTGTCTCCATGCTAATAAAAGGTATTTTAAGCATCCCATCCACACCAGGGGGCACTGTTGTACCAAATCAGGTTCCAAATAAAAGCCTTTTAATGTACAGGTCAGTATTGATGTGGTTATAAACATCCAAAATCTGTTTTAATGTTGCTTTTATTTATAGAAAAGCATACATTAAAAACATCTGTTTCCCAGAATAGTACAGGATCACTACAGCTCAGAGACTCCTTTCCTAAGCAATCTTGTGTTTATTCCATATGAAATAGGATTTCTAAAACTTTAAATGATTTTTTAATATTTAACTTAGAAGAGTTTTAGTTTTTCTTTTTTTCTTTTTTTTTAGTTGTATTCTAAAATGTAACTTTGTTTAGCTTTCAAATTGGGCTCCCTCCATGTTGATCAAGACTGATTTCTATGTATGAACTTGATACCTGTGCTCCTTCTGCATAGGCAGAGGTACAGTGATATTGGGGCTACACAATCTGCCAAGACCTGCCCTTACCAATCACAAGTTTACCAATGGTTCCTAAATGTCAAGTCAATTGAACACTTTCCAGTCTCACTGGACTTCACTGTGGTTTACTTATTTACTTACTTACTACTTATTTATCCTCCCTTCTTAAAGTGCCTTTGGCTATTATGGTCCTCTTCTCACTCCATCCTCCTGTTTCTCTCTGAGTTTCTTCTCTCTCCTGTCTCTCTGAGTTTCTTTGGCCTGCCACTTTTAATATCAGGGCTCCCCAGGATGCGTTCCTCACCCTCTGGTTTTCTCATTCCACATCCTTTCTCTTGAGTGACCGCATCCTCTCCTACTGATTCAAACTGTTTGATCAGTCCTCATGACCCAGACGTTCATACCTCCAATCCCAGCCTCTCTCCAGAGCTTCTGACTGGAGAACATTCCAGCTGCCTACTGAACATTTTCTCCTGAACTCCACAGCACCACCCCCCACCTCCAAACAGCCTGTAGGCAATCAAACTCAATTCATCCACATAGGAACTCATCAGATTTCCCCTCAACTTGTTTCTTCTCCTGCATTCTCTATTTCCATTGCTGACCCCACCACCCACCCGTGAAACAGGGAAGTCAGAAACAGGAAAGGCATCCCTGACTCATCCATCTTGTGCCTCTGTGACATTTAATCAATTTCCCCTTTGTCTCCTCCCCTTCCTCCACAGCCCCCTAGTTCAGGTTCCATCATCTGCCTTTTCAAGAGCTTGCTTCCAGCTTTGCACCCCACGCCCCTCATATTCAAGACTTCTCCACAGCCTCCAAAATGAGTCATTCAAAGTAGCAATCTGGCTCCCTCACCCCCACCCCCACCCATAACCTCAAACCCGTAAACGGCTCTCTGCCTACAGGACAGAGTCCAAGCTTGCAGCCTGAGCCCCTCTCTAACAAAAGCCCCCCTTGGTCTGCTGCTGACTGTGGTTCCAGCCGCAACGCTCAAGACCTCTTTGCCGTGTATTTTACCCTCTAACAGCATCAAGCTGCTTAAGGTTCCCCAGACACATTGTATTCTTTCTCTATATTTTCTCAGGCAGACCCCTCTTCCTAGAAGGTCTCTTCTTCCCCCTGCTCTCTCCCCTCACGATTCAACTCAGATGTCACCAGGAGATCTTTCCTGATCCTGTAAGTTAGGTCAGATGCTTTAACCTCTTCTGTAACAGCCTGAGATGAGCCCTATCTCTCCCCCTGGGTGTTGTCAGCACTTGTGGGGTCTCCATTAACCTGTGAGCATCTTGAGTCTGCCCTGAGGCATGTCTTTACCTCTAGGGCCTCGCACAGAATCTGGCACAGGGCAGAGGTTCAAGAAATGTTTCCTGAGTGAAGGAGTGGAGAATGGCTCTCTGGCTTGAATGGTTAGATGGCTGGTGGGAACAGTCACCCAAGGGGTGAATCTGCAGGAGAAGCCGTTTTGACAGAAGAGAGGATGGGAGAGGAGAGTGTGAAGGATGGGGGCCTGGCCTTTGGACTCCCGGTGAGGTGCACGCACAAGGGCAGATGTCCAGTGGGCAACTGGATGGCCAGGTCTGGAGCTCTGGAGAGAAGCCTGGGCTATTGGGTGTTATAAGCATTTAATTGTGTCAGCTAAGGAGACAAGGCTGGGACCTCCCTGGTGGTCCAGTGGCTAAGACTCCACACTCCCAACGCAGGGGGCCCAGGTTTGATCCCTGGTCAGGGAACTAGATCCCACATGCCGCAACAAAGAGTTCTCATGCCGCAACTAAGACCCAGTGTAGCCAAAAAAATAAATATTTGAACAACAACAACAAAAAAAGACAAGGCTGACTTCAGGAGGCCTCAGGAGGGAGTCTCCTCAGGGCTGGCCTAGGAGGCCAACCCCTCCTCCTCAGGAACTGGAGCGTGCTGATCTGGGCCAGGCTCCACATGGCTCTGAACAGTGAAGGATAAACAGACACTCCTTTACTGAAACGTTCCAGGGAGAGGCGGCCCCAGCTGTCCGTGACTCTCCCAGTTCTGAGTGAATCACCCTTCCTGGATCTGCCTGTGGGGTGAGTTGGTTCATGTCACCATTAACCCAGGCAGGTGAGAGCCGTGCCCCTCATACTTGCCTCACCCACTGGGAGACCGCGATGAGGAGCGAGCCTTGGCCCGGGCACCAGACACAGATGCCGTCAGCTCTTTGACCACCCAGGGTCCAACAGGGCTGACTCTCCAGAGAGGGCTTTGCTTGTTCCCCAGGGGCTGGAGTGTTATGATCCTTCCCAGGACTCCACCGCCCAAACCCAACCTGGAACCAAAGGCCGCGCTGGAGGAAATGCCCCAGAATTTCTTCACGAGGCGACATGGCAGGAAACTCTGAGGTCCCAAGTGACTTTCATCACGGGCTCTCAGTCCACTTTGTGAATCACACAGTAAACAGCTGCAGGGGCTGCTTGGACCAAATGTCCACAAAGAAAGAGAAAATAGGCAACCAGCGGAAGTACTTCTGCTGGTGAGCTCCTTTCTCAGCCACCTGCTAGCCAAAAGGTGTGGTCCCTGTTGCTGTTCTGCAGAGAAAACACTGCTTCTGAGTTATCTGCTCAGCTCACCATGGCCGTACTTGGCTGACACCCATCCAAAGGGAGGCCAAGGGAGCGGCCATTTCATACAATGTCATTCACCCTCTGTGTCAGGGGGTGTGCCTTCCCAGGATTTGGGGAGGAAGGAAACAACAGTGACTTAGTGGCCACTTCTCCTGCCTCAAGGCCTGGAGAAGCAGAGAACGTGTCTGCTGGAAGAGAGAAGAGTGAAGCAGAAACACAGAAATGTGCAGAAATGAAAGAAGAGACTCGATGGCTCTTCAGTCCCTGATTCTTTTCCCACCAGTGTCTCAGCCCAAAGGTTCCCTGAGATACCCTTGGATCCTTACAACGAATTTCCAGGGTTTTGACTTGGCTAAGTCCATTCCAACTCACTGAGAATCCTAATTAATCCTGGGAATGTGCCCCTAATTAGCTCTGTGCCCGTGGGTAATTTGCTTAACCTCTTTGGGCATCATTTCCTAATCTATCAACTGAGGATGATAAGGTTCTTCACAGGATCAAAGGAACTAAGGCAAATAATGTCGTGCAAGGGAAAGTGCTGACGGTAGTACCATCCACATGGCAGGCTCATGACTGATGACTTTCCTGTCGACTCCTTCCTTAAGAGACCAAAGGCCCCCTAAAGGTCTGGAGAGGAGATTCCAGAATCATTCACATATTGGTGATAGGTGGTTGAAACCCAAAATTGGGTGAAAAATCAATTTTTTCTCCCCCTAAAAGAGAGCTAGAGCATTGAGTGTCTTCTAAAACTGAAGAGGCATCATCTTTATCTGGCATCTTAGGATGACAGATCTAGACACTTGTCTAGTGGATATTTTTCATTGCCTACCCTCCCCCCATTTTTCCTAAAGTCCCCACTTCCCTCCCCGCACACCACACATTCTCAGGAAGAAATGGACTTCAGTCCTGGCTCAGGTCGGGTCCCGGGTGGTTAAAGCCCACGAGAACATTCCATTCCTCTGGGCACAATCGGGTTTGAGGGGCAAGTTACGGTGAATCTTCAGCTCTTACTTGGAATGTTGGTTCAGAAATGCCCTCTGTCCCCCTCAATGTAAACACAGAGGTGTGTGTCCCTTCTGGCTACTCAGAGTCATCCTACAGGAACTAGCCTCAGGACGACGCTGACCCCATGAAGGCAAAGGAGCTTTGGAAATAAATGAGCCCGAAGTTCACCCTCGTCTGACTTCTGGCCATGTGAGTCCGCAAAGCCCCCGTTCACTTTGGCTTTTCTGTAACTGGCAGAATAGGATCGTAAGTGACAGAAGCATGCAAACATCTTCTGGGGCTCATGATTTCAAAAAGATAGCCGTGAACAGTGCCAGTGTTTAAACAGAAGCAGTAGTGTTTGAGATGAAAGACAATTTATTCAAATTTCTTCCCAAACATTGGAGTTCACAACCAAAATTTTTACCCTAAGGCAATTCTTCTAATCACCTGGATTTAGCTATTGCTAATATGTCGATAATGATCAGATGTGCATCTCTCCTGAGCCTCAGACTGGATGTCCCCCAGGCAACTCAGAAGAGGGGTGGTCAAGTTGAAAGGTCTGGGCTATTGACCAGGTTATCCTTCCAGAAGTGAGCCCTTTCAAGTTGCAGTTGTCAGCAACAGCAATCCTGAATTTCTGGCCTTGTGTTAAGACCACATTGGGGTGCAGATACAGTTGGATATTATGGAGGCCATGGCTGCCGCGTTTACTTCAACGTGAATTTTTAATGGAACGTGTAAGAGTGAGAGAGATCAAGAGAAAGACAACCTGTAGAAAAGCTGCTTGGTTTATAAAAGAAACTGTGTTATAAGGCAGGGCATTAGTTTATTGCTGCATAACAAATTATGCCAAAACTTAGCAGCTTAAAATAATAAACATGTATTATGTCACACTGTTTCTGAGGTTCAGGAACCCAGCAGTGGCTTAGCTGGTTCTGGCTCAGGGTCTCTAATGAAGATGTGATCGAGCTGTCAGCTGGGGCTGCAGTCTCTGGAGACTTGACCAGGAGTGAAGGGTCTGCCTCCAATCTCATTTGTATGGTTGTTGGCAGCTCTCCATTCCTCACTTACGGCCTCTCCATGGGACTGCTCCACATGGTAGCTTACTTCCCCCAAAGCAAATTATCCAAGAAAGAGAGCTCAAGTCTTACATAACCTGGTAACCTTATAACCTAATCTTGGAAGTGACATGCCATCTCTTTTGCCATATTGGTCACACAGAGCAGCGCTGGCATAGTGTGGGAAGGAACTACTTAAAGGTGTGAATACTGGGAGTCAGGGATCAGTGGGGGCCTTCTTGAAGGCAGCACATTTCAAGATATCCCTAGAGGCATAGGAGGACGACATAGGAGAACATCTCTTGGGGCACAGGAGAACAACTGTGTCTCCTGGAGGTCTGGCACCAAAGTCCTAAGCAGCTCACTGCAAAGGAGAAGTGTTCTTGATGTCTCACAGTTTATCCATCTTGTATTAAATACTGAATAATTATGTGACATCACTTTTTCCTTCAAAGCTTTTACATAAATGAGATGCTCTCATAAACCCCAAGGCATACATTGTGTATGTCCAGTGCTAAGCGTCTCCCAGTTTGAGAAGCAGGGCAGCCCACCAGGACTGGTGAGCTGGTCTGGGGAGGCCAAAATGACAACTGTTTAGGAGAATCAGCAGTTAAATTAAAAGCTTGCCTATGCATACGTACACATACCCACACGTACCCTGGAAACAACTCAGTGCCCATCATTGAACGCTGGTTAAGTAAATGATGGTGTATGTGACTGGACATTAACAGGAGATTCTGTCTGTTTCAGCTGAGACCCCAAAGGCTGAGAGTACGTGATAGAGGCTTAATTCCCCTGCATCCCAAGAGAGGAGCCAGACCACACATGCAGGACATGCTAAGATATTCTGAACCCAGCCTTGCTGGCATTAATCCTCACCCCATCCAGCCCACAAAAAGACAGAGGGCTAGAGAGTTACTGGAGCGCTGAGGCCTCCCCACTCCTCACACCCCTATGGGAGGGGAGAGATGCTTCCCCCTCACCTAAAGCTATGTGAGCGGAACCTTCAGGGGATGACTAGAGGGCTTACATGTGACCCCTGGACTTTGAGGGACAGAGGGAACAGGGTCTGATGCCTAGCTGAGAAGTGCAGGGGAGTTTCGTGGAGAGGCTGGGCAGGGCTGCACCGGCAGGAGCTGCCTTCCCACTGACAGTGCTGGACAGCAAGCTTGAGAGTGCGCTCCCCGCATTTGAATGTCTAGAAGGAGAGAAACCAGAACATTAGCTGTGATGCTCTCTGTAGAGGGGGGTGGAATTAGGGGTCAAAAGGAGTGGAAAGAAACTCTGATGTTTTAATCCAAATACTTCTCTATTGCCCAAAATAAACATGTTTGTATGTTACCAAAAAAGGAGAAAATGAAGGAATGTTTTAGACGTATATACAATGAAAACATAATAATAAATTGTTTGCTCAAGGGGGTAGTACTGGGAAATATTATTTCCAGTGATTTCAGATTTTCATCATGTTGCATTTTTTTACAATAAGCAAGTTTTATTTTTTAAGAAGCAGAAAAATATCCACAGACAGCATTGAATGAATGAATGAATGAAAGCTACCAGAAGCACCAGCTTTGCATCCCTCTTTTCTCTCATTTAAACACAGAACGCTGACTAATTGGGTAGGACAGCAGCGGTTGGCCAGTCTGAGCTCTCCTGCAGGAGAGCTGCCAGCCCCAGAGAGCTCCTCTTTTCTCTGGCTGCCTACACTGAGGAGGCAGCTTCCAGCCAGCACTGGGAACAGGTCTGTGTTCAGGACCAGCCACTGGTGGGGACACCGGCACCTTGAGAGTCCTGTCTCTGGCTGGGACTCTGCCACCTGCCCAGACCTCACTGCTCGCTTGGTTCTCCCCATGTGAGCCTGGCTCCCCCGCCCCCCGCCCCCCTGCCCCCTTGCCCCTCCTCTCTCTTTCTCGTCCACCAATCTTCAACCGTGGTTACCGTTCTGACAGGGAAACCTAGGCATCCTGGGACAAGGGAGTCACCTGAGGTTAAGCAGGGGGTGAGAAGCAGGGCCGGGCTGGGACCCAGGTTTCCTAGTGGCTGCTCCCATGCTCTTTCCATGAGTGGCTGTCGTGGTGGTAGGAGCAAGGGGACTTTTTTCTCCCTTCCCTCTCTCCCAACCAGCAACACACCTCATTGCTCTTCAGCAAGTAAATGGGTTTCAAAGGGTTTGGGGGTTTGTTTTTTTTTTAACACTGAATTCCTAGAGAAAGTGAAGAGAACACTCTTTACTTCATCTGCCCTGTGTAAACCTCAGCCTCACAGGCGAGAAACCTGGAGCTCTGTTACACAGCAATTATCTTCCTCCATACCAGTTCCAGGGCCTCCAGCTTCTTCCTTCTGGTCCATGTCACTCCCTGTTGGCTCATGGCCACACCCTTCCGTCCTCCAGGACGGGCTCGGGGAAATGAGGTGGCCCCAGAGTCAACGTGTCCTTGATGCATGGCCAGACTCTATAATAGCCTTAATGAAACGGGGAAACTGCAAAGTTCAAGTGAGTGTTTAGTACTGAGCTTTGACTCATACACTCAGTGATCAAATAGCAGTAGACTCGTCAAACAAAGACAATAAAGTTCATCTCAACTTTCTGGAGGAAGAGATGTTTGAGGTCTGGGAGGTTTGCAGTTAGGTCGGGCAGGTGTTAGGAGCAGCCTGGGAGTTTTGAGCAGGCAGCTGCTGAGTCTGCTGCTGCTGTGCTGCGGGGGTACCCAAGGGCTGTGGGTTCTGAGCCTCTGCTGGTTCAGCTCTAACTTAGGAGCTTGGATTCATCTGTACAGCGTGTTGGGGGACAGCGGTGGGGAGTGTCAGCCGTGACCTTCCCTTTCTGTGTGTGTCCGGGGCCCTCCACCCATTCCGCTCCCAGCATCTCCATCTTGTTCTCAGTTGGCTCTCAATCAAATTTTGAGGGCAAAAGACATGAGCAACAAAGGGCTTTTTGTCTTCTGAAAAGGATGTTGAAACGGAACTGGACATATGTCTTGTGCTTTCAGAACCTCCCCTTTGCTGGCTGCTGTTCTGGGCTCTTAATCTTTCCGCGTGCCCTGATTCACCCCTCTGCCAGGCCGGTGAGGCCTATGGACCATGCCTCACACTGCTGATTCTAATGTAAAATAAGCACAAAAGACTACAGAGGGAACCAAGCATGTTGGAATATAGTTATAAAAACATAGACAAATTTGTGATGTGGAAAAAATGCTAATTTACTAATGCATTAAATAACAAGCTCTAGCAATAAGTCTAATTATGGCTGTGATTTTGAAGACGCGATAGATGTAAGTGATATTTCGGGGTCTCTGGGATGACCAGAGTGTGATGGTGAAACCATCTGTGATTCTAGTTATGACAAAGTCACAGGTTCTCTGAAGCACATGGTTTGTTGCCTACATGCTTAACTGAAGGCAAGTGTAAATTGCAGTTAGAGGTTAATGAAAATCAGGGTGTAATTTTTTATTTGCCAAGGAAAAACAGACCCTCTCAGTTCTATCTGTGGGCCTCTGACTGTGAGCCCCCGAGTCACGGCTTGTGCCTACAGTGGGCTCTTTGCCTGGTAGTGCTGGCCTGGGTCTTGCAGCCTGGCTCCCCGCTTTATTCTCATCTCCCACTCTCTCTCTCTCCCCTCCTTTGGCCTCTTCTAGGTGCTATTCATGCAGGGCTAAGGGTTAACATTTTCCCATTAAGACTGACGTGGCAAGAGGCAGGAATTGTGTGTAACTTCCCCAATGACCCCTGTGATCCTACCATAGACAGGCGGTGAGTGTCAGACTCCAAACCCAGGTCTGTCAGTGTCCGAAATAATGTTCCTCCCATGAGGCCTGGGGCTCTTTCCCACAGAAGAGCAGTGACTGTCGCTGCCTCCCTCTGGCTGTAGCAGTGTTCATCTAGACAAAGAGCTGGGCCTGCGATAAGGGGGTTGTCAAGGCTGCCAGTGTCCTTCGGGTAGCAGAGTGCTCCCTTGGCCTTGCCTGCCTGTTCTTCAAGGGCTCTGGCCTGGCGCACCCCAACATGTCATTTGGCAAAGATTTAAAAATAATGCCTCCCACATCACAGGCACTATCAAAACTGGAGAAAAGGATCCAACCCAAAACCTCTGCCTCCTGAGGCCAGACTTGCTTATGTTTATTGTCTCCATGTCCTGCAAACATTAATCAGAAAGCCTCTTTGACTGAACACAGGGGAAATACAGGTCACACTGTCTCCCGCACAAGAGCTCTGAGGCTGAGCAAAGGTGGACCCACAAAGGCAGATGACTGCTTCTGCTCTCTTTACCTCAGATTTAAAAACCTGTTCTTTAGACAGACCTCTTTCTGGATGGCTCACCTGGCCCCCACGCCACACCCTTGTCACCCTGCTCCAGTCCACTGAGGGATCCAGACGGCCCCCTCGGGCCTATTTGTACATCTATTCACCCATTTACCAAATGCTCCTGGAATATATACGTATGTGTGTATCCTGGGACTACGTGGATGAAACCAATCTCTGCTCATAATTATTGGGTTAAATTCTCTCTCTCCCTTTTTTTTTTTAAATACTCTTTATTTTTTTTAATTTATTTATTTTATTGGCTGTGTTGGGTCTTTTTTGCTGTGTGCAGGCTTTCTTTTTAGTTGCAGTGAGTGGGGGCTACTCTTCGTTGTGGTGCACAGGCTCCTCATTGCCGTGGCTTCTCTTTTTGTGGTGCACGGGCTCTAGGCTCGTGGGCTTCAGTAGTTGCAGCACATGGGCTCAATAGTTGTGGCTCATGGGCTCTAAAGCACAGGCTCAATAGTTGTGGTGCACGGGCTTAGTTGCTCCGCGGCATGTGGCATCTTCCTGGAGCAGGGATTGAACCCGTGTCCCCTGCATTGGCAGGCAGATTCTCAACCACTGCGCACGTAGGAAGCCGTAAATTCTCTTTTTAAGGTCTTAAAGCTATATTCTTGTGGTGCTTTATTATTTTTTCTAGAGACACTTTTAAAAAGAAGACAGCTTGTATCAGAAAGCAGTTTATACATAACCTATATATTATGGCTGGTTGTGATAAATGCAAAACAGACAGAGGCTTTAGTTCTGATCTGAAGGACTAGAGGATGAATATCTGGCCTCCCTCCCCTGGCAGCCAGGCCCCTCTAGGCCACCATAGGGACAGTCCCATGTAAACCCTTGGCTCCATGGGCTCACTAAGCCCATGTCTGGCTTAGTCTTATGCCACCTCCCTAACAGGAAGCATGCCCCTTCTTCAGCCTTGAGAATCTTTGCCATCCTTTGAGGCCCAGCAGAAGCCTTTCCTGCCCACAGTGAAGTGATACCCTCCCCTCTGTATGGACATACTGTTGTCTATGCTTTTTATTTGATGATGGCCATGTGATTTTTATGACATATCTTGCATTCTTTCCTTGCATGCGTTTAACGTTGCTAAGTTACTTAATTCAGCCATGCCTAGGTCTTCTCTCCAAGTTCTGAAGGTGCTTCTTCATAATATTTCTTACATCTGAACCTTTTTTTCAGTTAACCCAAGCCCTCCTCACTTCATCCCTGAGTATAACCATTTATTTAGTATCAAGTGCCTACTTGATGCCAGACCTTGTTCCTTTTTCTCTGCTTTATTGAGGTATAATTAACAAATAAAATTGTAAGGTATTTAAAATGTGCAAATGATGATTTGTATACGTCTACATTGTGAAGGTACTCCTACCATTGAACTAATAACACAACCATCACCTCGTATATTTACCCCCCCCCGCCTTTTTTTTTTTTTTTTTTTTGGTGAGAACACAAGTTCTTACTCTTTCAGCAAATTTCAGTTATACAAAACAGTCCTATCAGTACAGTCACCATGTCACATATAGATCCTCAGGCCTTATTCATCTTATCTCTGACAGTTTGTATACCAGCCTCTCCCTATTTCATCACCCCACCCCCGCCCCCAACCCCTGGCAACCACCATTCTACTCTGTTTTGGAGTTTGACTTTTTTTTTCTTTAGATTCTACATATACGAGATACCATGCAGTATTTATCTTTTTCTCTCTGACTTATTTTACTTAACATAATGCCCTTCAGTTTCATCCATGATGTCACAAATCGCAGGATTTTCTTCTCTTTTAAGGCCAAATAACATCCCATTGTGTGTGTGTGTGTGTGTGCGCGCCTGTGTGTGTGTGGCATTTTCTTTGTCCATTCATCCATTGATGGATGCTTTGGCTGTTTTGATATCTTGGCTATTGTGAATAACGCTGCAGTGAACACTGGAGTGCTGGTATCTCTTTGAGATAGTGATTTCATTTCCTTTGGATATAAATCTAGAAGTGAGATTGCTGGATCATATGGTAGTTCTATTTTTAATTTCTTGAGGAAATTAAACTGTTTTCATAATGGATGTACCAATTTTCATTCCCACTAACATTGCAAAAGTGTTCCCTTTTCTCCACATCCTCACCAGAATTTATCTCGTCTTTTTCATGAGTCATTCCAAGAGGTATGAGGTGACATCTCATTGTGGTTTTGATTTGCATTTCCCTGATGATTTGTAATGTTGTGTACCTTCTCATATATTTGTTGGCCATTTGTATATCTTCTTTGGAAAAACGTCTATTCAAGTCCTTTGCCCATTTAAAAGAATATATTTATTTATTTATTTGGCTGTGCCAGGTCTTAGTTTCAGCCTGTGAGATCTTTATTTGCGGCATGCAAACACTTAGTTGCGGCTTGTGGGATCTAGTTCCCTGACCAGGGATTGAACCCGCGTCCCTGAATTGGGAATGTGGAGCCTTAGCCACTGGACCACCAGGGAAGTCCCCCTGTTGCCTATTTTTAAATCGAGTTATTTGGAGATTTTTGCTATTTAATTATATAACTTCCTTATATATGTTGGATATTAACCACAGATATGTTGTTTGCAAATATTTTCTCCCATTCCATAGGTTGCCTTTTCATTTTGTCGATGGTTTCCTTTCCTTTGCAGAAGCTTCTCATCTTGATGTAATGCCACTTGTTTATTTTTGCTTTTGTTGCCTTTTCTTTTGGTGTCGACTCCAATAAATCATCCCAAGACCAATGTCAAAGAGCTTAGTCCCTATGTTTTCTTCTAGGGGTTTTACAGTTTCAGGTCAAATCTTTAACCCATTCTGAGGTAATTTTTGTGTATGGTGTAAGACAGTGGTCCAATTTCATTCTTTTGCATGTGGCTGGCTAGTTTTCCCAAAACTCTTTATTGAAGAAACTATCCTTTCCAAATTATATGTTCTTGGCTCCTTTGTCAAAAATTAATTGACCATATTTGTGTGGATTTATTTCTAGGTTCTCTATTTTGTTACATTGATCTATATGTCTGTTTTCCTGTCAATACTATACTGTTTTGATTACTATAGCTTTGCAATACAGTTTGAAATCAGGGCATATGATGCCTCCAGCTTTGTTTTTCCTCAAGATTGCTTTGGTGACTTGGAGTCTTTTCTTAATTCCATACAAGTTTTAGAATCTCTTTTTTTTTTCTATGAAAATTCCTTTGGAATTTCGAGAGGGATTGCATTAAGCCTATAGATAGTTTGGGGTAGCCCATTTAAAAACTGCTTCTTTGTTTGCTATTGTCCTGGGGGCCTTGTGGATGCAAGCCCCCTTGGCTCTCAGAGCTGGATGATCTGGGGGACTGTCCTTCAGGTGGCAGCCCTAAAAACTGGGGTGTGAGCAAGCTCCTTATAGGGAGATACCAATGACTTAATGTTATTGTTGGAGCAAGCTGCGGGGAGAAGGCAGGAGAAGTGCCCACCAGCTTCCCTAGACTCCAGACTCTGAACTCTAGGAAGGATTACAGCCAGCACCTCTTTGTGTGCTAAATTAGAAGGCAGACCTTCAGGCAGCAGCTTGTAAAGCATGCATTCAAATCTCTTTATGGAAAGCCTGGAAGGTGGGCATTTTTTGTGAGCCCCTTCTGCGCTGAGCCCTGTGAGCCCTGAGTTGCAGGGAGCGCTCAGGGACCCATAAGGAACGGTTTCTTCCTTTGCTATAGTCCTGTGGGTCTGTGGACATCAGCCCCATTGTCTTTCAGAGCTAGGTGTTTTGGGGGCCTGTCCCTCGGATGGAAGTCTTAAAAGTTGGGGGTCTAGACACCTTGTTTTAACCCAGTGAGACCCATTTTGGGCTTCTGACTTCCAGAACTGTGAGATAATAAGTTTGTGTTGTTTTAAGCCACTAAGTTTGTGGTAACTTGCTGCAGCAGCACTACGAAAATAACATGGAGACGTGAAGGGGTGTCATGGAGACAACTTGGAGTGGTGGCACGGTGACGATCTGGAAAGTCCTTACCCAACTCAAATTCCTGTTCAGTGCCAGCCAATATTTCTTAGAGGGAATAAAGGCTCAGAGTTGTCAAATTTTTCAATTTTCCAAATAAGGTGAAAATACAGATTTCTATCTGGAAAAAAAATTGGGGGGGCTAGATGTGTGGTCCATACCATTCACTCCTCACAATCAGTGAAATCACCTCCTTTTAAAACTGAGGAAATAGAAAAGTCAGGTTGTGGAAGTGAATTGCTCAAGGTTACGTAAGTTGCCAGCAGTAATGTTCCTTCCAACCTAGCACTTGCATAAGGAAAATATTAACGATTCGTGTAAATTTTATAAGGTAAGACAAATGGACTATCAAGTTACTACTCTGAATTACACCCAGAAAACAAATATGCCCAAGATGGTTTATGCCAGAAAGCTCCTGGTGCTATAGGAGGTGTCAGGTTTATCTAAACATTACACTTCAAAGCAAACAGAGACCTGAAATTGCAAAAGAGAAGCTCAAAAGGTTTGGTGTTTTGGGTTTGTTTTTTTGTTTTTTGGGGGGTTTTTTTTGGCTGCATTGGGTCTTTGTTGATGCATGCAGGGTTTCTCTAGTTGTCAAGAGAGGGGGCTACTCTTCATTGCGGTGCACAGGCTTCTCATTTTGGTGGCTTCTCTTGTTGTGGAGCACGGGCTCTAGGCACTCAGGCTCAGTAGTTGTGGCGCATGGACTCAGTAGTTGTGGTGCATGGGCTCCATAGTTGTGACACACAGGCTTAGTTGCTCCACAGCATGTGGGATCTTCCCAGACCAGGGCTCGAACTCATGTCCCTTGCACTGGCAAGCAGATTTTTGATGTTATTTACTGAAAGCCAGGGCAGCATTTACCCATTCATTTATTCTTTAATTTGCTCATTCATTCAGCAAATGTTCCCTAAACATCCCTTGAGGAGCTTGCTTCAGCCATGGAAACAGAAGAGTAACCAGTAAATAAAATCTATGTGAGACAGAATGAACTAACTGGAAGAGGCCCCAGTAAAGAATTAGGAGAGCAGCCAAAAGGAATAATAATAACTAATCTTACTGGGCACTGACTACGACTACGTTCCAGGCGTCTTCTAAGTGCTTTACATGTGTTCGTTTATTTAATCTTCACAAAAACCCTGAGATGAGCAGTACTATTCTCCCCAAATTTATCTTAGAAAATTTAGGCACAGAATGCTTTCGTCACTTGCCAAAGATCACAAAACTAGTAAGTGGATTCAGCCCATCTGGCTCCACAGCCTTCATCTTTCATGATCTTACTCCAGCTGTTGAGAGGACAAGGCAAGTGATGAGGTCACTTATAACCAGAGGGATCAGGGAAGGCTTCATGAAAGAGACTGTATTTGGGTTAAGCCCTGAAGGTAAAGGGAAAGAGCATTCCAGGTTGAGAGAGATGCAAAAAACAAAAAAAGTTGTACTGGGGGTAAGCATCCGGCTAGCAGGAGTAGGTAGACAGTGCAGATGGTGAGGGTAAGATCTCTGCTAAGTCTGCATATTCTGAAGGTGCTGGGAAGTCAAAGAGTTTTTCTGAGCCAGGACGGGCTCTATTCTGACAGCTTCTGTCTATCCCATCAATCAATATTTGTTTAACATCTAATTAAACAGCTGTTTGAACACCTAATATTGGGTGCTGGTAGAGGGAGATCGTTTCTGCTATCAAAGAAGTACAACTTAATTGAAGACAGAAGAAATAACTCTTTTAAAAATTGTAGACAAGTTAAAAATATGACACAAGAGGTGTTCCAAGGCAGTACATGATGAATTGTTCAACAAACCATTTTGTGATATTTGGCAACTTTCAGGGTCTGTTAATTACCTCTCTGGCTTGGGTTGAGTGTTTCAAGGGCCAGGTAGGAGAGCAGTCTGGGAAGCCAGTTGGAGCCGTTTGTAGTGCTACACATACAGCTAGCCCTTGAGCTACTGAACACAGGAATAAAATGGTTAATGTTGGAACTGGCTGCCCCAGCACCCTCACCCTAATCCGCATCATGGCCCAGGGAGAGGAGAATCCCTATAATCAGAGACTGGGAGGGAGGCACTGGCTATAACAAGGGCCTGGTCCCATGATTCAGAGTGAATTCCAAAGCCTCCCTCTGGGACCACAGTCTAGTGGTATAGGTATCACTGGGGAAAACCGTCCAAGATTTGGGAACGGACAGGAGAGGCTACTAGGTTTCCTTTCAGTGGAATGCTCGTCGTTGCCTGCTGGAATCTGTGATTTTCTGGTTCTACAGGTTTGTGCAATTTGATTTCTTATTGACCAGGCTATTTTCCATCTCTGGAGGAGTTGAAGTAAATCTGTGAAAAACTTTATATAATGCAAAAGGTTCTTGTCCTTAGCAGTGCAAGTGAATTTTGTCTGGTGAAGATAAAAATGATTTCTTCTTGGACTTCCTAGGTGGCGCAGAGGTAAAGAATCTGCCTGCCAATGCAGGGGACATGGGTTCGAGCCCTGCCCTGGGAAGATTCCACATGCCACAGAGCAACTGAGCCCATGCACCACAACTATTGAGCCTGTGCTCTAGAGCCCGTGAGTCACAACTATTAAAAAAAAAAAAAAAAATGATTTCTTCTTTGTAGAAAAGGTAACCGTAAACATTACATTTTATTGCATGAGGATATTAACCGGTTTTGTATATATTAGCAAAAACCATTTCATCTTTTGTCATTGCCTCTCTGTTCCTCAGATTCTCCTTTGAAACAGTCTTGACATCTTACTGGTGCCTTCATTAATTAATGGGTACCAGTAAGATGCCCA
Organism: Hippopotamus amphibius kiboko; assembly: GCF_030028045.1. Lineage (NCBI taxonomy): Eukaryota > Metazoa > Chordata > Mammalia > Artiodactyla > Hippopotamidae > Hippopotamus > Hippopotamus amphibius. The sequence goes on from NC_080187.1 coordinate 37,506,426, forward strand.
CTAATTAATCTTTGACCCACATTTATTTTATAACTGTGTAACTGTTATATTTTTATAAAAATCATACTTTAGCTGTTAATTCCTGCAGGTTTTCCAGCATCTGTGTTAATCAGAAGGAAATGCCACAATTTCCATTACTAAGCCAAAAGTAATTTCTGGAAATTCTAACTGTGGTGCTTGTTGGCAATTCTTCGAGAATTCTAAATGGAGTCCTAAAGCAGATGCTTTATGAAAATTTAGAAAGACAAAGGAAAAAGCATTTACTATTATAATGCCAATTACTGTGCTAGGTGATTTACATATATTATCTCAACCCTTGGGAAATCTTTGAAATAGGTATTATTGTCCTAATTTTGCAGGTGAATAAACAGGAAATGTTTGATTAAGTATGGTAGCACCCATCTGCAGATCAAGTCACGTAAGTGAAAAACTACAGCATTGGTTCATGAACCCCAGCAGTTAAAAGGGCACATTGTAAATAAGCGTATAAAATTCAATAAAGGTGAGTGAAGGGACAGCTAGCAAGACTAAATCCTAAACAAGAAAAACTGGTGCGAGTGCTTGAGCGGGAGCTCTTAATTACATGGGTACAGCTTGAAGGCTTCTTTAGATATCCTGTTTCTTTAGACCTCACTTAGCGATAGAACTGCCCACACATCCACCCTCTGCTGTCTGCCTGCCTTCCTGAGCAAGAGAGAGGGAATTTAGGGACCACTTCAGTGCCTGCCTTCCTACATCACTCTCAAAGGGATAAGTTGTCCACTCCCTCAAGGCAGCCCCACTGACCATGAGGCTGATGGAGATGAAGCAGCTTCTTAGAAAGATTGGGTCCACGGATCCACTGCATCTGTGATATCTTCTCTCTCAACTACAAGATCTGATGCAAAATGGCATAATGCTAAAATTTTAAACCTGGGTTGTTATATTCTTCTCTACTTGCCTCTTATATTTCATATAAAATAAGTTTATCGTTAAGAAAAAAGAAAATCTGGAGGGAAAAAGGTTTAACTTACTGGTTTTGATTTTGAGCCACACCCTAACAGCAGAGACAGAGGCAGAGGGAAAGCAGGGACCATGCCAGGTGCACGTATCAAGCCCTGAGGATCTGGTGCCGTCCCCACTGCTCCCAGACCACTGCTCTTCTTATCCGTGTCTGGCCCCCTGGTCAACATCCCTTTTTGTCCTCTACTTGACAGATACCTCCTGCTTTTGGACATCATCTCTTAGGAAGTGCAGGACAGCTCCTGGAGATCCTTCAAGTATAAGATCTGCTGCTTTAGGCCACAAGAGTCTCTTCAGGCCTCATTTCCTCCTCTGGCTCTCGGGTCCTGACTGCAGGCCTCACACCACCCTACCATCCATCTCTTCTATTCCTTCCCTCTGTGTCTGCATGCTTTATTTTATACTCTCATCAATGTGTGCCCCATCCAACACACACACAGCCCAGACCAGCGTGTTAGGGATTCTGCAACTTATTTACAAATATCTGTTGGTAAAAACCAGAGCCTGAGGCTTCCTGCCCAGTTTTGCCTGAGGCTACCTCATCCCCTCCACCTGTGGAAGCTGCCGTTGTAATCGGGTAGGTGGGAGCCACCTGTTTCTACTCCCTCATGATGTGCCGGTGCGTGTGCCCAAGGAGTTTGAAGACGCTTGGACTTCCTGTTCCAGCAGCAGCTTTCTGGGCTAGCACCCTTCGTTCCTCCCCAGGGCGCCTGTTTCCTGGACCGTGGAGAGCTTTCTGCCGGCTGCATTCAGAACGCGCTGATGTTTAAAACAGGTACTGCCCCTGCCTGATAAAAGGAGCCTCCGTAAGGGCCTCCAGGTCTGTGCAGCGTGAGTGGTTGAGGGAGCGGGAAGCAGCAGCAGGCAGCGGGCCGTGCCCACCGGCTGTCCCTGGAGCACTTCCTGGGGCCTCTATTCTCCCGTCACCGTCTCCAGAGGAGCCTCAGGTCAGCCTGCCTTCTCCCTGGGTTCCATCCACAGGTGTTTAAGGTGAAGGATCGACGCCACCCTCACCGGGCACGCAGGTTGCCTTCTCGTCCATAGTCTATGAGGATGAGCTGCAGCCAACACCCCCCTGACCCAGGCGCCCAGGTCTGCCCTCGGCCTTGGAAGCTCACCCGTTGGCTCTCTTTCAACAGAGGCCAGGGCGGCGGGTCCGCTGTGCCCTGTTCTTTAGGCATCTCCTCGTTCTTCTGGGCTGCCTGACTCCCGGGCTCGCGCTTCCTTTCGGAAACCCGGAGCTGTTCCCACCCGCCTTCCCAGAGGCCTGGTCATGAAGCTTGGGCCGTTTCTAGTTTTAGTTCTGGGCTCGGCTGCGAGGGAACGAACGCAGCCAAGTGCCGCAGCCTCTTGTCTCTCGCGGAGGCCCAGGGCCCGATGCTGGGTGGAAGGGCAGGGGGCGCAGGCGGGGCTGCTGCAGGAGAGCGCGAGTGCAGGGCGACGGGAGGGCGGGACGGCGCAGGCCTCCAGGTGCCCTCAGCCTGCGCGGAGGAGGTGGGGGGGGGAGTCTTGAGATGGGGCAGCGCGAGGCCTGCCGGCGGCCAGGAAGGACCCACACACCCCAGGCTGCTGGGGTCGATGAGGGGCCCGAGGAGGTCACCGCGGACCCTTAGGGGTGCAGTTTCAGGAGGGCGGCGGTGCCGGAGGACAGACGGAGGAAAGTCAGGAACCCGTGGGTGGGTGGCAAGCGGAGAACCTCCGTGTACCCCATTCTCCCAACATGCTGTTAAGGAAGGAGAGGCACCCATGAGGGAGAACTGGTTGGCACTGGTTGTTTGTTTTTGCCGTAGGGAAACATGTTGGTACTCAGAGAGGAAGCCCTTAGACAGAAGAACAGACTGAAAAGGTGTTGACTAAGGACATAATTGACAAAGCCGAGTCCGCACATCACACTGAAGGTGGGAGGGGCTGCGTGAGGGGAGGCAGCATGTGGAACCGCGGGCGGGACTGACACGCTCAGGTGGAGCTGGGCTGGGCCTCTCCGCTCCGCCGAAAGGTGGCGTCTCCTACGCTGTCCCCAAATCTGAGTCTTGTCATCGTTTGGGGGCCTGGTCCTGAAGCCCAGGGCAGCCTCGTGAGAAGAATGTGGGCACACGTGGAAAAGGAAGAGGGTGAGAGTGGCTGTGAGGCCCTGAGCCCATGTACTCATGGCCCTGCCTGGAAAGAGGAAACAACACACACACACACACACACACAACACACACACACACACACACACACACACGCCAAACCCGCAGAGCAGGCATGAGTCAGTTTTCCTTTCAGTCACCTATAAGGAAGAATTAGATGTAAAGCAAGAAGACGCCCAGGGCCTAAAATAGATTCCCCCGCCCTTTCTAACCTCCCTCCCATTGCAGGGTGGCAAATGCAGAGCGGAAGAAAGCCTCTGACCTGAGGCCTACGGTTTAGTGCATCCTGACGCGCTGCCTTAGTGAACATGTGACAGAGCTTCCTGGCCAGTGCGACTGATCCTCTCAGCCCTGGAAATGAGTGGGGTCTGGGGTCAACTGCCTTGCCTGAGCGCTCAGAGCCTAGAGCCGTGCCAGGCTGTTCACACGTAAGAAGGCACTCTAATACCTGCTGAGTGAATGACTACCTGAATGTATTCATCTTGATGCATATTAATCCTATTGATATCATAAAAGGCACTCTTGAATGAGTGACTAAGTGTATTTACTGTGCATTGGAAAAAATATGTAATTATCAAGTTAAACCCATGATTTTACAAATGTCTAGGACAAGGCTAGGTTTTTTTTTTAATGAATTTATTTATTTATTTATTTTATTGGCTGTGCTGGGTCTTAGTTGCTGCACACAGGCTTTCTCTAGTTGTGGCGAGTGGGGGCTACTCTTCCTTGTGGTGCGTGGGCTTCTCATTGCGGTGGCCTCTCGTTGCAGAGCATGGGCTCTAGGCGCGTGGGCTTCAGTAGTTGTGGCACACGGGCTCAATAGTTGTGGCTCACAGGCTCTAGAGCGCAGGCTCAATAGTTGTGGCGCATGGGCTTAGTTACTCCACGGCACGTGGTATCTTCCTGGGGCAGGGATCCAACCCATGTCCCCTGCATTGGCAGGCGGATTCTTACCCACTGCGCTACCTAGGAAGTCCAAGGCTACATTTTGAAAAAAGAATTGGGGGCTTCCCTGGTGGCGCAGTGGGTAAGAATCCTGCCAGTGCAGGGGACACGGGTTTGATCCCTGGTCTGGGAAGGTCCCACATGCTGGAGAGCAACTAAGCTGGTGCGCCACAACTACTGAGCCCGTGTGCCACAACTACTGAAGCCCATGCACCTAGAGCCTGTGCTCCACAATAAGAGAAGCCACCGCACTGAGAAGCACCGCAATGAGGAGTAGCCCCTGCTTGCTGCAACTAGAGAAAGCCTGAGCTCAGCAACGAAGACCCAAAAAATAAATTAAAAAAATTTTTTTCTAAAGTTGATGTCAGGAAAAATATAAGTAAAATAACATTACCAGCAGATAGGGCAGTCATCACACCAAGATACACTGTCTCCCTCATTGCCTGCACTGCTCATGAGGGCCTTGTCACCATTCTGTCTGGGTCGGTGGAGAGGAAGGAAACTCACCGAGTGTCAGGTGCTGGGTATACATTTTGCATCAGTGTCTCCTTCAACCTGGTACCAGCCCTCTGATTATTATCTCTTCAGAAGTACTAGCAGCCTTAGAGAAGTTAAGTAACTGGTCCAAGATCAATCAACTGTAAACGGCAGAGCCAGAATTCAAGCACGGCTCTGGCTGATTTCACGGCCCTACTCCTTCCACTATCCACCAGGCGAGGAGAAGAGTGAGTCAGTCTACAGCACACGTTCAGCCTTGTATGGGAAGCAGGAGGGAGTTTCCTTTGAAGGTTCTTTGTCTCCGTGAAGTCAGTGGTGAGTCCATCTGCGGAGCCACTGTGGGGGATTTGATGAGAAATCACCCTGACTGATTAAAAGAAATAAAAGAACTGGGAAAGGAAGACCCTTAGAGAGTGTGTAACACCCATGGCACCCTGTGTCAGGAACCAATACTTATGGATTTGTCCGCTGCAAGATACCTTTACACTTATGCCCACATTCAAGGGGAGTCTCAGGTTTTCAAAGTCCCCCTTCCCCTGGGGTAGATACTAGTGTAGTGGGCTGAGTGGTAGTCCACTGTACTAGTCAGGGTTCGCCAGAGGAACAGAACCAGTAGGACGTATATAGAGAGAGAAAGAGGTTTATTTTAAGGAATTGGATCACATGATGGTGGAAGCTTGACAAGCCCAAAATCTGATGGGGGAGGCAGCAGGCTGGAGACTCAGGAAAGAGTTACCGTTTGGCTCCAGACGCAGTTAGGCTGGAGACCGAGGAAGAGCAAGTATTGCAGATGAAGGCTGTCTGCTGGCAAAATTCTCTCCTGCTCCGGGGTGGGGTGGGGCAGGTCAGCCTTTGTTTTATTCAGGCCTTCAACTGATTGGGTGAGGCCCACCCACAACATGGAGGGCAACCCGCGAATAACGTCTGAGCACATATCTGGGCACCATGGCCCAGTGAAACTGACACATAAAATTCACCATCATATCCCCCAAGGGTATGTCCATGTAAAATCCCTGGAACCAGTGAGTGTTACCTTATCTGGAAAAAGAATTTTTGGAATTAGGTAACTTGAGATGAGGAGATCATCCTGGATCATCCGGGTAAGCCCTTAATCCAATGACAAGGGTCCTTACAAGAGACACACAGAGGAGAGATGCACAGGAGAGAGAAAGGCCACGTGGAGACGCACAGGAGGCTGGAGTGATGTGTCAAAAGCCACAGCCAAATAAGCCCCTAGAAGTAAGAAAAGGCAAAAAAAGATTCTCCCCTAGAGCCTCCAGAGGGGGTGCCACCCTACCACCCCCTAGATTTTGGGCTTCTGGCCTCTAGACTGTGAGAGGATACATCCCCGCTGTCTGAAACCACTCAGTTTGCGGTGCTTTGTTATGGCTGTCACGGGAAACTTCATTCAGCTGGGCAAGCGTGAGAGGCTCCGCCTCCCTCCCTTCTGTGCTGTGGTTCCTCACCCTGGCACTCGCACACACAAGAAGGAAGGTGAGAGGCAGTCTTTTCTTCTACTCCCTGTTCTATTTGGGTGCTTCGACTCCAGGCCCCCAGCCCCCTAATCAGGACCCTTAACCTCTCTCCCCCTCAGACCTCCTGCCCAGGCCCTGCTCTGCCAGAGCAGCTCAGCCCTGCTCCCCCGCTGCTAGCCAGCATCTCCTGCCTGCTCAGCATCCCCGTCCCACGTACTCAGCATCCCAGTCCCACGTGCTTTCCTCCTCACAGGCTGCCTGTCTCCCATGATGTAGTCCTGCTTCTCTCTTCGGGCCCAGGAGGGCTTAATCCTGCTCGGCCCTGGACCCACCCGTTGTCACCATCGCTCAGGCCAGCAGCGTTTGCTGTGTGTCTGCTAGGAGTCAGACAGCCTTCAAAGTGTGAGAAGCACCTAGAAGTCCCTGCCCTCTGTAACTTTACCCTCTGCTCAGTAATTTCCCATCTTCTCCTCTCTCTGAACACATGGCCGGTGGCCACCAGTTTCTAGCAATCTGCTTAGTGCCCGCTCCTCCTCTGGCTTTCTGGGTGCAGGGGTCCCACTGTGTGGGATATTAGAACCAGAATCTAACTGTGGACCCTCTTTCAAATGCGCACAACGTCATCTGTTGGTCTTTGCTGTGGAAGAAACCATAGGCCAAACAGAAGTAAGCCTGGGGCTAAATTTGACACAAGGAGTTACAAGTCATTTCATCAAAGCCTTGGACCCAATGCTTAGTTGTGTTTGTATAAGAAAAGATAAGGAACAATGATGTTACATTTCCCAATCTAGAGTAGTTAAAGTTTACATAAGTGTTTACACAGTCACTAGAAAAACATGAGGTGAGGCCTGATTTCAAAACCTGCATCTTAAAAAAAAAAAAAAAAAAAAATTCACACTGCAAAATCCACTTCAATAATCAAGATATTTTGTGAGTATAGGTTTGTATTTATTCATCAGTGTATCACATTTTTTGAGTATGAGTGTACTTTCTCCACATCTGACTTTCTTTTTAAAAAATCCTCTTTCATATCCTTGATATAGTTGTTCTCCCTTTCAATAATCCAAAACATGTTGAATCACTTTTAATAGATCAAATAATCTACTCTAGACATAAAATCATGACGATTAAGACTGAACTGGGGAATTCCTCGGCGGTCCAGTGGTTAGGATTCAGCGCTTTCCCTGCTGAGGGCCCAGGTTCAGTCCCTGGTCGGAGAACTAAGATCCCTCAAGCCTCCGATGCAACCAAAAAAAAAGAGAGAGACTGAACCGAACTTCAAACTTCAGCACCAAAAAAGCCATTCTGTCTTTCTCAGGTTTCTTTAACCTTCTCATAACCTTACCCCAGCCCATTTTAATTTAATTCACAATTTACTGAGTGCCTACTATGTGCTTGGCACTATGCAAGATTCTGGAAATACAAGGATGAACAAAATAGCTATGGTGACCCTAATGAAGTTTACAGTCTACTCCCAGCGCCAGCCTGGTGAAGTGTCATGCACTGGAGCAGCGGTTCTCCAAGTGTAGTCTGGGAACCCCTGGGAAGGGAGGAGGAGTCCCTGAGACAGGCTGTGTGTGAAGCCCAAACATATTCCTGTGCTCATCATGATACAGCCTATCCTCATTTTTTGCAGTACGTAGGGTCTGTACAGTTGTGTTAGGCGAACGATAACCACTACACTACGGAAACTGTACAGTTGTGAATGCCGAGTTAGTGAGTACGGAACTGTGTGTTGCTCCTGAGAGAAACATAAACACAGAGGTTCCTGTGAGCCTCTGGTCACAACATTTTTGTCAGCTGCAATATATAACCTTGTTTGGTGTGTGTTTCTGTTTGTAGATGCCTTAATGTGAGAGAATGAGAGGCTTGTAGGCTGTCTTCCATCTACCTCCCTACTTTTCCCGGGAGGATATCATGGCATGATTTGTTAGGCCTTCCAGGTTCTGAGGAGGAAGGGGCTTCCTGCCCCAGTCCCCTCAGAATAAGGCTGCAGAATGTGAAACTCCTTGCTGTAGCCTAGCCGCTCAGCAATGGGGTGTCCCATATCTCACATCACAGCCAACGGGCCCTTTTTGTCCGTTTTGGTGTGTGTGACAGGGACCAAGGGAGTTGGCACCCTAGAAGTGGCTTGTTGTATCTTTACTCTTCAACTGGTCAGGCCCCGTCTTTGGCCTGGTGTGTGCTCGACATATATGAGCAACGGAAGGGTGCCTGTCGCGTGGGTGCCCCACACAGGGACTCTGCCCGTGGCTGAGCCATTGGGCCCCCAGATCCCCGGCTTGAAACCCAGCGATGAGAACATTCTCCAAGTCAGCCCTCAGAGCTGAGCTTTAGTGATAGAGACTAGAAAAGGAGGGAGAGGACTTTTTAAACTAGAGTTTCTAGTTATGCGAGAAAAAGCAAACTGGACGTGAGGAAATGGGAGGGAATGAAGAGTGGACATTTACCAAAAAAAAAATGCTGCTGAGGGTTATGTATGCCCTTCATCATATTTGGGAAATATAAGAAAATTTTTGAGTCATTTTAAAATTACTCTTTGGTGGCCCAGCTGATTTCTCTGATTGTAACACTGCTTTAAGTTCAGACCATGGCTTGCTCCATAGTCTGTAAATATATAATGATTAACTAAGCATTTCTGTGCCTGGAGGGAGCTCCATGATGCCTAACACTATTGAACTTCCCGACCAAATCGCAGGAGACAATTCTATTGTTTTCTGTGTAATTACAAATTCCTTAAGCTTTCTCCATGTGGTGAAAGGAGAGTGGACATAATACTTCAGAAGAATTTCTCAGTGGGAGTATTCCTGCCATTTGGGGCAGGAGAATTTTTTAGTGTGCAGGACAATTTCTGACATTGCAAGAAAGTTCTTTTTACCCAGTGAAACCAAAAGCACCTGTTCTCCAATTGTGACCACTAGAGATGACTCTCCCCCATACACAGTTTGAAATATACCCCTTTTGGGGATGGACCTGCCTCCCTTGAGAATGATTGCCACCCAGGAGCAGATGGAGACTATCTGGGAAATTCAGCTCAAGCCTCCCTCTGCCTAACCGTGTCATACAGTTTATTTCACTCCTGCAGCCATGCCATGCTGATGGGGCCAGGTGAAGGGCGCCCATCCTGAGAGCCATCGTTGTGAACTGAATGTTTATGTCTCCCCCAAATTCATATGTTGAAACACCCCCCCCAGATAGGATGTATTAGGAAGTGGGACCTCCAGGAGGTAATCAGGATTAGATGAGATCACGAGAGTGGAGCCCTCGTGAATGGGATGAGTGCCCTTATAAGAGCGAGGGGGGTGCTGGCTTCCCCTCTGCTCTCCACCGTGTAGCGTTACCACAAGACGTGAAGATGTCCAGGGATGTCCCTGCACTCCCACTGCAGGGGGCATGGGTTGGATCCCTGGTTGGGGAACTAAGATCTTGTATGCTGAATGGCCGGCCAAAAAGAAAAAAGAAGGAAGAGGAGGAGAAGGAGGGGGAGGCGGGTTAGGAGGAGGAGAAGAAGAAATGGAGATATCCATAGTCTGCACCTTGAAAGACAGCCCTCACCAGAACTTCATCGTGCTGCCACCCTGATCTCGGGATTTCACTCTCCAGAAACTATGAGAAATCAATTTCTGTTGTTTGTAAACCACTACGTGCTAGGATAGTACCCTGGTAGTTTATTATAGCAGCTCAAACAGACTAAGATAGGCATCCCAGGTCCCAAATGAGAAGTTAGGTCCAATTGCCTCAATTTTTGACATCCCTTTTAACCTCTCAACACCCAGACCACACTCCAGATTTCAGCCTGGAAAGGGAGAATACAAGTCAGGCTCCCCTGATTGCTTTCTCCCCACCCCTCTCCCATTTTCTTCCCACCATCCAATGGGGCTGGAAGAAATGGGCTCGCTCTCTCTCACATGAATTTCCCCTGTCTCATCTCCTTGCTGTGGTGGCATTTGGCCTCTCCCCATCTCCCCCATCTCTGGGATCACAATGCCAGATGCAGTGGAGGAAGATAGGAGAAAGTGAGGCTGGAAGTATTTTAAATTTTTATTTTAGGTGTTATTGCATTCTGCCTTTAGAAAATCTTGGTATCACGCCAGTCTGGGAGGGAGGCTGGGGTGACGGTAAGGTTCTTCCCCTCCTCCAGAGGTGTTTCTACCTGCTTGCCCAATGGACTTCCCTGAGTTTGCCGGGCAACCTGAGCCAGGAGGTCCTGCAGAACCTGGTGAACAGCCTCTATGGAGGAGGGAGGGAGCAGTGCTTGGAAGGGGGCTCCTGGATGCTGCTAACAGTCCGTTTTCACCTGGGCAATGGTTACACAGTATGTTCACCTTGTAACAGTTCGTGAGCTGTACACCTTCTGATTCGTGCACTTTTTTGTACGTGTGTTATACTTCAAGTGAAAAAAACGTTAAAAATTTTCCTTTGGTCAACTGACAAAACTCAATTCTTAACTAGAATATAGTAACTCAACCTAATCACCTGAACTTATCAAATTAGACAGCACTTCCCTCCCATACTATCCCAGAAAAGTTAAATATTGTGATATTTTCTTTTGTTAATCATTTAAAATTATGTCTATTATTTTATTCTAAAAGTACTATATGCTAATCATAGAAAATTTAGAAAAGCATAAATAAGAAAATTACATTCTGCAATTTTACCACCCAAGCAACCACTGATAGTTTTTATTTCCTTCTTAGTTTTTTTAATGCATATATAAACTTTATATATAGTGTATATATAGGGCTTTTTTTACAATATTAGGATCATTTTATTTTAAAAGTTTTGAAGCCTACTTTTTTCACTTAGTACATTGTGAACATTTTCCCATAATTTACAATATTTTGAAAATTAATTTTAATACCTATAAAACATTTTTTGTTATCATTTTGCTCGTGTAGGTCATTTATTCATTTGCTCACTCATCTAAGCATTCTGGAATGAGTTTACTGAGTACTTACTGTCCTCTAGGCACTGGCTAGGTGCTGCAAACACAGTGGGAACAAGACAGACATGATAGCTTGTCATCGAGAAGTTTTCAGTCTATAAGGACAGAGAAATTTTTTAAATTAATTAAACCAATAAAAATCCCAATTGGAATTTCTCATGAAACTTGGCAAGTTGATCCTAAAATTTATACGGAAAAGCAAAGAATGGAGAGAATAGTAAAGGGTGTCATAACAGTAAAGTAGTTAAATTGTAAAGACTATATATCTGAATTCTCTAAGTTTTTAAGAGGCGTAAGTGAAGATTGGAAATCCTGTTTGAATTGTGCTTTTTTGACTGTTGAATTACTTTAGGAATAAAACGTGGTTTAATGATTACAATACGGTTAGTTACATATCCATACTTGTCTATAAAATGCATAGAATATAGTTTAGATAATTTTTTAGCTACATGGGATCACACTTCATATAGTTCATTTGTTTTTTAATTTTTATTTTTTATTCATTGGCTGTGTTGGGTCTTCGTTGCTGCGCACGGCTTTCTGTAGTTGTGGAGAGCGGGGGCTACTCTTTTTTTTTTTGGTTGGGGAGCTACTCTTCATTGTAGTGCACGGACTTCTTACTGTGGTGGCTTCTCTTGTTGTGGAGCACCAGCTTCAGAAGTTGCTGCACGTAGGCTCAACAGTTGTGGTTCCCGGGCTCTAGAGCGCAGGCTCAGTAGTTGTGGCACACGGGCACATGGGCTTATTTCCTCCGCAGCATGAGGGATCTTCCTGGACCAGGGCTTGAACCCGTGTCCCCTGCATTAGCAGGCAGATTCTTAACCACTGCACCACCAGGGAAGCCCCTTCATACAGTTTTGATGCTGCTTTTTCATTTAACAGTATGCCTTAGGAAGTATTCCATACTGATACATATAGACCTATGTATTCCTATTAACAAGTACATGGTATTTTATAGTAAGGATATTCTATATTTATGTAACCAATCTCCTATTGAGAGTTATTTAGGTTATCTCCAATTTTTTAAAGATACAGTGACTGTAATTGTACATGTATCTTTGTACACATCAGCAGGTGTATATGTATGAGAGACAACTTGAAGTGGAAGTGATAAATCAAAGAGTATATACATTACAAATTCTGTTAGATGTTGCCAAATTGTTCCTCCAACCATTTATACTCTCATCAACAGAGTATGAGAGTTTCTTCCCCAACACCATCACCATTTTTATATATTATCATCCTTTTAGCTTTGTAAGATTTGATGGGCGAAAAATAATTCCTCCTTGTTTGTTTTCATTTATATTTCCCTAAGTGCTAGTGAGGTTGAGCTTCTTTTCAAATATTTATAGAAATATTTCTATTTCCTCATCTAAGAATTATGTTTTTCTCCCCTGCCTTTTTTTCTTTGTTACCTTTCTTATTTTTCTGTCATATGTCTGTAGGAATTCTAGAAATATATTACTGTTATTAAGCATTCATCTGTGGTATATATTACAAATATTTTTTCCTGGTCTTTTGCTCTGAGGAGTTTTAAATTTCTATTTAATAAAATCTGTTTTTTTTCTTGACTACTGACTCTTCCCACCCATGATTATAAACATTGTTTTGTGTTTTCTTCTATACTTTAAAAAATATATTTATTTACTTATTTATTTTTGGCTGCATTGGGTCTTTGTTGCTGTGTGTGGGCTTTCTTTAGTTGTGGTAAGTGGGGCCTACTCTCCTTTGTGGTGTGCAGGCTTCTCATTGTGGTGGCTTCTCTTGTTGAGGTGCATGAGCTCTAGGCACACAGGCTTCAGTAGTTGCGGCACACGGGCTCTAGAGCACAGGCTCAGTAATTATGGCGCATGGGCTTAGTTGCTCTACGGCATGTGGGATCTTCCTGGACCAGGGATCAAACCCATGCCCCCTGCATTGGCAGGCATGTTCTTAACCATTGCACCACCAGGGAAGTCCTCTTCTAGACTTTTATAAATGCAGATATCGAATCAAACTGGATTTATTGCTGAGTATGGGATGAGGAAGTGATTCACTTTATTTTTTTTTCCTTATGGCTCCCATTGTCTTAGTACTATTTTTTGAGTAATCTTTCATTTTCCCACTATTTAGAAATTCCACCTTTATCATATGTTAAATTGCTATGAGTACATGGGTCAATTTCTGGACTCCATTCTCTTTCATTAATCCATATGTTTATTTGTTCTCTGACACTCTGTTGTTCCAGTTACTGCGGGTTTATAGATTGTTTTCATATCTGGTAGGGCAAATTCGCCACCTCTTTTTTTTTCCCTCAGTTTTATTTTTGGTTATTTTTGTTTATTTTCTAGTCTAGAAGAGCTTGATTAATTAGGTTAATTCTAGGCACTCAATTGTCTTTGTGGTTCTTGTGAATGGGATTTTTTTTTCCTGTTACATTTTCTTAATCGTTATTACTGGGTATTGTGTATCTAGTCACCTCAGTAACCTCTCGTTAATTATAATAGTTATTTTAGTTGACCCTCTCAGGATATCTAGGTAGACAACCACATATCTACAAATAATAATGGCTTCAAGTCTTACTTTCCAACATGTATACATCATATATTTTTCTTATCTTGTTGCACTGGTTACAACCTTCAGTGCAATGTGAATAGTGGCGGCAATAGCATAAGAGGTTTTTTTTTTCACCATCACATGTGACGCTTGCTTAGATTTTGGTAGGTGTACTTTAATGAGTTCAGGAAGTTTCTAGATATCCTACGTGACAAAAAGAGCTTTTGTCTTGGTTTCACCTGTTTGTTTGTTTGTTTGTTTTAATTAGAAATGTGTGTAGCAAACACTGTTACAAAATCTAATTTATACAGTTTTTCTCTTTTGTTGATATAACAGATTATATCAAAAGATTTCTAAAGCTGAATTATCCTCACAGTCCAGAGACAAACGTTATTTGGTCATTTGGCATTATTCTTTACATGCGCAGTTAGATTTTATTTGCTAATGCTTTATTTAAGATTCTTTACGTCAGGTTCACTGTTGGTCTGTCCCAGCCTGTGCTCGTTCAGTAAATGTGCTAGCCTTTGCTATACCACATACTCCCCATTCTGCTTATTAGTTTTTAAAAATGGCAACATAGAATATTCTCGTCCTAAAAATGGATTACATTTTTTTTTTTGGCCACTTGGCTTGGGGGATCTTAGTTCCCCCACCAGGGACTGAATCTTGGCCCCCACAGTGAGAGCACTGAGTCCTAACTGAAGAGGAAAATTAGAAGTTTGCGCTCAGGTAGAAATAACTTTATGCTAGCTCTGTTTCTGTAAAATCTGCTTGCTGTGCCACGATAAGAACAAGATGACCTAGTAATCAACTGTAACCTGAAGATGTTCTGATAAGTATGGAATGTCCTGCTCCTGCTCCTGCAAGTTGCTATTTAGAAACCCTCTCCCCTTCCCTGCGTGTAACCCATAGCAACTCCCGTGCTCTGTAACTCCTGTAACCTATAGTAATTGTGTAACCAATCAGTTTGTGCCAAACTCAGCTAGAGCCTGGTTTAAACCAACCAATGAGTCTGTGGCAATCATAGCTATGTGCCTTAACCTATATAAGGAAAAGACTCTCCTGAAATGGGGCCCAGAATTTTGGAGCGATAGCTTGTCTGGGTCCGCCGGCTCAATAAACCTGAGTTCTCCAACCCTCTGAGTGTGGTGCTTGGTCTCTCGTGGAATCAGTTTTCTGCAACATTTCTGGAGGCCCCAGTGAGATTCCAACCACACCGGCCCCTTGAGCTGCCAGATCAGTGGCCCGGCTGGGTCGGGGCGAAATAGCTCCGAGATGAATGAGGAGACGCGCCATCTGACGGTATTCTGGGTTCTCTTTCGGACTGGTGCTCCGACTCTCTGGACAGCCGGGCCCCAACTGGACTCTTTGGAGGGATGGATCAGCTCACCAGGAGCGGACACAAGATCAGGTAAGGCCCTGGGGCACTGAACCCAGTCAGGTCCCGCCTCCAGATGGAAGAGGAGCTTGATCACCTCCTAAGGTCTTCAGTAAGAAGACCACCAGTTAGGGACCTTCCCAGAGTGGGGAGGCACCCACCAGTTAGGGACCTTCCCAGAGCGGGGAGGCACTGTGATAAACTCCGGTCTGAATGTGTGTGTGAGTGAACGCCCTGGTTCATCCTTGTTCCAGGGCGATTGTTTGGCTCCATGGCTTTCGTGGCTATGGAGTCCGAGTGGGCCCTAACCTGGGGTTCCGTGGTGACCTCATATGGCTCAGGGCGGTATCCATCTCTGGGGGACCCAGTCCCTCTCTACGAGTCAGATTCAAGTGGGATTGTATACCACCCGCCAAAGCTAAGAGGTACCTAAGCTCCCCACGGCCAGGTGGGCACCTGAATAGTCTCCACTTTGGAGGGGACACCCACCCTTGCTTGTCTTTGCATCACCGACACAGGGGGGGAATTGGTTACTGATTTGATTTAGAAATTGTGTATGTCCAAATGGCCCTTTTGCCCTAGGGCCCTCCGCCAAAATTTTCTTAAAAATTTTAAGGCTCACCCTCCCCTTCCTTCAGCTGACTCTTTGAGCCGACTTATTGAGAAAATAGGTTTTCCTGAAAGACTTGCCCCTTTTGCCAGACAGATCTGCACCTCTCTCTCTCTAGGTCCCCTGGACCAGTCTGTGCAGAGCGGCACACTCTGATGTGTTCTTGTATACTTTTGGATTCTCATTACGAGGCTGCCTTCCTCTGTCACCTTTCCTTCATATCCCCTGATTCCCCAAGGATTTCAGGCTCTTCACTTAGGCGAGGGGTACACATACTGCTCCTCCACCTGCTCAGTGCCCTCAAGAGAGTCAATCACCCCAGACCCCCTCCGGAGCCCCACCTGAAGTTATTCCTCCTCAAACCCCATTATAAGGGACCACCTCCTTTCAGCCCCATCTCCCTGAGACATTTAACAATCAGGGCCAATTTAAGAAGGCACGTAATCATGCTGTCTGGGATACTGGACTTTCCAGGAGTGGTGACATCAGTGCTACCTATGTTATTAGGCCCTAAGACAAGGCCCTTTCCGTGTGCGCCCCTCTCCTTCCTGGTCAAAGAGGTAAATTACATTTGTCAACAATGGGGAAACAAAGTCATCTTAGGAGGAACTTGCTTGCACCTTTGAGAGGTAAATATCTTATCTGGTCATCTAGGGAACACTTATCTCTGCTATCTTTCTTAAATGCAGATTAAAAAAAAAAAGCAAAGTAATTTAAAACTTGACTTGTCAAGGATAAATAAAAATCCTAAGTGTCTTTTCTGTAAACAGTAAAATGGTTTAGCCATCTAGATAGGTGACCTCTAGATAGGTGACCTCGATTTGTTCCATCTGCTAGAAGCCAATTTGAATCCAACCCCTTGTGACTGATGGCTTTTATATTGTATCTGACTCAGTACTGAAATTTTAGAATGAGAATTATGAGGCCTCTATGTTTGTTTATCTGTTCATATGTATCTATATGTTCATTGTAGATGTATGGTATTGCCAAAAGAATTCATAAAAGAGCTCTAATTGGCTAAAAAAAGTTATTAAGTGCTTATAAATACTCAGAAATAGAAAATAATCTGGCCAGAGTGAATTTCAGGTTCATGACATCTGGAAAATTCAGTACTAAACTGATATCTGGTATTGAAGATGGCTTAAGCTTGTTGGTTTGACTAATATAGACATGTTTTAGAGTCATCAACATTAAGTATAATTTCTATATAAATATTATGCCTAGGTGTAATATAAACTAAATAAAATCTTATTATATCTGTTACAAATTTGTCAGCAAGGAAAGTAACTTGATATAAAGAAACTTCTAAGGAAAGAAAATGTAAATAAGATAAAAGTTTTTAGATAAAGTCTATTAAGGAGAATTATGCTTTAGAAATATCTACCTAAAATAGTCTCTCCAGATCGTGGTAACTGGAAATTCTGGAGTTGCCCTAAATTAAGTGATGAAAGCTTATTGAGTAGCTACATCATTCCCAAATAAAATAAGATACTAAAACATTAATTACTAAACATTGTCTTCCTTTTCCAGAGAAACAAAAGGGTATTTAGGACTATTGATAAATATGTTTGGTGCCACGTTCTTTAAAAAAAGCAAATGTTTTTAAAAAATATCATTTATGTTCATCAATGTATAGAATGCTATCATAAAGGACAGTTCATGGTTGCTTAAGGAAAGTAGGATGTATATTTTCAATAAAGAAGGCCTGAAGAATGGAAGTACATTTTATTAAGGAAAAAAAGTAGGTTTGACTTCTGTTTCTGAATGGGAAATAAAGTAATGGTACAGAAAGTGATAAGAAGGTTTGTGGAAAAGTAGATCCTGAGAAAAGAGTTTTGTACATGATCAGGATTGACTAAATTTAGATAAATTTAGTTGAGTAAATCAATTTTAAAAGTAACTGGTGCAAAACTTAAATTTGCCTTTTCTCTCTGTTAAGAAGACAAGTTTTCTTAAAATGTTAAACTGGCTTTTGATAACAGATTTTAAGTTTCCTTACCTTTTAAGTGATCTGTATCTGCCTTTGAAATATTGTGGACCTGTGAGCCTATCTGACTGAGTGTTCTAAACCCTTTTTGGTATTTTTTTGACAAAACTTCCTAAAACAAACTTTTATAAAATCCTTTTGACCTCTAGCTAAATTTGGGATACTTCAAAGGGCCCCTGAAACATCCCAAAGAGAGATATAAACTAGGTTCATTTGGTACATTGTTACATGGGAAGTATTGTCAAACGAATAATAAATCTTAGATTTTAATGCATGGTAATTGTTATTAATATAGATATTCTAGAAATCATATGGCGTTCCTAAAATTCTGATATGTCCTGGTAAAATGTTATCAGTCATAATTCTAGTTATTATCTTAAAATGTGTCACAACAATAACCAAATTGATTGACCTTGCAATCAGATTTTAAACATGCCTTCTTAAGCCTTATGTCTTAAGACGATTCTGGTTTTATTCTGATGCCTTTGCAAAATGCTTCCTCTTCAAGAAGATTTATAAAAAGGACTTTTGAATAAATACAAGTTTCTGACTTTCAGACTGTAATGCTGAACGGGATAAAAAAGTTGAAAAATCCTAATGAAAAACCTGATGGCTTCATAAGCTGTTAACAAAAAGGATGTTACATAGGACTGAGTAAACTGGTGAATATGGTTATAAATTTTATGGTTTCTATCTAAAATTACTGTTTTAAATCTGTGTTTTCCAGGTGTAAAAATCTTCCCTTCAAACTAATTATGATTTACAATAATTTGGTAAATTATTTACTTTTGCAAAGCAGGATTGAAACATTTATCTTTTCTCTCTATCTGTTCCCTCCAGACACTGGAAACTCTTAAGTTCCCAGCAGCTTTATCAGATAAATTTAAAAGGCTACCTCACTAACAGGTATAGAAAACTCAAGGTATTTTGAGAACCTTGAAAAGGGAGGAATTCACCTACATCTGTTAGGCAAAAATCTGTGATAAACCCAAGCCCTTGGCGTGGCTTCCCTAGCCCTGAGAGTTCTTTTAAAATTCCAGTCTGAGGCTCCTTATAAAAGTTTCAACAAAGCCAAAAGCCTACATGATCAATTATAGTAACATAAATTATCAGGCCAAGTTTCTCTTGAGACCAGACTTATTTTGCAGACAAATTAGTCTTAATCTGGTTATATTAGGTAAAAATGAGGGTAATTTTAGAGAGAAAAAGATTATGTTTCAATAAAGATTATGTGCCAGTTTTGCTGATGGAGGTCTGTATTTACTAAGATTCACTCCCTGGATAGTTCCTTGCTGTTGTGCTATAGTAATGTAGAATCCAACTAAGTTTTTAAAAGGACACTCTAAGTTTGTTTCTAAAGCTTATCTCAGTAATCTATCTTTGGATGAAAACCAGATGCCCTACAACCTGCAACCAGGGGATTATGGATACTAAAAGGGACGTAATTTAAAGGACAATCTGCAACCTAGATGGAAGGACAATTATCAAAGGAAAAACTACACTCACACTAGGACGAGAAGAAGCCGATATCAGAAGTAAACAGCTAGCCCAAGATGCTGGACCTGACTCGTATGAGCATTTATAATATTTTCTTAACTTCTTGGACCTTTACATATAAATCAGATGTTTTTGTATCATGGGCACAATCCTATGCTAATTTTAAAAATCAATCCAATTGTCGGGTTTGCGGCCAATTACCTATGACTAGTACTTTTGGGTTGTCTTGGTGGGTTTCTCCCCTCCAAGGCTCTAATTGGATGGCCCTAAGGAAATTTGCTCTAAAAAAGAAAAAATTATAGTCCTATTCGGGGGATCCCCTCACCTGGCCAATTAATAATACCTGCTCAGATTTCTGCGACCCACTCCGAAGTCTTGACCGCTTCAAAAACTGGTTTGGCGTGGGAAGCTCTTGGCTTAAGTATTTACTTGTAACTCTATTGATGCTACTAGCTATATTATTTGTAATTTTCCTGCTTTTCAAGATTATTGCTTCTTGTATTACCAAATGTGTGACTGAACCGCCAACAAAAATAACAATGACTAGGCTACTTGAAGCATTTGATCAAATATATAGTTCTGTATAAGATCAATGATTGTAATAATGTAACTCTGGATATGGGAAGATGCAACAAGAGGGAATTTTTCCTGGACCATAACAGATTAGGAATACAGGTGGTCCAGAGAGCTTTGGCTTTTGTTACAAAGACCTAGCCCAGTACTGGCACATTGAGTGGCCTATCGACGAGATCTTCATCAGACCTAGGAATGAGGCTTCCTAGCACCGTGGGACAAAATGGTCATGAAATGCCTCCCAGAGCTTGGTCAAATTTATGACCATGAGGGAGCCCTGGCAACTATAAATTGGAACTTGCCATCTGCCTATACAAGGACTAAATCACTTTGTGCTGCTGTAGCTACTGACCTTCCACATCTCCTAAAGGGAATTCAGCGTGGAGACCAGAAATGAGGCACTCTGTGCTCTGGAGGATGGGTGAAACAGGTCTTCAGATAGTTAGATGTCTTCAGGAGCTGATTTTATGAGCCCAACCCTTGCATCTCCTCATATCTAGAAAAACACTAAATCCCTACATGGTGACATCTGCTCCTCGTGACTAGCAAACCCCCCCCCCCAAAAAAAAATCCTCCTTTTTCCTACTTCCCTTAGCCCAAGGTAAATTATTAGAGGTCCCAGTTTATGAAGACAGAGACCTCACCAGGAAACGCAGTTCTCTACAGATTGGAAACTGGAAAGATGATGAGTGGCCTCCTAAACACAGTCCAATATTATGGGCCAGCCACTTGGGCAGAAGATGGGTCCTGGGGCTACCGAACCCCAATTTACATGCTTAACAGAATTATCCGGCTCCAGGCGGTAAAATCATTACTAATGAAATGGCCAATGTTCTTAATTTATTGGCAAAACAACAAACCGAGATGCATAATGCTATTTATCAGAAACGCCTGACCCTAGATTACTTACTGGCTGCAGAAGGGGGTATCTGTGGAAAGTTCAATCTCAGTAACTGTTGTCTACAGATAGATGATAAGGGCAAGGTTATAAAAAATAACCAACAAGATGACTAAAATAGCTCATGTCTCAGTCCAAACTTGGAAGGAATGAAATCCTGGAGAGCTCTTTGGGGGATGGTTCTCTTAATTAGGAGGATTCAAAACTCTTGTGGAAATAGTTCTACTCCTCCTTGGGACCTGCCTCCTCTTACCTTGTCTCTTGCCATTATTCATGAGGATAATTTCCAGCCTAGCTGCAGCCACCGCGGATAGGGGGGCCACCACACACCTCCTAGCCTTGAGAAGTGACCAGCCCCTAGGCCTTGAAGATCAAGAGATTGATACCTTATAAGATTTAAGGGGCATGAAGAGGGGGAAATGAAGAGGAAAATTAGAAGTTTGCGTTCAGGTAGAAATAACTTTATGCTAGCTCTGTTTCTGTAAAATCTGCTTGCTGTGCCACGATAAGAACAAGATGACCTAGTAATCAACTGTAACCTGAAGATGTTCTGATAAGTATGGAATGTCCTGCTCCTGCTCCTGCAAGTTGCTATTTGGAAACCCTCCCACCTTCCCCGCATGTAACCCATAGCAACTCCTGTGCTCTGTAACTCCTGTAACCTATAGTAATTGTGTAACCAATCAGTTTGTGCCAAACTCAGCTAGAGCCTTGTTTAAACCAACCAATGAGTCTGTGGCAATCATAGCTATGTGCCTTAACCTATATAAGGAAAAGACTCTCCTGAAACAGGGCCCAGAATTTTGGAGCGTTAGCTCGTCTGGGTCCGCCGGCTCAATAAACCTGAGTTCTCCAACCCTCTGAGTGTGGTGCTTGGTCTCTTGTGGGATCGGTTTTCTGCAATATAACAGCTGGACCACCAGGGAATTCCCAAAAATGGATTACTTTTTAACTTTTTATTTTATATTGGGGTATAGTTGATTAACAATGTTGTGTAGAATAAAGTGATTCAGTTATACATATACATGTATCTATTCTTTTTCAAATTCTTTTCCCATTTAGGTTGTTACATAATATTGAGCAGAGTTCCCTGTAGAAAATGGATTACTTCTAATTTTAGCTTTCCTTAAGTAGAATGTAAAGTTGTGTGGCAGAAAAGCCTAGAATGGTGATGTGTTGAAATGAACATATGCCAATGAAATAAAAATAAGCAGATCATCAGCCTATATGTCTTGCCACCAATCTGGCTGTGGGGGTCCCTGAGCACCCAAAGTATAAAGTTCTTCCTCTGTAAAGTGTAGCAACAGTTGTCTTTCCTAATGTAGCTTAGATAAAGTGCAACAATATTGATTTTTCCTTCAATCTCATGAAACTAAGGGTTCTAAGTATGTTAAGGCCTATGATTACTAAGGAACCTTAAATCCTTTAGTTTAATCTCTTTTAGTTCTTTGCTCTAAGTAGTCTGTCAATAAATGTGTTGAATAAACCTGTGTTCAAAAACAATGTGAAAAAGACTATTGAGAATTTGATTGTAGTTTTTTGTTTCTACCTCCAAGAAACTCAGAAGAAAATAATTTTTATAGTGGAAAATAAAATCATCAGGTAGAACTGTGTATCAAAAACTGAAAAATAACACCCAGGCACTGACTGACCTCCTACTTTCAAGCTACTGTCCAGAAATACAAGAAGAGTTTAGAGTCACGTTTTTTTTTTTCCTTTTCAGAGAGGCGGGGCTCAAGATTTAGTCTGGAATTCAGATGGCTACTTGTGACTGCTCTGTGGCAGTTAAAGAACAGATAGCTGCCCTGCTCATTGATTCAAACACCAGATACAGAGCTTGGGCCACAGGATGGAAATCAGTGTGTATCCTCACCAAAGGTTGTGCTTCCCAGGCCCTCATGTAAGTAACTTAGCAATTCAATAGAACTTTATCATTGAAATTGCTATCGGGGGAAAAAGGGGAAAATGACAAAAGGAAAGAGGAAAGCTTTGTTGTTTTTTTTTTTTTTTTTTCTTTTTTGAAAGCTTTGGTTTTAAATCTAACATATCAGCCTTTTTTTTTCTTTTTTTTTCTTTTTTCTTTATTTTTTTTACTGCTAACTCCTGATAGTCATTCTCTAGTTGCTGTTTTGTTTCTTAGAGATACTTTCATCACTAAGAGGGTTAGCCTTTACTTTTTGAATCTTCTGCTTCATAAATGTAGTTTATTTCCAGAAGTGCAGTGTTTACTGCGACTATTTTTATTTTTTCCTTTGCTTCTGAAACATATAGAGCTGCCTGGCTTATGGTACTTTTTTTCCCAGCTATTACCTATTGACTAACTACACTGGTGAGGGGAGTGCTTTCATTTTGAGTTAATTAGTATGTAAGCCAAGTTAAATGGAAATTACCATGTTTATCAATATATAAGTACATTATATAGTGTGCTATATTATAACCTAGTTTACTTAACCTAAAATTTTTATTGAGGCATATGGAAATCCAGATGTTTTAGGAAATCAGCATCACATTTCAATTTGGTGTTAAAAAAAAGTCTATATTTATTCAATTTAAAGATCATTTATAGTTAAGGAATTGGCTTATAAGCACTTTTCAATCAAATGATGTCATGCTTGCAATTATTTTCAACACAGTCTACTTCTAGTTATATCACTAATGCCTAATTTCAATTTGCCTTCTTCAATGAGAATTTACTATTTTTATTTTTTAGTAGCACTTGCATTTCCATTTAAATTCAGGGTCAGATTTTCTGAGCTTCTAGTTGGAATGTCTTAGGTTTTTGTTCCTCATGTTATCAATGAAATGTAAGAAATGGTTGTCTCTATTTACGAAGGTAATAGTTGCTCTGAATTCCATTTTCCAAGTGACTGATTTTTTACAAAAAGCACCTTGAAATTACCATTTCATCCACCTGCCTAACGTTTGGTGGTTCTACTACCACATTAACTCTGAAATACTCTGTGTGGCCTTAATGTTACCTTCCAAGGTACTCTACCACTTAATAATCCAACCATTTTTTCCCAATATTTCTCAACAAAACTTCTCCCACCAGGCTAGTCTCACTCCCTTCTTATTATCTTCAACCACCCTGTGTTCTCATCTAGGAAAATGCTCATTTAAAATGTAAAATAGGTAGGAGTTCATGGCAGACTGAGTTTGAAAGAGAAAGGAGAAGAACGTGATGGCTCCCACGTTACTGGGAGGGTGACAATACCATTACTGAGAATTAGAATGGAGAAAACTCAGGTTTACAGGGAAGGGGAAAACTTCACTGTGGCAAGATGATTTGAAGTGCCCATGGAACACATCCAAATAAAGGTGTCCTAAAAGGAGTTAGATATTTGGGTTTGGACTGAGAAGACTGGGCTAGACATTCAGATTTAGAAATAATGTTGATGACTGTTTGTTAAGCCACGCGAGTGGATGAGGTCACACTAAGTGTGTGCTAAAATGAGACAAGAGGAAGGCTAAGTAGGGAATCCTAGGGAACGTTAACTTTTAAGTAGGGGTTTGGGGAAGCAGAGCAGCCAGAGAGGTTGGAGGTAGGCAGGAAATCGGGAGATGTCTTGAAGCCCAGGAAGAAGAAAGTTTTAAGAATAAAGCAGTGACCAGAAGTGCAAAGAAGGAGTTAAGAGAATAGAAGCTGGAGGGCAGAAAAGATTACGTGCGTGCGTAGGCAGTTGGATGAAGTGAGCTGGAAAAGAGGGAACGTGGCCAGGAAACACCACGGAATGTTTAACATAAAGTGCAATAAACTGAAGTCCCTGCATTTCCAGAGAACTTTACTCCCTATGCAATTAAATTGAATAGTGTCTGAGTCAGACTGTCTAAGACTTAGACAACTACTACACATAAAATATCATAAAAAGAGTTCTGAACTGGCCAAGAGTTAAAGTATAACAAACTGGGAACCAGGAACATTATAAAAATCTGGTGAAACAGGTAGGACAAGAAATGTAGTTGGGTGGATTGGGCTAAGAGCAAGTGGTGTATTTCAAGACAGATACACATTTTATGGGGTGAGTTATGCCTATCACAAGTCTGTCTCTCCAACCCATATCTTTCTCCAGGTCCTCAATATCATGCAAATGTCCTTGAGAGGCTACAAATTCAACATACCCAAATCAGATCTCCTTGTCTTCTCACCTACTCTAGCCCATCCCGAACCTGCTTCTTCTCTATTTCAGGGAACAGTACTGTCAGCTGCCCCGTTGCCTCAAGTAGAAACCTCTGTCATTCATTCTCTTCAATTGTCATCCCTGCCATCGTCTCATCTCTGCCATCAAGTTCTGTCCATTCTTTCTCCACATTCTTTTGATTCCATCCTCTTGCTTTTCATCCCCACCACTGCCACCATATTCAGGTCCTGAAATACTATTCCTAACTGGCCTACCTTCTTCTAGTCTTTCCTCCTCGTCCCAATCCATCTCCCACAACTCTAATAAAGCAAATCTGATCATATCCCTCCACTGATTAAAAAAATCTCCCAATTCTAGTGATGAGAAAGAAGGTCCTACCTCCTTAGCATGGCATCATGCAAGCCCCCTGCTGACCTGGCCTTGCCTCCACATCTTAGCTGCATCTCAGTGACTTTCTGCCTCCACACGTCTATCTTATATAACACCGCTAAGTTTCTCCTTGTTCTTCAACTCACCGTGTTCCTTCACACTTGATTCACTCTAAAGCCTGAAAAATAGTGTTGTGCTACTAAGATCATAAGCTTGGGTGCTGGAGGAGGGCAGATGGGAGAAGTTGAGTGTAAGTAATTGGGACCAGCCATAGAGAGAAGAATAGGGGTGGCCGTGGCTATCTGATGAAAGACGTGATTCCCCGCCCCCCCATTGAACTCAGTGCTTATTAGACTGTATTTCTTTAATAAATCACAATTCAAGGGAGGTAAGTATGCATAATAGAGCAAACTTCAAGAAATTTATGATCTGATGAGAGAAATAAGACACACAGAATGAGGTAACTAATGTGACTGATTTTTTCCAGTTCATTACAAAACATTGGATTCATTACTTTATACTCATAAACATATACAGACATTCAAAGATACCAGATAATTAATAATAAGTGTGAAATGAGTAGTCAAGACAAGTCCTATAGGGATTTAGAGGAGGAAGAGATTATTTGGGGATAGGGTGTTCAGATTACATTTCACAACAGAGATAGGACTTGAAACCTGGGTGTACATAGCAGGACAGATAGCCTTTCTAATTGTGGGGATGTGCTCAGGGCAGAAGCATCTGGGTAGGGGAATAATGTTGCTAAGGACAGGAAGAGGCCAGGGTGTGATTGTGGGATCCCTTCGGTGCCCAACTTGATCCCCTAGGCACATTTGCATACTTTACCTAGCAGGGGATGGGAGCCACTGAAGTTGTTTTTCTCGTTTATTTATTTATTTATTTATTTATTTATTTGGCTGCTCTGCAAGGCATGCAGGATCTTGGTTCCCAACTAGGGATGAACCCATGGCCCCTGCAGTAGAAGCTCAGAGTCTTAACCACTGGACATAATGAATACAGTTTTCTAAGGAGATTAATCAGGCAATAGCGTGCAGGACAGATTAGAAAAGCAAGGGAATACAGACTGGAAGAGCAAGAAGAAGCACAGTAATCTAGGTCTGATGCCATGGATTTTGATTCTAAGACACTATTGACATGTTACTTTTTGTAATAAAAAACTTACATTAACTATATATACTTATTATAAAATAAACGTCTGTTTTTAGGTATGCAAAATTACGAAAATGTAAGCATCTCAGATTTAAGGAAATAAGGTGACGATCTGAACTAAGGTGGTGATTGTAGGGAAGAGTAGATGCAAATGAGAAGGGAAGAGTAGATGCAAAAAGAAAAAAAAATCTTGAAGAACTTGAGAATTTGGATGTTAAAAGTCAGAGAGAGAAGATTAAAATATGACTCCACGGTTTTGAGTCTCAATGCAAGTGCCAAGTTGGTACCAGTAAAAGAAATGGGGAAGTCCAGAGGTAAAAAACGAAACTAAATTTTATGTATAGAGTTGGAAGTGAGGAAATATCTAGCAGACAGTTGAAGATATGGGCTTAGAACTAGGAAGAAAGATCAGGCTAGAGTATTATCCAAGGAATTAGCTACACACAAGTCGGAATGGAAGGTCTGAGGGTGAATGACATTCTGAAAGATCGAGTACGTAGAGGACCAGGGACAGGTGTAATCACAGGAGAGTGCCCACATTTCGGGACAGCAAGCAGGGTAGGGAAGAAAAACAGAAGCGGTTTGGAAGGTTGAATTAGATTCATTCCATAGCAGGGGCATGAAAGACGCGAGAAGAGAGAGGACGAGGCCTCGTATTCATGCTTAGGATTTGTGGGTGTTCATCATGTGCGTTTGGGCGTGTCTTAAGCGTTCACGCATGGATGAAGCAGCCCTGCAGAGTTTCAGGAATGTCCGCTTGGGCTCCCACCTTCATCCTTAGCTGGATGCTGACTGCTAACTGTGGGCTCTTCCTCAGCTCCAGGTCAGTACCTTGGCTGGTTCCTCAGCCTTTGGTGAGCAATCTGAAATTTCTCCAAATGCTTTTTGCTGGTGTCACGTACAGTTAATCTTAGCCAGATCCTGTAAAGTCCAATAGAACACGCTTCCCACCTAGCTCTTTAATGAGCAGTTATCTAAGAATGTAATTTTGTTGACCCAACTTTTTACAACAGTCAAAGGTAAAGGCAAACTAGTTTTTAGTACTTTTCCAGTTCAGCGGGAATAGCTGTGCCAATTAAATTTTCTGTACACCTATTATTCAGGGATGACTTAGTTCTCTCTGGCTTACCTCATTTCCCTAACCAACAGATAAGAAGTAAAATTAGTTATTGGTTTAAAATGTGATACTTTCATAGCCCATAAAAATACATTTAAAAATTGTCCAATGAAGGGCAATATTTCACAAAAACAAATACATAGTCATTGAATTTTTTGTACGTCTCTTCTTTAACTGGGAAAGCTAGCACAGGCATGGCTCACCAGCACAGGCGCTCTAAAAAGCTGACTGGCTGACATAATTAGTAATTGGGTATATGAATAGTGATTATATGGTCCCAAAATACGAGTTTCAAAAGTCTTCTCTTCTTGTCACGAGTATCTTTTTATATATATATATAAATTTATTTATTTATTTATTAGCTGCATTGGGTCTTTGTTGCTGTGCACAGGTTTTCTCTAGTTGCAGAGAGTGGGGGGCTGCTCTTCATTGTGGTTCACGGGCTCCTCATTGCGGTGGCTTCTCTTGTTGCGGAGCACAGGCTCCAGATGCATGGGCTTCACTAGTTGCGGCACACAGGCTCAGTAGTTGTGGCTCATGGGCTCTAGAGCACAGGCTCGGTAGTTGTGTGGGATCTTCCTGGAGCAGGGATTGAACCCATGTCCGCTGCATTGGCAGGTGGATTCCTAACTACTGCACCACTTAGGAAGTCCCTGTCACGAGTATCTTAATCAGGATGTTTATAAGCATATCTTTCAATCTCATGCTCTTACAAACCTGAAGTTGACCCATACAGTTTAGATTGCTACTGAATTATTTTCAGCTAGTAAAACCTTAATCCTCACATGTCTTTCCCAAGATGAAAAGAAGTGCTTTCCCCTCTATGTAGTGAAGCCTCATCAGTGTAACAGGAGCAATTCTCTGTCTTGTGGGTAGGAGCCCATATGACTTGGTTAGGCTGTAAACAATCTGGCATATGCAGTGATTTCTGGTTTGTAAGATGTGCTTTACCTCTTTATATACTCAAGAGACTCTAGCAATTAAAAATGTGGCTGAGATATAGCGTGGGGTAAGGGGAACAGCTAAGGGAAAGATATTTATCAAAAAAAACCCAGCTTAATATGGTGATTAATTACTCAGTTTTTTTTCCCATCTATTTCCATCCATGATTTCTTCATGATGTGGGCTAAGAGTAGGAATGGCAAGTTCATGGCACCCTCCCTGCTTCTCTTCCACACACACCACTGCCCCCGCCAGAAAAAAAAAAAAAAAAAAACCCACATAGCAGACACCATAATACTCTTTTCCATTGAACTCCATCTCAGAGTCATTTTGCACACAGTTCTCCAGGCAGCCACTACCAGTCAGTTCAAGTGGGGAATCGAAATGATGAGGGTGAAGAGGCTTTGTGGCTAGTAGTTTTGGTGGTAGTATCTTCTGATTACAAGGAACAGGGAACCTTAAGAAAACAAGGATTTATTTTATGGATACACATAGTGTGGAGTCAGAGAGTTGTGCGGGATCCAAGGCAAGTCAGAGACTGGATTCTCACCCCATGGTCCACCTGTTCAACCTCTCATAACATCTCTGTGCCTCTGTTTCTAATGTGACCCCATTTCTCAGCTGGCCCTCCCTCTTTGTATTCCACAGTCTAAATGCTTCAGAGAGCTAATTTAACATGCTTCGTTAATTATCATTGTGTCTCTTACTAAGCATAGCCATGGCGCCAGGTTTTGTCATGGGTCATGGACAGGCAGCCCTTGGGTAGGCAGCCCGTGGATTCTGATAATGTTTTCTTTCTTTATCTTAGTGGTAATTATCTGGGTGTGTTCACTTCATTGAAAACTCAGAATTCAACACATGCTTTTAATAAGTTTATTTTTAAAAACAAGTTGTGCCAAACTGATCTCATTTTCTTTTTCAAGGCTTTATCACACTAGTACATCAGGAGAATGTCATAGACATATATGTTGATTTTAAAGAAGATATCTTTTAAAATTTCCTAAGACAGTTATATGCAATTCACAAAGATGTGGGCTGGATAGTAGAAGAGTTATGTGAATTCTTAACTAGTGGAACAACTTACCCAAAAATTGACCATTAATCTCAACCGGAAGATAGGTTTCTGTCGTAATGTGTGAGCGTTCTGTTTAGTATAGAGGAAATATAGGCCAAGCATGTGGGATCAAGGGCTGGGCTCTTCTGTGTAATAGTTGTTTGACCTTAGGGAACTTTTCCTCCTGTGTTTCAGTCTCTCTATCTATAAAACGGAGTGACCGAGTCTACATCTTAAGATGGTTAGAAGTACTGAGTGAACATAAATAAAATGTTCAGAATAGTAAGCCACTAATATGCGGGTAGAATTTGTAGAGAGGCAGAGTACTTTATAATTAAATTGCCAAGTTAAAGAGCAAGACAAGTCCCTGTTAGAAGAAATGTCCCCAACGGGGCCAGATGAACATCCGTCAGGGATGCTGTAGAGAGGTCTCTTCCTTTAATGAGAAGGTTGGATTAGATGAGCTCTCAAGGTCTAGAATTCTTTGACAGTCTAATTGTGCCCTGAATACTTGAAGTTATAATTCTGCTTATGGAGTAATTTTATAGACTTACTCTCCAAGAGGAGATGGGGTCACCCATAACAAAACGAGCATGCTTTGGAAACAGCTGAGAACCCGGAAAACCAATAGCTCATCTTACCAGTGCTGGGTGAAAACATGAGAAAGATCCATAGCCACAAGCTAGAGAAAAACACCTCCCTGTAAAACTGAAGAAAGAGGAAAGAAACAGAGGGATTTGGCTGCTTCCTTTCTTCTTTAAAATGAACACCTGCCTTTAGCCATCATCTGAAATATACATTAGGCCCAATAGGAATATACACCTTCAATGATCTGCCAACAGTATCAAGGTAACTGCCTTGCTTTGTTTGCAAGAAACGTTTGCTAATTTTTTAAAAATCTGATTTTATTATACTACAAAGCCATCAGTACCTTTTGCAGCTGTAGAGCCCTCAGATTAAAGCCAAAGGAAATCAAACCAAACAAAACTTAATGACTTGAGGAGTGGCCAAGATGGTGGAGCAGGAAGACCTCGAGCTCACCTCCTCCCAGAGGCACACCAAAATTGCTACTATTTACAGACAAAGTTTCCATGAGAACAACCTAAAGACTAGCAAAAAAGGTCTTCTAAGAGCTGAAGTTACAAAGAAGGAACCTCAATGAGAAGGGGAGAAGGGGCAGAGATGCAGTGAGTCAAGACTCATGCCCCCCAGGTAGGTGACCCATGAATGGGAGGTTGGTTACAATTGCAGAGGTTCTGCCCCCAAAGTGAGGGGTCCAACCCCCATATTGGGCTTCCCATCCCAGGGGTCCTGCACTGGGGAGACAAGCCCCCGGAACATTTGGCTTTGAAGATCCATGGGGCTTTGTTTAGGGATATCCAGAGGGCTGTGGGAAATAGAGACCCCACTCTTAAACAGCACATGCAAAATCTCACATGCTCCAAGACCCAGGACAAAAGCAGTAATTTGAAGGGAGCCTGGGTCAAACCCACTTGCTGATCTTGGAGAGCCTCCTGGAGAGTCAGGAGGCAACTGAAACTCACGCTGGGGACACACATGCCATTTTGGGGAGTTTAGCCCACCAGGAGGACACTGGCGCTGGTTAGCACCACTTTAGAATCCTCCCTCTAGCTTATTAGTGCTGGAACCTACCTGCCCACCAGCCAGTCAGCACCAGTCCTGGAATGCTCCAGGCCAGGTGCCCCAGATGGGCAGGGACACAACCTCACCCACCAGTAGAAAAGACCCCCTGAGGCCTCAATCCTGCCCCAGGACACACCCTCACCTACCAGATGGCCCAGGAACAAGTCCCAGCCACCTAGTGGGCCTATACCAACTCTGGGAGCTCTAGCCCCTCAGTCACAGACCCCAGGACCCAGCTCCACCAGTGGGCTGACACTAGCCATAGGAAGAGGCCTCACCCACCAGTGGGTGGACACCAGCCACATGAACGCCAAGACCTTGCACCCAGCTGTGTCAGGGCCCAGTGCACTCACCAGCAGGCTAACACCAGCTCCAGGAGCACCAGGGCCCTGACCCTGCTTATCTGCAGGCCAGCGCCAACTCTGGCACCCCTGGCCCCACAGCCAGAGACCCCAGGACCCATCTCCACTAGCAGTAGCCCCAGGACCTGGCATCGCCCACTAGTGGATAGGTATCAGCCCTGGGAGCCCCTGGGCCCAAGCCCCCCCCACCAGTGGGCTGATCATCGCAGGAACACACAGACCCCTGCCAGCTGTGTCAAGACCAGGTCCACCCATTAGCACGCCAGTGCCACTCCAGGATGCCCTGGATCCTGGCCCCACCCAGTGGGAGGCCAAAACTGCTCCAGGACACCTTGGGCCCCTTAGGCATCCATGTTAGTATCTGGCCTCACCCAACAGTAAGCCATCACCAGCTCTGGGTCACTCTGGACCCCCAGCCCAGCAGCCAGCCACCCTGGGATTGAGCTTCACCCACCAGTGGGCCAGCACTAACCCTGGGACCACCCCCACCCCCAGGGATGTGTAGACAGTTGCCTTATGACCTGGCCCTTCCCACTGGTGGGCTGGCACTAGGACCAGGACACCCAAGGCTGTGCAGTCAGCCATGCCAAGACCCAGCCTGCACAAAACAGGGCCTGACAACCAACTGGAATGATGACCAGCCACACCTACCAGCATGCCCACAGTAGTCAGCTGACCTCAACAGGAGGTTCCAAGCAGCCCACAGAAAGGGTGCCCCTAAAGCAAATAGCTCTGCTAACTACAGGAGAGTGTGCTCCCAGGACCCATAGGACGTGTCCTGCATAAGGCCACTTCTCCAAGATTGGGAAACATAACCAACCTACTAAATTCATAGAAATAAAAACAGGAAATTAGGCAAAATGAGGCAACAGAGAAATATATTCCAAAAGAAAAAAAGAAAAAAACTTCAGAAGAATAAGTGAAGTGGAGATAAATCTACCTGATAAAGTGTTCAAGGCAATGATCATAAAGATGTTCAAAAAACTCAGGAGAAGAATCAATGGGAAGCTAGAAGTTTTTAACAAAGAGTTAAAAAATATAAAGAAGAACCAAACAGAGCTGAAGAATTCAATAACTGAAATTAAAAATATACTAGAAGGGGGCTTCCTAGGTGGTGCAGTGGTTAAGAATCTGCCTGCCAGTGCAGGGGACACGGGTTCGAGCCCTGCTCCAGGAAGATCCGACATGCCACGGAGCAACTAAGCCCCTGCACCACAACTATTGAGCCTGCACTTTACAGCCTGTGAGCCACAACTATTGAGCCCATGTGCTGCAACTACTGAAGCCCACGCGCCTAGAGCCTGTGCTCCACAAAAAGAGAAGCCATGGCAATGAGGAGCCTGTGCACCACAACGAAGAGTAGCCCCCACTCACCGCAACTAAAAGAAAGCCTGCGCACAGCAAAAAAGACCCAACACGGGCAATAAAATAAATAAATAAATAAATTTATTTTAAAAAAATGTACTAGAAGGAATCAACAGTAGATTAGATGATAAAGAAGAATAGATCGGCGATTTGAAAGACTGAGTAGTGTAAATTACTGAAACTGAGCAGAAAAAATAATAAAAAGAAAGGAGGACAGTTTAAGAAACCTCTGGGACAACATCAGGTGTACTAACATTCACATAATAGAGGTTCCAGAAGGAGAAGAGAGGGGGAAGGAGGCAGAGAAAATATTTGAAGACATAATAGCTGAAAATGTCCCTACCTGGGAATGGAAAATAGACATACAGATCTGGGAAGCACAGAGAGTCTCAAGAGGATCAACCCAAAGAGAACCATACCAAGATACATTGTAATTAAAATGGCAAAAATGAAAGATAAACAAAATATTAAAAGCAGCAAGGGAAAAGCAGCAAGTTATATACCAGGGAATTCCCATAAGGCTATCAGCTAGCTTTTCAGCAGAAACTCTGCAGGCCAGAAGGCAGTGACACAATGTATTTAAAATGATGAAAAGGAAAAAAATACAACCAAGAATACTCCAACCATCAAGGCTTTCATTCAGATTTGACGGAGAGATCAAAATTTTACAGACAAGCAGAAGTTAAAAGAGTTCAGCATCACCAAACCAGTTTTACAAGAAACATTTAAGGGATTTCTTTAAGCTAAAAAGAAAAGGCCACAACTAGGGACTTGAAAATTGCAAAATGGAAAACTCATCAGTAAAGGCAAATAACTACTTTAAATGTAAATGTACTAAATGCTCCAATTGAAGACATAGAATGGCTATAAAAACAAGACCCATATATATTCTGCCTACAAAAGACTCACTTAAGATCTAAAGACACACATGGACTGAAAGTGAGGGGATGGAAAAAGGTATTTTATGCAAATAGAAACAAAAAGAAAGTCGAGGTAGCAATATTTATATCAGACAAAATTGACCTTAAAATAAAGACTGTAACAAGAGACAAAGAAGGACATTACATAATGATAAAGAGATCAATCCAGGTACTTCCATGGTGGTGCAGTAGTTAAGAATCCACCTGCCAATGCAGGGGATGTGGATTCGATCCCTGTTCTGGGAAGATCCCACATGCCGCAGAGCAACTATGCCTGTGTGCCACAATTACAGAGCCTGTGCTCTAGAGCCCATGAGCCACAACTACTGAGCCTGTGTGCTGCAACTACTGAAGCCTGTGCACCTAGAGCCTGTGCTCCACAACAAGAGAAGCCACTGCAGCGAGAAGTCTGCGCAACACAGTGAAGAGTAGCCCCCCCACCACAACTAGAGAAAGCCTGTGTGCAGCAAAGAAGACCCAACACAGCCAAAAAAAATAAAAATAAATTTAAAAAATTAAGAAAAAAGAGATCAATCCAAGAAGATATAACAATTTTAAATATATATGGACTCAGCATAGGAGCATTTAAATACATAAAGCAAGTATTAATGGACATAAGGAGAGAAATTGACAATAAAACAATAATAGGGGATTTTAACACTGCACAGATAGCAATGGATGGCTCTTCCAGGGGAAAAAACCAATAAGGAAACACTGGCCTTAAACAGCACATTAGACTAAGTGGACTTAATATATATATATATGTGTATGTATATGTATATACATGTAAACATTTCATCGAAAAGCTGCAGAATACACATTCTTTTCAAGTGCACATGGAGCATTCTCCAGGGTAGATCATATGCTAGACCACAAAATGAGGCTCAGCAAATTTAAGAAGAATGAAATCATATTAAGCCTCTTTGCTGATCACAACCCTATGAGACTAGAAATCAATTGTAAAAACAAAACTACAAAAAACACAAACACACAGAGGCTAAACAATATATAACTAAGCAAAGCGTCACTGAAGAAATCACAGAAGAGATAAAAAAAAATCTGGAGGTCACTGAAGAAGTCACAGAAGAGATAAAAAAAAATCTGGAGAAAAATGAAAATGAAAACACAATGATCCAAAATCTACAAGATGCAGCAAAAGCAGTTCTAAGAGGGAAGGTTGTAGTGATACAAGCTTACCTCAGGAAACAAGAAAAATCACAGATAAACAGCCTAAACTTAGACTTAAAGGAACTAGAAAAAGAAGATTAAACAACACCCAAAGTTAGTAGAAGGAAAGAGATCATAAGGATCTGAGCAGAAATAAATGAAATACAGACTAAAAACAAACAAACAAAACAAACAAACAAACAAAAACAATAGAAAAGATTAATAAAACCAGGAGCTGGTTCTTTGAAAAGGTTAAAAAAAAAATCAATAAGCCTTTTAGCCATCTCATCAAGAAAAAAAAAGAAACCAAATAAATAGAATCAGAAATTAAAACAGAGAAGTTATAATCAACACCATAGAAATACAAAGGATCATAAGAGATTACTATGAACAATTATATGCCAATAAAATGGACATCCTAGAAGAAATGGACAAATTCCTAGAAGTGTACAATCTCCAAGATTGAATCAGGAAGAAATAGAAAATATGAACAGATGTATTACCAGTAATGAAATTGAATCAGTAATTTTAAAAACTCTCACAAACAAAAGTCCAGGGCCAGATGGTTTCACAGATGAATTCTACCAAACATTTAGAGAAGAGTTAACATCTATCTTCCAGAAACTATTTCAAAAAATTTCAGAGGAAGGAACACTCCTGAACTCATTCTGTGAGGTCAGCATCACTCTATTACCAATACCAGACAAAGATATCACAAAAAAGAAAATTACAGGCCAATATCACTGATAAACACAGATGCAAAAATCCTCAACAAAATATTAGCAACAAAATTCAACAATACTTTTAAAGGATTATACACCATGATCAAGTGGAATTTATCCCAGGGATGCAAAGATGGTTCAAGATCCACAAACCAATCAATATGATACACTACATTAACAAATTGATGAATAAAAATCACATGATCATCTCGATAGACTCAGAAAAAGCTTTTGACAAAATTCAACATCCAATTGAAAGTTTTTATGATAAAAACTTTCCAGAAAGTGGGTGTAAAGGGAACCTACCTCAACATAATAAAGGCCATATATGACAAACCCACAGCTAATATCATACACTTAGAGGAAAGCATTTCTTCTAAGATTGGGAACAAGAGAAGGATGCCCACTCTCATAACTTTTATTTAACATAGTATTGGAAGTTCTAGCCATATAAATCAGATAGGAAAAAAAATAAATAAAAGGAAGCCAACTTGGAAAGGAAGAAGTAAAACTGTCACTGTTTGTGGATGACATGATTCTATACATAGAAAATCCTAAAGACACCACCAGAAAACTACTAAAGCTCATCAGTGAATTTGGTAAAGTTGCAGGATACAAAATTAATATACAGAAATCTGTTACATTTCTATACAGGAACAACAAACTATCAGAAAGAGAAATTAAGGAAACAATCCCATTTACCATCACATCAGAAAGAATAAAATACCTAGGAATAAACCTACCTAAGGAGGTAAAAGACCTGTGCTTGGAAAACTATAAGACACTGATGAAAGAAATTGAAGGCAACACAAACAGATGGAAATTCACACTGTGTTTAAGGATTGGATTTATTTATTTTTGGCTGTGCCACACAGCATGCGGGATCTTAGTTCTCCAACCAGGAATCAAACCTGTGCCATCTGTAGTGGAAGCATGGAGTCCTAACCACTGGACTGCTGGGGAATTCCCTGGAAGAATATTGTTAAAAGGATCATACTACCCAAAGCAATCTACAAATTCAATGCAATCCCTAACAAAATACCAACAGTATTTTTCACAGATCTAGAACAAAAAAATTTAAAATTTGTATGGAAACGCAAAAATAGCCAAAATAATCTTGGGAAAGAATAGAGCTGGAGGAATCATGCTCCCTGACGTCAGACTCTACTACAAAGCTACAATAATCAAAACAGTATGGTACTGGCACAAAAAACAGACATATAGATCAATAGAACCAAAAAGAGAGCTCTTTTTTTTTTTTTAAAGATTCTTTTAATGTGGACAATTTTTAAAGTCTTTATTGAATTTGTTACAATATTGCTTCTGTTTTATGTCTTGGTTTTTTGGCCACAAGGCATGTGGGATCTTAACTTCCTGACCAGGGATAAAACCTGCGCCCCCTGCATTAGAAGGCAAAGTCTTAACCACTGGAACGCCAGGAAAGTCCATGAACCCACTCTTATCTGGGCAATTAGTCTATGACAAAGGAGGCTAGAATATATGATAGAGAAAAACAATCTCTTTGATAAATGGTGTTGGGAAAATTGGACAACTACGTGCAAAAGAATCAAATTGAACTACTTTCTCACACCATATAAAAGATAAACTCAAAATGGATTAAAGGCTTCCCTGGTGGCACAGTGGTTAAGAATCTGCCTGCCAATGCAGGAGACATGGGTTTGAGCCCTGGTCTGGGAAGATCCCACGTGCTGAGAAGCAACTAAGCCTGTGCTCCACAGCTACTGAGCCTGTACTCTAGAGCCCGAATGCCACATCTGCTGAGCCCATGTGCTACAACTACTGAAGCCTGTGTGCCTAGAGCCCATGCTGTGCAACAAGAGAAGCCACTGCAATGAGAAGCCTGTGCACTGCAACAGAGTAGTTTCCACTCACCATAACTAGAGAAAAGCCTGTGTGCAGCAATGAAAACCCAACGCAGCCAAAAATAAATAAAATTTTTAAAAAATGTATTAAAGACTTAAATATAAGGCCTATTTGGGCCTCCTAGGTGCCCTATCAGGTCTTATATTTAAGCCTGTGCACCACAACGAAGAGTAGCCCCCACTCACCGCAACTAAAGAAAGCCCATGCACAGCAAAAAAAGACCCAACACAGCCAATTAAATAAATAAATAAATAAATAAATAAATAAATAATTATTAAAAAAAAAAAAAAGACCTGAAACCATAAACTCCTGAAAGTAAAATAGGCAGTACACTCTTTGACATTGGTCTTAGCCATATGTATATATTTTTTGCATATATCTCCTCAGGCAAGAGCAACAAAAGCAAAAATAAACAAATGGAACTATATCAAACTATAAAGTTTTGCACAGTGAAGGAAACTATCAATAAAATTAAAAGGCTGTCTACTGAATGGGATTTGCAAATGATATATTCAATAAGGGATTAATATCCAAAATACACAAAGAACTCATACAACTCAACATCAGAAAACAAACAATCCAATTTTAAAATGGCCAGAGATCCTGAATGGACACTTTTCCAAAGAAGACATACAGATGGCCAACAGGCATGTGAAAAGGATGCTGAATATCACTAATCATCAGGGAAATGCAAATCAAAACCACAATGAGATACCACTTCACACCTGTCAGAATGGCTATTGTCAAAAAGAACACAAATAACAACTGTTGGTGAGGGTGTGGAGAAAAGGGAACCAACCCTTGTGCACTGTTGGTTGGAATATAAATTGGTGCAGCCACTATGGAAAACAGTAAGGAGGTTTCTCAAAAAATTAAAAATAGAACTACCATGCAATCCAGAAATTCTACTTCTGGATATTTATCTGAAGAAAATGAAAACACTAAGTAGAAAAGACACATGAACCCCTATGTTCATTGCAGCATTATTTACAATAGCCAAGATATGGAAACAACCTAAGTGCCCATCAAAAGAAGAATGATTAAGAAGATGTGCTACACACACACACACACACACACACACACACACACACACACACGCACACACATTAGCCACAAAAATATGGCATCTTACCATTTGCAACAACATGGAAGGATCTAGAGGGTGTTATGCTAAGTGATATGTCAGAGAAAGACAAATACTGCAATGATTTCACTTATTGTGGAATCTAAAAAACAAAACAAATGAACAAACAGAGTCATAGATACAAAGAACAAACAGGTGTTGCCAGAGGGAAGGGGGCTGGTGGAGGAGAGAAATAGGTGAGGGAAGATTAAGAGGTACAAACTTTCAGTTACAAAATAAGTGAGTCATAGGTATGAAATATACAACATGAGGAATATAGTCAATAATTATGTAATATCTTTGTACAGTGATACATGACAACTGGACTTATCATGGTGATCATTTTGAAATGTATAGCAATATTGAATCACTACATTGTGTACCAGGAAATAACATAGTGTTATAATTTAATTATCCTTCAAAAACAAACAAACCAACAAAGAAACTCATTGAAAAAGAGATCAAATTTATGACTACCAGTGGCGAGGGGAGGGGAAATTAAGTGAAGATAGTCAGAAGGTACAAACTTCCAGTTGTAGGATAAATAAGTACTAGGGATGTGATGTACAACATGATAAATATAATTAACACTGTTGTATGTTATAAATGAAAGTTGTGAAAAGAGTAAGTCCTAATAAGAGTTCTCATCACAAGGAAAAGTGCATTTTTTCTATTTCTTTAATTTTGCATCTATATAAGATGATGGATGTTCACTGAACCGACTGCGGTAATCATTTCATGATGTATGTAAATCAACTCACCGTAGTGTACACCTTAAACTTACACAGTGCTGTATGTCAATTATAACTCAGTAAAACTGGGGGAAAAGTCAGCATATTATTATTTAAAGTAAAAAAATTAAAACTTCATGATGGGACTTAATTGGTGGCTCAGTGGTTGAGAACCCGCCTCTCAGTGCAGGGGGCACAGATTCGATCCCTGCTCTGGGAGAATTCCACATGCTGCGGAGCAACTAAGCTCGTGTGCCACAACTACTGAGCTTGTGCTCTAGAGCCTGTGAGCCACAACTATTGAGCCTGTGTGCTGCAACTACTGAAGCCTGCGTGCCTAGAGCTTATGCTCTGCCACAAGAGAAGCCACTGCAATGAGAAGCCTGAGTACCACAACGAAGCGTAGCCCCTGCTTGTCACAACTGGAGAAACCCGCGCACAGCAACCAAGACCCAACCCAGCCAAATAAATAAAACTTAAAAAAACCTTAATGATTTGAGGTTTTTGATATGTCATTCATACTGTTAAATAGCAAAGTAACAGAAATCCAGAAATGTAATATTTACCCATAGAAAAGTGATCCTAAAAAGCTAAGAGAAAATGCCTCCTACAGCTCCTTGCCGCAACTTCATCTCAAGGGAACATAGGAGAAAATCCTAAAAAGAGGTCACATTATTAAATTTTAAATGATTCTATGAACACAGAGCCACTCAACTATATATGGAAATATAAAATTCTGAATATTGGTCAAACACAAAATCTACACTTTGCTTAATGTGTACAAATTCTCAAAATTGTATTTCATATTATTACAAGTATTTATATTTCTAGTTACACTTTTTCCTAGCTATAATCTTAAGCATCAAGTATTTTAGAAACATATTGTACTTACAATATCCATACAAAAAAGTGCATATATCTTAAGTGTACAATATGAATTTTTACAAACTAAACACACCCATGTAATAAGCCCCCAGATAAAAACATTAACACTGTTTTGAGATTAATTTTTATTCACTTTCAAGAGGAAAAAGTTAACGTTCTATTCTGGATATTTGGTGGTATGGCATGTAACTTTAAAAGCAACATTCCTGGGGCTTCTCTGGTGGCACAGTGGTTGAGAATCACCTGCCAATGCAGGGGACACGAGTTTGATCCCTGGTCTGCGAAAATCCCGCATGCTTCGGAGCAACTAAGCCCGGGTGGCCACAACTACTAAGTCTGCGCTCCAGAGCCCATGAGCCACCACTATTGAGTCTGTGTGCCACAACTACTGAAGCCCATGTGCCTAGAGTCCATGCTCCACAACAAGAGAAGCCACTGAAATGAGAAGCCCGTGCACCGCAAAGAAGAGTAGTCCCCACTCGCTGCAACTAGAGAAAGTCCACGCGCAACAACCAGCCAAAAAATAAATAAATTTTTTTTAAAAAAGCACCATTCCCAACTTGAACATCTTCTAGGACTTTCCATATCACTTGTGGCAGACAAAATAATAGCTTCCTAAAAATGTCCATGTCCTAATCCCCAGAACCTGTGAATATGTTTTCTTACAAACCAAAAGAGACTTTTCAGATGTGATTGAATTAAGGATTCTGAGATAGGAAGATTATCCTGGACTGAGTGCATCCAATGTAATTAATTATAAGGGTCTTTTTTTAAAAAATAAATGTATTTATATTTATTAGCTGTGTTGGGTCGAGGTACTCTTTGTCGCGGTGCGCAGGGTTCTTATTGCAGTGGCTTCTCTTGGTGCAAAGCATGAGCTGTAGGTGCGTGGGCTTCAACAGTTGCGGAGCATGGGCTCATCATTAGTTGTGGCTCCTAGGCTCTAGAGCACAGGCTCAGTAGTTGTGGCACGCACAGGCTTACTTGCTCTGTGGCATGTGAGATCTTCCCAGACCACAGAT
Organism: Hippopotamus amphibius kiboko; assembly: GCF_030028045.1. Classification (NCBI taxonomy): domain Eukaryota; kingdom Metazoa; phylum Chordata; class Mammalia; order Artiodactyla; family Hippopotamidae; genus Hippopotamus; species Hippopotamus amphibius. The sequence continues at coordinate 37,547,514 of NC_080187.1, forward strand.
CGAACCCGTGTCCCCCTGCATTGGCAGGCGGATTCTTTTTTTTTTTTTTTTTTTTAGGCGGATTCTTAACCACTGTGCTACCAGGGAAGCCCAGGGTCTTTTTAAGTAAAAGAGGGAGGCAGGAGAGTCAGAGAAGATATGACAAGGGAAGCAGATGTCAGAGGCATACAAGCCAAGGAATGCGGGTAGCCCCTAGAAACTGGAAAAGACAAGGAAGCAGATTCTCCCCTGCAGCCTAAGGAAGACAGAACTACTGATATAATTTTTTAAAAATTGAGATATATTTGACGTATAACATTATATTAGGTTCAGGTGTACAGCACAAGGATTTTATATATGTATATTTTGTGAAATAACCACAATAAATCTAGTTGACATCAATCACTACACATAGTTGTAAATTTTTTTTCTTGTGATGGTATCTACACTGCTTCTTTCATTTTAGCCCCTCAAAACCCACTTCAGACTCCTAACCTCCAGAACTGGAAGATAATACAATTGTATTTTTAAGCCAATAAGTTTTACATAATTTGTTACAGCAGTGGACGGAAACTAAAACACCCTCTAGAGTCTGGTGAATCTGTGTCCAGGTTCGTATATCTTATAACCTATCTAATAGCTTCATGTGGCTATCTCATAGGCATCTCAAACTTAACATCACAAATTAAAACTTTACTGTTAACTCCCCAAACCTGATCACTCCCCCAGCTTTTCTCATCTTGGTAAATGGCACCAAACGCCCAATTACTAATGCCAGACATCTGGAAGTCAACCTGGTTTCCTTCATTCTCTTTGTCATCGAAAAGCTATTATAAATAGGAATTCAGAGAAAAGTCTGTCTCCTCCCAGCCCTTCCAGATGCAAGCAGTGGTAGCAGGTTGTTTGTGTGTGTGTGTGTGTCTGTGTATCTTTCAGAGGCTTTTTTTTTTATACTGCCACCATTCTTAACTCTCATCCAATCCATTCTCCACAGAATAGCCAAAGTGATATTTAAAAAAGAAATCTGCTGGCACTTCCTTGCACCAAACTCCTTAATGTCTATCCTTTTGTGGCTAATGTGACCTTTTGGTGGCTTCAATCTAGCTGCAGGGAAAACTAACAGTTCACAAGTATTCTGCAAATTAGAGCATCATTAACTGAAATACATCAGGTGCAAAAGTCTGATCGGACTTGAAATTCACTTATAGCAAGAACCGTCAATAAACTGTTAGGCTGTTTAAATCGTTTCACCTGCTGTAAATTATTTAATGGTTGTAGAACTTCACCACTACATTGGGTTGCAAACCTAATACCGAACCCAAAGGGGACTATTGTACTCATGCAAGTAGAAATTTGGGTTGTGGGATGGAAATCCTCGTCCTTCAGAAATTCAATGTGTACAGAGGAATCGGTGAATTGTACATGTGTGGATTAAAGTCTTTGAACGTGAAAAAAAATTTAATGGTTGTAAAAAATACTTTAATGTTTTGTATCACCAACTCAAAGCTTCTTGTCAATGGTGACTGAGGTCTTTGAAAAAGATCATTAGGTCTTCATCAGGAGCTGTGTGAGCCCTTTCCCGCCACTTTCTCTGCCACCTCCGTGTTCCTCTCTGCAAGCCTCCGGGGCAGGACGGCCTGGGGGTTCCCTGCAGGGGAGGCCGAGGCCGAGCTCATCACAGGGATCAGCTGCCTTGCCTTGGTCATCATCAGCACCCCACGGAGCCCCCTAGCAGACACGGTTCTGGAGTGGCACGGCTGCTTCACTCAGGAGAGGGCTCCGGGTCGACCGCCGGACGACCGTATTGTTTTGGTCACGCCTATGAAATGACTGCGCGAATGGAAGGCGTTAAGACATTGCACCTCGGGCGCAAGGCCGAAACGGCGCCGCTCGGCTTCCGAACGTTCACGTGGCAGGCAGAGCAGCCTCTCCCGGGCAGGAAGGCGGGCCGCGACATCAGCCGGCCGCGCGGGCCTATGCCACGACCACGGAAGGCGCCGCCCCGGCTCGGCCCGGCCTCCCGGCACAGCCAATCGCGGCGCCCCGCCCCGCGCACGTCAGGCGCGTCGGCAGATGAGGCGCTCGGGTGGGCGTGCAGGGCGCGCGGGTGGGGGTCGAGGCTCGTCACCGCCCGCGGGCGCGAGTGGCGGAAGCCGAGGGGGCGGTCTCGCGCCGGCCTCCTTTCCGGCGCGGCGCTCGGCTGTAGCCCGCGAGGCCCAGCGGGGACGCGGGAGGAAGGGCGGACTGGCGTCTGGTGAGACCCGCGCGCCCGCCGGGGACTCGGGGGAGGGAGAGGCGGGCTCGAGGAGCGCAGCCTCCGGGCCCCGGCGGCGTCCTTCCCCGGCCGGCGGCTGCGCACCTCACCACGCCCCGGGCCAGCACCCGGCTCGGGCCTCGCTCGGTCTCCCGTGGGCCCGCACGCCAGGGCGGCTGCTTGGTCCCGATGTGGGCTCAGTCTCTGGCCCGTGGAGCACGCGGGCTGAGTGCGGACCCGGGGCGCATGACCGGGAGCGGGGAGCGGGGCGCGGGGCGTTAGAGGGAGGCCGGCTGCCCTCCTCTCCACCTGCTGTCCCGAAAGACGGAGCGCGTCGGGTCACCGAGGGGTGCAGGAGAGGGCGGAGAGCTCCGTGACAGACAAGTGGCCCTGGGGTGTAGAGGGTCGGACTAAAAGATCCTCTTGAGGCTCTGCGCCCAACCCTGACTGTATTCTGAGTCTGGGCTTCCTTGGAAGCTTGATATGCGTTTATCCCCCCCCCCCCCCCCCCAATCTTGAGCACACTTGTAAAGTTGTTAGAGCACGGAAGAGTATTCTTTCGGAATCCTGATGGAGAAAAAGGGTGGGGTGCAGCTTGGCATTTAGAGATAACTGGTTAACCCGACTGTGGAAGCCCTGGAAGAAGTCACACCGGAGTATAGCTCAGGATAGGATTCTGAATTTCAGACCACTTTCTGGAGCCCCCTCCTGATTCCTGTGAATCTCATCCCCTCCGCACCGAGGAAAGAGTGATGCATCACATGTTCCCTTCATTCCCGTGGTGCCTGGCAGGAGCAGGCAGAAGGAGGGTTCTTACTCATGGGTGTTTATGAAATGAACAGACAGGCAAACACTGGATATGGGCACTGTCCTGAATGCAGATTTGGTGTTTGGTTCTGGCAATTATTAACTGTGATTTGGGGCAAGTAAGTTGGTTTTCTCTGTACTTAAGTGTGCCCATTTGTAAAATGGGGCTAAAGATAGGGCTGTGAGAAAGAAGTGAGTTAATGCTTGTAAAGCTCTTAACACAGTGCCTGGCAGTTATTTACTTCCATGGTTTTTTCTGCTCAGAGACTACTTGAGCCAGGTGTTTGTGTTTTTCCATAGTTGAGTGGGATGACAGTATTTATTTTTCTGGAAAGGGTCACTCACCTTTCATCAGTGTTTATAATGGTCAGTCTTGAGAGAATGTAGGTTTCTCAGAGATTGCTAGTGAGTTCAAGATGAAGGCATATTTTTCTTGTATCTATGTTTTAGTGTCTCTGGTTACTGTATATCATGGAATTAAGTGAAATGGATGTAAATATCCAGTCCACCTGCTTTCTGAGCTTTAGGCTTTAAGGCTGTGGACAGTGCATCTTAAGTATCCATTTAAATGATTTCGTGTTTTTAAAATATTTCAAAATATTTCAAATACACTGAAAAGGACAGAAGGCAATATGACATTCTACCAGTCATCAAGATTTAACACGTATTAACATGTTACATGCTTGTTTCCGATCTCTATTTATTATTTTAAAAAAAATGTTTACTTAGACAACAAAAACCCCTTAGGCCCTCTTTTCTTTCCGTTCCCTCCTCTTTCAGAGGTAATTATTACTTTCCTGAGTTGCTGTGTAATTTTACTATAGATCAATCAGTAATGTTTTACGTATTTTAAAAACTGGTGCCCTGTTGTATCTAACTTTTTAGAATTTGCTGTTTTCCTCTAACGTTATGTTTTGTTTTTTAATAAATTGATTGACTGATAATTGGCTGCATTGGGTCTTTGTTGCTGCATGAGGGCTTTCTCTGGTTATTGTGAGCGGGTGCTACTCTTCGTTGCAGTGTGTGGGCTTCTCATTGTGGTGGCTTTTCTTGTTGCATAGCCGGGCTCTAGGCTCACAGGTTTCAATAGTTGTGGCTCAGTAGCGGTGGCACGAGGCGCAGGGGCTTAGTTGCTCTGAGACATGTGGGATCTTCCCAGAACAGGGATCGAACCCATGTCCCCTGCATTGGCAGGCGGATTCTTAACCACTGCACCACCTAGGAAGTCCCTAAAGTTATGTTTTTGAGTTTTATTGATATTGACGCATTTAGACATAGTCCGTTTGTTTTCATTGCTGTCTAGGATTCCACTGTGTAAAGAAACTAGTTTTATCTTGTTTTACATTGCACTTTATGCAACTTAAATCCTATTATAGTTTAAGTCCATTATGTCACGTTTATTCATTCCATACTGGTCATGGAGACTCAGGTCACAGTTCTTAGTATAAAAATGGATCCTTGGGCATGACATTTTATACAGAACAAATAATAATGTATACTGGATGGAGAAAGATATTTGTTAATTTTGTTCTTGGTGCTTCTGTTTGGGAAAGTCAGCTGGCTAAGATCTATTATGTTGTCAGCTGTCATGTACTAGATTGTTACTCCCTTAAAATCAGAGGTGAGGTCTTTCTCAGCTCTAGATCTCTCAGCTTTTTGTTGTTGTTGTTGTTTGTGTGTTTTGTCTGTGCCGCAAGGCATGTGGGATCTTAGTTCCCTGACCAGCGGTTGAACCCATGCCCCCTGCATTGGAGGCAGGGAATCTTAACCACTGGACCACCATGGAAGTCCTTCTCAGTTTTCTTTGCAGTGCTCTGCACAGAGTCAGTTCTCAATAAATGTTTATGACATTGGTCATTTTTACTTTCAGGGCTCTCATAACCGTACATGTATTTGAAAAGTTGATGGCCAGAAGTTTTCAAAATTGCATTTTTAGGTTTGATATTTCTAATGCCTTTAAGCTTTCCCATTTTACCACTTAATTCAGAAACATACGAGCAGTTAAAGAACAAGGTATGCAACAACAGTGTAGAATATATTAATAATTGCATGATACACACCATATGTATTTATAAAATGTATTCTTATTTATATATATGAAGAAATATATGTGTATTTATTTGTATGTGCATAGTTTGTAGAACGATAGATAAGAAACTAGTAATTCTAAGCATCCAGGGAGAAGAACTACATGTCTGGGAACACAGATGAGAAGACTTTTTGTTCTATAGCCTTTTGTGCCTTTTCAAGTTTATTTTATTTTTTTATTTTTATTTTTAAAGGTTATTTTGACTGCTTTGGGTCTTCGTTGCTGTGCATGGGCTTCTCTTGTGGAGCATGGGCTCTAGGTGCGTGGGCATCAGTAGTTGTGGCACGTGGGCTCAGTTGTGGCGCACAGGCTTAGTTGCTCTGTGGCATGTGGGATCTTCCTGGATCAGGGCTTGAACCTGTGTCCCCTGCATTGGCAGGTGGATTCTTAACCATTGCGCCACCAGGGAAGTCCTGCCTTTTCAATTTTAAACCATGTGAATGTACTATCTAATCAAAAAAAATAAGTTATTTTTAAAAAAGAATTCTCCCTTAAAAAAGGATTTTTACCATTATTATTATTTTTTTAAGATTTAACTTTTTTCCTTAAAAAAGTTTTGCCCTTAGTAATGTGTATTTTTCATAGTTTGTGTACTTTGAGTTTTGGTAGAATAACCTTTGAGTTACTTGGTAAATACTAAGCATTTTAGAATTGCCTGATGGAAAGTTTACTGTTCTCTTAAAATAAATACAAATTTACCAATCATGAGTGATTTGCTTTGCCTCACCCAGCAAATTAAATATCACCAACAATTTATTCAGCTCAGGTTTAATGATGAGTGGAAGAAGGTTTATGTACAAGAACACTTAGCACAACCGTTTTTGGAAAAATATTTTTGTCTCTGGTTAGTTCTTAGATCTTACAAATACAACTATCTTGACAGAGTGCTCATTTCATTATCTTATAAATGCTTTCCATTGGATGGAATTAGCTCTTACTGGAGATTATAAATTCTGTTTTTTTGTTTGTTTTATTTTTTTAAACTTTATTTATTATTTTTGGGGGGGTACACCTGGAGATTATAAATTCTGAATGGGCCTAGTGATGGGCAGGTTTTGTGATTGCAGAATTTTTAGACTGAGAGAGATGAGATGTCAACAGCAGAAGGCTACTGATGGGATTTTCGCTGAATTTCAGTCTGTCCGGATTGAAAAGGCAGCTTCCCTTTTATTGACATCCTTACTCAAGTGTTTCTGGATTCCTGATTGCAAATTCTAAATATTGATACACTTCCGGAAACATAAGCGTTGAGATCAGTCCATGAAGTGAAATTTTACATTGATATAAGGAAGGTTAAAAGCTCCATGGAACATAGCTCTTATCCCTTGCCCCTGATTTTTTACTTTTTGAACGGAGGGTATAGAATGGTGGGGGAGATGGGTGGGCAGAGGAGTTGAGCAAGTGTATACATGTGTATGGTAGGGCTGCAGTACTCAGAGGGAGGCAGCAACGAAAAGGGGTGGAGTAGAGAGGAACTGAAGTTTATGTGAAGGCTTTCCAGAAGAGGTGACACTTAGCCTGAGTTTTAAAGGATGAGGAAGAATCCAGGCAAAAGGGAAAGGAAGTTTTAGGGAGAGAAACTTGCAGGTAGAAAGGCCCAGAGGTATGGAGACCCACTGGTTGAACTGCAGGCACTTTAGCATGGCTGTGGTTCAGAGTAACGGAAATTGTAAGGGGACAAATGGTTGGAAGGATGGACTGGGTCCAGATCAGCAATTTGGAGTTCGTCCATAGGTAGTATATCTTGTTTAGCAATGTAATCAGATTTATAAATTTTGGAAAGATCACCCTGAAAGTTTTGGGGAGGCAGGGCAAGACTAGGGACCAGCAGACCACTTTGACAGCCGTTAGAATAGTTTTGACCAAAGATCAGGGATTGGATGAGGGGGTGTCCTAGTGGGTGGGGATGGAGAGGAGATAGATTTGAAAGATGTTCATTCAGGAGGTGGAATTGACAGGACTGAGGAGGAACAGGGTGAGAAGCAGAGAAGACAGGGATGTCAAGGCATTTGAAAGAATGGAAGTTCATAACAGAGTTAGAGAATAAGGAAGAAGTAACAGGTTTGGAAAAGAAAAGGAGGTGAGCTTGGGACATGGCTTTGAGGTGCCTGTAGGACAGGAGATGGCTGGTAGGCATTTGGAGTTGTCAAGTTGTTGGCACTGGCTGTGGGTGCTAATGAGGCCTTGAAGGTATGGATTTTTGTTTCATCTGACTCATCTTTTCCGCAACACTAATCACAGTGCTTTGTATATAGTGTGTAGTGCGAGGGTGAATAGCTCCCATTCCTTATAGGATGTAACCTTGAATCTTGGGGAAGTAATTTCCCCTCTTAAGACTTGTGTTTTTCTCTTTCTGTAAGTGGGGGAGTTGAACTAGATCAGTGGTTCTCAACCAAATTTTTGCTATAGTCTGCTATGTTGGGATCAATTGTGAGGCGTGATGAGTCATTTTTAATTAACAATAAAGAGCTGATATTTGCTTGCCTTTTAAATGAGAGTTGATTTATATTACTCTTTTTAAATTGCATTCCAGCATTTTTCTCAAGTGTAAGAGAAAGGGCTGGAGTCATAGTTGGTCTGCTGGAATCTCATAACTTGATACACCAGTGGATGTTCACACAGAAGCGGGGATGGGAAAAAAGGTTAAGGATCACTATACTAAATGGTGGTTAAGGACTTAAGACTGCAAAATTTTATGTTTATATCTAGGACCTATCGTTCTGATTATAAATAATTTTTTCTGTGTGTGTCTATAATGTCTTTTTAAATTTATTTTTTATTGAAGTATAGTTGAACTACGTTGTGTTAATTACTGCTGTACAGCAAAGTAACTCATTTATACATACATATAAATTCTCTTTCATATTCTTTTCCATTATGGTTTATCACAGGATATTAATTTTTGTTTTTGCAACTTCAGGAACTCTATTTTAAGAACCTCTCAAAAAGAAAACAAGTCATGGAGAAGAAGGAAAATAACCGAAAGCTTCGGGTTTGTGTTGCTACTTGCAACCGTGCTGATTATTCTAAACTTGCCCCAATCATGTTTGGCATTAAAATGGAACCTGAGTTCTTTGAACTTGACGTGGTGGTACTTGGCTCTCACCTGATAGATGACTATGGGTAAGATGAAAGCATTTTCTTATGATATTCTTCATTGCAACACGGTGTACTGGTAAGAATTTGGGTCTTGGAGCCTTGTGGACCCGGTTTCAAATCCCAGTTCTACCACTTAGTTTTGTTTTGTTTTTTGACAGTTTTTAGTTGTGCCTTTATTCACCTTAGTTCATTAAAAATGGGCTTGTTTTAAAGATCCTATAAATAGAGTAACCACCCACTAATGTGGGATTATAAGTAAGTCACCCCTCTCAGCATGGTATTTTTGTCTTTAAAAAGCAGAGTTTCTTATAGGAATCTTATTGATCACACAGTAGTTACCAGAATGTCAGATATAATGATGTATATAATCTAAACAAGACAGGCTAATTAATAATTTATATAATGTAAAAATATGCATATTAAAAGTTAGCCATGTGGACAGATGCATGCATCAGGAAGAGTAGTTGATAGGGGTTGAGGGCCTATATGCAGTAATATTGCTTTTTCTTCTTCAACTACAGTGAATAACTGCCACTAACAGATAGAAGTTTTCCACACACATCTAAATACACAAGGGTAAATGGTGACCTGCTACACGTACAGTCTCAAGTGGGTCTGTGATCCTTCTGTGACAGCTCTCACAAAAATAGTACATAGTGAACCCCGTGCAGGTAGTCGGAAGCACTGGTTACTTTTGCTAGTTGGACTTTGAAAATGTCTGCTGTTTGACATTAATCTGTGTTTTCTTTTGCTATTTTCAAATCTGACAGGCACATGGAGTGGGGGTACCACTTAGTTTTTAGGTGGCATTGGAGAAGGTGCCTAGCATCTCTGAGCCTCAGGTTCCTCAATTATAAAATGGAGTGAAAACTTGTGTTGTAGGTTATTGTGAAGAATGGAGGTAGTGATAATAAAGTATCTATACAGGGATGCTGCCTATTAGATGCTTGGTAAATTTTAGCTATTATTATTATTACTTTTATTTGCTATTATATTCAGAAATGCCATTTCTAAATATATATTGTGTGACTATAATGTGATTCTATGTAATGTTTTGTAAGTTCTAATGCTAATCCTACATTAAAACTGCATATAAAGTAGTAGATATGGAACAAGATTTTAAGAATTTAATTGATCTACAAGATAAAGTAGAAGTTTTATATTACTGTTACCATTGATACTTATTTTGGTGACAGGTTTGTTATTGATCACAGTGTAAATATGAAAAACGAAACTTGAAAATCTTTGAGGGAGCAGAATGTATAAACCAAGAATGAACATTCAATTTGTTATATGTAATAAAGTGGTATTTAGTGCACCCTTGTGGCATGAAAACATTAATGCAGCCTCCAAAGGTGGTAAAGAAAAAAATACAGCTTTAAATATGAAAACTGTGTTAAGGTAAGATTGTCATTTTGATTGTCCTTTAACAGTAAGATCATAACAGCAAAAACAAATAAAAACCTGCCCCCACCAACCAATTTAGCAATTTGCTCTGAGAAAATACTTTTAAAGATGAGAGAAGAAATTTATGGATAGCTCAGAAGTTCATAGATTTTTAAAATGTGAAATGAATTTTGGCTACCTAAGAAAATTCACTTGGGTTTTCTTACATTATTGAACAAAGATGGGACAAGTAAAAGAGAAATTTTAGCTACAGCCTGCAGTGAAAGTCTAAGTGTGTTCTTTACTTCTGTGAGAAAAGTTTGGCAGAAGACTAGTGGGGAAGAGGCTTTCAAGGAGGTTGTGGTAGGTTTCTTATCTGCCTACTACAATAATTAAGCAGGGGAAGGTAGTATTTGCCAGGTGAGACTGTTAAAATGGAAACTTGACTAGTAATTAATGGAAATGTATGTCTGCAGTGCATTCTTGCACAAGACATTGGTTGCTTATGGGGCAAAGAACTGGATGACTGGGAAACAAAAGTGAGAAGTATAAGCCAGAAAGAGAAAAACAAATACTGTATGCTAACTCATATATATGGAATTTTAAAAAATGGTACTGATGAACCCAGTGACAGGGCAAGTATAAAGATGCATATGTAGAGAATGGACTTGAGGACATGGCGGGGGGGAGGGGGGATGTGGGGGGAAGGCTGCGAAGGGGAAGCTGGGATAAAGTGAGAGAATAGCCTTGACAGATATACACTACCAAATGTAAAATAGATAGCTAGTGGGAGGCTGCTGCATAACACAGGGAGATCAACTCAATGATGGGTGATGACTTAGAGGGCTGGGATAGGGAAGGTGGGAGGGGGTCTCGGGAGGGAGGGGATGTGGGCATATATGTGTAGATGCAGCTGATTCACTTTGTTGTACAGCAGAAACTGGCACAACAGCGTAAAGCAATTATGTTCCAATAAAGAGCTTAAAAAAGAAAGTGAAAAGTAGGATTTTCACTGTATAGCCTTTTTTTTTTAACTTTTTATTAATTGATTTTATTTATTTATTTTTGGTTGCATTGGGTCTTCGTTGCTGTGCACAGGCTTTCTCTAGTTGTGGCTCACAGGCTCAGTAGTTGTGGCACACAGGCTTAGTTACTCTGCGGCATGTAGGATCTTCCCAGCCCAGGGATTGAACCTTTGTCTCCTGCATTGGCAAATGGATTCTTACCCACTGTGCCACCAGGGAGGTCCCTGTGTAGCCTTTTGTATCTTGAGTTTTAAACCATGTGTGAAAGTATTATTTAAGAAGACATTAAACCAACAGAAAGAATAAGCTACCTTTCTACTTCAACTACTTGGATATTTTTTAAAAAACAGCATTTTATACTCTTAAGAATTGAGAAAAAAATCAAGTGAAAAATAGAATACTTAGGAGTTCATTGGTTCATTTATTTATTAAGCACTTTTTTTCACGTTGGTGTTATATGTATTTTTTTTAACTGAAGTATAATTTATTTACAATGTTTTGCTAATTTCTGCTGTACAGCAAAGTGATTCAGTTATACGCATATATACATTCCTTTTTACATTCTTTTCCATTAGTTTATACCAGGAAATTGGATATAGTTCCCTGTGCTAAACAATAGGACCTTGTTGTTTATTCATTCTAAATATAGTAATTTGGGACTTCCCTGGCGGTCCAGTGGTTAAAACTCTGAGCTCCTAATGCAGGGGACACAGGTTTGATCCCTGGTCGGGGAACTGAGATCCTGCATGCCTTGTGGCATGGCTAAATAAAATAAAATTTAAAAAAATAAAGTAATAGTTTGCAGCTACTCACCCCAAACCCCCAGTCCATCCCTCTCCCTCCCCACCCTCCCCCTTGGCACCACAAATTTGTTCTCTATGTCTGTGAGTCTTTGTCTTATAGATAAGTCCATTTGTGCCATATTTTATTTTATCTATTTATTTTGCCACACCATGCAGCTTGTGGGGTCTTAGTTCCCTGACCAGGGATTGAACCTGGGCCTTAGCAGTGAAAGCACGGAGTCCTAACCACTGGACCACCAGGGAATTCCCTGAATTATCTATTTCTTCTTTTTATTTTAAGCTCTTTATTGGAATATAATTGCTTTACACTCTTGTACCAGCTTTTGAGGTACAGCAAAGTGAATCAGCTGTATTTATACATATATCCCTATATCCCCTCCCTCCCACAACTCCCTCCCACTTTCCCTGTCCTGGCCCTCTAAGGCATCACCCATCATCGAGTTGATCTCCCTTTGTTATACAGCAACTTCCCACTAGCTATCTATTTTACAGTTGGTAGTGTATATATGTCAAAGCTACTCTCTCACTTCGTCCCAGCTTCCCCTTTGCCCTCCCCACCCACCACCCTGTGTCCTCAAGTCTGTTCTCTACATCTGCATCTTTATTTTTGCCCTGTCACTGGGTTCATCAGTACCTTTTTTTTTTTTTTTAGATTCCATATATATGAGTTAGCATATGGTATTTGTTTTTCTCTTTCTGGCTTACTTCACTCTGTATGACCAACTCTAGGTCTGTCCACCTCATTACAAATAACTCAATTTCATTCTTTTTCATGGCTGAGTAATATTCCATTGTACATATGTGCCACATCTTTTTTTTTTTAACTTTTTATTTTTTACAATAAACTGCATATATTTAGAGTGTACAATTTGGTATCCCAATCTCCTAATTCATTCCCCCCCCAACCCTCCCCGCTTTCCCCACTTGGTGTCCATGTTTGTTCTCTACATCTGTGTCTCTATTTCTGCCTTGCAAACCGGTTGATCTGTATCATTTTTCTATACTCCACCTGTATGTGTTAATATACAATATTTGTTTTTCTCTTTCTGACTCACTTCACTCTGTATGACAGTCTCTAGATCCATCCATGTTTCTACAAATGTCCCAGTTTCATTGCTTTTTACAGCTGAGTAATATTCCATTGTATGTATGTACCCCATCTTCTTTATCCATTCATCTGTTGATGGGCATTTAGGTTGCTTCCACGTCCTGGCTATTGTAAGCAGTGCTGCAATGAACATTATGGTACATGTTTCTTTTTGGATTATGGTTTTCTCCAGGTATATGCCCTGTAGTGGGATTGCTGGATCATATGGTAGTTCCATTTTTAGTTTTTTAAGGAACCTCCAAACTGTTTTCCATAGTGGCTGTACAACTTACATTCCCACCAACAGTGCAGGAGGGTTCCCTTTTCTCCACACCCTCTCCAGCATTTATTGTTTCTAGCTTTTTTTGATGATGGCCATTCTGACCAATTTGAGGTGATACCTCATTATGGCTTTGACTTGCATTTCTCTAATGATTAGTGATGTTGAGCATCTTTTCATGTGTTTGTTAGCCATCTGCAGGTCTTCTTTGGAGAAATGTCTATTTAGGTCTTCCGCCCATTTGTGGATTGGGTTATTTGCTTTTTTGACAGTGAGCTACATGAGCTGCTTGTATATTTTGGAGATTAATCCTTTGTCTGTTGCTTTATTGGCAAATATCTTCTCCCATTCTGAGGGTTGTCTTCTAGTCTTGTTTATGGTTTCTTTTGTTGTGCAAAAGCTTTTAAGTTTCATTAGGTCCCATTTATTTATTCTTGATTTTATTTCCATTCTAGGAAGTGGGTCAAAAAGGATCTTGCTTTATGTCATAGAGTGTTCTGCCTATGTTTTCCTCTAAGAGTTTTATAGTGTCTAGCTTTACATTTAGGTCTTTAATCCATTTTGAGTTTATTTTTGTATATGGTGTTAGGAAGTGTTCTAATTTCATTCTTTTATATGTAGCTGTCCAATTTTCCCAGCACCACTTATTAAAGAGGCTGTCTTTTTTCCATTGTATATTCTTGCTTTGTCAAAGATAAGGTGCCCATATGTGCGTGGATTTATCTCTGGGCGCTCTATTTTGTTCCATGATCTATTTTCTGTTTTTATGTCAGTACCATACTGTCTTGATCACTGTAGCCTTGTAGTATAGTTTGAAGTCAGGAAACCTGATTCCTCCAGCTCCGTTTTTCCTTCTCAAGATTGCTTTGGATATTTGGGGTCTTTTGCATTTCCATACAAATCATAAAATTTCTTGTTCTAGTTCTGTGAAAAATGCCATTGGTAATTTGATAGGGATTGTGTTGAATCAGTAGATTGCTTTGGGTAGGATAGTCATTTTCACAATGTTGGTTCTTCCAATCCAAGAACGTGGAATGTCCCCCCATCTGTTTGTATCATTTTTTATTTCTTTCATCAGTGTCTTGTAGTTTTCTGCATACAGGTCTTTTGCCTCCTTAGGCAGGTTTATTCCTAGGTATTTTATACTTTTTGTTGCAGTGGTAAATGGGAGAGTTTCCTTAATTTCTCTTTCTGCTCTTTCATTGTTAGTGTATAGGATTGCAAGAGGTTTCTGTGCATTAATTTTGTATCCTGCTACTTTACTAAATTCTTTGATTACTGCTACCAGTTTTCTGGTAGAATCTTAAGGGTTTTCTATGTATAATATCATGTCATCTGCAAACAGTGACAATTTTACTTCTTCTTTTCCAATTTGGATTCCTTTTATTTCGTTTTCTTCTCTGATTGCTGTGGCTAAAACTTCCAAAACTGTGCTGAATAATAGTGGTGAGAGTGGGCACCCTTGTCTTGTTCCTGTGTTTAGAGGAAATGCTTTCAGTTTTTCACCATTGAGAGTGATGTTGGCTGTTGGTTTGTCATATATGGCTTTTATCATGTTGAGGTAACTTCCTTCTGTGCCCACTTTCTGGAGAGTTTTTGTCATAAATGGGTGTTGAACTTTGTCAGAAGCTTTTTCTGCATCTATTGAAATGATCATATGGTTTTTATCCTTCAATTTGTTAATATGATGTATCACATTGATTTGAGTATATTGAAGAATCCTTGCATTCCAGGGATAAACCCCACTTGATCATGGTGTATGATCTTTTTAATGTGCTGTTGGATTCTGTGAGCTAGTATTTTGTTGAGGATTTTTGCATCTATATTCATCAGTGACATTGGCCTGTAATTTTCTTTTTTTGTGACACCTTTCTCTGGTTTTGGTATCAGGGTGATTGTTGGCCTTGTAGAATGAGTTTGGGAGTGTTCCTCCTTCTGGTATGATTTGGAAGAGTTTGAGAGGATAGTTGTTAGCTCTTCTCTAAATGTTTGATAGAATTCGCCTGTGAAGCCCATCTGGCCCTGGGCTTTTGTTTGTTGGGAGATTTTTAATCACAGTCTCAATTTCTGTGTGTGTGATTGGTCTGTTCATATTTTCTATTTCTTCCTGGTTCAGTCTTGGAAGATTGTACTTTTCTAAGAATTTATCCATTTCTTCCAGGTTATCCAATGTATTGGCATATAGTTGCTTGTAGTAGTCTCTCATGGTCTTTTGTATTTCTGAGGTGTCCATTGTTACTTCTCCTTTTTCATTTCTAAATCTGTTGATTTGCATCTTCTTCCTTTTTTTCCTGATGAGTCTGGCTAATGGTTTATCAATTTTGTTTATCCTCTCAAAGAACCAGCTTTTAGTTTTATTGGTCTTTGCTATTGTTTCTTTCATTTCTTTTTCATTTATTTCTGATCTGATCTTTATGATTTCTTTCCTTCTGCTCACTTTGGGGTTTCTTTGTTCTTCTTTCTCTAGTTGTTTTAGGTGTAAGGGTAGGTTGTTTATTCGAAATTTTTCTTGTTTCTTGAGGTAGAATTGTATTACTATAAACTTCCCTCTTAGAACTGCTTTTGCTGTGTCCTGTAGGTTTTGGGTTGTTGTGTTTTCATTGTCATTTGTTACTAGGTATTTTTTTATTTCCTCTTTGATTTCTGCAGTGACTTCTTGGTTGTTTAATAGCATATTGTTTAGCCTCCACGTGTTTGTATTTTTTACAGTTTTTTTCCTGTAATTGATATCTAGTCTCATGGCATTGTAGTCAGAGAAGATGCTTGATATGATTTCAGTTTTCTTGAATTTACCAAGGCTTGATTTATGCCCCAAGATGTGATCTATCCTGGAGAATGTTCCCTGTGCACTTGAGAAGAAAGTGTTTTCTGTAGTTTTTGGATGGAATGTCCTATAAATATCAATTAAGTCAAGATGGTCTGATATCTCATTTAGAGATTGTGTTTCTTTATTTTCTGTTTGGATGATCTGTCCATTGGTGAAAGTGGGGTGTTAAAATCTCCTACTATTGTTGTGCTACTATCAATTTCCCCTTTTATTGTTGTTAGCATTTTCCTTATGTATTGAGGTGCTCCTATGTTGGGTGCATAGATATTTACAATTGTTATATGTTCTTCTTGGATGGATCCCTTGATCATTATGTAGTGTCCTTCCTTGTCTCTTGTAATAGTCTTTACTTTAAGGTCTAATGTGTCTGATATGAGTATTGCTACTCCAGCTTTCTTTTGATGTCCACTTGCATGGAATATCTTTTTCCATCCCCTTACTTTCAGCCTATATGTGTCCCTTGGTCTGTAGTGGGTTTCTTGTAGGCAGCATATATAAGGGTCTTGTTTTTGTATCCTTTCAACCAGTCTGTGTCTTTTGGTTGGAGCGTGTAATCCATTTACATTTAATGTAATTATTGACATGTGTGTTCCTATTACCATTTTCTTCATTGTTTTGGCTGTGTTTGTGTATGTCTTTTTCTTATCTTGTGTTACTGCTTAGAGGAGTTCCTTTAGCAGTTGTTGTAAGTCTGGTTTAGTGGTGCTGAATTCTCTTAACTTTTGCTTGTCTGTAAAGCTTTTGATTTCTCCATTGAATCTTAATGAGATTCTTTGCTGGGTAGAGTATTCTTGGCTGTAGGTTTTTCTCTTTCAAGACTTTAATTATCCCCTGCCACTCCCTTCTGGCCTGCAGAGTTTCTGCAGAGAGATCAGCTGTTATCCTTTTACCCATTTTAAATTCCCTGATTTAGGAGTAGAATGTTGCCATGCTTTAAGGACATCAGGATGGCAAAAGTCTCACAACGAGGGGTTAATATTTGTAGAAGCAGAAGTAATCTTATCTACTCATGCCATGTTTTTCATAAAATACTACTTCTTCACTTAACCAAAGTAACAAAAGATCTTAAAAGCAAATATAAATTACTTAAAGGCAAGGCAACTCACACAGTCTGTTATCAAAAGTAGCATTTTAAGAAACGTTTGTTTTCTTAACAGAGAGAGAAAACCCAAATTTCAGTCTGGAACCAGCTTATTGTTAATAACAAAATTTATTTACCTAATTAATTTCAATTTAATCTTAGAAAATGCTTCCTATAAATCCTGAAGAGGCAGTATTTTTGTAAAGGCATCAGAGTAAAACCATAACTGTCTATACTAACAAAAGACTTAAGGCATGTTTAAATCTGATTACAATGTAATTGATAAAGTAACTTGGTTACTGTTGTGACAGACAACACTTTCAGATAATAACTAGTACTATGACTGATAATGTCTTACCAGGACATTTTAGAATTTTAGGAATTCCATATAATTTCTAGAATATTTGTATTAGTAAGCAATTACCATATAATATCAAAGGCGTTTAGAACACTCAATCAGATAGGATCACAATTCATTATAAAAAAAATTATTTGCTTAACCAAAGTAACAAAGATTTCAAAGGCAAATATAGAACAGATCACTTAAAAGGTAAAGAAACTTAAAACCTGTTATCAAGGGCAGTTCAACATTTTAAGAAATTTTGTCCTCTTAAGAAAGAGAAAAGCCAAATTCAAGTTTTGCACCCACTTACTTTTAAAATTCATTTACTCAGTTACGTTTATTTTAACCTTATTCAGTCCTGACCACCCATAAAGCTCTTTTCGGGGCCCACTTTCCACAAGACTTCCCTCACTTTCTATAACCACCTTATTTTCTCAGTCAGAAATAGCCACCTGTAAGTCAGACTTACTTCCTTTCCCCTTAATGGCATGCAGTTCCATTCTGCATACCTTCTGTACTGAAAACATACATTTTATTTCCCTACTGTATACTGAATTGTTTCCTTTATTATTTCTGTTAGCTTTAGTTACATGTTTAAATTAGAATCCTCATCTCTTAAAACCTTAATTTCCTGTGAAAACTAAGTAAGCATTTATGAACTGTCCTTTACATTAGCATTCTGTAAATTGGAGAACATAAATACCAGTGATAATTTCTAGAAAAATGTTCTTTCTTATAGAAAATATCTCAGTGTGGCACCAAACACATTTATTAATAGTTCTAAACCTTTTGTTTATCTATAAAAGGAAGCCAGTGTTAAGTAATTAGTGTTTCAGTCTTATTTTGAGAATGACCTAGCTATTCAGTAAGCTTCCATCATTTAACTTGATTTAGCACAACTCTAAATTTTAAGCTGTTGAATATTTGGAGAGATTATTCTTAGGTAGACAATGCTTAAAAAATAATTATTCCTAAAAGTTTACTTAAAGCTCTTATCTCATTTGTATTTTCTTCTTTAAAAGTTTCTTCACCCGGAGTTTCTTCCCTTGCTGACAAATTTGCAACAGATAGCTTATATTAAACCTAGGCACAATATTATAATTAATGTTGACAACTTTAAAAACATGTCTACATTAATTAACAAACTTAAACATTAATACCAGATATTAATTTAGTATTGAATATTTCCCAGTTCACGTGAACCTGAAATATATTTAGCTTAATTTCTCTTGTATTTAGAATTATTTGATTTGTAAGTGCTTACTTTTCTTTTAAGCCAATTAAATGGAGCTATTTTAACCAGTTTTGTCCAGAGTCTAAAGAATATTGTGGCCATCCAGTGTCAAAAAAAAAAAAAACCATACTTCTTTTTGTCATAGGACCATAGCTATAGGTTGAAAAGTTTTTCCCAAGGGACTCCCAGATGAAGGTGGAACCTTAGAGGAAGTGCTTCCCATTTTTGCTTGAGCAGTTGATAGCAGGCCTCAGGTGTTCATGTGCTCAAATCAAAACATAAACCTTCACCTCGTCAGCTGGAAGTCACACATACACCTACACATAAACCATAAAAAAAAAAGAGAAACATATGGCGGAGACCTGCCCAACGTGACTTCCGAGTCCCTCTCGACCTGGACCGTAGCCCCAGTGTGGCGCCTTACATCAAAATTTCCCTTTGCAGGGAGAATTCCACATCAGAACCTCCCTTTGCGAGAGAGTTCCACATCAGAACCTCGCTTTGTGGGGAGAGTTCCACATCAGAACCTCCCTTTGCGGGGAGAGTTCCACATCAGCATTACCCTTTGCGGGAGAGTTCCACATCAGAACTTCCCTTTGCGGGGAGAGTTCCACATCAGGATTACCCTTCACAGGGAAATCCCCAAAGTGGAGAATTCCACAAATTGGAACCTAAGTTCCTGGGGGCGGTCAAAGGTCAGGAGTGCACGCCAGGAGATTCACATAGTGCTGACAGGTGTGTTGCGACATCCATACACTGTCTCGCTAGTCCTTCAATATTTAATGTTTCTCAGAGTGGAAGTCCAGGCCAAGGTGGGTAAGAGAAGAGAAGGTGTCCTCAAGGCAAAAGAAGCCTCTGCAGCTGCTAGCTCAGCCTCTTCCCTGTTCTCCACTGTAGCCTTGGAGTTCCACAGCGGAGTTGGCTGGTGGGGTGTGCTGGGGCACAGCCCTGCGACAGGGAGTCCCTGGCGATCTGGTCTCTGAGATATCCTCCAACTCTCTGCCCTCCCGAAGGAGGCTGGCATGGAGAGACATCCCCGAGCTTCCGATCAAGCCAGAGGGCCCTGCGGGGCCGCCTGCCCGTGAGCAGATACTGGACGAGCCCCCATTTTGTTGCCATAATAACGGCTACTCTGTACACTGAGGCCTAATAGAAATACGGAGACAGAGATTTTGGAGGAAGAGAGAGATGGCTTTATTTTTCTTTGCCAGGCAAAGGGAAGACACAGCAGGCTAGCGCCTCAAGAACTGTGCCCCTATTTCTTCTTGATTCAGCTTTGGTGGGCTGTATGTTTCTGGAAAGTTGTCCATTTCTTCTAGGTTGTCAAATTTGTTGGCGTATAATTGTTCATAGTATTCTCTTATGCTTTTTTGTATTTCTGTGGTATCATTTGAGATTTCTCCTTTTTCATTTTTTATTTTGTTTATTTGGGTTCTCTCTCTTTTCTTCTTGGTGAGCCTGGCCAGAGGTTTGTCAATTTTGTTTATCCTCTCAAAGAACCAACTCTTGGTTTTATTGGTTTTTTTTTTTCTATTTTTAGAAATCTCTATTGATTTCCCTTTGATCGTTATTATTTCTTTCCTTCTGCTGACTTTAGGTTTTGTTTGTTCTTTTTCTAATACTTTTAGGTGGTAGGTTAGGTTTTTTGAGATTTTTCTTTTTTTGAGGAAGGCCTATATTGCATGAACTTCCCTCTAAGAACTGCTTTTGCTACATCCCATAACTTTTGTATGGTTGTGTTTTCATTGTCATTTGTCTCAAGGTATTTTAAAATTTCTGTTTTGATTTCCTCGTTGACCCATTGGTTTTATAGTAGCATGTTGTTTAGTCTCCATGTAATTTTCTTTTCTCATTTCTTTTTCTGTGGTTGATTTCTAGTTTCATGCTGTTGTGGTCAGAGAAGATGCTTGAAATAATTTCTATACTCTTAAATTTGTTGAGGTTAGTTTTGTGCCCTAGTTTGTGGTCAGTCCTAGGGAATATTCCATGTGCACTTGAAAAGAATGTGTGTAATGGGTTTTTTGGATGTAATGTCCTGAAAATATCAACTAAGTCTAACTCATTCTGTTGTATCATTTAGGATCTCTGTTGCCCTATTGATCTTCTGTATAGAAGATCTGTCCATTGATGTGAGTGTGGTATTAAAGTCTCCTACTATTGTCAATTTCTCCCTTTATGTCTGATAGTATTTATGTTTTGGGGGGCTCCTAAATTAGGTGCATATATGTTGATGAGTATAAAATCCTCTTCTTATATTGATCCTTTTATCATTATACAGTGTCCTTCTTTACCTTTCTTTATTGCCTTTGTTTTAAAGTCTATTTTGTCTGATATGAGTATTGCAACTCCTGATTTCTTGTCATTTCAGTTTGCATAAAATATGTTTTTCCATCCCTTACTTTCAGTCTATGTGTCCTTTGCCCTCAGGTGGGTCTCTTGTAGGCAGCATATTGTTGACCCTTGTTTTTTTTAATCCAATCTGCCACTCTGTGTCTTTTGATTGGAGCATTCAGTCCATTGACATTTAAGGTAATTATTGATACCTGTGTATTTATTGACATTTTAAACCTTGTTTTCCAGTTGATTCTGTGTTTCTTCTTCCTTTTTCTTTTTCTTTTTTTCTTTTTTTAGTGGTTTGATGGTTTCCTTTTGTTTTATGCTTGTGTTTTCTTCTTTTTGGTTTTTGTGAATCTATTGTATGTCTTTGGTTTGTGGTTACTTTGTGTTTCAAGTTTGTTAACCTCTTCCTGTATCTGCTTGCTTTAGCCTGATAGTCATACAGGCTCAACACATTCTTAAAAAAAAAAAGGAATCTACATTTTCTTATTCTCCTTCCCCACATTTTGTGGTTTTGATGTCCTATTTTACATCTTCATATTTATCATTTTGCTGTTCCTTGTATTTATTGTGACTTTCACAAGTAGGTTTTTTGGTTTGTTTTGTTTTTTTGGATCTGTATATTGGCTTATTTAAGTGATTTACTTTCCAATTGTGATTTCCTCCTTCCTGTATCTTCTTGCTTCTTTTCTCTTTCCAGAAGACCTTTCAGTATTTCTTTTAGGATAGGTTTAGTATTACTGCATTTTTTCAGTTTTTGTTTGTCTGAGAAATTCTTTATTTCTACTTCTAAATGGTAATCTCGCTGGGTAGAGTATTCTAGTTTGCAGATTTTTCCCTTTCAGGTCTTTGAAAATGTCTTGCCACTCCTTTCTGGCCTGCAGCATTTCTGTAGAGAAAGCAGCTGATAGCCTCATGGGGGTTCCCTTGTAATTAACTCTTTTTCTCTTGCTGCATTTAGAATCCTCTCTTTATTTTTAACTTTTGCCCTTTTTATTACAGTATGTCTTGGTGGAGGTCTTTTGGTTCATCTTGTTTGGGACCCTATGTGCTTCCTGTATCTGGATATCTGTTTCCTTCTTTAGGTTTGGGAAGTTTTCTCCCATAATCTCTTCAAATGCATTTACAATCCCCATTTCTCTCTTCTTCTCCTGGAATTCCTATTCGTAGTTCGGCGCATTTTATCTTATCCCATAGGTCTCTTTTGTTGCTTTCATTTTTTGTGTGTTTTCATTTGGCTTTCTGTCTGCTGTGTTGATTGGGTAATTTCCATTATTTTATCTTTCAGGTCATTTATTTCTTCTGCATTATTCATTCTGCTAGTCTTTGCCTTTCGCTTTCGTCTAGGCAAATGAATTTTCTAATTTTTCTTGGCTCCTCCTTATAGTTTCTAGTTCCATTTTACAGTAATCTGCATTTCTGTTGATAGCCTTTCTTAATTTCTTCAGTATTTTCATTACCTCCTTTTTGAACTCGGTGTCTATTAGACCTAAGAGGCCTGTTTCGTTGTTTGTTCCTTCAGGGGAATACTCTTGGTCGTTTAACTGGGAGTGGTTCCTCTCCTTCTTCATTTTGCTTATATTTCTCTTACTCTGTGAGTTTAGGAGAAAAATTATCTACTTTAGTCTTGGAGAGCTGTTTATATGTGGGAGCGTCCCTGTGTAGCTTGTGTGGATTTAATGTTTTTTTGACATGAGGGCTGTTTTTAGTTTGGATGCTTGCCATCTCTTTCCTCTCGTGTACTCACTGTTATCCCCTTGATAGGGGGTATGCAGGTGTACGGCCTGTGTGCACTCTTGGGAAGGCAGGGGCAGTGCCAGGCACCCGCTTGCAGGACCCTCGGCACAGCCGCGGTCCTGCCCACCTCTAGAGTCTGAGATGGCAGTGGTGGCTCTCGCCCAGCCCGAGACCCCATGTAGGTATTGCCTTGCCCCCAGGTAGTGCTTGCGTGTAGAAAGACGTTCCTACGGTGGTCCCACCTCTCTCCTTGCGTGCCCCCCAACAGTGGCATTCTGCATCTCTGGTGGACCCAGGCGTTCTCCTACACCACACCCTAGCCCCCTCAGGCTGTCTCCCCTCGCAGCCAACCCCAGTCCTCTCCCTCTTCAGGGTCTGACTTCTGAAGGCTGAGCCTCAGCACCCAGCCCCCTCCTGCTGCAGCAGACGAGCATCTCAGGCTGGGGAGTGTCAGGCAGCAGCACGGACCGTTTGTACAGGTCTCCCTCCACTTTGCCCTTCGCAAACCAGTTGCTGTGCTCTCCTCTGAGGCTCTGAAGCTCCCCCTCTGTCCCGGCTGATCTCCCTGCCAGTGAGGGGACTTCCCAGTGTGTGGAACCCTTTCCTCTTTCACAGGTCCCTCCCAGGGCCACAGGTCCCATCCCGATTCCTTTTTCTCTCTCTTTTTAAATTTTTTTTTGTCCTACCCAATTATGTGGAGATTTTCTTGCCCCTTTGGAAGTCTGAGATCTTCTGCCAGTGTTCAGTAGACATTCTGTGAGAATCATTCCACATGTAGATATATTTTTGATGTATTTGTGGGAGAAGGTGCGCTCCATGTCCTACTCCTCCATCTTGATCTGATCTCAGCACGTTTTTTTAAGAGGCTACGGATGTTTCTAACCTCTAGGGATGTTTCCATCTTACAGTGCACGGGTCACCCCCCACAACAAAGATGTGTCTGGCCTAAAACGTCAGGAGTGCTGACATTGAGAGACCTTGCTCTATGGTATTTTCCCCAGAGAAACCTGCAGAAAATGATGGGAACCATGCTGTATTTTGGTCTGAAAGGTTAGCTTAATCATTAGCTAAGTGACTTGCTCCCCTATTAACATTAATGTCGGATAGATGGGATTCAGGTTCACGTTTAGCAAAATTGCACAGCACTTCATGACTCCATGACTTGGTACTTCAGGAATGCTTGAGAATTTTGAAGTTATGCATGCAACATGGAAGCAACCTAAATGTCCATCAGCAGATGAATGGATAAAGAAGATGTGGTACATATATACAATGGAATATTACTCAGCTGTAAAAAGGAATGAAATTGGGACATTTGCAGAGACATGGATGGACCTAGAGACTGTCATACAGAGTGAAGTGAGTCAGAGAAAAACATCATATATTAACACATATATGCGGAATATAGAAAAATGGTACAAATCAACTGGTTTGCAAGGCAGAAATAGAGACACAGACGTAGAGAACAAACATATGGACACCAAGTGGGGAAAGCGGGGGTGGGGGTGGGTGGGATGAATTGGGAGATTGGGATTGCCATATATACATTACTAATAAAAAAAATAATCAAATTGTACACTTTAAATATATGCAGTTTATTGTATGTCCAAAAAAACCCCCAAAACAAAAAAATAGTCATGCATGCAAAAATCTGCTGTACTATCTTTTCTCTGTGTGTGTGTGTAAGTAAATAACATTTTTTCTCTGTCTTCTTTCTCTCCCTCTCTCCCAAACACACAGTATTTAACACAGATAGAGTGCCCTGCATTGTATGCTCAACTGGTGCTCATTGCATTGTGAAGACCAGTTCCCATACCAACTAGTTTCTCATTTAGAGAGGGTTAAAAATAACTGTTGTAGTCAGAAGGATTAATATTCTAATGACTAAAAGAAGTTGCTCTGGATAGGAAATGAAAATAAAAACAAGGTGAAAAACTTAGAATAAGACTCTCAAACATGCTGCTTAATTGTGGAGGTGGGGGTATCTTCTTGGGAGAAGTAGAGTAATTTTTAAATCTAGTTGACTCTAACAGAATAAGTATCTTCAGCACAATTGTGCATAACTTTTGTATCTCAAGACAGCGGATAGTTGGCACTCTTTATGCAGCTGTCTGAGCATCTGTAAGAAGAGATACAGTAGGGGGATCACCCCCAATGTAAAAGCTGAGGAGAAAACTTAAATCCCTCAAGGATCAGATTCCCTCTGCTATTGGAGAGGTGAAGTTTGAGAACTGCTACTCTTATTTCTTTACACTTTTAATATGCAACAGCACAAAGAAAAGAAATAATCAGAAAACAGCTGATAGCTCATTCAACTGATTTTCCTCTGAGACTGATGCTTCCAAATTAGAGACAAGGTTATTTAAGAGGAGGAGGAGAGGTACTATCAGTAAAGATTAATGAGAAGATTGACTGTGGTGGTGTGGGTACCATGAAGACCCTACTGCTGTGAAGAGGTTCAGTTTGGGGACTTAAGGCAAATGTACTGGATCAAGTCTAATTTCATTCAGAGAATATACCGGTGGCCTAGTTTTGTTACAGTCCCATGGTTTTTGAAAATGTTCAAGTTTGGCAGCAGTTCAAACTAAATACTTAAAACATGTTTGTTTAATACAGAATTTAGTTTAAAAATAAACCCAATGTTTCTGTTTAATTCAGGCCTTAAGCGAATTCTTCAAGTGTATTTGGTGTTATGGGACATAGTGTTTTGTTTTTTGAGATACTATTTCAAGGGGATTCTGATTCTGGTTCCTGATTCAAATGGTTAGATATGAACTTTCTGTAGGCGGGGCAGTCTCAGAATTAAAGCAATCTTAGAAGAATTGCTGGCCAGAGGTTTCCAAATTTGGTTAAAAAAAAATTGATGTACAGATCCAGAAAGGTCAACAACCCTAATAGATAAATATAAAGAAGACTACATGTAGACATAGCATAGTCAATTTGTTGAAAACAAGAAAACCTTGAAAGCAACATGACAAAAATTACATTTCTTACGGGGGAACAGTGAATGATAACTAACTCACTGTCTGACTGTGGGGGCCAGAAGACAATGGAGTATCTTTAATGTGCTCAATAGGAGGGGGGAAACCCTGTTAACCCAGAATTTTTTTTATCTGTGAAAATATCTTTCAAAAATAAAGTTGAAGTAAAGATATTTTCAGAGAAAAGCTAAGCAAACTATCACCAGCAGGTATGTACTACCAAAAAGTTGTCAGATTCTTCAAACTGAAGAGAGATGATACCTGTTGGGAACTTAGATCTATAGGAAAGAGTGACTAGAAATGGTAAAAGTATATGCTTATATGTAAAAGAAAGAATGCCTTTAAAAAATAGACTTTGTTTTTTAAGAACAGTTTTAGGTCTAACAGCAAAATTGAGCAGAAGGTACAGAAGTTTTCCATACACCTCTCTTCCCCTGTATATGCATAGCATCCCCCCTTAGCAACATCTCCTACCACACCTCAGTGGTACATTTGTTACAGTTGATGAACTTCCATTGACACATTGTTATCACTCCAAGTCCATAGTTTATATTAGGGTTCAACTTGGTGGTGTAAATTCTCTGAGTTTGGACAAATGTATAGTGATATGTGTATTATAGTATCACACAGTCATTTCACTGCCCCTCAAATCTTCTCTACGTATTCATCCCTTCCCCGCAACAATCTCCTGGCAATCACTGATCTTTTCACCATTTCCATAGATTTTTGCCTTTTCCAGAGCGTCATATAGTTAGAATCATATACTATGTAGCCTCTTCATATTTGCTTCTTTCATTTAGTAAAATGCATTTAAGTTTCCTTCATGTATTTTCATAGCTTGATAGTCATTTCTTTTTATCACTGAATAATATTCCATTGTGTGGATGTATGATAGTTTATTTCTCCATTCCCTTACTGAAGAATATTTTGGTTGCTTCCAGGTTTTGGCAATTCAGAATAAAGCTACTATAAACATTCATTTTGCAGAGTTTTGTGTGACAGGTTTTCAGGTCATTCAGGTAAACCAAGGAGCATAATTGCTAGATTGTACGGTAAGAGTATGTTTACTTTTGCAAGAAACTGCCCAACTGTGTTCCGAAACGGCTGTATCATTTTGTATTCCCCGCAGCAGTGAATGAGAGTTCCTGTTGCACCATATCCTCATCAGCACTTAGTGTTGGCAGTGTTCTGGATTTTGGCCATTCTAATAGGTGTGTAGCAGTATCTCGTTTTAATTTGTGTTTCCTTGATGACGTGATGTGGAGCATCTTTTCATGTGCTTCTTTGCCATCTTTATATCATCTTTGGTGAGGTGTGTGTTAAGGTCTTTAGCCCATTTTTAAATTGGTTGTTTATTGTTGAGCTTTAAGCTCAGGGGTCAAACAGGAAATCCTAAGGAAAATTAGAAAATGATATGAACTGAATAATATTACAGTATATCAAAATTTGTGGGTGTAGATTAAGCAGAGCTTAGGGGGAAATTTGTAGCTTTAAGTACTTATGTGAAAAAAAGAAAAATTTAGAGTCAAGGATCCATTTCCACTTTAATGAGCAAGAAAAAATTAAGCCCAGTGTAAGTAGAAGGGAGGAGCAATAGAGTGGAAAATCAATGAAATATAAAAGTAGATTAAACAGTAGAGAAAATTAAGCCAAAAGTTATTTCTTTAAAATATTAATAAAATTGACAAGCTTCTGCAGAACAAGAAAAAGGGAACACAGAAATTACCAATATAGGATAACAAAGAAGATATTACTACTGATCTTACAGCCATTAAAAGAATAAAAGGAGAATATTAGGCCAGTAAATCTGACAATCTATTTAGATGAAATGGACAAACTCCTTGAAAAACACTGCTTACTAAAACTGACAGAAAAAAATAGAAAATCTCGATAGTTTTCTATTAAAGAAATTGAATTCTTTATCAAACACTCCTATAAAAATAACTTCCTACAAAGATGGCTTCACTTTTGAATTCTATCAGACATTTAAGATCCTATACAAAAAACAAAAACAAAACAAACAAACAAAAAGATCCTGTACAAACTTTTTCAGAAAATAGAGGAGCCATGGACTTCCTAGATTATTTAATAAGGTCAGCAAAATCCTGATATCAAAACCTGACAAAGACATTATAAGAAAATTCAGATCAGTATCCCTCATTAATATAGACATAAAAATTTTAAACAAAAAATTAGCAAATTACATCCAGCAATATTAAAAAAACAGATAATACGCCATGACCAAGTGGGTTTATCTCAGGAATTCAAGATTGATTTAACATGTGGAAATCAACTAGTGCGATTCATGTATTAACAGAATAAAGGGGAAAACCAACACAGTCATCTCAATAGATATTAAAAGAGCACTTGACAAAATTCAACAACTAGTTATGGTGAAAGCTTTTAGCAAACTCGGAATAGAAAGGAAATTCCTCAGTCTGATAAAGGCCACCTGTGAAAAACCTATAGCTAACATAAAATTTGTGCTTTCCTCCTAAGATGGGGAACAAGGTAAAGATACCTACTTTCACCACTTCTCTGTGTACTGGATGTTAACAGCCAGTGCAGTGAAACAAGCAGTATAAATAAAGGCACAAGATTGTCTTTGTTTACAGACAACGTCATAGCTTTTGTGTGTAGGAAAATCCAAAGGAATCTGTAAAATGACTACTAAGCCATCTGTATGGTGTATGTAAAGAATCCTTCATCATCTGAGAAAAGATAGTGTTAAATGGATTAAGTAGATTACAGAATTGTACTATGATGTGTTCTCAACCATGTTAAAATATCTTACGTGTAAAATGGCTAGAAAGAAATCCAAATGGTAATACTGATATTGCCAAGTGGTAGGTTTATGCATGATAATTTTCTGTATTTTCCAATTTTTAAATAATAAATGTATTATATATTTAGAAAAAAAGTCAGATCTTTTAAAATCTAGTCATAACAGACAGGAAACTTTAAGGCATTGAGAATTGCTGTTATTACTGAAGCATGAAACAGACCTGAAACTGCATTTCACAGCCAATTTAAACCTTACATTTTTACTCCAATCAGAATTATGCTGCTTTAATGGTACCGTACAAAGAGAATTCAGGAGATAATTTCCATCATTCAGAAATTTACATTATAGGGACATGTCAGGTATCCTGGTTCCATACTATTTTTTTTAATGAGCTTTGCTTTTATAAGTAACTTTTTTTCTATTAAGTAACATATTTCTTTTTAAAAATTTATATATATTTTTAAAAAGAAAGAAAAAGTTGTGACCAGTGTAAAATGTAGTCTCTTTTTTTCCTAATAAAAGCATTCTCCCTCCAGTGTTTCTCCCTCCAGGTGCTCACTGAAGGGGGCACAAGTTGCGACCTCCCAGGTGTGGGATGTGTTGATCTGGGTGGTGGCTAGAGGGGTGTTTGTGCAGAAAAATTAATCAAGTGATCTGTATATTTATGGTTTGTGCTTTTAATTTTTGTAAGTTATAGTTAAGTTTATTTTAACAAGGAAATTTTGTGAAATATTTTTCCCTTCAGGATTAATGTTCATGTTTTTATAGCCCTATACTTAAGAACATGCTCTCACATTTTTATTTCTCTCCTGCTTTAGAAACACATATCGCATGATTGAACAAGATGACTTTGACATCAACACCAGACTACACACAATTGTTAGAGGGGAAGATGAGGCAGCCATGGTGGAGTCAGTAGGCCTGGCCCTTGTGAAGCTACCAGATGTTCTTAACCGCCTGAAGCCTGATATCATGATTGTTCACGGCGACAGGTTTGATGCCCTGGCTCTGGCTACATCTGCTGCCTTGATGAACATCCGAATCCTTCACATTGAAGGGGGAGAAGTCAGTGGGACCATTGACGACTCTATCAGACATGCTATCACGAAACTGGCTCATTATCACGTGTGCTGCACCCGAAGTGCAGAGCAACACCTTATATCCATGTGTGAGGACCATGATCGCATCTTGCTGGCAGGCTGCCCTTCCTATGACAAACTTCTCTCCGCCAAGAACAAAGACTACATGAGCATCATTCGGATGTGGTTAGGTATGTGTCAGACTTCACTCAGTCTAATGATTGCTTTTGTCCGAAAGTTTGAATATGTTTCAGTCCTTTGGAAACTATTGTGGATAGAATGTTCCATTAGCAATCAGAAGGCTAAGGTTTTTAATTCATAGATCTCTCCCTATGGTATGACTTCAGCTCTCTGAGATTCACCTTTTCTGTAAAATAGACTTAATGGATTGAATTTTTAAAATCTATGCTGTTTTGTACAATGGAATGCTTTTAATCCATTAAATATAATGTTATAGGTGAATATTTATTTGCGGAGACAGATCCTGACATATCAAAAAAGAAAAAAAAAGCAAGCTACAAAATTATATATATAATATGATGCTATTTTTATAAAAACAGAAACATAATAGAAAGGTTGGTAAGTATGTGCACCGTCATTTACAATACTTACTTCTGGTTAGTAGAATTATGGGTGGTTTTTTTTTCTTCTGTTTTTTAACACAATGAAAAAAATTATTTTTAATTTTGATGCCTTTTATATGGGTTTGTTGGAATACTCAGATGAGATAATACTGAAAGCAGTTTGTAAGCCATAAGTACTTATTAATATAGGGGATTATGATTATTATTAAAACACATAAGTCATAGTTGTACCGTTAGAGTTTGTTACCTCTGTAAGTAAGCCTTAAGGTCTGAAATCTTCAATGATCAATGATCTAGATTCCTGGAAATTACTTTTTGCTAATCAGAGGCAAAGAAAATAGGTTTACAAACAATGTCAATAGTTAATTTATAGTGAGAGTACTATCTAGAGGACAAATCAGGACTAATCATCTATTTAGGTGTTTAGGACTTTCCTCTGTGAAGAGGTAGATCTGTTGAATAATGAAGTTAATGAATAGTATATTGATTTGATGATTGTGTAATCAAAGTGATTGTATATTTTTTAAATCCAGATCACATTAGAACAGGAAAGAAATTGGGTTTTTCTACTATATAAGTTAATCGATTCTATATATTTCTTATCCTTGGGCAGATTCGTAGCTATCAGGGAACCTGTCAAGATAATGCTGATGGAGCAGACTTCTGTCTCTTCAGTCTCCCCTTTTTTGCATGCTTCTAAGTAAACGTTCTCGCATTCTGTTCTGATTATACTGTTAGCACTCTATGTCTTCTGAAAAACTGTGTATTTCTGAAAAACTTGTAATGAATAGAAAATAACCCGTATAAAGCAGAATATAGCAAAATTGTACTTGTAGGGCTTACGGTTCTATTTGGAACCATTTAAGCAGTTTCTTTGTGAAAAGAATGACAAAACAGCAAAACCTAGATTTTTTTTTTTTTTTTTAAACCAGCAGGGGGAAAAAAAGACATTGAGCCACAAAGCCACCTACCCCTGGCAATAATACCTTTGTGTAAAGCCTGTACCTGCTTCTCAACCTACAATTTCTGATGTTTTCCTTCTGCTTATAGGAAAAATAGTATTGGGTAAGCCACTCAGAACATGCAGCTTTGTAACCAGAACATTAATAAATAACAGTCCTAATAAAAATATTAGCAAAGTTAAAAAGACATGTTATATTCCTAATAATGAAAGAAATACCACAGTAAACATAGAACTTTTTGTCTCAAAACCAAATAATGGTACCGCAGTGGAAAGGGTTGTGTGGAAGGGCTGAAGCTGCTGAGCTCTGGAGACCAAGGCAGACAGCATCAGAAGTCATACATCAAGGAACAGGTGCAGGCTTTGCACGAAGTGTATTCTTGCCAGGCATGGGTAGCTTCAGCTCGTCGCCTTGTGTTTACTTTTTCACTGTTCTTTCTTAAAAAAGCTGTCTAGTTTTTGCTCTTTTGTTTTTTTTAATGAAGAAACTGCTTAAATGGCTCCATGCAGAGCCTTCAGTTACAAAGTGCATTCCTTCTGCATTCTGCATTATAGGGTTATTTTCTATACACTGCAGATGTTTCTCAGTCACACTTAAAGTGGAAGATAAATGAGGTGTGGAAACTCTGACAGGATGAACTGCTGGAGTTTTTCTTCCTCTTCACTTTCCGTTGCCCCTTAGCAACATGTTGTGCAGAGCGACCCTGTGCGTGAGACTGCAGGCTCCACACGTCGTCACTCGCAAAGAGAAATCGCCACCGAGAAAGAAAGGCACAGCGATCACAGAGGCTTGTCCTATAAGTGTTCTCAAGACAGAGGACGTGGGCAAACTGGACCGAGAGAACGAGCGTGGGGTGAAGGGGCCTTGTGACTCGCACTGTATTTCACCACAGCTTGTTGTGTCCGTTTGCTGTAAGGTTCTTTGTAATCAGCCATGGGGAATCATGTATGAATAACTCAACTACTACGTTAAAGGCTGACAACATGCCTCTCTTTACCAGTCACAGACGAGCTAATTCACATTGTAGAAATACGCGTTATAGCGGGACCGACGTGTGCCTGTGGCCAGATTGCAGCATATACATAATGTTTGCATTTCCTTTACAGCAAAGACATCACTTTTATTGCGGTTCTTCTCCCCAGGTTTTTCATTCTCTTTGAAATAGTTTCTTTCTAATGGCCCCAGTCTGCATCTGGTAGATTATCTGAGTTTTTGTTGATCACATCTTTCTGTTTCTGATAGATGCTTTTAGGCCTTTAGGCCTTTTTTCTGTTTTGTACAAAAATGTAATAATTATATTCCCCACCCCACCCCCAGTTTAGAACATGATATGGGACCAATTTTTTTAGAAATAAAATTTTGGAGCCTGTAGCCTTTTTTTTTAAAATTAATTAATTTATTTTATTGGCTGTGTTGGGTCTTTTCTTGCGGTGCGTGGGCTTTCTTTGGTTGCGGTGAGTGGGGGCTACTCGGCATTGTGGTGCGCGGGCTCCTCATTGCCGTGGCTTCCCTTGCTGCGGAGCACAGGCTCTAGGTGCGTGGGCTTCAGTAGTTGCAGCACATGGACTCAATAGTTGTGGCTCATGGGCTCTACAGCGCAGGCTCAATAGTTGTGGCACACGGGCTTAGTTGCTCTGCAGCATGTGGGATCTTCCTGGAGCAGGGCGGGAACCCGTGTCCCCTGTATTGGCAGGCAGACTCTTAACCACTGCGCCACCTAGGAAGCTCCTGGAGCCTGGAGCCTTTTAAATCAAGTACCTCTGAAGATTCTTAGTAAAAATTTTCTGTTACCGTTAAATAGCAGTTGAAAAGTAACTGCTATTGGCTGAATTTGAGTTAATGAAACATGGTTCATGATAAAGTTGACCATTAAAATTAATATAAAGAAATGTATTCTTTCATTAAAAATAAGTAAGTAGAGCTCATTTTCAGTTGTATGGAATGATATAGGCCCTGTTGCAAAATGTTTTGTGTTCTTTGGCATAGCATGGTCCATCCAGATCCTTTATACACTTTACATTTTTGCTGAGGAACTGCCTTGGGATTTCAGCCTGAGGCTGAGTGAAACCTTTCTAGTCCTTTGAACAGTGTTAAAAACACTGGCGGTTTGTTGAATCTGGTGGGTGATAGTGGGGAAGCTCCTATGCATCATATGAAATTTATTTCATGCTCAGCCAACCTCTAAATGCCCTGATTTGCAACACATTATTACTCATTAATATTGCTGATAATTGATTAGAAACACTAGTTAGAAATTGGGAAGAATCGCATTTTTCTAATGCTTTGAAATATTTTGGATTTTAAAACAACAAAATCTAGTATCTGCTATTTAATGTATTTTGTTTGTGGTAGCAAGCACCTCTGTAAAATGTTAAGTTTGCTGAAGAATCCTTGGATTTGTTGCTGTAAGTTCTTATCGTTTGATCCGAATTTGGATGCCCTGCTTAGAATGTGACAAACTGTTTTTTCCTTAGAATTTTTAAAAGCATAGACTTTAGGGTCTTGCTTTTCAGAATTTCCTTCTTCCTCCTTTAAGATTCTTAACTAATGAAGCAATGTGGTTTGATTTTCTTTAAACAGGTGATGATGTAAAATCTAAAGATTACATTGTTGCACTACAGCACCCTGTGACCACTGACATTAAGCATTCCATAAAAATGTTTGAATTAACATTGGATGCACTTATCTCATTTAACAAGCGGACCCTAGTTCTGTTTCCAAATATTGATGCAGGTAATTGAACTTGAAAATGAAAGTATGCCACCTACCTTTCCAGTTTTATGTTTCTATTATGTCTTCTTTTGACTGACCTTCCTGTCTGTGCTCATCTTATCATTGAAGGCCATTCTATTCTGAAATGCATTCCGATTTCCAAGGGATCACCAATTTTTCAGTAGATTGAGGAGTTTGTAATATTACTGTCAAGACTAGTAGAAACTTAATAGGAAAGAAATAAATACTTAAAAAAAATCTCAAATCTCCATTCTAGTTTCATGTTTAGTCTCTTCCCTCCAGTTTCCATCAATAAGAAAACGCAATAGCAAGAGCTATAAACCTTAGAAGTTGAAAGAGTATCTCTAGGAAAGTAATGATCCTACTGACTGCAGTAAAATAGTCATTGTTTTTATTTCTTGCTCTCTTATTTATGTTAGCTACACCTTAATTTAATCTTGAGCTTAAGCAATTTAGGTCTCTAGTTCCCAACCAGTTGCTCCTTAAGCCTAACCTAACTGATCACCTACTGGTGGATGGAACCAGTGTTAGTAAGACCATCGGTTAATGGTAGGGATATGAGATATAAATGAGAAGTGTCAGAGCAAGGCCTGATACTGAGGGATTTTCAAATACTGGTTATTATTAGCTGATACCACTCGTTGCTGACCTTTTAGGCATTGTTTGGTAAAGGAGGCAGGACCCCTTCTCTGCAGTGCCAAGATGTCACCATCTTACGCTGAAAGAATCCTTCTCTTAGTGTGTCCTGAATAATCTTTTCTGTTGGGGGAACAAAGTAGGCTGTTAGTTGGAAAAATAATTTAAGAACCCCCAACCCAGATTTCATGAAGGTTATGTATCAATATTTCAAAAACCTTAATGTTTATTCTTTTTAATCCTTTAAATTTTTGTATAAATATTTATAATGCAATTATATCTCTTGTTCAGTATTCATTGTCAGTGATATTCTGTTTGTTATATACCTTCCTTATTGTATATACTTTAGAATTTGAGATATTTTACCCCTATGAAAGGAAATGGTCCCAGGAGTAGTGCCTAAATCAGTCTGCCACTCGCCTCTCCTTTTCACGGGTTTTTGATAAAATGTACACAAGGAACAACAGGGAAATAATCAAGGCATCACTTTCTCATTATCTGACTTAGCGCCCAGTTCCCTAATGTAGCATTCTCTGGAAAACAGGTTTAGTGCCTGTGGTTTAGATATAGGGCCAAAGAGAAGGCTTCATTTGAACCCAAATCTGAATCTTGGAATAGTAGCAGCTTCTGGCGTGCTGTGCACTACCACAATTATAGGTAATGACTGGCACGTTCTGGCAGGAGAGAAGTGGCAGGGCCTGCTCTAAGGAGTTAGACCCTGAGTCTGTTACCTACCTTGTCATATAGAGAAAGTTAAAAAGAGAACACATGCATGCCCAGCTTCTGTTAAATCCGTGGCTCCTGCACACTGGTGAACACGGTGTGGTCATTGTCCTGCCTTGTCACCGATCAGATTAGCTGCATTGCCTCCCTTGGTAGCAGCCACTAGGAAAGGGTGAGTAGAGAAGTAGGCAGAGAGGCATTGAATATTGTCTCCCCTTCATACATCTGTAACTTAAAAAAAAAAAAATCATGCATTTAAAATAAAATATCGGCCACAGTATCAGAATCTATCTGTATTTTTCTTGGAGCTTATTTAGTCCATGTAAGTGGGAGCGCTTACTGTCCTATAGAGCTGTTGTTAACGTAGATGTGAGCATAGCTGAGGCAGAGGCCCTCTGATCAGCTTGGTGTGTGGAGTTCGAGACCCTTCCATTTAGGAACTCCTGGCTTAAGAGATAGAGACTGTTGGCCTGTCTTGAGCTTCTTAATTGTTAAGGCAAAAGCTTTTATTGGGCTGTTAGTATTTGCTTTGTGGAATGCTGTTTGAAGAGACCCACTGCTGCTGTTTCAGTTTCTAGATGAGTTGAAGCAGAGGGCTGACCAGATGTTTTGGTTGTTCATCATTCATGAAAAGATCAGTAATTAAAATGACTATTTCCCTAATAACTGTTATGAGTTTTTATAGGGGAGATTTAAGTGGGGCTATACTTGCCAATGAAAATTGTTCCTTTATCTCATAAACCATTTAACAGTTGGTTCTTTTCACTTTCACAGGGAGCAAAGAGATGGTTCGAGTGATGAGGAAGAAGGGCATTGAGCATCATCCCAATTTTCGTGCAGTTAAACATGTCCCATTTGACCAGTTTATACAGTTGGTGGCCCATGCTGGTTGTATGATTGGGAACAGCAGTTGTGGGGTACGAGAGGTTGGAGCTTTTGGAACACCTGTGATCAACCTAGGGACACGTCAGATTGGGAGAGAAACAGGTATTTACCTTTGCTTATATTTCAACTGACTAGGTGTAATACATTTGTATGAGTTACTGCAAGGTATGCAGGTAGCAGTGCTGGCATACGTGTTTATCAGTAAGTGGGTGAATGAGGTTAATGACCAATTATAGCCTGAAAGCTATAGATAGCACACGATTACCAAATTTTTTCAGGGCTCTACTTACATTTTTGTTGTCATTGTTATATCAGAGCTAAGAGTTTCTTAGTTAATTACGGCCTCTGATGCCTGGGTTTAAGAGAGAATGTGGTTGAATGTGTTATAAGTATATGAATGCTAGTCTTTCATTTTCCTGGGCCCAGTAAAATGAAGAAGGGAATCAACAATAACTCTTACACTTTTGGGTTGAGCAGTGGGCGTGTTCTTTCTAATTTGGGAGGGGGTAGAATTAAGAGTTCTCTAATGTCCATGTTAATTTTGAGATGCCTGTTAGATATCAGAGTGGAGATGGCAGGTTAGCAGCTATACTGTTTCAGGGAGAGTTGAAGATACAAATTTGAGAGTGAATGCATATAGATGGTGTTTAGTTAGGATATCAGTTCAGCTGCTATAACAGAGAGACCCAAAATCATAGTGCCTGAAATAAGTTAGATTTTCTTTGTTTCTCACTGGTAAGTCATCAGTGACTTAGCCTCCATCTATCTTCTTGATGGTCTTGCTGTCAAGTGCAAATTTTAGCCATTGGGGAACTAGGAGAGGGGAAGATGTCCTTCCCTCTAAAAGCACAACTTGGAAGTTGCAAGTGTTTCTTCATACATCTTATCAGAATGTCGTCCGATGGCCACATCCAGCTGCAAGGGAAGCTGAAGAATACATATACTCTTTAGCTGGGTGATTGGATGCCAAGCTAAAAATTCTGCTCCTAGTACAAAGGATATTGAGGATGATGGCGCCCTCCGCCAGAAATGGTATTTAAAACCAAGGGATGAAATGAGATTACCCAGGGGGAACCTGGAAATGGGGAAGAGAATGGAGCCCAGGACCAAACTCTGGAGTCCTTCTGATGAAGAGGGAAGGGCCGGGAGGGAAGACTGAAAAGGAACTGCCAGAAAAGCAGGAGTGCGATATTAAAGCCCAGAAAAGAAAGGGTTTCAAGGAGATGGTGTTGAATGGTGCTGAGAGTTCAGATAGGATGTGAGCAGAGAAGTGAACATTTGATTTGGCACTGGGGTCTTCTATCAAAAGCAGTCTGTCCTTTCTGCCACCACTTACACAAACACATGCCCCTCCATCCTTTCCTTCTTACCTTCTTTACATTGGAACGTGTGGGGTCACCCCTGCCTACCCACTGCTCAGCCTTCTGCCTTGTCCTAAATCCCTACTCCTCTTGCCTTCTCAAGGACCTGTCAGTCATCCTTTCTCTTCCATGTATCTTTAGCCTCCTCAGCATTTAAACACGCGTAGGCCTCTGGTATCTTAAAAACTAAACAACACAAAACAACCCCTTCCCTGACCCCACACCTTTCTCCAGCTACCACCCTTTTGCTCTTCTCCTCTTCATAGCCAAGTCTGTTAAAAAACATGTCATTGTCACGTATTTACTCCCTCAAATTGGTCAGAAAATGTCCGGAGAGAAAGTGACTGCATCAGTAGCTGACTGGCTAATTGACTAACTGGCAACCTGGCCTGACCAGCTGATCCAACAACTGGCTCAGTAGATGGAAGGCAGGGCAGATGCAAAGAATGGATGTGCTGGATGACTAGATGAATGGCAAGTGGATACTGGATTTGTTACCTTATTTATTTCAATAAACAAACAAAAGCTTGATTTATTCTCTTTGGGAATAAAGGAACCTGTAGCCCTTAAGTATTTGTTATATGGAAATCTTGGCTGAGAGTGCTTTAAAAGGTGTAAAGTAGAAAAGTTCATCTCTCTAATGGAAGACGACTTGTTTGAAGCCTTCTGGGTTTCAGGGCTAATTATGAGCACGACACTGTTCATTTCTTTCTTTCTTTTTCTTTTTTTTTTATAAATTTATTTATTTCATTTATTTATTGGCTGTGTTGGGTCTTGGTTGCTGCACACGGGCTTTCTCTAGTTGCTGCGAGCAGGGGCTACTCTTCATTGTGGTGCGCGGGCTCCTCATTGTAGTGGCTTCTCTTGCTGTGGAGCACGGGCTCTGGGTGCGTGGGCTTCAATAGTTGCAGCACACGGGCTCTAGAGCACAGGATCTTGTTGTGGTGCATGGGCTTAGTTGCTCCGTGGCATGTGGAACCTTCCCAGAGCAGGGCTCGAACCCCTGTCCCCTGCATCGGCAGGCAGATTCTTAACCACTGTGCCACCTAGGAAGTCCTCTTTCTTTCTTTTTTTTCCTTTTAAAAAGTTTTATTGAAATACAATTAACATACAGTAGCCACTGTTCATTTCTATATTCTTCGGTTTCTCGCACTTCCGAATCACTGTAACGTCACTGGATTTACCTAGGGGAGAATGTCCTTCACGTCCGGGATGCAGATACCCAAGACAAAATATTGCAAGCGCTGCACCTTCAATTTGGTAAACAGTACCCTTGGTGAGTGCATACTTTTAAAGTGATTTAAAATGGGAGCTGCCTTGGGCACCATTTTCCTTCCTTCTTTCTTTCTTTCTTTTAAATTTATTTTTGTATATTTTTTTAATTTTTTAAAATTTTTAAAATTTTAATCTGTAAATTATCTTTAACATTGCTGTAACACAGTTTTCAATAACAATTCAGAGTACAACATTGGATAGGGAAAAAAAGTAAGTGGACTACTGGGCATATACACTGAGAAAACCATAATTCAAAAACAAACATGTACCACAATGTTCATTGCAGCACTATTTACAGTCGCCAGGACATGGAAACAACCTAAATGCCCATCAACAGATGAATGGTAAAGAAGATATAGCACATAGATACAATGGAATATTACTCAGCCATAAAAAGAAACGAAATTGAATTATTTGTAGTGAGGTGGATGGACCTAGAGACTGTCATACAGAGTGAAGTAAGCCAGAAAGAGAAAAACAAATACGTATGCTAACGCATATAACGCAGTCTAAAAAACTGTACTGATGAACCCAGTGGCAGGGCAAGAATAAAGATGTAGATGTAGAGAATGGACTTGAGGACACAGCTGAGGGGGGAAGGGGAAGCTGGGATGTAGTAAAAGAGTAGCATTGACATATATACACTACCAAATGTAAAATAGATAGCTAATGGGAAGCTGCTGCATAGCAAAGGGAGACCAACTCAGTGATGGGTGATGACTTAGAGGACTGGGATAGGGGGCGTGGGAGGGAGGCTCAAGAGGGAGGGGATGTGGGCATATATGTATAAATGCAGCTGATTCACTTTGTTGTACAGCAGAAACTGGCACAACACTGTAAAGCAATTATGCTCCAATAAAGAGCTGAAAAAAAAAGTGGAAAACAATTTATTTATAAGAAGAAAGGGAGAAAGGCGTTTTGAAATCATGAAGACGATTCTACTGGTTTCCTCCTTGATCATAACAGCTTCCATACACTGAACGGGGCATTGTGCCAGACATTTTATATACATTATCTTACATAACCCTTCCAATGACCTGTGATACAACTATTATTACTTCCATTTTACAGGAACAAAACTGTTGATCTGAGCAGTTAAGTTACTTCTGCAAGTTTAAAAGTCTAGCAAGTAGCAGAGCAGGGTCTTACAGTCTTTGCATTAGACCTTACAGCCTCAAACAAGTCTTAGATGGGCTTTCTTCTTTTTTTTTTTTCCCTCTTCCCTGTGTCCTTAAGTCCATTCTCTATGTCTGCATCTTTATTCTTGCCCTGCCACTAGGTTCATCAGTACAGTTTTTTTTAGATTCCACATATATGCATTAGCATATGGTATTTGTTTTTCTCTTTCTGGCTTACTTCACTCTGTATGACAGACTCTAGGTCCATCCACCTCACTACAGATAACTCGGTTTCGTTTCTTTTTATGGCTGAGTAATATTCCATTGTATATATGTGCCACATCTTCTTTATCCATTCATCTGTTGATGGGCATTTAGGTTGCTTCCATGTCCTGCTATTGTAAATAGTGCTGCAGTGAACATTGTGGTATACGTATCTTTTTGGATTATGGTTTTCTCAGGGTATATGCCCAGTAGTGGGATTGCTGGGTCATATGGTAGTTCTATTTTTAGATTTTTAAGGAACCTCCATACTGTTCTCCATAGTGGCTGTATCAATTTACATTTCTACCATCAGTGGGCACGATTTTCAAGCTGTTTTGTCATCCTAACAGCACTCTCATTCTACGTCCTTAAGGGTCCCTATCTGCTGGTGAGACAGGGCTTGCTAATATACCCCCTGTTACTCTACCAAGTGTTCCAATGGAGAATAATTTATTTGTCTCAATTAATATAGCACTTCTGCTAGGAAATACTGCTTTACCCTATTTTGAATTTCTATAAGTATTAGAAAGTAATATAACTGATTTTCTTTAAAAACAGTATAGTTCAGCATTTTAATTTAGACTATCCTTTGTTTCAAATTAATGAGGTTTTCCTTTATTTGAATCTTTTTTCTGAAAATAATTCCCCTCCCCCACAAAAGTAAAGATAAAAACCAAAAAAGCAAAAAAAAAAAAATTTTTTTTTTTTACTGTCCCAAACTGTGATATATTCTGAAATTGGCTTAACAAAGATAATTTTTCTTTGCTCTTACTGGCATTTTGTTAATGCTATCTCAGGATGGAAATAGTTGTATTTCAACCAACAGTGGTTTTTGATATTCCATTGATAATATGAAGGTATTTAGTTAGTGTTGCTGAAGAGATTCAGATGTTGTTATTTTAAAAGGAAGAAGCCCAAACTATTTATTACTTGAAGTTTCAGATTCCAATAATACTATGTCCTCAATGTAACTTAATATGTACAAGAGAAACGTTTAATTTAATTGACTTTTTGGACATTGCAGTTCAAAGATATATGGGGATGGAAATGCTGTTCCAAGGATTTTGAAGTTTCTCAAATCTATTGATCTTCAAGAGCCACTACAAAAGAAATTCTGTTTTCCTCCTGTGAAGGATAACATTTCCCAAGATATTGACCATATTCTTGAAACTCTAAGTGCTTTGGCTGTTGATCTTGGCGGGACGAACCTCCGAGTTGCAATAGTCAGCATGAAGGTAAAATAACTCCTAATGTCAACTTAATATCCCACATGAGTCGTTGATTTTTAAAAAGTGTAATTGGAAGGCAGGACTAGAAACATACATAAGAGCTCATAATCATTTGCCCACAGTATTGACTTTCAGATCCATTACAATGTGTGTATGACTATTTTACTAATCACTAACATTTTAAAGAGGTAAAATTATCAGGGAATCCAGGTTAGCAGACTTGAGTTGACAGTGGGAGACCCTTAGGCACCAGAGAGAGCACCTGCCACCCAGGAGACCTGAGATTCTGTACTCGGTAACAGCTTGGAGTGTGGAGAACGTTGATTACTCTCACTACCCAGGGAGGGGTATCTGCAAATGGTGGGGGGAATTGCTTCTCCTCTAGATCATGATTTTGGTTAAGTACAGCATACCTTCAATCTCTTAACCAAACCATCACCACAGTGTTGACGGAGCCTTTATGAAACACCAAACTGTCCATGTTGAAATGATCTCTGATGACTTAATAAGGAAGAATAAACCTGCCAGAAAAGTCTTTGTTTGAAACATTGTAGATGTATGAAGTTTCAGGAGTCCATGAGAAATACAGAGGATTTTAAACACAAAGTTGTTTAGATCAAATAAAGAAAAGCAAAACAAAACATGATTTTATCTAGTGAAGCCAAAAGGCCTCCTTTATAAATACTCTTTAAAAAGTATTAATAGAAGAGTATTCTCTTAACATAAAGATGATATATTCCATATTCATGGCGCACACCTTCTGTAGTGGCATTTCTAGAGGCATTCCTATTAAAATCAAGTGGAAAAGAAGGATGTTTTCTGCAACATTATTTAACATAAT
Source organism: Hippopotamus amphibius kiboko (assembly GCF_030028045.1). Classification (NCBI taxonomy): domain Eukaryota; kingdom Metazoa; phylum Chordata; class Mammalia; order Artiodactyla; family Hippopotamidae; genus Hippopotamus; species Hippopotamus amphibius. The sequence continues at coordinate 37,589,338 of NC_080187.1, forward strand.
TCTCAAAGTTTGGAGGGAATAAAGCAAGGAACAAACAGCAAAAATGGCGATTGTGGACAGGGTAAAACAACAAATATTACTTACAGACAATATGGATAAACCAACAAGCTTGTAGAATTAATAACACAATTGAGTAAAATGGCTAGATATTATGATAAATATATAAATATCAATAACTTTTTACTTATATGAAATTGTAGGTAAAGATTTGAGTTTTTCTGTAGGTGAGTATTTGTCAACCTTGATTACACATTAGTGTTATCTGGAAACTTTAAAAAATATATCAATGCCTGGCTCCCAACCCAGACTAGTTAGATGCCGGCCTCTGGGGGTAGGGACCAGGCATCAATATTTGTTCAGAGCTGCCCAGGTGACTCTGATGTACAAGGAAGGCTGAGAAGCACAACTAAGTTTATTTTTAATGACAGTCATTAGTGACAACTTTTACCCTTGTAAATGGATAGAAATCCATTCATAACAGAAGAGTGGAAAAAGAGACTCTATTTAGAACAACAACAGAACTTCTAAGAATAAAGTTTTCTGGTTTAGAAAACCAGAAAATGTGATCTATATAAAGAAAATCTAAAGATTTTACTATAAAATATAAAGGCTTGAAAAATGTCCTGGATGGGAGTGCTGAGTATTTTTTAAATGTCAGTACTTTCCAAATTGAATTATGAGTTTAACATAATTCTGGTCAACATTTCAGTGAGGTTTTTTAAAGTTTAACAACATTATTCTGAAATTTACTTAAAATAATACACAAGTGAGAAGAGCAAAGAAAAAAATTTAAAAACAGGAATAATTAGGAGGGACTATCCCTGACTGGTATTGAAACGTATCACCAGGCACCGTAGTTTAAACACATGGGTCCATGCCATTATTGACTTCAGTTATGGCAGATGGTTAAAGCTGAGCTACTTAGGACATTCAGTTGCTTCCGTATTTAAACAACGAAATTTTGTCAACCTGAAAGCGTAAAATAGGACCTTTTAATGAAGATTCAGATTAGCCAACATTCACCTTATGCTTAAGAGAGGGCCCGTCTGCTTGGCTGTGGAGTTGTCATTGCTTCAATGCCATATGCCAGGTTGGCTTCCCAGGAAGCTGCTTGGGTGTATCCCAGGGCTGGTCCAAGCCAGACAGTGGCTCCCTTCCCAGGCAGTCATCTGAATCTGCAGTACTGTCCTAGAGCAATGTCTGATTTATCATGAAGAAGGTCAAAGCTTCACTGCTGTGCTCTTTAGCTAAGACCCGTGAGACAGATCTGTTTTTTCTCTTTTAGGGTGAAATAGTTAAGAAATATACTCAGTTCAATCCTAAAACCCATGAAGAGAGGATTAACGTAATCCTACAGATGTGTGTAGAAGCTGCAGCAGAAGCTGTAAAACTGAACTGCAGAATTTTGGGAGTAGGTGAGATTGTAAATTACATATTCAAGCAGTGTTCATTTTAATGTACAAAGTTTGCTGTGTTCTGATGCATAACGGAACATCAGGTCCCTGTCTGCCCTGTGTGTAGATGGCTCCAGGTCCTGTCTGTTGGCCCCAAGCACGGGGTCTTCCTGGGACCCCAACAAACATTGTGAGAGAAGCATTGATGGAACTGTCAGTCCATGGGGAGCCACAGATTTAGCTCAGAACTACCTTACATTTCCTTACAGTCTTTAGTAACGTTTGTTTTAGGAGATCTTGGGTGAATTAATTTGTGTTCCGAGCTCAGAAAGTCAGCACATTTTTCTCATCAGAATTATTTTCCTTGTGTTTGTGGTGGAGCTCAGGCATTTCCACAGGTGGCCGTGTAAATCCTCGGGAAGGAATTGTGCTGCATTCAACCAAACTGATTCAAGAATGGAACTCTGTGGATCTCAGGACCCCCGTATCTGACACTTTGCATCTCCCCGTCTGGGTAGACAATGATGGCAACTGTGCTGCCCTGGCAGAAAGGAAATTTGGCCAAGGAAAGGGCCTTGAAAACTTCGTGACACTTATCACAGGCACAGGTAAGAGGAGTAGAGAAGGCTGCTTCAGCAGCTAGGGTGTGTGTTGGGGCACGTGCCTTTACCACTCAGCCAGGCAGTTTACAGCTCTGCTTTCCGCTTCACTTCCTGCTTGAGTAGAGCCTGAAGGTGAGAGCTGAAGGCCCGCCCAGGTCTTTTCTGAGCGTGTGCCTGGCCCTGTGCATGCATGTGGCCTTCTAAATTCCTAGGAATTGTCCGCGCTATTGAAAGCCCTTATTCCCCACACCTTCTCGTTGCTCATTCCCCAGCTTTCTCTCCCCCCCTTTGGTTAGTGTATTGTTTGTCGCCGCTGTCGCCCATTGCCCTAGGCCGTAGAGACTGATGAGTATGTTTTGCCTTTAAATGTCTTTGATGAGTGCCCCCCGGGTAGCCCCTCGCCCTGGGAGAATTCTGAGGCCGGGGAGATAAAGGCAAGCCCTTCGAGGCGGTCCTCCGGGAGCTACCAAGCAAGTCAAAACAAGCCACCAGTTTTTCTGAGAATGAGGTTCACGCTGCTCGCTCCAGTTTTGCCATCTGTACTGGGAATATAGGCTGTTATTCAAGGCCATCGCCAAGCTGGGGGGTGAGGGATGGGGGTGAAGGGACCGGAAAATGCCAGCAAGCTCTTACTGAGGTTCAGCTGTTTTTTTCTTGATTAATTATTCCCGTTTGTTGGAAACTTTTGGTTAGTTTCCAGAGTTCCAAAAAAGTGGATTCTGACAGTTTTTGCCAGTTTATTCATTGTTTTAGTGGAAAGATGGGCTTTTGGAGTTCCCTACTCCACCACTTTTGCTGATACCCGGATTTGTTTTTTAAGTGAGGAAACAGACTCAGCTAGTCAGTGTTCAAGGCAGCACTTGGTCCCGCATATGCCTAACTTCAAGCCGTGTGTACTCTTTTTAAAAAAAAAATAAATTTTTTTGGTTTTATTTATTGGCTGCGTTGGGTCTTCGTTGCTTCACACAGGCTTTCTGTAGTTACGGAGAGCAGGGGCTACTCTTTGTTGTGGTGCGCAGGCTTCTTATTGCCATGGCTTCTCTTGTGAAGCACAGGCTGTAGGCGTGTGGGCTCAGTAGTTGTGGCGCACAGGCTTAGTTGCTTTGTGGGATGTGGGATCTTCCCAGAGAGCCTGTGTCCTCTGCGTTAGCAGGCAGATTCGTAACCACTGTGTCACCAGGGAAGCCCCTGTATGTACTCTTAAACTCTGCATTATACTACTTCCCTGTGCTGAGCTCATAGTCTCGGACACAGTTTTAGCAAGCTTGGGTATCATTGCCTAGTTCAGAGCAGTGATAACTTGCAGATTAGAGGAGTGAAGGCTGAGGAGTAGTTGCCACAAGAAGTAAGAGATGGCAGGACAGCTCTAAAATGCAGAGCCTATTAAGGCAAAATGCCCTTTACCCCTTACTAACTCCTCAATGACATAACAAAAATAGTCATTGCTATTTATAATTCTTGAATCGTAGATTTTTAGACATGGTGGCATTAAGAAGAGGCAAAACCATATTTCATGTTCTTTGTTTAAGAAAGCAGCTGGTGTATGAAACCTTTTAGAAAGATTGTCTTGGGTTTCTCCCAAAGCAGAGCCTAAGACAGGAAGTTTGGTGTGGGTATTTTATTTTGGAGGTGATTCTGAGAAGCAGGAGTGGGAGAGTGGAAGAGTGGAAAAGAGTAGGAGAACCATTAGAGGATGCATTATCAAAGTTGCCTTGAGGGCAGTGGGGGCTGAAATCTACCAGAACCTCCCAGGAAGTCTGCAGAATCCCACCCAGAGTTGTCCACTTAATCTGCTGGCTCCTGTCTCTTGTTAGAGGGTGGCCTCTGGGGACTGTGCTTGCATGGCTGCTAGGCTGTTACTTGAGTGTCAGAGGACTTGCTGAGAACCAAGTTGAAATCATAGTGAGCCAGGCAGATGCAACACAGGGCATTGGAGGATCAGCTAAAAATGTTTCCATCCAAGGGACTTCCTGGGTGGCTCAGTGGTTAAGAATCCGCCTGCCAATGCAGGGGAACATGGGTTCGATCCCTGCTCCAGGAAGATCCCACATGCCACAGAGCCACTAAGCCCGTGAACCACAACTATTGAGCCCATGTGCTGCAACTACTGAAGCCTGCATGCCTAGTGCCCGTGCTCTGCAACAAGAGAAGCCACCGCAATGAGGAGCCCGTGCACCACAATGAAGAGTAGCCCCCGCTCACTGCAACTAGAGAAAGCCCATGTGCAGCAACAAAGACCCAACACAGCCAATAAATAAATTAAAAAAAATATTTCCATCCAAAATGATTCCAGGTCAAGTTTTGGTATTTAGTAAGCTGCAGCTGTCTAGGAAAGTAGGCACCATATACAGCCTCACATTGCAAAGCTCTGCTGAACACAGGCGGCACTGCCCTGGCACAGCGCTCCTTCTCAGGTGCAGTGATTGTCGTCTCTCGCTGTAGGGATCGGCGGGGGGATCATCCATCAGCACGAACTGATCCACGGCAGCTCCTTCTGCGCCGCGGAGCTAGGCCACATCGTGGTGTCCCTGGACGGGCCTGACTGCTCCTGTGGAAGCCATGGGTGTATTGAAGCATATGCCTCTGGAATGGCCTTGCAGAGGGAGGCAAAAAAGCTACATGACGGTCGGTTTCTTTCACCTGAGGAATTAAATAGCCAAATGGTAGACAAGGACTTCAAAGTAGATATTCCAAAGAGAGCTGAACGGCTGAAGCCAGAGCTTCTAACCTTTTCGCTCCCTGGAGGAAAATCAGGGCTCCGCATACTGCAGCTCCCAGTCTCCTTGGTCCTGACCCGTTTTATCACGCTTCCTCTCCAGCAGTGGAGGGGGGCAGCCAGGGTCTTGAGCTCTAGGATAACAGGGGAGATGTCTTTCATTTTTGTCCTCTCAGGCCCTAGCACAGGTTGGGTACCTGATACAGATTTTAACGGAGTATTAAATGAACATATTACAGTTTTTCAAATCTGAGAGGTTTATCTGAATTACAGCTGTTTCTCGACATGTTATCAAAGTCAGGACAGTTTCTAGTCTAATGCAAGAGGGAGTTATTTAATACCATTACAATATAGTGTGTCAAGTGCAATGGGAATGATAGCCAAGGAACATAGATGCATACAGGAAGGACACCAGTGTCCCTCCCCACCCTCTCTGTACAGGGAAGGGAACGTTAGGGTGCTGTCCTGGGAGCTGAGAGTCGGGGTAAACAGAACTCGAGGCACGTTTGTATGAGCCAGGGAGCACTTCTAAGCCTAGGAAGCAGTGGTTTGGTGTTGGTGCATGAGGGCAAGGCTGCGTAGCACAGTGTCGCAAGCAGTGAGCCAGGACCGGCAGCTGATGGGGAAGCCTCTGTAACATCTTAGGGAAAAGACATAGAGCCAAGTTTTAGATGCTCTACCAAACTTTTGTTTTCTAGGGGGGAAATGATAGTTGAATGGAGGGTGGCTTTAAGGAGGACAGTTCTAGCGTGACTTGCAGTTTTCTGGGTGGACAGCTTTGGGGTTAGGAACCTAAGAGGAGGAACTGGGTCTGGCAGAAGCTGACAGTTGGGAACCCGTGGGACATGCAGGTGGGAATGCTCAGGAGGCCGCTGGCCACAGGGGCCTGATGCTCAGGCGAGGTGACTGGGCTGGAAGTAGGGATTTGGAATCATCGGCGTTGAGGTTGTCATTAAACCTGTGAATGAGACCTGGAGTGAGACGAGAGTTGAGGGTGGAATCCTGTGAAACATCAGCACTCGAGGGCAGGGAGGAAAACCAGGAAAGGGTAAACTCACAGGAACCAAAAAAGGGGGTGTTTGAGGGGAGAGAGTAGTGGGTAGTGTCAGGTGCTGAGTAAGAGGAAACCAGAAAGTTCATTGGCTTTGACGGTGAGGAAGGACATAATTTTTGAAGCCCTGAAAACACTGTTTATTTTTCAGGCTTGTTTTTATCATCACCCCCCACTAAGGAGCCTAAATGTTCAGACATTTTTTCCTAATCATCCCACCCCATGAAACTTTAATACCACAGATATGTTGTTTATCTGTTTATGTGCTGTCTGTATAAAAAGAGAATTTTTTTGCCCCCAAGAACCAGTTTTTGCCCCCATGGGGGGTAAATGCATGCCTTAAATAGAAAGTTGTTCAGTCAAGCGGTGGGAGCAGAAGCCTACCTACCCTCAGTAGGAGGGAAGAAGTGCTTTGAGGGCGTGGAATCTGGGAGCTCGAGTCGATGGAAGGGAGACAGAGGGAGTGGAAGTGAGGGTTGAGAACGCAGGAGAGGAAGGGTGGAGGAGCCCTTACAGAAAGGCCCTGGGGTGGGAGGAAGAGATGAGCTGCAAAGCCCGGGTGGAGGGCACAAGAGAAGGAGAGGAGCCAGGGTGTGTGAACACAGACCTGTTTATAGGCAGGGGCAGAAGAGTAAGGGAGTTCCTGCCTGGAGGTGTCCTTTATCTGAGAGGTCAGAAATACGGAAATCTTTTGATAGTGAGTGCAGGGATTGACAGTCTGAGAAGATGAAGGCTGAGAAGGGCAATGAATGGGAATGGGAGAGAGTGGCCAGGGCAGCTGGGAGGGCCCCTGAAGATAGGAGACCACCAGTTGGTGTCTAGGTAGCTGTCTGCTTGGTTGGGATTTTCTCCCATCAGAGCCCCGGTAATAGCAGGTGAGGAGGGAGACTGATCTGGGTTGGTAACTGGCAGTGTGCGGGCAGAAAGACAGGACTCTAGATAACAACAGAAACATCTACTGTTCTTTTAGCATTTACTCTGGCCAGCACTTGAGTATTTATGTCCATTTTCTCATTTAATCCCTAAAAGAATCCCTAGTGTAAGTATCATTACTGCAGTCTTAGAAGAGAAACGTGGAGGTGATGCGACATGGACAGGGTAGTGCAGCCAGCGGTGGCAGAGCTGACAGCTGAACCCAGGTTGGTCCCTTTCTGAGGCGCTGTGCCTTCCTGCCACTGTGGGGCAGTAGCAAATAATGCAGCCTTGCATTGGGGATAGATAAGGAAGGAGATGAATGCAGAGGAGTTCTGGTAATTTGTGAGAAAAAACATTTCAAGACTGTTTAATGTGGAAGGGAGAAGTGAGGGAGGCTCTGGTCAGAGTTTAGGATTTTCCAGTTAGAGAAGTTCTGGATGATATAGAACCAGGCAGCAAGAGGGCAGCAGAGGCCTTTGGCAAATGTGTATGGATATTTACAAATGATAAAAAGCTTTGCAAATGTGAAAAGAGATTATCTTCTTCCTGCTTGGGGGCTTGCTGCCCACAGGTACAGTTGTAAGCGTGGCCTTCCCATGGGGCTGCCGCAGATCGTGAATGACTGCTTCTTCTCACCTCTGCTCCAAACAGAAGACCAGCTTTTGGTGGAAGGGATGTCAGTGCCAAAAGATGAAGCTGTGGGTGCACTCCATCTCATCCAAGCTGCAAAACTTGGCAATGCAAAGGCCCAGAGCATCTTGAGAACAGGTGAGCGTGTGGCTCTGGACAGCTCTGCTGCGGCCCCGGGGGTGGGGGGTGTGAGTCCTCAGAAGGCCCAGGGCTCCCGCAAATGCCCAGCTGCCCTCAGGACCAGTGCTCTGGAATGTCTGTCCAGAGGTACTTTTACTGCTTACTGAGACAAACAAGGAATTGCATTCAAGGTACTTGGCAGCATTGCCTTTTTAAACAGGTTTTTATTTTAGAACTATGAAAAAACTACTTGTTCATTTTCCTGGAAATTTAGAGAAATATAGGAGAGTAAGAAAAAGTATCTTTTAGTTTTACTGTTCAGAGATATCAGCTATTAACATTTCATTCCATCTTTTTTTTTTTTTACATAGTTGAGATCATATAGTATAGTATATGTACATATTATGCCCAGCTCTTTTCATTTCAGAGTATCACATAATCATCTTTTTGTATTAAGGATAAATGATAAGAACTTTAAAAGCACTGCTTCCCATGAGGTAGCGCGAATGAACTATTCCTGGCTGGTGCTCTTGTGCACCTTCCTCTTTGACTTTGGACTTGGCTCTCTCCCCGAAACTTATTTAAATTTCTGTTTTCCTGTAGCTGGAACAGCTTTGGGTCTTGGGGTTGTGAACATCCTCCACACTATGAATCCTTCCCTTGTGATCCTCTCTGGAGTCCTAGCCACTCACTATATCCACACTGTCAAAGACGTCATCTGCCAGCAAGCCTTGTCCTCGGTTCAGGACGTGGACGTGGTGGTTTCGGATTTGGTGGAACCCGCCCTGCTCGGCGCTGCCAGCATGGTTTTGGACTACACAACTCGCAGGATCTACTAGGCCTCCCAGGAGCGGAACAAGACTCAAGAGCTCCTTGGTGGAATCAGGCCGTCTTCTAGATGAGTATTGCTTAAAAGGCAAATTTGGTATTTAAATTTGTTATTTGGCAGGCGACTTTGGCAGAGAAGTTTTTGCTTTTAGTCTCCTCTTCCAAAGTCACTTTTCCCAACCCATTTTTGTAGATGCTGCTCCTTCTGGGGTCATTTCGGCTCAAACCTTGTCACAATCTTTTGTGCCAAAAGGAGCTACAGTAGTAGCCGAGGAAGCCTTAGGACTCTGCTTACTAGAGGTACCACTTAGACCTGCACGCCTTGCTTAGGGTGTGACTTTGATACTGGAGTTTGGACTATTAATCCTTCCTCCTCTGACCCTAAATTCAGAACACAGAAAGGGATCCAGTCAGGGAACAGAAGGAAATTTCACCATGAAGGGCTTAAGTAAACGTTTAAAAGCAGTTTTATTGAGGTATTTTTTAAAGTGCACAATTTGGTAAGTTTTGACGTATATACCTATGAAACCATGGCCACAGTCAAGACACCAGGCCTATCTCTCACCCCCAAATAGTACTTGTTGAAAGATGTTATTTGCTATTACTCTCTCAGAATCTTGAGCAACTTTAGATCAGGGATCTGAATTACAGTGGCCTTAGTGACCTTGTCCTTATCTCCTTAAGGACAGCTGAGAAGCCACTAGGACTTATAGCCTCTGAAAGGAGATTAACCATCACAGAAGGATCGTTACTGACAAGCAGACACCTCTCCCTTGAATAGCTTTTCCTGCAATGTTGACTATGACCCTGGAGTGTTAAGGCAGTGTTTGTTTGTGTCATACCTAGAGCCCACATCTGTGACTCTGGATTCTGGCTAAATAAGATTCCACACTCGCACTGGTGTCAAGATACAAAGGCCAAGTTTCTTGTTATCAGTTTCAACCTGGAAGAAATACTAATAGCCACCATTTATTAAGTGCCTAGTGTGTGCCAGGCTCTGAACTTGGTGCTTCATATACATTATTCTAAATTCTCACAACCAGTAAGGTAGGTGTTTTAATTCCCATTTTATAGAACCCCAGACTGTCTTAAGTGGTGTGCCTAAAGCCACGTGGCTAATGAGTCTTAAAGACAGGGTTTGTCCTGGGTCCCTCTGTGCTTTTTCTGCTAAGCCACACAACCTCTATTCATATTAACAACTTCCAGAGTGCAAATATATTCTGATTTATTCCAGGCTACCAAAAGCTTTCACAAGAATATCTCATTAGCAAGTGAATGGATTTATCCTTGACACTATCTCTCAGTGCTGAACTGAATAAAATATTCCTGTATGCTGTGGAAATTTTGCCGGTACATATTTGTTCTAGTGACAGGTTTTTATGGGTACTTTTAGATGATCTAAAAAAGCATATGCGTATGTTTTTCAGATTATTATTTTAGGAAAACCTGAAGGTTTCTACAACATATTTAGTGTTCACATATAGTATAAAGGAATCAAGTTTGCATTTGAATTCCTTCCTTCCTGGTGGGTTAATGTGAATAGATAGGTGGGCTGATTCCTAGAACTCTATCAGCTCTGAAATAACCTCCAGGTCCTGGTTGAACATTCCATGTTGATTCCTGGGAAGGAAGCTAGTTGGCTTGGCCATCAGTGTCTGGGGCAAGTCAGTGTACTGTGAAGGGGCATCAGTTGTTCCTTGGTGAAATCTACAACCACTGTGCACACCAGACAGTTGCACTGCTACCAGGTTTCACACCAAATATTTGGAAGGATGATACTGAATCTAAAACCAAATCTTAGTTTTTATTAAATTCATGGAAAGGCTAATATATTTGAACATAATTATTACATCTAGCTAAATGATCACATCTTAATTTATTTTAATGTAAATATTTTTATGTTACTGTTCTGAGCCAAATTCTATGGAAAAAATAAACATATTTCCTTGCGAAAATCCTGACATTTTTGTATTTTGTTTTATTCTTAATTAACTCATTAGCTAAAAGCATTTCCCTTCCCCAGAGAGATTTGTTGTGCTGCTTACTTTTTGGAGGTTATAGAACTACTTTAAGGCATTTAATATTGATTTAACAACCCCCCCCCCCCCCCCACTTGTGGCAACCACCAATCTATTTTCTATCTATGAGCTTGGTTTTGTGTTTACATTCTACATATAATAAGTAAGATCATATGGTATTTGTCTTTCTTGATCTGATTTATTTCAGTTAGCATAATGCCCTCAAGGTCTATCCATGTTTCACAAGCGGCAAGATTTCATTTTTTTTAATGGCTGAATACTATTCTGTCATATATATTTACACCACATTTTATTTATCCATTCATCTGTTGATGGATACTTAGGTGGTTTTCGTATCTTGGCTATGGAAATAACGCTGCATAGAAGAGTGTGTGTATCTTTTTGAGTTAATGTTTTTTTGTTTTCTTTAAATACCGAGAATTGGAATTGCTGGATCATAAGGAAGTTCCATTTGAAATTTTTGGAGGAACCTCCATACTGTTTTCCACAGTGGCTGCATCAGTTCCATTCCCACCAACAGTGCACAAGGGTTCCCTTTCTCCACCTCCTCTCAAATGTGAAGTATCTCGTGGTTTTGATTTTCCCTGATGATTAGTGATATTGAGCACCTTTTCATTTATCCATTGGCCAGCTGTATGTCATCTTTGGATAAATGTCTATTCAAATCCTCTGCTTTATTTAATTTATTGGCTGTGTTGGGTCTTCGTTGCTGTGTGCAGGCTTTCTCTAGTTGAGGGGAGCGGGGGCTACTATTCATTGTGTGCAGGCTTCTCATTGCTGTGGCTTCTCTTGTTGCAGAGCAGGCTCTAGGTGCGGGGGCTTTAGTAGTTGCGGCATGTGGGCTCAATAGTTGTGGCTCACGAGCTCTAGAGCACAGGCTCAATAGTTGTGGTGCGTGGGTTTAGTTGCTCTGTGGCATGTGGGATTTTCCCGGACCACGGATCAAACCCATGTCCCCTGCATCGGCAGGCGGATTCTTAACCACTGTGCCACCAGGGAAGCCCCTCCTCTGCTTATTTTTAAGTTGGATTGTTTTTATGCTGTTGAGTTGTATGACTTCACATATTTTGGATATGAACCCCTTATTGTATGATTTGCAAATATCTTCTTTCAGTAGGCTATCTTTTCATTTTGTCGATGGTTTCTTTTGCTGTGCAGAAGCTTGTTAGTTTAATGTAGTCCCACTTATTTTTGCTTGTTGCCTTTGCTTTTGGTATCAGATCCAAAAAATCATAAGACTGATGTCTGGGAGCATACTGCCTGTGTTTTCTTCTAGGATTTTTATGCTTTCAGGCCTTACAGTCAAGTCTTTAATCCATTTTGAGTTAATTTTTGTGTTGGTAATAAGATAATGGTCCAGTTTTCCCAACACCATTTATTGAAGTGACTACCTTGACTGTATACTCTTGGCTCCTCTGTCATATATTAACTGACCATATATGCGTGGGGTTTCTTTCTGGACTCTCTATTCTGTTTCATTGATCTCTGTTTTTATGCCAGTACCATATTGTTTTGATTACTATAGCTTTCTAATATGGTTTGAAATCAGGGAGAGTGAAGCTTCCAGCTTTGTTCTTTCTCAAGATTGTTTTGACTATTCAGGGTCTTTTGTGTTTCCATATAAATTTTAGGATTATTCTATTTTGGTGGAGAATGCCACTGGAACTGTTTTCTTTTTTATTTAAATTTATTTATTGGCTGCATTGGGTCTTTGTTGCTGCACACAGGCATTCTCTAGCTGCAGCAAGCATGGGCTACTCTTCATTGTGGTGCACAGGCTTCTCATTACAGTGGCTTCTCTTGTTGCAGAGCATGGGCTCTAGGTGCGTGGGCTTCAAAAGTTGCGGCACATGGGCTCAGTAGTTGTGGCTTGTGGGCTTTAGAGCATAGGCTCAATAATTGTGACACATGGGCTTAGTTGCTCCGTGGCATGTGGAATCTTCCCGGCCCAGGGATCGAACCCGTGTCCTCTGCATTGGCAGGCGGATTCTTAACCACTGCGCCACTGCGCCACCTGGAATTTTGATAGGGACTACACTGATCCTGTAGATTGCTTTGGATAGTATGGACATTTTAACAGTATTAATTCTTCCAATCCATGAGCATGGGGTCTGTTTGTCAGACACTGATGAAAGAAACTGAAGTTTTCAGTGTACAGTTCTTTCACCCCCTTGGTTATATTTACTCCTAGGTATTTTATTCTTTATGATGCAATTGTAAATGGGATTGTTTTCTTAATTTCTGATAGTTTGTTATTAGTGTACAGAAATGCAACAAATTTCTGTATACTAATTTTGTATCCTACAACTTCATTTATTAGTTATTAGTAACAGTTTTTTGGTGGAGTCTTTCGGGTTTTTAATATGTAAAATCATGTCATCTATAAATAGTGACAGTTTTATTTCTTCCTTTCCAATGTGGATGCCTTTTATTCTTTTTCTTGCCTGAGTGCTCTGGTTAGGACTTCCAATACTATGTTAAATAATGCTTAAAATTTGACATAAAAAGCAACATGGCCCCAAGAAAGAGGTTTGAAACTAAATATTGAGCACTCACTGAGTTTCTGGACCAACCCCTTCCCTTTTATGAAGGCCCATGTGGGTAATGTAGGCATTACGAAACAATCCAAAGTCACTACTGCTGTGTAACACCACCACCTCAAAACTTAAGAGGCTTAAACAGTAATCATTTTCTCTCATGGTTTCTGTGGGTCATGAATTTTGGAAAGGCTCTACTTGGCAATTCTGACTCAGGGCATCAGATGCATTTGCAGTTAGTGGCTGGAGCTGGAATAGGAGGCTGGAATAGGGCTGGCCATGCATCTCTCTTTGCTTGTAGTTTCAGGGTCTCTCCACGTGGTTTATCCACGTGGGCTGGTGTTGGGCTTCCTCATAGCATGGTGGCTTTCAAGGTGGTAGAGCTTTTTACATGGTGGTTTAAGGACTACCAGCTTATGTGTTACAACAAACCAGCTGTAAGCTGTGTTGCCTTTTATGACCTAGCTTTGGAAGCACATAGCATTACTTTTGTCATATTATCCACTCACCTCTTGATCTGGAGAAAGTCAGACTTTCCTGACATCTGATAACTGCCACATCCACCCTCAAGAAGCCCATCCTGTGTGGGAGGCAAGACCAGTCCAGATGATACCACCAAGACAACATCAAAAGGTCAGCTTTCCCATGTAGAGGGCCATGGGAGCTCAGAGGAGAGGAAAGGCATTATGGAGGTGGCCTTTGACCTAGACCAGGTCTCAACACTTTCAAGGGCATTAGGAAGGCCCAGAAGCAACAGATGGTTGGTGAACAACAGCAAGTGATTGCTTGACTGCAGTCAGAAGTGGCTAAAAAGGAGAAAGAGCAAAGAGGCCAGAAATGCAGGCCAGATCAAGGAATGCCCAACTAAGCTTGGAAAGGGGAAGGTAGACAGAAAAGTAAACGTTCCTCTCCCTTCCAGACATCATTACCACAGGAGAGATGCTGGACGCTCCTTCTCAGCGATGGCAAGACCTCACCCTGCTCCCCCGCCTCCTGAGTGTGGCATTACAGGTGTTTACCTCAATCTTCAACCTGGACTAGTATCAGGTAACTATTATTAGCAGATTTCTGAAATATGGCTCTATTAGTCACTCAAACCATCACCTAAAATGCAACAGGTCCTGATAGCAAATAATGTCTTGATGCCTGAATGGAACAGTCTCCTGCAGGCACCTATTGTGTGGATCAGTGTGGTCCAGAACGTTCTGTGATGATATAAATGTTCTATAATCTGCCCTGTGTAATCTGAATGCTACCTAACTATGTGTGGCCACAGAGCATATGAAATGGAGCTACGGCTAGAATTGTATTTTTAATTCTGATTGATTTAAATAGCCACGTATGGCTACTGTACTGGCCAGCAAGGTCTAGATAAAGGATTTGATAACAGAATTATTAGCAAAGTGCTAGGAATGGCACAGATTCCAATGTGTGCTACAGGGATTCAGAGTAATGGGGCCAGCCACACTCATGCCATTGTGACTCAGGTTTACTGGCTGAATCCAAAGGAGTAAGGTTCTCTCACAAGCTTCTCTTCCCCAGAGAGACCCCTGCTGAAATACACTATCCAAGATCCCACAGTAAGGGACAGTGACCAACAAGAGCCATCTGGGAGAGAATGTCTAGGGTGGTGAGGGGATTCACAGCTCTACCTTTGGTGGGCAGCGAGGGGTTAACTTTTAGCCAAGGAACTCCCTTTTCAAATGGAAACTTCCACAGACTCCTACTACAGACAATAGAAACTCAGAGCTATTTTAGTTCCAGGCAAGGGTGGGCACCCAATGGCTGTGCCTCCTCAGCCCTAGAAAGGATAAAAGGAAATTCCTCACCAACCTCACTCCCAACTGCAGCACATCTTGAGGTCAATAAGGAAGCTTCGTGTTTATTGTTTGAAACAGAAATTTATTCTCAGAATAATGCACAAAAGCACAGGTTGAGGCTGCTGTTGGGAGGCTTCCCTCCCTTCCTCTGCCGCCTCCCCTCCTCTTTGAGTGTCAGGGAGAACACAGTTGAAGGAAACATGCAATCACAAACAATGATCAACTCTAAAGACAAAAGGTTTGGTCCAAAAGAACTCAACATAATTAATCCAATTACCGTGAAGAGCTTCACTGAGTAGGATTAAGATATTGCAGATGTAGTGTTTCCACAGAGTGGCTCTTCAGTGCACCAGGGGGGCCTGCTTGAGGGAGATGAGGACAGAACGCATGCGGGAGACATCTTTGGCCTGCTTGCTGGACTTGGGGTTAAAGTCACACAGCCGGGCCACCCGTTCCCACTCAGTGCCTGGGGACGACTCTTCAATGTCATTTACAAAGGCTTCTTCTGCTGCCCTGGAAGCAACAACAAAAGATGTTGGTTTAATGTAGAATCCCCCCGTTAGCTATCTGGTGGCTGCCTTGTTATGGGACGCAACTGCCTCTTTATGCCTGACTTAATGGCATTCTGGTTTTCTAAAGAATAACAGCCCCTGGCCCAGGTCAGACTCGGGAGCAGACGCATGGCCAGCTTTCCTAGGCACAGGGTGCCCGAACTGCTGTGTAAAATGTTGGAATACAGGTGTTTGGTTCCGGGCTCACTCTCTCTGTTGATACAGAGAATTTAAAAAGCCAGTCCTTAGCCAGCTACTCACTGCCTTCATTAGCAAGGGCAAAGCAGCAGGCTGGCCAAGAACTTGAACAGCAGTTTATGTTGGGCTGTACTGAGTTTCAAGTAAATTTAGAGACCTCTAAAGAAGCCCACAGGTCACTGCACAATAGCCTCTGGATTTATTCCTAAGGCTGGAGAGAAAGAGGGCAGATCAAAAAGAATTCAAAACAAAGCTCCCATGCTAGCAGGCACTAGAGACTAAAGCCATTCTGGAAGGGGTTTGTGGGGACATTCTCCAGTTCAGCCAAAAGTTTGCCATTTTCCCTCCAGCCGGTGCCGTGGGCCTCTCAGAGCACTCTGGCAGGGGTGGGTGCCCGATGGCTGACAGCCAATCAGTGTGAGTTGCTTTTTGGTAGGATGCTGGTCCAACATTCTTTCACACTAAGGTCAGCCCATCCCCAGGTGGGAACTGTTAGGAGCTACAGCCTAAAAGGACAGTGGCAAGAGGAGGGAGGACACACTATATCATCTACTCCAACAGGCATCACGGGCAAAGCAAAAGCAATGGAGATGACTGGTCTGTGGGGACAGAGGGGTGGCACTCTCACAGGGATGGCCGTGGCAAACACCGCTGAAGCCCAGAGCCACGACAACACTGCGACTTCATGGCACACACAGGGGCGGTGAGAAAGGTTTATTACTTAACTGTTCTAGGCTGTAGCAAGGATGGTTTATGTTTGTGCTTAAAGGTGAAGAGAAGAAAAGAAACGAGAAAAACTTTAGGTCAGATACAGAAAATGAGAATGAGCTCAATGCAGATGGTCAGTAAGCTAGACATGCCCTTGCCACTCCGTACTCTCGGGGACGTGCAGCTGGCTTTGCTGGGCCACACTGCTGCCCAGCAAACCCAGACTCGACCTTTCCAGTCTCCATTTCTACTGCAGAGAGAATGTGCAAAAAGCAAACCCAACACCACCTGTAAGTCCAGCATTTCACAAGTCTCATTGCAAACGCACCCAGGGGTCCAGGAAACCCAGCTCTGTCTCCTGATGAGACGAACAGCTCAAGGTCATGGGCCCTAAGAGGCTCTACAGACCTCAGCAGCCTGTTGTCTATCCTTCCCACAAGTTCCGCTTTTCCTCCATTCCACCCTCATCTCCCTTACATCAAAAGGCTAGTCCTAATTTTTAAGGAGGAAAAACAGAAGTGATTCAGCAAGACTGCTGTAATAACAGGAATCCTTAAAACAACACTTTTCCAGAGAGGTTGCAGTTTTCTTTAGGAGGAAAAGCCACAATGGCCTTTATCAGACAGCTCTGGCTATCTGGCTATCTTGACCTCAAAGTTGGGGGTCTCTTTATGCTAGGGTGGGGGACAGGGCATCAGAAGCTGGCCACTAAACAACAATTTCTGATGTGAAACCACAGAGAAACAATTACAGACCCTCACAGGAGAGAGCCCCCTCTGCTCTGACTCTTCTGCCCCAAGGCAGAGTCAACCAAACCCACATTCTTCAAAGGAACCAAGTGTAGAAAATGCTGCCTGTACTGGCTCCTGACCCAGGACTTACCCCTCCCCAGGTGGGGACACTCCCCCTTCCCTCCTGGGGCAGGGAGGCAGTAGTGGCGGCAGCAACAAGGGGTCAGAGCCCTCCCCAGTCCCAAAGCCTTTCCAGATGAGATCACGAATGACCCACATTTTGAAGTGAGTTAGCTTCCTTCCCGCCAAAACCCCAAAACGAAAAATGGCAACCAGAGTTGCAGGGAGTCGTGATTCTGTGAGACGATCAATGGAACATGGCCCAGCTTATCAACTCTTAGGCAGCCCCCACAGTGCCAATTTGAAATTTTAAAAGCAAAGCAACTTGTGACATAAAAGGAGCATTAACTCTAAACGAAAAGTAGGAACAATCAAAACAAGAAAAGGAATTAGTTTTGCAACATACACATAACCAATCACGTCAGCGAAGGGTTGTTTGTAGAAAGCTTCATCTGCCACCCTAGACAGCAAGAGGTCCAAAAGGCAGGCAAGCAGGCAGGAAAAAAGAGAGAACATTGAGAAGCAGAAACATCTCAAATCCACAATAGAGGCACGACTGTGCTCTGGAGGGCTGCTCCCAAGGCTCCATCCTAACCCAGCGAGGCTTCCCGCGCAGGACACTCCCGCAGGTGAGGCTTCCTGCCGGCCTTTCCCACCAGATTCTCCAGAGCGCGTGCTGCCAACTTCACCCCCAGACCTTACCCCAGCAACGATGAGCATTTCCTAGGTACCCACTTAGGGGCTGAGCCCTCTGACATTGTGTCCATTCCATCCTCAACTCCAAACAACCTAGGACACTGAGTGTTCTCTCTGCATTTTACAGATGATGTGATAGGGAAGGGAGGTCTTGAGATGAAGCAACGTGTTTGGCAGCAAGTGGCAACAGGGGTGGCAGAACTCACAACCAAGGCTGCCTGGCTCTTTTCACTGAGTTACTGCTACTCCCCAGCTGGTCTACGCTCAGGAAGCCATGCCCCCTTCCTGCCAGCCTCTGTAAACATCACCGGGCACAAACGCTGCC
Organism: Hippopotamus amphibius kiboko; assembly: GCF_030028045.1. Taxonomy (NCBI): domain Eukaryota; kingdom Metazoa; phylum Chordata; class Mammalia; order Artiodactyla; family Hippopotamidae; genus Hippopotamus; species Hippopotamus amphibius. Next base: position 37,607,319 of record NC_080187.1, read on the forward strand.
AGACACCAGGCTCGCTAGGGCCCAAAGCCGGCTTAATCTTGGATTATCCGACTACTGCTTCCCCATACTGACTGGCTGGGACCAATTTCCAACATCCTGGGAACCACCTATGGTCATTTCAAAATGCCCACCTTAGAAAAAAGAGGAGCTGGAGGCAAGCGGTGAGAGGACCTGCGGACAAAGGTCCTGGCTCTGGCAGGGGCGTACTGTGTGTCCCTGAACATGACAGACCTGTGTGTCTGTCCACTCAGTCCCTGCCAGACTTGACTTTGACAGCGTACAGCCCAGAAGCCAGAACTTCATCCCCCCTTAAGTCTCACATGGGAATGGATCACAATGGCAAATCTGGGACAAGAAGGGGGTGGGGGGGCAAGTTGGGTGGAGGAGTTTACAACGCAGGGGACAGGCTGAATCTCTGGGCCCAGCCAGCCCCTCCTTGTCCAGCACGCGTGGCCAGGGAACCTGCCTCAAGCAGTCTTACCCTGTCCTTTGCCCAGTGGGCTTGGGGCACAGGAGTGGGAGGGATTTAAGGACAGCCTGGTCATTAACCTAAGCTCACGTATTTATTTGAAGGGAAATTCTAGTAATTTTATTTTAAAACTCACACATACCCTTGCTTCTCTCCCATTTTGGTTTATACACAGGAGGTGTTTTGTGGAAATTTAAAGAAAGCAAAAAGCACAGCCTGATTGTAACTCCAACTGAGTCAGCAGGAAAACAGTAGTTTGTGGGCAGGATGAGTGGGAGGGAAAGGAAAGGCAGGCCAGCTTGCAAACTCATAATCCTTTTAGTTTACGCAAAAGGCTAAACCTAGTCAATTTCAACTTGTGCTTGCCTCTACTGGGAGAGAATAAAGGTTTAATGACTCCTGTTCAAGGCATTACTAAGACAACAAAAGCTTGCTGTCAGGCTTTTGCCCCTCTGCAGCTAGCCCGAGTTGAAGGAGCTTTTGGTGACAAGACAGCACAGCCCGTTGTCGAGGCTACAGCCCCAGAACAAAAGGGAAACCACACACATAAACTAGGCAGCCCTTCTACCTGTTTAGAGGGGCCTGAAAGCAGCAATCCTCTGGCAAGGCAGGAAGGGGACTCTGAACATGGAGGGTCAGCCTGGTGTTACCAAGTACTTTAGAGCAGACTCACAGCCTAAGGCAACTTGCCAGGGTAAACAGGGCCTCGCAGGGTGCCTGCACAAAGGACCCACCCATCTTTCTTTAGAATTCTGAACTTGCATCTGGGGGAAATCATCTTGAATGAGCACAGGATAAAGGAACCTGGACCCGTCAGCACTTCAAACTGACCACAATCTCACAGCAGAAGCCCCAGGAGCTAATGCCACCCTCAGCAACTCAATGCTGACCAGAGAGCAGCCCCAGCATACTTGCCACAGAACTTCAAACGGAACCTGACAGGCACACCTACAGAGCCCGTGCCCCACAGCAAGGTGGCCAGGACAGAGGCTCGAGCCTGGCACCCGAGGCAGTGACAGAACCAAGAAAGGCCAACGGCAGACAGGTAGCTGAACGCTGCTGCACAAACAGTCCATCTGTCCTGCCGTAGCTGCCCCAGAACAGCAGAAACTGTTTGGTAAAGAGGTCAGCTCCCTTTTTTCTGGCAGATTTCCATCTAAGAGCTGCCACAGACCTGGGCACTTAAACCCAGTCCTGCCTCTGAGAACAAGAATGGAAGGCTCTTTACCATGAAAATTACAAACACCCCCAGGCCGAGTCTGGCCTGTGTTTACACTGAAATGAGTGGAGTTGACTATGCAGTGAAAGCCAGCTCCGAGTCCAGCAGGGGAAGCAAGCCCACCGGCCTGCACCCAAGCGAGCAGTGCTGCCCCTGCCTCTCTTTCTGAGCTGCTTCCAAGTGGACTCCAAGCGCGGAGCATTTACAGACCACAGCTGCTGGCCGGTGGCGACAGGAGAATGACCTTGTTAACGTCCTACAACTACTTGACTCCCAGTAAGTGAGTAAGTTCAGAAAAGAGCATTTTTAAAAAGTCAACTCAAGATTTTCTTAGACACAGATAGTAAGTACCCAGAGAACCCTTAGTTCTGAAGTCACTGTGCTGGAACATCTTGGCAACCTAATGACAAAGCACATGTCCTTGCTACCGGACCCTTTGGGGAACAGCACTCAGAGGTCTGGGCTGTGTTTAGGAGACGCGACATGACTGAGTCTACAATCACCTTCAAAGTACTGACATCCTGGAATAGTCCTCAAAGTGGCCTTTCATTCCAGGGTTACGTTTTTACACATGGACTGGATCCATGAGATGACCCTTCCTTCTACAGAATCATACCATCACAGGCGGTGCATACTAACCAAACTCTCAGCTGCAGAGCTAGACTCATTACAACTGGGATGGCGAAGAAACAGGCTGAATTACTCTCCCAAGACCCAAGAGATTTGTAACCCTTATGTTTCAAGTATATTTTTGAAAACCTACAAAGACATTTCACACTAAAAGAGGCGGCAGCTGAAAACCTACACTGGCTGGTGGAAACGGACCTGACTCTGTCTTGGCAAATGAGCTGATGCAGAAGCAGCGCGGACTGACCTGTTGTTCGCTTTTGTCTTCTGTAGCTGCTCGTCCTGTCTCGCGTACCACTCGTCCAGCTCCTTTATCGCTTTTTCTTTCCACTCTGCTTCCTGCTTCCGAGAATTGGCATCTTTGAAGGGAAGGAAAAGACAATACAAATGAGGTGAAATGCAAACTGAAGTTCGCTTCACCATTTATTTGGGGCTTATTAACCTCATGCTGTGTGCGGGTGCATGTGTATGTTGGCGGGAGACAGTCTGGAGGGAAGATAAAATTCTGTTTTCCCTGTTTGTATGTCCAGCTCCCGATCTCAGCAACTCTATTCAACGTATTTCACAATTTATCCCAGTCCACCTAAACCTTAGTGGATCACTAGTTTGGGGGTTTTTTTGAGGGTGGGAGAGAGGTGGAAATACTGACTTTTAATTTTAAAAAAGGCTTTTGGGACACTAACTGGGGAAAAAGCAATTACAGGTGATTCCTTACTAATGCTGCCAGTTCAGGGTGGGCTATTCATGTTAGATAATCTTTTAATAAAATCTCCTCACAAACTATATTCCACACCCCAGGCTGGACAATTAATGGTTTTGTGAAACACAAGGTGACACTCTGTTCATTAAATATGGTAGACGCACATCTATGAAGCAGGGAGCTGTTAGGAAAATTATCAGAGGTAGAGATGATTCCAGAACCAGGGAACAGTAGCATACAGATAGAATTGAGGGGACCACAAATATCTACTCCTGCTTAGACTACAGAGTGAGTTTGTGGCACAGCTAGGACAGAACTAAAAGAGAAACTCCAATGAGAACTATTATCGTTATTAATAGCTATCCAAAAGGTTCTAGATAAGAGAGAGAAAATGCACACCTAGCCAGTCTGCCAGGTTGGATTCTCAACCATGAATTTTCTCAAGACTAAATATGGGTTTCCCTAAGATACCAAGCTAAAGAAACATGTTAGTAAATGGTAGAGAGAAAGAAATACAGGTCATGCTGCTGCCACAGTTGACAAGTGAAGTTACCCTAATACTTCACTTTAAGCACATTCTAAAGGATGTCCTCTCTGGCAGGAGTTTTATAGACACCTCATTTAATCTTTATAACAGTCCCAAGAAGGTAAACTACTCCCATATTCAGCAGTGAGAAAAATTACAGCTCAGTAAGTTTGAGTAACTTTCCCAAAGGTTATAATAAGTGGCAGAGCCAAGATTCAAATGCAGGTCCAACTCTGAAGCTCACATGTTCTTTCTTCACTGTGCTGCCACCAAAGGGAGGGATGCAAAGGGAGGCAGGCCCAGCAATAGTCACAAGATGTGACCAGCAAATGGGCACCAGTGATCCAGACCAGAATCTGGACAGTGCAGAGCCAGAACCCAACCTGTAATAAGTCTCCTTGAGAAGGAGAGTAGAAAGCAAACAACCTCCTGAAGGGAAGAAATTAAGCATTCAGGGGCAATTTAGGACCTTTGCAAGAAAGGTCTTGTAACAACCTGCAGAAGACTGTATCTGTCTGCCTAATAGCAGCTAGAAACTCCTCCAAAGTTTCAGATTATAAAGAACTCTTTACCCTGTTATCTAACTTATCAGAAGGTGACCTATTGCTCAGGAGGAGAATTATTCCGCTCAAATTTTCCACTGATGACTCAAGTATACACAGTAAACTTCTGATGTGTGTCTGTCCATGACATTAAGTGTATGTGGAATGGAGAGCGCTGTGACTCAGGGAGAGATGCTGTGGGCCAACAGCACCCTGCAGATAAGAAACTGAAAAAAATTTAAAATATAAGGTCTCCTTTGCAAGAGCTGTGAAATCACTTCCAAAAAATTACTTTTTGATTAGAGGGTATTTTCTTTCTGTATAGTCTAATGATCATTTTAAAAATATTATTATATATTAGGATCAAAATATCATGGAAATTTACCTCTGAAAAAGTAATAAAAATTATATCCATCTGCACAGATTGTAGATACTACATAAAATAATTCCTTTAAATCATCTTCTTGCTTTTATAGATTTATGAAGTGACACTGGCAATAAGAATTTAGAATTCTTAAACACTTAGCTTGATGGAACATAGATCCAAACTGTAATACAATCTCTGAATCTGGGAGGGAAAAGGGAGGGTGAAAAATCCTCTTAAGAGAGCAGGGTACACTGAGAGCTGTCTTCTCTGGCCATACTCATTACTGTTCACAGAAAATTACTGGAGGATGTAGCTCACAGCTAAGCTGAACACCATGGACACTGCTTCTCTATTTTCAGCATCTTGCACTTTCTCACAGTTTTTGCAAGGGAAAAAGGTGAAACTGCGGAAACACCTAATTCGTGGACCAATTTAATTTGATTCTATTGGAATACGAGGCCAAATGTTTGACTTCCCTCAGGAAGGCATCTTGAGTTAAGAAAACAGCACTTCATGGACTATTCCCAAAGAACCCAATTTGAAAAAGAAAATGAAATTTTTCTGGACACCAAAGTGTACTCTTTATGGAGAAGACAACTCTGCTAAACTTTGGGGAAAGAGAAAAGCTGGGTTCTGCAACATGAAAAAGACCAGTAGTACTAATACCTAAGTCTTGCCTCTAAGTCAAACAAGAACAAGCAAGGACCAAGGCTGCTAGCACCATGAAGACCTATCTTCACCTTTCTAAAGCTGGTATCTGTACATGTGGGTCAAAAAGGTGTGGCAGAGGTGGGGGGAGGGGGTGTACAGTGGCTACCAGCCTCATGTGGCTATTTATTAAAATTAAAAAAATTTTAAATTCAGTTTCTCAGTCATACTAGCCACATGCAGCTAGTGGCTACCATACAGAACAGCACAGATATAGAACACCTCCATCATCAAAGAAACTACTACTGGATAGTGCCATGAAGGTTAAACATTAGTGTGCCCTCTATTCTGAAAGCCACATACATAGGGCTGGAGAGACACTGACTGACTGTGTTATCTGGGTCAAGTCCTTTCCTATTTCTAGGGGTCAGTTACACCATCTGAATCATGTTTTCACTAGTTCAGTGAGTCCCAAGAAGGAATAATAATGCTGACACTGGTTACACAGAAGCATGTCGCTACTTCTAGATGTACAGTAAAACAAGCATGAAGTATGTGGTGTCTGCATCTGAAAGTGGATCAGAAAAAAAATTATGTGTATAGTCACAATACATATATAAATGTGTGCACATGCGAATGTATAAAACATACACACACAAGCCTCATTTATACACAGATAACCCAATGTGGCGAAATGTTCATAACTGAATCTGGAGGAAGGGGCACACATTTGTTTTACTCTCACTATTCTGTTTGAAATTTTAATAAAAAACTGAGAAAATACCCCGTGGATACCATCACCACCACCCCCTCCCCCCACCTCTGCCACACCTTTTTGACCCACATGTACAGATACCAGGTCTCTCCTGATCTTAACCAATAGCTGACACTCCATGGGGAAGGCTCTTCATCAAAGGCCAGGCTGGCTGGCACTGATCTCAGGCTGGGCCTGCCCCTCGAAATGGCATACACTAAATGCAATACAGGGGAAGGGACGGGTATAGACTCTGAAGCAGGGCAGGATTAAGCTGAAATTCTGACTCTACCACTTCTAGCCATGGTGATTCAAAAACTTTCTCTTCCTATGATCCTTACTTTCCTCACACAGGAAAATGTAACAACTCACAGGGATATTATATTAGGGTAAGAAAACCAAACTGTACATGTTTCCTAACATTCTTCACATTTTCCTCTCAAGTGTTACTTTAAATTCAGCCTTCAAATGGTAACGGGACTGTGCTGTCCTCACATGGATACAATACCTTCAGGTTTACAAAGCACTCTCATAAATACCATCTCAGACTACCCCCGGGGTTATTAACACTGATCTTACTTCACAGATGAAGAAACAGACTCTGTAAAGGTTGATTAAGAATCTCCATGTGGGTGGCCTTGTGACCTTCTTATTGAGAAAGATATCTTCCCCCAAACTGGACAAGGACATTACGGCTAATTCGCGTTAAAAAGGGATAGAAGTAGAGTCAAGGTCAGCTATTCCACTGAAAACAGACCCAAAGACAGAAAGGGATTCCTTACCAAGGGCTTCCAAGCGCTCCGTCTGCTCTTCCCTCCATTTACGGATACTTTCAGGCTCTGACTGCAATCGGTCCGCTTGTGAAATAGCTGCATAACTGTCTGTTGGCCCATTACTCTCCTTAACACAAAACACAATTGTGCTCTATCAGCACCAAAACCTGCTCCCAGAAACGCGCTTCACCCACGTGAGAACCCCTGGTTATGTGGAACACTGATGGCTGCTGAAAACGTAAAGGATAACCTCACGAGCAACAGCACACTCTTACATGCCCGTACGGGGCTTTCAACATTATGCACTCAGTCTTTGCAGTCCACAAGGGAGGCAGAGTAGCTGTTATCCTGCTAATGAATGGGAGACATGAAAAGTTGGGGACGTGGGTAATGGACTTATTAGGAAACAAGTGTTATCAGTTTTAGTTTCCGTACTTGACACAGAGATTGTGACATCTTCAAAGTAACAAAGGTAAATACATAGCACAGCAAGGCCTAGAACCTAACACTTCTAAGTGCTATTATACAAAACAGGGAAAAGTTCACTTGATACCACCTAATCAAAATATAGTGAATTCTAGGAAAAAGAGAGTCCAAACAAAAATGTATAGTTACTAGTCACACCGAAGAAAAGAAAAATAGAAAGGCAGGCAAATGTGTCACTGTGTGTGTGTGTGTGTGTGTGTGTGTGTGTTGGCGGGGGGGGGCAGACTCTTCTTTAGAGTGGTTAAGATAGAGTGGCTAATGGACAAAGTGATAAAGACTCCAACAGAATCTAATCTTTAGAGAATCCTTTCACCTACTGAACTACGGAATATTACCAGCTTAACCTAACCAGACTATAAACAAAGATGGAAAGAGAATTATTTATAGTAGTAGTTATTAGCAGCTAACTTATTAGCACTTTCCATGTTTCAGCCACATAAAAGCTTTATCTTCCAAATATCTTACAAGGCAAATTTTTATTCCCATGTCACAGCTGGGGGATTAAACTGAGGCACAGAGAAATGACATGTCTAAAATCACAGCTAGTAAGGGATAAAGCCAGGACTGAACCCCAATCCATCTCACTCTAAAGGCCAAGCTCTAAACCAGGGATTGGAAACTATAGCCAGCTCTGCCACCTGTTTTTGTGATTAAATTTTACTGGAACAGAGCTATGCCCATTCATTTACATATTGTCCATGGATGCTTTCATGTTACAGCAACAAAACAGTTTGACAGAGACCTTATGACCCACAAAGCTTAAACTGTTTACTATCTGGTCCTTTACAGAAAAGTCCACCTTTGGCTTAAACCAATAGACTGATGTCATCTTTCTTGACAGTTAATTGGTTGAAAGGTGGGCAGAAACCCAGGCAGAAGCAAACCACTACTCTATTTACCCAAGCTACAGTGATTACTTCCATCTGAAGAGGGAAATATAGGACTTTCGTTGAGGAGGTGGGAGAAACCTTCATGTTGTTCTAGATAGCATGACAAGCACATGTGAGACCTGGAAGTGCTGTAGCTATTCTGCCACCATGGAAGAGTATAAAACTGCACACTCAGCTGGCAGAATCAGAGTCCTAGGGGAACTGAGTTGGAATCCTAGCCTGAAGGCCCCTAGCCTATCTCAGAGTTCTTTCAATTTTATGAACTAAATTTACTAAAATTTAGTAAATATAGAGAATTTACTAAAATTCTCTATATTTAAGCCAAAGCAAGTTGGGCTGGTAACCAAAAGCTCCAGGATAAAGAAGGAAAATAATGGTAGTCATCACAAATACCAGCCACCCCTCGCCCCCCTCAATACAATAAAAGCTAAAAGGTTCAAATGTTGGCCCCACCACATACCACCTTTGTTACTTTTAGATTCCTGGTTTAACCTCTGTGTGCCTCAGTTTATTCATCTGTAAATAGAAATTATACTACAGGTCCCTCAGACTGTGAGAATTAAAGAAATTCATTATAAACAGTGCTTAAAACTACATGGCAGTGTTTCAATTAGCCACCGCCTCCACTGCCACTGCCGCCACCATCACCATCATGGAGGGTCATTTCTTGAGAATAAAGTTGGTAACACGAGGGCCAGGTCAATCACATTTCAGAAGACTACTCTATCAACGTCACCTCTCTTCAAATCCTTCCACTTTGGCAGGTAACGTACCAGCTACTAATATATCCAGGAAAGTCAAAGGAGTGGGTCAGTCAATTCAAATCAAAGGGAAGAAAGACTCTCAACACTGTCATTCAACATAATCAGAGTACTCTGTACCTGGTAGTATTCGCCATTCATCACTCCATCAACAGCATCTGCAAGACATAAGATTTCAATCTGTCAGTCAGGGCTGGTCAAATGCTAGGCCAAAGGGTTACAGAGTATGACATAGTATTGTGTGCTGTAGGTACTCTAAGTTACCAAATACTATCCCCGTGCTAGGTACCAGATAGAACAATGGACAACTTTCTATTTAATGAAATCAAGATGTGCTTACACAAATGACTTCACCAAAATGTAGACAAATCTGTCCAAAATAATTGTCTTCTGGCTTAGAGAGATAACATTTAGAAGCCTGGCAAAAGAGCCTCACAGAGCAACAGTCCTTCTATGAAAGTTCTAGGGAAGGCAAAGGATAAGGGTGGCCTGGAATCCTTCACAGCAAGCAGAGATATGCAGCTTCATGTTTAAAACAAGGTGCTTTCTTGGGGGTCAGGACTCTCCACCCTTTGGCTGCAGTGGGTTTGGCACCTGGAGGTCTACTGTTGAGACATCTTGCTCATTCCTCTAGCCTACCTGGAATCAGTCCAGAACAGTAAGATTTGGGCATACCAAATAAAATTAGCGTTTTCAAAGATGCAAGTTACAAAAACTCAGACTGTATACAATCTGATCTTCTTGGCACAATTAATTGTTCATGAGCTAAATGAGGAAGCCCATCTCAGAAATATGAAAAATTTCTAAGACCCAGAGATTATCAATCCATACAGTACAAAATGGTGGTCCACAAGCTGAACATATTTTATTTAAATACAAAGTGCTAAATCAGGAAATTTCACAAAATTAGGATTTCCAGTGTGTATATGGAGGGTGTGCAGACAGAAGATCTGGCAATACTGGGCCTGCATTCCTTAAATGAAGGCAGCCTTTACATACAGCATGCTCTGGACAATTTGCCAGTCCCCACTAGCCCCATTTTTTTTTAACCCATTCTGTGTATCACTAATTCAATTAGCTGATTGGCCCAATAAGCATGTGTTTCTAACCCATGCCCTGACCCAACAGATGTCACGGAGACAGCCTGTATAAGGCGGCACTCCTGCCCTCTGGAGTGGCGGCTCTGCCTCCCCTTGAAAGCTTCAATATAGACACCATAAAAATGCAGCATCCTCCTACATATTCTATGTATTCTTCTACCTGCTGGTCAACCAATTCTAGTACTTTGTCTAACTGTTTTCAAACTACGATGACCATGCTATTGCATGGGATGGGAGAGGGAAGAGAAGCAAAGAGATAAACCTAAAAGATAAAAGAACCCAAGCAGTAAAAGGAATGCAGAGTAGCTAGTGTGGGCCACCATTACCAGGCCCTCAGAAATGTCAGAGCTTTTCCTAGAAGCCAGAGGCAGGGTGCTCTCAGCCGCATTCTTTCCTTTGAACAGGTAAAGATTTCATCAAACCACTCTTCCAGCCTTCTTGGGTCCTAATTAAACCCAACTTGAACTGCCTATTTTCCAAACCAACCTCATTTTCTTGCTTCTCCCACTTACCCTCCTCTTGGCTTTGGGAGTATTGAAAACTTTCATTTCCCCAGTGTGTCTCCCTGATACCAAAATGTTGTTTTTAAAAAAAGGAAAATCGAGACAAAACAAAATGCCACATAATTTCATTACTCAGCCTATTGGTTTCTTTTTTTGTTTATCTAATGCATATACACAAAATTTCTTCCAGCAAAACTCGACTCCTATAACAGATGCTTTTTAGTAATCCGTTCATCTGTATCATTAAATTCTCAGCTTTTCTAGTATGAAAACACCTACTACTTACTGCTTCCAATGTGCCAGGCACAATGTTAAACACTTCCTGTACATTAAGTTTTAATCCTCACAACAAATCTGTATGTGTCAGCACTTCACAACCTTCAAATACTTGTAGGGTTGGTTCCTTGAGAGGTAAGTAAGGTGTTCTTGAAGGAGCAGGTAACTAATGACAGTATTTTTGCTCTTAAATTTATTTTTTGTTTAAGAAAAACACTAAATGCATGTATCATGAGATAATCAGCATTTAAAAAGTGGTGCAATACCTGAGCAAGCAGAAAGCCAGAGGAAGGATCATCTGATAACCTGAGGTATGAAGACAAACCACAGGATCTAAGCATTTACCAACTCACCACAGCTCTGATTCAGTTTCACTTGCTGGTTATGTATCAATTATTATTATATGTGCTGCCAAAGCGAGCACTGTATCAATTATTTCAACATATTTCTCACACTATTCTTAATTTCCTTACTTGTTTTACTCCTATGCTTTATTTATGAAAGTACAAAAATGAGTTTCTTATAGTTTTTGTCAGTGGCTTTTTACTACTTTAAGCTGTTTGTGTGCCACTTACCCATAAAATTTTAGAAGTATTTCATCAAATTTTGGAAATGTAAGTTTAGCAAAAAACTAATAAAAGTATGTGGGGGGGGGGGACATATTCAATTGCTCCTCGGTAATAAATTCCTTGACAGAGAACGGATGGGTCACAGAATGTATAAAGACCTCTAAACATCAGCCATTTGCCCTCTTCGGTCCACCATTTGTATTTCCACCATCATCACGAGTGCCCCATTTTCCAGACCTTCACTGATACTAGAGACTGAGCTTCGGCATGTTTTAAAATTTTTGCTAATCTGATAGCAGGGGGGAAAAAAAACCTTTAAGGTGGCTTTGTTGTGCCAATCTTCTATCCTGTGAGGTGATCACCTGACACCTGATTTTCTTCTTTACTAAACTGCCTGAGTTTTGCCCATCTTTCTATGTTTTGATCTCTAAATATTTTTTGTATTATTTGTTCTCTCATATTGCAAATATTTTCCCCATTATCCTTTTGTATGGTTTATAATAGTTAATGCCTAGAACTACTTACCTTGTATGAGACACTATCAGTTTTTTTCCTTTATGATTTCTCTGTCTGCTTTTATGATGAAGATAAATATTCCCTTTCATTCTGGTATTTTTTTTAAAAAGCCTCTCTTTAATCCACCTGGAATTTATTTTTGTGTAAAATTTAAAAAAAGTGAGATAATTTTAGATCTTCAAGCCTACAACGGCTAGTCTGGCCAGGCCTACATTCTGGTTAATATATTAACAGCTAACACACCAACTACCCAGTTAACATATTCCAACCCAGGGCCACGGCCAGTAGGAGACTTTGATCACTACTCTCGACACAACACTAGAAGCAATTCTCATCCCATAGCCCTAAGTCACATGCTGCCTGTCCTTTAGGTCTGAAGACTCATCCAGACCCACTGGCAAGTGCTTTGAGCTTTTATTAGTTACTGTACTACTGCACCCACATTCAACTGGCTCAAATCAAAGGATCGCCTGTTGCTATAGCAACACGCAGAACAAAGACCACCCAGGGCCTTGATTTATTAGGACAACTAAGCTAAGCAACTTGATGTTCCACAAGGAAAAGTTCTAGGGCATCTCAGAAACTCCAGACAGAAACAAGGGCCAGAATAAGTTTCCAGAGATGAAAGACTCTATCCCAAACCCACCTTCAACTTCCCATGTGCCCCAACCAATGGAAGTCAAGCAGATCTGCTTCTGAATTCCTGTGGAGTCATGTATTAGCTTGCCACTTTAGGAACGCTGCTTAACTTCCACAATGATCAGTTCTCACCTGAAACAGCATAACACTACCACTGTGCTCGCAGAGTTACTGCATGGATCTGAAAGCACACAGAGAACACGGGGCACAGCAAATGTGCAGTATCACTAAGTATCATGCATGCAATTCCCCTGAACTTCCCTCCACCACTGCTACCAGGCAAATCACTCTCCACTTCCACAAAGCTTTCCTTTATGTATCTCTCTTCCTGCGATGAGTGCCTCACCGCCATACTCAGTAGCTCCTTAACTGCCTCTCTTATCCTCCCTCCACCATTCTCAGCCCTCATGACTGGGGGCTTTTCCTCCACTCTAGACTTGGGCTGCCTCTTTGCTGACCATTTGTTCCTCCTCAATATCCCTGAGCCACTTCACTCAGCTGGTTACCTCCCACCTCTAAACTTAGGTTGTTTTCGGGATCTCCTAACAACTGGGGGCATCATCCAAGGCTCAGGCCTAGACTCTCCTCCATGGGAGTTTTTCCCAAGGCTGGCGGAGTTTAGACATGTTCCTCTCTCCTCAATCTCCGTGAGTGCCTCCTACCTATATAGCTCTGTAAAATAATACATCAAATACAGAGCTCCCTCCTAAAATCTGCTTCTTCAGTACACCCCAAAGCCTATCAGCTTTGTAACGCCTTTCTCACCCCACTCCCAAGGAGTAACAGGCAGGGACTGTGTGTGGCAATAACATACCACGCTGTGTGTAAGCACTTCACAGGTGCTCCTCAACATCATCTTAGCAACCCCGCGTGGTGGGCACCTGCCCCTTCTACAGGCCAGTGGCAACAGTAGTTATACACGTTGTCTGAGACCACAGAACCAAGCTCACACTCAAGCAGTCTAGGACAGCACAGAATCTTGACAGAGAGAGACAATAATCCTCAAAGGAAGTGCTGACCACTGCTCTATTTTTTTTTTCTGACCACTGCGTTATGACCAACCTCAATCACACTGTCAGAGAACTGGCTTTAAGTCACTAAATGCTTAGTTCACTAAGAAAGTCCTTCCTAGGAACTAAGTCAGCAATCATCCCTTCCTTCCCTTTGCTGAAAGCTTGATGCACAAGGGATCTGTGTGTCCAACTCTCTTCTCTCCCTTTTACCTCTCCAAACCACCTATCACCGAGGTCTGCTGGTTCTATTCAGGACCGCCGTACCTGCCATGTTTGCACATTCCTTTGTATCTACTGTGTGCCAGACACCCTGCTAAGCACCGGGGATACAACAGGGAGCAAGAGTTAACACCATCCTTCAATCAGAACAGCCTTCTATGAGTCCTGATACTCCCAACTGTCCTCCCCAAGGCAGCCACAACTGCCTTTCAGAAATGACAATCTCCTACCCCGCTCCACCCCTGCTTAAATAACTGCAACAGACCATGGCACAGTCTAAGGTGGGGGGGACTTGGGGCTCAGCTATTAACTTGCCTTTTTCCCCTAAGCAAGTCATTTCTCTGTAGGACTGTTTTCTCTTTCCATTCAATGAGTGAGACAAACGAAGGATCTAAAAATAAATTTTATGATTCTCAGGCAAATGTTGACCACCACTACAACAAAGAAACCCTAATCACTTAAAGCCAAATTCATATTCCAGCCACGACCTAGTTCAGCCCAACCTGCTTGCTATGAATTGCATTTTCAGGTATATTACCCATTTTCCTGTAAGTTCTTATTGGGAAACTGATTTGCTCAGAAGGCAGCATGATGTAGTATAAAAATTCAGGCTGCAAACTAGCAGTCTCCCCACCCCCACTCCCCAAAAAGATTCTGCTTGGCTGAAGACTGAGATTTCTGAGTCTGAATGGTTTTCCAAAGACCACTACTCTAGCGCACCAAAGCCTCAGTCTCCAACACTCCTTATTATCTCACATCCAGCATGTTTCTCTCATTTATGTTACCTGCCTGGCCCTTTAAGCACTGAGTTTAGGGTAATATAAACACTCCTATCTCTCCCACCAGTACCCTATTCTCCCTTAACTGAAATGTTCTTTCAACAAATGAGAAGCCACCTCTGGTTTCTTCTAGCTGATTTCCTACTTCCCTATATGATTAAAAAGGTCTCTTCGACTCATCCTATCCTCTCACCACCACAATCCTAACCACTACACAACGTAAGGCATTCAAAGGTCAAATTGGCATTCTACCCCGTGCTCGCTTTTTCTTTTTTGCTCGAGTTTGGCTGGGGAAAGGCCACACTTCATTTTCTATTCATCCCCTGGAAGACTGGTCCAGGATAATCTCAGGTTCTGCTTAGGCAACACTGCCTACCAAAGCTGTTCCCAGAGGAAGCAGAGCTCCGGAAGTCCTAGCGGTGATACGTTCGACAAGTGGTAAAACTCCTACCCTCTTTGGCCAGAGCTTCCCTCTCCAGGGCTAGACTGTCTTCCTCCAGTTCCCTGTTCACTCCTCCCTTCCTACCACTCACCCAGCATTCTGTACACGTTAAGTGCTGAAATACTGAATTGCACTGCCATTTTCGTGTCTCAAAAACGATACCACTATGCCTTTTTTTTTTCGCCTTCCTTCCTGCCTACTAACTGGTCTGTGTTAGGCTCAGACTTGCCTGTAAGTCTGGCCAAACTGCGCCAATGCGGCTGTGCCTCTGAGGCCAGGTTCAAGGCACAGCAAATGCTCAATGAAAAGTTCCTGAACTGAACTGGCTTCTTGGGGCTCCTCAGCCTGTCATCCTATTTTCTTGGCTTTTTCGCCCTGCTCGTGCCCAGGAGCGCTCAAAGGCACTCATAGAACGGACTAGGCTTGCCGAGCCCGGCTTTCTGCACGGCCGAGCCGCGGTCTCGTCTCCTCGTCGCACGCCTCCTTAACGTCCCGGTCGGCGAGGGACAAGAGTTACCCAGAGCTCTCAGACCCGCTCCGGGCCGAGCTTCCAGACGAGCGCTCCCGCCCCGAACGCGCCCGCAACTCACCCGGACCCCCCGGCGGCTCGCCGTGCGGCTGGGGCCCAGGGGCGCCGCCGTCCAGGATGGCGAAGGCCTCGTCGTTCTCAATGCCCGCAATCTCGCTCTCCTGCTGCGCCAAGAAGGCCGCGGCAGGGTCCTCTTCGCCGGCCACTCCGTTCCCCAACGCGGGGCCGCCAGCGGGGGCCCCGAACGGATCCAACTCAGCCATGGCAGTTCAACGGCACGGACACCGATGTTGAGAGGGACACCAACCAACCGGACCACACCGCGCCCGGCAGCGGCCGCTGTGCTGGCTACAGCTATCGCAGGAGAAGCAGGAGGAGGGAGAAGACGGAAGCGGAAACCAGGCCCCAATATCCGGTCGGTGTAGGCGGTGCTGGAGAGCAGAAAGGTAATAACCAATCAGAGGACAGAAGTGGTTCGAGAGCTAACCAATCAACAGGAGGAGGGTCGGGCCGCAGCGTGAAACTCGTGACTCCGGCAGCACCTGCGTGGAGGAGACTCAGCCCCGCCAGCGCCGGGCAGGCGGAAGTGGTGTGTGACTTAAGGCAGCCTTTCCTGACCCGCCTTTGGGGCTGGACCGACCGGAGACCGCCACCTCACACTCTGGACGCTCGTGTTGAACCGGGAAGTGAGGTGAAGTTAGGGCGGCGATGAGTGGCAGATTGCAGAAGCGTCAAGCTACCTAAGCTTTCTGAATCTCAGTTTCCTCATTGGTAAAGTGGGAATAAGAATTCTGCACTACCTCCCTCCCAGGGTTCCTGGGAAAACTGAATCCTTTTACTGCTGTGTACTGGCTTTCTAAAAAAAATTTGTGTTTGTTAACTGTTTCACCCAGTCTGGGTTGTTTTTTCCCTTGGAGCCCCCCGACCTAAATGTGATCAATTCAAATCCACTTTGACTTTTCTCCCCCATAGTACTGTTTTAAAAAGGCGAATGTATCGCCTTTTACAAAGCCCTTTTGCAGCTAGTACTCTTTTCAGAGCTAGACAGAAGTTTCTAGAACTGAAAAGTTCCTTAAGGATCATCTGGGTTGTAGGGAAACTGATTCCCCAGTGAAGGATCAGTCCCACAGGGAACCAGTGGCCAAGAGGAAACCCAGGTCTCCTGGGCAATTCCGAATTGTATGACTACAACATCTTGTATGTACACACTTTTCCCACCTAAGGACAGCAGGAACTTTCTTTGAGAACAATGTTCCGTCATTATTTCTTTTAAATCAGGGACATGTTAATAACATGGCTAGTTAATTTTGTCTGGAGCATAGGGAGGATAATCCAGTGATTCCAGTTACTCATACTCATGTTGGGGAGGGGGCTTATGCATCGGCGAAAAGAAGGACCTTTCTCCTTCACCACCAGCACCCTAAAAAGTAAAAAGTCAAAAACAGAAACAAACCAAAAAACCAGGCAGAGGTCAAAGTTGCCTCCAGAGGTATTCAGCAAGGGGACAAGAAAGTGGTTTCTAAAAATATACGCTAATCTTTGTTTACCCAAAAGGGTAATTGTTTCCTTAAAGCATGTATTTACCTTTAAAGTCATTTAAAGTATGAAGTGTAGGGAAGTTTTCAAGGAAAACATTTAAGAAACTTAAATTTTTAGGGCCTGCAACTGACTCAGTTTCCCCCTCTTTTTGTTTTGATTCGCATCCCTAAACATAAACTGGCGCATCGGTAACACAAATTGGCAACAATGCATGAACTACTTTCGCATTCATCTTCTCTTTGAAACAATATATCCTGCCTCTGTTAGGAGGATAAGGGGCAGGGACTACCTTGAGAGGGTCCAAGGAAGACGACTTTTGGTTGCTCACAGCAGTAGTAGCTGAGGGACAGACAGCATTCTCTCAGGGGTCAGGTGTGTAACTCTGGGGAAGCTGTCCCGAGAGTCACTTGCTAGAGGAGGCACCACCTCTCATCATGCAAAATCAAGTGTTTATACACTCAAAATTGGGGAAATCAGCTGAGGGGTTTAGGGATGACTTCATAGGGGAGGTGGCTTGGAGCTCAGTTATGGAATTTGGGTAAGATTTAGAAGAGTAACTCCTGTCAGCCAAATGTTACAATTGTGCAAGGTTTCATAGCTTGGCATGTTTGGGGGACAGAGAGTAAATTAGTTTGGCTGGGCCTGCAGGGCTTAAGAAGAGGAATAATTGAAGGTAAATCTGGAGACATGCTGGGGCCCTGAATGTAGTCCATGCTAAGGAGCTTTATTAGTAATAGGGAATTGTGGGAGGTTCCAGAAAAAGGAATGCTTTGATCAAGGTGCTGCTTAGGAGGTTAATCTGGTCCCTGTGTGCAGGATGGATCGGAGTAGAGGCTGTGGGAAAGAAGTTGAGGAATGGCATGATGAAGGTCTGGGCAGGGTAGTGATGTAGAGCTGGATGATCCGGGGAGCACTGATGGGAAGTCCCTACCTACCACAAGAGGTAAGGACAGGGGGAGATGCAGGGGGAAAAGATGAGATCATAAATCATACCTGAAATTACCGAAGCCACTAGTTTACGGGCTCTGGGGAAGTTCCAGTGATTGCCAGGAGACAGAGAAGATTTAGGTGATGTCCAGGAGGTAGCTAGAAATATACACAAGGAGGGGAACTGGTGGTCTGGAGTGGAAGAGATGGGGAGAGGGAAGTACTGGGTGACATAGCTGGGAAGAGCCCTTGGTTCTAGGGAGAGGCAGAGATTGGATTGTGCAGGATCCTTCCTCAGCATTCTGCCAGAGCCAGACCAAGGGCCGCACAGTGATGTCTGAAGGGTCTTGGTTGAGAGATTAAGACACAGGCCCCACTCTCTAAAGCCAAAAAGCATCTGATCAAGAAGAAGGGTAGTAAGAAATGCATACAAATTACTATAAGACAGGTGTAGATGGTGATGGGGTAGGGGAGTGGAGAGGGCAGTGGTGAGCAAGCAAAGAACTGAAAAGACAGAAGGGAGGCCAGTCATATTTGGTTGAGAAGTCCTAGAAAAGTTTCATACAGGAGACAAGTTCAGCATCTTTCTCTTCCACTAGACCTTTAGCTGAGGGCAGGGGCCATGTATGCCTTACTTATCTTTGTATTCTTAGGGTCTAGCATTATGCCTGGCACATAGCAGGTGTTCAGTACATATTTGTTGCTGGAATGGAGTGGCATTTGACTTGGATCTCAAAGGAGAATGGTTGTGAGATATATGTGATGGCGAGGAAGAAAGGCAGGCTGTGCTCTGGGAAGATGATTTGGTTAGATGATGGAAGATCAGGAAAGTGAATGGATACAACTGAAAACTGTGTTGGCGTCAAATCATGGAGGGCTTGAGTGCCCAGCTGAGGATTATTACTAAATTTGCAGTAGCTGTGAGGAGCCTTTGACGGACTTTATGTGGCCAATAACCCAGCCAGAACCCTGTTTTGGAAGAATCTTCTGGCCACTTAGGCAGTTAGCATAGGAGAGGGTTCTGAAAGCAGGGAGGACAGTTAGGAAAGACTGCTGCAGTGGTTCAGGAGGGATATGCAGGGGGCCAAGGATGATATTCTAGGGAACAGAACAGGGGGAAGGAAAATAATGGAGGTAATATACATAGTATTGGGTTGGCCAAATCAGGTTTTTCCATAAGATGTTACCAAAACCTGAACAAACTTTTTGGCCAATCCAATACTTGGTAATTCATACCATTTAGGAGGGAGGGAGGGAGGGAGGGAGAAAGAGAGCGAGCAAGAGGGAGAGAGAAGATTCACCGATAACTTTTATAGCTTGGAAAACCACAAACAGAAATAGCCACAACAAGAAAAGCTGGTTGTGTGGAATGGGGAAGGAGTTGAGAAAAATGAAGAGTTCATTGTGGACCTATTGAGCATAAGGGACCTGCGGGATATTCAGGAGACATTCCACAGGGTATTGTAAATCTAAGTCTGAAGTTCGGGAGAGAGGAGGATCTAATTCCAGCAACGGTGGGCAAGTTGTTGCAGGCCAACCCTTCTGCTTGAAAACAACTAGAAGATCTGGGCAAAGAGTTTAAAAAATCTCTGAAGGCATCAGAGGACTACCAAAGTAATGAGGAGTTGTGGGCCCATGTTTTAGAAGCGGAAGGAAGCCAAGAGAAGTGAGCCTAATGTTTGGAGCCATTTTCCTCTCACGGAGAGTGTTCTGAAAGCAGAGGCTGAGAAGCTGAGTAGAGTTTTCAATAAACAAGGCTGGGAGAATAAAATAGTTGAGGGCCTACCAAGAAGGAGGGGCCCTGATAAATGTACCAGGCTTTTTGTTGGGACCCCAAAGGGCTACACACTAGAAATAAAGGGGGAAAAGGCCTTAGTTGAATTAAAGTGATCCAGGCTTTCTAGCACCCTTAGCTTAGAGCTGCCTGCCAAAAGCAAGAGTGAATTCTCTCTGATAGAAAAAAATTTCATCCAAAAATAAGTAAGTATGAAAGGACAAAACATGTTCAGAAATATTTTCAAGGACAGGCATGCAATAGAAATTCCAGAGGATTCAGAGAATGGAGTTATCAGACCTAGACTTTAAATGAGTTCAAGGGATTAAGATATTGAGAATTTCAGCAGTTTAAAAGTTTGAGAACTAAAATTTACATTATCTGATATTAAGAATTCAATGGATAGGTTTAATAGTGGATTAGACATAGCTGAAAAAAGAATTAGTGAACCAGAAGATACAGCAGAAAAATATCCAAGCTGAAACAGAATCAATAGGATGAAAAACACAGAAAAGAGTGTTAACAACGTGGGATATGAGGGATAGGTTTTATAATGTAATTTTAGCAAGGAGAGTAGAGAAAGAATGGAGCAATGTTACAAGAGAAAATGGCTAAGAATTTCCCAAAATTGGTAAAGGGAATCAAACCACAGATTCAAGAGAATCACCATGAACTCAAAGCAAGATAAAAAATACCCTCCTTAAAAGAACTACATGCCTCTTGTGCATTTTTAAATTGACATCTAAATTTTTTCATAACTTAATTAGTTACAAGGGATATAATTTCTAATATAATATTGATCCTTTCAAATAAAATTATTGCATTGTTCTTTTAAATGTATCTGGTGGCATCTAAATACCATAGTGATTTGATACTCACCATAATCCATTAAAAAATGATAAAGCTTTTCATTAATATTAAGAAATTTCAGATTCTTACTTTTGCTCCATGAACACATACTACCATTCCAACACTTTCCCCTATCATACGTCCTTGTAACAAAAATATGTAATATAATTAACTTTAAAAATATCCTGTGACCATAATAAGGCTCTGAATGTTAAAGTTTTGTTTTGCATTGACATCATTATTAGTAGTATACACTCAAAGCAATAAAATATACCAGAAAGTTTTATGAATAATTACTAAATATGAGTAAATATAAAAAGTAAAATTTTATTAGAACTTCATGTCTTAAAGATCTTGTTGGGCTTATATTATCTATTGCTGTGTAATTAGAATGTAATACCTTAAAATAACACAGTTTCTGAGGGTCAGGAATCTGAGGGGGATCACTCAGGAGGTTATCTCACATGGCTGTTGTGAGGAAGCCTTAGTTCCTTGCTTCCAGAGTGAGTAATCCAAGAAAGAAAGAATGACCAAGACAGAGGCATGTTATCTTTTTAATAACTTTATTGAGGTAAAATTCACATATCATACAATTCACCCATTTAATGTATAGTTCAGTGGCTTTTAGTATATTCACAGAATTGTGCATCTATCAGCATTATCAATTTTAGAACATTTTTATTACCCCCAAAAGAAACTTTGTACTTTTCGTCTCCACTTCTCAGTACTCTCAACCCCCCAAGCTCTAGGCAACCACTAATTTTCTATTTTCTGTCTCTGTAGAGTTGTCTATTATGGACATTTCATAAAAATGGAATTATACAACATGTGGTCTTTTGTGACTGGCTTCTTTCATTTAGCATAATGTTTTAAAGGTTCATCCATGTTATAGCATGTCAGTACTTCATTCATTTTTATGGCTGAATAATATTCCATTCTATGGATATACCACATTTACTTATCTATTTATGAGTCGATGAACATTTGGGTTATTTCCATATTTTAATTATGTATGATACTGCTATGAATAAGTTTTTGTGTACATATATGTTTTTATTTCTCTTACATATACCTAGGAATGAAATTAATGGGTATGTATACCCAGTATATATATTACTGGGTCATATGGTAACTCCGTGTTTAATCATTTGAGAAATGCCAGACTGTTTTCCAAAGTGGTTGTACTATTTTACATTCCCACCAACATTGTTTGAGGGTTCAAATTTTTCGACATTCTAATACTTATTATCTGTCTTTTTTTAAAATTATAGCCACCCTAGTGGGTATGAAGTGGCATCTCGTGATTTTGATTTGCATTTCACTGATGGCTAATGATATTGAGGATCTTTTCATGTGCATATTGGCTATGTGTGTATCTTTGAGAAAATGTATTCAGATCTTTTGCCCATCTTTAAATTTTTTGTTCCCTTTTATTACTGAGTTGTAAGACTTCTTTATATATTCTAATACAAGTTTCTTGTCATATGTGTGCTTTTCAAATATTTTCTCAATTTGTGTCTTTTCACTTTTTTGATGGTTTCCTTTGAGTCACAAAAGTTCTTAATTTTTATGATGGTTATTTATGCTTTTGGAGTAATATCTAGAAACTACTGACTATCCAAAGGCACCTATGTGAGACTGATAAACGTTCTTTAAAAATTCAAAATCAGGAATAAAAATAGGATCACTGGACTTCCCTGGTGGCGCAGTGGTTAAGAATCTGCCTGCCAATGCAGGGGACACAGGTTCCATCCCTGGCCCCAGAAGATCCCAGATGCTGTGGAGCAGCTAAGCTGGTGTGCCACAACTACTGAGCCTATGCTCTAGAGCCCATGAGCCACAACTGCTGAGCTTACGTGCTGCAACTATTGAAGCCCATGTGCCTAGAGCCCGTGCTCCACAACAAGAGAAGCCACCACAATGAGAAACCCACACACCACAAGGAAGAGTAGCCCCCACTCACAGCAACTAGAGAAAGCCTGCATGCAGCAATGGAGACACAATGCAGCCAATAAATAAATAAATAAATAGGATCACCGAAGAGTCTAAAGACATTATAAAGATCATAAAATGATATACAGACAATTGTATGTTAATAAATTTGAAAATGTAAATGAAATAGAGAAATTCCTAGAAAATACAACTTAAAAATACCATGAGAAGAAATAGAACTGAATATTCCTATAACTAGTAAAAACATTTTAATAAATTAAAATGCTTCACACAAAGAAAATTCCATTTGGCATCATTAGTGAAAATTCCAGTCTTCACAAATTCCTCCAGAGAATTTTAAAAAAGAGAATACACTTCTCAACTCATTTTATGGGAAGTGTAATCTTGATACAAAACCCAACAAAGACAGTAAGAGAAAGGAAAATTATAGGTGAAGGCACTCATGAACATAGTTGAAAAAACTGTGAGTGGGAGTAAGATGGAGTAAGCACATTCCTCCTGGTCTTTCCCACTGAATGCAGCTATAAAACCTAGCCAGAATGCACAGAGCAGAAGCCATCTGAGCACTCTGAAAAGTAAATAGTGGCAGGCAAATTGGGGAAGACCAAAATATGAAGCTCTGAACTGGCAATAAATTCACTATTTTTTATCCTCTGGTCCTTCTGCCACTTGACCTCAGACATGGACACAACTATGAAAATGCATGGCAGAGCAGGCTAAGTAAAGCTCTAGCTTTTACTTTTCTCTGGCTGGAGAATCAAAAATTGTAACCCCAGGGAACTGGAGAGCATAGACAGTGAGGCGCTTGGGAGAGTGACCCCATAAAAAATTGTTTACCAATTCCTGAGATCAGCCCCTACCTGTAGTTTAATCTGGTCTTAGCATATAAAAGATTTAGGGAACTGAATTTACCATCATCCAGGTACCAGACTGGCCACTGGGTGGCGCAAACATGGGCCTGATCCAAATACCATTGCAAAATCTTTGAAGATTGGAATGAAACTCTAACCACAGCCCACAACAGGTCGTTTGGAACTTATGTCCTAAAACTAATTAGGTTAATTGCATACAAATGCAAAAATATCACCACTCTTCATAGGATTTAAATAAGACTCAGAGTCTAATGTCACGGTGTACAAAATATTTAAGATACAGTCTAGAAGTACTTGGCATATGGCTAACCAGGAAAATCTCAATTCACAAATAGAAAGACAACACGACAATAGTAAGATGACTTAGATTATCTGACAAAAACTTTACATCAGTTATTATAAAAATGCTGTAACAAGGAGTTGTAAACACTCGTGGAATAAATGGAAAACTAGAAAGTTTCAGTAAAGAAGTGGAAAATATAAAGAATAACAAAATGGAAGTATTTGAACTGGAAATTTTAAAAAACACATTTAAAAACCTCACTGGAAAGACCCCAACAGCAAAATGGAGATGACAGAGGTAAGAGTTACTGAACATGAAGACTGATCAACAGATATTAATCTGAACAGTGAGGAAAAAAAAAGAAAAAAGCTGAAAAGAGCTCCAGGGACCTGTGGAAAAACAACAACAAAAAGTCCAACATTTGTTCCATCAGACTCCCAGAAAGAAAAGAGAAAGAGTGCAGAGCTGGAAAAAATATTTGAAATAATAACAGATGAAAACTTGCCAAATTTGGCAAAGATATAAATCTACAGATTCAAAAAGCTCATTGAATCCCAAACAAAATAAAGCCAAAGAAATTTATATCTAGACACATCATAATAAAACAGCTGAAGGCTAAAAGAAAATAAAAAATCTTCAAAGCAGCCAGACAAAAATAATACATTACCGACAAGGGAACAATGATTTGAATGAATGTTGAATTCTTATCAGAAACCACGAAGGCCAGAGGAAGTGGCACAGCGTTCCTATGGTGTTGGAAAAAAGAACTATCAAGCCAGAATTTCACATCCAGTGAAAATATTTCACCTTCAGTGACTATTTCATGAAGATTTCATAAAGATAAAGTCATTCTTAGAAGGAGGAAAAGTAAGAGAATGCATGGCCAGCCGACATGATGCAAAAGAATTGCTAATGAAAGTTTTTCAGAGAAAAGGGAAAAGACACCGAAAGGAAACTTGAAACATCAGGAAGGAAGGAAGAGTGGCAGAAACGATAAATATCTAGGTAAATATAATAGACTGTTATTTTCCTCCTGAGTTCTTTAAAATATGCTTGATATTTGAAAGCAAAAATATAATAGTGTCTGGTGGGGTTTTCAGTGTTTGTAGATGTAATATATAAGACAACTATAATATAAAGGAGGGAGGTAAAAGGATCTGTATGGCAGTAAGATTTTTATATTCCACTTGAAGTAGGAAAATATTAATTTAAAAAAGACTATTAGGAAAAGTGGGAGGGAGGGATAAATTAGGAGTTTGGGATTAACATATACACAGTACTATATATAAAATAGATAATCAACAAGGACCTACTGTAAAGCACAGGGAACTCTATACTCAATTTTCTGTAATAACCTGAATGGGAAGAGAATCTGAAAAAGAATAAAATATATGTATATGTACAACTGAATTACTTTGCTGTACACCTGAAAGTAATACAACATTGCAAATCAACTATACTCCAATATAAAACAAAAAAATGTTTAAAAAGACTGTTAAGTTCAGTATGTACATTGTAATCCCTAAAACAACTGTTAAAGCCTTTATACAGAGAGATATAGTCAAAACAATAAATTAAAATAGGATGCTAAAAATTTTTCAAATAACCCAAAGGAAGGCAGGAGAATGAGAGAAGGAAAAAGGTGCAAACAATAAAATGATAAACCTAAATCCAAACATATCAATAATTGCATTAAATGTATTTTAAACACACCAATGGGGAAAAAACACAGAGGTGGTTAGAATGAACAACAAAACAGGAAACAATTATATTCTGCTTATAAGAAACTCACTTCAAATATAGTAATATAGATAGATTCAAAGTAAAATAATGGAAAAAGATATACCATGCAAACACTCACGTCAGACAAAGCAGACGCAAAGCAAGGAAAATTACAAAGGATAAAGGCGTATATTACATAATGATAAAAGGATCAATTCACCAAGAAACATTACAATTCTAAATATGTATGTAAGCAACAACAATGGTCTCAAAATACGTGAAGCAAAAACAGAAGTGAAAGGAGAAATACAAATCCACAATTATAGTTGGAAAAAATACAATGTATGTTCTCTGGTTGTAATGGAATTAAAGTAGATATCACAAACAGAAAGGTATTAGGAAAACTCCAAGCCTTTGGAAATTAAACAACACACTTCTAAATAATTCATGAGTTAAAGAGGAAATCTCAAGGGGAATTATAAAATATTTTGAACTGAATAAGTGAAAATACAACAAATAGAATTTGTGTTCTTTCACTCTAGTTCTTAGAGTGAAATTTATAGTATTAAATGCTTATACTTGAAAAGAAGAAAGGTCTCAAGTAACTAATCTAAGTTTCCACCTTAAGAAACTAGAAAAAGAAGAGCAAAATAAACTCAAAGCAAGCTGAAGGAAAGAAATAAGAGCATAAATCCATAAAACGGAAAACTGAAGAATAGAAAAATTAATGAAATTGAAAGCTGGTTCTTTGAAAAAATTCAATAAATCTCTAGCAAGATTGACAAGAAGAGACAGAAGACATAAGTTACCAATATCACAGAATGAAAGACCCTGCAAAACATTAAAAGGATAATAAGAGAATATTATGAACAACTCTATGCACATAAATTTGACAATTTAAGTGAAATGGACAAATTACTGAAAGCCATAAGCTGCTCAGACTCACCAAAGATGAAATAGATAGTCTAAATAGCCCTATAACTACCTAAGAAATTGAGTCTGCAGCTTAAAACCTTTCATGAAAATAAACCTCTGGACCGGATGGCATTGCTGGCCAGTTCAACTAAATATGTAAAAAAGTAACACAAATTCTACACAACGTCTTCAAGGGAAACAAAAGAGAGGAATGCACATTGTAAAGCAACATTGTAAATCAATTATATTTCAATAAAAAGTTTTTAAAACTAGAGAGAGAGAGAAAGGGGAGCACTTCACAATTCATTTTATGGGGCAAGCATTACTCGGATACCAAAAGTAGACAAAGGTAGTACCAAAAAAGAAAACTGTAGATCAATATCCCCTAAGAACAGAGATGCAAAAATCCTACAGAATGTTAGCAAAGTGAATCTAGAACATATTAAAAAAACAGTATATCATGACAAAATGTAGTTTATCTCAGGATGCAAAGCTGATTCAATATTTGCAAAATAAATCACTGTAATCCACCACATTCACAGTCTAATGAAGAAAACTCATATTAATTCACACAGAAAAAACATTTGGCAAAATTCAACATTCACTTTTTATAAAATCTCAGCAAACTAGGAATGGAACAGAACTTCCTCAGCCTGATAAAGGCCATCTATGAAAAAACTATTTAATGGTGAAAGACTGAATGCTCTCCCCCCAGGATCAGGGGTAAGTCAAGGATGCTTCCCCCGCTCATCATTCCTACTCAGCGTTGTACTGGAAGTCCGAGCCAGCACAGCAAGACACAAAAAAGATATAAAAGGCATACCAATTAGAAAGGAAGAAATAAATTTGTCCCTATTTGTAGATGACATGATTGTCTACATAGAAAACTTCAAGAAATCTACCCAATAAACTCCTAAAATAAGTGAGTTTAGCAAAGTTGTAAGGTATATGGTTAACACATAAAAATCAATTGTATTTCTATGTAGTACTAGCAGTGTATTATTAGAAACAAAAAAATTGAAAATACCATTTACAATAGCTCCATATGATAACTTTACAAATAAAAATCTAAGTGAATATATAGTGGATGGAATCTGGTAATATTTTAAAGATATTATATAATTACTGAGTCTAATAATTATATAAATATATATTGTATTTTGTATAAAAATATATATGTACTATGTCATAAGCAAGTTAGGTTTATCTCAGGAATGGACAGATGGTTTTACATTGACAAATTAGTAAAAGTTTGTCCTAAAACAAGGAGAAAATATGCTCATTTCAATAGATTTAGAAAAAATATTTGACAATTCAACATCTATCACAATAACAACTTGGAATAAAGCAAACTTCCTTAAAAAATACGTCATTATTTGTACATGATATAATTGTGTATATGGAAACTATGGAAATATCTACAAATAAATTATTACAAAATTCTTTATATATTCTAGATACAAGTCCTTTGCCAGATAGGTGATTTGCAAATATTTTCAATATGTGGCTTGTCTTTTTATCCCCTTAACAGTGACTTTCCCAGAGCAAAGTTTTTCATTTTGACAAGGTCCAATTTACCAGTTTTTAAGTGGATCGTGCCTTTGGTGTGGTGTCTAAGAAATCTTTGCTTAACCCCCAGTTAACGAAGATTTTGTCCACGTTTTCTTCTAAAAGTTCTGTAGTTTTATATTTTACATTTAGAGCTGTAATTCACATTGAGTGGAGAGAAGATATTTACCACATGTACAACTGATAAAGGGTTCACATCAGAATATCTAAACATCTCCTACAATCTGCCAAATTAAAATCAATACAGAGAAATTAACTATATTTCTATAGACTAACTATAAAAAGAGGAAGTGAATTTTTAAAAGAATACTGTATATTTTTAAAAAGAATATTATATACAATATACATAATTATATATATATTTAATCATATATATTAATTTTAAAATGTCAAGTACCTAGGAATAAATCTAACAAAAGTTGTGTGAGACCTCTACAAAGTAAAGAGGAATTAAAGAAGGCTCCCCCAAATGGAAATACACTATGTCCACGAATTTTAAAAACTGATATTTTAAGTATATGAAATTTCCCTAAATTGACCTATAAATTCAGCACAATCACAAGAAAAATCCCAACAGCTTTTTGGGGGGATCTTAATAAATGAATTCTAAACTGTATAGTATATGATAAAGCTATAGAAATGGAGGCTGTGATATCGGCATAAGGCCAGACGAATAGACCAATGGAATAAGAGCTCATAAGTATGTCCACGGACATGTGATTTACAACAAAGGTGGCACTTCAGAGAAGTGGGAAAATTGGTACTGGGACAATTATATTCCATATGGGATATTCGTAACCTCCGGGTAGAGAATCATTTTCTCAAGTATCAAGAGCAACAACCAAAATCAAAAAGACATGTCAGGCTGATTAAAATATACAATTGTGAGTGAAAGGGCAAGCCACAGAATGGAAGATATTTATGATATTTCAAACTGATAAAAGACTCATATCTAGTCCAAATTAAGAATTCCAGGACTTTCTAGGTGGCGCAGTGGTTAAGAACCCGCGTGCCAATGCCTGGGACACGGGTTCGATCCCTGCTCTAGAAAGATTCCACATGCCGCGGTGCAACTAAGCCCGTGAGCCACAACTATAGAGCCCACGTGCCACAACTACTGAAGTCTGCGCACCTAGTGCGCATGCTCCACAACAAGAGAAGCCGCCACAAGGAGAAGCCAGTGCACTGCAATGAAGAGTAGCCCCCGCTCATCACAACTAGAGAAAGCCCACATGTAGCAACGAAGACCCAATGCAGCCAATAAATACATAAACATTAAAAAAAAAAAAAAAAAAGAATTCCAGCAAGTCAAAAAGAAAAAACAGTCAACCAAATAGAAAAAAGCACAGATTTCACAAAAGAGGAAATTCAAATGTCCAATAAATATTAAAAGGTGCTTAACGTATAATTATCAATCAAGAGAATGCAAATTAAAACTGCATTGAGATAATACTTCATATCTGATTGGCGCTAATAAAAATCTGACAATACCAAGTATTGGCAAGCATGTAGAAACAACAGGACTTTCTTCCACGAGGATGACTACATTTGGGAAGACAGATAATAAGAAGTATTGGTGAGGGTGCAGAAAAACTGTAGGTGGGAATGTAAAATGATGCAGCTGCTTTGAAAAAGTCTGGCAGTTCCTCAAATGGTTAAACATAGAGTTAAAATTTAATCTAACAGTTCTATTCCTAGGTATATACTCTAGAAAAATGAAAACATATGTGAACACAAAACCTTGTACACAAATGTTCATACAGCACTATTCATTATAGACAAGAAGAGGAAACAACCCAAATGTCCATCAACTGACCGATAAACGGATCCATAAGATGTGATACAACCTCACAATGGAATAGTATTCAGCTGTAAAAGGAATGAAGTACTGGCACATGCTACAACGTGGATGAACCTTGAAGACATTATGCTAAGTGAAAGCCAGAAAAAAGGTCGCATTTTATAAGAAATGTCTAGAATAGGCCAATCCATAGAGACAGAAAGTAGATTAGTTGTTGCCTAGGGCTGAGAAAATGAGGGGATTAGAGTTTTACAGCTAAGGGGTACAAGGTTTCTTTTTGGAGTGATGAAAATGTTCTAAAATTGACTGTGGCAATGATTGTACTATTCTGTGAATATATAAAAGCCATTGAATTCTATACTTTAAATGGGTGAATTGTGTTGTATGTGAATTCCATTTCAATAAAGCTTTTAAAAATATGTCATCATACCATTGTGCTAGAACAAACCAACTTGGACCAAAACACCCCAGTTTCACACCTTAACGGAAACACTGTCTAGATAAGACAGAAAAATACAACAAATTCTTCTTTGGATATTGGTGTCTTGATGAAAGGAGTCTTCACGAACACTTCACTGATACCAGTTTACACCCTTACCTGGCTTCCGAGGCAGTGCATCCTGGGAAGATTTGGGATGGTTAAAGTTTGCTCTCTCTCTCTCTGTGTAAAATATTTGACAGATAATTTTGAAAGGGAAGATGGGAAAAGAGAACTAGAATGAAATCACCACCACAGGTGTATTCTCAGCTCAATTTTAGGAAAAAAGTTGAGGATCTGGGAACTGATTCCCTTAAAACTATACATGTCTGAATTTCCCTTGGAAAGACTTCATGTACCCCAGTTTGAAGACTTGGATTGTAGTACAAAAGTCTTTTCTATCAAGACCATAATCTCTGCTATGAATTGCTAAAGTTCCCCTAGCAACAAAAGCCAAGAATTGGACTCTGATTCCTACATTCAGCTGTGCCAGCTTCCTCAAGGTGATAAACCCTGATGCTTCAGCCTTATGGTCTAATTTTAATGTGGGAAAGGAGGAAGGAAGGACCACATTGGTTAATATATTGAATTATAATCCCACTATGCTAAAAATCTCCCATTTTAGCAAGCACCCTAGTGCTTCTGCTACAGGTGGGAGTGCTCAATACTGTCCAGTACTGCAAGGAAAAGAAAGAATGCTGAGAAAAAGACAGAGGTCGGTATTATCAGGAGACTGTTCAGAGGCATGGTGGGAACAGAAGTCAGACTGAGTGGGTTAGAGACTGGTCTGGAGCCAAAGAGCAGAGGCAACATTTAGGAGGCTCAGCTGAGGAGAGAAATGGACAGATAGCAAGAGGTGGACGTCAGAACTAAGGAGGGTTTGTTTTCAGTACAGGAGAACCTTGAGAATATTTACAGGAAGAAGAGAAGACATCAGGAAGGGGATGTGGAGAGAGAGGGGAACTGAGGAGCCTGGAAAGTTGTGAGGGCACAGAATGAAGAGACAGGGAGGGATCAGCTTTGAATTGTGGAAGGACACCTCTTCCTCTGAGGTCCAGAGAAGAAGCAGAAGCTCTGGAGAGATTTTTGTGGGGGATAAGGGATTGTTTATGGTGCTAGGTCATTTGACCTCTATTTCTCTGGAGTTCTGGTGGCAGAATGAGAGGTAAGTGGCTGAGAAGAAAGAGAAAGGAAGGGCAGGGCCCCAGGACACCAGAGAAGGTTGGAGAATCAGCACTAGGGAATGGCATCTGGTGACTCTGGGGTGGGATAGCTGGGCCTAGCTGTGTGGGTCTGTAAGTCCCTGTTTTTCCAGCTGGGGGATGCAGTGAGGTGAGCAGAGGCGGGGCTGCCCAGGATTGGAAAAATGAGAAATGGGGGAGAAGTTCCAGGGGAGAGAACAACAGCTGTGAAGCCCAAGGTCCTGACCTGGAAGGAGGAAAGTAAGACCTGGGCAGAGGGGTAGGCTTTCAAGAGGGAGGCCACCCGTCAGGGAAGCCAGGGAAATGCTGCTAAGTAGGTGGAGCAGGATTGAGTGGGAAAAGGAAAGGGATGGAGCAGATTTGAGCCATGAGGATCTGCAAAGTATCCTGCACTGTGTAATACAGTAGTCACCAGCTTCGTGGGGCTTTATGTATGTAGTCAGTCCAAAATGAGCCATACTTGTAAGTGTAATATGCACTGGATTCTGAAGACAGTATGAAAAAGATGTTAACTATCTCATTAATAAATGTTTACACTGATTACTTGTTTCAATGTTAATTTTTAGGTATATGCCATTAAATGAAATATATTATTAAAATTACTTTCACCTATTTCTTTTTACCTTGTTAACCTGGCTACTAGAAAAACTGAAATTCCATATGTGGCTTGTATAATATTCCTGTTGCATGGCATCGGTGTAGATACCTGCCCCCAGCGACAGCGATTGTCTGTGTCATTCCCGTGGCCCCAGCACCAGGCACAGGGACCTGCACAGAGAGGCCTCAGTGACGTGTGTGTGTGTGTGTGTGTGTGTGTGTGTGTGTGTGCGCGCGCGCGCGCACGCATGAATCGATGCGTGGACAAGTAAGAAAATTCATGAATGAACTAGTGGTTAGATGAATGAGGATTTTATACAGTGTTCGAGGACTTGAGTCAGTTTCTTCTAAATTGTTGAGGCTTATATGCAAGTGCACAAATGAATGAAAGGGAATAAGGAGTCAGAATTGAGGAGAGCTCACTAAAACTTTGAGGCAGGGAGTCTCAAAGAACATTTTATGGAACCTAACAATGTCAGGGCCCAAGAGCCTAGACCCTTGCCTCACTCCTTTTTTTTTTTTTTTTAAAAAAGCACTCCCATAGCACTTTAATCTATGCCAGGGGCTGTCCTAGGCATTTTGCACATCACATCATCCTGTGAGGCAGGCGCTCTTACTGTCCCCTTTTTACAGATAAGGGAACTAAGGGACAGAGATGTTAATAACATTCCCAGGATTACCCAGTAAGTGATGGAACTGGTATTCGAACCAGGCCATCTGTCGCCAGTGTCCAGACCCCTAACTACTACACCATCCTGTTTCTCATCCCATCATCTCACCTTATCTCCAAGCTTCTCTCCAATAGAGATGTAGATTTCTTTTTTCTCCCATTACTCACCTCTCTTCCACCCCCAGTTCCTCAGACCTTGTATTCCTGGAAAGGGTTCCCAATGAACCTTGCTTACTGGAAACCATTGTAAGTAACACCCCAACTTCCTCACAAATGAGACACAGACACACCACAGCTGCATGGCCAAGCACAACAGCCAAGTAACTCTGCCTCTTCTCCCATCCCAACCCCACTCCCTCTGCCTGCATCCCTAAGCCTGGCTCACACTGCCTTCTCCCTCCCCAGCCTGGGAGGCTCAGCTCCCAGACCTAGGATTGGCCCTCCCCTGCCTTCCTAGGCAGACTCAAGGGAGTGTTGGAGGAGCCTGAGGCGTCACAACTCTAAGCAAATGCTTTGCCTGTCAGTCCAGCAGATGCCTGCAAAGTGACTACAGGGGTATAGAATAGGGGGCCTTCCAGACATGACCTTGGCCAGTGCCTGGGAGATGCCTCAATCTCACCCACCAGGGATTCCCTTCCAGCCTCTGCTTGGATCCCTCCAGTGACACAGTAGCCCTGAATTTCCAGCCACTGGGGGTAGCCATAGCCCAGGATCTCCACCTTTAGGGCTAAACAAAGACTAAGAAGGAATCCTCCTCTCTCTCTCATTAAATTGTGACTAATAATGCATTTACTTATTCTCCCACTTAAAAAGCTGTTTAAATCCTTTGAAGAATCTTGCAAGGTAGCTTGGCTAGACAGCAGGCAGGACAGTCCAGTGCCTCCGGTGGGGGTGCCAGGGTCTTCCACTCGCCTGCCTTTTGATCTAGCAGGTAGGCATTTGGATTGATGGTGTAGTCCTTTGACTGGACATCGCTGGCTGTGGTGACACCTCCACATACAAACACCTTGTTGTCTCCAATGGAACATATAGCATGGGACACATCCAAGGGGCAGTTATTGGGCAAAAGAGGCACTGAGGTGGTCGTCTTGTTGGCCTTTATCTTCTGCAAGTTGATTTCCACACTCTGCCGGTGGCTGTACACACAGAGGATGTTGTCCTGATGAAAAGAGAGCAGGGGCCGGTGGTTGAACTCAATGGGGAAGGTGATACACTGGACCACGTCCCCAGTGTTGGTGTCAAAGCAGTCCACCACCCCAACCCGGGAGATGTAGCCCTTAACCAAGCACCGCCCAGTGACAATGTAGAGGTTCCGGTCACCCTTGGTGATCACAGCTGTGCCATCCATAGGGATGCTCATCTTCCCTGCCAGGCACCAGGCCTCCTTGCGCTCATCATAGCGGTAGATGTTAGAGACATACCGCCTTGGGGCAATGCTCCCACCCACTGAATACACTGTCCCCCCACAAGTCACCATGGTGTGGAAGACAAGCCCAATTGGCAGATCGGGCAACTTGGTCCAAGAGTTGTCATCCATGTCGTACCGCCAAGCTGTCTTCAGCCCTGAAATCTGCTCAGTCGTGCCACCAGAGATGTAGATGTAGCGACCAGCAGAGGTGGCACTAAGTGCTGCTGCC
Source organism: Hippopotamus amphibius kiboko (assembly GCF_030028045.1). Lineage (NCBI taxonomy): Eukaryota > Metazoa > Chordata > Mammalia > Artiodactyla > Hippopotamidae > Hippopotamus > Hippopotamus amphibius. The sequence continues at coordinate 37,641,454 of NC_080187.1, forward strand.
CGATAAGGCATCTCTGAGAGCTTCAACCACAGGTTCTCCTGAATGATATAAGCAAACACTCCATCGTTGAACTTGCCATGGGCCTTTTGGCCACCTAGGATGACCACCGAATCAAGCAGGGCCCCTTTCCGCTGGTAGCTCAGCAGGCTGGTTGGCCTCTCCTGCTTGCGGTCCACAAGGACACTCTCAATCAGGGTTGAGTGGGCTGAACTGTTCTCCATGCCCATCAGCTTGTTGCTGGCATACATCAGCGTCTTGTTGGAGACAGCATTAAGATTGATGTAATTGAAGAACTTCTTGAAATACTTCTCCCGCTCATCCTTCCGGAAGTATACCCAATTGATGAGTGCATTGAGAGCCTGGTCCTCGTTGAGCACATGCAAGTTTTCATCTCGGAGCAGGCGGCCGAAGATGACAGGTGGACAGCGCATGAAGTGCATGGAGCCCTCAGGACTGGCCCAGTAGTGGAAGTTGTCACGAATGCCAGAGTAGGCCAAGTCTGATACTTCTTTGAGCTCAAACAATTCAGCCATGAAGAGGTAGCGCAAGCAGTTGGCACGGCGGATAGACTTAATCAGGAAGTCATTGCAGTGAATTCGAAGGCGTGGTGTGTTGAAATACTGCGCCCCACGAAGGAGCTCCTCCACATTCTGCTCTGAGATCACCACCTTGCCGCTGTAGAAGTAGTCCAGGAGCTGGTCCACTGTGGTCGGACTCAGGTAGTTGGGGTCAATGGTGATAAAGAGCTCATCCATGGTCTTCATGTCGTGGTTGGAGATGAGACTCTTCACCAGTGGAGAGACCGCAGCCAGCACATTGCGATGTGCAAAGAAGACATGCTGGTCCACAGTCAGGGCCATGTCCCAGTACTCTTTTCGTTTTCTCTGTTTGTTCAGGTTCTGCAGCACAAAGCTGTTGTAGTTTTTCTCAGTGAATTCCAATTTCATGGTGCTTCAGCAGCAGGTACTGGAGAACAGACTTTCTTAGGCCTGTGGGATTCAGACTGATGGTTGTTTGTAGAGCAGTTGATCAGGGAGGAGTGGGTGGGAAAGAGGATGATGTCATAGTGTGGATGAAGTCATCACAATTCAGGCCCCCCTGAAGCCTTTCTCAGAGGCAGAGGCCTTTTCTCCCCTCACTGGCCCTGATCTGCCAAGGCCAGATACCCTGCGAGGACCTAATGCCAGGGGCCAGAACTCAGGAGGAAACTCAGAGATGGGATGCAACTCCCACTTGCGACCTTCAACCTCGGTTCAGGGCTGTTTCTGGAATGTCAAGAGCCAGTTTGGGTGAGGGTGGTGTGGAGAGGGTTAGCAAGGCTTGGGGGGTTGGGGCGGGGAAAGAAAGGGATTATCAGATTATCTAGAAGAATGTACCTTGTACAGGAGGGAAACTGAGGCCCAGAGAAGAGAAGGGACTCGCCCAAAATCACATAGCCTGTTGGAAGCAGAGCAGGGCCTGGAACCCAGGCCTTCTGTGATGTAGGATTTTTTCCACCCTTCCAGTATGCCAGTAACTACTCAGCTTTCCTCTGTGTCTGATTCTCAAGCCCCAAAGCACATTTCTCCGCCAAGGCTCCTGGATGTCAGAGAAGGAAAACTCTGTCCTTTGGCTTCTGACCTTTGTGGCTACAGATACCATTCTTTATAAAATAGAGGGAGAGGCAGAGACCACTCTGGGAGCAAGGACGCAGGAGTTAGCCTCGCCCTGGGGGATGGGAGGACCTTCAAAGCCCTGATTAGTTCAGTTCCACCGAACCCTGGGACATTCTTTCCACATTTCCAAGTCTCTAGCTTGTAAAATGCTGGGGGCTGTGATGGGTCATCTCTCTCCATCAAGTGTGGACTTGGACAAGTTGCTCATTCCCTCTAAACCTCAGTTTCCTCCTCTGTAAGAATACTGCCCGCTTCAAAGATTATTAAGTTTACAAGAGAAAAGGACTAAAAGCGTTAAGCACAGTGTCTGGCTCGTAACAAACGTTCCATAGATGCTGTGTGCCGTTACTTGATTATTACACCAGTTCGCCAAGCGCTGGCGCTCCTGCCTGGCTGCTCCCTTCGTAAACGCCTGGGGTGGTTTCTCAGTTAGTGGTCGCTGGAAAGTCTGGACTCGCCACCCGCTCCGGGCGAGCTCCGCGCGCTGCCTCGGCCACACGGTGGCGCCGGAGGGTCATCTCCCGCCTGGGAGCGCCGCGCGGCCGCCGCCCGCCACCCCGCAGCTGGGCCTCCTAAGACCACCGCAGAACACCTGTGCGCGTTTTCCAGGCGCGGATGCTGAGTCCCGGACGGCGGGCGCACGGCCGGGCGGCCAGAGAGGAGCCAGCCGGACTCCGGGCTTCCCCGTCGGTGCCCCGCGGGGTGGGGTGCTCACGGGCTCGGCCGGCTCCACACGGGCCCCTCCGCCACTGAGGGCGTGGGGCTCCCCGAGTTCCCGAGGTGCGGCCGTGCCCAGGAGGGGTGAGCACCAGCCGGGGCCTCCCAGGGAGGCTCGCCAGCCCCCGTGGGCCCCACCCGGACAGCCTTTGGGGGCTCCCAGCAAGGGGCTTAGCACGCAGACCCTGGCGGCATTGGCGAGACCGTGCAGAGAGGACCTGGGCGCGGGCTGCTCCTCCAACCTGGACCCTAAGCCCTGTTCCTGACCCTCAGGTCCTTCTTAGCGCCCCTGCTAGGAAAACCGTCGCTGCACTCTCGGGAATGTGAGCCTGCCAGCTCTTTCCCTTCCTGGTGTAATCAAGTTATTATTATTCACTGTCTCTCCCTCATCCTTTCATTCCAGACCTGACTTTTTCTTAATTTGAAAATTATTTTAAAGGACCTACCTTTTCATGCTGAATTTGTTCACCTTGATGTTGTCAAGGTTAGAGGCACTCAGTGTCTTGAGATACGTGTCTGCACAGGGCGAAGACCTGTTTGCCCCAAGAGAACAAGGCTTGGCTTTCAGCGCCTCCACAGACTAGCTATTTTGCTTAGGTGAGTTCCACCTGGTCCGTTCTCTCCCTGTGAGGATAATTGAGCTCTAATTGCTTTTCAGCTCTGATCTCTGGAGAGGAGAGGTGAGAGGCAGCAGTGACTTATGCGGAGGAGGATGAGGCCTCTTGGTGCTGATGCCACACTTGTCATTCCCATTGGCTTCCAGGCCTGCCCACCCAGGAGTGGGGTATGGCTGGGTCAGGCCCTGGTGTTTCACCACTTCTTTGCCCCCACACCCACTTTGGTGGAGGAGGTGGCCATGCTCTTCTATTTCTGTTCCAGGTCCCATGGTGGGAAGGTCTCTCATCAGGTGCTTCCTTCTAGTTAAGAAAGTTGGGCTTACGGGGTGTCATGGAGACCTGAGAGGATCAGGTAGACTTAATTCCATGTGCCAGACCTTGTACAGCTGGACATATTGGGGCCCAGAGAGGAGAAGGGGCTCATTCAACTCAGTTCACAGAGCTAGGGCTGGGAGCCAGGGTTCCCAACTCCTTCCTCTGCCCTCTGGCTGCAAAGGAGAGCTGGCAATCTGGCTTGTATTCTGCTTGTGTTGAACTTGTGGGAGTTGCCGTCTTTAAGAAATCCATTAAGAAGTTAGATTTGTGCCTGCCTGCTCAGCCAGCTTTGTTGTCTGGCTTGTCTTTAGCTTACAAAGCTCCCCTGGTCAGCTTGTTCCTTACTCCAGCCTAAAGAGGCTGGCTGGCTGCCTGCCAGTGTCCACCACCTAGTTACGAATGTGTGTGTTGGGGAGAGTGTGTCCCTAGGAGCCACAGAAAGTTCAATGACAGGTCATTGAGTTTGTGTCGTTCGTGGTAGCTGCCCAGGTGTGGCCAGAATAGGACCTCAACTCAAGGCTCTCAGCTGGCTTTAATCCTCTTTACTCCACCCTTCCTCAGCTTCATGCCCAGCTCAGCATTTTCTGCTGATGGAAACTCCCTAGGGGTGTGGACTCTAATATTCTAACCTTCTGGGGACCATCAGTTGATATATCAATTTATTGGGAAGCCCTGAAGAAAATGAAGGGCATGTTTTAAAGACACAGATTTGGCCTGGAACTAGAAAGGTCAAGAACAGTCTTCCCAGGCTTCCCTGGTGGTGCAGTGGTTGGGAACCTGCCTGCCAATGCAGGGGGCACAGGTTCGATCTTCCCTGGTCTGGGAAGATCTCACATGCCTCGGAGCAACTAAGCCCATGCCACAACTACTGAAGCCCATGAACCTAGAGCCTGTGCTCTGCAGCAAGAGAAGCCACAGCAATGAGAAGCCCAAGCACTGCAATGAAGAGTAGCCCCTGCTCCTTGCAACTAGAGAAGGCCCGCGCATAGCAACGAAGACCAACGCAGCCAATAAATAAATAAATAAATAAATAAATAAATAAATAAATAATATTTTAAGAAAAAGTCTTTCCATATTTCCACCTGTTTTATACCTCTAACAATTGGCTTTCTCATTTCTATGTATTTCCAACTCATAACAGGGCTTGCATATAGCTTTGGCTTGCCATGGCATTCATTCAAACTCATGGTATCCTTATTTTTTCAGTTCTGCTAAATTCTCTCCATACTTCTTAGCTCAAAGTCCCAGTCCATGGCCAGCCCAGGGATTGGCTGCCCTTGGATCATGTGTCCATTCTAGTCCAGTCAGCTGTGTGATGGTAAGTCACTTGATTAAAAACATGGCTGCCTAAGGAGCACAGTCTACAGGGGAGAGGTTGGAGGTGTTCAGGACTTGAGTTGCCTGAGATGGGAACTCAAGAGTTAAGGATTACCTTAGTCACTGATTAAGAATCGGGCATGAGACTTCCTAGGTGGCGCAGTGGGTAAGAATCTTCCTGCCAATGCAGGGGACACGGGTTTGATCCTTGCCCCAGGAAGATACCACATGCCTCAGAGCAACTAAGCCCGTGCGCCACAACTATTGAGCCTGCGCTCTAGATCCCGTGAGCCACAACTATTGAGCCCATGTGCCACAACTACTGAAGCCCACACACCCAGAGCCTGTGCTCTGCAACAAGAGGCCACCGCATTGAGAAGCCCGTGCACCACAATGAAGAGTAGCCCTCACTCACTGCAACTAGAGAAAGCCTGTGTGCAGCAACGAAGACCCAACACAGCCAGTAAAATAAATAAATTTATAAGAGAAAAGAATTGGGCATGAATCACATGGGAGTAAGATATCACACAAATGAAAAAGACTTTATTGTTGCCTTAGTCAATACCCCTGGGTGAAATGAAGGGCACAGCATGAGCCTGTATTCACAGTGCAACAGAGACCTTCAGAAAGCATGTCTCAAAGACTGGCTTGCACATACTCCCAGCCCTGCTATCTCACCACCTGGAGATGCTGTATTTTCAGAGACACACGGCTTGGCACCTGGGTTGATCCCTCCCACATGGACCATGTGAAGTCATTATTCAAGAGGACTTTGTATAGTTTGAGGCAAAACACAGAACTAAATTAGTGACTCTAAGCCCCCGCATGGGATATCTCCCTGGAACATTTGGGCCTGTCACACATTCCTGCAGGGAGCAGCAGCACAGCTGCAGCCACAGCTGCCAGGAACAGGCCCGGGCTCCCACCCTGTGTGTGGGGGGAGGGCAGAGGCTGGAGGGCTTCCTCTGGGGGCCCTGAGTGAGCTCACCCTCACTCCCACCCCCATGCTCACTGACTTCATCGTCCAAGGCTGCTTGGCTAAGATCCCAGGCAGTGTGAGGGGCTTTCTCCCAGAACAGGCCCTGGGCCACCAGGCAGAGTGGGGGATGGGTGAGGTGCAGGCCTAGCCCACCTCCCTAGGAACCAAGGTGGTGCTGGAGGGCATATTGAGCTCTGAAATGCCACAGGATTTTAAGCAATAAAGGGAGGGTGGTGGGTGGGCAAGGGGCAGTAGAAGGTAGAAAAATGCAAGGAAGTAAAGCTTTTTTCTCCGTTTGTTCTTTGGCAATCCCACTAGAGAATTCCAGGAGGCGTGCAGATGACATCATGTCTTACAACTGAGAAATCTCAGTAATTCTGTGAAATGGAGCCCCTGCCTACCCCGTGTTTCCGATGGAAGCTGCTTTATATTTATGTGTTTAAAGCTGTATTTTGTGTCATATTTATTGAGGGTTTAATATCCTTAAATATCTACCAAAAGTAGATTACAATGCATGAAGGTCACATAAAATGAACTTCACTTTCTCAGCATCACAAACATTCAGAATACAGAAATTCCAGGAATGGATATTATAAGTAAGAAAGGTATAAAAGAAGTTTGCTTAAAAAATTTTTAAAAAGTTTACAAATGGATTCTCCCCCCCTAAGTCCAAATAACTGCAGTCTAGGGAACCATCAGGGTAAAGCATGAAGCTCATTTCTTTGATGAGAATGAATTCGTGCAGAACTGTCTAATCGAGTGTGTGTGCGAGAGACTCGCAGCACCACACACACAAGCACATACACCCACAGGGACAGACACACAGCTGAGTTTTTGTTGTTCTAGGCACTTCATACCCAAGTTCTTACGTCTGTCACCTTCCCGTTACATCGGACAAATTACTTCTTTGGAGGCAGAACATTTTCTTCAAAGAAACCCTCGTTGACGACATTCCCTGCTGGGAAGTATCTGGCCACCACGAAGGAGGACCCATCGCTTGCAGATGCCTTCCCCACTCCCATCTTCTTTGTATTCTTCCACACCATGGCCGTGAAGTGTCCTGTAGTGGAGCAGGATTGGGGAGAGGGAACCAGGTTAGTTAGCAAAGCCTGGAGAGTGATGTTTCGAGGGACTCGCGAACCCTGCGCCATCTTGCCATGCTGGGAGGGGCTTGATCTTCAGCCACCAATCAGAGGAAGGAGACGCAAAACACCGCCTGGTTTTCTAACACATCAGGTCCTCTCAATCACAGACTCTACCCATCTCACTACCTGAGGCCCAAAGTTTTCAGGTTCTCCCAGAGATCACTGCAAAGCCCAGTGACCCCAACAACTAGGATGCCACCCTACCTGGCATCTGCTTCCACCCCTCCCTCAAAACCACGCTCTTCAAGGTCACCAATGATCTTCGCATTCCCTCCCATTGGTCACTTTTTGTCTTCATCTTACTTGACATCTCAGGAACATTAATAGAATCGACCCCTGCCCCTTTCTTGGCATTCCTCCTATGTCACTGCCTCTTCCTCCTCCTCTTCTATCTCACTTGTGAATGTTGGAGGACCCTCAATTCCCAAGGCTCAATCCTGGACTCCCCCCCCCCCTTTTTTTTTTTCTTGTTGCACTCTTCAGGCAATTTCATCTTTCCCTGGCTCCCAAATTTCCTTCTCCAGCCCAGATCTCTCCTCTGTGTTCCAAACACTACTTACTTGACATTTCCACTTGGATGACTCACAGGCATCTCAGATTTAACCTACTCAAACCTCCCTCTGGATTTGGTCCCTCCCATTTCCATGACCAGTACCTCTGTGCACAGAATCCTCGGGGTTGCTCTGTGTTCCTCCCTCTCCCTCATTTCCCCACAACAACCCATCATTCAATCCTGAAAAATCTAAGTCTCTAGTCCACCCACTCCCAAAACCGTGGTCTTAACTGCAAACTTTCCTCACTTGGACCACTGCAATAGCCTTTGCCTGGCTCTCCAGCGTCCACCCTTGACTCCTCAGTTCACTTTCCACTGACGTAGCCAGAGTGATCATTTTGAGACATAAGTCATATCTGTTTACTGTCCTACTTAAAAATCCTTCCATTGCTTCTAGTTACACCTAAAATGAAAGTGAATGCTTTGGCCCAGTGGCCTCCTTTCCATTCCTACCACATCTGGTTATTTCCCACCATGAAGCCCTGGCACACACTGGCCACTGTGTGCAATGCTTTTCTGATGACCAGCATTTTCTTGTCCCTTAGGTCTCAGCCCAAATGTTACTTGTTCAGAGAGGCCTTTTGCAATCACTCTTATTTCCTGAACACCTCCCTCCCAAGACAGTCTTACTGCACCCCTTCCCCTCTCGTAGCATTCTTACCATTTGCAATGATATATTTATTTGATTACTTGCTAAGTGTTTGGCTCCTTCACTAGGCTATGAGCCCCACATGGGCAGGAACCAGATTGGCTTATTCATCAAAGTACATGCAGCACCCTGGCACAGCCTGACACATGGAAAATGTAAAGTGAACTTTGTTGAATGAATGAATGGAATGAATGAGTGAATGAATGAAAGGCATATGGAAGAACCATCTTGGACTAAGTTCTGCCGTCACTGGAAGTGTAGGCCTTCTGCATTTTGAGCTCTCTGAGACCTTGACAAGTTTGAGCCTCCTTCAATTCCCTCTGCTCTGAGCCAAAGAGTTCCTTCTCAAGCTACTGCCTGCCCCCACCCCAACCCCCGGGGGCCTGCGGGGCTTGCTGAAGCTTCCCAGCATCATTCTCCCACTCTTCAGGCTGCCTGGCCCTCGCTCACTGGTCTTTTCAAGCTGCTAACATAGCTTAGCTTCTAACTCCCCTCCTGCCTTGGGGTCAAAGAGCTGATGCTGTAACGTTCTCTTTGCTCAATGACCATAAATTCTCATCTCCTGGGAGTGGAGATTGGGAATTCATCCTTCGCACCTTTACCACTAAAGACTCATAGAGATCCTTGGATGCATCAATGGGATATTTACTTCCATGTCAGAGGATGGCATTCATTTTCTAAAACAACCTTGAAGAGATTATGTTTCTTTTTGAGGGCAGGCACCATATCTGTCTTATTGACCATTGAGCTTGGCACATAGTAGATGCCCACTAAATATCTGATGAAGGAAGAGACAGAGGGAAGGAGGAAAATTGCGATCAGAGTAGCTAAGCTTCCCACTGAGTGGTTAAGAAAGAAAGAGGGTAACCACTTTACACCCATTAAAATGGATATTGCTTAAAAAACAAAACCAAATAACAAATGTTGGTGAGGAGGGGGAGAAATTGGAACCCTCTTGCTTTGCTGATGGGAATGGAAAATGGTGCAGCCACTGTGGGAGACAGTAAGGCAGTTCCTAAAATAGTTCAATGTGAAATTACCACATGATCCAGCAATTCCACTTCTAGATATACACCCAAAAGAACTGAAAGCAGGGACTCAAATATTTGTACACCAACGTTCACAGCAGTGTTATTCACAATAGCCAAAGTGGGGGAAGAAACAACTGCCCACTGATAGATGAAAGGATAAACAAAATGTTGTATTTACACACAAAGGAATATTATTCAGCTTTAAAAAGAAACAAAATTCTGATATATGCTACAACATGGATGAACCTTGAGGGTATTATACTAAGTGAAATAAGCCAGACACAAAAGGATAAATATTGTAGGATTCTTACCTAATAAGTAGAATAGTCAAATTCATGAAGACAGAAAGTAGAATAGTAGTTACCAAGGCTTGGGTGGGGGATGGTAGGAAAGGATAAGGGTTATTGTTTAATGGGTTCAGAGTTTCAATTTGGGATGATGAAAAAGTTCAGGAGATGGATGGTGGTGATGACTGCACAGCAATATGAATGTACTTAATCCCACTGAACTGTCTTCTTAAAAATGGTTAAAACGGTAAATTTATGTTAAGTGTATTTCACCACAAAATGGAAGAAAAAAGGAAGAAAGGAAGAAAGAAAAAGAAAAGAAAAAGAAAGAAAGGGAAAAAGAAAGAAAGAAAGAAAAAGAAAAAGAAAGAAAGAAAGGGAAAAAGAAAGAAAGAGAGAAAGAAAGAAAAGAAAGGAAGAAAGAAAGGAAGGAAGGAAGAAAGAAAGAAAAAGAAAGAAAAGAAAGAAAGAAAGAAAGAAAGAAAGAAAGAAAAGAAAGAAAGAAAGAAAGAAAGAAAGAAAGAAAGAAAGAAAGAAAGAAAGAAAGAAAGAAAGAAAGAAAAGAAGAGGAAGGAAGGGAGGGAGGGAGGGAGGAAGACGGGCTGGTATCCACACTCTTCCATTCAGGGGATGAGACAGAGTAGATATTTCCCATTGTGTCTTGCATTTGGTAAGGACTAAATAAACATTGATTGATTAAACTGTGCTTTTTTCTCCCCTATAGATGAACTCCATTTTTATTATTTTGAAATTTAGGTACAGTTTATCTCTTTGTCTACATCCCTAACAGATTTGAGGTTACTAAATTCTTTATGAAAATAACCAAACATAGGGCCTTCCTGGTGGTGCAGTGGTTAAGAATCCATCTGCCAATGCAGGGGACACAGGTTCGATTCCCGGTGCAGGAAGATCCCACATGCTGCGAAGCAACTAAGCCTGAGAGCCACAACTACTGAACCTGTGCACCACAACTACTGACCCCACGTGCTGCAACTACTGAAGCCGGTGCGCCCAGATCCCGCACTCCACAACAAGAGAAGGCACCACAGTGAGATGCCTGTGCACCACCATGAAGATCAGCCCCTGCCTGCCACAACTAGAGAAAGCCCATGCACAGCAACGAAGACCCAATGCAGCCAAAAAACAAAGAAAAAATTTTAAAAAAGTACGATTATGCATCCTGACTATTTATCCTTAAGCTCATGTTAACTGTTGCTCAATACACTCTGATTCTCACCTCAGAAAAGAGGAAACACTAGTTTCCAATTTACCCTGGGTCCTTACACTTTTGAGTCACATCTCTTTCCCAGTTCCAGGCTGGCAGCAGCTTTGTCAGGTGTCACTGCTTCTATAGACTTGTCTTTTCTTTTCCTTTTTGTTTTCTTTTCTTTTTCTAATTTGGTTGCGTGGCATGTGGACTCTTCGTTCCCCAACCAGGGATCGAAGCGGTGCCCCCTGCAGTAGAAGCATGGAGTCCTAACCACTGGACTGCCAGGAAAGCCCGCTAGCCTGTCTTTTCATTCAGGCTCACGCCCTCTTTCACACAAGCCATTTCTCCAAAAGACCACATGCTCTGGCCACTGATCCACCCACTCTGTCACCCAGACAAGGAAGAGCTGCCACTTATCCACTGGTTGGTTGCCAGGAAAACGATTACAGACACCACATGCACACCAGCAGTGTGAATGCCTGTGGAAGCCTTTTCTAAACAGATGAGACTAAGTAATCTTTCTTCTGACTGGAGAGGTTTCTGCCTGCACAGAGATAATTAAGTCTGGGTATTTAGAGATGAATTAAAGGACACAATTTCCTTAGCAACCATCAGATACACACTGGGTTCTAACTCTAAACTACTAACAGCTTCCTTCTTTTTCTTTTTTTCCTAAAGGGACCACATCCTCTTTCTTGCTATGGACGGAAACTTCCTAGAACATGCATTTGAAAAACATGCTGAATAAGTTACAGTACATCCTTGCAAAAGAATAATGTGTAAGAAAGAGAAATCTCTGTATTGATATGGAACAATCTCTGCCAATCTGCTGCGTGAAGAAAGCAAGTGAGAAACAGATCACCTATCTGACACCAAAGTATGAAAAAGGGAAAAGAGAACATTTACACAACTGCTGGTTCAGAACATCTCTAGGATGATACACAAGAAACTGGTATTACTGGTTGGGAGGGAAAGCACTGGAGGCCAGGGATGGAAGGAAGACTTTCCACCTTATACAGCTTGCAAATTTCAAGTCATATAGAAGTATTACTTATTCAGAATAAATAAACAAACAAGCATACTCATTAAAAGAAAACATAAAGGAACTGCAAGAAGCTATTTGCCCCCACTCAGCACAAGACTTTGACCTGGGTGGGTGTTGGGTAGGAACAGATTATAGGATATTTCAAAGGCCTTTTCACCTATAACATGGACTCAGGTCAGGGGATCCCTGAACCATGGTGCAGCGAGAAGCAGCTCTGGGGGAGGCTGACTCATGGGGGATGGGCCTGAGCACCCTGCTTATATCATCACCCAAAGCTGTGCTCCTGTCTGAGGATCAGGCTGCGTGCGACCCCAGGCACTGTCCACGGGCACCTGGGATGCCACAGGGGCTGGTGGCTCTGGGGTTTTCCTCTTTAGGGGTGGGAGACCTGGGGCAGTAGACAGGACAGGGGTCAGCGATCATGGAAAGTTGAGTCCCATCCCCAGCTCTGTCACTTAAGAGATTCCCACCTTGGAGCAGGGGCCATGGAAAAAGCATCAGATTGAGGATAGAAGGTAAAAAGAAGTCTCTTTCCCTTTCTGGGCCTCAGATTCCTCCTCTGCAAATGGGTGGAATAAAGCCCCACCTTCGAATGGTGCTGTAGGGTGACGTGGCCGTGGAGATGCTTTTCACTGTCCAGTAGCGTGCACACACGAGCAACGCTAATAACTTGCTCTGACACATGTCTGATTGCTTGAGAATCTTGCTCACAGAAAAAGCACATCCAGATGCTGTGAAATAAAACATCTTCTGGACACTGATCTTTATAGAAAGAAGACCAGGTTCTGCCTACACGTCCTTAGTCACTGGTAGGAGGGTGCCCCTGTTCCCTCCCTCACCTCTCAGTTCTAATTGCCACAGAACCAGCAATTCTCATTCGGGGCCCGACAGCAGCCTCCTCCTCCTGCCCGGCAGGGCAGATGCTTCCACCTCTGCCCACACAGTTGCAAGAACCCCTGCCCAAAAGTGTGAGCACAAACCGCAGGAAACGGTGACCGGCTCTGAGAACATGTCACTTCCTGCTTCTGAAGAATCCTGCAGAGGGTAGGAGGCCACACGTGGCTCCACCCATGGGTGGGGTGGGGTGGGGTGGAGGGATGGGTGGTGGACAGAGAATCCCCTTTTCGTTTCCCTGGTGCCTTCTGGCCAGAGAAATTCACAGCCCCTTCCCACCTATCCTGGGCCCTGGGTGGATGTGAGTTGGTCCTGAGGAAAGGCAGGAGCCTGGTGAGGCCTGCTGCGGGGCAGGGGGTACCCAGAGCTTGGAGGAGCTGCCAGGGCTTTAGGAAGCTAACCGTTTGCTGCTCACCTGGGGGTGGGGGGTGGGGCCTATGGGAAGGTCTGGATGGTCCTGTGGCCGGCTCCCTGCATCTAGATACGGGCTCTCAGAATGTCCCACGGAGGCCACCACCTTGTCCCTCTCCCTTGGGGACAGGGAAGGGCAGGGAGTTGACCCCAGTTCACAACTAATGGTCCCAGAGCTGAGACTAGATCCGAGCTTTCTGCATTCCAAGCTCGCCTGAACCACAAACCAGAGCAGAAAGGTGACGGGAGAATGCCTGGGAGGTTATGAGGAGTGGGGCGCAGGGAGGAAGGATGTGGGGGTGTGGAGGGAGGAGGGAGTTAAGACCAGGAGAAGAGCAGCTCGGCCCTTTTCTTGATTGCCTCAGGAAGTCACTGGCAGTTTAATCAGGAGAGTGGCATGGGTAGGGAGGGTCTTAGAATATTCTGGCTGCTAGGGAGCAGGCTGGGTCAGAGCGGAAAGGGACCAGAAGTAGGATGGCCAGTTAAAAGCTGAGGCATCACTCCTGGAAAGAAACACTTAGCGACCTTTAAAATCCACAGCCTCTGGGCTTCCTAGGTGGTGCAGTGGTTGAGAATCCGCCTGCCAATGCAGGGGACACGGGTTCGATCCCTGCTCCAGGAAGATCCCACATGCTGCGGAGCAACTAAGCCCGTGCGCCACAACTACTGAGCCTGCGCTTTAGAGCCCGTGAGCCACAACTATTGAGCCCATGTGCTGCAACTACTGAAGCCCACGCGCCTAGAGCCCGTGCTCCGCAACAAGAGAAGCCACAGCAATGAGGAGCCCATACACCACAACGAAGAGTAGCCCCCACTCACCACAACTAAAAAGAAAGCCTGTGCATAGCAAAAAAGACCCCACACAGCCAACAAAATAAATAAATTAATTAATTTATATTAAAAAAATCCACAGCCTCCTTTTATCACACTCCAGTCATTTGAAGAGCTGTGAGCTGGTGGGGCAGGAACTGGCAGCTTGGGTGCTCTTGGATGGGGAGGCGTGTGTGTGTGCGTGTGTGTGTCTGTTTGGAGAGGTGCTTGGAAAAAAGAGTTTTGCCCTCTGGGCAAAGTCAAACCAGAGAAATATGGAAGAGGTAAAACAGAAGGGGAATGATTGATTTTCAGAGGGTTAGTTCCTCTCTGAAGTCAGACCCTAACTGCAACCCAGCCCAGGGCCAGGACACTGGTGTGACCATGTCACTCACCTGTCCCGGAGGTGAAGCCAGGTTGCTGGAAGTTGTAGTTCTTGATTTCACTGTACCATCTATCAGCCACCTCCTTTCCTGTATGGAAAAGACACTGTTTAAAACTCAGCAGCAGAAAAAGAAAAGAGAAGAGAAAAGAGAAGAGAAAAGAAAAGAGAAGAGAAAAGAAAAGAAAACTCAGCAGCAAAATCAACCGACTCCCTGTTCCTTCCATCTTCTCCTATTAACCCCAAAGCACCCATCCCACAGATGTCTCATAAAGCACCAACGAGCTGACACAGGGGCTCCTGCCCATGAGCACATCCAGGCTGAAGGGAGGGCCTTGTTAGGGGTTGGCAAGAGCCCTGGCCTGAGGTCAGGGGACCAGCATCTGTGTCCCTGCCCTGACACTAATTCACTGCGTAACCCTGGGCAAGGCCTGCCCCGTTCTGGGCCTGTACAAAAGGGTTGAATGCAACATACTCCAAGGCCTTCTAATGATGCTCTGAGTTTCTGGGAGGCTCTGCCCTCATCCCACCCTAAGTCTGGCTCCTGAAACACCCACAGGAGGAAATGTAATTGGGCTGGTGGGTCAGGGTCTTCACTGCAGGCAGAAGGGTCCTCCCCTGAAGCATCCACTGGCCACAGCATCTCCCCAGGAGCGGCTGGTCTCAGGGCCAGAGAGCTAGAGGCCTTGGACCTCAGAGCAGTAAGTCTTGCACGTTAATGAGTGCAGACATCACCTGGGGCTCTTGTTAGAAGGCAGGTTCGGACTCTGGTAGATCTCGGATGGAGCCTTCAGTCCGCAGTTCTAGCAAGTTCCCAGGTGCTACTGCTGATCTGCGGACCACACTCTGAGTAGCAAGGCCTGAACAGTGGCTACAAAGTGGCCGCAGCTGGGGAGCTTTGCCAAGTTACTGACGCCTGGGGCCTGCCACAGGCTGACTGTATCAGTGCTCTGGAGGAGAGATCTAGGCACGAGTATTTTTTAAAAGCTCCACAAAAGATCCCAGTGTGTAGCCAGGGTGGGGAAGCACTGCCCTGGAGATGGCCTACCCAACCCCGCTCTGTAGAGAAGGGGAAACTGGGGCCAGGGAGGGTAGCAGATTTGCTCAAAGCTCCGCAGGGAGCCAGCGTGAGGCCGGGATGGAACCGCATCTCCTGCCGGTTCCTTCCCACCCCTTTCTCTTCTCCCTGTCAAGACCCACAGCCTGAGCCTGGGGAGGGGCTGCAGGCCTCGGGCTCCAGCCTTCCTCAGGAGCAAGTGCACACTTCTCCTGGAGGGATTCTGCCCCGGGGAAACCAAGAGGACTCCCAGGGCCTCCCCCGGGGAACTCCCAGGAATGTGAGGCTGCAGAGGGAGCACTCATTCTCCCGTGGGAGTTTGGAGAGAGCTTCAGAGCGTGAGGTAGCTCTCTCCAACATTTTTCCTAAAAAGCCACAACAGCCTTGTCAGAGCCAGGAAGCTCAAGAATGTTTGCTCAGTGTGGTGGGATCACCATTCCAGGCAGTGACCTTGGATGAGGAATTGTCTCTCCCATTATTATTACTTTTTCCAACGTGAAAAAGAGCTCTATTGAATTTTTTTCATGAAAAAAGTTAATACACCAGCACTGTAAACATTTTTAGAAAAACGTGAGGAAAGTAAAACTCTTCAGAAGCTGAGGATGCTTCAGTGGCCACAGGGTCAGGCTGAGACTCCGCACAGAAACGGTCTGTCTCCCCGCCCCCACTCGTCAGCTGGGAGCTCTTCTGAAGGGGGAGGAGGGGGCAGTCTGACTCATCTCTGTGTCCCTGGCACCCAGCACAGGCCTGGCCCTGAGCCGGCCATCAGAGGCCTTGTGGTGAACTGCAGTCAGCTCCTGGGAGCAGACAGAGCGCTCTGGGGTCCTTTCCCCTTTCGGGGCCTGTGGCTGCATCATGGCGACCCCACGGAGGGTGCTGGGGCCAGGAGGGGCCTGCATGCTGGACGTCCTTGGCCCAGCTCAGGCAGGGGGCGGGGAGCTGAGAAACGACTCACCTGTCTGATCGTAGGATGCCCACGCCAGGTTCTCTCCACACTGGCCACGACTGGACTCCGGGCTGTGCTTGAGGATCCTCGTGCTGGCCAGGGCCTCCGAATACCTGCCGGAGCCCATGGTGCTTCCTTAGAGCGAGTACAGCCTGGGGAAGCCCCCAAAGTAGGAGCCCTAACCTGGTGTGGCCGAGCTTCCTCCCCTGCCCTGGGCTCACCGAGGCGCCAGGAGCATCACACCTGCATCTCTTCTGAGCTACTCCCCCACTCCAGACCCACTTTACAGAGGAGCGAAAACCAAGGCTCAGGGACTTTCCTGGTGGCACAGTGGTTAAGAATCTGCCTGCCAATGCAGGGGGCACAGGTTCGAGCCCTGGTCTGGGAAGATCCCACATGCTGTGGAGCAACTAAGCCCATGCACCTAGAGCCCATGCCCCACAACAAGAGAAGCCACCACACTAAGAAGCCTGCGCACCACAGCGAAGAGGAGCCCCCACTCATCACAACCAGAGAAAGCCTGTGTGAAGCAATGAAGACCAACACAAAATAAATAAAAATAAAAACATTTTAAAAAATAAATTTTAAAAAAATTAAAAAAACCCAGAACAACCCAAGGCTCAGAGGAACAAAGGGACCTACCTAGGTAAGTGGCAGAGTGGCTATTCAAGTCTGGCTGTATTCGCCCCCCCGACCCACGTCCCTCCTGCCTCCCAGAGCCCGCGCAGGACTGCAGCAGTGGCAGCACCGTGAAGAGCCCGAGTCACCCACGCGACTCACTGCTGAGCCTCCCGGTTGAGCTTCTTGCAGAGCTTCAGCGGGGGGACGCCATGCTGCTTCCGGTACTCATTGTGGGCCTTCAGGACCTCGTCATTAAACTGCTTGGAAGCTGCAATGATTTCAAGATGGAGACTGTCTCAGCGCGGAGAAAAGAGCCACTGAAAGTACACCGGCAGGCTTCAGAGCCAAGCCCAGCTCAAACCTCAGGTTACGTGGCCAGGCTACGGCCCCAGTCTCTGCGCATCCGCACCTCCTGGTCTGTGCAGGGCCCCATGGGGCGTGCTAGGGGTTTGCGTCTTTATTCAAGGCAAATGGGAAGCAGCTGAATGGGGTGGGGAAGTGAGCTGAGGAGATCGGTGTTTCTGGAAGACCCTGCTGGCTGCTGAGTGGAGGAAGGGCTGGAGGTGCAGGGCAGATGAGGCGGGGGAGGGGTTGGACAGGGTGCAGCAGGACTTGTGAAAGAAAACGTCTGAAGGAGACTGGATATCTCAGACCGGGCCTGCGGTGCATGGTGGGGGACAGGAAAGGGCTGCAGGTGGGAATCCAGGGAGAACAGGCCTGGCTGGGGCGGAGGGGTGCCTGCACTGTCTCAAGACAGGGGGACAGATGAAGAGAAGAGGACCAGCCAGGGAAGGACAGCATCAGGAAGTGGAGAGAGGGGAGAGGGTGGGAAAGAACGTGCTGGTGGGGTGTGATCAGCTGGGCTCCGGGCTGCAGTGAGGGAAGAGATGGGAGCCTGTGCCCAACTGGGTCACAACCTCAGAAAGGGCAAGGCCAAGGGCGCTGGAGTCGGTAGAGAAGTGGCGAAGTGAAGGGTAGGCCAGGTCAGCAGTGGACAGAAGTGCTGTCAATTCAGATCTGAAATGGAACCCCTCCATCCCACACCCTCCATCTCTCTCTCTACCACTCATCCACCCGCCTATTGATTCATCATCTAAGTAGCAGCACCCAACCTCCCATCCATCATCCATCCAATCCCAGGCCATCCATCTGTTCCTCTGCTCTCTGAGTGCCTCCTCTGTGCCGGGCCCCATATTATATGCTGGGAGTCCAGAGACAAATCAGCCATGTCCCGACCTCGAAGAACTCACACACAAGGGAGACAGCCTTATAAACAGACACTAGCCAACAGTGTGGTGGGGCCAAGAGGCAGGTGAGCATAGGTCAAAAGGAACTCAGAGAAAAGCAGCCTAACGCTGTCTGTGGAATCAGGAAGGTGACCTCACCTCTGAGGCCCCACAGATGCCTGCACAGGAGCTGGCCAGGCTAAGATTGTGAAGGCACTGAGCGCAGCCTTAGGAATCTGGGAGAAAAGCAGCCCAACGCTGTCTGTGGAATCAGGAAGGTGACCTCACCTCTGAGGCCCCACAGATGCCTGCACAGGAGCTGGCCAGGCTAAGATTGTGAAGGCACTGAGCGCAGCCTTAGGAATCTGGGAGTCCCCCTGCCCCCTCCACTGCGGAAATGGGGGGGAGTTGGGTGAGTTATGAGTGAGGGCCACAGGGTGTCCACAAACCTGAGCTAGTCCCCCCTAGCAGGAGCCTGTTTCTGAGGCCTGGCCGTGGGCAGGGAGGGTGTAAACCAGAGGATGAAAGCAGTGCCCCTCCGTCCACTGGTCCTGGTCACCTTCACCAGCCGCCTTTCTCCTGCTCTGCTGTCTTTTCCCCCAGAGGCCAAGGAGCTGAACGAGCAGGGGTCCTCTTCCCTTCCCTCAGCCAGATCCCCCAGGTCTCCTGGGCCGTCAGATCGAATCCCATTGGGCCTCTGAAGGGACGTGAGGGAAGAAGACCCAGGTCTTGCCCTCTGGAGCTTTGGGCTAGATGCCGAGCCAGGAGAGGGAAGGAAACTGCAAGTTATGCCAGGGGTGGCTGAGCTTTCCAAGGGGTTTCTGAGAAACTGGACAGTGAGTATTCCTGACCTCAAACACTCCGGGGCCCGGTGGGGCAGTCCACGGGGGGCCAGTCACAGTAATGTGGAGTGGGATAGGGACAGGGATGGGAGAGGGGTGCTGAATGCCAGGGTCTGGGAGATCTGGGTTGACAGGCAGAGATGGGGAGATGCTGTGACAAAGGCATGGAGGCGAAAACCCTGGTGATGGTAACTGGGCCCAAGGCAGAGGGTGGAGCTACCACCTGAAGTCTTTAGGCCTCTGTGGCCAGGAAGCCGGCCAAGCCCTGGTTGGCACGAAAGACAAAGATTTCAGGTTTATTGGAGGGAGGAGGTTAAAGGGAAGGTGCTGTTTATTGGGTATAAAGTTTCAGATTTGCAAGATGGAAAACTTCTGGAGATCTGTTTTACAACAATGTGAAAATACTTTACAATACGGAACTGTACACTAAAAAATAGTTAAGATGGTAAATTCTATGTCATTTTTTTTTTTTACCACAATTAAAAAAAGATTTTGGGTTTAGCATTGAGTTAATGTGGATAATCGGATCACAGTGACTTTCAAAGAGTATCTCGGGTGGAAATGGTAAGAGCCACAGAAACTCATGGCCACCACACTGAGGCTTTGATGATAACACGCTAAGGAGTCAGTGGGGTGGCGTGGCGGCCAGAAACCCACGGGCTCCTGGGTGACGCTCTGCTTGCCCTGCACAAGCCACTGTCCAGCTGGAATGCTTCACCCAGCCCAACCCCCACCTTGCATTAGAGGCAGTGACCATCTGAAGTGTGTTCAGAGGTGGTGATGAGGTGATGGAGGGGCTGGATATGTGGTCTTATAAGGGATGGCTGCAAGTACAGGAGAAGATCTGACTTTGGAAGACGCAGTAGAGGGCCCTGCTGAATTCTGGGGCTCCAAAGGACAAAGCTGGGGCCAGTGGGTGAAAAAGGCAGGATGACAGATTTCAGCTCAGCCTAAGAAAGATCTTTCTCTCCATCAAAGCTTTCTGAAGACTGAAAGGGCTGCCTCACAAGGTAGTGAGCTCTCCAGCACCGGGGGAATACAAGCAGGTGATTCCTCTTAGAGGGATGCAGGCACTGGAGGTGCAGTCAGATGACCTTTAAGTCCCTTCCAATTCTGAGATCCCATAAGGTCCCATCGGGGTAAAGATGAGAGAAGGCAAGATGACCTATTGACCCCAGACTTCCAGGAGTTCATAGCTTCTCTAAGGAGACACAGTGATCAAGGTAAGTGTATGTGTACCTGCAAGGGCAGGTATGGATACACACAAAGTGGCAGAAGGTCACTAACTATCTGAGTGACAGAACTGGCCAGGCCCATATAAGCTAATGTCTTTTCCAGCTCATGTCCCAGGCAGGCCATGGTGGGACACCACGGGAGATGCACAGGACTGGGTGACATAGGCAATAGTGATCATAGATGTATCAGGGAAGACTCCCTGGAGGAGGTGATGAGGAGGCAAAGGCGCAGAAAGGGCCAGGATAGAAGGGATCTGGTGTATCCCGGGGCTGTGAGGAGGAGGTGGAGATAAAGGGAATGGGTGGGTTGCTAAGGTCAAGTCAGTTTAAAGGCAGCCCTTAGTGCTGGGGTAAGGATACCCTGGACCCCAGAGTACTCAGGCCCCGCAGTCTCCTTGGCAGAGAGGCTGCTAGAAACTAGGTCATTGCACTCCCAGAATGTGAAAGCAGTGAAACAAAAGTGAAAGTTCCCGCTCCCAGAAGCTGAAGCTGGTCCTTGTCCCCAGCAGAGCCAGTGCCCGGGGCCAGGGCTCCTAGGAAGGGGTCAGGAGGGGAGCCCTCTCTCCCCGCCCCTGGCTGGGAGGCCTGGGGCCCCGTGACCACACCTCTGGCTGATGCAGGGGTCTCCTCCCACCACGGCAGCCAGTCCCAGGCCAGGTGGCTCCTCTGAGCAGAACCTCAGCCTCAGGGAGCCAAGATATCACTGGTGACCACACCCAGCAAGAGGCACACCCCACTTCTGTGGAAAAACCTGAGAGCAGATAAACATAAGGAAAAAAAGAGGCAAAGAAAACCCACCCATCACCACAACAGGCAGGGGGAGCCCTCAGAGCCACTCGGCGATGGGGGAGGGGAGGGACTATGCCCTCATTTTGTAGGAGGATACACTGAAGCTCAGAGAGGTCACACAGCTGCAGGGTGCCAGCCTGGAATGTGCGAGGACTTTCTTCTGCTTGCTGGCCAACGATTTCCGGGGGCCAGGCCTGTGCGTGATATGATTTACTTCTCACCACCTCTGTGGGAGCTTCCACTACTGTACCCTTTTTTGGATGAGGAAACTGAGGCTCAAGAAGGAAGTAACCTGTCCACATTTCCACAACTGGCCCAGAGGTAGGCCCACGAGGAGAGAAGCCCTGCCCTTAGCCCCACCCCACCCCAAGGGTCATGAGACAGAGGAAATCACGGAGAAGAGACCCAGGGGGCCACCAGACCCAGGAGGAGGATCAGGCCCAGCGGGGTTGGTAGCTGCCTTCAAATCTCTGAGGGGAAAGACGAAGAAGGAAGAGGAGAAAAGAACTAAGGTTTCTCAAGAGCCTCCTCTGTGTCAAGCCTTTATAGACAGATCTGCCTGAGGGGCCCCAGAGGAAAATCAGGAGCTGTGGACTAGAAGCTCCAGGGGGCAGATGTGAGCCTCAAGGTCAGAGCTGCTGCAAGGTGGACGGCTCCTGAGGCTGAGGGAAGGCAGCAGGCCAAGGCAGTCTTTGCCGCGCGGAGGGTGCAGGTGTCTTGGGTGGGGCTGGACTGTGGGCTCTTGAAGGTCCTTGAGGGCAGAGCTTCTAACTGCTGAATAAAGGCCGTTCGTACCCCTCCTCCCTCACACGGGTGGCTGCGACAGACTCCTCCCTCAGCATCCATCCTCTCCCGGGGGCCTCCCAGAGCCCAGCTGACTCATTTCTCAGCCTTCTCCAGACTCTCCACCAAAGAGGCCCAGGACTGTCAGGGGCAGAGCAGGAATTATGGACAGGCCCCTTTGGTCGCCTAGCAAGAGGCTAGAAGGCCTTCAGGGCAAAGCTGGTTTTGCTAGTTTATCAGGAAGAAAGAATAAAAAGTTGATTTAAAAAAAAAATATGAGTTCCAGATGAGTAGCTCTTTCAGCCTGGGTTCCAGGAAATTCAAGCAGCATATCCCAGCTCTGCCTTTTACTAGCTGTGTGATCTCAGACAAGCTGCTTAATCACGCTGTGCCTCATTTCCTCCATATACAAAATGGGGATTACAGTATCTACCTCACAGGGTTGTTGTGAGAATTAAATAAATTAATCTTTGTAAATGCTTTACAACAGATCTGGAACAAAGTAAACAACTATAATTCACCTAAATGTCAGCTATAATTATCATTACTGTTGGGCAGAGGACCCTTTAGCCTCCTGGCCTTGGGGGAAACTGCCCCCATCTGATCCCCTCCCTGATTTTACTGGGAGCAGGGCTGCTGGTTTTTAACCTGGTCTTTGATGACCTCTTTCAGTACCTCTGAGCTCACATATTTACTAAGTAAGTGAGCGCAAGAACAAATGAATGAGATTCTCACACCAGCACTGGGGAAGCCTGAGGACAGGATTCTTCTCATTACAGATGAGGAAACTTTGGTCTTTGGGAGGACATGTCAATTGCCTGAGGTCCTGAGGTCACACAGTGAGTCCACGTTAGAGCTAGATCTAAGAATGTCCCTCACTTGCCCCAGATCTCACACACTTTCCACCTTATGTACATCTTCCTTTCCCTAAGAAAGAATGACAGGGATGTCTCAGAGCATCACCCCAGGCTTCCCCTTCGCAGATGGACAAATCACTGAACGGCTGAAGGAGCCCAGGGCAGGGAGAGCGCTTGCTCCGCTAGCAGACAGCCCCTCTCTAGCCCTGCCTGCCGCCAAGGCCTGCCCGCCAGCACTGGGCAAGTCCCTGTCCCTGGGCCCTGCTTCCCCATCTGTGTGAGAAGGAAGGATGACATCTGTGGTTTTCAAAACAGCTTCAAAGCAGGGAAACTCTTTCTTTGAACCTTTCTTTAGAATCAACAGATGAAAACGGAACTGCTGGAACTGACCTGCCCACACGGCATCCCCCTGTAGAGGCATGAGGGCCCTGCTCATTAGAAAATTCCTGGATTAGTTGGTCCCTGAAGGTCTTTCTGTCCTGATAACCTCTAGGGCTGGGAGATGTGGGTCGAGGGTCAATAAGATTCTTAGAGATAATTAGAGGGTATGTGGCTGTCCCTAAGGGCCGGAGTCCAGGCTGAGAAGCAGGATAACAAGTGGTCAGTGTGGTAGAGGGGACAGCACCCAGCTGGGATGTCAGAGAGCTGGGTGCAAACCCCAGTTTGTCCACTTACTGGTCAGGATGTAAGCATGGGCAAAGTACTCAACTTCTGTAAATCTATTCAGCTGATAATAACCGCCTCACAGCGCTGTTGCAAAAGTTGGGAACATATACGCAATACCCGGTGCCAAGCCTGGCACACAGTAGGAGCTGAATAATTGGTGATTGCTATTATTAGGGACCATATTAGAGGTTTCCACTGAGCCCCAGGCCATTGCCTTTCTCTGCTCAGCTGCAAACTGAAGCCCAGCAGAGAGACCTGGGTCAGGAGCCGGACCTGGAAGTCTCTGAACACTGGGCCAAGTGACTTTGGGAATTTAAGCTGTTGGTTATATGACACTTTTCCAGCAATGCCCACTACCCCAACAGCTCTGGGGTATATCTGAGGTTAACGGTTAAAAAGAGATGGGCTCCTATGCCATGATGAAGAAACTGAGGCCCAGAAGAGGCAGACTCCTTACGAAGGTCTTTATGGAATCACAAAAATCCCCCAGTGTGGACATACATCTGTGATGCTGCCTGTCCTATGGGCACAGACAGCCTCAGGCTGGTGGCCTAGAAAGTCAAGTTTGGGTCCATGTCACCCAGAAAAGTCATTTTCTCTTGGGGACGCTTAGGGGAGTCAGATACTATCCAGGGGGCTCAGAGTCTTCAGAGGAGATGAATAAAATGCATGTGGCTAAGGGCCAGCATTCTAGAAGGTCCCTGGGTATGTGGAGGGTGGGGATGGGAAGGGGGTTGGAAACTGCCTGAATCAGCTCTAACCTGTCTTCCACCAGCATCCTGCTCGACTCTGCATCTCCAGTCCTAGAAGGTGTCATCACCTTCCTGCATCCAGATTCACACCGCTGACCTTTCCTTCTTACTCACAACAAGTTAGTCACCAAGTCTGCTTGAGGCTACCATCTTGAAAATCCATCTCTGCTTCCTCTCCAGTCCCTTAGATGCCTCTGTCATCTCTTGCCTAAGTAACTGCAGCAGCCTCTCCCTGACCCCCGCCTCCACCCTCTCCCCATCTGATCCACCCCCCATCCTGGAACAGTTCTGGTCCTTCAGCTTTCAGATCGATGCCTTTCAATGGCCCCCCAAGTCCCATGGAGAAAGTCCAAAGTTCCAAGACACTCTGAGGTCTGACCACCTCTTCCAGGAGCCTTCATTGGATGCTTGGGAAGAGATGTCCCTGCCCTGGGCTCCCATTGCTCTTCTCCTGCACCTGTCTTGTGGCTTAGATCACTTTCCACCTCTTACTGGAGCCATGTTGGTGCCTGTCTATCCCCCCGTCACCTTTATGGTGCATTTCAGAATCCACATGAACACTCCCGAGGGCAGGGGCCATGCCCTCTGCAGCACTGGGTCCACAGCTTGGTACAGAGCTGATAGATGGGGGAATGGAAGGATGAGAGGGAGGGAAGGATGGAGGGAGGGAGAGGAGAGAGGGGGATGAATGAACTAGAACTAGCAGTTCTGGAAAACTGTTTCTTAGGGAAGAAGCCAGACACAACTGATTAAAATGTAACTTTAGAGAATGCGTGGATTTTCTCCTAATCTATAGAGAAAGGACCTGATTTCCCAAGTAGGGATCTCAAAGTGCCCTCTCATGTCTGCCATGCTTTTATCCCTGCCCCCCAATTTCCCCAACTATCACCCTGTTGTTTAATTGCATGTCACCTTTCCATACAGTAGAAGGCCCTGGGGATGATATGGGCCATCCTCCTTGTATAAATGAGGAAAGTGAGGCACAGAGAAGAAAAGGGCCTTGCTCAAGATCACACAGCAAGTGATTAGCAGAGCCAGGGCTGAAAGCCAGACCCGTGACTACAGATAAGGTAGGTTAGGACCAATGCCAGAGAAAGCCACTCACTCCCAATACTGCTACCTCCTAAGTCCAGATCTTGAGGACAGATTCAAGAAGATGCCCAGCCTTACTCATATGAGGCTGACAATCTTAACTCTCCATGAAGCAGAACTTTTGAACTCCGTTCAAAAGCCGTTCATTAAAAAGCCTCCTGTGAAGCAGGAACTATGCTAAGATAGACACGGCTCCTGGCTGCCAGAAGCGAGGAGTCTGTGGGAAACAGGTCTTTGGCTGGGTAGTGTCCCAACCTGACTGCTGGGAGGGCTGCAGCAAAGAAGACACCAGGTGGGGAAATCGGAGATGGGCTCCCAGCCCAGGAGTTGAGCTAGAAGGATGGGGAGGATTTTCAACTTCACAGAAGTGGGAGAGGCAGAGTGGTGGTGGTGGTGGTGAGCCCTGGGAAAGGGAACCCAGGGGAAAGATCCAGGGTGCCAGCCTCTGCACAGCTGAGTGCAGGGGGATGAAGGGGGTGATGTTCAACCCTGAGAGGGCCCCACCGTGGGGCTGAGGAATGTGTACTCTTTCACCTGCAGACAACGGGGTGGAAGCTGTTAGGGGATGACAGGAGGAGATCTGGGTTTTAGAAAGTTCACCGGGACAGCCACCGTGGTGAGGATGGGCCGCGACAGGTCGGAGAGAAAGAGGAAGCGGTTGTTTGTACCCGCGTGTAGCCTGAGTTTGGCACCGGGGTGGGGGGGCGCTTAGAGGAGGAGGGACAACGGCAGAAGAAAAGGATGCTCAGAGCTGTCCTTCGCAGGATTGGTTGGGGCAAGCTGTTATGCAGCAAGAGATGCTGTCACAGTTCTGTGGCTTTTTCTAACTCCGTCTTGAAACAAAGCAAAAGCCACGCCTTGGCCGGACGCTGAGCGCTAATCCCATCAGCGCCTGGAAGCCCTCCCTGACGCAATCTCTGGCTCGCAGACAGGAGGACCCTCCCTCGGTCTCGCCTTCCCTCCCTCTCTCCCGGTGGCCCGACGGTTACCCCGGCTTCCTGGCTGCCCCGGAACCTGCCCGCGCTGCGAGCCCCTCCATCCCGCAGCCAGTGGTCCCGCAGCGCGGTCGGGGCCGCGCCGCCCCGGCGGAGGTGGTGGACCCGCTCCCCGGGGATCCAGCCCGCCGCAGGAAGAGTGACAGAGGGGACCCCGGAGCCCGGGGCTCAGAGCCAGCCCCGCACCCGGCCCAGCTGACCCGTTGGGCTCACCTGACTTGCCCATGGCAGGCTCGGCGCACTCCTCCGCTCCCGCTGCGCTGCGCTCCCTCCCGGCCCCGCGCCACTCCGAGAGCCGAAGAGGAGGGCGGGCGGCCGCAGCCCCTCCCCCGGCGCGGCCCGGCCCCCGCCTTATAAGGCAGCGGCAGCTGCAGGAGGAGGCGCCTGGGGCCAGCCCGCCGGCTGCCTGGAGGAGGCACGGCGCGCCCGGCGCTCCGCGGGCCTTCGCGCCCGACTCCCGGAACCTTGCCCCGCGTGGGGACCCCAGCTATCGCTCAGGGCTCTCCAAGTGCGGACAGGGAGCCCAGGGCCTCCTGGATACTTGCGCCGAGCCGCCCCTCTCGGGACACTGAATAGGGGTGCAAAGAGAAGCCCACGCCTCCCACCCGGTTCTTGGTAGATGCCCTGCGACTGATGCGCGGCGGGCACCGCGGCGCTCACTGTCGGGGTGTGAGGGATGGTCCTGACCCGCGTCACCAGGGGTCGGTGCTCTCCCCGCCGCGGCCTGAGCCCCACAAACCCCGAAGGCCCCGGGTGCGCCGCCTTCCCCTCCCCAGTGACCCCGGACTCCAAAGGACATCTCCGTCCTCTCCCCAGCACACACCCTCTGGTGCAAGCCCAGGTTGGAGCTGGGCACCACCCAACCCTCTTGCGTGGCTGCCCCAGGGAGGCTCCTGCTGCCCTGTTCTCTGACCTGTCCTCTTGTCCCTCGTTGCCTGTCACACCAAGCCACATCCCCCACCCCTGAAGTCAAACTAGACTTTTTTTTCTTTTGGGGGCGGGGCGGTGTCGCGTGAGGCTTGCAGAATCTTAGTTCCCCAAGCGAGGATCAAACCGGCCTGGCAGTGAAAGCGCCAGAGTCCTAACCACTGGATCGCAAGGCAATTCCCCAGACTAGACTTTTTGATATTCCCCAAACACGTTCTGAGATTCCTCACCTCCTTGCCTTCCTCAAGCTCTTCCCTCGGCCAAGGCTGCTGGCCCATCTCTGCCCGTTCAGGTCCTCCCCTTCCCTCAGTGGTGTGGGTCCCTTCAACTTCCAGAGGTCCTGAGCTTTTCTGGGCTTGGGGCAGTGGTCAGTACACACCTGGCACTGGGGAGACTTGGTCTCAGCCACGGCCCCAACCCTGTGTGAAAAGAGCAGGGAAGAAAGACAGGCGGGGGTAGCTATGTGAGATTCCCCAGAGTAACTCCTTATTGGGGAAGAGGCTCAGTAAACCCTAATTGAAGGAAGCTAATTTTAAGACCTTTCAGTAAGTGGGCACCGAAGTGAACTGACTTGCTGGTTATGAGGGTAGACGTTTAAACACCACGGGCTTCAAATGTCCAGCAGGGCAAGGCAGGGCACTGCCCTCTTTCCTCCCTCCCCTGCGTCAGGCAAATACACATACTGTAGTTTCATACTTTCAAACCGTGTCAGAGTGGACAGAGCTGCTGCCCACTGTAAATACAAAGAGACTTCTGGTGCTGGGTGGGGATCTAATCCCCTCTGTTCAGTTCCCTCTCCTGTCAACAGATACCCATTGAAATGACCAAATGAACCTAGTAGGAAGAATTCCACATTGCCTCTAGAATCTCTAGAAGGCAGTTTCCACTGTAACCAAAACGTCAAGGCAGTGCATGTGCTGAGATAGCTAAGCACCGTGGACCCACTCACTGCATGAAGATAGAAGTTCAGGTGGGGACCAAGCTTCACTCACATCTCCTTGTATAGCGTTGAGGGCTAGAGGTGAGAAAGCCTGAGAGTGGGTGGGGGACAGAATCCTAACTTGCGGCAGCTTTGGAGTCTGTGTAGGCGGGGATGCTGTGGGCTTTAGAGCTGGCCTTAGCAGCAGGCACGTGGAAGGGACCGTGGCTGAATGGAGCTAGGGCGGTGCCAAAGTGGACCCCCACCAAGGCTGGTTGGAGGGGGAGTCCCTGCCTCGTTGGCCCCAGAGGAAAGAGATATGGCGACAAAATCAGACAGAAAGGGTGTTTGACCCAAGTTATTTTCTGTTTGTTTTACATCCTATTTAAGAACGTCTTACCTACTCCAAGATCATGAAACGTTTCTATGTTTCTTCTAGACATTTTACACGTTTATCTTTTACATTCATTTTGATTATGGTGTATGGTGTGAAGTTGGGGGTGTAGTTCTCTCTCTCTCTCTGTCTCTTTTTTTTCTTATTTGGCATATGAATATCAAATTGCTCCAATACAATTTCTTGAAAAGATTATTCTTTCCCAATTGGATATATATGTATATATGTGTGTGTATATATATATATATATATACTCTCTATTCTAGCCCATTGATCTATATACCTATTTTTACTAATTCCCCAAGAGCTTCAAATGTCCAGATTACTGTCTAGATTACTGCAGCCTTATAATGTCTTGAAATCAGATAGTGTAAATCTAACTTTCTTTTTCTTTTCAAAGTTGTTTTGTTCATTTTAAGTCCTTTTTACTTCCATGTAAATTAAAAAATCAGCTTGTCAATTACTTTAAAACAGAACAACTAAAAACAGCCTGCTGAGATTTTGATTGGGATTACCTTGAATTTATAGATAAACTTGGGGAGAACTGTTACCTCTTAACACTATTGAGTTAGCTGATCCACGAGCATGGTTTATCTTTCTGTTTATTTATATCTTCTTTAATCCCTCTCAGCTATGCTTTGTAGAATGTTAGTCTATAGTTAGTTTTCTATTCTTGTAATGTCTTTTTTTTTTTTTTTCCAGATTTGGGAATCAGGGTAAATGCTGACCTTATAAAATAAGTTGGAAAGTGTTCTCCTGTTTTCTGGAATCTTTTATAGAATTGGTATTATTTCTTAAATGTTTGCTGCTAATCATCAGTGAAGCCATCTAGGCATGGAGGTGCTTTTTTTGGGATGGGGTTATTAAATGATAAATTCAGCTTTATTAATGGTTGTAGAAACTTTCAGATGATCTGTTTCTTCTTGAGTGAGCTTTGGTAACTTTTTGTTGTTGGTGGTGATTTTCCTCCTTAAAATGGCCCCCAAGTGAAGTGCTGAAATGCTGTTCAGTGTTCCTAAGTGCAAGAAGGCTGTGGTGTGCCTTATGAGAAAATGTACATTAGGTAAGTTTCCTTCTGGCAAGTTATAGTGCTGTTGGCCATGAGTCCAATGTTGATGAATCAACAATATATATTAGTGTCTTTCAACAGAGACACACATAAAACGGGGTTATTATTGATTGGCAGACAAAAAATGTGACTAGAAGCTCACAGGAACCTAACCCTGTACTTTCTCTAGTAGCAATGGTTCAGTATCTCTAATTCAGTGTTCCCAGTAACTTTATAAAACATAATTACATAAAAAATATAAATTTTTTCCCCTTCTGCTTACTTTAGGTTTAATTTGTACTTCTTTTTCCAGTTTCTTTCTTTCTTTTTTTTTTTTATAGTTGTGGCACACGGGCTTAGATGCTCCACAGCATGTGGGATCTTCCTGGAGCAGAGATCAAACCTGTGTCCCCTGCATTGGCAGGCGAATTCTTAACCACTGCGCCACCTAGGAAGCCCTCCAGTTTCTTAAGGTGCAAGCTGAGGTCATTAATTTTAAGCCATTCTTCTTTTTTAATATAAGCATTTTAGTGCTGTAAATTTCCCTCTAAGACTGTCTTTAGCTGCATGTGACCAGATTTGATATGTTGTGTTTTCATTTTCATTCAGTTCCAAATAATTTCTGATCTTCCCTTGTAACGTAGTCCCTGTGACTTATGGGCTATTTAAAAATGTTATTTAGTTTCTAAATATTTGGGAAACTTCCAAATATCTTTCTGTTATCAATTCTCACTTAATTCTGTGTGGACAGAGAATATTGTTTAATGATTTCAATCTTTTACTACATTTACTGAGAGTTGTTTTATGGCCCAGAATGTGACTTATATTGGTTAATATTCTGTGTACACTAGAAAAGATTGTGTGTTCTGTTTTTATTGGGTAGAATATTCCACAAATGCTAATTAGATAAAGTTGATTGATAGTGTTGTTCACATCTTTTACATCCTTACTGATTTTTTGTCTACTTGTTCCATCAAATATTGACAGATGTTGAAAGTTTCAGCTATAATTGTAAATTTGGCTATTTCTCTTTTATATTCTCATCAATTTTGCTTCATGTACCTTGAACCTTTAAATAAAAAGGTTATGCTCCAAAGAAGGAGCATAAATATTGACAATTCATGTATCATTTTGATAAACGGACTCTTTTATCATTATGCAAGGACTCTATCTCTGGCAATATTCCTTCCTGTGAAATCTCTACTTTGTCTAACATCAATATAGTCATTCTAGCTTTTTTTTAATTAGTGTTAGTAGGTTTGTTTCATTTCCATCCTTTAACTTTTTCTTCCTTCTTTCAGCAACCCAGATTACTGTTTTACATAGCAAAACTTTGCTTTCATGTTTTATAGAATTATAGCCTTATTGGCATAAAACTTGATGTATTTTGAAAGTTGTATATATTGACTGGTATAGAAATACATAAGACAAAATTTGCACACACAGGCAAAAAATGTATACTTTTTGCCTTATTACAACATTGTTCACACTAAATCCCTTGTAACTGAATGCTCTGTAAAATATAAAAATACAAACCTTCTTTGACCAGTGTGTGACTTTGGACAAGTTAATTGACTCAGCTTTGTCTTCTGTAAAATGGGGATAGGATGGTTGTGAGGGTAACTGAGCTAATACATGTAAATTACTTAGAACAGTTCTTGACAATATTAAGCACTGCAGAAATGTTTACCACCACTCCATTCTTTAACTTTTAACATAGCTGTTTCTTTACATTAAAAATGGTCAGCTTGTAGTACAAGATGTAGTTGGGTCTCTCTTTCTATCCAGTCTGACAATATCTGTATTTATTTATTTATTTATTTATTTATTGGCTATGTTGGGTCTTCATTGCTGTGCATGGGCTTTCTCTAGCTGTGGTGAGTGGGGGCTACTCTTTGTTGCGGTGCGCGGGCTTCTTATTACAGTGGCTTCTCTTGTTGTGGAACACGGGCTCTAGGCACGTGAGTTTCGGTAGTTGTGGCATGTGGGCTCAGTAGTTGTGGCTCGTGGGCTGTAGAGCACAGGCTCAGTAGTTGTGGCACACGGGCTTAGCTGCTCTGCGGCATGTGGGATCTTCCCGGACCGGGGATCGAACCCATGTCCCATGCATTGGCAGGCAGATTCTTAACCACTGTGCCATCAGGGAAGTCCCAATATCTGTCTTTTAATTTGTGTTAAGACCATTTATATATTTGATAATATTATTTTCAAATTTCTATGGAACAAATACAAAGGTTACCACATATTAGGCCTTAAAGTAAACCACGATAAATTCCCGAAAGTAAAAACTGTTCAGTTAAATTCTCTGAACACAAGTAATAAAACTAAAATTTAACAAAAGATTAACTGAAAAATTTTGAACTATTTAGAAATTTTAAAAAATCCTTCCTAGAGCACTGAAAGGCAAAGGCAAACAGGTGTTCAGAGATGAATGGCAATTAGAATACTCAGTTAAGAGCCTGGGGCAGGGATTTGAAGTCTTGTGGCCCAAATCCATGTTCTGGCTCTGCTGCCTGCTGACCGTGACTCTGATCCAGGTGCTTGGAATGAAGACAGTAATACCTACCTTAGAGGATTTTTTTTAATTAAATGAGATGATACTTAAAAGCACTCTAAAAATCACTTATTTTTGTGTGTGTAATATTTCACAGTCACATTTAGATGTGTACAAAGGTAGCTGTTTATCTGTATAGCTATAGTCCAAATTCTGCTGATGGTAGGAAACTTAAACTTGCATATCAACAGAAACTCAGTCACATCTACTTTAGTCTCTTGGGGATAAATAGTCAAGCAATCCAGAACCTTTCCTGGCTCTTCTCTACACCTCTGGGTCAACTCTTCCAGACTCAGATTCTTGCACAGGCGCACCTGTTTGGCTGAGCCTGGGTGACATGCCTTCACACAAACTTTCAGAAAGAGAACAGAGGAATATCAGCCCTTCTTCAGCTTCCGTAGTTAGATACGAGATCTTTTACACTCAAAGACGGACTTTTCCACATGCTGAGCAGCCAAAATCCAGCAGATGTCTACCATATCTCCGTTTTCAGAAGGAGGAATTTTATTTCTGTCCTAAATGATTCCCCAGAATGAGCTGCATTCCATGATTCAGCCCTTCTCAGTGTCTAAATTCTTATATTATTATGAATTCTTCCCTGAACTATGGTTTAAGATACGTATAATGCTTTAAGCCCTTTAGGCTTTGGGTCTCAATCTGCAGAGTTTTTTGGAATAAAAAATTCATTGCAATAGTTCAATGGGTAGAAGGCCATGACAACTAGAAAAGTAGGGGAAAGGAAAACCTTGGCAGAAAATTTTCTTATTTTACTGAGTTATACCCTCTTTATTTTTGTTGTTAGAAACTATATGGGATGCAGCCAAGGCTGTACTTAGAGGCAAATACACCATATAATAAATGTGAACATAGCTTTGAATTAGACCTAAGTTCAAAATATCTCTGCTCTGCTACTTACCAGCCATGTGACCTTGGAGAAATTATTTAATCTCCTCAAGCCTTAATTGCATCAACTGTAAATGGTATTAATAATACTATTTATTGGGGTGTGCTCAGAGCAGAGGGCCTGAAGAAATGGCTCTTCTATTTATAACATACATGACAGGAACCTGGGTTCATTGTGACAAGGGGCACAAAACTTGTGGCCTTCCTAAGAACAAATACCCAACACGTGTCCTCCTGCATCTCCATGTGGCTGCTGGGCAGGACCAGTGGGACAGGGCTCAGTACTGAAAGGAAAAGTATAGTATTTAGTGGGGAGTGTGCTACCTAGAGCCTGCCCGGTCCATGCATGGGTGGGCCATGAGTGGTCTTACAGACATAAAGATTTTGAACCTCTCTTTTTAAGGAAAAAAGAAAAAAGAAAAATAGATTCTAGATGCCATTCTGTAAAAGGGAAAACTGTGGAGACAACAAAAAGACCAGTGGTTGACAGGAGTTTGGGGGATAGGAATACCCAGAGTACAGAAGTTTTTATGAGCAGTGAAAATACTTTGAATGACATTATAATGATTGATACATGTCATCATATATTTGTCCAAACCCACAGAATGTGCAACACTATTCACTTCATTAAAATGAACCCCAAGGTGAACTGTGGACTTTGGTGATTATGTGTCAGTGCCATTTATTCTTGGTTTAAAAAAAAGAAAAAAGAAAAAAAAGGTACCACTCTATTGATAATGGCTATGCATGTGAGGGGAGGGGGTATATGGGGGAATTTCTGTACCTTCCTGTCAATTTTGTTGTAAACCTAAAACTGCTTTTTAAAAAAATTAACACTCAAGGTAGAAGTTTTGGGCAAAACTTTTGTTTCACTTTTATATATGCATTTATATATGTGTGTATGTTGGATTGTGTTATAAAATGTATTTTTTAGATCAAAAACCTTTGCAGGTCACTTTAGTTAAGTTTTACTGGTAAATAAAGGCACAAATTAACCTAAAAAATACTGTTTATCTCAGAGAGAGATTGTGAGAATTGCATGAGAGAATTCATTTAAAACATTTGACCACTGTGCTTGTGTGAAAAGAATCCTTGGACAATCTTGAGAAAACAGTCTAGGAAACTTCTTGGTCATTCTTGGCTATTTTTTACATAATTCTTCCAGTGGAAACTGTCAGTAGAAGCGCATGATACACAAAGCTCAAGCTATACTAGTTCCATGAGATAATATATGTAAGATATAACCAAGCATGGAGTGTTTGCTAGATTTTACATTTTGCTGATTTGTAGTATAGTATTCCTGTTAACATATAGACCAAGTTCATCTCTCAGTGTTCCAAATGAGAAAGAAAAGCTATACATAGTTAGATGATATCACTGTCAAACTTGGATAAGCAAGAGGAAGGCAGGAAGGTGGAAGGGAGAGAAGCAGTCACCACCTCATGTCCACGGAGCCAAACTGTAGCTGAGTCTCTTATTGTGGCCTCCTTTTTTTTAAAAATAAATTTATTTATTTATTTATTGGCTGTGTTGGGTCTTTGTTGCTGCACACGGGCTTTCTCTAGTTGCTGCGAGCAGGGGCTACTCTTCATTGTGGTGCGTGGGATCCTCATTGTAGTGGCTTCTCTTGTTGTGGAGCAAGGGCTCTAGGTGCGGGGGCTTCAATAGTTGCAGCACACGGGCTCAATGGTTGTGGCTCACAGGCTCTAGAGCACAGGCTCAGTAGTTGTGGCACACAGGCTTAGCTCTGTGGCATGTGGAATCTTCCCAGAGCAGGGCTCGAACCTGTGTCCCTTGCATTGGCAGGCGGATTACCAACCACTGCGCCACCTAGGAAGTCCTGTGGCCTCTTCTTAAGAGAGGGGACACATCCAACTCTCTGCCCGGAGCTTGGAAAGCAGTAAAGAGAGAAGCTTCACCATCAAAGGGCTGAGAAAAATGTCTATAGACAGTGACTTATTACTTGATACTTGTTTGATTTGAAAATAAAGGGACTTTAGTGACAATCCCTTCTTACTGATATCTCTATTGCTGTAGACTGAATGTTTGTGTCCCACTGAAATTCATATGTTGAAACTTAATCCCCTAATATGCTGGAATTTGGTGGTGGAGCCTTTGGGAGGTGATTAGGTCATGAAGGTAGAGTCCTCATGAATGGGATTAGTGCTCTTATAAAAGAGACCCCAAAAACTCCCACTCTCCTTCTGCCATGTGAGGACAAAACTAGATGTCAGTCTGCAGCCTGGAAGAGGCTCTCACCAGAACCCGACCATGCTGGTATCCTGATCTCAAACTTTCAGCCTCAAGAACTCAGAAGTAAATTTCTGTTGTTTAAAAGCTACCCAGTTTATGGTGTTTTGTTATAGCAAACCAAACTGACTAAGACATGTACCTTAGATTTCTGAACCTTACATTTGTTGACTCATAAAAACAACCTATTACCTAATTTGGGGCCTAGAGAGAGAAACCTCTCCCCTGACCTTTGATTAAAAAAATTCCCCCAGTCGTGGGAGGGAGGGAATATGTGGATATGTGTATAAATACAGCTGATTCACTTTGGTGTACCTCAAAAACTGGTACAAGAGTGTAAAGCAATTATATTCCAATAAAGAGGTTAAAAAAATTCCTCTAAAATGGCCTGAAACATGAGAGATGGCCAATAAATTTTAAATATTATTTTACCAATTATAGAAAATAAATAAACTAATGCTGGATTAAAGGAGACAGACAAGTTATAAAAATAAAGAATCATAAACAAATATTGAATTCTAATTAATGAATGAATGCTGAAGTTTTTAGGGGTGAAATATATTGATGTTTGCACCCTGCTTTGAAATGTGTAAAGTATAAGATGGATGGATAGTGATAAAGCAATCAGCAAAATGTTTGTTGTGGAATCTAGATGGAGGTACATGGATTTTCACTTTCAAATTGTCTGTAGGTTTGAAAGTTTCCATAATAAAGTGTTTAAAGTTAATTGAATAAAGAAATTAATATGGATAAAAAACAGAAGAGGAGAAGTGAAAAAATACATTCCTAGAGCTGGAAGACATCAAATAAATAAATCTCTACAAAGTCAAATTAGTGAAGAAGTCTAAAAAGAGAGAAAACTCAAATGTACTACATTAGTAGTAAAAAGAGGATGTAACCACTTTTAGAAGTGTTCAGAAAAATAACATCAACACTCCACTAGAAGTTTTTCTGAATTGGGCAATTTTCTAGGAAAACACAAATTATAAGTATTTATTTCAGAAGAGAAAAAAATTGAGACTTCCCCGGCAGTCCAGTGGTTAAGACTTTACCTTCCAATGCAGGGAGTGTGGGTTCGATCCCTGGTCAAGGAGCTAAGATCCCACATGCCACACAGTCAAAAAACCAAAACATAAAACAGAAGCAGGGATTTCCCTGGTGGTGCAATGGTTAAGAATCTGCCTGCCAATGCAGGGGACAAGGGTTCGATCCCTGGGCCAGGAAGATCCCAAATGCAGTGGAGCAACTAAGCCTGTGCGCCACGACTACTGATCCTGTGCTCTAGAGCCTGTGAGCCACAACTATTGAGCCCATGTACCACAACTACTGAAGCCTGCATGCCTAGAGCCCGTGCTCCACAACAAGAGAAGCCACTGAGATGAGAAACCCATGCACCACAACAAAGAGTAGCCCCTGCTCGCCGCAACTAGAAAAAGCCCGTGCAGCAACTAAGACCCAATGCAGCCAATAAATTAAAAAAACAAAACAGAAGCAATATTGTAACAAATTCAACAGACTTTAAAAATAGTCCACATCAAAAAAATCTTAAAAAAAAAAAAAGAAAAAGAAAAATGAACCAATATAGCCATTAATGAAAGGAAAATATGACTGCTTACCCAAACAGAGCTGGACCCAGATAAGTTTGCAGGCAAATTCTATCAAAGCTCTGAAAGACAGATGATTCTGGTACTATTTACATGTTCTAAAGCATAGAAAACCTTCCCCTTCCATTTAATGAAGCTAAAATGATCCTGATTCCACAACTTGAAAAATACAGCAAATACAAAAAAAATTATGAATATAAATACCAATGTCCTAAATAAAATATCATCAAATTGAGTCTAGCAGCATCTTAATAGAGTGAAATTTATTTCAAGGATATTAAGAAGTATATTTACGGACTTCCCTGGCAGTCGTTGGTTAAGATTCTGTGCTTCCACTGCAGAGGGCACAGGTTTGATCCCTGGTTGGGGAACTAAGATCCCATGCTGTGCAGCACAACCAAAAAAAAAAAGGAAGAAGAAGAAAAAGAAAAGAGAAATATATCCACAATTTATAATATTAATAAGTCAAAGGAAAAATGTCATTTAAATGGATGATGAAAATATGTTTGATACAATTCAATATCCATTACTGAGTTAAAAAAAAATCTCTTACCATAAACAGACAAAAAGACAACCCTCAGAATGGGAGAAAATATTTGCAAACAAAGCAACCAACCAGGGATTAATCTCCAAAATATACAAACAGCTCATGCAACTCAATATCAAAAAAACAAACAGCCCAATCAAAAAATGGGGGGAAGATCTAAATAGACATTTCTCCAAAGAAGACATAGAGATGGCCAACAGACCCATGAAAAGCTGCTCAACATCACTAATTATTAGAGAAATGCAAGTCAAAACTACAGTGAAGTATCATCTCACACCAGTCAGAATGGCATCATCAAAAAATCTAGAAACAGTAAATGCTGGAGAAGGTGTGGAGAAAAGGGAACCCTCCTACACTGTTGGTGGGATTATAAATTTTACTGGGTATATTTCCAGGAGTGGTACTGCTGGATCATACGGTAATCCTATTTTTAGTTTTCTGAGGAACCTCCGTACTGTTTTGCATAGCAGCTGTACCAACATACATTTCATGTGGGCGTGAAGAAGGGCTATGAGAGGAGGATGGAGAGGAACTAAGGAGGCTGAGTGAAGTCAGGAAGGTAGAAGCGCCCAGGGGGACGCCTCCAAAAGTTTAAATCAAGAGGCCTTGCCATCTCGGGGTGCTCTGGAATGAGGGGGCAGATACTGCCACATCGCCTGTCCTCTTACGTGGCGTTGCCCTGGTCTATTGTGCTGGTGCCTTCTTTTGCTCAACTTCCTTCCCTAAATTGACTCTGCGCCCTGCTCTCTGCTGGCAAGGCTGACCCTATATAGTTGCAACAGTCTCCCTGGTCCTCTGGCTTCTGATGGGGTTCAGCGGTGGGAGGCAACCGGAGGCATGGGGAGGAAGTGCCTGTTCCATGCAGCCCTGCCCTTGGGTTCTGGTAACCACCTCGCCGCTCAGGGCCAAGGGGTGCTAACAGCCCCATGTTACAGCTCGTGCCCTGCACTCTTCCTGTGGTTTCTTACATCCTGCTCACACCTTTGTAAATAGTCCCTTTATTAAGCCTTTCTCAAATTAACCTGATTTGGGTGGGCCACCTGTTTTCCTGCTGGGTCCTGACCAACATAAATGCCTCCGTGACTCCTTAGTCAAACTGCTGCTCGCATCTCCAGCAGAGGTCAGTGGGAGATTGTCCAAGGAAGATGGTGAGGCAGCCTTCAGGAAGACGACAGCTGATGACCTGGCAAGGTTCTGGCGGGGATGCGGCTTCCACCTGCGAACCATTAGGCAGGGAACTGCCAACCAGCAGGCAATGCCTCAAATATGAAACCATGGTCCTGAGGTAACCACCTGTGCCCCTATGTACACAGAGGAAGGACCCTGCCTCAATTAGGTATAGAGTGGCTCTGGAAGGATTCTGCACTCACTGGTAGAGGCAGGGGGAGGAAGGTGCATTGAGGGTGACTTTTTCCTTTGTTTATATTTCCAGGTATTTGGGGGAATGCACACAGGTTATTTCTTACAATAAGAAAACAACAGAATTTCATTTAGGAAAAATGAAAGAGTGGGTGGTGCTGGGGACAGGGGTGTTAGCACGCTTCCCCACGTGAAGGCTTCCTGCCATACCCTCACCGCCACCAGCCTAACTTCCTGAGAACCTAACTTGACCTTAGGCTCAGCATGTGCACTCTCTGTGCGCTCTTTTGCTGTGGGCCAGTGAGAGAACAAGGTGGAACGCAGAAAGGGCAGGAGG
This sequence comes from Hippopotamus amphibius kiboko, assembly GCF_030028045.1. NCBI lineage: Eukaryota > Metazoa > Chordata > Mammalia > Artiodactyla > Hippopotamidae > Hippopotamus > Hippopotamus amphibius. The sequence continues at coordinate 37,680,174 of NC_080187.1, forward strand.
GCTGTGTCTGTCACTTTTATGATCCCTGTTGTTCCTTGGACCTGTCAGACCCCACCCAGGTGCCTGCCTTGCCAGTCTGACCTGATGCTGAACCTAGTCCACTCAGGCCGCCCCTTGTGTCCACCTTCCCGGAACTCTCCTGTACGGCTGGCTCCATCCCCGAGAAGCGCAAATCCTGCCCCGCTGCCTTGTGCCAGGGAAAGCCCAGACCTAGCCTCAGGCTTGGCTTTGCCCTGACTTGCCCTGTGACCCTGGGCTAATATTGCTTTCCGGGCCAGCTGCCTTCTGTGTACAAAATGGAAGTCCGTTTCCCAGCTCCAAGATTGCTGGACAAGGGACAGGAATTTCCCTAGGAATGATCCCTCAACTTTCCCTTTCCCTCGCCTGGCAAGGCTCACAATGCAGCTGGGAGAGAGGGAGAGAGGAGCAGGGCCTCTGGCCCCTTTGAGACATACAGTGCCCTCTGTGGGAATGTGTGGGTTTGACTCCCACCACTCAGGGCTAAAGGAAACCCATTCAATCAAATGAAGGAAAATAAAATGTCTCCTATGGATTTTGTGTCAAGACTCTCAGTGTCGTTGGTGGGATTAACTTTCTTCCCGAGGGGGAGCTGAAATAGACCCAGGCTGAACCCTGAGGGAGGCGGCCAGGCCCAGGGGAAGCCTGGCACCCAGCCTGGCTCAGTTAATGTTTCCTCAGTAAAGTCCAGGATGTTCACAGGACAGAGGAGAAGGGAGAACAGCCCGATAATGAGATCAGTGGGTGATCTTGAAGGTCTCTCTGGACACTGAAGTTGGATGGCCGTGGTTCTATGCACACCGGAGCTATCCAGTCAGCCAGTATAGCTGGGAGGGCAAGGCTAGAGGCTGCACATCTGACCTGCCTTATACCTCTCCTGGCCACTCCTTCCAAGTACCACTGGGACGGACCCAGTTTCTCCTGTTTCTGTATCTTTGCTCAAGCCGTACTCTCTACTTAGAATGCCTTGCCGCAAAGCAATGTGGCAGAGCCTCCCTATTTCTACCAGACCCAGCTCAGATCAGGCCCTGGGAAGCCTTCTGTCTGCTCCTTATTAGATTTTCTCCCCCTCTCCTCACACTTCCCACTATACATTGTCTGTACAATTAGGTTACCTATTTCTGTCTTGTACAGGCAAAGCATAGCTGGGTGCAAGACCACTCAAACTTGGTTGACAAGTTTTCTTACTAGAAACGAATGTCCCACAGTTTGTATTGAAGACATCTTAATGTCTATCACTGATGCCACTAGAGACACCATGACAAGCTCACCGAAGCACTGAAAAGTGAGCCCTGCCTGAGTGTGTAGCAAAAAGAACCCCCTCCACCTCTGCTAAGCAAGCATCTAGTCTAGGCCAGAGGAGGCAGAAGAGGCCTTTGCACTGGATATAGGATTGAAGATTTAAAATAACCAGGACAGATAGTATCAAGATGGCGGAGTAGGAGGATGTGCGCTCACTCCCTCTTGCAAGAGCACCAGACTTACAACTAACTGCTGAACAATCTTCAACAGAAAGACACTGGAACTCACCAAAAAAAGACACCCCACATCCAGAGACAAAGGAGAAGCCGCAATGAGACAGGAGGGGCACAATCATGTTAAAATCAAATCCCATAAATGCTGGGTGGGTGACTCACAAACTGAAGAACAGTTATACGGCAGAAGTCCACCCACTACAGTGAGAGTTCTGAGCCCCATGTCAGGGTTCCCAACCTGGGATTCCAGCAACGGGAGGAGGAATCCCCAGAGAATCAGACTCTGAAAGCCAGCGGGATTTGACTACAGGACCTCCACAGGACTGGGGGAAACAGAGACTCTACTCTTGGAGGGCACACAAAAAAGTGTGCTCACCAGGACCCACGGAGAAGGAGCAGTGACCCCATAGGAAACTGAACCAGACCTATCTGCTGGTGTTGGAGGGTTGCCTGCAGAGGTGGGGGGTGGCTGTGGTTCACCCAGGAGATGGGAGCACTGGCGGCAGGGGTTCTGGGAAGTGCTCATTGGCGTGAGCCCTCCCAGAGTCCACCATTAGCCCCACCAAAGAGCCTGTGGGATCCAGTGCTAGGTGGCCTCAGGCCAAACAACCAACAGGGTGGGAACACAGCCCCACCCATTTGCAGACAAGCAGATTAAAGTCTTACTGAGCTCCACCCACCCAGCCCTACCCAACATCAGTCCCTCCCATCAGGAAGCACCCACAAGGCTCCTAGATAGCTTCCTCCATAAGAGGGCAGACAGCAGTATCAAGCAGTATCAGCAGTATTTCCTTCTGTGGAACTGAAAACCACAGCCATGGAAAGATAGAGAAAATGAAAAAGCAGAGGACTTTGTACCAGATGAAGGGACAGGATAAAACCCCAGAAAAACAACTAAATGAAGAGGAGATAGGCACCTTTACAGAAAAGAATTCAGAATAATGATGGTGAAGATGATCCAGGACTTCAAAAAAAGATTGGATGCAAAGATCGAAAAGTTTACCAAAGACCTAGAAGAATTAAAGAGCAAACAAACAGAGATATGCAACACAATAACTGAAATGAAAAATACACTAGAAAGAACCAATAGCAGATTAACCGAGGCAGAAGGGCAAATAAGTGACCTGGAAGACAGAATGGTGATAATCACTGATGCAGAAAAGAATAAAGAAAAAAGAATGAAAAGAACTGAAGACAGCTTAAGAGACCTCTGGGACCATGTTAAACACACCAACATTTGCATTATAGGGGTCCCAGAAGGAGAAGAGAGAGAGAAAGGACCAGAGAAAATATTGGAAGAGATTCTAGTTGAAAACGTCCCTAACATGGGAAAGGAAATAGCTACCCAAGTCCAGGAAGGGCAGAGAGTCCCAGGCAGAATAAACCCAAGGAGAAACATGCCAAGACATATAGTAGCCACAATGACAAAAATTAAAGACAGAGAAAAGTTATTAAAAGCAACAAGGGAAAAACGACAAAGAACATACAAGGGAACTCCCATAAGGTTAACAGCTGATTTCTCAGCAGAAACTCTGCAAGCCAGAAGGGAGTGGCATGATATATTTCAAGTGATGAAAGGGAAGAACCTATAACCAAGAATACTCTACCCAGCAAGGATCTCATTCAGATTCGAGGGAGAAATCAAAAGCTTTACAGACAAGCAACAGCTAAGAGAATTCAGCACCACCAAACCAGCCTTACAACAAATGCTAAAGGAACTGCTCTAAGCAGGAAACATAAGAGAAGAAAAGGACCTACAAAAACATAAACAAAACAATTAAGAAAATGGTAATAGGAACATACATGTTGATAATTACCTTGAAGGTAAATGGACTAAATGCACCAACCAAACGACACAGACTGGTTGAATGGATACAAAAACAAGACCCATATATAAGCTGTCTACAAGAGACCCACTTCAGACCTAGGGACACATACAGACTGAAAGTGAGGAGATGGAAAAAGATATTCCATGCAAATGAAAATCAAAAGAAAGCTGGAGTAGCAATACTCAGATAAAATAGACTTTAAAATAAAAAATGTTACAAGAGACAAGAAAGGACATTACATAAAGATCAAGGGATCCATCCAAGAAGAGGAGATAACAATTATAAACATATATGCACCCAGTATAGGAGCACCTCAATACATAAGGCAAATGCTAACAACTATGAAAGAGGAAATTGACAGTAACACAATCATAGTGGGGGACTTTAACACCCCATTTACAGCAATGGACAGATCATCCACACAGAAAATTAATAAGGAAACACAAGCTTTAAATGACACAATAAATCAGCCTGATTTAATAGATGTCTATAGGACATTACATCCAAAAACAGCGGATTACACGTTCTTCTCAAGTGCACATGGAACATTCTCCTGGATAGATCACATTTTGGGTCATAAATCAAGCGTTGGTAAATTCAAGAAAATTGAAATCATATCAAGCATCTTTTCTGACCACAACGCTATGAGATTAGAAATCAATTACTGGAAAAAAACTGTAAAAAACACAAACACATAAAGGCTAAACAATACACTACTAAATAACCCAGAGATCACTGAAGAAATCAAAGAGGAAATCAAAAAATACCTGGAGACAAATGACAATGAAAACACAACGATCCAAAACCTATGGGATGCAGCAAAGGCAGTTCTAAGAGGGAAGTTTATAGCAATACAATCTTACCTCAAGAAACAAGAAACATCCCAAATAAACAATCTAACCTTACACCTAAAGAAACTAGAGAAAGAAGAGCAAACAAAACCCAAAGTTAGTAGACAAATTGGGACATTTGTAGAGACATGGATGGACCAGAGACTGTCATACAGAGTGAAATGAGTCAGAGAAAAGCAAATATCGTATATTAACACATATATGTGGACTATAGAAAAATAGTACAAATCAACCGGTTTGCAAGGCAGAAATAGACACACAGATGTAGAGAACAAACATATGGACACCAAGTGGGGAAAGTGGGGAGGGTTGGGGGGGAATGAATTGGGAGATTGGGATACCAAATTGTACACTCTAAATATATGCTGTTTATTGTCTGTTAACTGTAGCTCAATAAAAGTTCTTTAAAAAAAATAAATAAAAAATAAAAAAGTAAAATAACCAGGACAGAGGCCTGAGAAATGAAGTGAGGCTGTTTAAGTAACTGGAAGAAAGCACTGAAGTTATGAAATCAGACAGCTGTTCTTGTGGGGTTCTGCTACCTAGTTTCGAAAACTAGTTTATAGGTTCCGTTACCTAGTTAATAGGGGTCCACCTAGAACAGCCATGGGCAGTTACTAGAAAAACAAAACTTTTCATATTTGTACGCCTAACAAGTTGAGACTGCAAAAAACTGGCTTTACCTTAAGGTGAATGCTGTTGGCGGCCTTTGCCATCTTACTCTTGCTCTCCGGCACCTTGACTTGGTTGGGGCAGGAGTGTGTGCAGCCCCTAGCCTGCCAGCTACGGCCATCCTGCTCCCCTTGGCCAACTGTCTAGGGGTGGGAATACGACCCGATCCTGGCCAAGGAGATACAGGGACAACTGTGGAGGGATTTCTGAGAAATGTTTTCCTTACTGATAAGAGGCATTGACAGCAAAAGAAGGCACCACGACTTTTGCTTCCTTTCTTCTCGTTCAGAACGCTGTGCTTGAAGCTCGGCTTGGAGCTGAGACAACTGCCAGGAGACCATGACGGAGCCATGGACATCAAATGAGGGTTTGGTGGCATGAATGACATGCATTTGCTGTCCCTGGTTTACAGGAAAATGATGACTTAGGAGAGACCAACAATTTAGAGTCATCCAGTGACAATCAAGCCGTAAGCCTGGGTCCTCCGTCCTGGAGCCCTTGGGAAGTCCCCTGACAGAGCTGGTTCTGGAGCGAGGCATCCAGGAGGCAGGCAGGATCTTCCCCAAGTTGGCCTGCTTCTTTTTGCACTGATTGAAAATTTCTGCACCCATCACAGATTCTCCTTTTTGTTGCCATTTTTGCTCTGGGGATAACAATTACTTTATTATCAGTCACTTAGGATAATTCCCTTTTTCAGTAGGTCAGTCTAACAAAGCACCCTGCTGGTTGTTCCTGGGCCCTGGTGGCTGATGACTTGACAGCTCCAGGCGTGCGCCCCGCCTGAGGGCGAGGCACTGCCGTGTGTTCCCAGGCTGAATTGGTTTGGGCGCTAACAGCCTGTTAGAGATGCACAGCCCCTAGAGGACATATCTAGCAGAAGGCTTCTTCCAGGAACGGAGTCATTTCCTGTGAGAAATCCATTCCACCTGGTTTAGGTAGGTCTGAAGCTCCCCTGACTTTCCTTCTCTGCCACGGAGGTGGGCATGTGACCCAGGCCAGGCCTATGACCCTCTTAGGGTCACTTCCTGCCCAATTACTTCCTATAGGCTGGATAGGGGACTATTTCATCTGTTTTCCTAGTGTCTTGGCTTCATTACCCCTGGCTATAGGAGCCTCTCAATCTTTCTGTGGAGTCCACTTTTCATGCAGTTACCTCTCCTGCTAAATTGTCCCCCTCCTGCAGAACCGCTTTCTCCTGGACTTCCAGGCACTCCCTGCTGGAAGCCCCTGGCAGAATTGCAGGGGCACAGGGGCCTCATTTCTCTCTCTCCCCCAGAGCCCCCCTGTCTCCCACAGGGTCTCTGCTAGCCTGACATACTTGGGCAGAGCCAGCCAGCAGGGGCTCTGTCCTGCTCTGAGGCCGGACAGCCACTGACACCCTGTCCAGGAGGCAGCCTGGCTGTGCTCACCACAGCCACTGGCCCGCGAGGAGCACCGTCTCCGGAACTGATCGGACCTGGGCTTATTTCGCCTGTGATTATCTGTCCGGTTAGAGTTATCATGATTGTGTGTGTGTGTCCTCAGGGCACAATCTAGATCTTTTCCTACCTTGATATTCCCCCTCCCCCAAACCCAAGCATTTCTCTTATTTCCTTCCCAGACCATAAAACTTCCACTGCTTTTTTAAATAAGAAATATAGTCCATCCTGGCTCTCGTCCCATCCTGATGAGAAAGGACCTCTGCTGTAAACTGTATAATTGTTCAAAATATACTCACGGTCCCACCCCATCTCCTTCCCTACTGCCTCCCCACAACACCGCCCCCCCCACCCCCGCTCCAGCCCCAGAAGACAATACATCCCTCCCTTTGAACTCAGGCCTGGCCATGTGACTTGCTTGGGCTAGCAAGACATAGGCAGAAACGACAGTGTCACTTCTGAGCAGAGACTTAGGGGCCAATTGTGGTTTTCTTGATCTCCTTCTTCTCTCTGTGAGGGCACTGGGTGGGTCCCGGAGTGAAGACAGTATAGACAAGAAGCGCAGCTGACCCCCAGCAGACACGTGACAGGAGCAAGATGGAGGTTTGGGGCGTTAGCCTCAGCTGCTTGGTAGAGCCTCTCGGGCCCTCATCAGCAGGCCCTCTGCCTCCACAGCGCAAAGTTCTCTCTGCCCCAGGACATACCCTGGGGCTGGAATATCAGCCCAGGCGCTGGGGAGTAGAACCCCCCGGTCTGTTCCTGGTCTTGGAGGGCCTGAGGCTCTCTTGGTCCTGAAGGCCTAAAGCTGGGGTCTCTGTAGTTGACTTTTTGCCGCAGCCTGGCCTCTGGTCATGGCTGGGTCTGCCCTGACCAGCTGTTTCAGCTGCTCTGCTTTCCCAGGTTTGGAGTGATTACACTCCAATAACACTCCCATAGCTTCTTATTCCAGAGCAGAGGACATAGCTCGCCCAAGAGTGATCAGTGGTTTCATTTTAAATGTGCACATTGCTTGGTAATACACATAATCATATAAAATTATTTTATTAAAATAGAAAAGCTTTCCAGTATATTGCATTGAAGATATTTATATAGAAAAAGCAATTGCAACAAACATGCTACATCAGCACTGAGAAATTCTGAAAGCTTTAAGTGCCCACTTTTAAACAACATTTTGGTATAACAGGCATATCCCTATATATTTCAGAGGGTACATGTAACACTGAAAAAAAACACTTCATGTAAAATCTAAGTTTAGGTGCATATAAACAAGAAGTATTACACTGAATAGCTTATTTCAAACTGTGAAACACATTCAAATTATTTCTTAGACAACATGCAAATATTTTAATACTTAGATTGACACTTTTAAATATTTAAACCACAATTCTTTATAATTCTATATTAAAAAAAAAGTCAAACAGAACACTTATTTACACTGTGCATATCACAAAAAACAAATGTGTCTTCATGAATGGAAAGTACTGGGTTAACACACATGATTGTCATTTTACAAATATGGCTATTCACCTTCTTCATAATAAAATAGAAAAATCATGTATTATTTACATGAAGTACTAATTATTTCACTTTTTGGCAATTACATAAGTAGCAGCAATTGGTTTAAAGGTTGGTGTTTAAAAACTCTAACTTGGATGATACCAAAGAATATACATCTGGTTAATATAAAAATGCATAATATAAGATGCTTTGATGCGATATAACTTCTCCCTTTTACAAAAGCCACAGACACACATTAGGAACCACGAGACTGTCACTTACAACATATTCTGTGAGTGCCATTTACTCAGCTCGCTTTTGCTTAACACATTAAATGGATTCCTGAATTAGATTTCTGTGGATTAAATTTGCCTGATGATGTACATGATAATTCCAAAGACACCTTACCTTTATTTCATACTCTAATAGCAGTGACTCTTCGCTGTGACCCCTCACTTCTAGACAGAGTAGAGAATGATCTGTAAACAAACACACACACGCTAGGGGCACCTTAATACTGAAAAGAACTCTGAAATGAAGTTTCTGTGATACGAAGCCCATAGTAAAGTGAGTTATCTTTCTAAAAAGCGATCATCTCATTTATCAATGATATGGAATTTGTTTTAGAGTGGGGGACTCATCTAATGATCAGGATGTAAATTGTAAGGCAGTAATCCACCAGAAAGAGACAGCCTCTTTTCCTCTGTATTTGGAAGAATGTATTGTAACATCTGTAGAGACAAAACAAAACCCTTACTACTATTGGTAATTAAGAATAACACTGTGTGGTGGACAGAGGTTAGAGGTGGCACATGCTTTGCCTCGGCCACTAGTCAACTACAAACCAGCAGTCCTGTACGTCTTGTCCAAAGCAGAAAAATTAGATCGAGGAACATTTGGCACTTTTCATGGCAGTCAGTTGTGTGTCCAGACCCTGTGCAAGGCAAGGCCCAGGCTGAGGAGGAAGAGGTGGGAGTGGCAGGGAGGCTGGGCTCTGGTGGCGGCGGAGGGCACGCGGCTGGAGACCTGCACCTGAGAAATGATGAGGGCAGAGAGAGGGACGTGGGCCGCCAGAGTAGGGCTGTCAGAGTTGATAAGGGATTCGATCTTCTCTGCTTCCTTATTGCAGGCCTCAATCTGGGAGAGGATAATCAGATTCTTTTAATATAAAATCAAAGAACATATGAAAAGGTCAAGTCAGACAAATTCCACATATATCCCAACACCGGGAATACACTTTCTCTTTGTCCCTCTTTTCTTAGCCAGAGTAACATTTTATTACACAAATAATAGCATCAATGGAAATCAAATTAAAAAAGCTATGTCTCACACTGCCACTGCCCTTTCTTTTCCCACAATCCTGTTGACCCTTTATCCATGTTTAGACATTTTTTCATGCTGAAACATAGTCACAGGGCGTGACCTTTCAATGCCCACCTACACATCAGGAGGAAAGCAATTAGAGTTAATGAGCTTCCTAATTATGGCAGTTTATAAACTGCTGTATTCACTCCCTTCACTGAAGCCTTCACTATGTTGATGCTGAAACTTGGGCCTCCTGAGTGAGGTTCACCTCTAGATTGTGAGGAAGAAAAATCAAGGCCCATAAGATCAGCTCTGGTGGGCTCCTCCTCCCCAGTGGAAGCACAGCCCTTGGGAGATAGGAGTCAGTTTTGGCCTTGTCACGGCGTGACCTGCGTCAGTCTCTGCCCTCCCTGGACCTCAGCTACCTTGTCTGGATGATGAGCAGATGCCTTCCTTCTCTGTACCCTCTGAGTCACAGCATCTCAACCTCTCCCCTCTCCTGCTCCTTTGCGTTTTATTGGCCGCCGCTCACCTGGGGCAGCTCCATCCCTTAGAGACTGCCATGCTTTCCTCCCTCCCGCCTTCACCCCCTCCCAAGTCCTCCAAACTTGGAAGCGACAGGATGGCTGCAGGACATGTGCTGAACCCCACCTGCAAAGCTTTTGGATAATGATCCACAGGAATGATTAGAATCACAATTTCCGATTCAATGCTGAAGTATCCAAACACGTCACACTGTGGGACAGACACGTGCGTGCGGATCTTCTGCAGTATTTCCAGAACTGTTATTGGCTTTTTGTTTGTTACCTAGAAAGAGAAAAAATTCTATTACCTGAAAAAAAGAATTCCTTATTACTGCCTAAGCCGCCTTGCTACCTTGCCTAAGCCATGGAGGCTCTTTTAACCAAGGAATCCCTAAGTGCGGGGCCCCAACAGGGCCTTGCTGGTTGAATTCTAAATATCCACAGAGCCCATTACAATGGTTTTTTTTTTTTCTGACTGCTGAGTTTTCTGGCTGAGATAAACACTCTCACCAGGAGCACTTTTTTTAAGGGACAGTTCTGAGTTGGACGCCACAGGGAAATAAAGTCTTCCTATAAAAACAGAGGTGTTTTCATCAAAATGGGCATCATTTTCCAGGTAGTGGCAGGTGTTGGCTGCCACATTTCTAGAGACGCATCTCTATAAGAGGGAGCAGAAAAAGTGATGGTGCAGAAAAGGGAAAGGCGCACAACCAACACGGGAAGGCGGGCAGCTCTGGACGCACCCCCAGAGGAATGGAGACCACGTGAGAGCTGGCAACCTGGAGACCATCTGGCGTCGACCAGTCCCTGGCTGCCCGGTTCTGCCTCCAGCCCTCACTCTGCTCACTATGCCGGCAGGGGACCTTTTCTAAGGAAGGCCCAGGGTGACTGAGTGCAGAGCAAGGTCACCGCACAGCCAGGCTGTAGAGGGAAGGAGCACAGGACCGGGCGCCAGACAGCCTGAGCTCAAACCCCAGTTCTCCTGGTTGTGAGCTATTGTATGGCCTTGGGCGAGTTGCTCCTGTGCAAATTAGTTTCTTCATCTACAAATGGGATGACACATTCTGTCTGTATGATTACTGACGGGTTTATCAATAATCTTTCAACAGTACATGGCACATAAAGCAGCTTACCTTAGCAATAGTATCCAGTTTTTCTTTGTCAAATAAAACTCTTAACATCCCAGCGCATAATGGGCAACAAGCACCTGTACAATAGAAACCATTTTATGTGTGTTCAGAATTAGAAACAAAGAGAATCCAAAATAGTTGGTGAAATTACCAGCCCTTTGTTTTGCGCTAGGAAAGTTATAGAAGTCCTTCCCGATGACAGTGCTGTTACATGTGTCATAATCTATACATTTACCAAAATCCTTCCTCCATCCCTGCTGTCCTCCTGTACTACCTCTCAGATGGTGCAGCTGTGGTTTAATATAGCACAGGGAGAGCTGGCCTGTCAAGAGATGCAGGGCCTAGACCCTGCCCTGCTCAAAACTCACTGTGTGATCCTGGGCAAGTGTTTCCTGCCTGCAAAACACAGGAGCAAGTATTTTGGGATTCCGTGAGTGTTTGATTCAAATTTAATTTTAAAAATTATTTCAAACTGTTAAAAAAAGATAATAAAATGTCAGACTGTGGTCTCCAGGAGGAAAGAGGCTTTGTTCTGCTCACTGCTGTGTCCCCAGTGCCTAGAAGGTGTCTAGAACATAGTGGAAGCTCAGAAAACATCTGCGGAGGAATGAACTTAGACTCCAGATTAACCTGTTCTGTGCAGACTTGGGATAAAGTCTCTTCTGCCACCTCTGTTTAACCAAAGAGTATGAGACTGTAAGGGAAGCTGTTTGAAAACTGTTACCACTTATAACAGCCTGTATGAAACAAGACTTTCATGATTATATGCAACCACTTTAGATGTTAAGGCCAATCTAAGAAAACGACTATCTTCTGTTTTCCCTCAATTTCAAATGTTTGTGCTCATCAAACCCACTTCAATTATTCATTCATTAAGGACCAATTCTTTACCAGTTAACTTTATACTATGCAAACATTATGCATGTGAACGAACAACCATAATTCTAGCAATTAAATATTGCTGTTTATCTGCTGGTGTTTAAGGTAGGACTGAAAAATGTTTTCCCACATGGTTTCAAAATCACCAGACCAGATGAGGTCTCAGGTAGATCCCCAGAGTAACGGATCTAGTCAGCATCAGGGGGGTCGAGACGTTTTGAAAAGTTTAAACACACTAGTCAGCTCTCTTCTCAGTGACTCACTCTGGAGGCAGATAAGCAAATCCTCCCAATCCCACCCCGTCCCACCCCTAACACTGCTGGTTTACCGGGTGGGATGATGGGTTTGCACTCGGCCGCTGAGAGCGAAGGACACTTCACAGCAGCACACTCAGCGACAGAACTGTGCTCGGAGAGGACCCCGACGGCCTGGCAGGGCCCGTAGTAATCGACCGCCACCCGGTTCGAGTAGGCAGCGCACACGCTACTGTAGGTCTCCCCGTTGTGCCCGCAGATGGGCTCTGGAGTTCTGCAGAAGGGCTGAGGGCAAGAAAGCACACTTAGCCTGTAACCCACGATGGTGCACGTTTCCTAACCAAGAGTGCAGAGTAGGTCTCACCATTTTCAGGAAGGGAAAAAGACAGTGTAAATTCTTGGCCCCTCTGAGGCAAGCTCCTGGGGCTGCTAAACATGGGGCGGGGCTGGGGGCAGCCGGGCTGTCCAAAGAGGAGGTAGAGAGGTCACTTTCCTTAGCCTCTGGGGGACTCGGATGCTCATTCTCTGTGAACTGATATGAGATAAAAATCCTCCCTCCCTCCAGGCTTCCATTATTCCAGAAGAGCCTTTTAGAAGAAAACAAGACCGATCTTCATGCAAATTCAGAGGCCTTATCATTTCACGCTGGGTATGGGACAAGGAGAGGGAAGGTAGACAGATCAGGAGAGCAGACAGACTCTGGATCCATGAGGTAGGTTAGGAGCATGTGAGACAAAACTTGAAGCCAGGAGAAGGGAACAACAGGAAGAGAAGACTGGGAATTTAGAGTAAAGGTATCAGTGCACTTGGAACATGATCTCTGAGGGGAAACAAGCCCAGGGAGAGGAGCTGAAGGGATTTTCTGACAATGAAGACCAGGAAGTGAGAAGCCAGCATGTCAGGTGTCAGCCAGCCGTGGGCAGGGGGTGCCGGCCCAAGGCTGCATCAGCGGTACGCGAGGGAGGCCTCCGTGGGCTTGTCCTCGGGGTTATGCTTTTAACATGAATACAGATTTCACAACCCTCAAAGACTGAAAGATAAACTGATATAAGACAACACTACGTTTTAGAGACATTTTTGGTCACTTTTCAGTACCTTGGGTGGCACTTGAGTGGGAAGAGTGGGAAATGAGCTCTTTTCTGCGTTGTTTTGCCTCGCATTCTTCCTGGGCTCTTTTCTAACAAGGGCCCACAGAATCAGGGGAAGTGAAGGTGCTGCTGGCTCACGCCTGCGGGGAAGACTCTACGTTCTTTTCCTAAGGGTTGGCGGCAAGAAGCCTCTCTTCTTGCTCTGTTCACTAGATGTGCAAAGGTTCACACATGAGCGAGGGGGCCCCCCAGCGTTAGGAGGAAAAGCCAGCCGTGGGATGCCTCATTTTTGGTGGAGGACTGAGTGCTCTAGATTTGACAGGATTCACAGAAGACCCTTAAGGTGTCTCACTGCTGATTCATGTGTGAAAGATCATCAGCTGATTTCATGCTCAGTGTACTTGGGTTTGTCAGGCAAATAGCAGTACCTGGCATGGGCCTTTGTATAAGAGGCTTTTCCCTCTCTGGTACAAAGTGCAGAGATTGCTGTGCTCCATGTGGTTTGTATCACAAACAGGATCTCGGACCTGGTCACAGGTGAGCTGTCTTGGCAAACACTCATATTGGCTACATCCAAATTTCTCAAAAGTCGTCAGGCAGACTTGTGGTTTGGGTATGCATCTGAAAAACACAAATGCAGCACCATGAGCCGATGTCGTAAGGGACCATGGTGGGGCCAGCAAAGCACTGACAGGGCACGGGAGGCTGGGGAGAAAGGAAGAGAGCAATCAGAAACACTCCCTGAGCCCAAGAGCTTATGGAAAGCAAGGAGTCAAGCATGCAAGTAGAGCAGGCTATCAGGTAGAAAATCACACAGCAAATGCTTGTGGAAATGAATCATTCTGACTGGGGAGCCGGGAGAAAGCACGGGGAGGAGGTGGGACCAGGAGGATGAAGGCCTGCCAGGCTGAGGGAGCAAGAGAGCAAAGCTGTGATGCCTGAGACCCTGTGGTGGTGGGGGAGACAAGGGGACCCCGAGAACAGGAGCAAAGGAAGCTAGGGGTAGAAGACGCATGATCTGAAGCCATCAGATGGGCTGGGGCCCAATGCTGGAGGCCTTGTAGTCAATAATAAATGATGCATTTTCAAGGGCTTAATTATCAGCTTTGCTAATATGAGTCTATCTTAAGAAAAGGCTTCAGAGTATGTGCTGAAAATTTCAGGCTTCTGTGCTCACAAGGCTGAGGACCTGACGCTGGCTGGTAGTGACTCGCTGAGAGAACGCCACCCCTGAAGCTGAGTTTTCCTAGCAATACCTGAACCTTGCTTCATTCTCAACCCTGAACTTTTTCAGAGGGGTTAGGGAGGATGGTTCTTTTCTTCTTTAGACTGTTTTTGCCTCCCTCATTTCTGTAAAGGGTATTTATAATTTTGTATAAGAAGATAGAAAATGTTCAGCTTTTACTAGGTATTCGAAATAAAAGGATACACAAATATTAGTCTGTAAAGTAAAAGAAGATATATTAGCTAGCATCATACAATTTCAAAGGAAATTACTTCTATTCTTTTTAGAGATAAGCATCCTGCACTGAAATCACCAACATCACCATCACTACTACTAATGTGGTTGCCTTTTCTGATGGAATTTAAAATTAGGATGCATGTAAAGAGAAATTAAGAAAACAATCCCATTTACAATCGCATCAAAAAGAATAAGCTATCTAGGAATAAATTTAACTAAGGAGGTAAAAGACCTGTACTTGACAAACTATAAGTCACTGATGAAATAAACTGAAGATGACACATACAGATAGAAAGATATACTGTGCTCATGGATTGGAAGAACTAATATTGTTAAAATGACCATGTTACCTAAGGCAGTTTACAGAGTCAATGCAATCCCTATCAAAATGCCAATAGTATTTTTCATAGAACTAGAACAAATAATTCTAAAATTTGTATGGAAACACAAAAGATCCTGAATAGCCAAAACAATCTTTAGAAAGAAGAATCTAGCTGGAGGTATCACTCGCCCTGATTTCAAACCACACTACAAAATTATAGTCATCAAAACAGTATGGTACTGGCACAAAAACAGACACATAGATCAATGGAACAGAATAGAGAGTCCAGAAATAAGCCCCTACTTATATGGGCAATTAGTCTATGACAAAGGAGGCAAGGATACACAATGGGGAAAAGACAGCCTCTTCAATAAATGGTGTTGGGAAAACTGGACAACTACATATAAAAGAATCAAACTGGACTACTTTTTCACATCATACACAAAAATAAATTCAAAATGGATTGAAGAGTTCAATGTAAATCCTGAAACCATAAAACTTCTAGAAGAAAACATAGGCAGTATGCTCTTTGACATTAGTCTTAGTGATATTTTTTAGATATGTCTCCTCAGGCAAGGGAAACAAAAGCAAAAAACAAACGTGACTATATGAAACTCAAGGTTTTGCACAGCAGAGAAAACCATCAACAAAATGATTTGTGGTTACCAGAGGGAAAGGATGAGGGGAGGGAGAATTAGATGAAGGTAGTCAAAGGTACAAAATCCTAGTTATAAGATAAATAAGTACGAGAGATGTAATGTACAACTTGATAAATATAATTAACACTGCTGAATGTTACACATGAAACTTAAGAGAATAAATCCTGAGAGTTCTTAGCACAAGAAATACATTTTTCTCTATTTCTTTAATTTTGTATCTATATAAGATGATGGCTGTTCACTAAATTTACTGGAGTAATCATTTCATGATAAATGTAAGACAAATTGTGCTGTACACCTCAAACTTATACAGTGCTATATGTCAAGTCTATCTCAATAAAACTACAAGAAAGAAATCAGAATGCATGTAGTTAGAATTTTATAGAAATTTAAGACAATTGAAGAGAAATAATGAAAAAGAAGGATATTTAGAACTTCACTATCTGTTAACATGGAAGGGATAAGAATGAAGACTATAAGGAGAAATTTGGTAATTTTGGAAGGAAAATCATTACCAATTTGAATATACAGAAATAAGAGGATCAATAGGAAAGGCTGAGAATCTGGGGAATAAAGTAAAATAAACACGATCAGGGTAGGGACTTTGTCATGCTTATTACTGTGTCTTAGTGTTTAGAAAGATGCCTGGTACATCAGTAGATACTCGATGAATGACTACAACTTTATGTATTTATTTATTCTCAACTTTCAATTTTTTAAACAATTACTTTTTGAACAGAAAATACAAGCCCATGGAGAAGGTGAAAAGACACAAAATCGTATATAGTGAAAAGTAAGTCTCCCTCCTGTTCTTTGTGTCCCAGCCACCTAGCTCCCTTCCCCAAAGGCAACCACTATCACCAATTTCTTATTTATTCTTCCAAAGATATTTTATATAAGAATAAGCATTTATATATGCTGACTCAATAGTATGTGCATTTAAAATTTTGGTAGGCTTGGCCAAATTGCCCTCCAAAGAGAATGTACCAATCTTCCTCCCAAACCCCTCTTGTATGGGAGTGCCTATTTCCCTACATTTTGTTATCAAACTTTTTATCTTTACCAATATGGTAGATGGAAAATGGTATATAATTGTAGTTTAACTTTAATTTACATTTCTCTTAATATGAGAAAAGTTGAGCATTGTGGTAGATTGGCTAGATGTTTATTCATCAAATTCATTTAATTTTCTTCCTGGGCATACATCTAGATTATATTCCCCAGCCTCCTTGGCAGTAGTTCTGGCCAAATGACTAAGTTCTAGACAATGGAATGTGGCTGGAAGTAGAAATGAATTTTAACCTGGTCTATAAAAGCTTCTCAAGAGCAACCTCCATCATCTCCCTTCTCTTATCTGCTGGACAGAGGAGGACTAGAGGCTGCAGGGGCTGGCAGAGTCCTTAGATGGAAGGATCTTAAGTCTCTGAATCACATGTAGAAAGCCATCTGCTGAACACCCAAATGGACTGTATTTGAACTCCCACTTTGTTAAAGCACTGATATTTGGGGGTCTGTATACAGTAGCTAGAGTTACTCCCCCCAACTAATAAAAGCAACTTTTCGAGTGTTTAAGGACCATTTGTATTTTTTTCCTATGTTTACATCCTTGGTCCATTTTCTGTTGGTTATTGATCTTTGCCCATTTTTATATTAGGTTGTTCATCTTTTTCATATTGAGTTGTAGGGGTTCTTTATATTGTAAGGATATCAGTCCTTTCTCTGAGATTCTTCTCAGTTTGTCACCATGTAGAAAATTTTCATTTTCATGTAGCTGCATTTTTTCAAAGTTTTCTTTTATATTGATTTCATATTATACCTAGCCAGGCCTTTCCACTTTGAGATTTTATTGTGTTATTATAAAAGTAAGCCAGCCTTATTCAGAAAGGTTACCAAATAGAGGGAAACAAACAAATGAACAAATACCGAAACAACCCTCAATTCTACCTCCCAACACAACTATATTATCCTTTTGACTTATTTCTGTATCATGTTTTCTTATGCATAGCACCCTGTCTTCTTTCCATAGATACTCTTTGAGGTTAGTTTTCATGAGTAAACTTGGCTAGATGGGTGACCAATTCTCTTTGCTAAGAGAGAATTTAAATTTGTTAAAATAAATCTAACGCGAGAAAATCCTTCCCTCCCTTCATACTGCAGCAGTGCTTTTAGGATGAAGAAGCAATTGCTTATTCTCCACAAAACCTTCATAAGGCAAGGGCTGTGGCACTGGGATATGGCCTGTTCAGCTCTCGAGTAGTCAGTGAAAACTCCAGTTCTAGAAGCTTGAAACCTAAGAGAATCAGTAGGACCCTCACCCTGCGGCCACCACAGGCACAAATCCTCACCAAGGTGAGGTCAACTGTACTCTGAGCTCCTGAGGAAACCGCAGAGAAAAAAGCCCCTAAACAAATAACTTCATAAAATACTAAAGCTGCACTTCCAGAGATTTCTCATGTCATCCCTACGATGAAGGTGGGTTTAAAGTAGAATGTTTCCTGTTACTATGAGGCACAAGTAGCTAGTAACAAGAATGTGTCCATTTCTCTTGTCTCAGCTGCTGCCCCTCCGCGCCTCACACTGTGCTCCAGTCTCACAGAAGCACTCCAGCTGCCGGCACACGCGCTCTCTCCTCCTTCCCAGCAGCCAAGATCTTTGCTCTGGTTACTCCCTCTGCCTCCACCAACACCACCCTTCCTCCACCGTAAACTCTGCAGGCACTCTCCTCCTCATTTTCCCAGGAGACTATCACATGCTCTAGAGGCCTTCCCAGGGTCCCCCCGGCTGTGCCAACTGCTTGCCTTTTGGGCTCCCAATCACAGCATGTTACCAAGCAGCTGTACCTGGATCTTTCCCTCTAGACTACAACTTCTCAGGGCAGAGGTCATCTCGACTCATTTCTGTCCTTTCACTGCCTGCCACAGAGCAAGTGGTGACCTTCAGTTGAGAAAGATAAGGAGGCATTTGACTTACCTCTGGTTTTTTGGGCAGGGGTTAGGAGTACACGGGTCCTTTGAGATGCATGATCCAAACTCAAACTGATGGTCTTGGAGGCCCACACAGCGGGCAATGCAGGCGCTGGGGTAAGTGCGTCCATTCTGCCCACACACGGGGACAAACTGATCCGCACAGTTACAGGGCAGCCCTGAAGGGAGGAGAGCGCCTCAGCGACGGGCACGTGTAGGGGCCCTTTCCCCTCATGTCTCCTAATTAAGGCAAACCACTAACAAGCACAGGGAGGTCTCAGGTTAAAATAAAATTTTAAATTAAGTCAAAAAAAAAAACATCCTTCTAATCTCCGATGGTGTTTTTAAAGGTGGCAAGAGTTCTGAAAAACCATGTCTGCATGATTTTCTTTGTTCCATTTATTGCCAGTTAATTGAGGACCTCCAAATCTTGATCCTGGGGTAGAGACCCTTATAAACAAAGCTATGGGTAGGAAAAATAAAGAATGTTTCTCCCAATCTGGTATATAAAATCTGGAGTTCAGATGTTGGATTCTGGCTTAGGGCATTTCTAGAATGTTAAAGGATAATACCAAAAACAAGACAAAGAATGAAGGTTATAAACGCCTCACATAGGTTCCTTCCCCCTCCTTAGGGAGGGGGAAGAACAAGAAGGTAGTAACTTGGAAAATTATTGTAACTTGAAACTTAAGAATTTTTATGAACATCTCCTGAGTCCTGTGCGGACTGGGGCACTATCTGAGTCCCCCCAAATGTGATACGCTTTGTGGCCAGTAAAATCTCTTTAGAGTCTGCTAGCTAAATAGTGGTGGTTTTTTTGTTTGTTTGTTTGTTTTTAAATTTTTTTTTGGTTGTGCGGTGCGGCTTGTGGGACTTTAGTTCCCTGACTAGCGATTGAACCCTGGTGGAGTTCACAGTGAGAGTGTGGAGTCCTAACCACTGGACTGACAGGGAATTCCCATTAAACAGTCATTAATGTAATTTATCCCAGGACACGAGGGGCTATACAGTACAGGGAAAAAGGGTTCTGCTAGTTGTAAACTGTAACTTCTAAAAACACTTAGATGTAAGTAAATAAATAAGTCTTCCATGTAAATCTTTAGTTCATTTCTCATCCCTACATCATTTTACGGTTTCTCTAGGCAGAATGAATTGTCCTCATCAGAGTGGAGCAGACAAAGGATAAAAAT
Organism: Hippopotamus amphibius kiboko; assembly: GCF_030028045.1. Lineage (NCBI taxonomy): Eukaryota > Metazoa > Chordata > Mammalia > Artiodactyla > Hippopotamidae > Hippopotamus > Hippopotamus amphibius. The sequence goes on from NC_080187.1 coordinate 37,699,710, forward strand.
AAAGGATGACAACAACAGAACAATAAAGCAGCAAAGGCTGGTACCCATTAGGGTGGAGAGAAGATGGGTGGAGCTAGTCTTGCCTCTACTTCCCCATCAGTCTGCTGTTCACTTCTTATTTCTGGTCTCCTTTTTATTTCCAGTGGGCTGGAGGTACAAGGTTGGTAAAACCCTATTCTGTTCTCCTCCTCCCCCACTCCACGTATAACACCACTGACTCCACGGAAGGAGAATCAAGTTGCTGCAGCAGCAGCAGCAAGAAATGGGGTAAGGGTAGCTCCCTGGCGCCTCTTTGCCCAGAACCAAAGGTATTTCAGATTTGGGAAAAAGCAGATACCAGTAGATACCAGCAACTGTGCTGTTGCTGTGGACAACTGTAGCTTCTTCTCAAGAAAAGAGCGTCCCATCACAGTAGGCTTTTCACTTACTGTAGCTGGTGTGAGCATAACACCGGCAGCGTAAAGCATAGGAAAGTCAAGAAAGTATTATGCTTGGTTGATTGTTCATAAAAATTCTTAAGTTTCAAAATTACAATAATTTCCAAGTTACTTTCCTGTTTTTCCCCTTCCCTAAGGAGATATGAATGGAAGGAAGGTGTTTACAACCTTTATCTTTGTCTTGCTTTTGTTATCACCCTTCAACCTTCCAGCAATCTCCCAAGCCAGACTTGACACATCTAAATTCTAGATTTTATATACTAGGTTGGGAGAAATACTCTACTTTTTCTACCTATAGCTTTGTTTATAGGGGTCCCTACCTATATGAATCCAGTAAGCCAAGGTAGGACAAGGAAGAAGGTTGTAAAAAAAAAAAAAACCATTAAAACAGAAGCAAGTTTAGAAAACACATGGACACTTTAGACCATAATGGTAGGGGTAAATGGTATTTTAGCCCTAATGAGCAGAAAAAGTTAGCCCTAAATGGATAGAAAAATTCCATTTAACTAAAACCATCCCAATCACTGGTCCTGTTCTTTTTGACTCATGGAATTCCAAAAGGATTCTAAGAAACTGCTTAGTTTAACGCCTTCAATTTATAGAGGAGGAGACAGATCTAGAGAGGAGAGTACCTTGCTCTCAGGTTATGTATTTATTTTACTGTGTACATTTGCTGTTAAGGTAAGACCAGAGACTCTGCCATGAAGGGAAAATGGGTACAAAGGGATAAGGACAGCTTCTGGGTGACCAAGGTTACCTGTGAAGGTACGACGGTCATCTTCTGAGCTGTGCTCACTGAGACACAGGCGGGTAGAACACACCAAACTGCCAGCAAAACAAGAACAGATATTGCAGTCGATATTAAAGGAAGTTCCATGACCTGAGAGAAAGAGAAATAAAATGTTGATCTATGTCATGCATTTATAAATAAATCATAAATTAAAAATCTAATAGTTTTAAAATAGAAATTCTTGAAAGATGACTTTGAATATACAAACTAGGGAGTTAAGTTTGTAATACTTATATTTTTGCATTTACCTCCCACTATATCCCTCCAACCCTAATGTGCTTGTCTCACCAGACTGCTCCTTATTCTCTGAGAGTGTTTCTGGCTACCTCTTTTGCCTCAAGTGCTCCTCTCTTTCTTCTGGAACTTTGCTCATCTTTCCAGGACCAGCCCTGATGCCATCTTTGGGTTGAAGACTCTTAGGATGCCCTGGCAGGAATGACTAGCTCCTTGAAGTACATACACTTGGTCTGGTCCTTTTCATGGCTCAAGTTCTCTCCCATCTTGTCATGCAAAGCATGACCTCAATCCCTCATCCCAGTTTCAGCTCCAAAAGGCACTAGTATGTTCTTTTGTGTAGAATAGACATTTAATCAGTGAAAGTTTACAGAAGGAATGAATTTGTTTATCTTCAGATGTTTCTGTGATTCAAGGTAACTACCTTACATTTTAGAATATGGACTAAGCAATGAATACCTGACTTGCTGGTCTAAGCAGAAATTTGCAAGCTCTTTTTAGCCAAGAGTACTCTTCTTAAAATAAGATCTCACACAGAAGAGCAAAACAAGAGGCATATAAAAGCTGAACTACTCTGGTTGATGGGTAGGGAGACAGACATAGACGTAAGGGTAGCAGAATGAGCAGGTGTGTGGGGGGAGCACATTCTCAAAAGTGGTATTTTTTCACAACTTTTGAGGTTATATATTGATATGAACAGTTACTAAGGCTATAAGCAAAAGATGGTTAAGGAAACAGTAAGAAAGCAAAGCCCTCAGACTTTTAGAGAAGGCAATCAGGGAGGGGCACCTTTTAATGTGCTCTCTCCCAACCACTAATCAACAGTGTAGTTCCCATCCCCCAGTTTGCTTTCCACGACATCAAATTCGGAATTTTACTTCTGGGAAAGGGGCAGAGAGGAGAGAGACTGTTGAGGAAGGGGTGGGGAGGAGGAGACCTGTGTCATTGCCTGTGGAGGGCAAGGGCTTTGGAGTCAAATAGGCCTGGGACTGAATTCTGCTTTGGTCACTGACTAGCTGGGTGACCTCTCTGACCATCAGCTTCCATACAATAGTAGCATATCAAAGAGCAACTGGGAGGATTTAATGAGATAACACAGGTCAAGACTTAGCATAGTATTTGGCACACAGTTAAAGAGTTTAATAAGTGTTAGTTATTATTAACTACTACTCCTTTCTTTTTTTTTTATTTTATTTTTTTTTTTATACTACTCCTTTCTTGATGAGGCTTCTAAGAGGGTTCCTTAGAAGCAGTCCTTGTGTTCTGTATTGTGTGAAAAATACTTCCCTGGAATATCTGATTTGTAGATATGATGTAGGGAGAACCCATCCAATATTCTCCCTGCAAAGTTAATATAACTAATCTCATGTTAAAAACAAAAAAACAAATAAAAACAGTTCAAGACTCACTTTTTCTTTTTCCTCCAACAATACAAGACTTCTGAAGGTCTATACAGTGCATCTCTATACAGTTTTCTAAGAGGCCACTTTGCCCACATGAGCAAATTTTATAACAACCAACTTCCCCAGCAGATGATGGCACCTGGATCAGTGTCTCTTGACGGACAATAAAATCAGAGGCTTCTCCCAATTTGCAACCTGCATAGACAAAAATTAGCTGAGAGAGCTGGTACTGTTTTCTGATATTGTTTTATGACATTAGATACACTTCACATAAATCTTACAGGTACCGTGTGGCCACTAAATATTATGTAATAGAACTTTCACTAAACTAACGAATTGCTTTGGTTCACTGGCCAAAAACATATCCAAACAAATATTCCATGTTCTGTGAGATGGTAGTGATTAAAGGACATATACCCCAAAGTAAGCAATAGTTCTCTACAAAAATGCTGTAAGATATATAGTTTTTATTTCTTTAGGCTTATCAAATATATTTTAAAATCACAGCTATTTTTTTTTAAATGTAGTATGGCAACTGACAGTAGTTTTAGAATAATCTTGGTCAGAAAACTTTTCGTGATGGAATACAAGCACATCTTAAATTCAAAGAAAAATTGAATACTTGATTGGACTTAAGGAAAACCCATTTATTTCCAAATTTAACAAGATTTATTATGATGCTATAGTTAATATATTATAGTATTACACAAATATTATAAATGGTCCTTTGAGATATCATGCTTATCTAATTTAATCTTTTGTTTCATTTTACTTCACACGTTTAAAAATGTTGATTCTAACATGATAAAGAAACATTTTCAACTGGGGAATAGATAAAAGAAAGCAATTATATTCTAAAGGGACCCACAGAGAGGTAAAGACCATAAAAATTCTACAGGATAAAAATTTTTCAGTCTTAAAATCACATGCTCCTTAAAAAACTACAAACAGAACTACTATATGATCCAGTAATCCCACTGCTGGGCATATACCCAAAGAAAACCATAATCCCAAAAGAAACATGTACCATAATGTTTATTGCAGTACTATTTACAATAGCCAGGACATGGAAGCAACCTCAATGCCCATCAACAAATGAATGGATAAAGAAGATGTGGCATATACATACAATGGAATATTACTCAGCTATAAAAAGGGATGAGATGGAGCTATATATTATGAGGTAATAGACCTAGAGTCTGTCATACAGAGTGAAGTAAGTCAGAAAGAGAAAGACAAATATTGTATGCTAACTCACATATACGGAATCTAAAATTGGTACTGATGAACTCAGTGACAAGAATAAGGACACAGATGCAGAGAATGGGCTGGAGAACTCGAGGTATGGGAGGGGGCGGGGGGTGAAGGGGAAGCTGAGACGAGGCGAGAGAGTAGCACAGACATATATATACTACCAACTGTAAAATAGATAGCCAGTGGGAAGTTGTTGTATAACAAAGGGTGTTCAACTCGAGGATGGAAGATGCCTTAGAGGACTGAGAGGGGGAGGATGGGGGGGACTCGAGGGATGGTGGGGGGGGAGTCGAGGGAGGGAGGGAATACGGGGATGTGTGTATAAAAACAGATGATTGAACTTGGTGTACACCCCCAAAAAAAGTAATAAATGAAAAAATAAAAAAATAAAAATAAAAAAAATAAATAAAAAAAATAACCCCCCCCCCAAAAATCACATGCATTTCAGCACAACATTAAATTTATAAAGATAATTACACATCTGATTGAGAATGCTATTTTTCCATGTATTAAAGGAAAGAATTAAAAATACAACAACATGCGGCACCTTTTCTCAAACATTACAACACAGAAGACAAAGTATAAAAAGCTGGCCCAAGGTTCTTTTTTCTTTTGCTGTCAAGAACCCTATGGCTCATTATGAGAGTCTGGCTTTGGACTGAAATTAGTTTACCATCAAAATGACTATTAAAAATTACACTTATCTTTGTCTTTTTCTGCTTACATAAATAATACAGGTTTACTGGAAAAACTTCGAACATTACAGAAAAACATAATTTAGAAAATAATCTCATTCCAAAGATAATTCCTATAGAGTAACAGCAGCGGCACATACCCATACCCACCCCACACGCCTCCTATCTACCTCTTACCTTGAACACAAGAGTATGGGAGGCAGGGATCGCCAGACGGACACCCTTTGCGGTTTACCTCACAGAGCTCATTAGTGGGGCAAGGATTTGGGTTACAGGGATGAGTCACCTCTTCTACAATGTTACCTAAAGTACTTGGTCCTGAAAAAACAAAAACAGATCAGTTTAACGAACCCAAAAGAGTAACAGAGGTCTGTAAATTGTCTGAATTGATGACATCTGGAACAAATGGACAGCTCATGAGGTCTAATTTTAGTAAGCTATTAAAATATTCAGATTCCTTGGTCATTTGTGCATTTAGCATAAACATACATTCATTCATTTGTTGGGTACCTACAAAGCCTGGCAAGGTTCTAGGTACTGGAGATAAGCAGTGAACAAAAAAGACAAATCTCTAACACAGAGTTTACATTCTGGTCAGGAAATAGACAATATGTAGACACTGTGTGTGTGTGTGTGTGTGTGTGTGTGTGTGTATGTATATGTTTGTAAATAAAAGTTTGATAACAATAAAAAAATAAGCAGTGTAAGGGGATGGAAAGTAACAGGTATATTTTGAATAAGGTGGTCCAATAGGTGCTTATGTCTAAGAGGGATAATTTAGCACATTTCACCATAAATGATGATAATTTATTATGGTAAGATGGACCCTATACCATGATTATATTTATTAACTTGTTAAATAATGACCAAGGAAGAATCTTATTTAATATACAGTCATCCCTCAGTATCTGCGGGGCATTGGTTCCAGGACTCCCATGGATACCAAAATCTGAGGATGCTCAAGTCCTTTATATAAAATGGCATAGTATCTGCATGTAACCTAAGTACCCTCTCTTGTATACTTTAAATCATCTCTAGATTATTCATAACACCTAATACAATGTAAATACTATGTAAATAGCTGTAAATAAAATGTAAATGCTATGTAAATAGTTGCTAGGTATTCAGCAAATTCAAGTTTTGCTTTTTGGAACTTTCTGGATTTTTTTCCCCCAAATATTTTCAATCTGCAAATACAGAAACTGTCAATATGGAGGGCCAACTATATGTGTGATATTTGAAAAGACTATTGAAATTTAAACAAAAGCATTTCTTTAAGTTTCCTCCCACTGAAATAGTTTCCTTCTACAAAACATTTGACTGCTCTAATAGCATCCAGGATTGTGAATACATTCATTTTGTCTACTTGATATTAGGCCAGATTCACACTCTAAGGCTAATAGAGCTACACGGCTCTTGGAGTTTATCTCATCCAGCCCAATCATTTTATAAATAGGGAAGCTGAGGCTCAAAGAAGTGATCTGCCTATGATTCTAGTCTAATACTCTTTTTTTTTTTCTATACTGGTCACTAAGGCTAAGGGATACAGTTTGTTTGTCTTGAGAAAATACAGCAGCTATTACTAGCTGCAAATCTAGCACCCATTCTTTTCTTCTTGCTTACTACCAGGATGGCAATGGGCTCACAGATAAAAAATCTCTCCCAGTTTCCCTTACAGTTAGGGGTGGTTTTCCCTTACACTAGGATATGGTGGCTAGACTTACAGTAGTCATGTTGTGATGATGAAGTACATGAAATAACCTTGATGATGGAAGCCAAGCACTAAGGATGGTAGATAAAGAAAAAGGAGCCTGGATTCCTGATGATGGAGCCACTTTAACAGCCCTGGACTATTTATTTCTGGGCTTTCTTTCACTTCTATCCACTCTGTTATTTGCAGTTGGACTTAATCCTATCTAACACAGGAAAACAAAGCTAGCAGGAGCTGAATTCACTGCCTTTCCAGCCAGCTCATGGCACTAATTTCCCCTGGTGGCAACCTAAACACTTCCCTTACCCTAAATACAAGGTGTGTACTCCCTGGTTTCCACCACACATAGTCACCTACTGCCAGGAAGCTCAGCTCCAGAATCCCTCAAGGAGATACCAACTTGTTATTCTAGCTCTTGGCAGGAGTATTTGGTACAGAGAAAATTTTCATTTTCATGTACTAACCAAGACCATCATAAGTCCAAGCCACCAGGTCCACTGATATTCTGTGATGACAAAAAGCTGAAGATTCCCTAGGGGAAATTCCCCTTCTTGGTCAAATCATGGCAAGGAGACAGCAATGATAAAGAGCTGGTTATCTGAGTATGCTGGCCCCTGCTTCACCACTTAGAATTCCTGCTTGACAACAGTTCACCTCTTGAGACTGATATAATAATTGCTTCTGTGTACATAGTTTAAGATGGGAGGGGGATTGAGGAATAAATTGGGAGATTGGCATCGACATATACACACTACTATATATAAAATAGGTAACTAATAAGGACCTACTGTATAGCACAGGGAATTCTACTCAATACTCCATAATGGCCTATATGGGAAAAGAATCTAAAAAAGAGTGGATATATGTATATGTATAACTGACTCACTTTGCTGTTTACCTGAAACTAACACAACATTGTAAATCAATTAGACTCCAATAAAAATTAAAAAAAAAAAGAAAAAGAGAAAGATGACAATTCTTTCCTGGGCCAAAAAGGCCAAGCAAATAAGAGTCTGCAGTTGAAATAGTATCATTAAACCACATGTTCTCAACAGAGAGATGCTCATCCAAAGCAAACATCAAAGGCACAAATACAAGGGATATGCTTTTTTTTTTACTGGAATATAATTGCTTTACACTCTTGTACCAGTTTTTGAGGTACACCAAAGTCAGTCAGCTGTATTTATACACATATCCCCTTATTCCCTCCCTCCCGTGACTCCCCCCCACCCTCCCTGTCCTGACCCTCAAAGGCATCATCCATCATCGAGTTGAACTCCCTTTGTAATACAGCAACTTCCCACTGGCTATTTTACAGTTGGTAGTATATATATGTCTGTGCTACTCTCTCACTTCGTCCCAGCTTCCCCTTCACTCCCCACCCCCCCAACCTCGTGTCCTCCAATCCATTCTCTGCATCTGCATCCTTATTCTTGTCTTGTCACTGGGTTCATCAGTACCATTTTTTTTTTTTAGATTCCATATATATGAGTCAGCATACAATATTTGTTTTTCTCTTTCTGGCTTACTTCACTCTGTATGACAGACTCTAGGTCTATCCACCTCATTACATATAGCTCCATCTCATTCCTTTTTATAGCTGAGTAATATTCCATTGTATATATGTGCCACATCTTCTTTATCCATTCATTTGTTGATGGGCACTGAGGTTGCTTCCATGTCCTGGCTATTGTAAATAGTGCTGCAATAAACATTATGGTACATGTTTCTTTTGGGATTATGGTTTTCTCTGGGTATATGCCCAATAGTGGGATTACTGGATCATATGGTAGTTCTATTTGTAGTTTTTTAAGGAACCTCCAAATTGTTTTCCATAGTGGCTGTACCAACTTACATTCCCACCAACAGTGCAGGAGAGTTCCCTTTTCTCCACATCCTCTCCAACATTTGTTGTTTCTAGATTTTTTGATGATGGCCATTCTGAGCGGTGTGAGGTGATACCTCATTGTGGCTTTGACTTGCATTTCTCTGATGATTAGTGATGTTGAGCATCTTTTCATGTGTTTGTTGGCCATCTGTATGTCTTCTTTGGAGAAATGTCTATTTAGGTCTTCTGCCCATTTGTGGATTGGGTTATTTGCTTTTTCGGTATTAAGCTGCATGAGCTGCTTGTATATTTTGGAGATTAATCCTTTGTCCATTGTTTTGTTGGCAACTATTTTTTCCCATTCTGAGGGTTGCCTTCTTGTCTTGTTTATGGTCTCTTTCTCTGTGCAAAAGCTTTTAAGTTTCATGAGGTCCCATTTGTTTATTCTTGATTTTATTTCCATGATTCTAGGAGGTGGGTCAAAAAGGATCTTGTTTTGATGTATGAGAGACGCCTTTGAAATAGAAAAAAAACCAAAGTACTTACTAAGGTATGTATCCAAAGGTATGCAATTCTCCAGGTCATCTGTAGGTGACAGAAGCTCACAAATGCTTTCAGCTGTGTGGTCTTCAGGGAATTTGTTCTGGTCCCCACATTTCTTGAGAATCTCCACACAATCTGATCTTGAAAAGGAAAACACACACAAGTTGAGGGTCTGAGGAACCTCCTCATGTTGTCTAGCCGAGATCAATTCTGTTTCTGAATAGCAGTGAGAGCAGACCTTAGGTTGAAGAGTAAGTAATGTATTACACTATCAAAGCATCCCTGACTTTTTCTGACCTGAGATCAAGGCCTTGCTCAAATTTTACACTTGTATTTACTGTTACTACAATCAATGTGGCTTTTCACTGTCTTTGAAAAGAAATGAACCTAGGCTAATCTGATTTGCTCTTTGCAAAATCATACATCCTTTTTCTCAGGACCTTATGCGTGTTTGCTTCTTCCTTTCTTCTTCCATCACTCCCTTCCTGCCATTCTCTTTTTAAATATCTGTTTAGCTATCAGCATTAAGGTGTTTGGCCTATAACAACTGGAAAATCCACTACTTTAAAAATTTCTGTCTTCAGTAGGGATTTGACATCTATAAAGTTGCTGTGCTAAGAGTCTATAAATTTCCCACTTGTTGTCTCTTGCTTGTCACCCAATAATTGCCTCCTCATCTCTCCCCTACTCAGGCAACCCCCAAGTCACGTCAGAGAATAGATCTGGACCCTATTCAAGGTTGAAATAATCTACAATCAGTCATAAAGTGCCCAGCAACACCAGGCCACATACTAACAGCTTAGGGGCTAGATATTAACTTGGTTTTGGAAAAGCTTTTTGGAAAAAAAGATGCTTGAAGAGCAGCTGACATAGATTACTATGTAGTTAATACTTTTGATTTCACCCACCATAGCAGCTTTCATCTTAACTTTATCCTAGATCCCTTTTGTCTTCCTATTTCCTTTTTTTAAAACTTTATTTTTTATCAGAGTATAGTTTATAATATTGTGTTAGTTTCAGGTGTATAGCAAAGTGATTCAGTGATATATATATACTGTATACACACACACACATATATATACTGTGTGTATATATATAACAAAATATTGAGTATAGTTCCTTGCGCTATACAGTAGGTCCTTGTACTTTATCCTAGATCTTAAGCAAACCATTCACAGAATGTTTTAGAAACAGACCCTAATGTGTATACTTACTAAGTCTTTTACTCATCAAACATTTCTGGAATGCCTATTGCATGTTAAGATTATGCTAGTCCCTGAAGAGGAGAAAAAGAGGAGAGAGGAGATAAGAAAAAAGAGGTACAAAGAAGAATAAACTCCTTAAGGAGAGCAAAGTCTAAGAGAACATAAAACAAGTACACACATTAAAATATACAAATAGAATTGTGCATTGAAGATACTCAATGTTTCTTGAACTAAGTTCTATAAGAGAAGAACAAATAAAGGTCTACAGAAATTTGTAGTAAGGATAAACTACTATCAGCTGGAAAGATCTGGGAAGATTCCATAGGAATGACTGGTATTTGAGAGGGACTAAGAAGGACAGGCAGTGGGTGAGTGGAGATGGGAGGAAGAGTATTTTAAGCAGAGGAGGAAAAGTGGGAAAGCATTTGACAAGTGGGGTAATGGGCAACAGGAAGTGGTGGGGAAGAAAACTAAAGATAGGCTGTGGGTAGAGATCATGCAGGGTCTGAACCAAAACCGGAGAGGAGAGTCATCATGATGAAAGAAACTTACTTGCAAATAATACTTCCCCGGGATTTACTATGACAAGGTTTAATCTGCAGTGAACAAGCTATTGCTTTCCACATTTCTGGCTGGCACTTTTTAATGTCAAGAACAGGTATGTTGATAAATGGCATCTTTATGCTTCCTTTCTCCCACAGCTTCATGTCGTTCATGGCTCCTTGATCTGACTGAGCATTGCAACTCCTGAAAAGTTCTGTTGGCCTGAAGAGAAAAAAGGCCAGAAGGAATCAAGAGGCAATTATTTTCTAGAGAGAAACAATGTGTAAAGTCTTGACATGCTAACGCATCAGGAAAATCTGATTTTTTTTTTAAAGAAAGTATACCCAACCCATCAAAGAATGTCAGCTTTGAAAATATGAAGACTCAATGTGGACATAGACACTAGCATTAAGACTTTGTGAATTTTCTTTATAATATGGATTTTTGTGAGGCACTTAAGAGCTGCAAAACACTATGGACAGGACTATTATCTCCAACCATACCATTTATTTCATTTCACAAAATAAATATTATAAGTCCAGGTTTTAAAAATTGAGGTATAATTTTTGTTTTGTTTTGTTTTTTTTTTTGGCACACGGGCTTAGTTGCTCCGTGGCATGTGGGATCTTCCTGGAGCAGGGATCGAACCCGTGTCCCCTGCATTGGCAGGCGGATTCTCAACCACTGCGCCACCTAGGAAGCCCTGAGGTATAATTTATAAAAATAAAATTTACAGACTTTACGGTTAGTTTGATGTGATTTGACAAACATGAACATTCACACAGGCATGTCCAAATCCGTTAAGGAGGATTTCTGTCACATCAGAAAGTTCCCTTGTGTCCCTGTCCACTCAATGCCCTCCCTGCTGACTGCACCCCAGAGGCCACCACCATTTGTACTTAGATCACCATAGATTAATTCTGCCTGCTCTAGAACTTCATATAAATGGAAACATACTATATATGTACTCTTTTGGGTCTAGTGTCTTTAGCTAAATAAACTTTTTGAGATTTACTCACGTTCTCGTACATATAAATTGTTCTTTTTATTGCTCAGTAGTATTCCATTAATAAATGTACCACAATTTGTTTATCCCAGTGGTTCCCAAACTGTTTGATCTCAGGACTCATTTACATTCTTGAAACTACTGAGTTCGCAAACTGCTTTTGTTTATGTGGGTTATATCCACCAATACCCATCACATTATAAACCAAAACTGAGAGATTTTTAAAGTACTTATTAATTCACTTAAAATGATAATAAACATATTACATGTTAGACAAAGCAAAAATTAGTGAGAAGAGTAGGTCTGTTTTACAGTTTTGAAAATCTGTTTAATGTCTGGCTTTATAGAAGACAGCTGCATTTTCATATCTGCTCCTGCATTCAATCTGTTGCTATATCACGTCTTAAAGCAGCTGGAAAACTTCACTATTCATTCTTGTGAGAACGTGAATGAGAAAGGCAAACATCTTAGTATCATTATAAAAATAGTTTTGATCTCACGGGGTTTTAGAGACCACAGACCACACTTTGAGAAATGCTGGTTTATTTATTCACTGGTTTATAGACATTAAGGTTTGTTTTTAGTTTTCATGTCTCTTTTCCCTGGTTATGAATGGCATTGTTGGGTCATAACTTCTCAAGAAACTGCCGGACTGTTTCCCAAAGTGGTCATACCATTTTACACTCTCGCCAGCAATGTATGAAAGTTACATGCTTGTCAGTCTTTTCAGTTAGTCATTCCATTGTGTGTAGTGGTATCTTATTGGTTTTAATTTGCATTTTGCTGATGACCAATCACACTGAGCACCTTTTCATACATTTATTGACCATTTGGATATCTTCTTTTGTAAAGTATCTTTTCAGCCTTTTGATTTTTCAAAAATTTTATTTATTTATTTTTGGCTACACCGCATGGCATGTGGGATCTTAGTTCCCCGACCAGGGACTGAACCCGCATCCCCTGCATTGGAAGCACAGAGTCTTAACCACTAGACCACTAAGGAAGTCCCCAGCCTTTTGACTTTAAAAAAAAAAATTGTCTTTTTATTAACGGGTTGTAAGAATTCTTTATATATTCTGGGCATAAGTCCTTCACCATATACACATATTACAAATATTTTCTGCCAGTTTGTGGTTTGCCTTTTCATTTTCTTAATGGTATCTTTTCACAAACAAAATTTTTTAACTTTAAAAATTTATTTATTTGACTAATATCTTATGGGGTATAATTTACATACAACTTAATGCGTAGATCTTAAGAGTTCAGTTCAATGAGCATTGAAAACTGTATTCATCTATATAATCAAAACCCCAAACAAAATATAGAACATTTCTATCACTCCACAAAGTTCCCTTATACACCCCTCCAGGCAATTCCCACTTCCACCAGAGGCAATGACTTTCTGATCTTAACCCTCAGTGATTACCTTTGTCTATTTTTGAACCCATACATGTGGAGTTATAAAGAAAGTGTTTTTGTGTTGGGCTTCTTTCACACAACATAAGATTTATCCACGTTTTGGGGTTTACCAATAGTTTGGCTTTTTTCTTTTTCTTGCTAGGTACTATTTCATTGTTTGGATATACCACAATATGTTTTTTCATTCTCTTCTTGATGGATGTTTTATTTATTTCCCCCCCAATTTGGTTTTTTTATGAATAAGGCTGCTATGTAAGTCTTTTGGGGACATATCTCTTCGGTAAATGCCTCAGAATAGAATTGCTGGGTCAGAGATTTAACTTTTTAAGAAGCTGCAAGAAAACTCTCCAAAGTGCTTAAACCATCTTATACTCCCAGAAGCAAAGGATGAGAGTTCCACTAGCTTCACATGCTTGTCAGTCTTCTAATTTTAGCTATTTTGTGTGAGAAGGCATCTCATTGGGGTTTTGTTTTGTTTTTTTAAATAAATAAATAAATTTATTTATTTATTTCATTGGCTGTGTTGGGTCTTTTTTGCTGTGCGTAGGCTTTCTTTTTAGTTGCGGTGAGTGGGGGCTACTCTTCGTTGTGGTGTGCAGGCTCCTCATTGAGGTGGCTTCTCTTGTTGCGGAGCATGGGCTCTAGGCACGTGGGCTTCAGTAGTTGCAGCACATGGGCTCAATAGTTGTGGCTCACGGGCTCTAAAGCACAGGCTCAATAGTTGTGGCACACGGGCTTAGTTGCTCCGCGGCATGTGGGATCTTCCTGGAGTAGGGATCGAACCCGTGTCCCCTGCATTGGCAGGCGGATTCTCAACCACTGCGCCATCTAGGAAGCCCCTCATTGGGGTTTAAATTTTTGCATGACCAATGGTAATGAACTTTTTCATATACTAGGTGGCTCTTTTGATATCTTCTTTGATGACAGGTCCTTGAAAGTTTCTTGCCCATTTTTTAACTGGGTTGTTTGACTTTCCTATGAGGTTGTAGAAGTTATTTATATGTTCTGGTTACAAGACCTTTGTCAAATGCACATGTGTGTGGGCATGTGTGATACACTGAATATTTTTTCTCAGACTGTGGCTTGTTCTTTCAAATTTTAAATGATGTCTTTTGTTGAACAAAAATGTTTACTGCTGAACTCTAGTTCATTAATTTTTTTCTTTTATAATTAGTATATTTTGTGTCCTGCCTACAAAATTTCTGCCTCTATCAAGGCTGTCAAGATAGTCTCCTATTTTTTTTCCCCAGATGCTTTTATTTTTAGCTTTTAATTTTAGTTCTATGACCCATCTTGAATTAATTTTTATGAATGGTGTGAGATGGGGTTAATGTTTCTTTGTTTTTTTCATACAGATATTCAATTGTTCCAGCATCATTTGTTGAAAAAAATGCTTCTTTTTGCCTTGAATTGCCTCGCTGCCTTTGTTGAAAATCAATTTATGTGTGTGGGTCTATTCTTGCTTCTCTATTTTGTCATTGATCTATTTGTCTAAACTTATGCCAATATTACGTTGATTTAATTTCTTTTTAAATTTTTTATTTATTTTTTATTATTATTCTTTTTTGGCTGCGCCACATGGCTTGCAGGATCTTAGTTCCCAACCAGGGATTGAACTCAGGCCCTCCACAGTGAAAGCACAGAGTCCTAACCACTGGACCACCAGGGAATTCCTACACTGATTTAATTTCTATTGCTTTATAATATCAATAAGTCTTGAAATCATGTACTGTAAGTTCTCCAAATTTATTATTTAAAAAAAATTGTTTTAGCTATTCTTGGTTCTTTGTATTTTCATATGAATTTTAGAATTAGCCTGGCACTTTCTATTTAAAAAGTTGGTTGGGATTTTGATTGAGATTGCACTGAATCCAGAGATTGGTTTCAGGGGAATTAACATCTTAACAATATGGAGTCTTCTAATCCATGAACATGGTACTTCTTGCAATTTATTTTCTGTCTTTAATTTTTCTCTGCAGAGTTTTCTGGTTTCTAGTGTAGAGCTCTTGCACATCTTTTGCTAGATTTAACTAAGTATTTCATTTTTTTTGATGCAATCATATAAATTTTTTAAAATAAATTTCATTTTCTAATTGTTGCTAATATACAGAAATACAATTGGCTTTTGTATGTTAAACTTGTACCCTGTGACTCTGTTAATAAATTCAAGGATTTAAGGGGACTTTGTACGCATATTTTGGGGGCATCTCCTTTTGTGGTGCCCTCCTCTCTGGTATTTTCCATTTCCATATCCAGCCACTCCGGCAGCCACAAACTATGACCAAACTCCTTAGCCCAAGACTGCTGCTTTTTGCTTGAATTCATGCCAGGGGACTGAGAGTGCCCATGAAGAAAAAACTGGATAAGTGTGGCCCTCACTCACTGTAGTTTCTATCTTTCATGAGATGCAGCTCCTCCTGCTTTTGGTCACTCTCAAATGCTTTCAAAATAGTTGTGTTTTTAAATTTTGTGCAGAGTTCATATTTGGTATTAACAGGAGTGGTAGTCTGATACAAACTGCTCCACCATTACGAGAAGCTAGAACTATGTGCAAATTTAACTTAAAACATTTCATAGATTTCAAGTTTGCTCAACCTCTAAGCCAGGTCCTTATTGGCTAA
This sequence comes from Hippopotamus amphibius kiboko, assembly GCF_030028045.1. NCBI lineage: Eukaryota > Metazoa > Chordata > Mammalia > Artiodactyla > Hippopotamidae > Hippopotamus > Hippopotamus amphibius. The sequence continues at coordinate 37,715,399 of NC_080187.1, forward strand.
CACTAGTTGTAAAGATATCTCACTTTTCTTACTCAAAATAATAATCTGAACACTTTTAAGAGGATGGGGTGTGTGTTAGCTTGAGATGAACATCCTCTGAACTTCCTTCTGGCTCAACTGAGTGATTCTCTTCCTTTTTGAGTTCTTGACCTCTGGGCTACAGCTCACAAAACCAGCCAGTCCCCTTTTCTTTAGAAACTCCCCCTCTCTGGCTTCTCTTATATGGCATTCTCTATGTTTCTGGATGCCCTTTTCTTGATTTCTTCAGTTGCTTCTTCAGCTATTAATTCAGTTCTTGGCCCTTATTTTTTGTACCATAATTGACTCTCAGGAAAACACCTATTCAAATTACTTCCTTAAAGGAAGTTTTTGTATGAAATAGGGCAGCAGTCCCCAACCTTTTTGGCACCAGTGACTGGTTTTGTGGAAGACAGTTTTTCCACGGATGTGGGGTGGGGGGAATGGTTCAGGCAGTAAGGTGAGCGATGAGGAGCGGCAGACGAAGCTTTGCTCGCTTGCCTGCGGCTCACCTTCCGCGGTGCAGCCTGGTTCCTAACAGGCTGTGGACCCGTAACAGGTCCACGGTCCCGGGGTTGGGTACCCCTGAAATAGGGGACTCACTGAGTGGGAACTTCAACCAATCTGAAGGTCCTTCAAAGCAAATTGTCCATAAGAGGGCATTTGGATGAGTGAATTGTTCACAGTGCTTTATTTTGCAGTGAATTACTTCCACTTGTGGTGCAGCAGAAGGGAGAAAGAAAGAATGGTAGACTGAAGGCAGAGGAGACTCTTTGAATTCTATAAGTTTGAAGTATCTCTAGATTAGAAGCGACTTTGTTACAGTGCTTCCTTTCCCGGGGTGATTTACCAGATAGAATATAGCATTTAAAGATGAAATGATAAAGGTATACTACTTCCTTTTAACTTAGCAGGAACAAAATCAGAGTAAAATGATCTTTTCACTTATTTAAAAACAAGGCAATTAATGATAAAATACTTCCATTCCATGCATGGTAATTTGCTCCTACCTGTTGTTAAAATTGGTACAGTAAGTAAGGTTTCTACAGCCCAACTGGCAAGGTTCCCGAACATCGGCTAAACAGGTCAACATGGATACTTCCACTGGATTATATTCACAAAAGCGATCAAACTCTTGCCAGCTCTGTGTATTGCCCCAGCTCATGCTATAAAGTTTAGTGCACAGTTCCCTGAAACAAAAGCACAAATGAAGGAACATACAGATAAGCCAAATGAATAAATATTTGATGTGCATAAAACTTGAACTCTATCAACTGTGCTTTAGAACGTAAATGAAAAAAGAAGTACAAAAACCAAAAGACTAAGATCTATCTTCTAGAATTTAGAGCCCAAAAAAGTAATCTTTTATATGAAAAAGTGAGCTTTCTTTTATTATCCACCTCTTTCTTTTTTGCTATGGTTTCTAGAAAGCACAGTGCTAAATTTAATGTTTAATTATAGTATTTGTACAACCTTATTCTTGGCACAATTATTCCCCTCTATATTTCTGATCTCTCTTTTACATTTACTTGAAGCAAGGTAAAGCATATGGTTTTGCCTCCACAAAGATGTAGTCCACTATATTTATCTTCTAGTCACAGGAGGCAAAACTGTGACATGATCCTCAGATTCTTCTTAAGAAGCATTACAGACTTAGGGTTCATCAGTTTCTCCCTGAAAAAGTATCCCCAAGCCAATTACATTTCTTAAGATATACCAAGATACCTACATGTAAAGGCTTTATGAATTTCAAAGCTGCTATAAACTATTGTACATAGCAATATATACAATATACACTATATACATACACTATTTTAGTATGTATGTATTTTTATTTCAGTGCTTGATGATTATAAAGCAACTTCAGTGCATGTATATAGCTAAAATAATATCAGTATCATTTCCAAAGTGCTTTCACACATTATATTCATTAGCTTAATTTTTAACACTTATGAATGTAATGTAAAGTTTGATGTGCCTATTCTAGGCACAATTTTTTGCTAAAGTCCATCCAGCTTAGAAACCACAGGAAAAATGGTTTCACTCCTTATATGTCATATCATTTCAGGATATTCTAGTAATATGTGGTACCTCTTCACCCAAAATATCTCTAAAAAAGCAAACTTCTGTTTCACCTGTGTTCAACCATTACCTTATCTCATTTATTCTTGTCTCTAGATTGTTTTTCCTCCATCCTACACAAACAGTATTGTTAATTTTTCTTCCCTAAGTGTATCACCTAAATGAATGCCAATACACTGCTGTCCAACTTTGGATATAAATGCCAACCCAGGTTAATCACCAATATATACAAAAAGTTGATTAAGTTCAAAGTTTCATAATGTAACAAAAAGAATATCCCTTAGATGTCAGGTCAAAACATCTTCTAAACTGTAAGCTTACTTGATGATAACCTCGAGGGTAGAATCACACTGCATCATCTTTAAATATTTTATCGCCCCGCCAATGCAAATCTTCCACAGCCCAAAACACAGTGCTTTTAGCTCAATGTACAAAAATAATGTTCTCTATATACATGAAGCTCAATAAATATCTGCTGGATGAAAGAAGGAAAGACTTTATATCTTCTAAACTCTTAAGACTACACAATACAAGAATATAACACACATTTGCTAGACAAATTCATTAATTAAAATATCTTCTACTGGTTTTAATAAAGGAAAACGAGGTACTGACCTACATGTTGAAGTGTTTGCTTTAGAACAACAATGCAATTTAGCTCCATCAAGGCCTGTAGAGGGAGGAGGGTGTAGAGTGACTCCAGGGTGAACAGACTGTGAGCTTTCAAGAAAACACTGCCAAAGTGGATCCTGAGGCAAAGGCTGGGTCTTACAGCCCTCGATGAGGCCATCAACAATCTCCATTTCTGTTTTCTTAGACATCAGAATTCTCTTGCAGGCATTTTGGCAAGCATGATCTTCAGCTCTGTCACAGCAATATAAACCTACAATTTCAGAATATAAGTGGCTTAATTAGCTTGTTTTATGTCATGCATTGCTCAGATAGAAGAACCTAGTGGTGTACAGGAACCCACTACCACTCTGAGTCATGTCAATATCTCCAGGATACTGAGCCTACCAAATTCTCTCTCCACTACTTTGTAGTGTAGCAAATAAGTGAAAAGCTAAAGGTGGACGAGGTATCTATTACCAGATTTACCACTGTGCCCAATCATGGGATCTCCAGCACTACTCCTAGAAAAATGAAAGGTCCTCTTGCATCTAAGAGGTTGTTGCATGTAAGGTATTTTATGTTCCTGGAAAAGGTATTGTAGATCAACTGGAATTATTTCATGCCAGAAACAACTACCTAAAAGGGATTATGTTCTTGACATAATGAGAAAGATGACTAATTTTAATAGTGACAAGCACAAATACTGTATTTCAATATCTTCTGGGATATAAAGCTTTTATAAATCTGTACAAATTAATTAATCTAAGTAGTAATTTAACTAATACAATAACAAACTCTGACAAGATATCAGTTTGCTTGTGTTTACTTTTCTATACAAAAATTGGAAAGCAAGAGAACACTTTCAACTAGACTACAGAATTCAGAGTGCTTCTTTGAAGCAGTTTTCTTAAGAGTTTGACTTCTTAAGAAGCCTATTCAGCCATGTCTGTTTGTGGCTTTCTTTCCCAGATTTCTCATGTATTAGCATAGACACTTGAGATGATTGTTCCTCTACCCTTAAAACATTTTTCTGTCTTTTTTTTTTTGACCTGCTATCAACACTGCTTCAGTAGCACCTCTCTATAGCCTAAATGTCAGTGAAGACAGATCTGCCTTTAAAATGAATGAAGGTTATTTGTGGCAAATGCTTCACCCTCTGATTTTCATCACATAACCACAGAATGTCATCAGTCTTAGAGTTCCGCTTTAGATTCTAGCCAAACAAGGCACATAGCACTGCTTTTGAGTTTACAAAAAACAAGTCTTTCAACATCCCAATGTAAATCAAAACATTGGCATCGGGCTTATGAGTCTTATAAGTCTTTTGCCAGTTTTGCTTAATTAGTCTATTTTTTAAAGTCTGATCACCCCCAAATGAAGAAAATGGATTACAGGCTTTACAAAGCTGAGATTTTGAAGACCCCATAAGGTACAAGTTCATTAGTAGGCCCTAATTTTTTTTTAAGTATCAGGATCTCATTTATATTGATGTTTTTATTATAAAAGTAATCAATTTCATTGGTAAAATTCAAACATTACACATCCATATAATGTGGAATAGGTATATAACTAAAAATGTATCATATACATTTAGTTATGCAACTTGTTTTTGCTTATTATATCTTGGACTTCTATAAACATACACCTTTTTTTTTTGGTATTGAAATATAATTGATTTACCATATTGTGTTAATTTCAGGTGTACAGCAAAGTGATTCGGTTATACATACGTATGTTTTTTTTAAAAATTCTTTTCCATAGTATGTTATTAAAAGATAGTCAATATAGTTCCCTGTGCTATGCAGTAAATCCTTGTTGTTTATCTATCCTGTATATGGTAGTGTGTATCTTAATCCCATACTCCTGATTTATCCCTCCCCCCACCCCCTTCCTCTTTGGTAATCATAAGTTTGTTTCCTATGTCTGTGAGTTTGTTTCTGTTTTACAAAAAGTTAATATGTATTTTTTTTAGACTCCACATATAAGTGATACCATATATTTGTCTTTGTCTGACTTACTTCATTTAGTATGATAATCTCTAGCTCCATCCATGTTGCTGCAAATGGCATTATTTCATTCTTTTTTATGGCTGAGTAATATTCCAGAGTGTATGTGTGTGTGTGTGTGTGTGTGTGTGTGTGTGTGTGTCTGTATCATATCTTCGTTTATCCATTCATCTGCTGGTGAACACTTCAGTTGTTTCCATGTCTTGGCTATTATAAATAGTGCTGCTATGAACACTGGGGGGCACGTATCTTTTCAAATTAGTTTTCATCTTTTCTAGAAATATACCCAAGAGTGGGATTGCTGGATCATATGGTAACTTTTAGTTTTTTAAGGAACCTCCATACTGTTCTCCACAGTGGCTGTACCAATTTACATTCCCACCACAGGGTAGGTGAGTTCCCTTTTCTCCACACCCTCTTCAGCATTTATTATTTGTAGACTTTTTGATGACGGCCATTCTGACTGGTGTGAGGTGTAGTTTTTTTTTTTCCTCTCATAGTTTTTTTTTTTAAAATATCTTTACTTCTATTTTTTTATTTTATTTATTTATTTTTAATAAATTTACTCATTTATTTATTGGCTGCATTGGGTCTTCATTGCTGCATACAGGCTTTCTCTAGTTGTGGCGAGCAGGGGCTACTCTTCATTGTGGTGCGCAGGCTCCTCACTGTGGAGGCTTCTCTTGTTGCAGAGCACCGGCTCTAGGTGTGCAGGCTTCAGTAGTTGCGGCACATGGGCTCAATAGTTGTGGTGCACAGGCTTACTTGCACTGTGGCATGTGGGCTCTTCCTGGAGCAGGGATCAAACCTGTGTCCCCTGCATTGGCAGGCAGATTCTTAACCACTGCATCACCAGGGAAGTCCCTCTCATTGTAGTTTTGATTTTCATTTCTCTAATTAGTGATGTTGAGCATCTTTTCATGTGCCTGTTTGCCATCTGTATGTCTTTGGAGAAATGTCTATTTAGGTCTTCTATCCATTCTTTGATTGGGTTGTTTATTTTTTTGATATTGAGTAGGATGAGCTGTTTATATATTTTGGAAATTAAGCCCTTATTGGTCACATTGTTTGCAAGTATTTCTCCCAGTCCATAGGCTGTCTTTTCATTTTGCTTATGGTTTCCTTTGCTGTGCAAAACTCATAGGTTTGATTAGGTCCCATTTGTTTATTTTGCTTTTATTACTTTTGCCTTGGAGGCTGATCTAAGAAAATATTGCTACAATTTATGTGAGAGACTGTTTTTTCCCTATATTCTTTTCTAGGAGTTTTACGGTGTCGTCTTATAATTAAGTCTTTATACAATTTTGAGTTTATTTTTGTATATTGTGTGAGGGAGTATTCTAACTTTGTTGATTTACATAACATACATCTTCTTTTATGTTGGTTGTATAATGTTGTTATTATAGAGATATATAATTTATTTAGTTAACGTCAATCAATACCCTATTGGTAGATGTTTAGGTTATCTCTAATTTTTCTCTATACCAGCAATGTTGTAGCAAACAACCTTTATATGTGTAGATGTATTTTTGCAAATTTGTGAGTTTTCTTGAAGGACAAATTCTGAGAAATGGAATTGCTAGATTAAAAGGTATGATTATTTGAAAATCTCATGATTATAACCCAACTCCCCCCCCCACCCCCCAAATATCCATACCAATGAATTCTCCCACTTCAGATTGAGAGTGCCTGTTTCTTCATACCTTTGACAGCTCTGTCTTTCTCAGCATCTTTTAGCTGTGATAATAATGTCCAATCTGCCAAATCTAAAGGCTAAAGGAAGTCTGGTGTTTCCTAAATGACCCAGACTGTAGATATCTTCAAGAATTTACTTCTTTTTTACAAATTATTTTTTACCAAAGATTGAAATGAGAGGAATATGTGGCTTTTACTTACTATCTGTTGGGTTCCTCATTGGGTAAGATTGGGTATAATTGTTCACACAGTGTATTAATTGTGGACTAATAGAGGCACAGTAGTTTTCCACTGCTTTGATCTGAGAAGGACCAGGAGAAGAGTCTGTTCGAAAAATGGCTTGACAGTATTCTCGGCAGTTTGTGTGATGGCCTGCATAACTGCAACAAACTGAGCCCACTAGGGGAAAAAAGAGGAGATGACGTTGAAATGAAATCAGCTATTAGCTAACATTAAATCATCATTATAATGATGAAACAATATGTGTCTTTTTAAATTTGAGAACTAAAACCATGCCATAGAAGACACGTACTTAAAGTCAGCACTGCTGTAAGCATAGCCATGGGGACGTTCAGGGGCTCCCTGGTCTGAGAAAGTCATCATTTGTCAACTTACAGTCCATAGTGCAGTGGTTCTCAGCAGGAGCAGTACCAGCCCCTGGAAGAATTCAGATGCATGTGGAAGTGTTTCTGGTTTTCGTGATGACTTGAGGATGACTGATGGCATTTAGCACATGGGGGTCAGGGCTGTTAAATGCTCTGCAATGTACAGGACAGCCTCATATAATCAAAACTGTCTCCCAAAATGCTAATAGCACCCATGTTGAGAACCACTGGAACAGCTTCTTTCCACGCTAGATTTGTGGAAATTCATAAACAAAGCAAGGCAAACCCAAACAAATCAAATATATCAAAATAAAACAGAACCCCAAATACCTCACGTTGATAAAATAGGACTAGTAAAAACTAAGAGATATCATTTCATAAATTCGCGAATATATAACTGTCTATCTTGAAACAAAATCCCAAAAGTTCTATACTGTTTGAAAACCTCTAAGACTATGCCTAAACTGAGAGTCCTCACCTCATAACTGATAGGACCTGCTTCAGTACTGAAAAGCACTGAAAAGTAAAACCCACATTTGAAATAAATGATTCGGGACATATTTCTAAAAATCAAGGTGGACTATGTAAGGTGTCTGGGAAGAGCAGGGTGAGTGGCTGGGGGTGCAGATGTGGGATTTATAAAGAAGAGCAAGAGGCCCTCACAGGAGAGGACAAGGGGTCTGTGGGAGGCTGAAGGGAGCCAAAAGCGTAGAGGTATGGCCAGAAAAGCTTAGGAAAAAGGCAGGTAGGAAATCTCTGATAATAATTAGAGATGGTTATAGAGGAACCAGAATCAGGTTTCTGGTGAATTCCACAGACCAGGGAATGAGCAGGCAACTCAGGTGACTTTCAGAAATAATGATAATGATAAAATCATATACAAATGAACTAAAGTAGGACTAAACTGATAGCAAGACAAGCCTATTTCCTGGACAAGAAAACTGTTTCATACCTATTGTGCCACCTAAGTTTTTGATTTGAAATTACTACCAAACTTCCTGTGTCCGCTGCTGAACTGTTCATTTTCACCACAAAGAACAACCATTAATGGCTACACTTATCACTGTCAACCCCAATGAGGCTAAAACTGGGCAGGGGTGAGGGATGCTGAGGACAGAAGAGACCAGTGAGAATAGGACAAAGATGCCTATCTTCTGATTCCCCCACTAGGCTGGCTTCCTCGCAGTGTGGGAGGACATAAGATTATGTGCTAAAGACTTCCTGGGAAATCTTGAACTAAACCCCAGTTAGAAAGGGTAGAAGATAAAGTACAGACAGCTAATGTTTCTTATACTTTAATACACCCCACTGCCAAGCTCACTCACCTAACAACTCTTTACTCCTCACACGTGTTTCCCCATCTCTAACTGCTCTCACTGTACCCTTCACACGTATTGCCCTTCCTCCAATCTCTACTGTTCACATCATGTCCATCCTTCAAGGCCCAGCTCAGCTACCAACTCCATGAAGTCACCTCTAAACACTCCTGCAGAACGTGACCACTTCTTCCTCTGAATTCCTGCAGCACCTTATCAGTAACACTATCCCACATCCACCGTGTCCCAAAGTTCTTTGTGTACAGGTTGTGTCCCCCAGACGTGCATCTGCCCTGCACAGAGCAAGCAGTCAATGAATATCTGCTGAGTGAACTGAGAGGCAGCTCTCAGCAAGTGCAGCTATTATATTACATTATATCACATGGGAGTGTCCAACTTCTGTTTACAACACGTGGGAGTGCTCAACTTCCTGTTTATCCAAGTGGGGCATAATCTTCCTCTAAAACACCCAGCACTAATACATGCTTTGTAAATCTTCGATTAGGACATGGGAATTATTAGAATTCATGAATGGCCCAAACACTCCGGAGGAAAGAGCCTATCAGAATCCTGCTGTGCACATTCCTTCAGATGGTTTAGTAACAGCCTAAGTTATAATGTCAGAGTTTTGGCAATATATGTAATAGCTAAATCATATTCTGTAAACTATGTTTTGCTCTTTGGATTGCTTGTATAACCATCAACAATATACTTACTTTCATTTCTGCTAATGCAACTGAAAAGAGCATTCTGTAAATTAAAAAAAAAAAAAAACAGAAATTAACCACCACATAGAATTTCTAATTTTATTCCACTTTATATGGAAATCAGGATATCAAACTACTTAATCCTTCTCTAAATCCAAGATTGAAACCAAAGAAACAATATAGCATCTTGGTAAAAAGAGAAACCATCTTCTAACACATTTTGGGGATCAGGATAATCACCCAACCCATAAGCTGACCACATTACAGCAAACCAAGTTTATGTAAAGCTGTACGTGTGTGTGTGTGTGTGTGTGTGTGTGTGTGTGTGTGTGTGTGCGCGCGCTGGGGGCGGGGGAAGAAACTACAGTGTAGTAATCTCAATTATTTCTTGCAGAATATAAAAAACCTTTCAGAAAATAATGTAATAAAGGACATTTAGGGAAATATATATTTCATATAACCACTGCATTTTTGAGTGGAAAGGACCTTAGAGATCACCTCTAATTGCTCTCAAACATGGCCATGCACCAGAATTACCTGGGTTTCCTAGGCCTTACCTTAGACTACAGAATTGGAATCTGGGAATGAAGCACAGAAATCTAAATTTTAAACAAGGCCTCAAAGATGATTCTTCTGGGGGCCAGAGTTGGGGAAGCTCTCTACCATTTTAAAGATAAAGGAACCATTTCCTTAGCGGGGGAGAGACTGCCCCAGGTCACAGGGCAAGTCAAAAGAAGAACCTGAGACTAAAATTAATGTTTTTGATCTCTTAGATCAACTGTTCAGAAAATATCACACCGTGTTAAAGTCATTGTAAAGAAAATAAGAAACAAAACAAGACAAACAAAAAATTCCTTGTACAAAGTGATTTGGATAATCAGGGCTTGTAGACTATGATTAATATCACTCACACTTGGAAGAGAATGAATTTTTAAAAGAATATGGGCATAAATAAAAGGTAGATGGAAAGTGCATCCTTATTAATGAATGGAGATGATTTCACCTTTTAATTGTAACTAACTTTCAATCTGGCTATGTGATCTGGACTTATTAAAGGACCAGCTTTACTGATATTTAGAACCTAGCTTCAAGGATCCATCTATGCAGTTGTGTGAAGCTTTTCTCTACGAAATAATATTCTACTGTAGGAATAAACCACACTTGATTTATCCAAAGCAAAACAAAATTTCCACAGATAAGGGCTAATGAATTCACCCAGTATGAATTCTTTCTGATAGAGATCTCATCAAACAGTATAAAATAGTGAAAAGTAAATATTATTGATGTTCTTTAATAGTGATCTTTTTTATATTTCTCTTCATCCATGTTTCTTTCCAATTCTGTAGTCTAAGGTAAGGCCTAGGAAACCCATGTGACTTTCAGCTACCTGTTATAGGTATTTTGGTTCAATGGTTTCAGGAACACTTTCAATAAAATGATCTAAATCAATATTAAAAAGTCATCTGCTACCAACTTTCCAGCTCTTCTTGACTGGGTGAATAAAATTCTCATTGCCCTTCTCTTTCTTTTTTTCTGTTCTGTTTTGTTTGCTTTGTTTTGGCCAAGCTGAGAGGCTTGTGGGATCCTGGTGGAACCCAGGCCCTCAGTAGTGAAAGCACGGGGTCTTTTTTTTTTTTTCTCTTCAATAAGTTTATATTTTAAGTGCTCTCTAAACCCATAATCAATAGCTCAATACTCCACTGTATCATAATTAAATACTTCCAAATCATCAGGCATTCAGGGTTCACAATTTCTTGTGTTCCAAACAGTACTACTAATAATCAAAATTTTGCCCACATTTTGAACACTTTTTTTAGAATGAATATCTAGAAGTTGAAATATGGGGTCAAAAGTGTCCAACATTATACTTTAAGGACTATATGCCTGGTTCTTCAAAATTATTCAGTTAGCACCTGTAAAATGTAAATATATATAAATGTACCTCAAGACATAGTAAAGTTTAATGAAAATATGGTCCAGCCACTTTGGAAATCTGATAAAATGATGATTGCTACCACTCTGACTGTGACTGAAGCACGGAGTCTTAACCATTGGACCGCCAAGGAATTCCCTGCTATTCTCTTTCTAATATGCTGGTTGTTCCTCTTGGTTTTGGCTTTTTTGGCCTTGTTCCTAAAGCAGTACGTTTATTATCTTGGTGGCTGTCCTGGGTTACATGGCCTGATTTCCATTTTGGTTATTCTTCCAGTTATTCTTAAAGTCTCTACAGTTGTGGTTCTCGTGGAGGTGATCTTGCTTCTCAGTGGACATTTGACAATGTCTGGAGACATTTTTGGTTGTCATAACTGGGGGAGTTGGGATGTGGTATTGGACTGACATCTAGTAGGTAAAGGAGTCTAGAGACTAAACATCCTACAATGCATTGGACAGCTACCGTACAACAAAGGATTATCCAGCCCCAAATGTCAATAGTGTCAAGATTGAGAAATTCTGCTCTAGAAACTTACAAATTTGTTCAAGCTTGATTTTTTTTTTTAAATTTGATCTTAAAAATAAAAGAAATATCACCATGGGTCAGCCCTGTGGATCACTTAGCTTCAGTGGAGGTACTAAAGGACACAAAATCTGAAAAATGTCAGAGATCATCTAATCCAGCTCCTTATTTGACAGAAGCCAAAGGCTGAGGCCTAGAAAGGAGAAATACTTATGGACCCTAGCTTTCACCCTCAAATGCGCTGGCAAACTACGGCACCCAGGTCAAATCTTGCCCACTGCCTATTTTTGTAAATAAAGTTTTATTGGAACACAGTCATACCCATTCATTTATGTATTGTATATGGCTACCTCACACTACAATGGTAGAGTTGAGTGGACAGTAAGCCTAAAATGGCCTGTAAGCCTAAGATACTTACTATCTGACACTTCACAGAAAAAGTTTGCTAACCCCTGATATAGAAGGGCTCAGCTGTCTCTCTTGATGTCACATCCAGAGCTCAGAGATGTTCCCTAAGCATTTCTCATTTCTCTTAATGTTCACTGATAGGCCTTTCATGCACAGGGCTACTCTAACTTGTTGAACTAAAAACTTTTATATTTCTACATCGCAGCACCTCTAGTGTTAATACCATCTTTACATCTCTCTCTTTATCTTTACCAGTTTTAAGGTTTCAAAGAAGGGTCCTTATAGAGAATAGACTGGTGGTTGCCAAGGGGGAGGTGGGCGGGAGAGAGCTGGATTGGGAGTTTGAGGTTAGCAGATGCAAAGTGGTATATATAGAATTGATAAACAACAAGGTTCTACTGTACAGCACAGGGAACTACATTCAATATCCTGTGATAAATCATAATGGAAAAGAATATGAAAAAGAATGTATACACACGTATAACTGAGTCATTTTGCTGTACAGCAGTAACACAACATTGTAATTCAACTACACTTCAGTATTAAAATTTAATTAAATTACATTAAATTAAAAAATAAAAGACTGGTCCTTTACTTAAGTATACTGGTATTTGCTGAATTCATCAATTCTCTGTTGCTTGCTTTACATGCATCATGATTTTATCACATCCCCCTCTTTGATAAAAGATTCTTAATCTTAGGTAACTGTACCTAAGGTATAAACTATAGGTAATTCTACCTTTTCACTGCTTAAACTACTGCTGATTAGTCTGACAGGGCTTCAGACACACAAGTTACAGCATTGGCTTATAGTTTCTTCATTTCTTAAAAACAGCCAATCAGGGTCTTAAAGTCAATTCTTAAGTCTTTCAAATGTCTGACCGCCATCTAGTGGCAAAAGCGGGCAGTAACTGAGGGTTTATACTCAGCTGGGTTTATATGGAGCCTCTTTTGAACTCCTGCTACCAATACTATACCCGATGTGACTCCACATAACAGCTCCCTCACCCCTCTCACCTTACTCTAGAAGAGATCAAAATTACAGTGTAACCAAGGTGAGGATCTACCACAACCCCAAAAACCCAAAGAACAGGTCAATATGTGGCAGCTGACAGCAAGAGACTTCAAGTCCCAAAGCCTTCACTATACAGCTGGAGAGACAGATGTACACAGTGAGCAAAGGGCAGAGCCGGGGCTGGAACCCAGAATGCTCCGCCAGTCCCTCCCAGGACACTATCCTGTGAGAAGACTTTGGATTATTATCCTGAATGCAGCCAATGCAAGGCTGAATTTATGTCCATAGAGGAGTCTATTTTAACAGTCTCCTATTTTTAAAATCAGCATCTTAAATTGTGAAAATCATTTTCTTGAGGTTATAATTATTTCTCTTAAAAATCTTAGAAATCTTCTCTTAGAGATCTTTCAGGCAGCTCCTTTCATTAACCAGTCCCCTGCCCTACCTCCAGTGGTTTTTGAGAACTACAATAAGCCCTTCCACCTAGTGCTGGGAGCAGGTAACCTGTGGGCAAATGTAGCAGAAAAACTAAGATACAGAGTGCAATCAAAGTCAAGGGAACCCTATGTGATCCTTCATACTACACTGACCTTCATTTTTTTGGGGGGGGAAGAGCCATTAGGGTCCATCTGGGAAGCATAAATTCTGTGACTCCAACCTCTTGTTCGGACGTTAGCTCTGCAGATTTACTTTCTGACCTGGCCCCCCGCTTTTCCATTTCAGTGACCCCTTCTAACATTTCTCCATCTGTCCCCTTGTCTCAATCCTTTCTCTGTCCCCTGCCTTTCTACTACTACTGGCCCCTCCAGCTCCCTTTCCCCTTCTCACCAATGATGAGGATGAGAATGAAACAAACATGGATCAGATGAATCTTATGAAGAACAAACAAAACCAGGTTTGGATCTTGGATGTTTTAGTCACTTCTGGACAAAGACCCAAAAGAACACATTCTATGAACTGTTATTTAAAGTTTCCTATTCCCAAGGCTACTAGTTAAAAGTAAAGGGGCTGCTTTGTTCCTAAGGCCTCAATAAATAAAATCTGTTTGCTTTTCAGAAATCACAGTTGGGCTGAGATTTCTCCCAGTTTGAAGTTTTGCATGAAAAATCTAGCTTATTAAATGCTAAGTCAGAGATAGTAAATAATTGACCTTTTTTTTGGCCACTCCGTGAAGCTTGAGGAATCTTAGTTCCACAACCAGGGATTGAACCTGGGCCATGGCAGTGAAAGCGCTGAGTCCTAACCACTGGACAGCTAGAAAATTCCCCAATAACTGACCTTTAAAAACATGTTTTTTAAACCTCTACAAGATGTTTTCTCCTTGTTGTGGACACCATGGCTTTTTAGCAGAAAAAAAAAAAATCCAAGTGACTAGAATACGTAAAGGAGTTTAATATGACATGGATATCACTAAACAAGTGATTCTTCAATTTCTTCAGCCTCCCAAATAATGTCATTTAAATAGTGGGATAAAAATGAAACCCAAGACTGAAATAAGATTAACAGGTCTAGACTGCTCAGGGAAGTCAGCTCATTATTACCACAGAGCATCCAACCAGCTGGAAGCAAATTCACTGGCAAGTCACACCTGCAGAGTGATACAAACTCTAGAACATAGCTTACACAGAGTATGTGTTTGTGGCAGACTGACTGCAACAACGGCCCCAATTTTTCATATTTCCCTGTACCTATTTCTCTCACACTAACTCTGGACTTAGTCATGTGACTTACTTTAGTTAAGTGGACAGCAGCAGGCATGCGGTAAGTAGAGGCCTGCACATATACTTGCATGTTTCCACTTCTTCTCTCAGGCCCCTGCCACTACCCTGGGAATCTGCCTGAGCTAGCCTGCTAGAGGGCTGGGAGAGACACGTGGAGGAGAGCCGAGCTGACGTAGCCAAGGGCATCCTATACCAGCCAGGCCCTGGCTGACTTGCCAGCTGACAGCAGATGCATAAGTGAGCCCAGCCGGAAGCAGCTAAGCCTGTCCAGATTGGAACTGCCTAAATGCGTGAGAAATAATAAACTGTTATTAAATATCAGTAATTCTAGGCTATGGAGTTTTGGGATGGTTTGCTACACAACATTAATGTGATTACAGATACAGTATTCAGTGCTTTCTCTGCTCATTCAAAGAATGCCTAATTCTAGACAGTCACACAGGGTTTTCACATAAAACTGCTATTTACTCTGAAACAAAGAAACTTGTATACTAGTCAGAGCAGGAAACTTTTCTATTAAAAAATTCTATCTATAAAAATACTAACTGTAGCACCTATTTACAGGCAACAAAATTTTGACCATCCTTTAAGTCTTACCTGCTCTGTGAAGACTTCACCATTACCCTGGGCAGGACTTTTTCCTCCAGGCTTCAATGTGCCTTGTACAGACTTCTAGCAATGTACTTGTCTCACTGTACTGTAATACACTTTTGAATTTCTCTCTTTGCATGGACTAGGCTATGAACTTCTTACAGACAGTGGCTAAATCCTTCCATCTTTGTACTCTGAGAACAGTGCCTGATACATATTAAGTGTACCAACTCAGTGAATGTTGAAGGAATGAATGAATGACAGATGCAAAGACAACTGAGACATGGACTCTGCCCCCAGGAACTCAAAAGTTTAGCATTAAAAAATGACACATAAACAAAGAGTTATACTATAAGGTGACAAATGCTATAATAAAGCATGTCAAGTGTTTATAAATAGCAACTAATTTTTTGTGTGTGGAGGGAAGAGGGCTGGGCAGGAAAGGTTTTAAAGAAGAACCATCTAAGCCAGAATTTGGATAGGAGTTGTGGTGTGCTGGGGTCTCACAGGGGTGGGGGTGAAGGGGAGTTCTGATTTATAATATCTGCTGATATGTGTGGTATAAACACACTCATCACAGCTGCTTTTCAAATTAAAAATTGGCTCGCAAAATTCCTGAATACAGGAATAACAACTAGCTCTCCCTAGCTGGAGAGGCTGTCTCCAGCCTACTAATGGATGGGGATGATAGGATGGATTCAGGGTGCGGGAATTCCAGGAGGACAACATGTGGTGCAACTACAACTAACAAATAAAACACATGTTCAGTCTGGAAGTTACAAGCAGTAAGTTGCTGAAGTGTCAAGGAGAGAAGAGTCAGGGGTTAGATGGAGAAAAGCTTAACTAAAAGCTTAACTACACCAGGCTGAGGAACATGGACTGTATCTTACATGTGAGCCACTGAAGAGTTTCAAGGAAGGGAGTCATATGACCATATTTGGTTTTTAAAGAGGTCACCCAGGAGAAGTGGAGATAGTAAATAAGAGGAGAAATTAGAGATAGGAAAGCTAGTTGGGCAGCTATTATAGCAGTCCCCAAAACTGGTATAAAGGCCTGAGACAGGCAGTAACTGAGGATCTGGAAAGGAGACCAATTTAAGTCATATTTGAGAGGCAAATCTTCAAGGCTTGATAGCCAGTTCTTTGTTTGTTTTGTTTTTTTGGTGGGAGGTGGTGAGAAAGAAGAAAGAGTAGACAATACCCCTTAGGCTTTCAGTTTATGTGTCTGGGAGGGCTGTACTTGAACAACCAAGAAGAAATATAAGAAAAAAGATAAGTTTTTGTTTGCGGATGTGTATGTGTGTTGTGTAGCAGTAGGGTGGAGGGAAGGAGAGGGAGGGAAGGTAACAGTCAGTTTGGCTGATTTGAAATGTCAGTTGAATATCAAAAGTACATATATCCAGCAGTCATTCAGCAGCTCAGAAAAAGAAGTTAGTAAAGAAGATTCTGGAGTTGTCATCATATTGGGGCAACTAAAGCTATGGAAGTAGAAGAGACTGCCTAGGGAGAAAAACCTGGCCATGTAGTTTAGACCAGGTCACAACTAATCAGACTTGAGCAGACTTCCCTTTTGAGATGATCTCATTCAGGTGACTTCTGAGAAGAATGGACTAGAGAGGAAATACACAAGCTCAAGGAGACTAGGAGCTATTCCCCTCCCCAGCACAAAATATGACACAACAAAACAACATACAAATGGAACATAATCAAGGTTTTATACTATCTCAAGCCAGTACTGCAGGACCTAATAGGTTTCGCTCTTTTTGGAGCTCATCAGCTGCAGGTAACGGCTCAAATTTAGTCTGATACAGCATACCTGTATAGCATTTTACCATTTACAAAGCCTCCCGTTCACAATCTTCTATTTATTATATTCTGACAATTCTCAGAGTTTCCTTGGTACTAACTAAAAGAAGCTTTACATTTAGGTACTGAAGGCTCTGCTGAGGCAAAGTACCATGTGATTCTTTTTGCTAAAACCCCCCAGGACCAACAGTCCAGAGCCTAGGCTGTCATCTGCCATATAAGAAGGAGGGTCCACTCTATTCCTGGAACTACTGCAGCACAGATCCAATCACACTGAGGCACAGAAGGCCTGCAGCTGTCCAGAGGATCCTGCTGGTCTTATATCCCTGCCCTCCTAGCTCTGAATTTTTAGGGCTATTTTTTTCATCCCTTTTCCTTTATGCTTCTGGTAGTAAATCCAGATTCAAGGTTAATTTGAAAGAAAAGGAACAAAATAAAAACATAGAAATGTTTAAAGTAGAACATTTTATTGTGACATTTCCTGAAGATACACTGTATAGCCCGTACAGACACATAAATATGCACAAACACTGGCATCCAGAGGTACCACAAAGTGCATGGTAAGCTACCATTTGTGTACAGAAGGTTGGAAGAGGACTATATATACATATTTACTTTTACGTGCATAAAATATCTCTGGTGACTTTAGGAAATGGGCAGCTGTGGTATAAGAGGTAGGAAAGAGACTTTTTATTATACACTGTTTTGAATTTTGAACATATGAATATTCAAAAAATAAAATCTAACACATACCTGCACTCTTCCCTTATCCATTTAGCTGTGTGTTGATAGGATAGTGCTGACAGAACTTAGCCTGGAACTCATAAGGCTGACCATCTTTGTTTTAGTGGTTCTTAGAGCCTCTTTTTAATATCCTCAGAGTCTTAATTTTATCTCAGCATTCTCACAGAACCGAGTCCCAGGACCGGCCGGACATTATTTTAGTTTTCTTTAGCAACAGTTTAGTTTAAAGCTTAAATGGCTTAAGCTTAAAAAAAACAAAAAACAAAAAACAGCAAATCCTCAAAAATATCTCACACTGACTTTCCTTCACAGTTTCTTGCCTTCCTTAGTGAAATAACATCAAATAACTGGACTGAGGAAAGCTAGAAATAAAGGAGAGAACTGAAAATCGCATTTCTGAAAAGAACATAAAGAAAAGCATGGAGAAGGATTTGTGAAAGAAGAAAGAAACAAGTGAAAATGTAAAAAAGCCTGATGACAAATTTACAACATTGTATTTCAGTGGCTCATGCAGCAAATGGAAAGGTATATATATTTATGGTCATCATGTTAAGAGAATGGCAGGTAAGGTCTGACATAAAGGTATGAAATGGGTTTATGAACCGGAAACTAAAATTGTGTCATGTTACAGACATTGCCAAGTCTCTGGAAATACGCCAGCCTCATATCATCTTGATGTTTATTCTGATGTTCAAGAAAATAACTATCAACAACCAATTTTTGTTTTTAACCACCATTTTGGAGGCTAGAAGAAAATGTTTTCAGTCAGCTTGTAGACAAAGACTATGCAAAAGGTATATGTCTCACACCTCATGGAAAACATGATTAAGTTTTTACTTTAGTTCTAATCAGTCAATTTGCCCTAGAATGGCTAAACTTGTATGGCTCTAGTTTACAACCAGCATCTTTCTGATTGTTGGTGCCTGTCATTCCAGTTGTTGAATATTTAAAAATATCATCCCTGGTCTAGTATCACACATCCATGAACGCATATGGCCTAATCAATACTTCTTGGTGGGTCAAGACCAAGTCTGTGAAAACGCATGGCGAACCTAGAACCGAGCACGTCCATGACACTTGAACACGTCCGTGATAGAGTTATCAAGCCACTGGTTGATTCTGGTAGCTCTAACCAAACGTATGTGATTCTGAAAGAAGTACTCTCAAGTACTGAAGGAAGTACTCTTTCTTAGGTATTAGTGAGAGTAAGAGAACTACAGACACAGGAGATTAGCCAAATCTCCTGTCCATTGCAGAAATCCCCTCCACAATGCGTTTATCCAGTAATCTTTGCTCGAACACTTCCAGTAATAAGAATTTCTCTTTTTCTTGGAATATTTCAATCCAATATTCTCACTGAACGTGGGTAGGGTCCTCCTACTGAAATGTCAGATCAGTATACAGCTCCTTCTCTTTCTGTTCCCTAAAAACGCAATTTTCAAAACCAGCTCTCACTTTTCCCTACACTTTCTCTTTCACAGAGCTTTCTTTCACTCTCAAGGTTCATGGGTTACTTCATGGCTGACTTCGGGCATGATCTCTCCTCATCTTTAGTCTGGTGTTCCTAAACACCTCTGAGAGATGGGTTTTTACATTTAAAAAGGTCTAACTCTCAATATACTTCAATTTCATCAAAATCCCTTCCCAATGAATATGTTGTACCTTTGCTGTGTATTTTCTCTCTTTTTTAACTCAATAATACATGATTACTGTTTTAAACAACCCGTGTGTGTTTTAACTTAGTAACTTTGTTTTTTGGTTTTGGTTTTTTTGGGGGCTACGATGGGTCTTCATTGCTGCACAAGCTTTCTCTAGTCAGTGGGGGCTACTCTTTGTTGCAGTGCTTGGGCTTCTCATTGCGGTGGCTTCTCTTGTTGTGGAGAATGGGCTATAGGTGCGTGGGCTTCAACAGCAGCAGCACGCAGGCTCAGTAGTTGTGGCACATGGGCTTAGTTGCTCCGCAGCATGTGGTATCTTCCTGGACCAGGGATCGAACCCATTTCCCCTGCCTTGGCAGGCAGATTCTTAACCACTGCACCATCAGGGAAGTTCCACTTTGTATTTTTATTGTTCTCATTTTCCTTTGCACCTCAAATAATTATAGATATTTTTAGATCTTCCTTTAGGGAAGGGCTTCTAGAAAGGGTCCAGTAGTGGCAATTCTCTCTTTTTGTTGTCTGGAAATACCTTAATTTTGCCTTCTTTCTTGAAAAATATTTTTGCTGGATATATTTTTTCTCAGAACAGTTTAGGTATTATTCCACTCCCTGGCTTCCTCTGTTGCTATTGAAAAATCAGCTGTTCATCTCCTTTGAAGACAGCGTCTTGTTTTCTGACTGCTTTTAAAATCTTTGGCTATGACATATGTCTGTAATGTATGGATTAAAAAAAAAAAATCCTACTGGGGATTTCTTGCGTTTCTTTAAGCACTGCCTCTGCCCCGTTCTTTCTTCTCCTAGTAATCCAATGAGAATACTTCTTCTATCCTCCGTGTCCCTTAAACTCTCTTTCAGTCTGTCTCTCTGTGCTGCTTTTCCATAATTTCTTTTGTCCTATCCCCCAATTCACTAATTGTTTTTATATTTCCCTGAACATCATCTTCTATATTCAACCCATCATAACAAATCCTGAATGGTGGACTCTACCTTCAAATCCCTGATTTATTCACAAATACCTGACTCTACTGCTATCATCCTAGTTGTGGGCCTTATTTGTTTTTAGCTAAGTCAGAGGAATTTGGGGGATATAAAACTCAGCCTGCACACACCTAAGACTTGAAGCTTTCTAAAATACTGGACTTGTTGTTTGTTATGTTGGTATCCTATCACAGAATCCTTATCATCTCCCTCCCTTAATAATGGGCTGAGCCCAAAGTATCATTTTCCCACTCTGCCTATCCAAGCAGATTCTCAGCCCCAAAAAGCCTGTCTTCTTTCTACCCCTCACACAAGCCATGTGCATTTTTGCTAACATGCTTTTGATCCAGTCTTCTAACCCAAATTATACCAGTCCTCTCAGGCCTCTCTTTTGCTAAGTTTTCCCTACTAACACACTCAGGCTGCTTGAGACCTTGTGTGTACCATACATATTTTAATTATCTTGACTTGATTAGATACAGTCTAATCTCCTTGAGACCTTGTGTGTACAGTACATATTTTAATTATCTTGACTCGATTAGATACAATCCTTTACTATTTGAAGTTTAGCCATATATAGCTTAACCATAATTCTAACCTAGGTCTGACTCCAAAGTTCTTCTTTTAAGGTAATTTTATTTATTTATTTTTGGCTGCACTGCACGGCTATGGGGGATCTTAGTTCCCTGACCAGGGACTGAACCAGTGCCCCCTGCAGTGGAAGCATGGAGTCCTAACCACTGGACCGCCAGGAAATTCCCAAAAGATTGTTTTCCTTCTAATATAATAAAACTGTCTTTCACTATTCAATCAATATTTGTTGATTTGCATAAAAAAGAAACCAGATGCTATAAAATCAGACATAAAAATGCTTTCCATTTACCTAGTTTATCTTAGCTTGGTTGGAACAAAACAATCTTAAATGGCATTAAAAATTTTAAACTTTATTCATGTAAGTAAATTTCTCAAGAAATCCCTCAAAGGGGATTGTGCAGCAGCTTATCAGTAGAGATAAACATTAGCTCCTTCAGATATAACCACTCAACCTCTGAATCTCTAGTCAAACCACACAACACCATCCTTCAGGGTAAATGTTAACCCCTAAAATTGTAAGCCTAAAGGAAAAGCTTACACATCTGGAAGTTCACTTCCAGGGACCACTCCAGTGTTAGGGAAAAGGTACTAAAAGCCTAGTTTTATAGATTATTCTAATGTTGATAAATAATCCACTTAAAATAGGTTGTACTACATCAAAGTTACCCAATTCGCTTCATAACAAATAGCCATTATGTCTAGACTAGACTTTAACAATCTAATGAGAGTGACTGTTATTTGGGGCTTATAATGCAGAACCTTCTTTCTGTGTTAAAGTGCTCTTGCCTCTCTTTTTATTTCTAATAACATATAAAAAATCAAATTGAATCTTGAATAATATGTACAGTCCATTTTATATATGTATACACACATATATATAACATATATATACTTTACATATATATATTACATATATATTTTACATTCTTATATATGTGAAGAACCTTCTTGGCATGTACACTTGTGGAAGATAGCTGCTTAATTCTAGGCCAAATAAGGGAGGATAGACTGGAAAAGGTAAACTACTCTTAGTATTTCTCTCATAGGACAGTGTTTATCTCTCTTACCTTTCCTGTCCCGTCCTTCATCAACACATACTGGTGGACTTCCTAGGGCAATGCAGAAATCCAGACAAGAGAAGGAAGCACACTAAAATAATGGAGGACAGGCTACAGGAGATGGACAGTGTCAGACATCATGTGGGAGAAAAGAAGGAATTATCACAGTTAGCCACCTTGTTCAAGAGAAACTAAAACTAGTTATTTCAAAGGTAGAGAGATAAGAAAAAAAAGTAAGATCTTTTACTTCTTTGTAGAAAGGCTCTTTTCAGTAAGAACAGAGAAGAGTTGCAGTTAATTTGGAAATTTGTCTTCAGGGAAATAGATATAACTTAGCAATAGTACAAAGGAACGAAAGATAAATAAGATTTTTCCAATTCAAAAATATTGAGAGATATAATTACAGGCTTTGAGAAAAGAAAAAAAATCAGAACTATAATCTAGAAGCAGTTAAGACAGTTGTTCTATCTTTTTTCTCCAAGAGAATACAGACTAGTAAAAGCAATAGGAATCCCGATGTTTATACATAAAAGTGATGAATGAGGCACATGCACTTAAGTATGCTTAATTACACGGTCTTACACTATGAAACACAATAATATCGTCACACTTAACAATGAAGTTCTAGGAACTGAACAAAGTACTCCCAGTGAGGAGCTTTTTCAGATCAGGGACAATCTTTTGTACATATCTGCGTGGTGTGAAATACCTCCTCTACCTCTGCCTCTCCTCAACCTGTGTCCCCCCACCATCTAGATACCACAGTGCTTGAAACACCACCACTGGGAGAAAAGAGTCCTTCAGATTTAATACAGCCTTTGTAATTTAGTATGTACCTCCCTCCACCAAAATGTAAGATGCTAGGAAAGTTTGAAGCTACTCACACTAGCAATGTGATTTTGTTTCTTCCAGTTAGAAGTTGTTGATAAAGATAGATACCCGGATGGATCAACGTATAGGAAAAGGGGGAAAAGAGGATATGGCCCCTAAGAGAAACTATTTTACAACCTTGGATACAACCAGTTGCTTTATTATGAAAACACTATAGGTTAAATCCTCTGTATATGTGATTTAGGCATTTCTTTCAAATTAATCCTTAATTTCGTCAAGTTAAAGTCATAACATTCCTAAACAAGGTAAATGACATTTTTCTCAAGGCAATATTTTCTATAAAGTAAAAGGCAATTTATTTAACAATGAGTTCATTTTTAAAATCTGAGTCATTTTATCAATTCTGCTAACATCTAATTAGACTATCCAAATTTTTTACATAAAATGCATACCTCATATTCTTTTCTGCAAGCTCTGGAAATATCATTTTTTGAAGATGCCTAAAAGATAACAAATTTATCCATTAATTTATTACACATGCTATTCAGCATGGGACAAAAAAGAACACAAATATAAGTATATGTTAATTGCTGGTATGGTAGTCTTTACTTCATCAAGGAAAACCTCATGCTCAAATATTTTAAAGTTCCTAAAATCCAAACAAATTTCATATAATTTCTTTAAAACAAACATCAGCTCCAGATATGCTAGAATTTCACTCTAACTTTTATGGCTTTTATCTCACATAATGACACAATCCTTTTGTTATTTCAGAAACTAGATAACTTTGAAGGAAATGTAAATCACAGGACTTTTTTTAAGCTGAATTCCATTTTGTAGCAAATATCCTTGTGAAGCTCTGCTGCAGTGAATTTTCTTGTGAAGCTCTGCCAGGCAACTGCAGTTTGCTTTTTCTTTAACCCTTCATATTCTAAGTTTCCATATGAGCCAATATCCTCAGAAAAGATCCATACATAACAGAGGAGACAACTAAAGAGGGAAAGGCAATACCAGGCAATTAATAAAAGTTATTTTTATGTAATTTTCTTAACAAGTTTATGAAGAAGATATTATCCCCTCTACGGACGAGGAAACTGACACACAGAGAAACACACGGTTATTTACTACATTTAAGTATATACTTTCTATAAAAAACAAGCCAAAACAAATCTGCTGAGGGGTGGCTGCTCTTCCACATGATAACAGTCCCCATTCAGAGACGCAGTTCCAGAGCCAGGGGCTCTGGTTCCTTGTTCTATTTCCTCCTGTTCTATCACCTAGGCTCACGCATTTCTGAATAGACCAGCTGATAAGGACAGGGAAAGCAAGAAGCAGAATGGACTGGCAACTATTCTGTGTCCCACTAGATGCACTATAGTTCAAATCCTCTACAACTCGGTTTCATCCCAATGCCTGGAGGAGAACAGCAGACAGCTAGGCTGTGTGCTGCCCAAAGAGTGTGACTCAGTGGTCTGTATCAAAGTGAAGGTGACTCATATACTCCTGTCCAGAGGGCAGTCACTAGAAGAAGAAAATAAAAGAAGGTTTTCCAGCTGTAGTTTTAGGGCCACTTAAAACTTCCCAGTTAAGTCTACTCCCACCACTTGGAGTATGAGGAGCCACAGCACTGAGGAGCCACTATGAAAATACACACAGTGAGGAAGAGTTCAGGCATCTAACGTGAACTGGACCTGAGATACGTCAAATCAAAAAGAAGTCATAATTCACTGTAGGAGTCATGCTCACCTTAGGAGCAGAGAAGGAATAAAAGAACATAGTCAGAGTAAACCCATGATGAAGGACAGAGGGAAGAGGAAAGTAGAACAGACCAACCGTGTCAACTGCTCTCACCCAAGCATGCCTGAAATTTACAGGACCATTTGGAGTCATTCAGCATTGACTAAGCAGGACCATAGGCAGAGTACAAAAGGCCTTGAGTCCTATAATATTCTTTCTTTGTGTGGCAGAGAGATGTGAAGGAAGAATAAGAGAAGGCTGAGGGTCGTACATGCAGCAGCCACAACTGAAAAAAGCAGCATGTCTAAAAGGACAAGGTCTGTACAAATGCTAAATTTGCAGCTTTTCTGGGTCACTTCTCCAAAGATATGAGGTAGGCTAGGTCCAAGACACAGCTAAAACTGAAACTATACTTCACGCTGCTTAAGAGCCTGACTGCTAAGTGTTACCTGCTTGCATGCCTGTCGACATTCCAAGGTAATAGCCAGTTCACAGCAGCCTAAGCCAACCCAGCCATCAGACTTCTTAAACACACCTTAAAAACAAAATGTTCAAATGTTTTGGTCATAAGTAGTGACAAAAACAGAGTGTAACTGGTTCATGGACACCACTACAAGTCAAAGCAGGTGTCCATAAGAAAACTAGCTTAGATAGCAGGGTCTCAAAAGTATGAAGCACCTCCTCCCACCCTTACTCTTAGTGCTATCAGTCTTCTCAGGGTCCCTCCAGCATGATTACCAGGTTCTTTGTTTTTCACTCTTCTCCCTGCCCACCCTAAACTCTCTTCAGCTCATTCTCACTCTTCGGTAGACAGAGTCTCTAGAGGACATGCAGGTTAAGGAAAGCAATGAGAAGCTTTTTTCACCTTTGGACTATGAACCAGAGGCAAGGATTCCAATTTAACTTAAGCAAACAAATAAAAAAGGACACGAGTATTATTGCATTCAAAATATTAAATACCTAGAATAGCATAAAACCCATGATGCTGTTTAAAAACTGACACTGAGTAAACAGACAGGAACATCTCCTGTGAGCCCTGACTGACTTCGATGAATACACTTTATTGTGGGGCAAAATGACTATGCTGGTTCAATTTATGCACAGCAGCTATTGCTCCAACCAAGTTACAGAGATACCAAAAGATGATAAAATTATAAATAGTGTTCTACTGCAATTTTCAGATCCTTTTTTGCAATCATAAATGTCAATGAATAACTCCTAGGATAAAATTAGGAGATATAAGTAATAATTATGAAAAAAGAAAAGATTTACTTGTAGGAATGCTGCAAATTCCTTCTTATCTCTTTTAAGAAATGGTTTATGCTGCTTCCATGTAATACATAGATCTGCAAATCCACATGTACATTAAGTTAGATTATTATTTCCATTTGAAAAAAATGTCAGGGATTCAAGGCAATAGGTAACATAGTCCTCTACATGAAACTAAGACCTAATATAACAAATAGAAGCATTCTGCTAAAACACAAAACAAACAAAAGTAAACAAATGGCCCATGGACAGACAAAGCTCCCAAAATATAATCATAAATTGTATTGTTAAGACTGGCTAAAAATACTGCACATCATAAGCTTCTGTATCCCTACATGTTTTAAAGGCATAAAGGGCAACAGCGTCCCACCTAGTCCCACTGCCTAGTAGAGTTTCCTCTCAATCTTTGCTGCTTGCTACTCAGAATTGCTCATGTTCTAGGGAGAATTCTGAATGGAATTAATGTAGGTCATAAACTCTGTGAACTTTTATAACATAATGCAGTATATTGCTGTTTTCACATATGCAGTGCCTCCTAGAAAGTATTAAACTATTCAACAAACTTTTACATTCACTGAACTCCTATTATATACAAGGCACTTTATCAGGTATTTTGTGGGCTATGAAATAGATAAAATATATATATTTATCCCTTTATGGAGATTACAGTTTGGCAGGAACAATACACATATATATTGGGTAGGGCAAAAAGTTCATTCAGTTTTTTCTGTAAGATGGCTCTAGTAGTGCTTAGTTGTCTTTAACTTCATTTGAAACAATTTTGTTAGATTGTACTGTGATAGCTGTCATATCAGCGTGCATTTAAAAAAACATCAAAAGTGGTGAATTTTTGTGTAGCCATTTTAATATTGAAGATGGAAGGGAAAAGCAGCATTTTTGGCATATTATACTTTATTATTTCAAGAAAGATAAAAACGCAAATGAAACACAAAAAAAGATGTGCAGTATATGGAGAAGGTGCTGTGACTGATCACACGTGTCAAAAGTGGTTTGTGAAGTTTCGTGCTGGAGATTTCTTGCTGGATGATGCTCCACGATAAGGTAGACCAGTTGAAGTTGACAGCGATCACATCAAGACATTAACTGAGAACCAATCAATGTTACACCACTCGGAAGACAGCCGTACCCAAATCAAGCACTGAAAAATCATTTGCACCAGCCTGGTTATGTTCATCGCTTGGATGTTTGGGTTCCACATAAGCAAAAAAAAGCTTCTTGACCATGTTTCCACATGTAGTTCTCTACTGAAACTAAAGAAAACGTTCCATTTTTAAAACAAATTGTGATAGGCGATGAAAAGTAGATACTATACAATAACATGGAATGGAAGAGACCATGAGGCAAGCAAAATGAACCACCACCAACCACACTAAAGGCCAGTCTTCATCCAAAGAAGGTGGTGTTGTACATATGGTGGGATTGGAAGGGAGTCCTCTATCATGAGCTCCTTCTGGAAAATGAAACAATTAATTCCACCAAGTACTGCTCCTAATTAGAGCAACTGTCTGGAATTAGTCAACAGAGTAACTATCTTCCGTCAGGATAAGGCAAGACTGCATGTTTCCTTGATGACCAGGCAAAAACTGTTACCACTTGGCTGCAAAGTTCTGATTCATCCACTGTATTCACCAGACACTGCACCTTCGAATTTCCACTTAATTTGGTCTTTACATAATTCTCTTAATGGAAAAAATTTCAATTCCCTGGGAGACTGTAAAAGGCACCTGGAACAGTTCTTTATTCAAAAAGATAAAAAGTTTTGGGAAGATGGAAATATGAAGTTGCCTGAAAAATGGCAGAAGGTAGCAGAACAAAATGGTGAATATGTTGTTCAATAAAGTTTTTGGTGAAAATGAAAAATGTCTTTTATTTTTACTTAAAAACTGAAGGAACTTTTTGGCTAACCCAATATAATTACAGACACTAGATAGAGGGATAATTAGGAGAATAAGCAAGGAGGTGGGCAATTCTAGGAAGGCAAATAGTCCAATTTGTTTGAAATGAAAACTTTAAACGGTGTGAAAGTCTTTAAAATTTAAAGAAACATAAGATATACTCCCTTTTTTCAAGTTCCTGGCTTTAACCAGGACTGGAAAATGAGCTTTAATCCTTGGAGACCACGAATGCCAGGTTAGGGAGTTTGGGCTTTATTCTGATGCAAGTGAATATCCTCTGAGGGATTTTTTTTAAGTGGGTGGGGAGGACAGCTATGGTGTGTTGCAACAGCAGTTACAAGGTTATCGCAATAATCTACCCCAAAGGTATAATAATAAAGGCTTGAACTAGCAATAGCCAGGACAGATGAAAGATTTTACAAGAAGAGAGTCAATGGAGCTAAAAAGAAAAAGCAATCAGAGATAACTTGTGGATTTTCAGTCTAGTGTCATTCACAAGAGAAAGCAGGTATAAGATGAGTTTGGTTTTGCATTTGCACTTTCAGATGCCACCTGGATGCAGAGATCTTGGTAGAGATGTCTAAAAGTCACAAACTATGACTTGGATACGAAAGTAATCTTCCCAGAGCTGATTAGATAACAGTTCTGGGAAGGAATGCAGTTACCAGGGTGAGCGTGGAGAAAGAAGGGAAGAAGACCACACACAGGAGTAACTATGGTAGTCATGGGGGCGATGGTGTGTGCGGGGGTGGGGGGAGATGGGGATAAGAGAGAACAAAGTCACAAGGCCAGGATGAAGTCACAAGGAGGCAGTGGTCAATAATATCAAGTGTCATAGAGAAGTCAAAGAGAATAAGTTCTGAGAAAAAGCCATAAGATCTAGGAACCAAGAGATCCTGGTGATTTTTCAAATACCAGTTTCAATAGAATGGTAGAAGTGAAGACAAGAGTACCATTAAGGACTGAGTGAATGAGAATAAATCATACATTTGAAAATCTGGGTGCCTACAGGAAGGAAAGGATAGAAAATTCAAGGCTATATATTAGGTTACAGGACTACGACACAGATTTTACAACCACAAAATAAGTTTTAAAAAATAAAGTGCTAAATGTTACACTTCTATTGCTTACCTGGCAAAGAAGAATTCATACAACTCCAAATTTCAACCTAAAATTGTAATCACCAGAAGACTTTTATGTAGATAAACAGTTCCTAAATATGACGATTTCTACAGAAATTATGTTAGCTAATTTGATTATGTTTGTTGCTATACAATCAATGATCTAGAACTGTATGAGTATTAACCAGCTATTTAGGAAAGAAAAAATAGAACTGAGATATAAAAATACTGCTTGCTGTTTTCCCATCTTCCCATCTGACAGAACTAGGACAAATATGGTTACTCAGATGCTTACTGGAATAACTGTTTCCAAGCGCAGAGATAAAAGTGCCTATTGAGTGACTGAAGGAAAACATGTCAGTCAGAACTGTTTGATCATCAACCTTCCCCTCACTTAACCCAAGCTACCTTATCTAAAGAGGTTCTCTCATGCCAGCTCAGACTTTCTGAGCCTGGCTTACGAGCATCCCAAACACTGAGGATGGCCCATGCGTTAGAGACATTTTAAGTTACACGATTCAGAGAGGCATGCAATGTATCTATAGTACACCAGAAAACGGGAAGACAGAAATAATGAGGTCACACATTTTCCCTTACCCCAAATCCAACTTTTTAATAATCAAAATAAATATAAGATTTAGTTATTATGGTTTTCATAAAATTGTCAAAATGTAAGTAAAATGGACAATTCCAGATAAACTATTATACCGAAATTTAAAGACTGGAATACATTTATATATAATACTATTTTTCTACCTACTCATAGAATAAATAATAAAAGATGAAAGACAATGTTAATATTCTATCTAGTAATTTGTGTGAAGATCTTTTTAAAGTACCAAGTTAAATCTAACATTTTACTTTGACCACAAACCCCAATTACAATGAAAAATTTGCTAACTCTAAAGTAACTCATTAGAGTGCTTCATTAGACAAAAGCCTCCATAGTTAAGTTAAACAAGACCTACCATTGTTTCAGGGCAATAATCTGGGGCTCGCTGCAACAGATGTTTTAGTCGGGATTCGCTTTTTGAGGAGAATATCTATTTGACAAAAAAAAAAATATAATAAAGGTTTGTGGCATTTTTTCAGTAAGAAAATAGAAGAGGTAAACTTATTATCCTTTAGATTTATCAGTTGTCTAGAATATTTTCCAATTTCCCTTTATGAATGGAAAACCTTTGGAAAGATCTAAATTAAGTTGAGGAAATGTTTCTTGAAAGGTTGGTTAGTTTGGCAAATAATCAACAAAGTCTAAATATAGCAAGTCTAGACCTTTTTCTAATGATCAAAAATGGAGAAAACCAGGCTACTATCCTGTTAGGGTACATGGGAGGCAAAAAAAAACAAAAACAAAAACAGAAAAGGAAGAAAAAAAAGATAAATTTATTCTAAACTATTCTACAAGCTGCTTTTAGTGAACTGACCACAGTGAAAAATAGACTATGCCATACCCTTGAGATTGGTGAAGAACAACTTTGTGAACAGCATTATAGCAAAAACTTCTCCACAGAATGCCATAAAATAGAGACAAACCCATTTTTTAAATAAAGATGCTGAGGGGTTGATAAGTTCAGTCATCAGGCTAGCTGGCTCATTTCCAAATACAACTGTAATTAATGCAATTATAATTTGATGTCTCTGTAAATTATAAATCATTACATATATCACTACCTGCAAATAGTCAAGAATGTAACAGCTATGAATGCTAATAACAATGAAAAAGGATTTATCTCCAGTTAGTTTTAATAGCCATTTTTCTCTGAAACCATCAACTATAATTAATAAATGAAGAGAGCTAGAATATCACCATTTTGCAATTCCTACTGAATTAATGCATTTAGGCAATTATTAGCAATGACTGCTGACATTACGAAGAGACAACCAGATATAATACTATTTATGAGTAAGACTTGCCAAACAAAACAAAAACAAAACCTAACCTGAATCTGATCAAGCCTCTGGATCTATCTCATAAGGTAGCTGCCAGCCATGTGTGGCTATTTAAATTTAAATTTAAATCAATTAAAATGAAATAACATTTAAAATTCAGTTCCTCAATTTCTTGAAGCACATTTCAAGTGTTGACTTTGCACAAAGAGCTAGCAGTTTCCCTGTTGGATTATACAGATATAAAATATTTTGATCACTGAAGAAAACTCTGCTGGACAGCTCTGCTCTTAAATCTACCTACCAATTACAAAAATACAGAGGAAAAAGGAACACATTAAATATCACAGGGCCATGAAGAGCATGATTCAGACTGTGGGAAACTCCACAGGATAAATGACCAGATTTACCCATCAAATAAACTGCAAGGAGAAACGCATATTAAAAGATCTTTAAAAGACATATAACCAATTGTAATGCTTATATCTCACTCCTGAATCAAACTTATAAAATGAAACTTATTTAACAATTAACAAATTTGAAAAATAACTAGATATTTGAGCATTACATTTTTAAAGAAGTGGTAATGGTATTATGGTTGTTTTTTAAATGAACACATACTTTATAGATATAGACTGAAAATTTAGCTTCAATATAAATTTGACTCAATATAATGGGGGGGAGTAGATGGGAGTGTAAATGAAACAACTGGCCTTGATGTAATAACACGAAAGCTAATATGGGAGTTTATTATATTTTTCTTTACTTTTGTATATATTTGAAAATTCCCATTATAAAAAGATTAAAAAGAAGAAAGGAAAGAAAAAGAAAGGGAAAAGACAACAATAAAAGGCAAGAAAAAATGAGAGGAAGGAAGGAAAGAAGGGAGGGAGGGAAGGAGGGAGAGGAGGGAGAGGAGGGAGGGAGGAAGGAAGCACATGAGGTTGGCAGTGGAACGGGAAGAGGCAGAGTTTTGAGTTAGGCCCTATTCTAAACACTGGGGGATCCAGCACAAACAAAGCAAACAA
The DNA here is from genome assembly GCF_030028045.1 of Hippopotamus amphibius kiboko. Classification (NCBI taxonomy): domain Eukaryota; kingdom Metazoa; phylum Chordata; class Mammalia; order Artiodactyla; family Hippopotamidae; genus Hippopotamus; species Hippopotamus amphibius. The sequence goes on from NC_080187.1 coordinate 37,747,259, forward strand.
AAGGCCCTGTTCTCGAATATCTCTCCTAACAGTCTTCTTTTTAAAACTGAGGGACTTTTCTCAGATCTCAAACTTCTTGACTTCTAGGACATCTGACACCTTATTGTGCTGACTCATAAAACATCAGTCCTGACTTCTTATTTAAATTCAAATTCTAAAAGTTTTAATTCCAAATCTCCAATTGTCTTCACACAGTGGTTTTCACTGATCATTAAGCAACTCCCCCCGCCCCCTTCTTTTCCTAACTTTCCACAGCCATCAAGGACACTAGTATTCACTCCAACTCAAAACCTAAATATCAGCAGAACTCCACCCTTTCTCCATTCCCTACCAGTTGAAGAAATAATGATTCCTCACTGCTGGTAATTCCTTTCATTTTCAGGGAGCTCCACCACTTTTAGCACCCTGGCCTCTCTCACTCCTCCCGTGCTTGTGAAGACTGACATACCTGACCTGCTGAATCTGGCAGGGGAAAGTGAACATATGTAACACAACCCTTACCTCTCCTCTGGTAGTAAGTCTAATTCTGTAGTTTAGTGTGTACCTGGAGATAAATGCTACATTCAAAATTTGTGTAACTGGTAATAAAAGTAATATTTGGGGTCTTATCTACCTTACTCCTTTGCCTCATTTCTCAATTAGATAAGAACTTGGTCAGGGAAAAATTTTTTTTTTTTTTTTTTATAAGGATGACTATAGTATTCACTTAAGTTACTAAATTATAGAATTTCTAACACTTTAGATTTTAAGAAATTAGACCTTGCCTGTTGCAGGTGCCCCATAAGGAATATTAGTGGAAAAAACAAAGCAAAAAGTCAGGTAAGCAGTGCTTCCAAAAGTAGCAGAGTTACTTTAAAAGCTCCCTTATGGTGACATCATCAAGAGGCCATTTTTGCTTTCCAAAGCTATTGTTCTGGCAGTAAATTTGCAGAAAACTTAATTTGCTATAGTGTTTCGACACGAATTCTCTAGCAGCTACTTAGACAAGCTGTCTTGTTTTATACTTAGAGTATCTTGCAAAATCTTTCTAAATTCATAATATTGTTTGAGAGAAACCTTAATACCAGTTAGGTAGTGCTCTCATTTTTAGGAAGTAACAAAATCCAGGTTATTACTTGAAAAGATGATTAAGGTCATTAATTCTCAAGTGGTAAGGCTAGAACGACACAATCAAGATGATGAAAGAAAGGTAAGACGTTATGAACACCTATTGTCTCAGTGGAACTTGCCTAAAAAGGTTCAAGCAGAAAAACTCAAAACTACAGAAAAGTTTCAAAATTAGTACAATGAACACCCATAGAGTCGGCATCTAGATTCACCATTATTAACATTTGCAACATTTGCTTTAACTTTCTCTACATATACACGTTATTACTATTACTTTGATGAAACGTTTAGAATTCACTATAGACATGATCATTCATTCCTAAATCCCACCATGTATCTCCTAAGAACAAGGACACCGTCCTACCTAATCACAATACAATCATCAAATTCAGATCACACGGGGGGGGGGAGTCAAGGAAGGGAGGGAATACGGGGATATGTGTATAAAAACAGATGATTGAACCTGGTGTACCCCCAAAAAAAAATAAAAAATAAAAATAAATAAAAATTCAGATCACAACATTGTACAATATTATTACAGTTCATATTTAAATTTCACCAATTTATCTCAATCATGTTCTCTAGAGCAATCTTTTTTTTTTATTATTCCAGGACCCAGTCCAGGACTATGCACTGCATTTAGTTGTCATGTCTCTTTAGTTTCTTTTAACCTGGAAGCCTCTTAGCCTTTGTTTTTATAACACTGATACCTCTGAGGGTACAGGCAGTTGTTTTGAGGAATACCCCTCAATCTGGGTTTACCCTATTGTTTCCTCATGATTCAGGTTATGTATTTTGGGCAGGAATCCTACTTAAGATACTGTGCTCCATCATGCCAGCAGACACAGGTTAATTTGTTCCATTACTGGTGATGTGAACTTTGATCATTTGTTTTAAGTGCTGTCCAACAGATTTCTCCAAAACAATTATACTAAATAATATCTTCTACAATTATTATGTAAGCTTACCTGCTCACATACATCACGGCACATCTGGTTATCCTTTGAGTGATTACAACACAGTGCACCTAGGGAGAAAAAATAAACACCTGATGTTGCCTACTGTTAAATAAACACGATGATTAAGCTAAGCCAGATGGTTACACAAACCATTTATTCAACAATTATTACTTTTATTATCTATTTTAACTCAACAAAGCTTTGCTGTGTACCTATTTCAAGCTGAGGACGGTGCTAAGTTTGAGGACATGGTTTTTCCCTCAAGAAGCTTGCTATCTAATATGGGAGACTGCCATTTAATAATAATAGTTACAATGTACTGTGTACTTTCCATGTGCCAGAATTTTGCTGCTTGCTCTACATATTGTCTCATTCAATTCTCACAATTACCCTATGGACTATATTCTATTATTATAACTATAATGTAAGGTTAAATGATAAAAAGATAGTGAATTTTGCTTTGGACATGTTAAATGTAAGCCTCCACTATCTCAGTGAAATAGAGATTAGGTCTGAAAACAAAAAGGGTTGAGATGGGGTTGGGGGCTTGAGGTGAGGCTGTAGAGAATAAAGGAAGCAACTATAAATGCTTCTCAAACTTGTGTTCTGTGAAACACTGTTTCAAGAGTTGTTAATATTTATCTCTCCAGAGAAAATGTTTCATGTTCAAATAAATTGGGAAACAAAGGATTAAAAAGTTAAAGAGAATTCTTTACTGCAGGACTTTATGAAGACTTTAATATGTTAATATGCAACATTAATCTCCTAAAAAGGGATCTAAGCAGACAGATTTCTCAGAGCACAGAGTATTTTTTCATGCCACTTATTAACATTTCAGAATGCCGATTTGAGAAACATCAGAAAAAACGTTGTCAAGCAGCATTATGGGCCCAGAGAAATTAACAAATCAGCGATAGAGATAAGAAGCAGGGGCATGTTACTATTCTAGAGTGACACTGACTGGAAAAAAAGATACAGCTCCATTTGTTGCAGGAAGGGAGCCCCCTTCCAGGACTGGAGAGGCAGCTCTTGTCTAACCCCCGGAAATGAGCGGTCTGAGGAGACACACCTGCTGACAAAGCAAGAGACTTTATTGGGAAGGGGTGCCCAGGCAGAGAGCAGGAAGGTAAGGGAACCCAGGAGAACTGCTCTGCCATGTGGCTCGCAACCTCGGGTTTTATGGTGATGGGGTGGGTTTCTGGGCTGTCTCTGGCCCATCACTCTGACTTAGCTTAGGGTCCTTTCCGGTGGTGTGTGCATCTTTCAGCCAAGATGGACTCCGGTGAGAAAATTCTGGGAGGACATTTCCTTTGACCTTTCCTGTATTCTTCCGGTTGGTGGTGGCTTCTAAGTTCCTTGTGGTAAAATAACTCATGCAAATAGTTATTGTCTGCCAGGCCAGGGTGGGCAGTTACGATCTGTGTTTCCCCTAACAGATTGATCAGGGCCTGTTTAGGTTGCTAAGTCAAAGAGACAAGGACATGAAAATATTATATTTCAGGCAGCTAGATCCAATACAATGGTATATATGTTGTAGTACATATATACTGCAACATAATTTAATGTTTAAATTAAATAGATTTCTATTTAAATTATACAGATTTCTCTAAATGAAATCTATATAATTTGAGTATATAAGTTAGATGAAAGCAGAGCTTTTTGGATTGAAGGTAGGATTTGGATTGACGGTAGGATTAGTATTGGGGAGAAATGAATGAATTAATAAAAAAGGTCCTCTTTAGCTCTTACCAAACTTTTTAAGTTCAAAACTTATAATTGTTATTCTGTAAAACAATGACAGGGTATATGATATTAACTGACATATCACTATAGTTTCATAAAAGACTATTGTGGGGCTGGCTTTCTAATACTATGTGGGAAAAGTGGTCTTAAAGTTCTAAACATTTGACTTAAAAATTCTGAAAAACATATAGAAATTCAATTAAATTTCAGAAATTAAAAAAATTCCTTGTTTATAGGCTGTAATTACTTTCTTAGAAGCTTCTGATTCGAGGGAGAGCACAATCACTCAAGAGACTTTCTCACAACACCCCTTCTCCCCTGCCAAGCGCCACCATGCCCACTGTCTTCTAAGATTCTGTTATGCACCCAGCCTCATTAGAATGGGGAGGACAGGCAGGAAACAAAAGGGGGGGGGGTCTCCTGTGTGGTACTGACATGTTCTTTTGAAGTGCTCAAGTTGCTGCCACTTTCTACTAGCCTCCAACACAAAGGTCACATGAGGGCAGAAAATCCAGCTGATCAAGAGCAAAGATAACTCAAGGATAACATATGGTGCCAATAAGCACAGGCTCAGCAAACAGTAAACAATCAGGCAGACAAGAGTCTGACTTGGGCCTAGGGATTTTTGGAGCAAAGGTCTATTTAGAATAGAAACATAAAACATGTCATAATTGAAACTCCAATAACAATGAAAGACTTCATATAAAGGCCTATTTATTACCTGTTTAATGGTGAAGGTCAAATTTATAGCAGTGACCCCCAAATTATTTAAAATTTTTAAAATAATTCATTTTTTTCATTAAGAAACCTCAAATTTGGAAAATAAGAAAAATGATCTAATAGTCCCACTGTCCTGCCAGAACGTGTGGACATTCTGACATATTTCCTTCTAGTCTTTCCAAAAGCCTTCTGAAATTTCTGGCAAAATGGGATTAGAGAGCAGCCTGAAGTCTTCTGGTAATAGTGCCCTTTCCCCTCCCAACCAAACATTCCTCTGTAATAGTACATTTCCTCCCTTGAGAGGACTGCCACCCTCCTAGAACAGGCTAGGGGACCTACACTCCATCACATTTTCCACACTTTATTTTTAACCTTAGTTATCATTATATTAGTACACATTCTTCTTTCTTTGAAGCAACAAAAACTTATTAGAATCTTAAACGCTGCATTTTTTTAAAGAAATAAATGTCTACAAATAGACATCAATTCATATGCCTTCATTAAGAAAGAGAGCAAAGGATTCAAATGCAATTAATGTGGCAATTAAAGGTCTTTGTCTTTTTTAGAGCTTTTAAAATGGATTAATTGGGTCATTCAACTATTTAGAGCACAAAAAAAGTCTCCAAGGCCTAATGTTTTATACAAGGAAAGATGGTGAATTCTAGAAATGTTTTCTTTTTATAATTTGATTCTAACCTAATTTCTTGTTTAAAACTCTGGTTATTTTCATAAAATGGAATTGAACAGATAAAAGTAAATTAGTTCAAAATAACACTTGATATTGGCAGGTTGACAACAAATAGCACAGGTGTTATCCTTATTAAAGACAGAAGGAAAAGTGTCATATCTTGCATTCTTATTCCAAAAGTTTGTAATTATAAAATTAATAAAAACCAAAACCTGATTACTAAAGGCCACGTATACTGGGTTTACGAAGGTAACAGTGTAACCTGGAAACATGTGAGCAGATTCATCCAATAATTAGAAACATCAAGGTTTGGCTGCTGGTTTGGGCCACATGTCTCCTAAAGATAGGCAAGTAAGCAGGAAGCACATGCTCCAGCCACAAGGGAAAAATGCAACTTCTAAGACCAACCAGCATTTAAAAAAACAAATACACACCCTAATCTAAAACTAAAATATTCACAGAATTATAGGATTTTTGAAGTTAAAAGAGATTTTGCCACAAAAGCCTCCCAAAAGCTATAATTCAATTTGGTTAATGAAAAGCCAGTCTTGTTTTCTTTTCTAAAGTAAATAAAGATTCCTTCTAATTAATGTATTCCTACAGAATTACTAAAACAGAATATATATATCCTGTACTACTGAAGAGGAAAAAACTAAATCTGAGCTGATACTAGAAAAAGGTCATTCCAAATAAAAAAGATACCTTAAGACAGCCTAGAAATCGACAACCACTTTAAAAACATGTAAATGACAACTGCAACTTTAATGTTTAAATGCATTCTTACAACTGTCACATTTATCCCTTTAAAGATACATATGTGTCTGTGTACATACATGAAATGTATCATTAGCCAAGAAAGAGCCAAACAGTAAAATAATTATCTATATACCCACCACCTGGACTCAACACTGCTGACATCTTGTCATACCACTTTATCTAGACAGATACATGTTTTGGCTTTTTTCTGAATCATTCACGTTACAGATATCCTTCTCCATTGCTTGCCTCATACTGAGCTGCTTACAACAGCCAATTATGCTCATTCTCTTCTATTATCAATATAACTGCCAGATTAATTTTTTAAATAGAACTTTCATGATGTCACTCTTCTTAATCAAGGGCCTACAGTGGCTTCCTGCTATTCCAGTGCTAAATTTTCCATGTCTTCTTCTTACCTCCCCTTCCCTGATCTTGTATTTGATCTTGTATTATTTTTGAACAAGGGAAGCCTACATTTACCTTGAACACAGCAGAAAGCCTGAAATGCTTAGTGCCTCTTTCCTGCTGACATAAATCCTAAACATTTTCATGGCTGAAATCCTTGTATCTCAACTCTTAGTAAGCCTTTCTTCCCTAGCAACTCCAGGCCATGTTGGTTTTTTGGTTGTTTTTTTTATTTAATTAATTAACTGGCTGTGTTGGATCTTTGCTGCTGCACGTGGACTTTCTCTAGTTGCGTCAAGCGGGGGCTACTCTTTGTTGCGGTTCGCGGGCTTCTCATTGAGGTGGGCTTGTTGTGGAGCATGGGCTTCTAGGTGCGCAGGCTTCAGTAGTTGTGGCTCCCGGGCTCTAAAGCACAAGCTCAGTAGTTGTGGTGCGTGGGCTTAGTTGCTCCATGGGATGTGGGATCTTCCCCGACCAGGGCTCTAAACCCATGTACCCTGTATCAGCAGGCAGATTCTCAACCACTGCACCACTAGGGAAGTCCCTGGTTTTTTGGTTATTGACTATCCTACTATTCCAGTCAGAACTGGAAACTTTAACACTTAACAATAGTATTTCATCTGTGTACTAATGGTATCTCCAAATTGAATGAAACTTCTTGTACCCATTTAGCACAGTGCTCAGCTCAAAAAATTTTATTTATTCATTGGTTAATAAGTAATAATTTCCTATTTATACAATACCTTTTTAATCAGAAAAAAATGTACAAAAAGTTTATTTCTCCCACTATACCACTGCCATACCACATTTCACATGGTGACCAAGCCATAATTTAGCAAACATCGCATGAGTTTTTGACCCAGGTCAAAAGATAAGCTGGACCCAATCACATGCACAGGTATAGAGGTATGCAGCCAGCTGGTACTGCGCTTGGCAGCTATAATGTCAAGATGAGCTGGGGCTGAGGAAGTTTTATGGTGTGCAGAAACCATGAGTAAAAGGAGGAAGCTGGGTGATGGAGAGTGGGAAATGCAAGAGATGTACAGAGAGACCCTATGAGAGGTAGAGAGAGACAGTTTCTAAAAGTTAGTCTTGGTTCCTGGCAGCTTTCCAGTTCCCACAGCAGTCCCTGAGGTTGTGCTGTGCTCAATTTCCTACCCTTGGATTTCCAGTGTGTTCTCTGTTAAGTGCCATATAACTAGCTCCCTAATCCTGAGCTACCTCCGTTTCTGTTTTTGTTTCTGTTCTTTTGGGGCCTTAACACATTAGAGCCTTAACACATTATCATTCATCATTACGAAACAAATAAAGCAAATGACTCCTCAGATCCTCCCCGCAGATGCTAATAGCCAGTATTCTCAGATAATTCCCTTCCCCATTCTATGCCACAGGACTCGCATCTATAAAACAAGGGATCTGAAAGTATTAATGTTTGGCTTCCAATGGCATATTCCATGGTCAAAATGTTTCTCTTAATACTTATTACATTTTCTTGCAGTCTTCTTCGTGTAATCTATGTTCTCTACAGCATCCATCATATTATGTACTACATACTTGACTAAATCACATGATTTTTCCTCAAACATATTCAGATTTAGAATATAAATGGATATGTACTAATATAACCATATAAATATTAGCAACATAGATATTATATACTTTTTGATGATATTTAATGTCTGATATTCTCACTAAACCATAAACCCCATGAAAGCAGAGACCATGCCTGTTTCTGCTTACCACATTATATACCCAGTGCCTATCCCAGTGTCTGGCACTATTAACCCCTTAACAAATATTTGCTGAATGGAATACTTGCAGGTATGAAATTAAGTTTAGTAAGCAATGGACCAAGAGGAGTTCTTTCTAACATCCATCTTAAACATACACAAAAACGGAAATTGTGATTCTCTTCCTGACTAACCTGCCAACCCTCCAACTTTCTCCTCCCCAATCTTCTTGACCTCAGTAAAGAGCATCATTTTTCACTAAGTTGCTCAAGGTAAAAACCTACAAATAATTTTTAATTCCTCCTTCCCTCACTTCCCACATCCAATCCATCAGCAATATATCTTGAATCTCTCCTCTTCTATCTCCACTACCAATCTAAGACATTATCTCCTGCTTCCACTACTACAACGGCCTTCCAGTAGCTCTGCTTTTATTCCTATCCTATTACAATCACTTTCTTTCATTCAGCAGCCAGCGTCATCTAAAATAGAAATCAAAGCACATATCTCTTGATTAAAAGTCCATTGGTTTCTATTTGTACATGGAATAAAATAAGTGGCTTTTTGCAAGCTCAGCACTATCTAGCCCTGGCTTACTCTCCTGCTCACTCTGCTGCAACCTTACTGACCTTCTGTTCCTTCTTGCCTTAGGGCATATGCACTTCCTGGTCCCCACTCCTGCGTTTCCTAAGGACAGCACCTTTGGTCTTCAGATTTCAGTTCAGAACTTCATCTTCTCAAAGACTTTCTTGTCATCACTATGTGAAGAACCACTCCCCTCTACTCACACAATTCTCTACCATCTAGTTTCCTTCACAGCATATTTATCGCTACCAGAAATCATTTTATGTTTATTGTCTATCTCCCCTCTGTAAGCCCCTTGAGAGCAGCAACCCTGCACCTAGAATAGTGCCTGAATAGTGTTTGAATAAACAAACCCCTGTAGTACCTGCTTTGCTCTTTAAAGAAACCACATTTATAATTACAAAAACCACCTCCTGACTTTCTTCCAGAAGTGGCATATGGTGAAAAGTATGATTAATGAAAGATTGTTTAAATCTATGGATATAAGACAGGAACTTTTAGTAGCATGCCAGAATAAACTGTCATATCTGGGCTATCACCAATTCCAGCTCTTTTTACAGTGTGGGCCAAGATAGTTCTTCGGCAAGAGAATCTGCTTCTTATTACATTCCTTTAGATAGGCAGTTGCTTTTTCTAACTTAAAATTCATTACATTCTTTTTCAGGATTCTAGACTATTACATAATTTCTTAAATGTCAACTTATTGAAACCTAGCCCTCAGTGCTAGATCTTTCTCTCTTTTGTACTATTAGAAAATATCTTAAATAGAAACAGAGCTATTATTAGGTACCATGACACACAGATCCTCAGACTGCAGCATAGAGTCCCATTCCATCCTCCAAAGGGAACACTAGAGGTGCTGGGGAGGACAGGGCTGGGGGGTGGGGTGGGGAGTGGTTGAGGAGACCAGAAAGTAACACTGGATAGGAAGCATGGCATTACTGCAATATAGAGGGTGTGGCCACACTTCGCAAGAGATAATAATAATTGACCAAGTCAAATCATTCCTTCCCTCACTCCCTCTCCTGCGCCTCCCTCTCCCCCAACAGGAATGAAAATCTCCAAGTCATACCAGATAAGACTTGTAAAACACTTTTTACCAGAGGAGACAGGAGTACCCAACCTTGGATGGAGTAAGAAGACTGTCTGAGCAGGAATACAAGTCAGGCCTTCACTGAAATACAGTTTAATATTGTGTTCTTAATTTTAGTTTAGGATTGAAGAACATTTTCCACACTTCATACAAATCCACAATGGAAGCCTTTGTCCACTGTATCACTCAACGTCCTTTATGTAAGGAACCAGGCAATATATGCCTAAGAATTTAGTACAAGGGACAAATCTCACTTTTACATCAACCTTGGAATTTTCCTTTTTACCAAACAATGCAAACTCTATGTTGTCATGGACTTTTTGAACTGGTAGGGCCTTTAGAATTCACCTAGCCCAGAATTTTCTAAAGTGTGCTTTAGGTGTTAAGAAAAAAAAAAGTTCTTTAAGCAAATAAGTTTCTTTCTTTCTTTGCATAATAATTTTATTGAGATATAAATCATGTTAAAATAATAAAACAAGGAGGCCATTAGACTGAGGTGGCTTCACTGCCTCAGTAGACTACGTAAGCAAACCAAAACCTAAGCCTATAATGCCCCAAGGTTAAGACATCAGAATCCTAAGGACCATCAATCACAGCCACCTGGGCTTTCCCAAATAAGGCACCTACTCAAGCTACAGCCAAACGAACAGTTCCCTGCTTTGTTTCCACCTCTTCTATAAAAGTCCTTCCTCTAGCTCCTGTTACTTCCCATTTGACACTGCCCAATTCAAACTGATTTTTGCTCAAACTCTTAAAATTTTAATATGCCTCAGTTTTTCTGTTAACAATCACATACCACAAAACTCATCATTTTAAAGTGTGCAATTCAGTTGTTTTTAGTGTATTCACAGAACTGTGCTCACTACTTTCCAATTCTGAACACTTTCATCACCCTAAAAGAAACCCCATACCCGTTAGCAGTCATTTCCCCATTTCTCCATTCTCCCAGCAAACAAGTTTCTTTACCACAGGAATCCTTGAGGATTCTTGTGAATCTAATGTGTTTGTGAATTTATAAGAGAGGGGTACTACAGTGTACAGTCTTTCCCAAACTTACTTACTAGCTAACACTCAGTGCTTACTATACGCTATTCTAAATGCTATACATGTATAACCTCAATTTTCACAATAAAATCTATGAGAATTTCTACACACATAAATGTGGATATTAAAGCACAAAGAGACTAGGGCTAACTAATTTGTTCAAATATTCTTAACTATATTCTACTCACAGAATTGAATAGCTGTGGGATAAGAACGGATGACTAGTTTTCTAATGAACCATAACTTTGAAAGTGCTTTAGTTCAATTTCTTTAACTTAATGAGAAAAATGGGGCCCAGAAAGCTATGCTAATTTAGCCACAAATACAAAGCATTCTCTCTCTCTCCCCTTTGATTTGTCTAACCGACAGCTTGTTAGAACCCAGTTATAATTAACTATCTAACCCCAGGTCCCTGACAATTCTTTCTCTTCTTTAAACACTCAACTTTAAACAAACAAACAAAATCTTTAACACTGTAAGCTACCTTAAAACCCTGTTGAGGCTGATTTTGCTGTTTCTAGATGTGTCTCCCTGTAAACAAGGCACTTCTCCACCACTTTTGCATGTGTAAATCCAAGCATCTTTTAATATCTAGTGCAGTTGGGGCATCACTCAATTTTTTTCCCATCGTAGGTGGACATCATCCACCACCTCTCTCTCTCTCTGTGCACGCACAGCCCTTCATCTCCTCTGGACACTTCTGCCTTGAATTCGAGCTGCTCTTGTCTTGTTGCACCCCACCTCCTAGCCAATGCTGCTGGAGGCCAGGAGTTGGCAACAACTCCTAAAGTCCAGCACGTGGAAGGCACTCCATAAGCACTTAACAGTTTCCTATCCGTTTGTGGTCTAATTCCTCCAGAGCAAGAACAAAACTCTCCTCAAGCCAGTCAGCCCCCAAAGAGAGAGTTTACTGATTTTTAATTCTGTCTCCTGCCAGAGCCCAGCGCTGTCTTGGACACACAGTACACCCAGAGCGAAGGGCAGCAGAATCGGATTTAGGAGGCTGGGACCTAGTCTCTCCTGAGACTTCAGAAGCCAGGCAGTCTGCAGGGCCCATCAATGATCGCTGCCCGGGGTCGGCCTCTGTGAACCGAGGGTCAAGTAACAAGTAACAACAACCGGCCAGGGCGGCGGCAAGGCGGCTGCACCTCCGAAATCCCATCCAACCCTCGCGACGATCCTGGGCGAAGGCATTTCACCCTCTTCGGACAGAGACCTGAGTCGGGTGATGGGATAAGGGCTGAGCTAGGGGCCCCTGCTCGATGGGTGACAGAGGAAGGCCTTGAACCCGGGTCACCGCTCCCAGGTCCGCAGATCCGGGCGTGGAGAGCGAGGGTGGAGAGGGGTCCCGCTCGTCCCGCCTCAGCCCCTCCTGCCGCCTGCTGGGACCTCCGGACCCTGGGTCACCGGACTTGGGCCAGGTCTGGGGGTCGCCGGCACCCCCGCCCCCTGCCCTGCGCCATCTTGGAGCGCTGGGGCGGCCGCTCTGGACCGCCCCGAATCGCTGCTCCAGCAATTACTCACCCGCACTGCCCGGGGCCAAGCCCCCTGCCACCTCCGCGACCCCCGCCACGGCCAGGAGAAGCAGCAGCGCGCGCCGCGCGGAGGCCCGGACGGCGGCCATGTCCGGGCCGGGGGGTCCAGAGCTGCGGGATGCTCGGACCCAGCCTGCCAGCCGCCGCGGCTCGCGGAGGCCCCGCCCCTGCGGCCCGGGCCCTTGGTGATTGGCTGCGGCGCGCTGAAGCCCCGCCCCTAGGCCGCACGGACTTTCCAAAACCTGTTGGGGCGGGAACCTGCCAGAGACCCCAGCTCTTTGTTAAGGCCCAGCTGTGTGTCGGCTTCTGCCGCGCTGTCCCGCAGCCAAAGTTCTTCAAGAGGGGAGTCAGAGGATGTCAGAGCTGAAGGGCTCTTAGAACGCCTCGACCTCTTGAGGTTTGCAGATGGGGCCGCTGAGGCTCAGAGAATAGACCATCTGCCCAAGGTCAAACTGCAAGTTCGCCTGAGAGCTGGGCAATAGGCCACGTCTGAACCAAGGGGACTTCTCCCCTTCACGCACCTTCAGTGATCTTCTTCATACCCTTTCTGCCAGAAGCTGCCTCACACCCAAAGAGGGCGTGTCACCGGGGACAACTCCGCCTCCCCTGAAATCGGAGGGGCTGTGCCGCAGACTTCGTCTCCTGACAAGGGCCCGAGGCAGGAATTCGCCACCAAAGCTTTTTCACACGTGTAGCCTCATTGTGTCTTTGATGTTCTACGTAGCTATTCCTATCAGGAAAATGTGGGGAGAGGAATGCTTGCGTATCTAAATATGGAGAGCCTTGAATGTCAGGTTGGGTTTAGACTTTAAGAGACAATTTGGAGGTGGGTCCCCACTCCACCCATTATCCCCACAGCTACTGTGGGGAATGTTTGAGAGGATTCACTTGTTATCAAAGAGTTCTCCAACCCCCACACCACCCTCACTCTCGTCCCTCTCTCCCTCCTCTTCTCCCTCTCTTTTCCGTTCCTGAATTGTGTAATACCTTTTTCCTTTCCCCTTCCTTCCTTTTAAAAAAAGCATAACCACAGTTACATTTTTAAATTCCTCATATCATTAAATATCCAGTAAGTGTTTACATTTTCGCTATTGTCTCATAATTTCCTTTTACAGTTTTCAAGTTCCAACTAAAGTCCATATATTGAAGCTGGTTTGTTTATTCTCTGTCTTTTAGGTTTACGAAAGGAAAATATGAATGTTACAATAATTTTTCTAAAACATTTGCTCTGGCAACAATTCTCTTGCTTCTCTGAGAGGCTACCTCTTTACTTACAGGATAGAATGATGTACAGTTATTCAATGTGATGTTAGAGGTTCTTAGCATTTAGACCCAATCACCTTTACCAGCTTCATCCCACCTTACCCCCAAGTCCTTCTCAGGAGAGAAGAGTCAAAAAGCCTAGAGCTGCACTAATATGGTAGCCACTAGCCATCTGTTGAGTACTTGAGTTGCAGCAAGTCCAGATTGAAATCTGCTGGAACCAGATTTGGAAGACTTAGTATGAAAACAAGAATGTAAAATGTTACCAAAATTAATTTCATCTTTTTTTTAACTTGTTTTTGTTTTAAATAGGCTTTTTTTTTTTTTCGAGCAGTTTTAGGTTCACAGAAAAACTAAGCAGAAATTATAGAAATTTCCCATTACCCCCTGCCTCAACATACAACATATGCAGACTCCTCCACTATCCACATCCCACACCACAGTGGTACATTTGTTACAGCTGATGAACCTGCATTGACACCTCATTATCACCCACAGTCCATAGTTTACCTTAGGGTTCATTCCTGGTGTTATATGTTCTGTGGGTTTTGACAAATGTATAATGACATGTAGCCACCATCCTTTTCCTTCTTCTTTTTTTTTTTTTTTTTTTTTTTGTGGCAAGGTGGGAATAGAGTTGCAGACGTAGAGAACGGACTTGAGGACACTGGGGGAGGGGAAACTGGGACGCAGTGAGAGAGCAGCATTGACATATACACACTACCAAATGTAAAATAGGTGGCTAGTGGGAAGCTAATACAGAGCACAGGGAGACCAGCTTGATGCTTTGTGAAGACTTAAAGGGGTGGGATAGGGAGGTTGGGAGGGAGGCTTAAGAGGGAGGGGATATGGGGATATATGTATACATGTGGCTCTTTCACTTTATTGTACAGCAGAAACTGACACAATAGTGTAAAGCAATTATACTCCAATAAAGATTTAAAAAAAAAAGAATCATTATTCTTTTTACTTTTTTAATGTGGCTATTGGAAAACTTAAAATTACATGTGCCATTCACTTTGGGTTTTACATAGTTCTATTGTACAGTGCTGGTGTAATTATCTTTCATTCTAAACAAAAGTTAATGCTTAGAGATCATCTTTAAAACAGCACATTTAAAAAATGTTACTCACCAATTATTTTGTCCTGAGCTCAAAAACATCTTTCTTTATTTTAGATAAATAAAACCCATCAAATCTTTTGATTCATTTGTGTAGTATATTTTCCCATCATTTTACTTTTTTTGTATTTAAAGTATTTAAAGTAAATTTCCTGTAGAAATAATACAGTTGGTTGCTTTTTTTCCTTTTTAGTTTAATCTGACAATATTTGTCTTTTAATTGGCATGTCTAGGTCATTTTGATTTAATATAACTATTGATATGGTTGAGTTTAAATCTATCTTACAATTTGTTTTCTCTTTACTCCAATTGTCTTTTTTTTCCTTTTCCCCACTTTTCCTCTTTCCTACCTTCTCTTAGAAGAGAATAAAGTATTTGGCGTGCTGTTTTTATGATTTCATTTTATCTACTCTATTGGCTTATCAGCTCCACTTGTTTTATTTTTTGGTAGGTGGGCTAGTGTTCATAGTATCCATTTCAGCTTACTACAGTCCGTCTTCAAATCATAATCATCACTTCATGGCAAATGTAAGAACGTGACACAAATATACTTCCATTTTCCCCTCCCATCTTTTGTGCTAATGTTATTATATGTTTTGCTTCCACACAGTTTTACTATTCTGGTTTGAATAGTCAATTATTTAAATAAGAGATTATAAAATAAGAAACAATGTGTTTTATATTTACCCACATGTTAAGCATTTCTGATGCTCTTCATTCCTTTATGTAGCTCTAAATTTCTCTTTGGTATCTAGAAGAAGAGAAACATTTTTATTAACATGGTTGGTTTTACTGATTTTAATTAACTAGGACCTCATACATTGGTTTTTGGAATTTATGCATAGAAAATTCCTGAAGTTAATTTTTAATGGAAATTTTTTTTCTGAGTTTATTTAGCCTAAACACATTTTCTTATCACAAACTGACCCATCTTGGTAAGGGATAGGTCCATTTTGAATTTTTTAAGACATTATGATATCTGGCTTCATATATGTATATGTATATATACATATAGGGCCAATTTTTTGAAATATTACTGAATATATTTTAAATATATTCCCATTAATTTATTTACTAAAACTAGACATGTGAGTAAGGCATTCATTTCTTCAGGGATGATTATTAGAGTAGGTTATTAAAGTAGACAGAGAAGATAATTTCTAGCTTTTTGGTTTTAAAAACAAGACATCTGAAATTCCCAGAGAGAGTGGTTTTAAGAGTAAAAGCTTCTTAGATATCAGAACCTAGCCCAAAAGGCTGAGGGCATAAAACAACATACTTGTAAAAATTTCATAGTCAGCCAGATACAGTCCCTCCATCCCCATCAGTCCCCAACAACTTGACTCACTGTGATGGGGGAGGAGGAGAGCTGCTGGAGAAGGGCCCCCTTGAGGGAGGCTACAGTGGGGTGGGGCATAGAACCTCAGAAAGGCTTGAGAATATGAGATAAGAGGGGATCTGAGCCTCGTTTTCCATGGCACTCAGGCAAGTGACACACATGTTTCCCTGCACTCAGTATGGTGGAGTGTAGAGGAGAAATGGCTGCAAGTATGTCCTGTTCCTCACTCCCCACCTAGAGTGACACAGAAGAGGAGCTGAGTGTTTTATATGCCCTTCGAGAGGGGCTGGGCAGAGTTGAGAGAGCTGAGAGCCTGAAGAGGCTTCAAGATCAGAATGAGAAGGCTGTAGCTGGTATTTGCATGGTCTATACAACTGGACACCAGATGAGAATGCAGGTGTCAACAGGGATTGATGGTGACAACAAGGACCAGATGTCCTGCCTTCTTCCCCAGTCCCAGTTGGTGGGTTTGGCTCTATACTTTCTTCCCAAAACTCAGGAGGGGGTTGAGGAGAGGTCTTGACTAAGCTGAGTTCCTACTGAATTGACTGAGATTAAGTTTTAGTAGTTGAGCAGGCAGGGGACTTGCAGAGACAAGTAGCTGTCCATCAAAGATTTGTGCAGCCCTTCTAGAAATTGTTGCTTGGAAGCAACTGCCCAGCCAGAGCAAACATTTTCTAAGTGCCATCACATTTTCTGTTAATTCATTAACTGAGAGTATGGCCTTGGAGAACAAAGGATCCCATTCCTTGGAGCAGAATCAGTGTATCTGACAGCCCCATTGGCCCCTGTACTGAGATTTCACAGGAGGGAGAGAAACCCTAATGCCAAGGCATCCAACATCAACACATCAAATTATAAAATTTAGCATTGTGACCTCAGTCTGTGATGCTGGTACAACATCCTGGCAGCCTCTAGTAAGCCCTCTAAAGATATGAGCCTGTGAGTATGAAATTGTCCCCATTCTCTACTTTCCTTGCTTGCTTATTTCAGTAATTTTCAAACTTAAAAAAAATATTATTTTTAGTTTTTAGCAGTGGAATCCTCTTTCCAACAAAATCAGAGTCCTGCCATATAAAATAGAAAAAAAAAAGCTGTGTTCTAGTGCTACATTTATTTTCTAAGTTCAAATTTATAATAATAATAATTAGTTCAAAAATAATAAATGAGAATTAAAAGATAATGAGATTTTGATGAACATGAAAACTTGAAATATGGAATTATGTATGATCATTGCAGTCACAGCAGTTTTGGCTTCCATTTCTGTATTTTGTCTTGGTTACCTGCTGTAAGAGAATAATCCTGATTCACACAGATGAGTAGTTTGCAAAGGGTCATGTTTTTGGAAATAGCCCACCTTGCCATCTCAGACTACTTTTTGTTCAAATTAGGATGGTACCTTGAAAAAGAAGTACTGAGAGATTATTATTTCAGTATTGACTCATGAACACTTATGCCCATAACAAAACTTGCACACGGATATTTATAGCAGCTTTGTTCATAATTGCCAAGACTTGGAAGCAACCAAGATGTCCTTTAGTAGGTAAGTGGCTAAAAAAACTTTGGCACATCCATACAATGGAAGATTACTCAGCAGTAAAAAGAAATGAGCTATCAAGCCACAAAAAGACATGGAGGATACTTAAAAGCATATTATTAAGTGAAAGAAGCCAATCTGAAAAGGTTATATATGAAATGATTCCAACTCTATGACATTCTGTAAAAGGCAAAATTATGGAGCCAGTAAAAAGATTAGGGGTTGCCAGGGGTTTGAGGAGGAGGGAAGGATGAAGAGGCAGAGCACAGAGGATTTTCAGAGCAGTTAAAGCATTCTGTACAAAACTATAATGCTGAATACGTGTCATTACACATTTGTCCAAACCCACAGAATGCTCACCAAGAGTGAACTCTAAACTATGAACTTTGGGTGAGGATGTGTCAATGTAGATTCATTGATTGTAGCAAAGATACCATGCTGCTGCTGGATGTTGACAGTAGGAGAGGTCATGTGTGTGTGGGGACCAGGTATGTGGGAACTCTCTGTATTTTCTGCTCCGTTTTGCTGTGAACCTAAAACTGCTCTAAGAAACAAACTATTGATTTTTAAAATGCCAGTTAGACATTAAAAATAAGAAAAAATATTGATTTTCTAATAAGTTTGGATAACTGCTCAAATTCCTTATCATAAATGTAGTCAGAGAAGTAACACCACAAATGCATGGTTAATCCCAATACTACTTATAATGTGACGTTATTAGTGTGTGACCAGTTGCATGTTCCCTTGTTATTGTGCAATTGGCTATGACACCATGATGAGAACATGCACCAAGCAGATGATTCTGAACCCTGCCCAACACTTAATTGGGAACAGTGCACATTTGTACTCCCTGGCACAATTATACGTGAGCAGTTGAGCGTAGGCTTGGATTAGGGAAAAGATCAGTGCAGAATAACACTTTTTCTAATCAAGGACACCTTTAAAGAAGATAAAATAAATATACAGAGATGGCAGGAAAAGATTTATGCTAAGGTCTATGCAAAGGAGTCAACTCAACAATACACATGCTATTGTGGTAGTGGCCTCTTATGTGTCAAAAATCAAAACATACGTTTGCGTGTGTTCATGGTCTCACTACACATTGAAAGTCATTGAGAGAGACTTCCCTGGTGGTGCAGTGGATCGGACTCTGTGCTCATAATGTAGGGGGCCCAGGTTCAATCCCTGGTCAGGGAACTAGATCCCACATGTATGTTGCAAAGAAGAGTTTGCAAGCCACAGCTACAGAGCTGGCAAGCTGCAACTAAGGAGCCTGCCTGCCACAACTAAGACCCGGTCCAACCAAGTAGAGAAATACATAAGTATTTTTTAAAAAGCCATTTAGAATATATATATATGTATATATGAATAACATAGATGCATAAAAGAAACTCAAATCAAATACTTGCAGAACCCACAAACCTCCATTAGGGAGCAGTTTGATTCTTGTTTGATCAGACTATATTATTCAAGAGTTTCCTATGATGTATGTTTGAACATGTCTGTTTTAATTCTGATACCCTCTTTCTCTTCCAAAATAATGAATCATGCTCTCCTCCCCAGCTGGAATAAATATGTCATTCTGTTCTCTTTTTGCTTTGTGTAAGTATGATGGTGTCTTATGTTTAATTCTAATCCATCCTAAATTTATGGTAGCGTGGGTGTGACGTATGGATCAAAGGCAAACTTTCAACTGAAAGTTGCTGCTGTCCATTTATTAAAAAAAGTGGTTCCTTCTTCATGCTATTAATTTTGACCTGACATATATGTATTAAATTCTTATAGCTGGAATTAATTTTCTGGTATCCCTAATAACCACTGATTTTATAAAACTTTAAAAAAAAGCCAGTGGTATAGCGTTCAGTAATTGTTACTTTGTAATTAGTTCAAATCTGGCAAGAGGACTCTAACATCATTGCTTTCAAAAGATGCTTGCATTGTTCAATTATTCTTCACTTGCAATTTATGTAGTTCAGTACAGTCTTTTGAGGAATTTAAAACGCTGAATAACTTTGTTTCTAAGCCCAGGTTTCCTATTGGCCTTACCAGAGACACAGTGAGATTTGAATCATCCCTGGGGGTAGGGGGTGGGGTAGAGACCAGGAATATGCATATTAAAGAGGTTCTTCCTTTTGTTACAATTTGAGAGCTTCCACCTTAGAAATTAAGGTCATTGTTTTGTATTTATACTCTCAAGCCCCTGGTCAATCACTCTGCCTTCCTTTATACTCCCACAACACATCATTTTTCCTTGACGCAGTCTGTCATGTCCGGAATTATGTATTTTCCCAATTGTTTGGTACTTGTTACTACTGTAAATAGGATATTATTTCTGTTTTGTTTGTTTTATTTGCTCTATATTGATGGTATGTAGGAATACAATTGATATTTGAGAAGTTATTTCTATCTCCTTAACTTTTCTGAACTCATATTACTGATAATATTTTTCTGGTTAATTCTTAGAAATATAATCGTGTTTTCTGCAAAATTTGACATCTGCCTCTTACTCTGATATGTTTATGCCTCTGATTTTGCACTTGACAACATTTTTATATCTATTTGCTCTCGTACTTGACTGCACTTTAGAGCTATTCGAAATGGGAATGGCTGGTTTCTGGTCTAGCATGGAAGGAAGCTTGGAAGATGCCATTCTGTACCAACAAGTAAAAAGCTGAACAAACTGATAAGCCAAAAATTCTTAGGCCTGTAAGAGAAGAGAGGTCACAGGGCAAACGGCTGCCCCCAAATTGGAGACAGCAGCCTCAGTTGCTGATGCTGGAGGGCTTGGCACATGCGGGAGTTGCTTCCCTGCCTCTCCCTTTGGTCCTTTGGCCCTGGTCCCACATCTTGCAGGGCCTGCTACTCAAAGTGTGGTCTGAAGGGCAGCAGCATAGACATCACCTGGGAACTTGTCAGAGAGGCAAAATCTCCAATCTCACCTCGGACTCAATAAATCTGAATTGGCATTTTCACAAGCTCTCCAGGTGACTCAGAAGCACGTTAAAGTTCCAGAAGCACTGATCTCAAGAGCTTGCAGAAATGTCCACCAGATGGCAGGTTTGCAACAGGCACAGGTATCCAGAGCCACAATCAGCCCACCCAAGTCTTCAAATAATGCCCTAAGTGGCCTTAGAAGTTTGGAGCCATTGCTCATGATCTGTGGATGGCAAGGATGG
Source organism: Hippopotamus amphibius kiboko (assembly GCF_030028045.1). Taxonomy (NCBI): domain Eukaryota; kingdom Metazoa; phylum Chordata; class Mammalia; order Artiodactyla; family Hippopotamidae; genus Hippopotamus; species Hippopotamus amphibius. The sequence continues at coordinate 37,768,062 of NC_080187.1, forward strand.
GGAGAGAGCCCAGAGGAGATCCTTAATCAATAAGAGGCAGTTTGTGGGGTATGAGCCATGAATACCCCCTCTCCGGGCTTTCCCCAGGTGTTTTTAATGTTTTTACACACATTGTGCAGTGAGAGGGATGGGGCATAAGGTTTTATTTTACAGACAAAGGAATTAAGGTCCAGAAAGAGAAAGAGCCAAGAGCTCAGCAGTGGCAAATGGTGTTGGAAGTGGAATTGGAAGGCAGGTCTCACCTCTAGACAGATAGTGCAGGTGGTGTGGCCGCAGTATATGCTGGCTGGGTGGCCTGCTTATCCCCTTTCCTGTCCTCTCCCACCCAGTTGCTCTTTGAACAGCTATCTTGTTTTCTCTGGGAGTGCTAGAAGCAGCTGTTGTAATAATACAATATTTGCGAATGTTAATGGGCTTTCCCCAATACTTAGGGTTCTGGACTTAACCCCCAGGGGAACAAAGCAGCAGGCTTAATTGGAAGCAAACAGGACAAGCCATGGTCCCCAGAGGGTCACCTTGGGAATCTTGATGGTCCCTGAGTCTATGGCCAGGATCAGCTATGAGCCACCTATTTAGCTTTGGTTTTTTAGTTATAAGAACAAAGAATCGGCTTCTGGTTGCAGAGGAGCTTAGATTTCATTGGCATAAAGTAGATATGATGTGATGTCACCATGGTTATGCACAAAACCAACAACTAGCCGCATTTCTAGAAATGCAAAGCTCTTTATTTCTAGAAATCTAGAATCTTCTAGATTCTTAGAAGATTGCATTGCCTGTGGTACAAGGGCAGAAAGCCCAGTTTACTTTTTAGTCTTGGTCACATGGTCCACAACATGAACCTTGGGAAACTCCCTTCTCTACACTGGGTTCCCACTTCCCCAGGAGGACAATGAGAAGTTTGAAGATCATGTGTTCTGTCAGTCTGGAATTCTGTGACAGTCACTAGTTAGGTGTTTCTTTCTTTTTTATAAATTTAAGTTTCTTTTTTTAAATTAATTTTTATTGGAGTATAGTTGCTTTACAATGTTGTGTTAGTTTCTAATGTACAGCAAAGTGAATCAGCTATACGTATACATATATCCCCTCTTTTTCGGATTTCCTTCCCATTTAGGTCACCACAGTGCACTGAGTAGAGTTCCCTGAGCTATACAGTAGTTTCTCATTAGTTATCTATTTTATACATAGTATCAATAGTGTATATATGTCAATCCCAACCTCCCAGTTCATCCCACCCCCCACCCCCACATTTCCCCCTTGGTATCCATAGGTTTGTTCTCTATGTCTGTGCCTCTATTTCTGCTTTGCAGATAAAATCATCTATACCATTTTTCTAGATATAAAATGGAATATTACTCAATTAGGTGTTTCTGACATACCAGGTTCTTCACAGCAGCCTTTACATCTTTTTTCCTGAGGCTGTAAATGATGGGGTTAAACATGGGGGTCACCACCCCATAGAAGAGGGAGATGAGCTTGTCTGAAAGATCCTGTTTATCTGTCCCCAGTGGGTCCTTAGAGTTGGGCTTGGCATACATAAAGACAACAGTTCCATAGAAGATGACCACCACTGTGAGGCGGGCAGAGCAGGTGGAGAAGGCCTTTTTCCTCCCCTTGGCTGAAGGGATTCTCAGGATGGTGGTAAGGATGAAGACATAGGAGAAAAAGATGAAAAGAACTGGGACCCCCAGGAAGACCACATTGGCCACCCCCATACTGATCACATTGATGGAGATGTCAGCACAGGCCAACTTCAGGACAGCCAGGACCTCACAGGTGAAGTGGTTGATGATGTCCCCACAGAAGGGCAGTCGTGTTGCAAGGGATGTTTGAACCACCATATTGATGTACCAGATACCCAGGAGCTGGCCACCATGGGCACGTAGGCAGCCTTGCTCATGACCACGGGGTACCTCAGGGGGTTGCAGATGGCTACATAGTGATCAAATGCCATCACGCTCAGAAGCACACACTCTGTGGTTCCCATGGCAAAGGAGAGGAACATCTGCACGGCACAGGCTGAGAAGAGGATGGTTTTCCTGGGAGTGAGGAAGCCATCCAGGACTAGGGGCACTGAGGAGGTTGTGTAGCAGATGTCCAGGAAGGAGAGGTTCCTCAGGAAGAAGTACATGGGCGTGTGCGGGTGGGAGTCAAGGATGGTCACCAGGATGAGGACCCCGTTGCCCAGCAGGACCACCAGGTACATGAGCAGGACGAGCACAAAGAACGTTTTCTCCAGCCTTGGGTGGGCAGAGAGGCCCAGGAGGATGAACCCCACCAGTGGGGAGGTCTGATTGGACCTGTCCATGGTGCCTCTGCTCTGTCACCTGCAGGAACTCAGAAGGTCAACCTCAGCACCCTCTGACTCTGAAGTGCTGGCTTGCTAGTGAGGAACACCCTCTGTGCTGAGCAAGAGGAAAACAGCTTTAACAATGGATGGTCTCTCTGTGTTCCTCAGTACAATTCAGGGGAGTAGAAAAGAATCTAGTTTGTCATCTTAAGGCACCCTCTGGGCGAGAGACATTTGAGATGCCCCCGTGGTGATTTAATTTACCTGATCAGACATATTCATTTCTACTGGTATATCCTGGATGGTGGACTTACCTTGTTGAATCTTGGTCAGAAAATTGGGACTAGGTTCACTTCATGTTTTTCTCCCTTGGTGCCCAGGGCTGGTGAAATGATCAGCCCTGAATCTACAGCCCTTGGCAGGCTTTCTTCTCTTCATGTTACCCTCATGGAAACATCTTCTGACCTTCCTATTATTCTCCTGTAATAGACAACCCAGGCCCCAGGCCATCCTCTCATCTGTCTATTACCCCATCCTGCCTTCCTCTCTCTGTTCATCAGCCAACATGACTCACTCACACATGACTCTGAAAATCCAAAGCCTTTCAGGGAACGATGCTTGGCTCCAGAATAGACTACAGTTCCAGGGGAGGGGGCACTGATGGGTCACTTTGGAAGGGCAAGATGGACAGGAAGGCCACCTGGTGAAGGTGAAATCCAATCAGGTCCTTGAAGGGGACTGAGGGCTGGACTTGGGCAGCTGTGTTGTGGAGTGTGGTTGCATTCTAAGGTACTTATCATCCCCCTGGCTGCAGTGCTGTCCTGGCCAGTTTGAACCGATGCTCTGGGAAGCCAGGCTGCATTAACAGCCACCATCTCAGCCTCCAGAGATCCTCAGTTCCCTGAGTGGCTTCTCATACCACTGCCACTGAAGTCAAGCTAATGTCTCATCACTGACTTTAAAGACCTCAGCCTCGGAAAAAGGACCTCCAAACAGCTAGTCTCCCTGAAGTTTTCTTTGTACATTCAAGCTGTGACTATCCAGTTTTTGCTTGATCCCATTCACCAATGAGGATCTCATTACCTTTTCAGGAAGCCCATTCTAGCTTTATACAGCTTTTATCACCTGAAAATTTTGTCTCTTGGGTAAAATCTAATTATATTTTCTGAGTTCTAGTCTTAGTTCTGCTCTCTGGGGACACATAGACCATGTCACCCCTTTCTGCCCCATAATAGCTCATCAGAGATCTAAAGATAATGATTCCCTTAATTCTCCTCTTTTCCTAGGTTACACCCGGGGCCAAGTAAATCCAAATGTCTGTGATGGAATACAGGCATTGGGACTTTTTAAAGCTCCCCAGATGGTTTCAATGTCCAGCCAAGGTTGAGGACACTATCCTAACTTTCTATTCCCAGGTATTCCATTTGGCTGTTACGACCTTTTAAAAACAAACAGACAATCAACAGACAAACAAATGAAAAGCATTCTTTAGAGACTTGCGTGATTTCCTTCTGGACATTTGTTTGATCAAAAGACTTGCCTGGAATAAGCCATGTCCACTGACAGGTTTTGAGGACAAGTTATCCTCATCTCCCTTGGGCTTTTCTGAGGCCCCATTACCAGCTGTGTTATCCCCTCTGCCCCTAAAGGCAAAGGTCAGGCTTGATGACTGAATGCTTGACTCCCCCGAACTCTGCAAGGACTCTGTCCATACTTCTGAGGTCAGAGTCCCTCTCTGACCCAGGGGTCGTATGTCGTGAATTCCCTTGAGCAGCTCCTCTTCCAGTGGAGGAAGGAAGCTGTTCGGTTCATCCATGAGTGGAATCATGGTTCTAACCTCACCCTTCCTAAGGATAAAGATGAGAAATGCTTCCCTCTGGCATCACTTAAGCCCAATTAATTTGATTTGGAAATAATTCATGTTTGGAAAGATTTTCCAAAATATTTTCTTTCAGGAGATGTCCAAAATAGTCATAGAAATAGTCATGGGGTGGATGCCACCTGCTTATTCAGGGCTTTCTAAAACACACTGTGTTGGCCATCCTTCAATTCTGGCTTTCATTATGCTGACAACTGCAGGCCCAGGTGTGGGAGAGGCCTAAGGGTCTAACCAGGCCAAGCTCCTCCCCACCCCACCCCCCGCCCCCCCAGCATACAGGCCTGCTACTTCCTTGATCATGGTCCTCCGGCCTCAGCTGGAATACTTGAGTGAAGCAGGCTCTCTGGTTGTTGAGGAGGTTTATTTCATTTTAAAGTATCAATAGTCCCTACAGATAGGAAATTCTGCCTCCCTGCAAATTCCTCCAGGCTCTGCCTTCTGCAGCCCTCAAACAAAGTTAGTTTCTTTCCCATGCCCTCCAAACATTCAGAAATAAGTTGGTTTTGGCAATAAGATGATAGAAAAGCAAACTTGTTACTCTTACAGCATCCAAAAAAAATGTCATATAGCTGTCCATAATTCCTAAATAATCTTGAGATGTCTTTCAGGATATTCTGTCCCACCACGAGGGGCTGTGCTGCATTCAGCACTTGCCATACCACTGAAATCACCTGGTTTCCCCCATTTTGAGCCAAACAATCAAGTCTATTCTTACAAATGAGCTTGTGCTAATGAGAATCTCAGAGCCCCTTTTATCGAGATCTTCACTTACCTTCATCAGAAACATGACGTGAAAGAGTGATCACTCTCCTAAGTGTTGGAAACACGCCACGTATCAGAAATAGCCATACTGGATCTAAAGCAGGAAGGCCGGGGGAGGGGGTGGTGAGCGGGAGGTTGTCAGTCCCTGTGATGGGTGAAGGTCCAGGTCTCCCCTCTCCACTTGCCTTGGTGCTCCAGGAATGATCTCCAAAGAACTTGCCATTGCCTATAGAAGGTAATTTGAATCTCAGTTTCCTCTTGGGGATCAGTTTTGTCCCTAAAGTCATTTAAAGTTTGGAAAGTGAGTTGTACTCAGTTTAGTAACTTTGTGTTCTTCTGGGATAATATCCCCAAGATCCAATTATACTGAAGGCCCTGGAGGAGGTTTTCTGCTTACTGCATCCTTCCCTCCCTTCCATGTCCTCCTCTCCTTTTGTTGGTCACCATATTCCTATGAAGACATCACTGGGAGCCCAGAGCCTGCTGGTCAATCATCCTGCAGCTCATTCAGCCCCGAGGTCCTTTTCCCTCAGCTGCAGCAGCAGCTCCATCACCCTCAGCCTGGACTTTGCAGTGGTTTTGGGAGGAGAGTTAGAGTTTGATTTTAGGATGACTACTCATCCACAGAGTGGTTAGGCTCCTTGAAGCAACATGCCGTGTTCCTTCTGGATCCTCACTCTGCCTCTAGTAAGTTACCATCCTTTCAGCTTCCTGTCCTCTGCACTGACTCAGTTCCTCATCTGAGTCACTGACAGGAGCACAACACAAGACAGCAATGGATACAGAGCCCTGAGGCACTCCATGAGAGACTACCTCTGTGGACATTACTTTATTCAGGGTGGAGTGGGAGGCAGCCACACGCAGAGGAGTGGCACACTGGCTCAGTCTTCAGGGCACTCACCCTCTGTATTCAGAAAGGGGAATTAAAAGTTAAGTATGGCTCTTCTTGACTTGGAACTTCAAATTCTTTCCCTAGACACCACAGCTCCTTGTTCCCGGGCCTTCAGAATCTGACTGAATTATATCTTGGCTTTCCTGGTTCTCTAGCATGTAGATAGCAGACTGTGGACTTCTCAGCCTCCATAATTTTTTATCAATACAGTACTTCCACTCAAAAGCAGCAAAATATACATTCTTTTCAGGTATACCTGGAACTTTCTCCAGGATAGATCACAGCTTGGGTCACAAAACAAGTCTTAACAAATTTAAGAAGAAAGAAATTACGCTAAGTATCGTTTCTGAATACAATCAAATGAAACTAGAAATTGATAGCAGAAATAAAACTGGAAAATTCAAATATGTGGAAATAACAACACACTTGTGAACAACCACTGGGTCAAAGAAGAAATAAAAAGGGAAATCAGAAAATATCTCAAGACAAACAAAAACAAAACACAATGTACCAAAACTTACGGAATGTAGCAAAAGCAGTAATAAAATATGTGTGGGAGGATGTTGGTTGTATTGGGCAATAACTGATCTCCAATGACACTAGAAACCAAGTATTTCGGTTAACTCAAGACTAGTATAAGGAACTTGCATGCTCTTTCCAGCACATGTTTCTAAAACTTCATGGTGTAAGTGATACATTCAGACAAAGTATTAGTACAAGAGGAGAGCTTACTGAATGGGAAAGACCAAAGGAAAAGATGGATGAACGTATAACTGTGATGTGAACTACGTGGATTCCGCATTGAATGTGGAACCCAGGAACAGGGATCACACTAATCAACTGTGAAGTAGAGCTGAAGAAAAGGTAAATCTGGGATTGTGAATGCAAACAAGACTGATGATGAATCTAGAATGAAGGATGGAGTATGACGGCTGGCCTTTCTATAGCAATGTTTATGTAACTGGAATAAGGAAGTTGGAGTTGGCTAGGCAACAAAAAAAGGGTGACAACCATGGCCTCTCCTCAGAGACATCTTATTTTGAGAGCTAAAACTGATGTGCTCACGATAGTGGTCTTACTGTATTTTTTGACTAATCAGAGCTGGATTAAAATATCCTCAGATTACTTAGCCAAGAGTTGTACAAATGTACTGTTTTTTTTTAAAGGTCAATTTATTGAATTGTAGATTGCCTCGGGTAGTATGCGGTTTTTTTTCTCAGATTTTTTCATGTCAATCTGTCATGAGTTTACCCCTATAGATGAAAAATCAAAAAAGATCAACACAGATTTTTCTTTCAGCAGAATAATTTCAGTAGCATGTTTATTTTAATAATATTAATTCTTCCAATCCATGAACACAGTATATCTTTCCATCTGTGTCATCTTCAATTTCTTTCATCAGTGTCTTATAGTTTTCTGAATACAGGTCTTTTACCTCCTTAGGTAAGTTTATTCCTAGGTATTTTATTCATTTTGATGTGATTGTAGGTGGGACTGTTTCCTTAATTTCTCTATCTGATAGTTCATTGTTAGTGTATAGAAATGTGACAGATTTTTGTACGTTAATTTTGTATCATGTGACTTTACTGAACTTACTGATGAACTCTAGTTTTTTGGTAGTATCTTTGGGACTTTTTTTTTTTTCTTTTTTTTTTACATCTCATGAGGCAAAGCAGAAGATGATCTCCAAGCTGGACATTCATTACCAGCCCCCATTTACATTTCCTGAGGCAAGAGACAAATGGGCTCCAGGACTACAAATTTATGACCAGATTCCTATCTTTCATTATCTGCACTTTGATATAAGTAACAGCAACAGGAATAGGGTAAATAAGTAAACAATGGAAACTTTTCTGGCAGGGACAGGGAGAGGCTAAGCCCTGTTCTGAGCTCAAGAGGTCATGCACTCCCCATCCTTGGCACAAGGGAGACATTGCCCATGTACAAAATGCTCTTTGGAGCTCAAAAGAGAGGAACACCACCCCATAATATGTCATGCTAAGGGTGTCCCATAAGCCACTGGGCTGAAATCCATCTTGGTAAAAAGTTGTGCACGCATGATGGGAAGGGTCCTGGAACTGGTCAGGTGTGAAGAAAGAAACCACATAATTGAACTAAGGTAAACAAAGACTGGGAAGAACTGCCAGACATGAATGACTTAACCACCTCTTTACTGCAATCCTCCTCATTAGGGAGGATCTATACACCCTTTCTCTCCAGGTGTGCATCTCTGCCTTGCTTCTTCTTTTTTTTTTTTTTTTTGTTATTATAATCAACTTTATTGAGGTATAATTTATGTGCAATAGAGACTGCATCCATTTAAAGTGTACAATTCTATGAGTATTGACAGTTGAATATGCCTGTAAGATCAAAACATAATCAGCCTATAAGACATTTTCTTCACCCCAAAGGATTCCTAGTACCCATTTCAATCCCTTTTATTTTATTTATTTATTTATTTATTTATTTATTTATTTTTATTTATTATTTTTTTTGGGGGGTACACCAAGTTCAATCATCTGTTTTTATACACATATCCCCGTATTCCCTCCCTCCCTCGACTCCCCCCCCACCTTCCCTTGAGTCCCCCCCATCCTCCCCCTCCCAGTCCTCTAAGGCATCTTCCATCCTCGAGTTGGACTCCCTTTGTTATACAACAACTTCCCACTGGCTATCTATTTTACAGTTGGTAGTATATATATGTCTGTGCTACTCTCTCTTTAACTTTTTTTAATTTATTTTTTTGGGGGGGCACACCAAGTTCAATCATCTGTTTTTATACACATATCCCTGTATTCCCTCCCTCCCTCAACTCCTCCCCACCCTCCCTCGAGTCCCCCCCACCCTCCCCGTCCCAGTCCTCTAAGGCATCTTCCATCCTCGAGTTGGACTCCCTTTGTTAAACAACAACTTCCCACTGGCTATTTTACAGTTGGTACTATATACATGTCTGTGCTACTCTCTTGCTACGTCTCAGCTTCCCCTTCACCCCCTGCCCCCCCCAAACCTCGAGTTCTCCAGTCCATTCTCTGCATCTGCATCCTTGTTCTTGTCACTGAATTCATCAGTACCATTTTTAGATTCCATATATGTGAGTTAGCATACAATATTTGTCTTTCTCTCTCTGACTTACTTCACTCTGTATGACAGACTCTAGGTCTATCCACCTCATTACATATAGCTCCATCTCATCCCTTTTTATAGCTGAGTAATATTCCATTGTATATATATGCCACATCTTCTTTATTCATTCATTTGTTGATGGGCATTTCAGTTGCTTCCATGTCCTGACTATTGTAAATAGTGCTGCAATAAACATGATGGTACATGTTTCTTTCGGGATTATGGTTTTCTTTGGGTATATGCCCAGGAGTGGGATTACTGGATCACATGGTAGTTCTATTTGTAGTTTTTTAAGGAACCTCCAAATCGTTTTCCATAGTGGCTGTACCAACTTACATTCCCACCAACAGTGCAGGAGAGTTCCCTTTTCTCCACACCCTCTCCAACATTTGTTGTTTCCCGATTTTGTGATGATGGCCATTCTGATTGGTGTGAGGTGATACCTCATTGTGGCTTTGACTTGCATTTCTCTGATGATTAGTGATGTTGAGCATCTTTTCATGTGTTTGTTGGCCATCTGTATGTCTTCTTTGGAGAAATGTCTATTTAGGTCTTCCGCCCATTTGTGGATTGTGTTATTTGCATTTTTGGTATTAAGCTGCATGAGCTGCTTGTATATTTTGGAGGTTAATCCTTTGTCCGTTGTTTCATAGGCAACTATGTTTTCCCATTCTGAGGGTTGCCTTCTTGTCTTGTTTATGGTTTCTTTCACTGTGCAAAAGCTTTTAAGTTTCATGAGGTCCCATTTGTTTATTCTTGATTTTATTTCCATGATTCTAGGAGGTGGGTCAAAAAGGATCTTGCTTTGATGGATGTCATAGAGTGTTCTGCCTATGTTTTCCTCGAGGAGTTTTATAGTGTCTGGCCTTACATGTAGGTCTTTAATCCATTTGGAGTTTATTTTTGTGTATGGTGTTAGGAAGTGTTCTAATTTCATTCTTTTACATGTTGCTGTCCAATTTTCCCAGCACCACTTATTGAAGAGGCTGTCTTTTTTCCATTGTATATGGGACTTTTAATGTATAGTATCATTCTTCCCAGTTTTATTCTTCCCTTCCAATTTGTATTCTTTTTATTTCTTTTTCTTGTCTGGTTGCTGTGGCTAGGACTTCCAATACTATGATGAATAAAACTGGCAAAAGTGAGCATCCTTGTCTTATTCCTGATATAGAGGAAATGTTTTGAATTGAATCTACAGATTCAATGCAATCCCTATCGAAATAGCAATGGCATTCTTCACAGAACAAGAACAAATAATTTTAAAATTTGCATGGAAACACAAAAGACCCTGAATAGTCAAAACAGTCTTGAGAAAGATCAGAGCTGGAAGTATCACGTGCCCTGACTTCAGACTATGCTACAAAGCTACAGTAATTAAAACAGTATGGTACTGGAACAAAAACAGACACATAGATTAATGGAACAGAACTGAGGGCCTAGAAATAAGCCCATGCATTTATAGTCAATTAATCTATGACAAAGGAGGCAAGACTACACAATGGAGAAAAGATAGTGTCTTCAAGAGTGGTGCTGGTAAGACTGCACAGCTACATATAAAAGAATGAAATTAGAACATTTTCTCACAGATTTATACAAAAATAAATTCAGAATGGATTAAAAACCTAAATGTAAGACTGGAAACCATAAAATTCCTAGAAGAAAACATAAGCAGAACACCCTTTGACGTAAATCGTAGCAATATATTCTTGGATCTGTCTCCTATGGCAAAGGAAACAAAGCAAAAATAAACAAATGGGACCTAGTTAAACTTAAAAGCTTTCGTACAGCAAAGGAAATCACTGACAAAATGAAAAGACAACCTATTGACTGGGAGAAAATACTTGCAAATAATATGATTGATAAGGGGTTGATATCAATATATATAAACAGCTCATACAACTCAATATAAAAAAAAAACCCACCAAAATTAAGAAATGAGTAGACGACCTGAATAGTCATTTTTCCGAAGAAGACATTAAGATGGCCAACAGACACATTAAAAAGATGCTCAACATCACTAATCACTGGAGAATTGCAAATCAAAACCACAATGAGATAACACTTCACCCTTGTCAGAATGGCTATCATTGAAAAGACCACAAATCACAAATGTTGGTGAGAATGCAGAGAAAAGGGACCCTTGTACACTGTTGGTGGGAATGTAAATTGCTGCAGCCACTGTGGAAAATAGCATGGAGGTCCCAACCCCACCAAAAAAAAAAACACCCAGAACTATCATATAATCCAGCAATTCTACTCCTGGGTATATATCTGATGAAAATGAAAACACTAATTTGAACAGATAAATGCAGCCCAATGTTCGTAGCAGCATTATTTACAATAGCCAAGATGTGGAAGCAACCTAAGTGTCCATCAACAGACAAATGTTGATGTGCAGCAGAGATTGGCACAACACTGTAAATCAATTATACTTCAAAAAAAAAAAAAAAACAACAACAGAAAACAACCAGATGAATGGATAAAGAAGATGCAGTGTGTATATACAATAAAATACTACTCAACCATAAAGAAGAATGAAATTTTGCCATCTGCAACAACTGGACTTGGAAGGTGTTATGCTTAGTGAAATAAGTCAGACAGAGAAAGATAAATATTGTATGTTATGTCCAGAATCTAAAAAATAAAAAACTAGTGAATATAGCAAAAAAGAAACAGTCTCACAGACATAGAGAACAAACTAGTGATTACCAGTGGGGAGAGGCAAGATAGGTGTAGGGGTGTAAGAGGTACAACTACTATGTATAAAACAAATACGCTGTGAGGATGTATTGTACAGTACAGGGAATATGGCCAATATTTTATAATAACTACAAATGGAGTATAACCTTTAAAAACTGAGAATTACTATATTTTACACCTGAAAATTATATAATATTGTAAATCAACTGTATCTCAATTTAAAAATTCTTTAAAAATCTTTTTAAATTGGGCAATTTAAAATCTTTTCTTCAGTTATAATAGTGATTAACATGCAGTGTGATGCTATGGGCTGTTTTTGAGAAAAAATATCTGAAAGCATTTTTGGACGCTGTTTCATTAGATGTGGTTGCTAAAGATTTTGCTTTAAGATGTAGAGAATGGACTTGAGGAGTGGGGGTTGGGGGGTGAAGGGGAAGCTGGGACGAAGTGAGAGAGTAGCATTGACATATATACACTACCCAATGTAAAATAGATAGCTAGTGGGAAGCTGCTACATAACACAAGGAGATCAACTAGATGATGGGTGATGACTTAGAGGGCTGGGATAGGGAGGGTAGGAGACAGTCACAGGAGGGAGGGGATGTGGGGATATACGTGTAGATACAGCTGATTCACTTTGTTGTACAGCAAAAACTGACACAACAGTGTAAAGCAATTATATTCCAATAAAGAGCTTAAAAAAGATTTTGCTTTATTCATGTATTCTTTTTACAGTAGGAAGTCAAAAAACATGGGAAATGACTGATTGGAATAAAGGTCTGCATGCAGGAAATAATGGAGTTATGTTAGTAAATTGTGGGAGAAAGCTTAAATTGGGCAGCCATAAATCAATGCATTGTTATTAATCTTTTTCCATTCCAGTTATATAATAAAACTTCACACAGAGACACATATATGTACACACATACACACACCATTCTTAAAAGAGATACCATTTTCAATATGATAATTTTTTCAGATATTGTAGATGATACAAATACATGAGTAGGTAACATAGATTCCAAACTTCTGTTTTTTAAAACTCAGATAGGTTCCAAATATGTAGACTTGACATAGTTTTCATGTCTACTATCCCTGTTTTGAAAATTAGTTTGTATGGGAAAGCAAAGTTGATTTTTCATAGAATATAATAACAGCTGGATTCCAAAGTGCTGATAATAAAAGATTTAAAAGGTAAATGCAAACATTTTTTTGGTCAACTTCCATGGCTTTTCTTCCTGTTTCATCTTATAATTATATACTTATTTCTCTTAGGACATAACAATGCTAACTATATCTATTAATTTATGATTGTAGTATATCTCTTATTTGTGTTGAAATAGCTGTCATAGCATTAATAATAATAAAATGTGACATTTTGGTTAGGCTTAATTTTATTTGGTGTACTTAAAAAAATACTTGTACATATTCAGAAAACCAAAATCTGAGTTTTTTTTTTTAAACCCTTTATTGGAATATAATTGCTTTACACTTTGTGCCAGTTTTTGCTGTACAACAAAGTGAATCAGCTGCATCTACACAAATATCCCCATATTTCCTCCCCACTGTGACTCCTTCCTGCCTTCCCTATCCCAGTCCTCTAAGTCATCACCCATCATCGAGTTGATCTCCCTGTGTTATGCAGCAGCTTCCCACTGGCTACCTATTTTACACTGGGTAGTGTATATATGTCAATGCTCTTCTCTCACTGCGTCCCAGCTTCCCCTTCGTACCCTCCCCCGCGCCGTGTCCTCAAGTCCGTTCTCTACATCTGCATCTTTATTCTATTTTCATGCTCTTTACCAACATTAAGCAATATAATCCATGTGATTTACTGTTTCATAATCAGTTAAAATATTGTTTTGAGTGTACCGTATATTATAAGTGAGACAGAGGGTAATAAAATAAAATCGGCACCATGCAAACACAGATTGTGTATGGGGGCGCCTCATCCTTTCACCTGAAGGGTCAGACTGGGGGTTCTCACCATCCCAGGTTTACACAAGTAGACACAAGACAAGGTACCTGCTGATCCACGGACTGCTTTTGGCAATGGTTCATTCGAGTCCTCCCGACTGACTGCCCCGGGGCCGATGACATACCAGATGTTGATCACTCAGAGTGAGGTGGATGCTTATGCAGCCCTTGCTGTGGTTCCTCCCATCCTTCAAAGTCCAGCTTAAATACTCTCTCTTCCTTGAAGCCTTCTTGAGGATCAGTCTCAAGTTGTATTTTTCTCTGGTTGTACTCATGTATGTTTAAGAGGAGTTAACTTGTTTTTCACCGCATTCTTTTTTCACTCTGCCACGTTACAAGGACATCCGACAGGCTGCCTGCCGTGCGCTGGTTATTTGGGGATGAGTTTGTTTCTGTTTCTCTTTCCAGCCCTTCAAGGGTAGGAACTGTGAGGGATTCTTCCTAGCTTTCTTTCAGCACCCTGCACTAATAGGAGCTCTGCAGAAGTGCGATAAATTTGTTTAGAGTTTATTTATGACTGGGCCATCCAAACCATTAACTCTCGAGAAGTAAACACCTTCAGGGTGAGGAGAGCCAAAGAACCTCCATTTTTCTGTTTCCATGTCCCCTGTTCCTATCCTGACCTGTGTCACTTGTTCCCAAGGTGGCTCCCTCCATTTATATCATCATCAGCCGCCTTTATTCCCCTTCTGCCTTCAGACACGCCCAGGCCTTTCTAATCTAGAATGGTTGCGTAAAATGTGCCCATTTGTTTTTGCACAAACAGCACTGGACGTTATTTCCTTCTGAATATGCCTAAAACTAGAGTTTATGTTATTTAGTATCAGAGTGAGGGTAGTATTTCCCTGTTTATAGATAAAGCAACTAGGGCCCAGATAGGAAAAGGAGCTGGCCAAGGTCATTGCACTCATGTATAATGCTGGAGGCAGAACTGAAAGGCAGTGGTCCTCTTGGCTGTGTAATCTGGGATGGGACTTCCTCTAATGGAACAAAGAAGGGAAAATGAATCAACTTAGTCTATGATCTGATAGAGGCCAAACCTATCTCAAATCTACCTTCTTTGTACAGCCACCTGCCATACTGGGAAGGGACAGAAGCACCTGTTGTAGTAATTTATTTGAGGATAGTTAATGGGCCCCCTCTTCTCTTTTCCTCCTCCTTGTAATACTTAGAATCTCCTCCTCAGAATATTCAGGGTCCTGTAAGTTAACTCTCAAGGGAACACTGAAGCAGCATCAACTGGGACCAAACAGATCAGCCCTGGTCTTCCCATTAGGGTCCCCCAAGAAGGCTGTTGGTTTCTAAATTAGGGCCAGGACTGGTTGTGAGCAACAGGCTCTCAGTAACTCTCATCCTGATCTAGTTTAGTTTTGCTCTTTTGGTCATGAGAAACCAAGACCCACTCAGGCTAGCTCAGGGAAAGTTTTATTGCTGTGGTGGTTCTAAAGATAAGTTTGGGGCAATTATGGAATCTTATATAAATCAAAGCACAAGATTCTTAACAGGGAAAAGTGAAAGCATTGTAGAGATGGAGATAGCAGACAGTCCAGGAAACCCAGAAACAGAATTCACGGGTTCACCTTCTGAATCTCCTCTATTAATGAGACAGATGCTTTCTACTTATGTTTCTCTTTTTTTCTCTTTTCTAATGGGCTTCATCTGCTAACTCACAGCTTTTGCTTCCCACCCCACTGCCGTAACATCACCCCTACCTCATGGAAATCTTTGGTAGGTCCTTCTTAATTTGGGTCTCACTGAACTGATTTAGTCTCCCTGTTTCCCAATTCCAAGTTCCCCAAACACCAATCTAATTTGCCCAGTTCGTCCTTTTTCTTCAGCCAGATATATTACCCTCAGATTTATACATTACCTCCTCTTGGGTCAGTTGGTCTGGTTCAGTAAACTGTGGCTGCAGGATAACTGGAAGTGTCACTGGGCTGAAGCTGGAACAGATCCTTTTAGAAGGAGTGTGGATAGAGCAATCTCTATGGCATCTTTAGGATGTGACATGAGCTTGGCTCTATGGATCTATCCATAACTAGAAAATGTTATGGCATCTCACTTCCCCATCTCTCAGTTCCCCTATGATTTCAGCCATAGCTGTGTGGACAGTTTGTGCACATTAGACTCCCCTTGAGCCAACAGTATCCCACCTCAAACACCATCCATCTTTCTGCTTCTTTGCCCCAGGCCTTCTCCAATGCTATGGAAACCCCCGTGTGTAGCCCAGAAGAACAGGGGTTACAACTGTGGTAGGCAGGATTCTAAGATGCCCCAAGTTTTTCTCTCTCCCTGGTGTACTCACCCTGCATAATCCCCAGGAGTGTAAAAATGATGGCTTTTACTCCCATGATTGGGTTATGCTGTATGACATAGTTGGCCTTGACATAGGGAGATTTTCTAGATGGGCCTAACCTAACCATGAATCCTTTACAATCAGAGAGCTCTTCTCTAGCTAGTGACAGAAATGTAAGCCAGAGATGAAAACACTAAAAGGATTTGATGTACCACTACTGACATAAAGATGGAAGGAGCCAGGTAGCAAGGAAATGGGGACCTCAGTACTGTAGCTGCAAAAAATTGAATTTTACAACATAAATGAGCTTGAAAGTGGATTTTTCCTCAGAGCCTCCAGATGAGTACTCCAGCAGACACTTGATTTCAGCCATTTGATACCCTAAGAAAGGAACCAAGTCACGCTGTGCTAGATTTCTGAACTACAGAACTGTCAGCTAGTGAATGGGCATCGATTTAAGCTGCTAAATTGTGGTGACTTGCTGCACATCAATAGAAAAACTGACACAACCTTGGAGGAACTATCAACCAGTAGGGGAAGGTAGCTGGAGATAGGCATCAGCTGCCCATCCTTCACGTGGACAATTCTGAGAGGCATTCTTCATGTTTCCTGAGTCCCTTGAGCAGAACTGATCCCCTATTTCCCACAGAAGCCACCTTAATAATGTACCCTTGTATTGGCTTTTCCTCCTTTCACGTCTCACTTTTCCTGCTCTCTCGTGCCAGCTTTCTGAGATCACCTCCAGGATAAACTGCCCTCTCTCAAATCCTTGCCTCAGGCTCTGCTTTGCAGGTGTGAGGACACAACCAAGACAATTGTTACCAGGAGTAGCCCTAGAAAACATGCCCTTACTACTCAGATGGCAACAAGCTCCCCATTTCTGTTGGTAAGTAAAGTGGTGCTAACCCCTGGCCTATTGTAGCATCATGTTCATTAAGACATTCACCTGCAAGGGGCTGGAATGTTTTACAG
This sequence comes from Hippopotamus amphibius kiboko, assembly GCF_030028045.1. Taxonomy (NCBI): domain Eukaryota; kingdom Metazoa; phylum Chordata; class Mammalia; order Artiodactyla; family Hippopotamidae; genus Hippopotamus; species Hippopotamus amphibius. The sequence continues at coordinate 37,784,950 of NC_080187.1, forward strand.
CATGAGTTATTCAGTAGCTCTGCTACTTTAATAATATGGGGTAATCGTATTTTTAAGGATGGTAAAATTGATCCTCTTTTGTTAACTACCTTGTAAGTCTTAAAGAAAGAACAACAGGCTCAGGTAAGACAAATGTAAACAGAGAGCTTGCTATGAAAGCCAGAAGGCATGCATGGCAGTTTTTGAAGAGATTCTCGTCTCCTGCACCCACAGGGCAGATTGTGCTAAAAAGCAGGGCCAGGACTTGACTGTAAAAATGGCAGAGCTACAAAGGAGACTGTGCAGCCCTGCCAGGTTTCCAATGCTAAATTTGGGCCCTGACAGGGAAAGAGTGGAACGCTGAGTCCTGGGATCAGAGTATCTGGGTGGATGCTCCTGAGAATCTAGAACCCTCAGATTCCTCTGAACCCTCCAGATGCACAGAATCAACCCAAGTGCCCTCCCTGGTGCTGTCAGAGAGTAGCCTCCACTTGCCTGGAGACCATGCAGGGATCTCATCCCGGGTGGATACTCTTCTCAAGATCCACCCCAGGCTCCCCTCAGTACAGTTCCTGCTCTGAGAGGCAACAGCAACTCACCAAAAGGATGCTAGGACCTGGCCAGTAAAGCAGCTGGGGAATCGGTGTGGGAGTGGACCTTGAGGGTGCTAGAGTGGAGAGCGGGGTGTGGGCATACCCACTACATGGGGACAGTGTCTTGATGTGGACATACTCTCGACTCAGGACTGAAGGCTTGGCGAGAACGCCGGAGCTGGTCCTAACGGGCAGGACAATGGGTTCGTGATGCTGGGACGTGACCATGGTCCACAGTACATGAGGTGAGAAGGCTGGCGCCGCCTTGGCGGAGTGTGGAGGAAGAAATGAGAAGGTTCAGGGAGTGTGAGTGTTAGAAAGGGCTTCTGAGGGGAGATCAAAGAACCACCCTAAGAAAATCCAGAGACCACCCCCTTCACTAAGGCCATAAGGCATGCACGGGTGAGGGGAGACTAACATGCTTGAGAAGCTTGGCATTGCTGTCCTCCATGGGAGCCCTAAGCAGCCACTCTCTCCCAGACCCTAGGACACTGCCTTAAAGTAGGGACGAGTCCCACCCAGAGTGGGCCCTGCCCACCTCCACCCCTCCCCGCCTCGAGGACTCCCTCCTCCTTCTTCTCTCAGGCGATCTGTTTCCCTTTCACTTCAGGACACTTAACTGAGTTTCTTTAATGGGCATAGGTGTTTAAGAGAGTGAAGGGAACGGATGAATGCCAGCTCTGGCATTCTGTTTCAGTTCTCTGCACCATCCCCGCTATGGTCCTGCTGCACTCCCACCTACAAAAACATATCTGAGGCAAGGACCTAGATCTGGTTGAAGGGGTAGGAGGGGAGAGGGAGGAAAGAAAGAGGGAAAACAACCTGTTACACACTCACGAACGTCAAAGGACCAAAATCTGGCAATTGCTGACTTAAAAATGTAAAGTGGATTTAAAATCATTGCTATAATTCAGTAAATCTCACTTCTGTTTCAGTATGTTCCTCGAGCTCAGGAGAAAGTCATGGACGTGGAGCTCTGAGAGCGGCACTGGCCCCACAGCCCGCCTTGCCTGTGCCACAGAAGGTAGGGGGTGACTATCCCTGCTGGTCTCTTACTAATTGTAGGGCTGAGAACATGTCTGCATTTGCTTTCCCACAGTCTTTCTGGGGTTTCAGCGCAGTGTGGGCATACTCATGGAGCCTGTGCTGGGGGTAACTGGCATCCACGAGCCATGTCAGCTGCATGGACACAAGCACGGGAGCTGCTGGCCCCCTGTCCTGCGGCATTCTACGTCTGCCACAGCAGAGCGGCACGCTTGCCTCTGACTTCCCTGCAGTGACCGCAAAGAGGGGAACGTGGTGCACGACAAGATTCTTAGTGTCCATCAGATGGAAACAAAGCGGCTGCTCAAGATAAGCCTCACTATGTCTAGTGTAACGTACGAGAGGAATGCCTGCCAGGGTGCTAAGGAGCACTACTGCATGTTGAGGCAGTTGTCATTTTCCAATTTGTCAGATGGAGCCAGGGTCGAAGCAGAAACAGGGGAAGCGATAGTTCTGAAACACAACAAGACGCTATGGTTCTTCCCCCAGGTCCTCTGCCTGCCTTTTGTCTTTAAAAAAAAAAAACCAGTCAAAAATAAATTTAATCAGAGAAATGAAAAAATGCAGAGGCAAAGGAAAACGGTCAAACAAAATAATCATAATTCACTCATTAAAGTCAAGGGCCTTTAGTGCCTCCTCAAGGTCTGTGGATAATATTCTGGGCCGTATCCTTTGAGCTGTCTTATGGATACTAAAACCCCCACCAGGTGGAAGACGTGAACTACATCATGACCAGACCATAGCCATGACATAAGCTGCCACAACTCTGAGAACTGCCCTCAAAGAAATGGGAACAAACCTATCCCGTACCTGAAGACTAACTGTACTTAAAACAATCAAGGTGACTCTGATCAGACCACTGCGTGAGCAATTTGAAGACGACTGTCAGAGCTGACTGCGCAGCTTCTGCACGTAGCCCCTCCCCCCACCTATAAAAGCTCTTGCCCGCTGGTTGTCAGCAGCGGCTGCGGAGGGGGAGTGGGGGGGTTTGTCAGAGAATCAGCCTTCGGACAGGAGTCCACCACCCACCCCCACCCCCAGGCGCCAGCCTCCAAAATAAAGCAATCTGTCCTTTCCACCAGCACGTGCCTCCTCATTGGCTTTTGAGTGGTGAGCAGCCAGAACCCACTTTCGGTAACAGTTCTACACAGGGAAAAACAAAATACTCAAAAGTCTCAGTACCACCAAAATTTCTATTTGTCCCTTTTGACTATATTTATAACGTTTTTATGGATATCCAACAAATTCTGGTATCAGAGGATTTCAGATTTAGGCAGCAAAATACAGCTATGATATGATATAGTATGGTTTTGGGTGAAGCCAAAAAACTAACTAGCAGCACCAGAAATGGAAAGGCTCTTCCCACTGACAGCCTATGGCCTCCCTGGCTTAGAATCTCCCCGTGAGGACAACGAGGAGTTTGGAGGCCTTGCACTCTGGCAGGCTGAGGACCTGTGAGTCACTCAGTTAGGTGTTTCTTATGTACAACGTTCCTCACAGCCGCCTGCACGTCCTTGTTCCTCAGGCTGTAGATGATGGGGTTGAGCATGGGGGTCACCACCCCATAGAAGAGGGAGGTGAGCTTGTCTGAAAGGTCCTGTTTGCCTGCCCCCCGGGGGTCCTTGGATTTGGGCTTCCCATACATGAACAGAATGGTCCCGTAGAAGATGACCACCACTGTGAGGTGGGCAGAGCAGGTGGAGAAGGCCTTTTTCCTCCCCTTGGCTGAGGGCATCCTCAGGATGGTGGTGAGGATGAAGATATAGGAGACAGAGATGAAGAGAACTGGGACCCCCAGGAAGACCACATTGGCCACCCCCATACTGATCACATTGATGGAGATGTCAGCACAGGCCAACTTCAGGACAGCCAGGATCTCACAGGTGAAGTGGTTGATGACGTTGTCCCCACAGAAGGGCAGCCTCACCGCCTGGGATGTCTGAACCACAGAGTTGGTGATACCAGCTGCCCAGGAGCCAGCAGCCATGGGCACGTAGGCAGCCTTGCGCATGACCATGGGGTACCTCAGGGGGCTGCAGATGGCCACGTAGCGGTCAAACGCCATCATGCCCAGAAGCACACACTCCGTGGCCCCCATGGCAAAGGAGAGAAACATCTGCCCAAAACAGACTGAGAAAGACATGGTTTTCCTAGGGGTTAGGAAGCTGTCAAGGATGAGAGGGACGGAGGAGGTTGTGTAGCAGATGTCCAGGAAGGAGAGGTTCCCCAGGAAGAAGTACATGGGCGTATGCAGGTGAGAGTCAAGGATGGTCACCAGGATGAGGACCCCGTTGCCCAGCAGGACCACCAGGTACATGAGCAGGACGAACACAAAGAACGTTTCCTCCAGCCTTGGGTGGGCAGAGAGGCCCAGGAGGATGAACCCCACCAGCGGGGAGGTCTGATTGGACCTGTCCATGGTGCCCCTGCTCTGTCACCTGCAGGAACTCTCTGTGGTCAATCTCAGCACCCTCTGACTCCAAAAGTGCCTGGGCAGCAGGGCAGAAATCTCCACCCTGCTGAGCAGCTGGAGAATATCTCCGACAATTCTGTCAAGTCTAAGGGGTTCTAAAAAAATATAGTAGAGATCAGTATTTAACTTCTGTTCCCAGTAAGAATGAAGAATTAATTTGGACTAACTCATCTGCAGATGACAATTTAAAAAACTGGGCAAATGACTTAAAACCTGGGCAAAGCACTGGCAAGGTAAATAAGACAACAAGGAATCACAGGGTCATGGTTCTGGGGGGAAACGGGAATTCAGAGAAGTAAATCCAGCATTTGAGGCTGTGTTTCAACTAGGGCATTGGCAACTTCTGCGAGGCCAAGAAGCACTACTCACAGCCTCCTAGAGGTGCGAACAGGTTTTGAAGTGCAAGGCCCACTGCGAAGGGCCTCTAACTGAACCTCCTCCCTTTGGTAGGGAACCCGGAGGGCAGCACCATGGGAATAAGAGGGAATCAGGAAGAAATATGGATTTACAGGAGCTGTAGCTCAGCTTCAGATCTTCTCAAATCCTGAAATTGGATTGAAGTCACCCCAAATTTTTGATGCTCCCAAATACCTAACAGAAGCAAACATAAATCTACCTTGAAGGAAGGCAACATCACCCCAGTCTCTAAATCATGTCTGCAAGTAATTTTGCGAATACAACATCTGGCACACATTGAAAAAGAATAAGGCACACAGGAGACAAGACAGCATAAATGAAAACCAACAGGAAAAAACAGAAAATCAAGCCTTTTTTCTTAGGGGGAGGTGGGAGCCTGTTGAGAGAATTAACCCAGACACACTGCCAAGGTCTTAACCTCCTGTGGATCCTTTTGTACATTTGGGGCACGAGTGAGCCTCAGGTGGCCAAGTTGAAGGACAGTTTGACTGACTGTCCCTTCTTTTCATCATTCTCCATCTACCTCTCCAAAGGCACTGGCTTCTCCCTGAGATTGTTCACAGAGCCCCGAGTCCTGCTCTGACAGCCCTTCTTGCCAGGAAGCTTAAATCTCTCCTCAGACTTCTCAGAGCTCCCCAAACTAGGAGTTATTCTGGACCGGCGAAAAACTGTAGGTGACATTAAGGATGTTGGGCACTCGGTTTTATTTGCTCTGTATGTAAAATATTCATGAACTTCCCAGATCTCCGTCTCTTCAAGCGCTCTCAGTCATCCAGCCCCTGCCTCGACTCTACGGGGGTACTTCCTGCTGCGGCAGCTCTGAGACACCCCTCTGGTGGTGCTCAGCATTGTAGCTGTGACCGCGTCGGTGCCACAATCATTCAGTTCAGGTCGATGTAGTTATTGAGCATCTGTGCTGAGCCAGGCATAATTCTAGGTGCTGGGATCACAGCAAAGACAGGCACAGCCCACAACCTCAAAGAGCTCCAAGTCTAGCTGAGGAAATAGTCACATACACGCAAGTAATCACGTCACCCTCACCATCCTCAACCAGAACATTCACTCCAATGCTACTGACAACAGGCCTTGGGATCTACTTTGCAGTCTGCTCCCTTTCCACTGTGGAAAGCCCCTCGCTGTACTCCTCTTCGCCCTCTGGCCTGCATTTGGTTCCTTGAATGATGTGGGGCGCTGTACTTCCTGGCAAGGCTCATTTCACTTTGAAGTAGTTCCGCTTTGATACTGCTCCTTTGCAACATTAATTACTCTCCCACACACAGCCCTCCAAGTGTCCAGAAATAGCTTGGCTTCAGCATGAAGATAAACAAGAGTCCATCTCCCTCTTTCTCCCAGGGCCTGAAAACAGATATATCTCTCACGGGCAAATGTACCATCTGGGAATTGACTACAAAGGCTGGTCAGTACTGAGAGCGGCCCTCAGCTCGAGGATGGCTCCTGTGTCCAGGACACGCTGCTACCGGGATGTGTGGTTGGGGTGGGACATCAGTCCCAGGCGGGGTTTTCACACTATGCCGGCGAGCCCTCCAGCCTCTCCCCAAAACCTGGATCATGTGAAGAAAATACTCCCTCCGTGTCTTCATCCAGGATTGTGGCTCACTATTGCCTGACTTTGAATTCTTAACTACAGAAAAAGAAACAGCCCCCCAGTTTTAATCAAGAAGAGACAACGGTTCTGAGAAAAAGATTATGAGCTGTGGGGTCCCAGGCAAGGCCTTTCCCCTCTGCACAAAGTGGGCTGAGGCCAGATGACCTTAGAGAGGCTGGTGGTTTGGTGGGTTTATTGGACTCTGAGAATAACATCATATCCATGAAAGGGTTTCCCACCTCTGCTTCTCAACCCCATTCCATTACAATCAAGTCTGATGGCAGAAATGCAGCTGCGCTAATGACACTTTCAGTGTGATCAAATCCTGTGCTTACCTTTATCAGAGACATGGTGAGCAAGAAGGATCTGCTTCGCAAGGGTTGGGAAGAAGCCACATGTCAGAAATAGCGACACCGGGTGGGAAGCATCAGGGTGAGGGTTCAGAATGTGTGACAGGTGAAGGGTCCAACCAGTCCTCTGCCCTCTACCTGTCTCCCATGCTCAGGGCATATTCTCCAAGGGACTGGCCATCGCCCTTAGAAGATAATTTAAATTCCAGTATGTTCTTTGGGACTGTTTTAGTCCCTGAAGTCATTTAAAGTTTGGAAAGTGAGTTGACTCAGTTTAGAAACTTTGCATCCTTCTGGGATGACATCCCCAAGATCCAATTATGTCGAAGGCACTGGAGGAAGTTTACTGCCTGCTTCCTTTCGCCCTCCCTCCTTTTCTCCCTCCCTTCCTTCTCTCTGAACATCATAATCCCATTAACAGAGTCCAACAGCTGCCGGTCAGTGATTACATGACTCATTGAGACGCCAAGTCTTTTCTCCTGTGCTGTAGTCAGTCCTCATTGCCCCAAGTCTGTGCTTATGGAGTGGTTTTTAGGGATCTAAGTAAAAGATTTATATTCTCTGGATTTTCAACTTGTTGGATTAGGGCCCTTGAAGTAACCTGCTATGTTCTTGAATCCTCACTTGGCATTTAAGTCACTGTCATTTCAGCATCCTATCATCTGCGCATGTGCTCCCATACCTTACGGGAGTCATGGACAGAATGTGACCCAGAACAGGGATGGGTCCAGAAAATGGGTACCTTCCTTTATCCAGCAAACCATTATTGAGTGTGTTCTACACAGAAGGCAGAAATGTGCCAAGAACCACGGTCTAGAGACAGGAATGTGAAAAGAAAACTACCAAACAAGGAAGTGCAGGCCAGGGAGAATGCCCACGCTGATGTGATGGCCCAGAGGAGGCAGGGCCCAGACCTCCTGGGGGAGGTGACCTGAGGTCTGTGGTGCGCAGGCGCTGGCTTGCAACTGTGCACACCTCCTCCCAACTCCCATTCAGCGACTTTGTTAGTAGCTTGAAATGGGCCATCCTGGGAGTGTTTATATCACAGGAATGATATGACAGCAAATGTTCCAGATCAGGGCTTTTTTCTGATTTGGAGATGTGGCTGTTAAACATTCACCAGCACAGCACTGGAATGGAGGCGTGTCGATCTGCCCAATGAGGGGAGTGGGGAATCATCCCAGGCAGAGGGGCTGCATAAACAAAGGTAGAGAAATGAGAAAGAGCCCTAGGAGGGAGGAGCAACCAGCAGTGCAGTGCTGCTGGAGCACAAAGGGGCTGCCGACGGGGAGGAAAGCAGGGCGGGACCCAAGCTGATCTTTCGGGGGCATCCTGAGGAGTTAGGACATTCTCCTGTAGCGGGTGAGAAGGCACTTAGGGATTTTAAGTAGAGGTCCGACATGGTGAAATCTGCATCTTACGTTGAATCCTTCTGGGCACAATGTGAAGGGAAGATTGGGGCAAGAGGATGAGGTCTGTAGAGACAGAAACACGTCAGGCAAACAAAGATAAGAACACTGACTGGGGAGTGATTGAGGGGTGAAGATGGGGAGATTCAAGAAATGTCTGGTAGATACAAAATACAACAGTAGATTTTGGTTGGATATAACAGGCAGGAAAGAGGACAGAATCAATATTTCTAGCCCAGATGATGGGTGGATGATGGCGACACCACCGAAATAGAGAATACTGACCAAGTTGTTGGGTTTGGGGGAGAAGATGAATTCATTTTGGAGTGTCGTGTGTTTGAGGAACTTATAATGGGGGAGATGTCTAAGCCGGAGACTCAATGACTTATCCATCACTTAGAGAGAGTGGCTGGAACCCTGGAGATACTGGCACTGCTCTGCTGTCTGTAGATACAAGTCTAACTGTACTGCCAGGGGAGATTGCTGGGGGCCCCCTGAAATGCAAATGCGTAATATCTACATGATCTCCTTGACCTCTGGGCCCCTAGGGGCCCATCCCCTCCGTTGTGAGAACCCTCTGAGCAAGTGGAATCTGACGATAAGAAAGAGGGTCCCTGCTGGCAGGGGAGAGAGTAAGGTCACAGAGCCGAGTGAGCCAGAGGAGGTCAGCAGGGGTGTGGACAGTCAAGGGTCAAAAGTCAGCAGTTAGGGGCAAGCAAGGACGGGAAGAGCTCTAGAGCAGAGAAATTACAGGCAGCTGTTCTGATCATGCATATTAAAAAAAACTCTTCCTTCCTCAAAAGGAATAACTGGAACCCCAATCCTAGGAAAAGTCTACATAGACCAGCGCTTCTCAGACAGTTGCATGCATCAGAATCCACTTGAGAACTTGTTAAAACACAAATGGGACACATACAGGCACACGCACACACACACACGTGTGCACGTGCAGGTTGCTGGGCCCCACCTGCAGAGATTGATTTAGTAGGTCCAGGGAAAGGCCCAGGAATCTGCATTATTAAGTTCCCAGGTGATGCCAATGCAGCTCTGTTTGCTGCACTGAGTAGCCGGGGACTAGACTTCTTACTAACTCAGTGTGTGGGGTCTCAGGGCCTTGAGATTTGAGGTATTGCTAAAAATGCTTCTCACTGTCTAGGAAAGCCTTGGACAGACCAGCCAAAGGGATATGGGTTTTCATTGGCCAAGACGAAGCTTAGTGTGTCAGAAATCTACTTTCTGCAAGTGTGTTTTTGTATATGTGTGTAAATGTGAGTTTGCCAAAGATAAGTGGACTGAAGGGGGAGTCTGAACCCCAGTAACCCCGGCAGTTCCTGGAGAGGCGTCTGTTTATTGTGGCTTTCTAAGGACAAACGTGGACGTGACACCCCGCGAAATTCACAAGGTCTGCCACCAGATTCCTGCTCAAAACACTTTGAGATTCTGTCGGGAGTCCTAAGCAACAACCGCACATTCTCTGTAAAGGCAGAAAAGAACCACCACTATTCAGAGATGATACCAGGGCTGGGATCAGGTGCTATAAAGGTCAGAGGGACAGAACTTCCCTGAAGAGGAGAAGAAGAGGTGGAAGGGGGAGGGGCCAAAGCGTTACCCCTCCTTGGAGGGAAGCCCGCTCGTGCAGCAAGCACGGGGGTGGGGGTGGGGGGCAAGTGTGTAACATCTCACGTCGGAACACCGGGGCATCTAAACAATATTCGCCTGAGTCGCTGCTTCATTCCAGGACGCCCCACCGACTCCTTCCAAGGAGTTTCCTCGCATTGTTTCCATGCTCTGTGCCCCGGGGCGCCCTGGCCACCGGACTCGCCTGACTGACCAGGGGACCCCTGTCCCGGGGGGCAGTCACCGCATGGGCTGCCTGGTGGCTGAGAGTGGATGACCCCTTAGTTCTGTCTCTCGGGAGCTTGCACTCAAAACGCCAGGACGGAGTCAGCCGCTGGTGGAAGGAAGGAAGGACAGGAAGGAGAAACCAGAGTAACACAGAGAAAGCGGGCAGTGAGCGGAGGCCTGGCCTGTGGGAGCTGAAGCTGAGTCACAGGGAGGGGATCAGGGGTAATTAGTCCCAGCTGGAGGAGGAGCAGCAAGGCCGGAGCGGCTGAGTCTCCAACATGACTGACTGCCACAGAGGGACCAGCAGGGGCCACTCAGATCCTGACTGACAGCCCAGTGCCTGTTCAACCTTGAACCCCACGACATCCCCTAACCCTTGACGAAATCCAAGCGTGAAGGAGGGGGAGGCTCCTGGCATTTACATATTTATTTTTTTATTTTATTTTTTTACATATTTATTTATTTGGTTGTACCAGGTCTTAGTTGCAGCCAGTGGGCTCCTTAGTTGTGGCTCTTGGGCTGCTTAGATGTGGCATGTGAACTTTTAGTTGTGGCATGCAAGTGGGATCTAGCTCCCTGACCAGGGATTGAAGCTGGGCCCCCTGCATTGGGAGTGCGGAATCTTAACTACTGTGCCACCCAGGGAAGTCCAAGCTCCTGGCATTTGGAAGACAGAGGTCAAAGAATATGAGTCACTACAGCCCAGTGAAGGAGGGTCCTTCCACCTGCTCACATCCAAGTATCCCTCATACCTACCTCACGGGGCATGGGGAGCATTAGATAAGATTTAGAAAACAGCTGTAAATTAATGGCAACCCTTTTTAATGTCAATATCTCACCATTATCTCAAATACAACAAATCAAACTGGCTGTAAACTCCCTCAATCACAGAAACTAGCTCTTGGTCGTGTCTCTATTTCTAGTAACCAGCCTGGAGCTGGGCACAAAGCTGTAGAGAAGCTGTACACGGAAATGTCAGAGACAACCTTGCAGCCACCCTACCACTGCCAGCCCAGACAGGCTCTCCTCCTAACTTCCTCCAGGTCTTTATTCCCGTTTTCAAGATCTGGGAATTTAGCCCTTGTTCATTTTTCTCTCACCTGCATGTTCCACACCAGATCGATCTCTAAATCCTATCATTTCTTCCTCCTAAACGTCTCCCAGGGCCAATCTCTCCTCCATCCCCGTTATTGTCCCCCTGGGCTAGTTCTGCCTGCTCCTCCTGTTCCCAGCCCCCTGGACGGCCTTATGACATTCTCAGTCATGCCTCAGTCTCTGGACATCCCCACTCTGCCGGTTAGTCTTTGAAGGCAAATACCCACTTCTGGCCGTGGTGTCCCCCACCCACCCCTACCCTTTGGTACCTGGCACGAGGCCTGGCACACATGACATGTTTGCAGTGTAGAGATTGTTCAGAATGCAGGGCAGGCTGGTTGGGAACAGAGAGGGTGAGGGAGGGGGAGAAAGAGAGAGAGAGCGCGCACCCTGGGTCACCCAGTGGAGGAGAAAAGATGCCTAGGTGGCCAGGAATCTGTCCAAAGTTCCCAGGAATGTTTGAATCACTGAGGATCAGCTCTTTTCCCCTTCTTTTGAGGGCCAATGACAGAGCCAACTGTTGGCTCTCGGACCAACTGTTGTGATCAAACCCCAGGAGAACTCTGATGACCTGGCCAGAGAACACTCTAAGCTGAGGTTTCCTTGCAGTGAGAGAGGAGCTTTGGGTAGACTTCACAACATTGCCTAATTGGGTCTATGAGGTGAAGTCTAAATTCTGAGCCTCTCATCAAACTTTAAATTGCTTCTGAGATAGGGCCTGGCCCCAAAGCAACCCAGCTCTAAACTCCTGAGAGAGTCATCGTGGGACCCTCTGGAGAGCAGTGTGGAGCACAGAGACGAGGGTACTGGGTCCAGGGTACTGGGTACTTGCCCACCTGACCTGTGGCACAGTCTCTTCTGGTCTGGGGTACCTGGCTGAGCCTCAGCCTTGAGAGTCAGCCCTCGTCTCCTTGTCTCACTGAGCCCCAAGGGCAGGCAAGGGCACTGTGAGTAGCTGTAGCTTCTGTGTGCTGCAAGCTGTGGCCGCACTTTGGAGCCTCCAACAGCCAGGGTCACTTGTAGACACCAGGAATTTAGACAACAGTTAAAGGCTATGTGCTCTGTTAAGAGCGTGTACTCAGTCAGGTGTTGCTGGAGCTGCTGAGGGATGTGGCCTGTATAGTCTGCTTGGTCGTGGCTTGGTAACACCCAGATGGACAGGTAACACCAGAGACAGTCACTTCTCCTGGCCCCCAGTAAACTGGCAGCCTCCTCACTCCACTGGCCTGCCTCCCTGCCATCAATAGACCCAGACTACATGGGACCCTATGCTGGGTAAGTGCCAGGTGACCTCGATGGCTGGTTCTTCACCAGCTGCGAGAAAAGAAAAGAGTCTGATGCAAAGAGGGCTGAGCAGAGATGGGGCAGGGAGGAGGACTCGGCTGGGGGTACAAGGCAACTGTTTTCAAAAGCTCTGAAGGCTGCTGCTGTAGCAAGGGAGCAGGTTGGTGTTACATGAGCCCAGGAGGCCGACATAGGACCAGTGGAGGAAGGTAGACGTTAGAAAAGGGCACATATCAGGTCCCTGAAGAACTCTAACAGCCCAGGCTTCCCGACAGCAACACCGGAGCCCATGAGCGTTCCCACCATTACTCAACACGTTCAAGCAGAGGCCGAGAAATCGTCTCCCGAAGACAGGACCTTGGTAACTGGTAGGTTAGAGGAGGGGATTGCATTGGCTTAATAGCTGATGATTCTGACAAGCGTCAAATTCTGTACTCCCTTATAGTAAAGGAGCCTTTCTCTGAAAATGATTCTGCATCCCTTAAATTCCTGATATCCCGAGATAACCTCTTTTGGACATTGTAACATTACCAAGTAGGAAAAAAAGCATCCCTTCTACAGATCCATGTGCAATTCACAAACCTCTCTCTTCACCAACTTTAAAGTTGGAGAAATCACTGACCTCAGACGCCAGTGATTCTCAAGACTGGTGTACATCAGAAGTACATGGGGAGCACTTATTTGAAACAGAAAACCAAAATACTGATCTCTAAGACCATCTGCAAAGGTAAGACCCAGCAATCTGCACTTTTCTTCACTTTCTTACACTGTATTTTCAATGTTTCTGGTTTGCAATTTCTTCCCATATTTTTTTTTCTAAACTATAGTTGATTTACAATATTGTGTTAGTTTTAGGTGTACAGCAAACTGATTCTGATATATATATATATGTGTATGTATGAATATATGCGTGTATATATATATATCCTTTTCCATATTCTTTTCCGTTATAGATTATTACAAGATATTGAATATATTTTCCTGTGTTATACAGTAAATCCTTGTTGCTTATCTATTTTATATATAGTAGTGTGTATCTGTTAATCCCATATTCCTAATTTATCCCTCCCTGCATTTTCCACTTTGGTAATCATGTTTGTTTTCTATGTCTGTGAGTCTGGTTCTGTTTTATAAATAAGTTCATTTGCATTATTTTTAGATTCCACATATAAATGATATCATATAATATTTTTCTTTCTCTGTCTGACATACTTCACTTAGTATAAAAATCTCTAGGTCCATCCATGTTGCTGCAAGTGGCAATACTTCATTCTTTTCTGTATTCCATTGTGTATATGATCTACACCTTCTTTATCCATTCCTCTGCTGATGAACACTTGGGTTGCTTCCATGTCTTGGCTATTGTAAATAGTGCTGCTATGAACACTGGGGTGCATGTATCTTTTCAAATTAGAGTTTTCATCTTTTCCAGATATATGTCCAGGAGTGGGATTGCTGGATCATGTGGTAACTCTATTTTTAGTTTTTTAAGGAACGTCCATACTGTTCTCCATAGTGGCTGCAGCAGTTTACATTCCTACCTGCAGTATAGGAGGGTTCCCTTTTCTCCACACTCTCTCCAGCATTTATTATTTGTAGACTTTTTGATCATAGCCATTCTGACTGGTATGAGGAGATATCTCAATGTAGTTTTGATTTGCATTTCTCTAATAATTGGTGATGTTGAGCATCTTTTTTCTTGTGCCTGTTGGCCATCTGTATGTCATTTTTGGAGAAATATCTATTTAAGTTTTCTGCCCATTTTTTGATTGGGTTGTTTGTTTCTTTGATATTGAGTTGTATGAGCTGTTTGTATATTTTGCAAGTTATGCCCTTGTTGGTTGTATTGTTTGCAAATATTTTCTCCCAGTCCGTAGGTTGTCCTTTTGTTTTGTTTATTGTTTTCTTTGTGTGCAAAAGCTTTTAAGTTTGGTTAGGTCCCATTTGTTTATTTTTGGTTTTATTTCTTTTGCCTTGGGAGACTGAACTAAGAAAATATTACTACAATTTATGTCAGATAATGTTTTTCCTATGTTCTCTTCTAGGAGTTTTCTGGTGTCATGTCTTATATTTAAGTCTTTAAGCCATTTTCAAGTTTATTTTGTATACTGTGTGAGGGATTGTTTTAATTTCATTGATTTACATGAGGCTGTCCAGCTTTTCCAACACCACTTGCAAAAGTGACTGTCTTTTCTCCATTGTATAGTCTTTCCTCTTTTGTCAAAGATTAATTGACCATAGGTGTGTGGGTTTATTTCTGGGCTCTCTATTCTGTTTCATTGATCTATATGTCTGTTTTTGTGCCAATACCTCACTGTTTTGATTATTATAGCTTTGTAGTATTGTCTGAAGTCTGGGAGAGTTATGTCTTCAGCTTTGTTCTTTTTCCTCAGGATTGATTTGGCAATTCTAAGTCTTTTTGTGTTTCCATATAAATTTTAGGGTTATTTGTGCTAGTTCTGTCATTGGTAATTTGATAGGGATTGCATTAAATCTGTAGAATGCCTTGGGTAGCATGGCCATTTTAGTAATATTAATTCTTCCAATCCAAGAGCATGGGATGTCTTTCCATTTCTTTGAATCATCTTCAACATCCTTTATCAATGTTTCATAGTTCTCAGTGTATAGGTCACTCGCCTCCTTGGTTATGCTTATTCCTATGTTTCTTTTTTATGCGATTTTAAATGGGATTGTTTTCTTTTTAATGTTTCTTTCTGATATTTCATTGTTAGTATAAACTAGTGCAACAGATTTTTGTGTATTAATCTTGTATCCCAGCAATCTGTATTTTTAACCAGCACTTGGGTAGCTAGCTATTAGACAGGCAGTTCCATGCTGTCTTGGGTACCCTGCAGCAGTGTATGGTGACATCTGGTGTTCCTAATCTCTTTGGCAGTGAAGTTGTGATGATCTACAGTGTGGCTCTGGATATTCTGAGGGGCTGAGTGGAATTAGATGTGGTGACATCTGCAAAGCATCTAAGTGGCACCGGACGGCTTGTGACTCAAGGCCCCACTCAAGCCAGGCTGGGAATGTGAAGTATGAGTGGGATCTGACTATCAGGTAAGATTTTATTCCTTGGGCCAAGTCCCAGAGCAGCAAAGGTGCTGACGTGGTATGATTACAGGCGGCAACACACAAGGCCTGCTCTGCAGATCAGCTTTCTGGAGACTTTGGTGGACACTCCATGTTACAGGCTCCAAAATTTCAATTTCATCAGATTATTCAAAAAAGAAGGTTAAGATGAAATGAACTGATTCACACTCGCTAAGCTCACAAAACACTGAAGTATAAATCGGATACTGTATAAGAAATAAAACCACTAAATAGATGGGAAACTTTATGTTTTCAAGCCAGCACATCTCTCCCTATAAGACTATCTGTGAAGTTGAATTAGAAACTTGCTATGTAAAGAGAAACTAAATCCAGAGGAATGGGCCAGAGTCACTGAGCTTCATAGCCTGAGGTCCCAATTATATGACAAAGACAGAGTTATTCAGAAGCCCCTGGTTCGCTGGTAAGTGTTGGAGATACACAACATATGTAGACATAGGACTTTGCCTTAGAAATATTAATATCATTGACTAGACAGAAATGTCCTTCATTTTACTAAATTTCATTAGATTTTCAGTGTTTGTTGTTTATGCTTTTGACTGATACACAATCTAGCTTTTAGGTAACTTGGTTTTTTAGTTGAATCCCATAGGGTAAGTTTAAAATTAGGAACCTGATATGTAGTATGATTCTTGTGTATTGACCTAAGCAAGCCATCAGAAATCAAACATTTATTTTTTGTCTTCAGTATTCCTAGAGGTAAAAGAAAGATATGGAAA
This sequence comes from Hippopotamus amphibius kiboko, assembly GCF_030028045.1. Lineage (NCBI taxonomy): Eukaryota > Metazoa > Chordata > Mammalia > Artiodactyla > Hippopotamidae > Hippopotamus > Hippopotamus amphibius. Next base: position 37,800,878 of record NC_080187.1, read on the forward strand.
TGGATGCATCCAACCAATCCACTGTGACAGAATTTGTCTTGTTGGGTCTCTCTGCCCATCCCAAACTAGAGAAAACATTCTTTGTGCTCATCCTGTCAATGTACCTGGTGATCCTGCTGGGCAATGGGGTCCTCATCCTGGTGACCATCCTTGACTCCCACCTGCACACGCCCATGTACTTCTTCCTGAGGAACCTCTCCTTCCTGGACATCTGCTACACAACCTCCTCAGTGCCCCTAGTCCTGGATGGCTTCCTCACTCCCAGGAAAACCATCCTCTTCTCAGCCTGTGCTGTACAGATGTTTCTCTCCTTTGCCATGGGAGCCACGGAGTGTGTGCTTCTGGGCATGATGGCGTTTGATCGCTACATGGCCATCTGCAACCCCCTGAGGTACCCTGTGGTCATGAGCAAGACTGCCTACATGCCCATGGCTGCCATCTCCTGGCTGGCTGGTGGAGCCAACTCCTTGGTACAGATCTCTCTTGCAGTACAATTACCCTTCTGTGGGGACAACGTCATCAACCACTTCATCTGTGAGATCCTGGCTGTCCTGAAGTTGGCCTGTGCTGACATCTCCATCAATGTGATCAGTATGGGGGTGGCCAATGTGGTCTTCCTGGGGGTCCCAGTTCTTTTCATCTTTGTCTCCTATATCTTCATCCTCACCACCATCCTGAGGATCCCTTCAGCTGAGGGGAGGAAAAAGGCCTTCTCTACCTGCTCTGCCCACTTCACAGTGGTGGTCATCTTCTATGGGACAATCCTGTTCATGTATGGGAAGCCCAAGTCCAAGGACCCCCGGGGGGCAGACAAACAGGACCTTTCAGACAAACTCATCTCCCTCTTCTATGGACTTCTGACCCCCATGCTCAACCCCATCATCTATAGTCTGAGGAACAAGGATGTTAAGGCTGCTGTGAGGAACCTGGTAGTTCAGAAACGCTGCACCCAGTGATGGTGGGATATGTCTCATGATATGATCTACTCACTTGAGAATCCCTGATGCAAAGTAATGCCAGGTGAGGGGCAAACTGAGTTTAGAGCCATGCTACTCACACTGTGGTCCATGGACCAGTAGTATAAGCATCACCTGGGAGCTTTTTGGGCATGCAGACTCTTGGAGCCCACTCCAGACCTACTGAGTTAGAATCTACCTTTTAACATGATCCCCCAAGTGATTCACATGCATATTACACATTGCAAAGTATTGGTTAAGAGAGTACAGTGGATGAGCGGTGTCCTGCCAGACCCTACTCCCACCCACCTAGGGCTGAAGCTCTCGTAACCCCAGCTGCTGTGAGTGTTGATGGCTGACAGCATTCAGCTGAGTCCCTCTGCTGGCTTGCCCTTGGTCTGAGAGAGTTACCTCACCCAAAGCCACATTCCCTTCTCAGAAGCAGAACATATTCAGTGATAAGTCAATGTCAACATAGTCCTGGTCTTCATTGCTTTCAACGGGGATGACTCTAAAAAGTCATCCCAGCTTGAGCGCTTCCTTGTGACAGTTTGAGTTCTCCCTCTACCCAGTCCTGCTTCCTTCACCCTCACTCCACAAGTGTTCGTCTTAAGCGCACTCCCCAGTCAGCATCCTGCATGAAAATCTCCCCATGAGAGTAAACTTCCTGGGAGACCCAACCTGGGACAGAGAATAATGGTCAATCTCAGCACTGAGGCATGAACCTCGTGTGGGTTCTCAGAGCACGTCCTTCTCAGGTGTTTCCTGCAGCCTGATTCCCAAGGAAAGTAACTCAGCAAATTCCTTTTGTTCAGACAAAGGAAAAATTATCCTCTAAAAACAATTAAATTCCTTTACTTTTTCAGTTCTATAAATAGATCTTCATTTGTATTTACTGTACAAGTGTCCTTACTTCTATGCAGAGAGTCAGCAGGGCTGTGTCACACCCTGGGCATGAGGGTGTGGTGTCAGGTCATGGGGTTTTTCTCCAAGGACAAGGCTGTTTGAGGTCTGGAAAACATGTTGGCTCAACTACAAATAAAATAATAAAATAAAATAAAATACCCTTAAAAATCTTAATAACTGTTTTCTTACATGCCTACAAAAGGGAACATTATGTCAACCACAGTTAATGGATAGATTTCTGTATGCATGCACCATATTTTAAAACAATCTGTACTTAGGTACTTTCACAAGAACTCCTGAGCTTTCATGATTATTGTTGAGAAATCATAGAATTATAAATTAGTAACTTGTAAGCCAAATAATTTTAATAACAGAAGTAGAAAAATTGTTTCAGATTTACCACAAAATTATACTTAAAATGGGATGTGGGTCATTTTGACACAATGTGGGGTGGGACCTCCAAAAGTAAGAGTACCCAGGCCTGGGACAGCCTTAAGATGGACCAGATAGTTCCAGATATATGTGGCTGTAGTGCCTAAAACATAATTAGCACAAAGATGCTCAATAAGACACACAGGCATCTCTCCCCAATTAACTTTCAACTTTCTCTTGACACCCTCCACCTGTTATGCTCAGAGAGATGTGGTGTGTGTAGCTGGTAGACTTCTATAGAGGGTCAAAGTGAGGCCTAAGATGGGTGACACTTTTCCCTAAGAGAAAACCCTAACCATGCCAGTCTGTAGTCTGCAGTCCAGGGTAGTCTGTGGGCTGTAGAGATCCCCAACCAGGGGGCTCCAGAGCTCCTCCTCCTCAGTCTTTATGAAAATAACAAAAGCATTGGTGGGGGATGTTGAACCCACACTCTTTAATGAGAACTCTGTGCGTTTCCCCTGTGCTAACGTGGACCATGATGCCTGCAGGGATGACATAAGGGTATACAAAGAACTCTGATAACAACTTTTATCTTCTTCTTACCAAGGAAAAATTAGCACTCAGGATCTTTTTATTAGCACATCATCCTACTTCTCTTTAAAACAAGTCATTTTTTCTTTTTCTTTTCTTTTCTTTTTTATAAATTTATTTATTTATTTATTTTATTGGCTGTGTTGGGTCCTTTTTGCTGTGCGCAGGCTTTCTTTAGTCGCGGTGAGTGGGGGCTAATCTTCGTTGTGGTGCACAGGTTCCTCATTGCCATGGCTTCTCTTGCTGCGCAGCACGGGCTCTAGGCATGTGGGCTTCAGTAGTTGCAGCACATGGGCTCAATAGTTGTGGCTCACGGGCTCTAAAGCGCAGTCTCAATGGTTGTGGCGCACGGGCTTAGTTGCTCCATGGTATGTGGGATCTTCCTGGAGCAGGGATCGAAGCCGTGTTCCCTGTGTTGGCAGGAGGATTCCTAACCGCTGCGCCACCTAGGAAGCCCAACAAGTCATTTTTTCTTAATACCACACTTTCCTCCCCTCATTTCCCTAGTATGGTTACATCTGACTTTTGGTTAAATGAATAAGCAGTCAGTTTTTATATTTTCAGCACTGTATTCACCACTAAGTGAGGTAGTGTGTTCCCAAGAACATGGCACTTCTGAGGCTGCCCCTGCAGGTGTCTGTGACTTGCCTCCCCTTCTCAGATTCTTTTTTTTTAACTGAAATATAGTTGATTTACAATGTTGTGTTAGTTTCTGATGTATAGCAAAGTGATTCAGTTACACACACACACACACACACATACACACAATAAGACCAGTGCTTAGCAGTTGCTTTTGATAGAGACTGGGCTTCAATCCAGAGCTCCTCACCTCCGCTCAGACTTTCCCCTCATCCACTTTTAAAGGAAACTCCCCACCCTCAGGCCCTGCTGAGCAGGCAGGGCCATGTCCCATACCACCTGACTTTCACCTCCCTGGCCCCAGTTGAGGTTACCTGAAAGATTCCCTGTTCCTTGCCCTCAAAGATCTCCAACTATACAGAAGCTAGTTACCTGCCTCACCTGTGACTCCAGAGCTGCTTCTGTCTAAGGGATGACCCTGTTGCTCTCTCACCAACGCCAGAGCTCTCTTCTGCCCTCATGTCCTCTGCTTACAGAATCTATAGTCCTTGTTCCATACTGCACAGTAGCAATGGAGAGGGCAGTGTCCAATGTCTCTGTCAGAAAGAGTCACTTCCTGGTTGGGATCCAAGCTGCTCTGACCTCTCTCCTCTGACTCCCCCCTGCTTCTGGGCTCCCATACAACTTAGGGGCACTTGGCAATCATCTCACAGACTGTGGCTCTCACCAGGACCTTTCTGGAGATCAGAGGCCCCACCCTTGTCAGTTCTGCTTTCTAGTGCTGGCACTGGCCCATGGTACATGTCACTTGCTTCCTGTTTTTGAGGGCAAGGGCCAGACCTGGTCAGCTCTGGACGATGCTGAGGGACTGCAGTGAGGACCAGCTACTCTGGAGCATGGGGAAGACCACACTTAGCCTTGCAGACACAAGGGCAGAGTCCCTTCTAACAGATACTGTTGTGGTCTAAGCACAATCAGACCTCAGCCATCTCCTCTACTTCCAGGAAAGTCAGCAAGGAAAGGATGAAAACTTCCTAATCTAAGGAACATTTCTGTGTAGAGAGTTAGGATTTACATAGAGCTGTCTACAGCTAATCTAACTGGGTTTATGGGACACAGGCCCTAAAGTCCTGGGAGGCCTCCACCAAACTTTAAATTGCTTCTGGGATTAAAACTGGCCCCAAACAATCAGAGCTCTACATTGCCCCAGGGCTGCTTGACAGAACCTCTGGAGAGAGGGCGTGGGGCAAAGAGCAGAGGGCGTCTGCCCTGAGCATGCAGGCTGGGCATGACTGCCAGGACCCCCAAGAAGCAGCTCCTCGAGCTGTCCTCCCTCCTGCTAGCTTGCTGGGCATGGAGAAGGCCAGGGAAGGGAGCAGCCAGGGCCCCTTCAGCTATGGCCAACCCCAATTTTCTTTCCCTTGCTGTGAAATCTAAAGGGACTGCTCAGCTCCAAGACAGCTAAACAGAATTTACTGCACGCTTCCAGGCACCGCCTCGACAGGGGATGGTTAAGGCGGGCAGTTCAAGCAATCACCTCCCAGCCATCCTTCCTGCTGCAAGACCTTCTGCCCAGGTGAGCTCCCGCCCCCACCATGGCCTCATGCCCACACATGGCATAGACCGACTTCTCTCTGTGCCAAACCTTCTTCAGGTAGGTGGGGAGAGGAGATAGCTAAGGTCTGACTGTGCTTAGATCACAATGATGTCTGTTAGAAGGGACTCTGTCCTTCTCTCTGCAAGGCTAAGAGAACAGGTGGTACAAGTGGGGACCTGGTCACGGCTTCCATGTCTCTGAAGGGCCTTATAGGGGAAGGGAGCAGGCGTGGCCCGGAAGTCTAGATCAATATGCGGCAGAACTGGGGGTGATGAATGGGGATGACATTAGAAGAAGGAAGTTTCTATTCAGTGTAAGGGAAAACTTTCCAACAATCAAGGCTATCTGACAAAGGAATGGGAGCCGTGTACTCAAATAACTCAAGGCGTTCAAAGGAGCAATGGGAAAACCGTGTTTCACAGAAGGTGTTCACACAGTGGAGGCGAAAGAGGCAAGACCAATTATTTTACAACATTCCTACCTAGTCTGAGATTCTCTAGTCAATAGTACTAATATCTCGAATAACAATCTCTTTTTCCCAAATATTCCCAATGCCCACAGCTAAGATAATTGCATGAGGATAGCTTCAGACTCTGCCTGGTTTCTCCCACCCAAATTCCCCCAGCCAGCACCAGTGTAATAGTCACGGATGCAATGTATGAAGCCCAGGGATGCACTGCTATGAAGCAGATGTCTTGGAGAGAGGTGTGACATCTTTATTCTTCACTAGTGCCCTAGAGAAAGTGAGAATGACCAAGACTTCATAACTGGTCCTTTGTTCCTCAGTAGATCAGCTCTGGCACAAATGGAGGAGCAAAATACAATCAGAGCGGGGACAGAAGGAGCCCCAGGGGGAAGGTGAGGAACCAGGTTCTATCCTAGCCCTGGCCTCGCTGCCTGTGGACCTGTCTGAGCTTTAGCTTCATCTTTAATGTGAGAATTCGAGGCCTGAGATTTTCTCTAATATACTGGATCTACTGTTCTATGGTGACTGAAGTACATCCTATGTGCATGCCTCCTTTGAGCCACTCCACTGCAAGGCGGGGTAGAACTGTCTGCTTTTCTGCTGGGGGAGAAAGCATCACCGTGGCACTGCAGTGGCTTTAATGGTCAACTCGGGTATGGGAGGGTCTGAGCTAGGAGCTGTGACTTACAAAACCTCTCCGAAAGCATGACGCTTGGTCCAAAACTCACATGTGCTCACACTGGGAGGCATGAAGGACACTTGTCCTTGGATCCTATCGCTGCTCCCAGCCCTATGGGTTAGAGCAGACGGAGGAAACTGCAGTGCTATGGACAAAGGCCATGGGTAGTGAGAAGGGATGTGGACTGGTAGGGTCTCTACGGTCTACTGGCCAGAAACTCCTTACCGACAACGAAAGGGGACCGCCAACCAAACTCACAAGAAATGAAGTATAAACCAGGCATCAAGTAACCAATGTAAATGCTAGGCAGACCCTAATCTTCCTGGCCTCTCTCATCACATTCCCTTCGTGTAGGACTCCACGTGGAGCCAAATTATCATCAGAAAATTATTACACAAGCACAGAATTAGAGTCAGGGGAGTGAGTGAGGTGATGTCAGTGGTCAGCCCCCAAGGACACTGCAGGGACAGTTTGGGGACAGGCAAGATTGTTAGAGAAGAGAGTCAGTGCTGGACCCAGGCAGCACACCTTCAGGTTCCTCTCTTATGGTCCCCATGTGGACCCATCCTTACACATCCCTTCTTTCAAGTGAGTTAACATTACTGATAGGGCTAAACTTCTATCATATATCATGGTCTGATTAGATTTCCAGGGTCTGATTTTCCTGCTTTTGGTTTGATATATCCTGACTCTTAAGGTAACTTGAGTGGACAAAGAATTTTATCCCTTAGATGCTGATATGATAAGTTAGCATGTCACAGGTTAAATTTAATTACAAGTTCTGGAAGCACAGATTGATCCCCATAAACACGCGTTTGTTGTCCTCAGTTTTCCTGAGGGTAGAAGAGAGAATTTAAAATGGAATTGGCCAACCAATCCATTGTGGCACAATTTGTCTTGCTGGGGCTGTCAGATCAGCCGAAGCTGGAGAAAACGTTCTTTGTGCTCATCCTGCTCATGTACCTGGTGATCCTGCTGGGCAATGGGGTCCTCATCCTGGTGACCATCCTTGACTCCCACCTGCACACGCCCATGTACTTCTTCCTGAGGAACCTCTCCTTCCTGGACATCTGCTACACAACCTCTTCCATCCCTCTAGTCCTAGATGGTTTCCTCACTCCCAGGAAAACCATCTCTTTCTCAGGCTGTGCCATCCAGATGTTTCTCTCCTTCACCACGGGAGCCACGGAGTGTGTGCTTCTGGGCATGATGGCGTTTGATCGCTACGTGGCCATCTGCAACCCCCTGAGGTATCCTGTGGTCATGAACAAGGCTGCTTACGTGCCCATGGCTGCCAGCTCCTGGCTGGCTGGTGGAGCCAACTCCTTGGTACAGATCTCTCTTGCAGTACAATTACCCTTCTGCGGGGACAATGTCATCAACCACTTCACCTGTGAGATCCTGGCTGTCCTGAAGTTGGCCTGTGCTGACATCTCCATCAATGTGATCAGTATGGGGGTGGCCAATGTGGTCTTCCTGGGGGTCCCAGTTCTTTTCATCTTTGTCTCCTATATCTTCATCCTCACCACCATCCTGAGGATCCCTTCAGCTGAGGGGAGGAAAAAGGCCTTCTCCACCTGCTCTGCACATCTTACTGTGGTGGTCGTCTTCTATGGGACTATTCTTTTCATGTATGCAAAGCCCAAATCCAAGGACCCCCTGGGGGCAGACAAACAGGACCTTTCAGACAAGCTCACCTCCCTCTTCTATGGGGTGCTGATTCCCATGCTCAACCCCATCATCTACAGCCTCAGAAACAAGGACGTGAAGGTGGCTGTGAAGAAACTCATGAGTCAGAAATGCTTCCCCCAGTGACCGTGGGAGAAAGCAGTGTATCACGTAGTTCTGTGCACACAGGGGATCCCCTAGGGAATGACTGCTTGGTAAGCATAGACCTGCTTTATGGTCCCCGACATCAGTTTTATCACAAGACTGCCCCCCAAGTGCACATCAGGATGGGGCTTTCCTGAATAATTGAAAAATGGAACATCAAGTCTTTAGAATGAAGAGGGTGTCATGCTAAATCACCTAGAAGCAAGGATAAGTGACTGTTACAATTTATTTTTATTCTGAAAAAAAACTAAAAATTAAGACTTTGTTAAAAAATATGCTTCTTTCTTTGTTCATGTGAAGACTAGCTGCAGTTTTTATGCGGTGGTTGTCTTCTGCTCACTGTACAATGGGGAACATGGCAGTGAGGAAGTCACTTCTTTTTTTTTTTTTTAGAAGGAAAAAGTCAGAATCATTGGACAGGTTTATTGAAGCTGAGTTTTCCCACAATCCAAATGGCTTCTGGTACAGGCTGTGTGACATCTCTCCGACCACGAGGCACCACCTCCAAACCAGGACAGATCAATTTCTATTCATTCTGGAATATAACTCGGCATTAAGCTGCTGCCACACATGGACTCCGGTTGGATACAGATCAAGCTCTCTGGAACGTCTGTTTGCACACTTGGCCTTCACAGAACATTTTCAGGTGGAGTTGGTCCCCTTCAATCCAATGGCTCCAGCCTCTGTTCTTCTTTTCCCCCTTCTGCACACAGGTGAGTCGTTCATTGTCCCAGGTGACCAAGCTCTTGCATTTCCTGTTATCCAGGACTTTATTGTCCTCATCAAATTCTTCTCCAACTTGAAATGTCACAAGGTAGTTCCTGAAGCTGCTGGTCATGTGGATAGTAAAAGAATCCCCATTCTGCTCAATCACTTTCTGTGGCTTCAGCAGCTTGGCTATCTTACGTGTGGCAAAGTCAATATCTAGAGCCAGCATGTAGCCCTCGAAGTTGTCGCTGCTGAACAGGTTCCAGGTGCCGCTGAGGTTGGCGGGCATGGCGGGGCTGGGGGCGGCACTCTTTTTTTCTTTTTTTTAATGACTGATTTGGGTTTTTTTTTTTTAATTAATTAATTTATTTATTTATTTATTTTATTGGCTGTGTTGGGTCTTTTTTTGCTGTGCGCGGGCTTTCTTTTAGTTGCGGTGAGTAGGGGCTACTCTTCGTTGTGGTGCGCCGGCTCCTCATGGCCGTGGCTTCTCTTGTTGCAGAGCACGGGCTCTAGGCGTGTGGGCTTCAGTAGTTGCAGCACATGGGCTCAACAGTGGTGGCTCACGGGCTCTAGAGCACAGGCTCAATCATTGTGGCGCACAGGCTTAGTTGCTCCGCGGCACGTGGGATCTTCCTGGAGCAGGGATCGAACCCGTGTCCCCTGCATTGGCAGGTGGATTCTTAACCACTGCACCACCAGGGAAGCCCAGAAGTCACTTCTTAACTGGTGTCCAAACGAAAAACCTATCTGTAATTTTAGATAATTACCCAAACCAAAACATCCCAAATGACACTATTTAACCCCTTTTTCATTGTAGGGGCTCAGAGTGTTTCCTAGAGCCAATTTTATACCCCAGATATAATATCCTAGAGCCAATTTTGGCACTCTTTCTTCTCTTCTGTACACAGAGCACATCTATTCCTACCCAAATTGGCAGAGGGATTGTGTCAACACTAATAAAACTCTAGCTATTGTAGGCCAAGGATAAAATTCCTAGCAGTCTCCACTTAATCATTACTACAATGCAAATTTTATATTCTGAGTCCTTTCCGTTACCTGGAATTAATGTTTGCAACCATCCAAACCCCAATGGTCATACCTGACCAAATCTCTTTAAGATTTGGCACCAATTGCTAAAAATCTACTTGTAATTACCCTTGTGGTTAAAAGCATACACTGTGGACCAGACTGATGTGGAAGTGCCTCTGCCTATGTAACTTCAGTCACATTAGAAAAATTACTTAATCTTGTTGACTCTTGGTTTTCTAATTTGTAAAATAGAGATAATTAAACCAACCCCCAACGAGTTGTAGCGGGGATTAAATTAAAATCAGGCAGGGCTTCCTAGGTGGCACAGTGGTTAAGAATCTGCCTGCCAATGCATGGGACACGGGTTCGATCCCTACTCCAGGAAGATCCCACATGCCCTGGAGCAACTAAGCCCGTGCGCCACAATGATTGAGCCTGAGCTTTAGAGTCTGTGAGCCACAACTATTGAGCCCATGTGCTGCAACTACTGAAGCCCACGCGCCTAGAGCCCGTGCTCCGCAACAAGAGAAGCCACGGCAATGAGGAGCCCACGCATCACAATGAAGAGTAGCCCCCACTCACCGCAACTAAAGAAAGCCCGTGCACAGCAAAAAAAAAAAAAAAAAAGACCCAACACAGCCAATTAAATAAATAAATAAATAAATAAAATCAGGCATGCATATATATTAAAAAATGCACCGTGGCTAGCAAAGAATAACCTCTCAATTAATAAATGAACATTTTAATTATTAATGAAATATGCTAAATTAACTGCTCTGAGGAAGTTTTATGACACTTAAAGATAGAGTCCAATATCACACTTAACTGAATCAATTCTGATTTATTATTGCAGCACCTTTTTGGTTAGCTTTCTAGCTTATGAGCCTACAACCTCATTTCTCTGGGCATTTTCCCCAGTCATCCCTCTTCCTTATCCACGGGGGTGAGGGACTCATGTTTGTGGTGTATGACGACGATCCCCAGCCTTTTGGCACCAGGGACTGGTTTCGTGGAAGATAATTATTCCACTGACTGGGGTTTCAGGATGATTCAAGTGCATTACATTTATTGTGCACTTTACTTCTATTATTATTACACTGTAACAGATAATGAAATAATTATACAACTCACCATAATGCTGACAGGAGGCAGAGCTCAGGTAGTAATCCGAGCGATGGTGAGCAGCTGTAAACCCAGATGCAGCTTCGCTCACTCACCCTCCACTCGCCTCCTGCTGTGTGGCCCAGTTCCTAACAGGCCACAGACTGGTACTAGTACGTGGCCCGGGGGTTGGGGACCCCTGGTGTATGACACTGACCCTATCTAGACCAACCGAATTTTCTGTCAGGTTTTGGGGACTGTCGTTAATGCCCAGAGACTCACTGGACCCATAGCATGCAAACGTGGGAGCTACAGGGTAATTGTGTTCGACCATGTGTCCTGGGGAACTAACTGTACATAATGAGCTAATGTATATTATAATATATAGTTAATATTATATATATATTGTTATGGGGAATAAAGTTTATTTTGGCAGAGAGTGTTAAAGAGAAACCAAGCCTGCAAAAAGAAAAGAAAGAACAGCTAAAGAGCAAATATAGGAGAGGAAGTCATCTTCAGATAATCTCAGCTCTTGGTTTCCTTTTTTTCCCTAGATCTGGCCACATTATTGCAATTTTGCCTACAAAGGACACCCCTGCATCCTTATACTAGATTCTATTTTTCATTAATCTAGATGGTTACTTTCTTTGAGGGGGACAAAAGACACATCTAATATGATTACTAACTTGAATAAAATATATATGCTCTTTCATGTGCCATGTGCCAAGTATCAGGCTATCGTGCACAGCAGAAGTCTTACAGACATCAGTTTTGAAACAACTGTTCTGAACTCAACATTTAGTGTTTCTTGTAATCAATTATCCCTTCCTGCTACAGTGGCTTTGCCATCTGTGGATTCTATCACTTGTAAATTTGGAACATGTCTAGGGATTGATGTAATACAGGAGGTCTAGGTTCAAATCCTTGCCCTCCCATGTAGAGCTGGGTGATCATGAGTGTGTCCTCTGTTCTTGAAGAATCTCAGGTATATTCATCCACACAATGAAGAGGGAACACAGAATATCTCAGTGACCCCCACCTGTGAACTTCCCTGAATCTGTGGTTCCTTTCTCTATGGGACGGTCCCTTGAAGAGAACACAGCAACGCTCTTACAGCAGTATTTCATTATTCCACGTTGAGTCTGGTACCCCTCACCTCTTTAGCAGTCTATGTTCTAGGAGATTCTTCAAAGCCTTCATCTTCCCCACTAGGTTCAACAACCAATAAAATGATTCAGGGAGTTGATGTCCTCCAACCTCTATTATTGGTACAATGAACTGATTAGCCATGATCACAGAAGGCTATCTATGAAATAAACATCAGGGCCTCTCACTTACAAAGGCTGAACTAGCTACCTCAGCAGCTGATTATTCAAACTGGTGGCAACAGAGACCAACCTTCATTTGAAGAGACTAATCAGCCACTTGCTGGTGAGTTGATTGCATTAGACCATTTTCAGCTGAAAGGACCAGTGATTCACCTTGACTAAAATTAACATCTTTTCTGAGTATAGGTCATCTTTCCTCTCTGTAGGGCATTAGCAAACATCACTATCTGAAAGTTCATAGAGGGTTTGATTTAATGACGTGGAATCCTGCATAATATCTATCAGACCAAGGGGTTCATTTACCAAAGTAGATGTTCCTGTGGGATCATGATTATGGGTTCCACTGATCCTTCCATATCTTGCACCGTCCAGAAGTAGCTGGCCCAAGAGAGGTAATGGTAATGGCCTTTTGAAAGCTAAGGCACTACTTGGAGATATACTCTGCAAGAATGGGGAACCATCCTGCAGAATGCAGTATGTACCCGAAATCAATGACCATTTTATGGTGCTGTGTCTCCAATAGGCAAAATACATGGTCCAGGAATCAAGGGTGGTAGCAAGAGTAGCCCTGGTTACAGCATTTCCAGTGACCTACTTGGGGAATTTTTGCTTTCCATCTCTGCAACTCTAGGCTTTTCAGGTCTAAGGGCCCTAGTTCCCAGAGGAAAGTTGCTTCCACCAGGGGACAGAGAAAGTCTCATTAACATTTTTAGCAATTTAATGAGGTATAACTGACATATCATAAAATTCACTCATTGTAATGTATAGTTCAATGATTTATGATAAATCTATACACATTTATACCATTATCACTACAAACCAATTTTAGAACATTTACATCACATTAAAAAGTTCTCTCATGCCCATTTGCAGTCAATCCCTAACTCCAGCCCCAGGTAACTACTAATCTACTTATTCCTAGAAAGACTTGTCTTTTCTAGAAATTTCAGATGAATGGAACTATAGAATGTACAATCTTTTGTGTCTGGCATTTTTCACTTAGCATGTTTTTGAGGCTCATCCATTTGTAAAATGTATCACTGGTTTGCTTCTTTTTATTATAGAATAGTATTCCATTACCTGGTTGTACCACATCGTGTTTATCTATTCATCCACTGATGGACATTTGGATTGTTCCCAGTTTGGGGTTATTATGAATAATGCTGCTATGTAACATTTATATACACAACTTTGTGTGGAATTGGTGGGTCACATGATACAGATGTGTTTAAGAAACTGCTAAACTGGTTTTCCAAAGTGCTTGTATCATTTTAAATTCCCAGAAGCAGTGTATGACAGTTCCAGTGTCTCCACAGCCTCGCCAACACTTGGTGTTATTAGTCTCTTCCATGTAGCTCTTCTAGTGGATGTGCAATAGAATGTCATTGTAGTTTTAATTTGCATTTCCCTGATTGCTACTCATATTGAGCATCTTTTCATGTGCTTTTTAGCCATTGACATACATTTTGGTGAAGATATTTTAATTGGGGTGTTTGTCTTTTTATTATGGAGTCACATGTAAGAGTTCTTTTATGTAGCCTGGATACAAGACCACTATCATATATATAATTTGCAAGTAATTTCAGTCCTTTTTATTTGTCTTTTCATTTTTTATGGTATCACTTGAGAAAAAAATTTTAAATTTTGCAGTACAATTCATCATATTTTAAAATTTGATGTCTTATTTAAGAAATCTTTACTTAACCCAAGGTCATAAATATTTTCTCCTATGTTTTCCTCTAGAAGTTGTGTGATTTTAGGTTTTACATTTAGGTCTGTGATCCATTTTGAGTTAATTTTTTATATGATGTGAGGCAAGGAGCTCATTCATTTTTTACATATGAATATCCAATCTTTTCAGCACCTTTTCTTGAAAAGAATATCTTTTCCCCCATTGGATTGCCTTGGTACCTCTGTTGAAAGTCAACTGACCATAAATATAAGGACTAAATTCTGGACTTCCTTTTTTTTCGTCTTAAAAGTATGGAATGCTTCACAAATCTGTGTGTCATCCTCACACAGGGGCCATGGTAATCTCTGTATAGTTCCAATTTTTGTATATGTACTGCCAAAATGAGCACTGGACTTTCTATTCTAACTATTAACTTTAAACTATGGCTATCCGCCAGGCATGCTGGACTTCTTACATCAAGAGACCAGTAGGCAAGGAAAGGAGTCACTATCCTAGTGGCATATAACTGATCCTGCCCACAAGGAAGAGATAGGGCTGCTTTTACACCTTGAGGGCTACTATGAACTGAATTTTTGTGTCCCACCAAAATTCATATGCTGAATCCCTTAGAATCTATTACCTAGGAAACCCAAACAATGACCACTATGTTTTTAACAGTAGGATAATATTGCAGAGCTTTAGGAACATGTTGTCTGATTTTTAGGAGAGCCACCATTTCAGTCCAGAAGTTATTCCATTCGAAGAACAACACAGCTGTGGAGGTAGAAAGAAGACAGCATTTCTCTCTCTCTCTCTCTCTCTCTCTCTCTCTCTCTAACACACACACACACACACACACACACACACACACACACACACACACACAAGAATGTGGCATTGCATGGAGAAAAGGCATTGTGCATTTTCCCCTTTGAGGGGGCTAGGTGTGAGTATCAGGTTTCAGAATTATGAAGGAAGCCAAGCATTTGTACAAACTAATAGTACAACAGAGGTGGTTGTGGGACTGTTGCAAGTTCAGAACTAGTGCTCACAATTTGAGGAGCAAACAAAACTACCCAAGTTGACCCAAGAAGAGCATGGTGTGGTGAATTCCAAGAAGTGGTGGACATTGCAAAACTGGGGTTCTGATGTGTCTAAAATTTGCTCTGTATAATTCTAGAATGGCAATTATTGAAGACAGTACTTCTCAAACTTTAACATGCATATAAATCATCTGAGAATTTTGTCAAAATGCAGATGGTTCACTAAATCTGGAATGGGACTGGAGATTCTGCAGTTCTAACAAGATCTCAAGTGATGTTGCTGGTGTTAGACCACTCATTGATTAGCAAGTACCCAGAATATTCTGGTAGTACTAGTCTGGCACTGGGGTTGAGTCACTCATTTGTTTGCCTAATTGACATATGATGTATGTATGTATACTGTATGTATGTCAAATGCATCCTTGTTTGAGCAAGAATTTTGAGATTACTAAAAGTAATTCCTAGAGCAACCACTAGAAAAATAAGGCAAAGAGCTATAGCTAAAAAGCCAATACATAAACTAAAATGGAATTAGTTCTGAGAACTATTCAATTAACCCAAGAGACTGGAGGAAAATAGGAACAGATGAACAAAAAATAGATGCAATAAACAGAAAACAACAACAAAATAGTAAACTTAAACTCAACTATTCAATGATTATATTAAATAAAAATGGATTAAACTTACTAATTAAAATACAGAGACTATCAGACTGGGTAAAAAAGCAAGTCTCAACTATATTCTGTCTAAAAGAAGCATTTAAAAAATAAAGACACAATTTCCCTCCTTTATATGGTAAATAATATTCCATTGTATATATGTACCACATCTTCTTTATCCATTCATCTATTGATGGACATTTAGGTTGCTTCCATGTCCTGGCTATTATAAATAGTGCTGCAACGAACACTAGGGTGCACATGTCCTTTTGAATTATACTTTTCTCAGGGTATATGTGCAGTAGTGGGATTGCTGGGTCATATGGTAGTTCTATTTTTAGTTTTTTAAGGAAGCTCCATACTTTCTCCATAGTGGCTGTGTCAATCTACATTACCACCAACAGTGCAAGAGGGTTCCCTTTTCTCCACACTCTCTCTAGCACTTATTGTTTGTAGATTTTTGATGCCATAAAAAGGAACGAAATTGGGTCATTTATAGAGATGTGGTTGGACCTAGAGACTGTCATACAAAGTAAAGTAAGTCAGAAAGAGGAAAACAAATATCATATATTGGGCTTCCCTGGTTGCTCAGTGGTTAGGAATCCGCCTGCCAATGCAGGGGACATGGGTTTGAGCCCTGGTCCAGGAAGGTTCCACATGCCATAGAACAACTCAGCTCGTGCGCCACAACTACTGAACCTGTGCTCTAGAGCCCACGAGCCACAACTACTGAAGCCCACACGCCTAGGGCCTGTGTTCTGTGAAGAGAAGCCACTGAAGTGAGAAACCCGTGCACTGCAATGAAGAGTAGCCCCCGCTCTCCACAGCTAGAGAAAGCCAGCACAGCAGCAATGAAGACCCAAGGCAGCCAATAAATAAATAAATAAATAAATAAATAAATAAATAGTATATTAATGCATATATGCGAAATCTAGGAAAATGGTACAGATGATCCTATTTGCAAAGCAGAAATAGAGACACAGACATAGAGAACAAACGTACGGACACCAAGGGGAGAAAGATGGGGTGGAATGAATTGGGAGATTGGGATTGACATATATACACTGCTATGTATAAAATAGATAAATAATGAGAACCTGCTGTATAGTACAGGGAACTCTACTCAGTGGTCTGTGGTGACCTAAATGGGAAGGAAATCCAAGAGGATATGTATGTATACGTCTAGCTGATTCACTTCACTGTACAGCAGAAACTAACACAACATTGTAAAGCAACTATACCCCAATTAAAAAAAAAAAGACACATAGGTAGAAGGTAGAAAGATGGAAAAATATATCAAGCAAAGAGCTGGAGAGTTATATTAGTATCAGATAAAGTAGATTTGAAGACAAAGAGTGTTACCAGGATAAAGAGGCACATTTCACAAGGAAAAGGTGTCAGATAATCAGGAAGACATAAAATCATGAATGTGTATTCACTTAGTAACCAAGCCTCTAAATAATATGAATGAAAAACAGACATATTTAAAGGGAGAGATAGAGCCACAGTCAGAACTGGAGATTTTATATCTTTTTCTCAGTAATTGGTAGAAAAATTAGACAAAAAAAATCAAAAGCTTTTATAATAAAACATAGAAAAACATCTTTGTGATTGGGGTGTAGGCAAAATTTTCTTAGAGAGGATATGGAAAGTAATAACCAAAAAGTTTAAAAAATAATAGAGTTCATCAGAATTTAAAACATCTGCTCAGCAGAAGACACTACTAAGAAAATGAATATGCAAATCACCGACCAGTAGAATATTCACAGAACACATATCTGACAAAGGACTTGTATCTAAAATACATAAGAACTTCCTACAACTCAATATTTTTAAAAAACAACAGAAAAGTATAATAATGTGCAAAATATTCGAATGGATAATTCACAAAGAAAGATACAGGAATAACCAACGATCACATGAAAAAGTACTCAATATCATTAGTTATCAGGAAAATGAGGCAGGTGAAAACCACAATGAGATACCACTACACCTCACTAGAGTGGCTAAAATTTTAGACTGACAACACCAAACATTGGCAAGAAGGTGATACAAAAACTCTTGTGTTTTGATAAAAGTGTAGAATGGTACACATGCTTTGGCAAAAGACCTGTCCATTTCTTAGAAAACTAAGCATAAACCTGTGCTATGACCCAGCAATCCCATTCTCAGGTATTTCGCCAAGAAAAGTTGAAATATACATCTATAAAAAGACTTGTATCAGAATGTTAATAATGGCTTTACTCATAATGGCCAAAACTAGAAATAGCCAGATGTCCATCAAGAAGGAGAAAGTATAAAACTAGGATGTTCATATAATGGAATACTACTCAGTAATAAAAAGAAACAAATGACAAAACCATGTAACAACATGAAAGATTTCAAGAACATTATTCTGAATAAAGACTTGCACATGATTCTATTTATATAATGTTTCTGGAAGAGTAATACTTAAACAAGGGTGAAAAATATTAGAGGATTTCTAATAATAATAATGAGGATTGACAGGTAAGAAGTATGAGAAAACTTTTTGTTGTGTTGCAAATATTCTATAATTTGATAGGATTTGATTACATGAGTGTGTACATCTGTCAAAACTCATTGGATGATATACTTAAGACTTGTGCATTCACTGTGAGAAAATTTTATCCAAAAAAGTGGACTACTATCTGTCTGTCTGTTGAAATATACAGACTTTTGATAGTGACTTCTCTTGGCAAGCCACAAATTTGTCTAGTGAACTTTCTAGCAGCTTCATTACAGAAGGAAGGTATTTTCTATCAGGGACTTGTTCTTGTACGTGTTACTATTTCTTTCCTATAAATAATAGTGGAAAGCTCCTCTTACAAGCAGATCATCTGAGGGTCTGAGATTCCCTGTGACACTTGGACTGATGGCAGAGTCTGACTTGATAGAATAGCTTTTGGTCGCGATTTTATTATATATTTATTGAGGCACTGTTTAATTACTGTTAATTATTCGTTGAGTTATTGTAAATGGTTGTGCTTAGTTCAAGCTCACATCTTCAGTGTAACTGAGCATATCTGTAATGACTTATTATCTTCCTATCTTTGAAGCTAATATGCAAAAGAGGAAGTAATCATGTCCCGTGTGGCCCTCAAGAGCCAAGTGAAGACCTAGGGTAGCACTGCAGGGAGACAGGCAGGCTTTGGTCCAGAATGAGGAAAAACCTTCTGATCACTAATATTCTCTGGCAATAGGAAAGACTTTTGGGGAAGTAGACCACTTTTTTCACCTCTTCCTTTCCCTAGCTTCTTCCTCACAGCTTATAACCATGCTGCTTTTATTAGTCATCTATTATTCCAAAACTTAACTACTCCAAAACATAGCAGCTTAGAAGAACACACATGTATTGTTTCACAGTTTCTGTGGGCCAAGAATCTGAGCACAGATTAGTTCGGTCCCCTGCTTCAGGGTGTTTCACAGGACTGTAATCAAAATGTTGGCTAGGGCTGGGATCTCATCTGATGGTTTGACTGGGGAAGGGTTAAACTCCAAGCTCACTTACATTGTTATTGCCAGGAATCAATGCCTTGAGGGCAATTGATCTAAGGGCCTCAGTTCTTCACTGAGACCTCTCTCAATTCTTTGCCAAAGGGACTCTCCAATGTGGCAGTTTTCGTCATCAAAACTACCAAAAGAGTATATTCTTTTGCTGAGAGGCAGTTACTAAAGGGGAGGGGATTATATAAGGCCATGAATTCCAGCAGGAAGGAATTACTGGGGGTCATCTGAAAGGCTGCTACCACATTCCAGATTCCACAAACTTAGGATGTCTTCCCTGGACTTTGTTCTATACTTCCTGTTCCATGATACTTTTCAAACAAATGACTTATTGAGGCTGTGGAAGGAATACTCAAGCCCAAGACCTGTGCCAACCTCTATCCCCAAGATGGTATTCCCCATTTCCCCATCCTTTGCCTGTCTCTTCATGTGTAAATTCTACCTCATTGTCCCTGGCCAGAAATTCTCTCCTCCTTGAAGTCTCCTCATGGCTCTGGGTGGAAGTTCCCCCAAGTGTCTAAATCATGACCTTGAGCACTTGGTTTAGAAACATTGTGTCCATGTTGCTTGTTCCACAATGCCATGAACACAGAGTGTTCATAAATAATTTTTATCTCCCCAATTGCTCTTTTAAAGAAGTTTAAGCATTTTGAAGTTTGTAGAAATTCAAGCAGCACATGGAAATGCTTCCCCGATGGCCTCCAGTGGCCTAAGAGTGGAAAATTACAGCAGGAAAAAAGGAAGGAGAAAAAGAAGTTTTTCTGGAGTGCTTTCAGCATAATTGGATCTTGGGGACATTTTCCCAAAAGTATAAAAAGTTTCCTGACTTTGTATGATTCCATTTCCAAACTTTTAATCACTTCAGGGAACACAACAGTCCCATCTGCAGTACTGATTTCAAATTGCCTTCTACACAGAACTAAGACAGAATGGGAGGAACTGGCTTTCACCCCTTCTTCAAATCAGAGGTGGACATCTCAGCCTGGGCTTTTCAGTGTTGATATTTCTGGCCTATGTACTGATCCTAGGCCATAGGAACCCCTCCTCAGTAGGTTCCTGAAAAAGGTAAGTGAGAGTTCTTATAAGACTAATCCCCAATCTTTATTAGCGCAGGGCCATTTCCAGCTTCTGAACTGATTTTTCAAAGGGGTTGAGGTTTGAGAAATGAGAAATCAAACAATTTCGAAGATGGAGGGCCGTGCAGAACTCATTGGTCAGAAAAACCTAGATGGCAAGAAGCCTATGAAACTTTGTCTCATTTCATGGATTCCTCTAACTTCAGAGACACCTCAGGATGAGATGGTCCTACAATTTCAGAGCCCCTTCTTGTACAGCTCCAGGGAACATCATTCACACTGTAGCCATGGAAATGGCTGCAGTTGTCCTGTTGTTATGCTCCAGAGGTGCCATTTATATTGCCTACAATGAAAATGGAGTGTCCAGGAGCTGCATATCCCTGTGGCCTGGCCTCTGGGGGGCCTCATGGGATGAGCAGCCCGGACTTTCTGAGCACTCCTTGCCCACTTCAACAAGAGCAGCTCTGCTTTATACTGGGGTGGGATGGGGGTTCTGAACTTAAGAAAACAAAAGTTCTCTTTCTTAAAGAGTTTGAATATCATTGATCTCTTCCAACCCCAACACAGAATAGGGTAACCTGAGGTCGTAAGAGAGGGAAGAAGTACTGAAGTCTACACAGCAGGTTAAGATGCAGCCCAAATCTCTGTGCTTACAGACCTGATGTATTTGCACAAATTCAATGCAATTCTTGAAGGAAGCCAACCACCATTATATGAACAAGAAAAACTTAGAAAACTGCCTGCTTAGCTCACTACGAAAAAGAATTTTATAATACTCTAGAGCTCTGCGTATATGGAAGTAGGTTGTTTGGGAATGTGGTGGGCTCCTCATCATTAGAGGGAATCAAGATGAAACTGAAAAGCCGTGCATGACTGTGGTGCAGAAACAGATCTACAATGGGAGACTAGATGACTTAGAGTTGGACTAGATTACTTGGGGAGTATAATCAGTGTCAGGATATAAGTCTGTGTGACATACCTAGAAGCTTAGCCAAAAGGTTTAAGGACTATTAATGTCCATTCATTCCTCTGTGGACATTCACCAAGAGGGAATGACAACAAAAAAACAACAGCATAACATAACATAAAATAGGCATTGTTTAAGGGTACAAACTTGTGACAAGTAGTAAATAACCCAGTGACCTAATGCACAGTATAATGAATATAGACAGCAATATTATAATAACACATTGTACACCTTAAATTTACATGTTCTATGTCAAATATATTCAAGACTGAAAAAAAAAAAAGAAAAAGAAAAAAGCACTGCTTTTGTTATCCAAGAGAACTAGATTTCCAGAAGCTATGACTCTCTGTGGATTTTTAGAGACAGTCCTCTGTCTATCTTCACGAAATATCAGATTCAAACTATTAGGAACATATCAGCATTTTCAGATCACAAAATTACCTTGACCTCCCCAAGGTATCTCTCCACGTCCAGTGTCCTTTTGTCCTTAAAAGTCGAGCTAGATTCTACATCACTTAAGAAGCATTTCATGGCCCCTGTTCCACCAAAACACCGAATGCCCTTTTAGACGTTCTGGCCTCTCTTGAATCCTTCTGCTTCCCTTCCCTGATAGGTTGTGAGCCCACTTAAGCCTGGGCCATGGGACACCCCTCTTCCTCATAGGAATTCTCACACCCATATACTGGGTGATCAGCAAGTGTTTAGTTGGATGGATGGATGGATGGATGGATGGATGGATGGATGGATGAATAAACGGACAAGACAGGTGGCTGAATAGAAAGATAAATGGAAAGCCCTGGATCTAGCATTGCTCACGAGAATAGAGATCTTGAGAACAATAGGAGTACGTTTTCTGTGAATATGATCTGGAGAAACAGAGTGAGTATTCACAACTAATGATTTCCCTAGTATCTAGCACAAAGTGTGAGAACACGGAGCGAACAAAGTCACTCTTCTAGCCAAAGTTTAATGAGATGAATTGCCATATAGGACATAGAACCAATAAAATGAAGGTGTTGTGTATCTTGTCTCTGATCAAATGCATTAAATAATCAGAATCATCATTTTAAACATTGTAAACTTGATATTCTCTGACCCCAAAATAATTTCTGATTTTATCGCTCCTTTTCCTTGGAAACAAATAGAGACTGTGGACTTTCAGAACTGTTTTCTAATCACTCCGCCAGACTGGAACTCCAGACCAGATGCCCTGGACCTACATGAGACAAAGGATGTTGAGTTTGGATAGTTGAGTATTTTATTCAGTTGAAAGACAAGACATACCATGGAAAATGCCAACCAGACAGCCTCTGTGACAGAGTTCATCCTCCTGGGCCTCTCTGCCCACCCAAGGCTGGAGAAAATGTTCTTTGTGCTCGTCCTGCTCATGTACCTGATGGTCCTGCTGGGCAATGGGGTCCTCATCCTGGTGACCATCCTTGACTCTCACCTGCATACGCCCATGTACTTCTTCCTGGGGAACCTCTCCTTCCTGGACATCTGCTACACAACCTCCTCCGTCCCCCTCATCCTTGACAGCTTCCTGACCCCCAGGAAAACCATCCCGTTCCCAGCCTGTGCCTTGCAGATGTTCCTCTCCTTTGCCATGGGGGCCACGGAGTGTGTGCTTCTGGGCATGATGGCGTTTGATCGCTATGTGGCCATCTGCAACCCCTTGAGGTACCCTGTGGTCATGGACAAGGCTGCCTACGTGCCCATGGCTGCTGGCTCCTGGGCAGCTGGAAGTGCTGCCTCCATGGTTCAAACATCCCTTGCAATGAGGCTACCCTTCTGTGGGGACAACGTCATCAACCACTTCACCTGTGAGATCCTGGCTATCCTTAAGCTGGCCTGTACTGACATCTCCATCAATGTGGTCAGCATGGGGGTGACTAATGTGGTCTTCCTGGGGGTCCCAGTTCTGTTCATTTTTGTCTCCTACATCTTCATCCTCACCACCATCTTGAGGATCCCCTCAGCTGAGGGGAGGAAAAAGGCCTTCTCCACCTGCTCTGCCCACCTCACAGTGGTGGTCATCTTCTACGGGACCATCCTGTTCATGTACGGGAAGCCCAAATCCAAGGACCCCCGGGGGGCAGGCAAACAGGACCTTGCAGACAAGCTCACCTCCCTCTTCTATGGGGTGGTGACCCCCATGCTCAACCCCATCATCTACAGCCTGAGGAACAAGGACGTGCAGGCGGCCGTGAGGAGCCTGGTGAGTCAGAAACACTTCACCCAGTGATGTCTGAGGGACAGAGGTCCCTGGAGCTTTGTGCCTCTTGGCTGCTTTCACCCATGAATCTCAGGATAACGTGCCTCCCAAAGAAGATACACGTAAAGAGTGATTACCAGAAAACTGAACACCTATAATGGAGAATTTTAGCTGTTACCGGACCTAATTTTTAAAAACAATGAAACCTAAAACCTAACGGGAGGGTGACGTGAGGGGATGGAAGTGCAATGCTGCTGAGAGAACAATTAATGACGTGTCTGCTTCTCTGCTGGACAAGTCTGAATTCACCTTGGTGAGCAGGCTGCTCCTTCGCTTTGAGAAAAACAGCTTAGTCCTCCTTGCTGGTACACAGAGACTCAAAATCCTGCTCGAAAAGGAGGCACCGGAGACAGTGTGGTGTAACACTTCATGGCATAGCAGTGCGAAAAATAGTCCGCACGGTGGAGGACATAGCACATCTTCAAATTTTCTTTTCCTTGGAAGCAAGGCTGAGACCGGAGGTGGGAACGAAGCTGGCCTTCTTCCTTTCGCTGAGACTCAGAGGAGTTGGGAGCGTGTAGAGTCCACGCAGGGTATCTCCTCGGAAGGCAGGTAAGGTGGATCCTGTAACACGTGTGTGGACGGTCCTAGCCTGGTGTCTGGTCTTCAGCTTTGTTTTCCTGCCCTCAGTAAGTCTTAAGTGCGCAGTCTGGTCCTAGAGTCCGGAGAGTTAAAGGAGGGATCCGTGGGGAGAGCAGGGCAGGGGCACCACAGCAATCTGAGGGAAGCTGGAGTCAGGATGGCGAGACGTGACTGGCAGAAGACAGAGCGAGGTGGCCGCCTGAGGAGAACTGGGGTGGTGAAACTGAAAGGCGGAGCCAGTTCACGTGTACCTGACAAGAGGTCAGAGGTAAAATGTGTGAGGATCTCCGTCGGCAGTGACATAAAAGGGGGCGAAGACATTGTAAGGGAGAGAAACTGCCTCTTTTTCCTCGAGGCAATCAGATGTCACGTTTTTTTCCTGAGGATCAAAACTTTCTAATGAAAACAAAAGCTCTCAGCCTGCCTTGCTTGGTGTCCCGGGCTCCTCTTGCCTGAGACGTGCCCAGCCACTCTCTTGGGCCCCGCAGCTCTCTCCTGCCATCCTGGGCAGAAACTCAGACACGGGCACTGCCCACGTGGCTCCTTCAACAGTCTCTCGGCTGTGGGAGCACAGGGCGTGCTCCTGTTTCACCCTTTCATGCCCAGTATAATCTGTCCCACCCTGGGGATGGATGGGCCTCTCCCTATTGAGCACAGAGCCCACCTACGCCCTTCGTAGCTCACTACAGGGAGGAGGACAGCAACTCGGAATTAATTCTAAGCTTCACAAATCAAGAGTTGATTTAAAAATGAAACATGCTTGCAGAGCAAAGTTCCTTTCCAACATACTGTATTTCACTAGTTTTGGCTTAGAGAACTGTGCCTAGTTCCCACCCGTATCTTTCTAAAGGACCGAAGGAGGTGTTCCTCCAGTTGCTGAAAGAGCTGCTGGCAGACAGCCTTCAGCTGTCAGTCATTTTGGGAATTAGATAAGAGGGCTCAGTAGCTGAAGGGATCTGACTCACCCAAGGCCATGCTCCCTTCCCCAAAGCAGCCCATATCCAATGACTGATTGGTGAAGGGATATAAATGCCTTGTCCCCACTAGGGACAACTCTGAAGGGCCACCCCAGTACCAGAGTCCCCCATGGGGTTGACTGAGGCCTTTGTTGAGACTGTATCACAGCCCAACTTCCCCTCTGCCCAGACCTCTGCCCTCCTCCTCCCTTCCACCAGTATTGATCCCAAGAGCGCTCCCTAATAAATCTCTTGCACCCCGATCTCTGTCTCAGAGTTTGCTTCCTGGAAAAACCAAACTGTGACACCATGCAAAGTCCAGTGCTCAAGTAACACATGTTCTGTTTTCAGAATCTTGGACATTGGTGACATTTAGCAAAAGTCATGTAGAATAGTTGGATGAGGCAGTATAGTGTTGTGTCAGTATCAGAAGCTTTGGAACCAGACCTCAGTTAAATTCTCTTTATCATGTTTGTAACCCTGAAGTTTGTTTTATATTGTATATAACTTCTCAGAACTCTTTCTACCACCCCACCCTGCCTACCTCTCTAGTTCAGTGTTTCCCAATCTTTTTCTTGCCATGAAACACAGAAAACAATGGGATTTGCATGCATCCTGGATTAAGTGGACGAGTCTACTCATGGCTGAAGGCAATTCACCTGGGGACTTAGGTCACTACATGTTCTGTTTAGTGACCCCCTAAGGACTCTGAGCATGGTGTATCTGGAGCCTGCAGCATCCTAGCTAGAAAGCCCTGCCAGCAGTATCCTCCTATAGCACCTGATGAGAGGACAGTCATGCCCCTTTGGCCACAGCTGGCTGGACTCTTGACCCAAACTGGGCTAATCATATTTTCTCTCCAAGGAATTTGGAATTTGGATATAGAGACCCTTATTAGTTGGCATAGGGCTCTTGACCACATAAATCCAGGTGTGATGTGGCCACGTGCCTTGCAAGAAAGAGAAAGCTGGTCTGCAGAGAGAGATGACAAATCAAACGCACAGAGAGGACCATGAGAACAGAAATAGAGGCTGCAATACATAAGCTAAGACTTGGAGAAGTCCTTTTTTCTTTCATGTTATGGGAAAACCTAAACCTATAGAAAAATAGAGGATAATAAAATGACCATCCCACAATGATCTGTGCATGGTCAGTCTTGTTCATCCCTACCTCCGTGGACTATTTCTCCCTCTCCTGGATTATTTTGAAACAAATCCTAGGTGATCATAGCATTTCATCCTTAAACATTTCAGTATTTATCTCTAAAAATTAGTACTCTTGGAAATATAAATAAATTACTATTGAAGCCAAGCAAGACACTGCAAGGTCCTCCAGGGTACAAAAAAGTTTTTCCGTGTCATCAGTTTCCTGTTTGTATAAAAAAGTTTTAGTCTCATAGAC
Source organism: Hippopotamus amphibius kiboko (assembly GCF_030028045.1). Taxonomy (NCBI): domain Eukaryota; kingdom Metazoa; phylum Chordata; class Mammalia; order Artiodactyla; family Hippopotamidae; genus Hippopotamus; species Hippopotamus amphibius. The sequence goes on from NC_080187.1 coordinate 37,827,182, forward strand.
CTTCCGCGAGTTCCAAAGAGCAGATTTAAACAGTTACTAATTAGGGAAGTGAGGAAAGGCGGAAACAAAGGAAAAGCAAGCCCAACATAATCTTTTCCATGATTGTTAGCTTAAACTAATGCCTTGATTTATGACCCCAGACTGTCGAGATAATGTCCTGTAGCTTCAACCAGCTGGCCCCAAGAGGACTTAAAACTGATGACACCAGAAGGGTCAATTAAGAACTGGGACTTCTGAACCATCATGAAAGCTCTAAGTAAATAATAAAATGCCTCAACCATTGTTTTTACTCTCTCCTAGAAAGAAGTTGTGATCACAAGACCATAATTTACTAGTTTGCTTTGCAGGAACACATAGATCAATCACAATCACTAATGACACATTGAGTGACAAGATGGTGCCAGGATGTCTGCAACCTTGCACCCTGCCCGGCCAGCAAGATGGAGTTGAGACGAGTCTAGGTCTCCCATCTTCTTCAACTAATAAACCTTTCTCAGCTCTAAATTCCAACGTCTCGGTTTGTTTGGCCTCCCTGTGTGTCAGGCACATGAACTTAGGTTCCACGACACTATTATCATACCTAAAACTCAACAGTAATTCATTGATATTATCAATTATCCAGTATTTATATTTTCCCAAATGTCTTATAAATGCTTTATTTCAGTTTGTTTATTTGAACCAGAATATAAATAAGACTATATATTATAATTAGTCGCTTTTACTCTATAGTTCTCTCTTCTTTTTTTCCCCCTCCCTCTCACTCCTTTTTAATTTACATTTTTGGGGAAGGAAGAGTTTTCCACTGTGGGAAACTGTAGTATTGACCTAAGAGCTCTGGTACCAATTTCAATGTGTGAGTGTAGAGCAGGGGTTCCCCACCTCCCACCAAGCAATGCTCAGACACCATCTGAATGTCCTACAATTTAATTCAATTCTGACACCATCTACCAGGAGATAGCATCAAATTCCACAGGTTAAGGGCTCAGTCCCACAAGACTGCTCCCCCCTCCAACCTTCAGACTTTAGTTACAAGTCCAGGTTGTCACCTGTGCCTCTGACTGACCAGCTATAGATTAGAATTCCAATGACCCCCTACTTTGGTTTGATTACTTTACTAGATAGGTTCACAGACCTCAGAGAAAGCATTTACTTACTAAATCACTGGTTTATTATAAGAGGATATAACTCAGGGACAGCCAGGTGGAGAGGTGCACAGAGCAACGTATGGGGAAAGGGCATGGAGCTTCCATGCCTGCCCCAAACACACCACTCTTCCAAATCTCCACATGTAGAAAAGAGAACCCTCCTGCACTGTTGGTGGGCATGTAAATTGACACAGCCACTATGGAGAACAGTATGGAGGTTCCTTAAAAAACTGAAAATAGAACTATCATATGACCCAGCAACCCCACTCCTGGGCATATACCCTGAGAAAACCATAATTCAAAAAGATACATGTACCACAATGTTCATTGCAGCACTATTTACAATAGCCAGGACATGGAAGCAACCTCAATGTCCATCAACAGATGAATGGATAAAGAAGATGTGGCACATATACGCAATGGAATATTACTCAGCCATAAAAAGGAATGAAATTGAGTTATTTCTAGTGAGGTGGATAGACCTAGAGTCTGTCATACAGAGTGAAATAAGTCAGAAAGAGAAGAACAAATACTGTCTGCTAACTCATATATATGGAATCCAAAAAAAAATGGTACTGATGAACCCAGTGGCAGAGCAAGAATAAAGACACAGATGTAGAGAACGGACTTGAGGACACAGTGGGGGAAGGGGAAGCTGGGACAAAGTGAGAGAGCAGCATTGACATATATACACTACCAAATGCAAAACAGATACCAGTGGGAAGCAACTGCATAACACAGGGAGATCAACTTGATGATTGGTGATGATCTAGAGGGGTGGGATAGGGAGGGTAGGAGGGAGGCTCAAGTGGGAGGGGATATGGGGACATATGTATAAATGCAGCTGATTCAATTGTTGTACAGCGGAAACTGGCACAACGGTGTAAAGCTAGTATACTCCAATAAAGATCTGAAGAAAAAAAAATCTCCACGTTCACCAGCCTGGAAGCTCTCTGAACCATGTCCTTTAGGGTTTTTATGGAGGCCACATTACATAGACATAATGGATTAAATCACTGGCTATTAATGATTAATTCAACCTCTAGCCCCTCTCCCCTTCCTGGAAATCAGTGGGTGAGACTGAAAGTTCCAGCTCTCTATTCAGGGTTGGTTCCCCTGGCAACCAACTCCATCTAATCTTAGGTGCTTTCCAAAAGTCACATAAGCCCAGATGTGGTTGAAATGGGCTTGTTGTGAATAACAAGACACCCCCTTCACTTTATGGCTCTAAAGTGTTTTTCAGGAACTGAGGATAAAAGACCAAATACTATGATGAAAGTTGCTCCCATTGCTCTCATCACTCAGGAAATTCCAAGGATTTTAAGAGCTGTGCAGGGTTTGGCAGCTGTGAGCCAGGAATCATGGATGAAGACCAAATATATATGATAAAAATATTTTGGTCATCTGAATGAACAAGTGTATATTTCTTATAAATCACAATATCACATTACCATAGTGATTACAGTCCTGTAGTATCTGTCCCTATATTTCCTATAAACTGATGGTTAGATCTAGATACTTGAGAGGTTTTTGTTTCAGGGTAGTGTTGAGTTCATGGCTCCTGAGATCTGTCTTTTGACAGGGCTCTAGTATGTTTATGGTTTCTTTGCTTTCTGGTTATGTCAAGATGTTCCAGGCTCAACATGTACTGTTCCTCTCCAGACCTGGAAGCAACCATTTTCTCTAAGGAGCTCTTGTTTCCTTTGGTATTTAGAAACCACAATCTGCCTGCTAGGAGTGCTATTGAATTTGTCATAGTTTCTAAGCCTTTTCAGTGAAAGAATGCATATGTACAATTCAAATTAAGATCTACAGAATTTTTACTTAACCTCATTGATTTCTTCCCCCAAGTACTATCTCCTCATTCCAGGGAAGTATGGAGAGGGCTTAAAGTTACACCAACATAGTAATATGTCAAGAGCTAACACGGGCACAGCTCCTGTAAAGAGCAGATGTGATTCAAGTTGTCCCTGTGATAGGTATTCTGATGGCCATGTGCCTGGCAGTACTGGGGCTAATTATAAAAGCTGAGGCAATGGTGTGGGCCCTTCTCTTCCACTTGGCTCTGAGCTTTCCACAGGAGACCTGAACTCATGAGCAGAGTACTGGGGGGCTGGAGGGGGGACGGAAGGGGCTGGGGGGCTGGGGAAGAGTTCAGGGAGAAACCCAAAGATGGGGGAGAGAGAGACTCCAAACCAGACCCTCAAGGCATCTCACAGCTCAGGGGTGACTTTCCAAAATCTTCATAAGGACAGTCACCAGCCCCTGTTCACCACGGGTGGCCTCTGGCCAAAAACAACATATGCTGCAGACAAGAAGGAAGCTGGCAGATCTCTTCTGAATGAGGCCAAAAGTCCTGAATTCTGCAATGCTGCTCTTTTCGAGATAGAGGCTTCCAGTGATTAACTGAGGTTTGTTGAATATTTGAAAGGATGCAGCCACAGCAAGAAGCTAGGTATCTAAGGTCAATGTTCTAGGGTTTAAAATTATGCTTTCTTATATTTTACACTGTATGCTTATTCATTTATAAGTGTACATATGTTCTATACCAATGTGTTATGCACATTATAAAATGTTTATAAAGTAGAAATTAAAAAGATGAGATAAAGATAAAATGTTAAAAAGAAGAGCTAACACAGGGCAAAGAAGAAAATAAGGGTAGGTCACAAATTCACTTAATTCATTTAGCAACTATTCATTGAGTGCCTACTGTGAGCCAGGTACAGTGTGTGTATATATATATATATATATATATATATATGTATGTATGTAATGTGTGTATGTATGTATGTATTATGTATTTATTTATTTGGCTGCGCCGTGTCTTAGTTGCAGCACGCAGGACCTTCATTGCGGCCTGTGGGATCTTTAGTTGCAGCTTGCGGGCTCTAGTTCCCTGACCAGGGATCAAACCCAGACCCCCTGCATTGGGAGTGCGGAGTCTCACCTGCTGGACTATCAGGGAAGTCCTGAGTCAGGTACATTTTTTATACTTAGGATACATCTCTGAACAATGCAGGACAAAAACCTCTGCCTCTGTGAAACTTACATTCTAGCAGAAGAGAAAAGGGCAAGAAACAATGACTAACATAAATAAGAAGATAATAGAGGGTGTTAGAAACTGCATGGAATCAGGACTGAGGCATAAATACTGAACATATGCATTCAGCTCCTTCCTGAAACTCAGAAAAACTACAGTAATATGTTTTTGTTTTGTTTAATTTTGGTTTTTAATGACAAAATCAATCAGGTTAAGGAGAAGGGAGATGTCAGAGTGATAGCATTCTGAAGGCTGGAAGGTGAATGGACTAGTGGCCATTTCCATAGCAGATCTGATAGAGCCAAATCCTAAGCCAGAAACTAGGAGAGCTGAGCCACAACTAGATCTACAGCACAGAGGACTCACTGTGCCAGATCCCTCTGGGACCAGGGGATGAAGCTAAGATGCTGCTGAAATAAGGAGGATTAGGCAAAAAAATGCATAAGAAACAGAATTCTCATATCCCCTCCCTCATTCCGTGACATTGGTCGACTGTCCCTTACCTACCCCAACAAAAAGTTTACTCTTTGGAGAGTATAAAACACACGCACCTAAGAAAGACTTCAAACAAAAGGACACCACTTCTGCGATCAACTGACCTTTCTTTTTAAGCCCACAGCTGCTGTACCTGTGAAACTCTCACGGCAGGAGCCAGGACCAGATTCATTTATGACTCTCCCAATGCCCAGTGAAGCCCTGGCCTATGGTAGGCACTCAGAATCTATTTGGCGGGACACAGACAAGAGGGAACCTTCTAGGTCACTTGCTTCTTTCCAGCCTTGAGGTCCTGAATTTGGAAATGCCAGGGGTGCTCCAAGGATCTGTCCTGTGCAGTGAGTTTCACGTTCTCCCAGATCTACTATGGGGTGATAGTTCTTAGTGATTGGGGGTTCATATTAATTCATGCAGGACCAGAATGACCCTTCTTCTCTAATGCTTTCCAGAAGCTCAGCAGGATGGATACAAAGGGAGGGAGGGGAAAGAAAGTATTTCTGGAGGGACTTCAGAATAATTGGATCTTGGGGACATAATCTCAGATGTATAAAGTTTGTAAATTTTGTCACTTCAATTTCTAACCTTAAATCACTTCAGGGGCTAGAGTAATCCCAACAGCAGGATGAAGTTTAAATGGCTTCATATATACAATGGATGGTCCTTTGTGGATTTTTCCGAAACACAGAACAAAGACAAGAAAACTTAGCTTTCATCCATCTGAGGTGCTAACTCCTCTGCCTGCTACTTTCAGACCAGATTGGCTATTTTAGGCTTCTGGACTATTCCTAGGCCAAAGAAAAGTGATTTTCTTTATCGATTTACTTACAGAAAGGTAAGAGAACACTTCAAAATATATAACATATAAACGCTTGTGGGCCCAGCCCCATTCCTGGCCCCATCCCTTGTGACTAAGTGGCATGCGGGGGACTTGAAGGAAAAGGACAAGTCCAAAAACAAGAAATTCATGAGATGACTTATGAGTCCCTGGGATGGAATACCTTTAAAAATAATCCATCCCAGAGTGAGTAATAGGGAGCCAGATGCCCAGGGAGGGAAAGGGACTTAATGATTCCCAGGCCTTGAGTGGTTGGCAAAGGCCAGCTCTTTGGGTAACCGCTTCCGAGGAGTTTGGCAGGTTAGTGAAGGAATAAAGGAATGAATATCCCAGGGCCTGGGGGCTGTGAGAGAGGACCGTGAAAGAGGAGGAAGGTTATATCCGAAAGGGCTTGGAGGGGCTGGTTGGGACATAAGGATGAAGATGCCCAGTTGTTTCCGGCAGTCCCATACCCCAAAGTGGGGGGTCACACAAAGGCAAGGTCACACTGCTCACAAAATTGATTCAAATGAATTGGCCACACATGGTATAACTTGAATTAAATGTGTGATATCAATTTTGAATATGATTAGAAAAATTCAATCCAACCTGGTGACAAGTCAAACACCTCTATGGGCAGCCAAATATCACAAAGCAGATTTTAAACAATTTCTCTCCATTTGACTTAGAACAACGTAAAGAACCCCCCAGATTGCCAGAGCTGTTCTCTAGCTGCTCAACAGAACAAGTTTTCTCACTGGTTTTCGGCCACTTCAGGCATCAGAGAATCATGAAGTGGACGTTCTGAGTTCCTGCAGGTGACAGAGCAGGGGCACCATGGACAGGTCCAATCAGACCTCCCCGCTGGTGGGGTTCATCCTCCTGGGCCTCTCTGCCCACCCAAGGCTGGAGGAAACGTTCTTTGTGCTCATCCTGCTCATGTACCTGGTGGTCCTGCTGGGCAATGGGGTCCTCATCCTCGTGACCATCCTTGACTCTCACCTGCACACGCCCATGTACTTCTTCCTGGGGAACCTCTCCTTCCTGGACATCTGCTACACAACCTCCTCCGTCCCCCTCATCCTTGACAGCTTCCTGACCCCTAGGAAAACCATCCCGTTCCCAGCCTGTGCCTTGCAGATGTTCCTCTCCTTTGCCATGGGGGCCACGGAGTGTGTGCTTCTGGGCATGATGGCATTTGACCGCTACGTGGCCATCTGCAATCCCTTGAGGTACCCCGTGGTCATGAGCAAGGCTGCCTACGTGCCCATGGCTGCTGGCTCCTGGGCAGCTGGAAGCACCACTGCCATGGTGCAGACATCCCTAGCAATGCAACTGCCCTTCTGTGGGGACAACGTCATCAACCACTTCACCTGTGAGATCCTGGCTGTCCTGAAGTTGGCCTGTGCTGACATCTCCATCAATGTGATCAGCATGGCGGTGGCCAATGTGATCTTCCTGGGGGTCCCAGTTCTCTTCATCTCTTTCTCCTATGCGTTCATCATCACTACCATCCTGAGGATGCCCTCAGCTGAGGGGAGGAAAAAGGCCTTCTCCACCTGCTCTGCCCACTTCACAGTGGTGGTCATCTTCTACGGGACCATCCTGTTCATGTATGGGAAGCCCAAATCCAAGGACCCCCGGGGGGCAGGCAAACAGGACCTTGCAGACAAGCTCACCTCCCTCTTCTATGGGGTGGTGACCCCCATGCTCAACCCCATCATCTACAGCCTGAGGAACAAGGACGTGCAGGCGGCTGTGAGGAACCTGGTGAGTCAGAAACACTTCACCCACTGATGGTAGAGTGGTCCTGATGGTTCCTGCTCCCTGGTTTCTCACACCTGAGGGTCTCAGAGGATAAGATGAAGAGCTAACTTCATGCAAGTTTACATAGGTATATCTAATTACATAGAACCTCATTACACCCAAGAGCTTTGTGTGACCAGAAAGCATTTAATGTGAATTTTCCCCTCAGTCTATAGGCAGTTCTACTAAAATATATTCCTGTTGGTCAGCCTTATACTTCTCTACATGTGTGATGCGTAAAAAACAAATTGATAGCAAGGAAAAGTAACTCTTCAAGACTGTTTAACTCGTGAAAAGCTCCAGTCTGCAGGACTATCATTCAATTGCTCCTTGGCTCGCTCTTTGAACATATTTGAACAGGTATTGATTTTTATGTCACCTTTCATCTCTCCGACTCCAAGTTAAATAACAATAATATCTTTATCTTTATCATCATTGCCTCTTTCTCCTTTTTGTCATTTTAATTCTTAAAACGGTTTCTTGAATCACTCTCTTCCTATGGCTTCAAAATTAATCTCTTTCTCTGGTTCTTAATCAAGTTCCCCCCCAGAAAATCATTTACATCCTTGGAGCAGAGAGGAGAGTAAGATGTGGCAAAACTGATGCAAGGGTCAAAGGTTCAGGCCTTTTTTCTCTTCCCTTTTTGAAAATGTTATTCACCCCTGGATTCTTTCCCTAGACAGCACTGGCCTCCATGGCTCATCAGAGTAATGTGGAAACTGTGAGATGTCGAGGAGAATCAAAAGAATTTTATTAACCACCTGATCGGGCTTGACCATCACTTGTTAAGAATCCTGAAAGCCACAGGGAGAGGAGGTGATGCTCAGAGGGAGAAGGAGGAGATATCTAAGAATCACCTACCTGACTGGTGAGGAATTCCAAGGCAGCTCCCTAGAGTCATTAATCTAGAAGTCTAGTTAAAAGAATGAGCAGAATAGAAAACCTCTGACAGTTCATATGAATTTTTAATCCAATGGAGAGGAAACAAATTAATAATCAAAACAATCAGCCTTTGCTGAAAAAGAGTTATTGCAGGAAGATGGTGAAAACATTAAAGAAAATTCTCCATGGTTTTCTCAGCAGAATTCAAGAGGGTATTGAATCAATAAAATAAGAGACGTATACATATATATATATGTGTGTGTGTGTGTGTGTGTATATATATATATGAGGCTAGGAGAAAAGATAACTGGGAAATAAGAACTTTTTCTTAGGGGAAAAAATTCCACTTACTTGATCAAATAAAATTCAGTAGGAAGTATTTAAAAGTAGATAGCACAATTTTTTTACATGAAGTTTCAAACTAAAAATAACTAAATTCCTCTCCTAGACTTCAAAGAAAGAAACAAAGAGATTTAAGTTGTTTGAGAAAAGATGCCACACATGGAAGGTAGACTAGGGGAATCCATTATGGAATTCAGGAGGAAATAGAGCAGATGAAAGACAAATAATAACTAAAGAGAAAAAATTTTTCATTGAATAGAAGTTTTAGATATTTTGTTCATAAAGATTCATCAATCTTCCAGTAAGAATTGTAGCAAAAGACACACCTACTTAGATACAAAGATAAGCTTTGACTCCTATATATACCAAAGTAGTTCTATAGACTTTTCCATAGAAAAGAAGCATATTTCCTAACACGAATGAGATTCTGACTGCCATTGGTCTGCTGTTCTACAGCCCTAAATGTAGACATGAGTGGAACAAGGTTTACAAAATTTTGAGGGAAATAGGTTGTGAGTCCCGAGTTCTACACACTCTTGACTATTTCATGGATACGAGGGTTAAAAAGACACTTGCTGTTATGTGTAAACACAGAAAACACATACCCCTGCAATCCCTTCCCCCCAAAAAAATTTTATTTAGAACATTCTCCCAACAAACAGTTAAAAATAAATAATTGAAAGGATGTGATAGATATGCCATAGAAGAGACAGGGGAGAATGATGAAATGCATAAGACCAATAAAGTTGAGTCAATTCTTACACCAAATTTGCAAAGACAGATATGTGAAGGAATTATTAGCAATCATGTCGAGGTAAACACTGACAGTAAAGCACTGATGGAGCTCCAGTTACCATTCTAGATGACTTCATCAAGCTGGGAAACAGAGAAACAGAAGCAAAGTTACACCCCACTAAAGGCCTCATCTTCTGGAGGATGTGGTGGGAAGGGTTCTTACAAATACAGTCCATTGCACTGATACTAAAACGCAACAAAAGGCTTAATATGCTTGTTAAATATTTACAAGTAAATACCAGTAGACAAGTATTAGGATGAAGACTTTGGAAAAACTTAGAGGATTATGAAAGAACAAAGAAAGTTGATCAAATGAACAAATTCATTTATTGACCCAGAGCAGATTTAAATCATTGTATGTTAAACAAATAATACACATTACCCACTGGGTTTTTTTTTTTTTTTTTTTTAAGGAATTTCAAGGTTTCAGACGTTAGGAACTTAGGAGATCAATTACTGCAACCATTTTATTAATAAATAAGAAAATGTAATCCCAACCACAAATGTTGAGAAGTCATTTGGTAAAATTTAGCATCTATTTCTGGCTTTTTTAAAGTAGTGGACTTGAATAGAGGAAGCCATCCTTGACACGAATGAAAGTATCAGAACAACAGCAAAGAGCACACTTGATGGCAGAACACCAGTGACATGCCTACAATAGCATGTCTGGATTAGGACATCTGCTCTCAATGTCTGCATCGTTCTAGCTAATTAAAGCAGATCAGAAAAATAAGTACGGAACAAAATATAGACAAGAAGAAAACTATTCAGTAAGTAAACAGATGTTGTTTACTGAGAAAAAAATTTTAATCAAGTGCAAAACTACTACAGCTAGTAAGAAAGTACAATAGGGTGGTTGTATGTAATTCACACCAGTCACAACGACTTTAAAATACCTAGGGAAAAGACATAAAGAGTATATCATATATTTATAATGGTCATGCATTAACAGAAGAAATTTTAAGAAGATGTTTTCATTTTAGAGGGAGGAAAAGCCCTGGAATGTAAGCTTCAGGGCAGTTTAGAATATCCTCCAAGTACCCTCATTCGAAGCCTTTTCTCCCCTTTCTAACAGGTTGAGATGACCCATGCTCCATCCGCTTTCCCATCCCTAGAGCAGGTCCATCCTATTTGTTGGGAACAAAGGTCCAAGCCCAGGGCTGAAGCAAATACAAAGGTTCACTCACCAAAGGTTCTCAGAAGCAAAGAAAACCCGCCTTTCCTCCAGCCCTTGTTTTGTAGATAACCAGAGAGGTTAGACCAGGCCACTGATAAATGGAGTCTTTCAGAGCTCTGCATATGTGCAAATTAGTTTCTATTGAACTACTGATGACCATTTCTCTCAATTTAGGATGATCCCTAAAATTTTTAAGAGAGTAGAGTATCTAATGAAGGTTATCACAAAATATGACCAATCAAACATCACAGATGATCACAGACAATGTGTCAAGAATATAATCACCCAAATAACTTACATCAGAGCATTTCAGATGCCAGACAGGGAATGTAACTAAGGGGAAGGACCAGGTGGGGAAGCAGGAGCTAACTGCCTCTTCCTGCTCACCTCCAGCTAACCGCTGGCCAGGCAGCAATGTAGGAAGGGGGGCGGGGAGGGTGGGTGGGGAGGAGGAGGGAATGCAAAGAGCTGCTCCCCCTGCTGCAGGCTCTAAGTTTACCTCTGGTGTTTGCAGAGTTGAGCGCTTCCCAGAATTCTTCAACAGTAAGAGTATTATGAGGACCAAAAGAAGTTTGTTCCTCAGCCACTTTTGGCCATGACTTGCAATTTGTGACCTCTTGCTATAAGCACACATAAGCCACAGTACTGCTGGACTTCCTAAGAATGACCTCACAGAGGTCACTTACATCTGCACTGTGCATCTATTGTTTGAGGAGGAAACTGCTTCCTCTCACTCTTACCATGTGATTCTAGTGGGGCTGCCAGTTGCAGTACACCAGCCCCTGGCCACAGCAGTCTCAGGGAAAGCATGTGACCTAGGTCAAATTAATCAGAACCACTTCCCAGCATATTTCAATTGGAGCAAGAAGAAAAGAGGTCCTATATTAGCTTTCTGTGCAGCATAGCTGATCACCACTTAGTGGTTTCAGACAATACACATTTATAATCTTGCCATTTCTGTGAGTTAGAAGTTCAAGAGAGTCTTCTGCAAGGCTGCAGCCTACGGGGTTGGCCAGGGCTCAGTTCTCATCTGGAGACTCAAATAAAAGAACGTGGATTAGGCTGCTGACAACTCTCTTCCCCAACACGTGAGAAGGTCTGTGTAAAATGAAGCCAGGAAAAGACGAGTAGAGATAAGAACCAGATGAAGGGACAGAGAGTCCTAATGACATATTGAGTCCCTAATTCCGGCTGTGCCTGAGACTGAATCCACCCTTGAACTTCTCAGTTGTATGAGCATTAAGGTTTGTCTTGGGATTATGCTGGCTGAAGTGAGTTTTCTATCTAGAAACTTATAAAGTCCTGACAATTACAAAGCCCAAAGTAAAAGCATTTTTACATAGTCACCCTCTCTTGCTGACCACTGCATATTCCAACTGCAATCCTATATTTATGTTACATGGTAGATCATTCCCAACTGAGATATAAGAAACTGAAAACTAGTCGTGGTCAAATTCCAGGCTCTTTTTCAAATAAAACAGAAGGAATAAACTCTTTTCAGGCCTGCACACTTTCTGAACACTGATGCCAAAATGCTAAATTACAAAAAATCAATAAAACAAATATAGCAATATACTTAGAAGCTAATACACTGTAAGCAATTTGCATTCTTCCCAAAAAAACCATGGATAGGGTGGACATTAAAAACTTACCACATTAACAAACTAAAGAAGAAAAACCAAATGATCATCTCCATAGATATAGAAAAAGTGTTTGCTAAAACTCAATGTCCTGACAATAACCACTCTACTCCAGCCAAACACCTCAGAAAAAACAAACAAAAACAAACAAACAAACAAAAAACAATGGCCCCACCCTTGCCTACCAGCAAAGGCTGAGCAGAGAGCTTAGACGTCCATTCTTATCAGGCTATGACAAGGCAACCCAACCACTCCCCTGCCAATGTGGTATCAGAGGAGGCTGAATAGGGAGGTGGGATGGTTATCTCTGCTGGGCAGTAACAGGTCCCCACCCCACCCCACGGTGTCAGTGGAGACCACATGGGAAGCTCCTTCTCCTTTCCACTTGGGTGGTATAAGAGGGGCCCTAAAGGAGAGTCAGGACTTGTGCCTGTGCTAATGAGGCCATCCCTTCCCATGGTGTCAGTGGAGGCTGTGGGAGTAGCACTAGGCACTCCTGCCTCTGCCAGCCAGAAGGGAATCAGCAGAGCCCTGGTGGGGAGCTGAAAATTCCCACTTCCCACCCAGCAGTAAGGAGGTTTCCGTCCTCCCAGGAATGCAAGGCTCGTTCAATACTCAAAGATCAATCAATGCAAGGACTTCCCTGGTGGGACTTCCCTGTGGTTCAATGGTTAAGAATCCACCTTTCAAAGTAGGGGACATGGGTTCCACCCCTCGTCAAGGAACTAAGATCCCACATGCCCCAGAGCAACTAAATCTGTGCACTCTAGAGCCTTCGTACCACAACTAGAGAAAAGCCCACGTGCCCCAACGAAAGATCCCACATGACACAAGAAGATCCCGAGTGACGCAACTAAGACCTGACACAGCCAGATAAATAAATAATAAAATTTTTTTTAAAAAAGATCAGTCAATGCAATCTACCATATTAACAGGCTAAATAGGAAAAATCACATGATTGTATCAAGTGAAACAGAAGAAGCTTTTAAAAAACCACAACCCATTCATGGCAAAAAAAAACTTTCAGCATTGAACTGGAAGCCCCAGCCCGGGAGTTAGGACAAGAAAAAAAGATTACAAGTCTAACATTTTTGAAGGAAGAAAAAGAAACTGTCATCATTCACAGATATTATTATTACCTTCTATATAGGAAATCTAAAATAATTTAGGGATATAAATATTTAAAAGAGAGTTTAGCAAGATCCCTAGACAAAATCAATATTAAAAAACCCAACTGCATTTCTATATTCCCGCGGGCCGCGCCCTGGGACCAGGTCAGCTACATCAGCCAGGTGTCCCTGTCCTCCCTCAAGTCCGACAAGCTGTCCCGGCACAGCGCCGCGGCCGATGACAGGGGGGACAAGTGGTCTCTGCTCCTCAACGACCGGGACGAGGAGCAGTGCATCTGAAAGCTGCGGGCGGGCGCGGCCCCCGCCCGGCCCCCCTCCCCGTGGCCCAGGCTCCAGTCCAGCAGCAGCACAGCAGGTGGCGGGGCCCCTCGCCAGCCCTGGACGTTCTAGATCAGCCCTCCCTGTGGCCCGTGGACCACGCTGCTTGAGTCCCACGGGCTCGGGGGGAGGGGCGAGGGGGAGGCATCCTCACCCGTGCTGTGGGCTCGTGGGAAACCCTGCTGGCCTCCAGAAGAGGAGGGACAGCTAGCCCTCCGCACATCCTCTGCCTTAGCGTTTGGGATGACCGCTTGTGAAACGAGGATGATCTCATCGGGTCCGGAAACTTGGCTGGGTCTGTCCACAGAACTCATGAAAACCTCGGGGTCCAGCTCTTGTTGACGACCCCGTGTGCATCGTGTGTCTGAGACCACCATTTACCTCAAGCGCGCCTGGCTTTTCTACTGGCACTGTTTCTTCCTTCTCTGTCCTTGATGCTGGGGGTGTGGCACCCCATCGTCTAAGGGCAGGGCTGACATCCTCGCATCCCCGCGGCTGCTCTCCAGGGGGCTCATGTGCTCCTGCCTGAACCCCTCGCCCACAGGCCCACAAGAGAAGCCCACCACGCTTCTCCTTGGGTGGCGAGAGGTCTTTGTTGCTTATGAGCCACTTCTCTGTGAAGTCCTGGCTTCTCGCTCCGCAGAATCCAGTGCTGTTGCTGACTGTCGCTGCCCGGCTGGAGTGAGGGTCTCCTGAGTCTGAGACTTGAGAAATGCGGCTTCTTGGGGGCTCCAGGTGGACCTGGGGAGGTATGTGGTGCAGGAACCTTCCTGCCTGGTTCCAGGGGCTTCCATTACATGGCCTGCTGTGTGACTGTCACTTCACAGGGTCCAGTGTGGGATTCGGGTTGTTGCCGTGCAGCTCCGGGGAAGTGATACCCAAATAAGAGAGGAAATCCCAGTCCTCCACGCGCTTTGACTTCTGCACTCGGAACTGGTGCCTTAGGATGGGGGTGACCACAGCTTCCCAAGGGAACATCTGTTTCTAACTTTAAGTGGCCTTTGTGGTTGCACGACTTCAGAGGGGCAGCAGTGGGACCTGTGGCAGACTCTCAGCTTGGTGATGGTTGGCAGACCACGTGGGGTAGCTAGTACTATCAGAATCTTAGAACTGGCAGTGCAGAGCCTGTTCTAAGTTCTAAGGTGAAGCCCTTATCACACACATTTTAGTTGTTTATTGTCAGTTATTTTTCAGGCGGATATAAGCACTTTCTTATAAGTTACCTCTAATCCTCCCAACAAAGCAGTAAAGTAGATAATGTCCACATTTCACAGGCGAGAAACAGGCTCAGAGAGGCCAGGAATCCCCCCCAGGATCACACAGCCAGTATGCATGCCAGAACGGGGGTCTGAATTCATGTCTGTTGGTTCTGAAGTCTTTTCTCCAACTTGGCTCTACCTTGAATATTTTGCTTGATAAGAATAAACAAGAAAAAGGCCCTTGCTCCTGAAAGAACAAACCTGTCAGGTGATGAATTCACTGACTTGGGTGAAATTTGACCGCAAGGTCACGTCATGTTCCCTTTGGATGGTTCCTTTCCATTTGTATATAGTTGAGTGTTTGCTGGGTCTTATCCTCAAAATTGATGTGCAGGGTCTTGCTGTGTTTTTATTGTTTCCAATCTTCCCTCCCCCTCCCCAGCCCCTTCCTGCTCTGTGTTCGCAGTCGTGTCCTCTTTATTCCTAGCTGTGTGTGGGGAATGTATCCTGTTTTCTAACTAGGCTAATCACTGTCTAAAGAATCTAATTGTATTGATTTTTCAAAAAGCTTTTAGGACCATAAATGTCATGTTTATAGGGACATGGAAATATTTATATAATTGTACAGAAAATAAGCTTTTAGATGTTCAAAGTATAAGGGTATTTTTTTTTTCGGTCAGAAAAGAAGAATTCCTATTTCAGAAACTTTCCATGCTATATTAGAATAAAGTTTTTTTTATTCATCTAAAAAAAAAAATCCAATTGCATTTCTATATTCCAGCAGATTATGAAATATTTTTAAAGATATCAAGAAATATAAACATAGATATTTATATATTAAAATATAAATACCACCATACAAGGGTAAATCTGGCAAATGAGCTCCAAGACCTTTATGCATATAATTATAAATTATAAAATATTTTGCATGATATTAAAGAGAGAAATATTTCCCATTAATGGGTAGGAAAATTCAGTATCAGAGATGTTAATTCTCCTAAAATTGATCTATATATATTCAATGTAATCCCAATTTTTTAATCCCCAGAATTTAAGAACCTGGTTCAATAATTTATATGAAAGAACAAAAGACCAAGAACAGGCATGACATGTTTGAAGTACTGGCGGGGGGGGCGGAATAAAGGAATTTAGTCTATAAGAAATCAAAGCAAACAATAAACTAATATTTATTAGGGCAGTGGAGCACTGACACAGGAATAGACAAACCAATGGAAAAGAATAGAGATCCCATAAGCAGACCCAAATATGTTTGGAGATGATATATGACAGAGATGGTATTGCAGATTGGTGGAGAAAGGGTGGGCTGTAAACGCAACCAGGACAATTGGGAATATATATGTATATCAGGAGAAACGTATAAAATATTTATAGCAGCATTCAGTGGGGAAGCAACCCAATTATACATCAAAATAGAATGTATAAATAAGCTGTGCTATGCTCATAAAATGGAATTTAGCAACACAAACTAATGAATTTAGCTACACTTATAAATATGAATGAATCTCACAAACATAATGTTGAATGAAGAAATAAGTCAAAAAGAACACCTACATAGCGATTCGATTTTTACAGAGTTCAGATAGAGGAAAATCTAAACTACACTGTTTAAAGATGCATTGATAGATGATAAAATTCAAGAAAAGCAAGGAAATGACTATAACAAAAGTTAGGAGTGTGATTCTCTCTGGGAGGAGAGAGAGGGCTGGGAGCGGGAAGGAATACCCAGGAAGCTTCCAAGGTGCTGGCAATGTTCTACTCCTTAAATTAGGTGGTGATTATTTTATTATTCTTTAAATTTAAAATATGTTTTACGGACTTCCTAGGTGGCACAGTGGGTAAGAATCTGCCTGCCAATGCAGGGTACACGGGTTCGATCCCTGCCCCAGGAAGATACCACATGCCGCGGAGCAACTAAGCCAGTGTGCCACAAAAAAAAAAAAAAAAAAGAAAAAAATATGTTTTACATACTTCTATATGCAGTTACATATGTGTGCTATATTTCACATTTCAAATTATATTAAATACCAAAAGTTTTAAATGCTGCAATAGATGTCACTTCTCAGCTATTAGTTCGGCAAAGACCAAAAATCTCATGACTAACATATTACGTTGACAGAGTGTGGGAAAACATTCTCGTATATTGATAATAGGACTGTGTAAATTTGGCAATATCCATAAAAATTACAAATGTGCATAAAGCAGATATATGTTTACCATATGTGCTAAATTATGAATATGCAAGGATGTTTACAGTAGCATTGATTATAATAGCATAAGACTGGAAAAGACCGAAAAATCTGTGTCCTTCAATATCAGACTAGTTGATTAAATGATGATACATCTGTACAATGGAATATACACAGACATGTAAAAGAATGAAGCAGTACTACATATGTTTTTTTTCTAGGTATATATCTCCAAGGTATATAGCTAAGTGAGAAAAAGCAAGACAGTAAGATATTGTGTACTTGTGCTAACTTTATTTTGGAGACAAACACAGCACAAATACACACTGTCTTACTATCTTGCCTTTCTCACTTAGCAATACGCATAGAATATCTCTGAAGAAAAGTATGCAAGAAATTGCTATTACTGGTTGCCTCGAGGGAAAAGAACTGGGTGAGTGGAGACAGAGGCTTAATTTTATTATACCTTCTATACCATATAAACTTCGTTCCAAGTACAAGTAGCACCTACTAAATAACAGTGATGGTGACCACAATGATGCTGACATCAGTATTGACAAAGAGAATTAGATGTATTGAGATGGAAATCCCAGCGCTGCTGTTCACTAGATGAGGTCTTTGGTAAATCCCTTAACTTTTTTTTTTTTTTAATAAATTTATTTATTTATTTATTTATTGGCTGTGTTGGGTCTTCGCTGCTGCACACAGGCTTTCTCTAGTTGCAGCGAGTGGGGGCTACTCTTTGTTGTGGTACGCGGGCTCCCCTTGTTGTGGAGCACGGGCTCTAGATGCATGGGCTTCAGTAGTTGCAGCATATGGGTTCAGTAGTTGTGGCTCTTAGGCTCTACAGCACAGGCTCAGTAGTTGTGGCACACGGGCTTAGCTGCTCCTCGGTATATGGAATCTTCCTGGAGCAGGGCTGGAACCCGTGTCCCCTGCATTGGCAGGCGGATTCTTAACCACCGTGCCACCTAGGAAGTCCCGCCCCTTAACATTTTAAACTCTGTTCCCTCAAACAGAAAAATAGGGGGATAATAATAAACCTGCCAGGGAAGACTGGAAGTAGATACTTAACATAAATGCATTGCTGGATTTTACCGAACTTACATAGTGTCTGTAAAGTGTTTGTCACAGTGACTGGCACACAGGGGAGCTGAATGAATGTAAATAGCTAATTCTGTGGCTACTGCTGCTGCTGTTAGATATCTGTCCGCCTCCCCATTCCAGGTGTCTAGGCCTTCAACCTGGGGACGAGGTGCTCAGTCCCTGAAGCGAGCACTGGCTTCTCTGAGACCCGGAGAAGGCTCAGGAGGAAGCCGGCATCTGCTGTGCCCGTCTCTCCATCGCCAGTTTGCCACGTCCCAGTCACTGCCTCTACTTGCAAAGGATGGAGGGGATGTGGTCCCTGGAGGCCCCAGGTATGCTGAGCCCCAGCACCCTGTGCACACTCAACATTCCAAACTTTAAATTGCTTCTGGGACCAGCAGGGTCCCTGTAGGAGGCCATGGCTGCAGCCTGAGGACTCCCTTTGCTGCTGGGGAAAATGGGCCCTTGGGAGTCCTCCACCTTAGACCAGGATGACAGGTCCCGTACACGAAGTCTGTAACTGAGATACCCAGGGCTCAGCCGACACAGCTGGGAAGAAGGATGTGAGAGAAACACCTACCAGAGGCTAAAGTTCCCATAAGGATTCAGGAAGAAAAAGAAGAAAGAGGCTCTCAGTGGTAAAGGAAGTCAGGCCGGGGAGTGTCTGGGTCTTTCTCTGGCATCCAGGGTCTGGTCCTGGGGTGCAGTGAGGAGCTGAGAATCGAGTCTGGATCAGAAGACTCAGAGAAACGGCCACAAGCAGGATGCAGGTGGGGAGAGCTGGGCTGTGACGGGGACAGAGGTGGTGGCCAGGCCTTCTGCAGAGCATTTCCCAAAGATGCACTTTTCCCTCCCCTGCCTCTGTTCCAAGAAACCCTCCCACAGCTGACGCTGAAGCAGGAAGGAGCAGCGGAGTGTAAGCGCTAGGCGGTCCTTCACGCTCTCCAGGGCTTGCCACTTTCCAAGCCTCTGCCCTGCTCCCTCCTCACAGGAACACAGGGAGGGAAGGGATGGGATTCCTGTCACCCCCCTCTTGCAGAGACTTCTCAGAAGAATGGGCCTTCCTCAGGGTCAGAGGGTCGGCAGACCCAAGCCTGATCTATCTGGTTCCCAGTCTATCTATGGCTAGGTTCTTTCCATTTTTCTCACTTCCTCTCAAAATTACTAAGATTTTTTTCCCCCTGAATACCAAGTAACCTGTGCCCCTTGTATTAGTAGAAAACGTGGTAAAACTGAAGAGGTAGGAAGAGGAATCGCTCCCCTATTGCTTTTGCTATAATTTCCTTCCAGTGACTTTAATCCACATGTATTGTTTACCTGAGATCATAACAGTGTGTAAAATTCTGTATTCCCCCTTTCCATTTACCATTATAGTGGAATAATATTATGGTATAAAAAATTACAAATATAACTTTAATTATATAGTAAAGATATGTATTATTTATGTTCCAGTATGTGAAGTGGCATAATTTACTTAGGCATTTATTGGCGGACTGTTACCTTGTTTCCTGTTTTCACTTGCAAATATTGCTGTGTAAAGGACTTTGTTGTGAGACACTGGCTCTCCACACCCATTTATTCTGTAGAATTCTTTCCCAGAAGTGGAATTGCTAAGCTGATGGGTGTGCAAGTTTTTCAGGTTTTTCCTTTTTCTAGGCAAACAGCTCCTCAGAAAGGCTGCATGAGCGGGTAAGAGGCTCTGACTACACTGAGCTCCCTCCTATTCCTCAGCTACCTGCTGGCTCCAGAGACAGGCAGGGGCAGGCCCTCAAGCCAGGCCAGGTCCCCAGGACAAGCCAAGGAGCCACACCCACAGGTACAGCCCCCCACAAAGGTGAAAGCTTCCTTTCCTCTCCCTGCTCTCCCAGCTGGCCTCTCCTCACTCCTCTCACTGGGCTGTAGGAGTCAAAGCTCTTCATTTTCTTCCATCCTGAGTCCCTTCCAAAGCCTGACACAGCCCTACTTTATCTCCTTTAACACACACACACACACACACACACACACACACACACTCCCCCCCCAACACACACACCCGAAGGAGTGGGCAGCCACCTTCACCAAGGACTGCTCCCAGCACAGGGTAGCCCACAACAGAGTTGGGTTGCCTTGGAAAGCACCTACGTCAGCCTTCTCAGGATGCACGTGGGGAAACTGAGGCCTCAGGAGGAGAAGGGACTTGCTCAAGCCACAGAGAAGACCCCTGTGATGGGCAGGGGCAGGTCCCATAGCTCTGGTCTCGGTGTGCAAGTTCTTCCTAGCTGTTCCGTTCATCCCGACTGAACCAACTTTCATCCAGCATCTCTCACGTGACAGGCACTAAGACGTCTGTGGATGCAGCCCTCACGCAGGTCAAATCCTGTGCGTCACTCACGCCCACACTGCCTTGTTCACAGACAGGGCCTTCTGTGTGCACAGATTTGTCTAATGGGAGTGGACAGGATGGCTTCTCTAATAGAAGCCACTTTCCTTGGCTTCTGCAAGCACAGCATATCCTTGTCACTATCAAATTTTGTTTGTGACACTGACCGTAATATTTACCTTTCATTTTCTGGAGAAGCTAGGAGAGCTACTGGGAGGAATGTGAGATGAGTTGGGGCAGAAGTTCATGGCGGGGCACGCAGAGTGGGCCTGCCTTGAGCTAACAGGAACACCCTCACGTGCTGAGTGATTGGGGGAGGTTAACAGGCGTCCACAGGAAATACAACGAAACCCATGACTGTGTAATGGGGGCGCCATCTCCTGGATTAGGTCAGTCGCTCTCTACTGGGTACAATTTTGCACACCCGTCTCCTCCCAGAAACACTTAGCAAAGTCTGGAGTATTTTTGGCTCTTACAACTCAGGGAGTAGGTGCTACTAACAACTGGGGGGTGCAGGCCAGGGATGCCGCTGCTACCCACCCTGCAATGCACGGACGGCCCCTCACAGCACAATACTTTCCAGCCTAAGATGTCAATAGTGCCAAGGCTGAGAAACACTGGATTCAATTCAGGGCAGGAGCTGAACTGCCTGACAACACATTTGACATAAACTCCTTCTCCATGAGTGAAGCAAAGGCAGGCTGAACAAAGAGATGAATCAGAGAATATATAGAGCTGGTATTGGAGAGACAGGAGCTTTCAGAAATCAGTGTACCAAGACATCAAGGCAGCTATTTGGTGGAAATAACTCAGAATTGGAGCTGCAATCCAACCCCAGCTCTGTCATTCAACCCCAGAGAGAACATCTTTCATTCCTCTGAGCTCTGGTCACTTCATCTGTAAACCTTGAATGACAGTATGTTCTCCATGGAGTGTTTCAAAGAATATGCACAGAGTAGACGCTCCTTAATATTTGCCACTCACCGTCCGCCATCCACCAACTCCTCACACACACCCCACTGCAATTAAGAAGGAGCTAGAGAAATATGACCAATGAGGATTCTGAATTTAGAGCCTGAGCAATTGCAGCCAAGAGATGAGAAATCCTCTACACGAAGGCATATAGGTCTCCCTATAAGCTAGTTGTTTATACGGAACCGAAGATTGGGGTCAGAAAGCCAGAATGTTACACAAGAATAAAACATAAACATAAAAGGACAAAGAAAAAACATTTCTTAGTTACCTCTGGCTAAGAAATTCACCAGTATTCTAGTGAGATGGGGTTATAAGTTAATGCTATATAGCCCACTATCGGATAAGTTAGTTACTATCTGATAGTTCATACAGTTAGTAATCATTGAGTTAACTGGTCAGTAAGCTGCACAGTTGTCAGCCCATAGTGTATGTTCATTCACTCCAATCAATCCTTGTGTTGATTCGTAAAGTTTCTCCTCATATAGGAACCTCCCCATGTATTGCTATCGATCTGTATTAAAATCGGCAGATTCCAATGCTGACAACAGTCAAGGCTCTGTCACTGATGGTAAGCATTCTGGAGAAGTCATCCTCGGTATGGTTGAGTCTTTACCTGGGCTTGTTTCTGTCTGGAAGCGGATTGACATTTTAGACACGCTTTATAGTCAAAATTTAAAGAGGCTTTAAAATTTACTGGTTCTAAGAGCTGGATCAGCTCAGGGATTTTCCTCCCTGAGAATCTAAGAAAACAGATTAAGTGAAATATCTATACATTTACATTAACGAGAAATCATCCATAGGATTTTCCAGCCATTAGTCATAATGCAAAGGAAAAGCTCTCCTTGACTGGGGATCGGCTCCACTGGGGTCAAGTCCTGTCTCTGTCACCAATTTAGAAGACTCGGACAGGTCACTTCCCCCATGGGCCTCAGCTGCTGTCATGGGCAATGAGTGGATGTGGCAACTTCGGAAAAATCCCTCATACACCTAGACTACTTGAGGCCCTCGCCCAATGCTGGCCCATTGTAAGCTCTGCTCCAGCTCTGACCTTCTCTCATCTAAGAGCTGAGGATACCCTGCTGTCTTTTTCAGTTGTTTTTCTCTAATACACACATGCTCTCCTATTGTGCAGCAGGGGTAACTGCATACCAGATGCCTGGGACTCTTTTCAAGAAAGTCTGATGCGATACTTTTGTAATTTGCTGATGACAGAGGGGATACCACATGGAAAAAGCTAATCAGACCTCCCCGCTGGTGGGGTTCATCCTCCTAGGCCTCTCTGCCCACCCAAGGCTGGAGAAAACGTTCTTTGTGCTCATCCTGCTCATGTACCTGGTGGTCCTGCTGGGCAACGGGGTCCTCATCCTGGTGACCATCCTTGACTCCCACCTGCACACGCCCATGTACTTCTTCCTGGGGAACCTCTCCTTCCTGGACATCTGCTACACAACCTCCTCCATCCCTCTGGTCCTGGATGGCTTTCTGACCCCCCAGGAAACCATCTCCTTCTCAGCCTGTGCCGTGCAGATGTGCCTCTCTTTTGCCATGGCAGGGACAGAGTGTGTGCTTCTGGGCATGATGGCGTTTGACCGCTACGTGGCCATCTGCAACCCCCTGAGGTACCCCGTGGTCATGAGCAAGGCTGCCTATGTGCCTATGGCTGCCGGCTCCTGGGCTATTGGTGGTGTTGCTTCTCTGGTACACACATCCTTGGCAATTCAGCTGCCCTTCTGTGGGGACAATGTCATCAACCACTTCACCTGTGAGATCCTGGCTGTCCTGAAGTTGGCCTGTGCTGACATCTCCATCAATGTGATCAGCATGGCGGTGACTAATGTGGTCTTCCTGGGGGTCCCAGTTCTGTTCATCTCTGTCTCCTACATCTTCATCCTCACTACCATCCTGAGGATCCCCTCAGCTGAGGGGAGGAAAAAGGCCTTCTCCACCTGCTCTGCCCACCTCACTGTGGTGATAATATTCTATGGGACTTTATTTTTCATGTATGGGAAGCCCAAGTCTAAGGACCCCCTGAGGGTAGACAAAGAGGACCTTGCAGACAAGCTTATCCCCCTCTTCTACGGGGTGGTGACCCCCATGCTCAACCCCATCATCTACAGCCTGAGGAACAAGGATGTGCAGGCAGCTGTGAGGAACCTGGTGGCTCAGAAATACTTCAGTCAGTGATGGAGGAGGAGTCCTCTGTGGTTCTCACCCCCATGGAAGAAAAGACTTCAATCATTACAGCTGCCATTCTAAAGCCAAGTCAACGTAACTGGAATGATCTCCTGCCCTTAAGTCCATTTTCAGGGAATGTTTAACTTTTCAGAGTGTATCTCCCAAGTTTTGGCCACATGTCTGATATTCGATAGATGCCAGATAATAAATCCTCTAAGTGAATGATGAAGACATTCTGAACACATGCTAAAACCAAGCAGACAGGGACCATTAGAGCAAGCCTAATGGCTCGGGTTGTGTCTAAACGGCAGAGTTAGTACAGAGAGGTGAGATGGCTCTCACAGCAGCTTTGCCACCCCTGTTGGAATCACCAGGAGAGTCAGAGGAACAAGGAGGAAGTGGACATTTTCACCTTGGACTTCTGTGTATTAGATTCAGTTTGCCTGAAGTGCTCGGAAGAGACAGACAAGTTTGCCACATAGGAAGATTTCGGGTGGGACTAATCTATTTTCATTAAATAAATTTATTTTTAGCTATGAGAAAATTGAGCCTTTTTTCCCCCTGGATGCACTATACATTTTGAAACACTGCTAGTAAATTAAATTAAATTGAAGGAGTATAGGGGTTGAATTTGATATTCATCACTTATAGCAATTCCCAATAGAAAAGCTAGTATTCTATTACATAGTAACTCACATTCTGAAAAAAAAAGATAAATGACAAGTAGATAGGAAGGAAGGAAGGAAGGAAGGAAGGAAGGAAGGAAGGAAGGAAGGAAGGAAGGAAGGAAGGAAAGAAAGAAAGAAAGAAAGAAAGAAAGAAAGAAAGAAAGAAAGAAAGAAAGAAAGAAAGAAAGAAAGAAAGAGAAAGAAAGAAAGAAAGAAAGAGAAAGAAAGAAAGAAAGAAAGAGAAAGAAAGAAAGAAAGAAAAAGAAAGAAAGAAAGAAAGAAAGAAAGAAAGAAAGAAAGAAAGAAAGAAAGAAAGAAAAAGAAAAAAGAAAAGAAAAAGAAATCGATAGTGGCTAAATATGTTTAAAGACTTTGGGGTGGGGGGTTAAGGTTTGACAGGTTTCTTTGCTCCAGGAATTCTCAGAGACTTTAATATGCTAACATACACTGTGAATGTCCAAGATATATAAAGTCTGTAGCATTCCCTGAACCTCCATAGTTTAGCACAATAAACTGGGAGGCATTTTCTTACTCATGACCTTGGGCAGGTTGCTTAGCATCTCTCAGCTTATTTCTTCGTATTTTAAAAACCTAACCACTTTATTTTACATGGATTAGATAAGATACTATAAATAAGCCCTTTGTAAATACTAAGCATCCTAGGAATGTAACAGATTCTTAGCAGTATTGTTATGAGTGCTGCACAGTGCTAGGTGCCATGTGGAAAAGAGCAAGGTGTAGCTCCTACCTAGAACAGCAGACACAGAAGATGGTTGAGACATTCGAGACGGCAGTGGTTGAACAGAAGCAGTTTTATGGCAAGTTATATTAAATTCTGAGAATATTGGAAGACTTACTTAAAAAGAGAACTTAGAAAGGGAATCCAATTTTGAGCATACAGTAGATCCTGGAAATTTTTGCTTCAAGTGATAAAGTTTTCTTATATTTATTAAAAATGAATCGTATAAAATAGGGGTGTGTGTTTTGTTAATAAAATTTCCCTGTCATATTTAGTCAGTCATGTTCCTGATTTCTACTTTGCAGCATAAATAAATTAATTAATTAATTAATATCTTGCTATTGCAAACTTACAAGAGTGACATCTAGCGGCCATTCAAGCAAACTTCAGACACTTGGGGAGCCATGCAATATCATCCTTAGATGAGGCTTCAGAGGTCTTCTTCCTGTTCAACCTGAGCTACATGATGCATAGAGTTCCTCTCCAATATCCTTGACCCTAGTCATCCAGCATCTGCTCGGACACCTCCAGTGACAAAGAATTCAATACTCCCAGATTCTAGCTGTTTCATTCAGCCCAACTAGGAAATTCTTCTTTGAATTATACTAAAATAAATCCTCCTGTAGCCTCTACCTTCTGGGCCTAATTCAGCTTTGTGCCTCTACATGAAATGCATCTAGTATCTTTCCTTCTGACATATGAAGATATGAGTGTGAGTCAAAAATTATCTACACTCCGGTTATATTAAAACTTCTGTTGGCCGCACTGTCTTATCAGCGCTTTCCATTCAAGGCTACTGTCTCCCCAGTCTCTGCTGTGCAGGTGTGAACATGTTACATAAGTTCATTTGTAACTGCGGTGCAATCAAAAATGGATGCCCCACTTGTGATTTGCATGAAAGAAGAGCAGTGTGCAGTGATTCGTTTTTTGTGATCTGAGGGTGTACCTGGTGCTATTATTTACTGAAGATTTTGTGTGCGGTATGGAGGAAGTATTTTGTTGCAAAGAAGTGTATATGAATGGATAGAGATGCTTATTGAAGAGCTGAAGCCTAAACTTTGGATTAAATACAGAAGACTACTGTCCAAGGGCGTTGTGATCCTGCATGACGTCCACACACTTCTGCCCACACTGTCAACACTCTGCAAAAACTTCGTTTTGAGGTGTTAAAGCATCATCCCTATAGTCCTGATCTTGCTCCATCAGACTTTCACCTGTTTGGTCCCCTGAAAACAGCCCTACAAGGACAAAGATTCACTTCTGATGAAGTGAAGACAGCGGTGCATTCCTGGCTCGCAGCTCAGCCTAAAACAGTTTTTAATGAGGGAATACAGAAGCTTGTTGACAGACGGACAAAGTGTATTGAAAAGCAAGGAGATTAAGTCAAAACATGATGTATTTGTCTTTTCTAAAAGTTAATTAAGATAAATTCTACAGCCAGAGTGCGGATAATTTTTGACTCACCCTCATAGTTCTTCCTGAGTCTATTCCCCTTCAGCCTAAACAGCCCCAGCCCTTCCTCCTGTGCCAAAATCACACAACATTACCCATCTGTAAGGTACCAAGCTGTGTCTACAGCATCATCTAGTTTATTCCAGAAATAGAAAGGATGTGATATTTTTGAAAATACCTTGCAAATAATAACAGTGCTAAGCTAACTCTATTTCCCCAGGGGAACTGGGATCCGACTGACATAGAGAAACACTGAACAAGCCCACCTTCTTGGTAGGCTGTCCTGTACTCTCTTTTCCTCTGAGTAATGGCGACCATATCCTTTTATATTACAAATTACATGATCCTGATGTAACTGTTAAATTATAAATCACATAAATTGTTTTTTCTAGGAACAATCTCTAACACTACATCACTTTCACATTCCTTGCCTTTCAACATCAGTCACATTTCTCCTAGCCCATGCTTTCAAAAAGAACAAGATGCATTAACAGGAACAAGAAGAGACAACCAGACTGAGGAAATTTTTCACTAACTTGGGTCATTAGTCTTCCTGAAAAAGTATTAATATGACACCATACAATATAGGAACTCATTCCTAAAATCCCCCAAATGAAAATGACTAGAACAGATCAGTTCTCTGGGGGGACAAGAATACTATCATATTATTATACTTATTCAAACAAATGTATTATCAACTTTACAGTTCTAGGTCAGTGGTTTTTCAGGCTTTTATTCTAGTGGCCAAATCCCCAATGAAATCTTTAAGCTGAAACTTCAAATATAAAGTGGATCTGCTTTGGTGGAAGCAGGGCAGGGTTGGGGCCAGAATGGAGGTGGGAAACAGTGAAGAAAGTAGGGCTCCACCTGCTCAGCCTGCCCTTCATCTCCACCTGCCAGGGGTGGTTCCCCCATCCAGACGTACCACCCAACTCAAATATGATGCATGCCACTGCTACCAAGAAAATTAGAAATTATAAAAGAATATTTTTGCTCTACTTTCAGAAATAAATGAGTGTCTGGGGAAAAATAATATTCTAAGAAAAAATAAATTACCCAATTAACCATTAAAGTTACAATCTTAACACACTACTACTACCTAAGAAAAAATTGAGAAATTGTCAAAGATTGACCACCTGAAGATGTTTTAGGCCCAGAGAGTTTCACAGGTGAATGCTATTAAATATTCAGGAAATAAAAGGTTTTAATACTGTTTAAATTATTTTGGAGCATATAATGAAAAAGATATCTTACAGATTCCTTTAACCAAGCCAGCATAACGATGATAGTGAAACATGAAAAACATGACAAATAAGGTACAATTGAGAAAACCAAAGACCCATCTCACAAATGTATGAATGTGTCTGGGCATATACATATATTATAGGTATTATACATATATAATAGAATTCAGCAACACATTAAAATAATAATAAACCATGTCCAAGTGGGTTTACTTTTAAAATGTAAAGGCTGAAAAATTTAAGGATATCTGTTGGCATAATTCATCACATCCATACGTCAAAGGAGGAAAAAAATGATCATTTCAATAATTTCCCCGAAGATTTTTTGAAGTTTAACAAGTTAAATTGAGTTTTATAAAACTTCTAATAAAATAGGAACAGTTGTGTTCTTTAACAAAATTAAAATTTGCCCCTAATTTTAAAAGTCTGTGACATGCTTAATGATGAATCAGTAGATCAAACCTATTACAATTTAACACTGTTGTGGAAATACCAACCTCTGAATTAGAGAACAGAAAGAAATATACAGTGAAAATAGAAGAAAGTGGGGAATAATTTTATTATTATTGCTAACTTATATGCTAACAATTTTATACCTCAATGAAGCAGGAAAATGGATTGAAAGGCAATTTTTCTAAAATAGGAAAATTCAACAAAGAAGTTGGTTATGAAATTAACATGCAAAATTCAAGTTTTTCATACAAACACTATCCAGGAGGAAATACTATGGGGGAGAAAAGAATTCATCTATATCAGCAATGAATTGGGAGGGGGGAATACCTAAGAATAAAGTTAAGAATCCACAATACTTACATAATAAAAGCATAATACTCTATTGAAAGGATTCAAAAGGATGTTGAATAAGTTGAAAAATATAACTCAGATAAGAAATCTTGTTCGTGTAAACTTCTCAAGTTCCCTAAATTAATATAGAAATTCAATGCAAACCCAGTCATTAACAAGCCAACTCTAATTCACATAGAAACAAAGTATATATTATATATAATATAATACACATAGAAAAAAAAACATGTAAGAAAACAGCCAAAATTTTTGAAAAAAGAGCAACAAGGGGAAATTAGTCCTACTAGATATATGTATGTAAAAGTACAGTATCTTTTTTTTTTTAAGTCTGGTACTAGTGGAGAAATAAATAGATCATTGGAACAGAATAGAGTCTAGAAATAGACCCAAATATATATGGTCATTTAATGTGCGATAAAGTCAATGTGCTAATTATTAAGCTATTATCTCTCAGCCCCAAAGCTATCCTTATATGTTATTCAGCTTTATAATGCTGGGCTGGGACTCCAAACCACATTTCTGCTTTGTCAGCTGGCTCCCTATAGGCGCTGCCCATAGAGGGCGCTAGAATGAGAGTGGAAGCCTGGAGGAGGGAAAAAGGACTTCACTCCTTCTGGTTTGCTCCCTATTCCCGTCCCTGTTGCCCTACAATGCCTTTGAGGAGCAGTTGCTTCTTACATCAGTTGGTTCCAATGTCCTGCTTCTTTCCACATTCTCAGAACCAGGTCCACTGTTCTGGATCTTAGTTTTATAAGATCCCTCCCCCAAATACCAAGATAAATTCCAGAGGAATCAAAGATTAAAATATGAAAAACAAAATTTTAAAAAGATTCTACTAGAGAATCCTCTGAGGATTCTGGGGGAATAGCAGTTTGTTCTGTAGAATCCATGGTGCATCACAACCCAACCCCAATCCAGCTCCTCTACTTTCCTAGTACAAGCAGCTGCTGAGGCACAAAAGCCACAGGCAATGCCGAGGCTATGTTAGGGCCCCAAAAGATGGAGGGGGTGCAGGAACTTTACTCCTTGGTACGAGGAGATCCTGGAGGCAAGCATCAGGGTGTTGGGGCAGGAAAGAGAGGAAACGCTGTGGTATCTAAGAGAATCGGGTGGGGCGATTCCTGGACCACAGAGGGGCAGGGCTGTGGCTACATGTCAAGGCTGCTGGAAGAGCCCAGGGGTCTCTCTGGCCCAAAGTAGAGAATGCCCCAAGTTTTACTCACCTTGGCAGCTTGGGACCTATTAAAGGACTCACGAGTGGCCAGTGTCTCACACCCTAATGCACACGGGCAGACTACAGTGCCTGCCCCACTCCCAGATGTGGCAGGGCACCCAGCACCCAGACAGAGAAGCAAACAGAACCTAGAGAAACAAGTCCCCTGATGTACGTGAACCGCCAGAAGAACAAAACCATGCCAAGAGCACTCCAGGAGAGTCAAGTTCGGCCCAAAAATCTTTCTGATAAGATAGCAGATCGAACACTTGTAACACAATGAAGTTAGAGAAGAAAAAAACGTGATGTGATGCAACTTGTGGAGAATGCAAGGTCAGAGGAAGGTCTGGAGGGAGGAAGAGGGAGGAGGTGAATAAGACAGACTTAAAAGTGTTCGGAGAAGGAAATGCCAGGATTTGAATCCAACTTCGTCTGACTCCAAAGCCCATGCCTTTCGGCTCCAGCAACACTTATCAAGGCTTCCGGTGGGGCCCAGAGACGGGTCAAAGGGAGCACAGACCTAGCCGGTGCTCAAGAGATTTCAGGAAAATGGGGAGGCGAGCAGCAGGTACAGGTGAATTATCCTGTGCTTTCTCCCAGAAGGGGGCACACACCCCCTGCATCCCTCAAGTCTGGCTGAAAGAAAACACAAGAGATTTTAAGCCGAGGACCCTGGCAAAAAGCCTAGGTGTGGCAGTTTTGCCTGCAGTTTTGGGTTCTTACCACACCTCATGAGACTCTGCTCACTATCACCTAGTGTAAGACCCCCGTAAAGAGATTTGAGTTGCTGCCTCTTCCTGACCCCTCCCCGCTCAGCTACACACTTACCCACATGATGACCTGTCAGTAAGGACTTGCTGCCATTATGGCTTTGAAGGTTATATCACTTTTCAGACAGGGACTCCTTTAATTTTTTTTTAAACTTTTTTTCAGAATAATGTTTTCACCCAACAACATATATTACAAGAAGTAATATTTTGACTTTTTGGTTTCAGGCAAAGACACTCACCAACTTATGACTCAGCACAGAAGTTTCTGGCTGGAGAATATCATATGGAACAAACAGGAACTGTTTGCCACATAGGAGTGAACCCAAAATGTATCGCCAAGGGAGGCGAGTGAGGAGGCAGTCCCTCCTGCGACTCTTCTGTGGGCTGTGCACAAGCACTACTTTTTACGTTTTGAAGCATTCGTGTATTTATTTCTATTTTGCCCTAGAAATATATTTTGTAATATGATTTCACGTATAGTGCAGTTTGAATGCAAGATTACCATGAACCCTCAAAATACTGAGATATTGTTGAAGAAAATAGGGCAGAAAGAAGACTGTACTTTCCAAATAATCTCTTCTCCCCCAGCCCCACCCACTATCAAATCTTTTTTTCTTCCCTTGGAAAGTACTGTAAACTTCATTATATTACATTTTACATATAAACTCTATTTATTTACTTCCTAACTGCTGCTTATTATATAAACTTGTTTTCATTGTTCAATTACCATATTCTTCTATCTGTGAATACTGTATCTTGGGTCAGGATGAAATGTATCCTAATTTTTCGTATTAAAATCAATAGAAAACTTTTCCCATCTATTGACTTTTTTCTCTTACCAGCAAGGTTTTCAGGAACAAATTGACATCTTTAAGCAAAGAATAGGTATACTTTTTGCACTAGCGATGCCCTCTGAAAAGTAAAAATGTCGTCACATGGCCTCTTAAAGCTCATGGCTATTATCTTCAGAACCAACTGAAGCAGCTGGAAAATTTACGTCCTTGAGATTCACTGGACCTGTCCCTATGCTTAACGTGTTGAGTTTGTTACCCTAAGAACCAAGGTTTGGCCTTTTACCACTGAGAGGAAATGGCTAGAGACCCATTGACTAAGGCCCATGAAGAATCAAGTAAACATAAAGATAAGGCTTTGTATCAGTGAGGATTACGTTTAATCAAATATAGCAGAGCCTCACATTAGTAATGCTTACACAGTTTATTTCTCTGTCTTGTATAAAGATCTGCAGGGTAGGTAATCCAGGGATACTGTAGGATCGCTATTCCTCAAAGACTCCACCTCCTTCTAGTTTACTGCCTTCCTATCTCAATGGTGTAGTCTCTATCCTCATAGTCCAAGAAGGCAGCTAGAGCTCCAGCTCTCATACCACATTACAAGTAGGATGGAAAGAATGACAAAAAAGAAGGGGAGGATGACGGTTAATTTTATGTGTCAACCTGACTGGCCAGGGAATGCTCAGATTAAACATTGTTTCTAGATGTGTCTGTGAGAGTGTTTCCCAATGAGATTAGCATTTGAATGTGTGAACTTGATGAAGTACACTGTCCTTCCCAATGAGCGTGGGCATCATTCAATATGTTGAGAGTCTGAACAGAACAGATGGTGGAGGAAGGAGGAATTCACGGGGATATCCCATCTCATCGTCTCCTGCCTCAGGCTAGGATTTACACCATCAGCTCCCCTGGTTCTCAGGCCTTTGGACTCAGACTGAGCCTCCAGGATCTGCAGATGGCAGACGGTGGGACTCCCAGGCTCCATACTTGTGTGAGCCAATTCCTCATAATAAACCAATAAATAAATACCTCCTGTTGGTTCTGTTTCTCTGGAGAATCCTGAATAATACCGGGAGCAAAGGGCATGTGCCAGCTGTCCTATAAGATAGGTTTCTAGAAGCTGTCATGCTACAATTCTATTTGCAACCCATTAGCCTTAGTCATTTGGCCAGAGTTAACTGCTGGAGATGCTAAGAAATACAGCCTTAACTCTGTACAAACATGCGACCTAGTTAAAAATTGGGGATTCTTTGACTATGAAAGAAGAGATGACCAGATATTGGGGAACAATAAACAGTTTCTACCACAAAGCCCCCCATAATTCTAATTCTGCATTGTATTGTTTTTAATGTAAGAGCTGCCACTTACTCCCAGAAAGCCCCTTGTCTATAGAAACTTAGCTACACTGGGAAAAAATAAAAGAATTAACAAAAAAGTTTCTTAAAAATTTTATCTCCACATGTATCTGTTTCCCAGCCAGTCTCACAATCGCCAAGACAATGCTAGCTCATGATAAAATAACTATCATAAGACTTTGAACTACGGGCAATACACAGTAAGTTTAGCTAATGTGGTATTATGAATTTCTTCATCAAGTGATCAACACATTCTTCACCTTTAATTCTCACTCAGGTTCATCAGAGATGGACCTGGGCAGCATAATTGTGATTTGGATTATGGATACTAGTTTGTTGTGTACATCTAAAATAACAAATAGTATGTTTGGATGTGGAATCAGGTTCTTTGACTAGATCCAGATAATTAAAATGTCTTTCATCTTTTGGGACATGCTCCCAACAAGTATGACAGTAAAGCTTCACTTTGTGTTTCTTAGAGAAGATGAAATGCATTTATAATAGTTATCACAATTCCCTATCCTAGCATCCAGGCTGCCTAAGATCTCATCATGTGTTGTACCACATCAAACACACAGCCAGATGATCCACAGTCTTACAACAAAGGCAGCATGCTCGCCTCATGCTGCCTTCTGTAAGCTAGGGATCAACAGCCACTACATACATATATATATGTTTATGTTTCAACTTGGGTCCAAAAGCACCATCATGGAATTCCCATGTTATTAATTCCCCAGAGAAATTCCAAGGAGAAAAATCATGCAGGTACCAATGTAATGATGCTGGCTGCTATGATACAGAGAGGGACACACAACGAACTTACTATAGCTGAAATCATAAGGATTCTCAGAAAAACCCACTTACAACTAAGAACTGCCTTTCTGCATAACTCTGTCAGCCCTTTTCAAGGACAAACTGCCTTCCTTGGAGCCAATCAGCTTACCCAAAACCAAAGATCATCTGCAGATTTTGTTTTTATAAACCTCACCTTCATCTCTGTCCAAGGAGACAATCTATGCAAAGTTTGTCTTTGCCATACACTGTGCTCTAACTAAATGTCTCCGAGTACCCTCTGATTCTCTAATAATGTTCCTAGTATAAGAGCATAAAGACCATTTTGGAGCAGAATTGATTCCCCTACTAATGAAACACTTCACAGTTTTACTTCAATTCTTATCTTACTTCGCTAATTCTTATCTAAAGAATTTTGATAAGCTATATAACTCCCAGTTTAATATCAAAATGCAAAGAAAGGGTTCAGTTATGTTTGGTCATTTTGAGAAGTAATCGTCTTGGTTTGTCAAATATTAAAACTGTGAAGTGAAAATTGGTTATACTTATTCAAGAAATAAAAGTATTCAATTCTTTCTCCTGCTTTTTCTTGTGCATTGTACATTAGTGTCAATATTCACTCCATGTAAGGTCCATTTGGTCTCTTAAAAGCTAGCCACAAGTAGCTCTCAATAGCTCCTCTGGGCAGACACCAAAGAAGTAAATCTGATCCTAAGTAAAATCTAGTAACTTGCCAATATTTTCACCACTTAGGAATTATAGGAATTTAGCCACAGAATTTGAAAATAAATTGAAGTCTCTTTTTAGTCATTTTTTGTTTTTAGTAGAGACCAAGATCCCATTCATTGCAAAATGTTTTCCTAGACATGAATGCTTGCGTTTGATCCAGGAATAATAAATGATTGACTGTTACCCAGCAGCAGGGTGGGGTGGGATTCCTGGCACTTTTTTTTTTTTCTAAGCAAAGGAAAAAAATGAGCAGAAATTTGTTCTTTCAACAACATTTTGTGGAAATGTAGATTAAAGAGACTAGGGGACTTTTTTAATGCTTTATTACAGTAATTACAAATATGGTTACACAAAGCTAGTGGAAATGCTGTTTTAAGTCACTATAACTTATCTGACCTAGATGTTGCCATTAGGGGCATTAACTAACCAGACATCTACAGCCTATTAATTTCTTTATCTTGAGTTCTGAGTTCAAATGTTTTCTTTTTAAATATAAATATTTGCTTTTGCTGAAGCTAATTTGAAATTCTTGAGTATTTCCTTGAGTATGCACAGAAAAGATCAATCTTGTTGGAAACAACTGGGAAGTCCACTATTGGAATTTAAAAACAGCTAATGTGTCATAAGTCATTACATTTCATTGTAAAATTCTTTACAATATAGAACAAAATTGAATATTCTTTTTAACCAAAACCTTGATGCTAGGCATCACAAAAGTTTGTCTCATTTAAGAAGTGCTCTAAATCAGCAATTCTCAAACATTCTGTCCTAAAGATTAGCAGAAATTAAAAGACTAACAATAGCTTTAGATGTTGATGAGGATAGAGGAAAATAAGTTTTCATATTCTGTTGGTGCTACTGTAAACTAGGTCAATTTTTTAATATAAAGCTATAATATTAGGCAGACATGCAGGACAAGGAGACGGAATAAAAAGAAATGAAAATTCAACCATCAACCAACCTCTAAGAAAGAAAACTAAGGGGCCTAAATGTCAAAAGCCAAAAGCCCTGTTTCACGGGTGGAGTCCCTACGCATTGACGACCCAGTTACCAGATTTAGCAAGTAAAAATACAGAATGGCTAATTGAATTGAATTTCAGATAAACAACGAATACTTTTTTTAGTATAAAGACGTCAACATACCCAGGACAATGTCTGGTATTTTCGCCAGAAGCATCTTTGCTGCAGGTGTCTTTGCCGCAAGCATTTTCCCGCATCACTAACTGGCCGTAAATCGATTTTGCCGTAAAAGATAATAACGGAAAAATAAAAGGGGAACGAACATTAAAAAGGACATAAACATGAGAAATGGATAACAAAATTAAACAGACTGTATTGCAAAATACAAAATATTTGAATACATTTAAAATGTGTATAGATTCGTGGCAATAATGCACAAATAACTGATTTTATTTGTGCATTGTACCCAAGCACTTGTCTTTGGAGTCTCTCGTTCATAGTATTGTATAGGCCCTCCCCACCCCACCCCCACTTTTTTCTTTTTTCTTTTTTCTTTTGGCGTGTTGATTCCTCTCCTTGTTCAGCATCACACTTTTTCTTTTTTCTAAAATTTTTTCCCTCCTTAAGAGAGGTGTCGGGAATTCCCCAGTGGTCCTGTGGTTAGGACTCCATGCTCTCACTGCGGAGGGCGCAGGTTCAATCCCTGGTCAGGGAACTAGGATCCCACAAGCTGTGGAGCACCGCCAAAAGAGAGGTGTCAGTTCCCAGAAACAGACTCACAGATAGAGAACACAGAAACAGACTCACAGACTTGTGGTTGCCAAGAGGGTGGGGTGCAGGAGGGCTGGATTGGAGGTCTAGGATTAGCAGATGCAAACTATTATATATAGAATGGATAAATAATAAGGTCCTACTGTATAGCCCAGGGAATTATATTCAGTATCCTGTAATAAACCATAATGGAAAAGAATATGAAAAATATACATATATACATATACATATATATCTGAATCACTGTGCTGTACACCAGAAACTAACACAACATTGTAAATCAACTATGAGTCAATAAAAATCAAAATAAATTGAAAAGAGAGGTGTCAGTTTCCAATAACTAGGGTGCATGTTTGTAACCAAGCTTTGTACTGCATAATGAAAGCTTCTACACTGTTGTTTGTTCTTGGCACACTGTCACGTGTCTGTTGATAGATGTTCCAGTGTTCTGTGGGAAGTGTGGGTTCAAGTCTATGCCTTCAAGGCCCTCTGAGACCCCTTTCCCTTTCACCCTGGTGTGTTTCAAAACAGGAAGCCAGCTCTGGGGGCAGATCATCCTCATCTGTCAGCTCAATAAAGCCATCAGTAATGTCACCAACTGGAAGAAATGCTAACACATTTCAACGAGTTAACACCAACCTGTCAAACTCAAAACTGTCTACCCATTATTTTCTCTTTCACAGCAAAATTGCCTTACAGCCAACCACTTATGAGGCAAAAATATTGCGGCGAAAATGCTTGTGGAAAGGATATCTACAGTAAAAGTGCTTACAGCAAAAGTACCCAGGGCCCTTTGGGACATACTTATAATACTTTAGAAAGAATTCATTGTTTATCTTAAATTGAAGTTTTACTGGCAATCTGTGTTTTATCTGGCAGCCCTAATTTAATATAAAACAAGAAAAAGGAGAAGAAAGGAAAGTTTTACCTTGGATTGTTGCTAAAAATCCTGCCTTGAGTCTCCCCTTTTATGTTGTCCCTTCCCCCGGGGAATACTACTGCCAACATTTTATCACAGGAATTGCTCAGCTAGTCCCTTCATTTTACCCTTATCCTTGAGTCTTTCTTACGATATCCTCCAATATCCGTCATTCATTTTCTTTTTCTTTTTCATTCATAAGACTTTTCAATTTCAAGTTTCAGTTAACAGCACCAGGTATATTCCAGAGTCCATCCTCTTAGCTATCTCAAAACTGGAAACTACTAAATACAAATCAGAGAGCATAAATAACTAAAAGGCTGAATCTTTGGTGGTGTTCAACTGCAAAGATACAATTGTTTCACCACTCTCCAGTGCTTTTTGAAGAAAGCAAACATCCTGGAACAGACCGTCCAGGAAAAGAATCTTTCAAGTACCTGTTTGGGAAGTTTACCTGGAGCCTGACTAGTTCAAATATCATTTATCTCGATTTAGAACTAACCCCCCTCTACCATCACCCAGATCTTTAGAGGCTTAAAGCGGCCAGTTACAAATATAAGAAAATATAATCAACTAAAACATTTTAAATTATATATAGATTTGGATAATGATGATATTTGATATATTAAGGAATTGTTCAGTGTTTCAGGCTGTGATGATGGTGTTGTGGTTACATTTTTAATAAAGTCCTTACCTTTTAAATACATCCTGGAATGTTTGCAGATTAAGGGATATTTCTGGAATCAGCTTCCAAAGGTAGGATGTGGACTGGGTGGAAGTACAAATGGAATAAACAAGCTTGCTGAAGCTGGATAATGAGTACCTGGGAGTGAAACAGGGCACCTCAGATTGGTACTTGAACCCACATGCCGGGACTTGAAGCCAGCCTAAACCCAGACTGGGACTTGAATCCAGGTGGCCAGGACTCAAACCTGGCCAAAACCCTGATTGGGACTTGAACCCATGTGGCCGGGACTTCCCTGGTAGTCCAGTGGGTAAGACTCTGTGCTCCCAATGCAGGGGGCCCAGGTTCTATCCCTGGTCAGGGAACTAGATCCCTCCTGAATGCCGCAACTAAGAGTCTGCATGCTGCAACTAAAGATCCCACGTGCAGCAGGTAAGACCTGTCACAGCTATGTGACATGTACTGGGCCAGGAGGTGGGATGCAAAGCAAAACTCAAGGTCTGTTGGAGTTAGAAGAAGCCAACATAGAAGTACTTGATGACATCTGCTTTCAGGACTTAATGAAGCTCAGGTTCTTGATGTCTCATCACAGAAAGAATTCAGCGAGAGACAAAGGGATAGGTGAGAAGTGGATTTATTCAGAAACAAACACACTCCACAGACAGAGTGTGGGCCGTCTCAGAAGGTGAGAAAAGGCACCAGGGTATGGGGGTTGTCAGTTTTTGTAAGGGTGGGTAATTTCATAGGTTAATGAGTGGGCAGAGTATTCCAGTTATTTCAGGAAGGGGTGGAGATTTCCAGGAACTGGGCCACTGCCCACTTTTGATCCTTATGGTTGGCCACCGAACTTTCATGGAACCTGGAAGTCGACTTGTCTGCCATCTTGGACCCATTTTGTTCTAATCAGTTTATGTCATGTTGTCAAGCTATGTCATTCTTTCAAAGGTTGTGCCGTGTCTCCTTCCCTCTTGTTTCAGGAGCACAGTTTACTATTTTCTGTGCTTTTATGTTTGTTTGAAATTTGCCATAATAGAATTTTTAA
Source organism: Hippopotamus amphibius kiboko (assembly GCF_030028045.1). Taxonomy (NCBI): domain Eukaryota; kingdom Metazoa; phylum Chordata; class Mammalia; order Artiodactyla; family Hippopotamidae; genus Hippopotamus; species Hippopotamus amphibius. The sequence goes on from NC_080187.1 coordinate 37,865,701, forward strand.
AATAAAAGTTATCCATTCAACAGAATATTATTCTTAAAAAGGAAGAAAATTCTGACACATGCTACAACGTGGATGACACCTGAAGCATTCTAAGTGAAATAAGCCAGTCACAAAAAGACAAATAGTGTATGATTCCATTTATATGCGGTACTTAGAGTATTAAAATTCATAGAGACAGAAAGTAGAATGGTGGTTGCAGGGGCTGAGGATGTGGGGAGTGGGAAGATAGTGTTTAATTGGTGTGGAGTTACAGTTTGGGAAGATACAAACAGCTCTGGGTTTGGATGGTGGTGGTGGTTGCACAACAATGTGAAAGTACTTAATTCTACTGAACTATACACTTTAAAATGGTAAATATTGTGTATACTTTACCACAGTAAAAATGATATCAATTTAGTTTCATAAGTAAAAAATGCAACTTTCCTAATGGATGGCACAAATAAAAATGGAAAATAGCAATAAAATATAAAGGGAATTAGAAACTAACTTTTATTCTCAAAGAATAAACACACATTCTTTTCAAAATGGAAAAAAAAAAATCTATCCTCTCAGTTTCCCCAGATAGCAAATTTAGATTTCCTTTTATCTTTGAATTTATAAAATAAAAAGAAACAAAAATAAGTAAATTTAAATTATCATAGAAAGCAAGCGTTGCCATGAGACAGCTTTTACCCAAAAAGTTACGCGTGACAATTTCCATAAGCCCCTGTGTCCTCACATTCCCTGAGAACCAGACCACAAACGTCAGGCGAGAGCCACTCCATAGGGGTGAAATCCCTGTGCTGGCACCCTCCACCCACACCCTGGCTGCTCTTTCATGGTCATCTTGCATCTTGGGGGTCATTGCCTGTAATTCCAATCCCTTTGGCCAAATCCTAGGAGCTTTTTCACATGAAACAAAAGCAGAAAGCAGATAAAATGATAAAGCAGCAATTCTGCAGCAATTCTAAGAAAATCCCATTACAATCTAGGCTCCTGGTGGCAAGTTTGTTAGAAATATTAAACATCTCCTACTTTTGCATTCACTGTTTTTCATTTTCTATTGCCCTGAAAGATAAGTGGCGATAGTCAGTTACTTCTAAAATGTCAAACCCCATAGAAATAATCTAATTATGGCAGTGTTCCCTACGTATCCATCCCATCACATGTGTCTCTAATCCAGAGCAAGCACCACAGGCTTAGAGCTGAGGATTCTATGGGTCCTCAGACCTGGGGCCTCCAGGATGCCAGCCCTCCAGGGAACTCATCCTCATGTAGTGACCTGACTGTGCTGAGGGTCCACCTCCTCCACATCAGGCAAACAGCCCAAGTGATAAGCAACACATCAGTGAATGTAGCAAGGAAGACCCTGCCTCCACGGAGCTAGAGCCAAGAGGAGAAGAGATGAGCATTGAAGGAGTTATTACTGTGATGAATGCCATGAAGAAGTGTAGAACACTTTGGAAACCCAGGACTGGCTGCCTAACCTAGCCTAGGGTGGCAGTGGTCAGGGAAGACGCCTCTCGCAAGAGACAGGATGAGGGGATCGAAGTTACAGCTCAATCTGGAAAAGAAACTTCCAGTGGGATGCCCTGACTCAGGAGGTATCCAGAGGGCAGAGCCTGAGTAGAGAATGCTGGGGAGAACAGCCGCCACCCTGGATGGGCTGGAGACCGGTGAAGTAGCATAGTCGTAAAGAGCACAGGCTGTAGAGACAAGCAGTCCTGGGTTCTGTTCCCAGCTCCATCACTTAATAACCACAGAAATGAGGCAAGCTGCTTGACTACCATATAAGTTGATATACCCTTAGCATATGACGTATGTATTATTACGCCACAGATGTCTCTGTCTCTTTCTGTGCTTCAGCTTATGTTACAGAAGGCAAATTCCTGTTATCCCAGCTTGGTGTGGTGAGTCTCACTCATGCCAAAAGGGAGATGGTGCGTGACATGTCCTACTAGAGGAGTAAGGAGTGGGGAAATCATGCCACATAAAAATGGAGTTACCACCAACCTCACAGTTATGACAAGTAGAATGTGCACAGTATATATTTGTTGGGTAGAACTAATGAACAAAATTAGTAAAAGGCACAGTGCCTGACACATTGTGAAACTTCAATAACTACAACTATAAAGTAAGTATAATTATCAGATGCTTGCTGAGGTCTCTCCCATCTAACAAGCAAACCTCTAAGGCATGAATGAATCAGGATCAGGTCCACATCCAGTGGACACTGAAGACCTACTTCCTTGGGCCCAGAACAGGGTACCCAGAGGAATCACTGTGCTTGTGAACCTTCTCCCCCCTTCAGTTACCTTCTCCTACTAACTCTGCACTCGTGGGAAGGCAAGACATCATCTCTAGAGCCTTGGAGTGCACACCTTACATTTCAGACTATGAACTGCCTCTGAGATCAGCCCCTTTGCTGGCATAATTGTTAGATCTTCACATCCACTCCAAGAGGGAGACAGGCTGGATTCCTACCCACATTCTGCAGGTGAGAAACCTGAGGCTCAGAGAAAGAAGACAGTCTTCCCTGCTCAAAAAGTGAGCTCAGAGGGTGACCCAAATCCTTAGCGTCTGATCCCCATGCTAAAGCTAGTTCTTTCCATTTTCCTGTTTCTTTTTCATTGTTATCAACCCAAATGATGTTTTTGGTTTTGGTTTTTTTCAGAGCACAAAATAACACATGCCCATTGTACAAAGTTTGGACAAAACCAAAGCCGTATAAGAAGGAACTTGATCCCCTATAGTTAACTGCTCTAAAAAGTTTGAACTAAAGTTTGAAATAATTTCCCTCTAATTAGCCATTTTTATACACAGATATTTTTATATGATTGAGATTATATTGTATGTGCACATTTATATCTTATGAGTCATTTAATTTTAAATCATAACCATCTCAACTATGTTACTAAAAACACTTTGTTGACATCTTTTTAATGTGTGAATAGTTTTCCATTTTCTATTTCCATGAATATACCACAATTATTGAGTATGCCATTTGTTGGTGGACAATTACTTTGTTTACAGTGTTTCCCTTATAAACAAATATAAGATGAATATCTTTGTTGAGAAAACTTGATCCAGTTTTTTGAATGATTTCTTTAGGACTGAGTTCTAGAAGGGGATTGCTGGTTCAACAGGTATCAACTGGTCCCTGATGCTCTCACTAACAGGAGGTGCTCAAAGAAAGCCCTCTCCGGTTGATACAACTGTCATTCAGAAGCAAAGTAACTTCTAAATTAGTTAAGTAAACTTAATAGGAAAGTGTAATCTTTAACTTTTCAAAATATGCTTTGTATGTTTTGAAACGTTGGTTTCATGTCTGACAGCTTCAGTAGATGTAACACTTACTAAATATTCCAGTTGAAGATATTATGGGATTGTGCTAAATACCTAGCTGCCATTAGAGTAAGTCAAATGACTCCTATCATACCTAAGTTGCCCAGGTAGCAGAGATCCACAAGAATGGATCTCATAGCAACTTTGATAGCCCCAATCCATCCTCCAAAGTCCAGACACCTGCCTATCTGACATCTGTAGTTGGGTGTGCAATAGAATCCTCAAATTTAATCAGTCCAAAAAAGAACTCTCAGTTTCTCAACACCCCTCTTCCAGCTTGCTCCTTTCCCAATTTTTCCCATATAAGTAAATTGGGGACCACCACCCACCTGGTTGCTCAGGTTGAAAACCAATGGATCTTCCTTGATTCCTCTTTCTCTCATCCTCTCCACCCAGTGTATCAGGGAGTCCTGTCTGCCTCCTTCAAAATACATACAAATTGAGCTCACTCAGCAGGTGCATGTGCTTTCCCTTCTTCATGTTTCAGAGCATGTTTCTCCCCAGCTCAAAATCCACCCATGGGATCCTGTCACATTCAGAAAATAAATCCCAATTCCCACACAATCCATGTCCTGTCCAGCTCTGCAGCCTCATCTCCCGCTCCTCCCCTTCTCTCCAGCCACTCGGACATCCTTCCAAGCTCCTTACTTGACACCAAACTTCCACACCCCTTTCTGCCATAAAATCTGGAATGCACTTCATTCAGGTCTCCACACTTAGCCCTCCGTCACATCACTCAGGCACCTGCATGAAGTGCACCTTCTCACCTACCGAAGATGGACACCCTGCTGTTGCTGTCCCTCCCCTACTGCTTTATTATTCCCCGTAACACTCATTACTACCTGGCAAGTAACCTCTCCGTTTGTTTCCTGACTGTCTCCTCATTAGAATGTCCACTCCACAGGGGAAGGGGCTTCATCTGCTGTGTTTATTACTAACACATGGAGCCCAGCACAGGGCACAGTACAGTGTTTAACACATAGTAGTGCTCAATAGATGTTTGTTGAAGGGATGAGTGAATGAATGAGTGAGGTAGAAAGATTCCACTGTGAAGAATGTGCATTAGATTCACTTTGGCTTTCTACAAAGAAGGGCAAAGAAAAGGTCATTCTCTGCAACTTGAACTACCACTGAGAGGGAATAAACAATAAGAGCTTCATAAAATGTAAACCACCAGACAAATGGAAATTAGTATCATTACCTTGATGGGACATCATGCTAGATGCCCTGTGCTCTGTAAAATGGATAGGACATAGTCCCTGCTTACGTGAATAAAGTCATCATCAGCTAGTTGCGATGCTCACAGAAGGCTCCTGACCAAGGGAAACAGTTCATTGTAGGTACGCAAAATTTCTGAGAATATTGGAGAGTTTTATTCAAAGAAAGCATTTTAAAAAGTAATCATTTCAATTTTAAGCATAGAGCTTTGAAGATTAATTTTGTTTTCAAACACTAATAAAAATGAGTGTTTATTAAAAAGTAGCTATATATGGAAAAAATGAATACTTTGTCAATAAAGTTTAATTTACTGTAAAGCAAGTGAATCTCATTTCTGGTTTCTCTAATCGCACCATGAAATTGTCTAGCTGCTGTAAATACACAAGAGTGGCATCTAGTGGCCACTAGGATAAACTACAGCTCCTTGAAAGGTCAAGTCAGAGAGAGCCTGGGTGTCGTTTCACCCGCCTTGTGGGTTACCAGATTTCCAGATTTCAGAGATATAATTTATTTTTAACGGAGACTTCCATGGAGTTGTTGAGATTTTATTTTTTTGAGTTAGGATGTTAAACAACAACAATAACAAATACCGCCTACTATCTAACAATGAATAGAGAGAACATAATCTCAGAACAAAGGAAATGTACTGCAGGTATCAAATATCGAGCATTATAAAAAGTGTACCACATTGTCTTTTCTTTCTTCAATAGGAAAATGAGACCTGGAAACCTTTATTGAAAGGTACCAACGTATAGCCTGGTAACTGGGAACTGCTGCTCAGTTGATAATTTTTTTCTACAACGTGCTCTGCTTCAGTACTCCCAGCAGTGAGAGGTGCCCCCCTCTGCTACCTCCTTCCAGCCCTGGTAGGTAGGAAGTTTCTCTTTAAGGAAGGGTAAAATTGGCAGCCTCCACCCATGGGTCCTGATTTTGGCCTGGGGACGGGGGTGGGGGTGGGGTCTCCAGGAAGAAGCCTCAACCCTTTTTTACTTTATGTTTGAAAGTGGCTCTCAGACCCCCAGTGCTTCCCTCCCACGATCTCTGCCCTGAGCTGAATCCCTTTGTTCCTTCAGCCAGTACTTACTCTCTCAGCTGGAGGAACAATAAAGTACATTCTATGCCTTCCAGGAGTCTGGTTGCTACAAAGTTAAGATTACTGACAGTCCTGAAAAGATCCCGTGAAGGATTAGAAATCTGAAAATTGCTTTCCCCAGGCTAACCAACTCAGAGCAGTAGAGAAGTTTACTTATTTGCCAACCTTCTTGGCAGACAGGCAGCAGGCACCCGGGGGCTACAGTTTCTTATATTACAAATTATATCATTTGTACACCTAAGTCAAATCTTCTCCCCCATGCCTCCTGAGTCACTGAATAATGCTGAGTTCTTTCACACTTCATTAGTGACCTTTCTCAGTTTCTTGCTAGTGGTCTGTGCTATCAATAGGAACAGATGGGTTAGTCCCTCGTTTAATTTGTTTTAGCTGTGAGTGATTAAAAGAAAAGAATGGTCCTCCCTCCCTATTTAAGGATATTTCCCAGACATTGCACCCCACTTCTGTTGGCCATTCCTAGCTCCAAGCGAGGCTGTGTTTTTTATTGTTCTAGTAACAAGAATGAAGGGGAAAACTGGTTGGAAACAACCAGCTATGTTGACAACTAGCTCGTGCCACATGTACAAGATCAGACAGAGGTCAAATGATCACTAATCAATCCTGGTGGTCATCCTCTCTGGAAAATCACCAAACTTAACACCAAATTGTATAAAACTCCCCACCTAAAGTCCCCTAAAATAAGATGAATGACAATGACCAGTGGGCAAAATTGGAACCAACATCCAGTAGAATCGTGGTCGTTGAAGCAAATGGGTTGTTTCAGCTCAGATCTTCTGGATTAGTGTTTCTCTGCAGGAATTCCTTTCCAGCATTTCTCAGAAATATTATGTTTTTCCAAAGTCCAAATCCTAATAAAAAAGTTGAGGAATTTAGAAACCTGGGAAAACTATTCCCCTGTGAGAATTAAAACATAATGATCAACATAGAGATGTTGCTAGTTCAAAGGAATCCACTGATACCAAATCAAAAGCAAGAGTAGGAAACACTAAAGCCCGCATTGGAAAATTAAGGTCGACAGTTCCTGAACGGAATGGGAGCAGGAGGAGAGAAGTGGTCACAGTCGAATCAGCTCTGCCTGTAGCTGCTGCCACCTTATAAGCAGTGGTGTTGTGGAGCTGGCTCACAAAGGGGAGAGAGAGAACCAGCCAATTAAGAGCAGCTCTTTCTGACTCAGTGACATCACATCAGTAGCTTGAAATTGACCCTAGTGGGAACATTTACACCTCCCCTCAGAAACTGGCGAAAACTGCATATCAGGACTTTTTCCCCCCTAGAGAGTCGGTTTACCAGCACACACTGGTTATAAGTGTGTGTTCGTGGCCTGGTCTGTTTCTAACAGTAAGTCATTTCTACGAATGAAATAAATGTTAATAAGTTCATACACATAGGATACTTAGACAAATCCTATGAGTGGTGTCAAAGAAAATAACAAACTTTGGAAGGAAAATAAGTCCTAATATTGGCAGTTTCAACAAATGATTCTGTATAATGCTATTAAAGTTGCTAGCAGGTCTGAACATTAATGCTACTTGAAAACTTTCCAATAACGATTGCTGGCATTTCCAAAAGTTTGAGTGTTCACCATAGGCTACATTTCTTAATAAATACTTAACAGAAGAGATGCAAAAAGAAAAAGGTGTGATTGTACAACACTCTTATGTGAAATTAGAAACTTCTCTAAAATCCAAATTGGCAAGAGCAATAATTTTTTTTGAAACCCAAGGGCTGGATTTATTTGCTCACTATTCATTTTCACATCCAACATCTCCACAATTTTCAGTGAAGTAGGGACAACTAGATGGGGGGGTCTCCAATCAGGCCCAGGTGGCAACTACCAGCAAAAACAATGTTAAATTCAATTGCAAAATCAAGACTAAGGCAAGCAGACCAAAAAAAAAAATTATAATTAAAAAAGGAAATGAGCTTCTGTGAAGCAACTTGTACCCTAACGCCCAACTTGAAGATGTTTGGGACACACTCTCAATTCAACCAACATCAACACAAAATGAAAGTTTTCTATGTCGGACTATTTGTCACAAAGCAAAGATCAAGACTATCTTTAACTCCTGTCTTTTTTAAGTTGGAGCAATTAATTCTTTGTCTTTTTAAAGTTCATTTTTCCAATGATAACTTTTAAAATATCAAATATTTGCAGTATTCTTTTCAATTGAAAGTGATTTTATTTGACACTTATTTGGGGTTAATACTCCCTTCCTTTTTTTTAAATTAATTAATTTATTTTCTGTGTTGGGTCTTCGTCGTTGCCCAAGGGCCTTCTCTAGTTGCAGCCAGCAGGGGCTACTCTTCGTTGTGGTGCACGGGCTCCTCATTGTGGTGGCTTCTCTTGTTGCAGAGCATTGGCTCCAGGCATGTGGACTTCAGTAGTTGTGGCACATGGGCTCAATAGTTGTGGCTCACGGGCTCTAGAGCACAGGCTCAGTAGTTGTGGCGCATGGGCTTAGTTGCTCCAAGGCATGTGGGATTCTCCTGGGGCAGGGATCAAATCCGTGTCCCCTGCATCAGTAGGCAGATTCTCAACCACTGTGCCACCTAGGAAGTCCCCTCCCTTCCTTTTAATGTTTTCTATGTCCAATGTCTGTATTAGGTAGAGATCATTTCTCTGTGTTATTGAAATAACCTTGTCATAATATTGATTATTATTGATTCATAATAATAATAAACTATAAAACTATGTTATTTACTGAAAACTTCTGAAACTTTCAGCATCATTCTATCACAGAAAATTATTCATTGTTTATTTTTATGGTCACTCATTATTTAAAAGCATGTGAATAAGTGTTATAATAGTGCATAATAATTTACGATTTTGGAAATTCTCAAGAATTCCTGAAAATTCCAGTTTGCCATTCCTGACAGCTGAACATTAGTGTCAGTTGGGAGTTTGGAAACATTATTCTGAATCATTGACTTTCAAACTTTCTGAAGCAGCAGACCATTTTTTTTTAATCTTTATTGGAGTATAATTGCTTTACACTATTGTGTCAGTTTCTGCTGTACAACAAAGTGAAAGAGCCACATGTATACACATATCCCCACATCCCCTCCCTCTTGAGCCTCCCTCCCAACCCCCTTATCCCACCCCCCTAAGTCTTCACAAAGCATCAAGCTGGTCTCCTGTGCTCTGCATCAGCTTCCCACTGGCCATCTATTTTACATTTGGTAGTGTGTATATGTCGATGCTACTATCTCACTACATCCCAGCTTCCCCTCCCCCCGGTGTCCTCAAGTCCATTCTCTAGGGCAGACCTTTTTTTATCAAACAAAATTTACCTTGCAAACAGAAGATATAAAAGAGATAAAAATGAAACTTTGGCTGAAGGAGATGGGAGAATAAGGAGACGTGATTCTGTCCTAAGCTTTGCGGACAAATTGCTGAGTGACTTGGGGTTCATCACTTTAATGTCTCGAGGTCTTAGTTTTCTCATCTGTAAACTGCAGTCGATACCACCTCACGGGTCCCCATGCTTGTCATAGGAGACAATTATGATGCTGCTGCAGAAGAGCTTTGCAAACCTGGGACTCCTTGTAGAGGTTCAAGTGCTGGAGAGACAGAACTTTACACACCTGATCCAGCCTTTGTGCCATGAGCCCGATGGGAGAGCAAGGACCCCAGACCCCACACCCCACCCTGGCTGCTTTCCTAGGACTCTCTCTCTGCCAGTGTCCCTCCCTTTTAAGGGCTGGGGCTTCAAGATGTAAACAAGACCTTAGATTTAAGGTGGGATCGGGCAGCAAAACACAGACATTTTTATTTCTCATGTGAAAATTATGAATTATGAAAAGGGGAGTTTGAATTCTGAGGAAGTTCAAAGTTCACTGAAACGGGGGCCAGAGAGTTGTATTTCAGTCTGGAACTGCCATACAACCTAGAGAAATGTCAGGTCCCTCGCAGAATCTCAGATCACACATCTGTAAAAGGCCAAGAGGGCTAGCATGACTCCACTTTTCACTCACAGGGTTCATGCTGCCTCGTGCCCTGGCTAAGCTCACGCAGAAAAAGGAATCAATTTTGCTCATCTGGGTCTAGAGTGTTCCTGCTAAGTGGAGCTCCGGCATTCCTCCGCCCAGAGAGCTCTTTTTGCAAATAACAGTAATAGAATAGTTTGCTCTTTTTAACCTTTGTACCAACTTTTAAAAAAATAATGTCACATGGAATAAAAAGCAACGAATCCTTGTTAAAATATATCCAAATGATGCAGAAGAATATAAAGTCAACAGTGTTTCCTGCTCCCTCCAAACCTACCCCTAGTGGCATCATATCCTTCCAGGCTTTTCTCCATGTTTATAGAAACACATATACATAAGTGTAATTTAGGAGTTTCTTGGCTCTTTTTTTTTCCTTAGGAAGAGAGGATATGTGTTTATTTGCTCCCTCTTTCTTCTTATAAGACCATTCTGTTACTTACTTTTCTTTCCCTATTTTTAGTAGGCAGTTTCCAAGTCAGTACTTTTTTGTAATGACGATCATTCCATTTTGTGGCTGTAAATATATACACCATAATTTGTTTATATATTTCTCTGTTGATGGTACTTGGATCTTGTAATATTTTGCTATCAAAAATAACACTGCAAGAACTCCCTGGGCATGTATGTTTGCGTGCGATTGCGGCTGTTTCTGCAGGATAGGATTGGGACTGCTGCAGAAGCACGTCACGTAACACCCGGCACAGCCTGACGGTCACCACGTTGTTACTCTCACCCTCCTCATCTGAGAAGTACCATTTCTGTCTTCCCATTCTTTTCTCTAAAGTAGTCCAGCCCATCTATCCCCAGAGCCCAGCCGCCTTCTTCAGCTCTGATACTTGCATCCGCCCCAACAGTTGCCTTACCTGTTCCTCGTTACAACAGCCAGGAATGGGATTCCTGACGGGCAGACTCCAACCTTGGTGAGCACTCATGGCGGGGCCAAGGACACTTTGCTCCTGTAACAAATTACCATATACTTAGTAGCTTAAAACAACAGAAAGGTACTATCTTACTTCTGGAGTCAGAGTCCAAGATGGGACTCGCTGGGACTCACCAAAGTGTCAGAGGCTGAATTCCTATCTGGAGACTCTAAGGGAGAGTCTATTTCCTTATCTTTTCCTTTCCAGCTTCTAGAGGCTCCCCTCATTCTTTAGCTGATGGCCTTCACGTCACTCTGACCTGACTCTCATGCTTCCTTCTGCCACATTTAAGAACTCTTTGATTATATTGGCTCATCTGGATAATCCAGGATAATCTTATTTTAAGGTCAAGTGATTAGCCACTGTAATTCATCAGCAACTATAATTCCATGTAATGCAATTACATGTAATGTAATTTTTTTTGCCATGTAATGAGATGGGTGGCAGGGCAGCCCCTGCCAGCAATGGGCACGGCTCTCTCCCTCCACAACAGTGTGGGGAGGAGGCAGGAGCGGGCAGGGGGCGGGGAGCTGCCCTGGCAGGCTCCTCCGTCTTCCCTGAACTGGGGACCCGGGATCAGGATCCTGTGCTATCTCAGGAGGCGGAAGGGCGGTGTGTGTCTAGCCAAGCCTCCCCCTCAGGCCGGGCCAAGTCCCAGGACACTCCTTCTACCCTCCCCAGCCCACCTAAACACACCCCCCAGGCCCTGAAGTTCCTGAAGTCACCCGTCACGTCCAGATCCCAGTGTTTTCTAGAAACTTAGAATCTTCCCCCCTACTCCTCAGCCTTTTCTACCTCAACCATGTGAATTAGGCAGAATGTGTGTCTGTCTGTCTGTCCTCCATCCTGAGAATTTGCTACCATCTCTATGTCTGTGTGTGACTGGGTCTTTATATCTCTTTCTCAGATTAGAGTTGGTTTATTTCATAATTTGAAAAATTAATTTTGTTCTTTTCTTTTGTTAGTCTCTGGCTTTTGCTTATTCAAAAGCAAACCATTTAGTGCAGGAAATACAGGTAGACAAAAAGGGAAAACATGAACCACACAAACAGCCCTGCCTACCCAGAGACAATCACTACTTAACATCTGGGCATGTAGCTCTCCGCACCCTCTTCTATGCATCTAAGTGTATTTTAACAGAAATAGAATTTTACCACAGGGCACATTTATAGTTCTCCAACTCCCTCTGTTTTTCCACTTAATTCCCTCTACCTTTTACTTACTGATATGTGATAAATGCCCTTTCATGGTAATGAGTTTAAATTTACCTCATTGTTCGAACGCCTGCCTAGTGTCTGATGTTATGTCTCTGCTAGGATTTGCCTGACCAGCCCCTCTTTGATTGGTGTTTATTCTTCTCCTAACTTTCACTCTTACAAATGCATGGATGAATGCATCTGTGTGTGTGTGTGTGTGTGTGTGTGTGTGTGTAGCAGTGTCTGTCTTTTCAAGTGTCGTGTCCTGAGGGGAGCAGGGACTGGCAGAGCACAATGGCCCTTTTCAACTCGTTGGAACAAGTGGTTTCCTTTAAGGAAGGTACTTTTCCGGAAAACATGTTATTTCAGGGCCTCCTGATTCCAAAATCCAGCCTGTCCCCGAGAGAAACACCAGGCTGTTTGCAGCACCAGGTGTGTGGAGGAAGGGCAGGCAGGGGGCAGGGACTCCTGACAGCTGGGTTTCCAGGCTCTTCCCTCTCTCATGCATCCTCTAGACAAGGGGACAGGATTCTCACCTCCTCTGCACCAGGCTGAGGCCCAGCTAGTGAGTGGTGGGGGCAGGGCTGAGACAGAACTGGGCAGAGCACAGCAGGCTTCTCTCTGCCCTTTGTCCTGGGGTGGACCCGGGCGTGGAGAGGCACAGTCGGTATCTCTGCAGGGAGGCCTTGGCCGGGCAGCCCAGGGCTGACATCTGTTAAACCAGAAGTCCAACCTTTGGCAGTTATCTGGGGGGAGGTTTTGTGGGCTGCGCATTTGAACCGTATATGGCAAAGACCTCTTCCTTCTTCAAAGACAGATCCAGGTGGGGCATGTGTGAAATCAGATCCCTGGTGCTCTGGCCTTCCCTTCATCTCAAAGATATGAAATGGGTCGGCTGAGGCTTACAGCCTCCATTTACAGAGCAAAAGGGCAGGTTAACTTTGTGCCTGCAGCTTCCAGCAGCGCTGGGGGAGCACTGGCCCGGAGCACTGCACAGCAGGGACTCAGGTCCCTCTGCTGTAAAATGGAGATAATGGGGTCGTGGTGAACACAGAAGAGATGATACCTAGAAAGCAGAGTGCCTGGCGCCCAGCAGGAGTCCAGTAAATAGGAACTAGTAGCAGTAGAATGAACAGAGAGAATGTTGCGTTTGGAGACTGAGAGACGGGGGTTCACGTGTGGCTCCACCCAGATTTCCAGGTGACCTTGAGCAGCCCCTTCCCTCGCCACCACCAAGTAAACACCCCCAGCTTTGCCAGCCTCCTGGTGCCAGCCTTGGCCTCTGTCCTTAGACTGCCACCTCCTCCCTGGGGGTTAGAGGGGCTCCCTGCTGGCCTGCTACAAAGCCCCGCCCTCTTCTTACACAATGGGCTGCACTGGGCGGAATGGCAGGAGCACTTCAGGCCAACACACAGCACGCCATACTCACACACACACACCTTACAACACAGACGTGCACAACATACACACCACACACGCTCACACCACGCAACATACACACACAGACGCCAGCCACACACACCACACACACTCTCCCACCCATGTAAGAACAGCGGGACTGTAGGAGCCGCTCCTCGCTTCTCTGGGTCATCGTTCCAGGCTCTCCTTGACGCCAGCTTCCCCAGACCCATCTCTGAGCAGATGCTCCTGCCTCACCGAGAAAACAGACTATCTGGCGAGCTTCCTTCCCAGCAGCACTCCCCTGCCCCCACCTGCCATCAGGCCTGACCCCTGTGCTCCCAGCCGCAGCCCTTCTGTGGGGCTCTGCCTTGCTGGTGACTGTCAGTGGGTCCCTCCGCAATCTTCCTTCTTCTTCAGGCCCTCCACGTGCTCAACCTCTCTCCCCTTCTTTTTTCCTTCCACATATTCAAGCCCTCCCCCCGCCCCGCCCCCGCGGGATCTTAGTTCCCTGACCAGGGATTGAACCCGTGTCCCCTGCAGTGGAAGCAGTGGAGTCTTAACCGCTGGACCTCCAGGGAAGTCCCGCCCTCCCCTTCTTAAAAAGACCAGTAATAAACTCTCCTTCAGGGCCACGCCCCTCTGGCCACATTACATCGCCCTTCTTCCCTTCAAAGTATCTTCAGCTGTGATCTCCTGCTGACTCAGCTCCCGCTGACCCCACGGCCCCTGCACACACGCGCATGCGCACACACACACCCACACACGGACACAGGTACACACGCACACTACTGTAGGGCTGCTCCCTTCCTCCCACTCAAACTATTCTCACCAAGGCATTGTCAACTGTCACGTTGTAAAATCCAAGGTCTCTTCTGGGGGCTCACCTTTGCAGGCCCCTCTGATGCTTTCAACCAGTTAACCCGCCTTCTGTGAGAACCACTCTCTCCCTCACAGGGCTGTGGGATAAAATAGAGTACATCCAGTTCAATTTGAACCTCAGAGAGACAACGAGTCATGTTTTAGCATGAGTACGTCCCAAATACTGCATGGAATGAGTGTATACTAAAAATTATCTGCTGTCTTCCTGAAATTAAAATTAACTAGATGCCCTGTATTTTTATTTGCTAAATCTGGCAACCCTGCTCCCCACTTCTCTGCCCCACCCGCTCTCCACCTTCCTGCCCCTGCTCTAGCTGCTCCTCCTTGGCCCCTCCCTTTGGTCAGCCTGCTCCAAGGTGCTGGCCTTGACTGCCTGCCCTTCTCAAAAGCCCTGCTCTCCTGGGACAGCCTCACCCTTGCCCTCGGCTCCACCTCCACACGGGGCTGGTCGCCCCCTGAGTCTCCAAGGACCTTCTCTCCAGCTCCAACTGCAGAAGCCACCTCTCCTTTGTAGCAACAGCAGGCTGCAATGCCGGTGTGTGTGTGCTGGGGAAAACTGCTCCTGCCCAGCCTGACAAGCAAGGCTGCCTCTTTGTTGGCTTCATCCTCTGTTGCCTGGAAACATGCTGGCCAGATGTGGCAAGAAGTGGTTCCCTCAGGAGCTGGCTGTGGCCCAGTCTCATCTCCTCGCTCCCACTCAGGCTGAACCGCTTACTCCCCGCCCCACCTGTTCTCTGAACCTCTGCTCACACAGTTCTCTCTGTCTGGACACCCTCCCCCGAACTCTGCTTGTTGAAGTATCTGCTTTTCTTCAAGTCCAACTCAAGGGCCACCTCCTCCCAGGTTTCCTGGGTCTCCCAGCTCTCCTTCCCCTGAGCACCTGTGTTATTTGCACCCTTGTCCAGGTGACTGAATTGGGAGTTCATTGAACACTGGGACCAGGTCTAGCTGACTCCCATGTTCCCAGGCAGGGCCTGGTACACAGTCGGTGCTTAGCCAGTGTTTAGTGAATGGAGGACTGAATGAGTGAATGAGTGATGGAATGAAGGAATGCGTGAGTAGGCAAGGTAGTGAGGCTCAGTGAGAAGATGGTCGGATGAGTGGGTGAATGGATGAGTGGGTGGATGCACAAGTGAGCAAATAAGGAGACCTCAGGGCCTGACAGACTGCCTGCCTGCAGAGCGAGGCTGTCCCCTGCGATTGCTTGTTTTCAGAGCTGGGTGAGTCTAGTCTATAGCCCTCCCTTCACAGTCCCGTGGAGGATTGTGACCACACTGTACAGAGGCAAAGCCCTGGGCCTGGGGTCCTGATACCTGGGTCCAGCTGAAGGTGCCCGACCTAGTGCACAGCTGTCTCTGTTTACGGACAGAGAGAGGCTGAAGCCCACTCTTCTCCCCCCCTCCCAGATCTCGTACCTGGAGCTCCTGTGCCCGGCTGTTTCTTTGTGCCTGGACACACTCACTCACCTCTGACTGGTCTGCAGCCGCTGCTGAGCTCCTGTGAAGATGCACCACCCAGGACCGCTTCGGGGAAGGACTTCAGGGCCAGCCTCAGCTGCAGAGCTGCTTTGCCTGAGGTCAACCCTGGTGGGGGAGGGGGCACTCATAGCCGAGCAAAGGTGGGGGGATATTAAGGGCCTTCATCGTTATTTGACTCCTTCCCCTATCTAATCCTGCTTCCACCTCCTTCCTCTCACAGATGTTCATCCCTATAAACACCTTGCACCCCGAACTCTGGGCTTCACTTTCAGAGCACACGACCTGAACAGTTCACTCCACTCAGCTGAGGTCCTCTAGGTCCTCCCTGCAGCCAGGACCCTTCATGTGCATCTGTGAAGGCTCTGCTTGCAGACTCTAGGGTCCACAGTGACCAATACGGGGTCCCCAGGAGCCCCTGCCCCTGTGCTGTGTCTCTCCCCTCCCCATGCTCACCCCTCTCCACCCCTCTCCACCAGCCTGACTCTCTCCCTGGCCCCATAGCCCTCTGCGCCTCTGCAGCCCCCAGCCTCTCTCTCTGAGAGTCCTTCTTATGGCAGCCACATGGCCAGGGTGACCCATCCGGGCACCCTCAGAGGCCAGAACTCCTCTCAGGGTCAGTCCTGTCCCCTTCCACAGGCAGGTCCTGGGAGAGTCATTCTTTCAGGGCTGGATGGAGACATGAGTCAGGAGACTCAGAATTCCGAAACTTTCAAGCCATACGCTAAATATAGCCCAGCATTTATTTCATGGGTACAGAGAAAACAGGTTTTCTATCAATTAAAACTGAACATCTCTTTATTTGTGATGCAAACAAGAGCTTTGTTACATGCTGTCAATATAACAAAACATTTTAACTTATTCGAAAATAACTTTCAGTTTGTGATTTTTCTATCATTCCTGAGTGATGCAAGTCACTTACAGTCTCTAAGAATAGAAGTGACCTATAAGAATACAGTAATAAAGTCTCAATCAAAATACGTTTCAAAGTCTTCTTTCTGGCTTTCTTGTTAATAAAACAGCTTGTACTTTCTGTTTCCTTTTGTGGTTTCCCAACCCTGATTCTTGGGAGACCCATAAAAGGATATGCATTTTCAATTATGAAATAATTCCCAGGGAGCAGCCCTTTGGTTTCAGAATTTCAGGGCTAATTTCAAGTAACAGGTAGGAGGCAGTTCTCAGGGGCCGGCTCTGCAGAATGTGCAAGGGCAAGTAGCAAAAAGACTCAATCGGGAGAACAGGTAAGAAGTGGCTTGTAAAAGTGTCCACTTGGGGGCGCTGCTTCCTTAGGTGGCAATAGAACTGGTTTCATAGGCATCCTGGGATAACTTGAGTAAATCAACACTGTTCACAGTAAAGTCCAGTGATATTTCAGTCCGCCATGTAGATCAGAAGAACTGGCCATCCATCTCTGTCCAGTCACTCACTCTCCAGACCTCTCCTAAGCACCATCTTGCGGGTAGGATCCAGCTGAGCTCTCAGGGGTCCGAGCTGACTCCCACCTGGTCCCATCACCATGGATCTCCCAGCTTGGAGGTCACGGCAAGCCAGGATGGGATGGGACAGGAAGTTTGCTGGATACAGGCAGGGAAGGACAGGAATGCCAGGCTCGGAGGAGCGGGTCACCAGAGAAGGCTTGCTGTGGGGTAGATGAATGAGTCTGACCACCAGCAGAGCAAATCCTGGGGGCCGGTAGGTCTCACATGAAGGTCCAGAAGTCCCGGGCTCCCGCCACTGGCTGGGCTTGGCGACCTGGCCCCGTGAAGAGAGAAGCCTCCTGGCGAAAGGTGGCCACCGTGAAGCTGGGACGCGGGCCCCCCTGGGGATCCTGGGTCTTCGAGTCACAGCTGAAGCAGCAGAGGATGCAGGTGATGGCCACAGTGACCACGAATAGCACAGCCACGATTCCAATCACTGCGGTTTCCATGGCCACTGACCCACTGAGCAGCGCGGGGTGCCTCTTGGACCTTAGCTCCCCACCCGAAGCGAGGAGGTCTTGGTGATGGCAGGTACCCTTGCTCCTCCCGCTGCTCCCCCTGTGATCTTCTAAGAAGATACTGGTCTGAGGCCTTGGCTGGTGCCCTCTCTGAGCCGCTGGGCGCCCGACACGGCCCTACTCCGACCTCAGTGGGTCTCGGCCACTGTTTTTTACGCCTCGGGCCAGGCTTCACCAAGAGCTGTGGGCAACTCCACTGGCAGCTCTGGAAGAAGAGCTGTCCTGAAAGATGTGAGCTCAAGACTCCCTGGACGCAGGGGGCTGGAAGGAGAGGGCAGAAGACGCTGCTCAGAGGGAGCCTCGCTAACCCGGCCCTCTGGTGACGCCTACAGACTTCAAGAGCATTTGTACACTCAGACAAAAGACAAAATACTCCCCTTCCTGTGGGTCCGGGATGAGCCCAGCCTCCTCCCCTGGAGGAACCTTGGGCCAGTCCTTGAATCAGCCTATCTGCTGCCTCTGGAACCCTTGGCCCTGTGCTGGGGGCAGGGAGGAAGCTGGGGAGGAGGCAGTGCCAGCTCTGGGCAAGTTGCAGGCAGCGCTGCTGGGTCACCACAAGTGCCGCTTCATTTGGCTTCCTCTCCTGCAGGGGCTGCGAGAGCGCTGTTTAGATAGAGCAGGTCGTGCTCCAGGCGGGATATCTGAGCCCTTCAGTAGCTACTGTGGGCTCCTTAGTCCCTCGCTCCATCCTCTGTTCCAGCCTCCCCCCAGCCCTCCTTGCTGCCTCCTCGCGCCCGCTGCTCACACCCAGGTGCTGTGAAAACTTACCCTGGGCTCCGCGAGGGACGGCTCTGGCTGTATACAGTGTCGTGGCCACCCCAGGGGCCAGGCCACGGCATACTCAGCCCTGGGTGCCGCAGCCTTGGTCCCGCCTGGGACGAGGCCCTGAGATGTCTGAGTGGCTGTGAGCACTTCCTGAATTCCTTCCTCCAATTGTGAGTGAGGGCCCAGGACCCGCACAGCTGCTGGCCCTCTTGGTGACCGCACTCAGCGCAGCCCACTCCCCCATGCACACCCATGCCACTCCAGCCCTGCCCCCTGCCAGGGTCTCCACTTCACCGGCTCAGGGTGGGGCGCCAGCCAGGCCCAGGCCACTGAGTAAGTCTGCCAGAAGGGCTCCATCCTGACTGTCATTAGGTCACAGCCCTTCCATAGCCAACACCTCCTGAGACCACCACCACTTCCAGAAAGGAGACTGCCTTATTAGCCCCACTTTACCCAAACTCGGAGAAACAATAATTCCAGTACTATACACAGCCGGGCACTGTCTTGTACAATGGTTCCAGCAACATTGTGAAGTGATGTTTTCTCCATTTCAGAGATAACGATGCCGATAGTCACAGAGGTTAAATGACTGGCCCACGGCCTATTGCTACTTAGTAGTGATAACTTGAGCGCCAAATAGGCGAGGAGGGGCTTCCCTCCCTTTCCTCCTTGTTTGATGCTCTCTCTGGGTACCACCGGTCCACAAAGCAATTGCCTCCCTCTACAGGTTTACCGATCAGAGTGTGAAGGCCCAGAGAGAGTCAAGGGCTAGCCCAGGGTCACACAGCCTGGGTCCTTTTCAGTTTCTCCAAGGCCCAGTGAACTTTCTTTGGTTCTAGTTTTAGGAAACTGCCTACACATAGCATGGGAGAGTGACTATTCAGAGTAAATGATACCCTGCCAAATTATCTCTCTTCCCTTTTCTCTGATGACTGGACAACCCACACAGAGGCGGAGCCTGGAGCCAGCTGGGGCTGTGACAGGGAGCTGGACACCTTGAATTATTTGTATTAACTGGGGTGACCAGTAGCAGGAGACAGGAAACATGATGGGCCGATCTGTGGGGCCTGTGGTTTCAGACTGAATTACCAAAATCAATTAGTCAGTTTGCCAGATGGAGAGCACCAGGGGAACTGCTTATCTGAAGGGTTTTTTTTCCAGGTATTTTCTCTTCTTGTGACTTTTGTAATCCTATGATAGACAGTCCCTGCCCATGAGCCCCAGATGCAATGGGGCTCCCAAAGATGTCACCCGCTTAGACACAGATCTGTCCTCCTAGCATCCAAACTGTCAACTGGTCAGAAAAAAAGGCCACACTCCATACATTTCATACATATATATATATTTTTTTTCTTTGTTGGCCTCACCACACGGCACGTGGGATATTAGTTCCCTGACTAGGGATTGAACCTGCGTCCGTTGTAGTGGAAGTGTGGAGTCTTAACCACTGGATCTCCAGGGAAGTCCCCCATACATTCCACGTATATTAATAAGGGAAAAGGTAACGGTAGGCATCCTGGTTCTCCTAGAGGCTGCTCAAAGCCACACGTAGGAAAGGCAGGCCAGCAAAGGCTGACATGGGGCTCTGCCGCGGGATGGGGGGGATGGCCCAAGCCGGCAGGCTACAGACCGCCACATACCCCCAACACTGGGGAGATGGGGTAGGAGGAGTGAGCTCTGTCAGCAAGGCCCCAGGAGCTCAAAGGCCTAATCCTTGCAGGGTCCTACTGCTATACTTGCTGTCCCTCAAGCCCCAAGCGTCTGGCAGTGGTTATTCCAAATACATTTACTTTTCTAGAGAACATGAGGCTCTAGGAATCCTTCCTGAGCGTCTGTTGTGTGGACTCGTTCCTCACTGGGGTGCAGGGAGTCCTCAAAGAGTTCCCAGATCTGTGAGGGCAGGGGCCTTTGAATCCTGCCGTAAATCTCTAGGGAAAGAGATTCAGTGCATTGGGTGCACCAACAGACATAACAACAACAACAATAATAAAAATTGGAAACCCACAGGAGTGAGTAACAAATTCTTCTTGGGCAAAGACACAGAGAGGGAGAGGTGCAGGGTGCTTTCCCAGCCTGAGGACTGGAGCAGTGCGGATAGGACTAAAGGAACAGGGGTCGGCAGGAACCAGACCAGCGAGCCTTGAATGGCCAACCAAGAGGCAGAGACTTTGTCCCAAGGGCAATGAGGAGGCTACAGTGTGCAGATGCTTCACAGAGGGGCAAGGCTGGAGGTGGGCAGACTCGGAGGGGCTGTAGCAGGAGTCCAGGCTGGGGGTGAGCTAAGGGCAGCCATAGAGGGTGGGGGAGGGCAGGCGGACTCAAAGGGCACTGTGGACCCTGGATCCACTCTCCCAAGCCTGAAATCCAGTCCGGCGATCGGTGTGAATTTACCTTTTCTCCCCCTCCCATCTCAGCCCTCACAGAGAATCCCCTGGGAAATAGAAAAGAAACAGGACATTCTGTTCCAGTGAGTCAGTCACCAGGCCCCTGACTCTCTGGCCTGGTCTCCAGCCCCTCCCCACCACCTCGCCTGGCCCCCCAGCCTCTCCCCCTCCACTTCCCACCCCAGCTCACAGGATTTCCTTCCTCACTGAAGGCCTCAGAACAAGATTTCTGTCCTCGCTCTGGAATTCCGCCAGCTGTTCTGGGGTATCTGGAAACGTGCCTCTAGGCTCTGGCAAGAAGTTTCTGTCCTCTATCCCATTTTAAGGAAGAAGAAACTGAGACTCCAAGGAGACAAGCAGTCTCCCAAGGCCACCCAGCACCCCATCCTCCCTCCCAACCACACCTCCATACACACACACACACACACACACACACACACACACAGGCACCGGCCACTGGCTGGAGACCCAAGGCCTGAATAAGAAACCCTGACCCAGTTACCAAAGAAATGCTAACTCAACCCAGCCCATGCAGGGGGGCTTCTGCAGGTCCAGAGAGCAGTCTGCCCTAGAGATGGACTGGCCAGAGCCCTGGAGGTAGAGCCTGGGGGTGCGGGGCCAGCCTGGGCGGCCTCCCTCCTCCTCTCTCTGAGTCCCGCCAGTACACAGAGAGCCCTCTCTGGGCAGGGCTGCCTGCAAACCCTAATCCCCGCCTCGTTAGAGCCCAGGCCCCAGCCCTCCTCACCTACTGTCCACGGAGCCCTGCAGAGCCGCCCAGTCTCTCCCACTGCAGGGCCCGCACC
The DNA here is from genome assembly GCF_030028045.1 of Hippopotamus amphibius kiboko. Taxonomy (NCBI): domain Eukaryota; kingdom Metazoa; phylum Chordata; class Mammalia; order Artiodactyla; family Hippopotamidae; genus Hippopotamus; species Hippopotamus amphibius. Next base: position 37,887,160 of record NC_080187.1, read on the forward strand.
AGGCACTCACTTCCCACCAGAGAGGAAGGTCCAGGGCAAGGCAGACACAGGCCTGGCCGCTCCCTACCTCCCACTTGAGTTACAATCAAGAGCCTCCTCACAAAAGCTTCTTAGTGGTTTTTATTTTCTTGTGTTACGGCACCGTTGACTTGACTGTGCGGCCTCAAACGGCCTTCTGCGCACGAAAAGGCGTTGCCCGGGCCCCTCCCAGCTACCACCCTGGCCAGAGGCCTGGGCGCTCGGAGAGAGCAGGGTACGCCGTCCGTGCACCCGCGCACACCGGCGCACCTGCCCCAGACTGGCCGTCACTTCTGGTGCCTGTTGGGAGTTACGGTCACAAGGTGGTGTCTGCCCCCGCAGGACCGCCACCAGGCTGCTCTCAGCCCCGTCACCCTGCAGTGTGTGCAGGGCCACCCCTGGTGCTCCTCAGTTCTCCGCCTCCGTAGCACACTGGGCGCAGCAGGCACATGAAGCCCGAGGAGGTCCCGGCGTTCGGCACGGAGACGTGCCCTTCTGCACGGGAACGCTGGGGTCCGCGTGTCCTGGTGACGGTGGGGCAGGCGGCTGCCATTCAGGCATCAGCGGCGGCCTCGGTGGGCATGGCGGCCGTGGTGGTGGGCGGCGTGGTGGTGGTGGCTCACGTGGGGCATGTGAGACACGTGGCCAGAGTAATGGATATGGTGCAAGGCTCCCAGGTGGCCCCGGCCTGAGGAGATCGGAGGCCGGGCCCACCTGACTCGGTTTCTCCTTGCAGCAGGGCGGCTCCCCTCCACGTCAGGCTCCTTCTGTCTGCAGCTCAAGCAGGTGGCCAGCAGCAGCAGCAGCAGCAGGACGGCCACAGCGGCACCTACGATCCAGCCCACGAGGGTCGTGCTCCCCAGGAGGCCCAGCATCTGGGAGTTGACAGAGGCCTCCGCTCAGGGGCTCCTTGCTGCTTCCTCCCCTTCGGCAGCCTCTGCTCAGCCCTCCCAGTGGCCGGACTGTTTTCTCAGCTCCTGTGGGCTGGAGAGCAGCCAGGGAATGTGGGCGCAGCCTCTTTGGGCTGGAGCTGCCAGCCAAGGGGAGGCCCGGCCACTGTGAGCTCTGGGGAGCCCACAGCCAGGCTAGATCGAGAGAGAGGAGCTAAAAGGAGGGGCTGTAGGAGGAGAACCCAGAGGCCGGAGGTAAGAGTCTAGGCCCCCATCCCTGCCATCTCGCCAAGTGACTGGGCCAGCCAGCCCCATCCCCACCCTGGGCCTCAGTGCCCTCCTCTCTTAGAGACAGTACAGCACAGCAATTAAGAATGTGGGCTCCAGAACCACATGACTTACTAGCCCTGTGATTGTGCACAAGTTTCCTAAACTTTATATGCCTCAGTTTTCTCATCTGTAAAATGGCTCATTAGAGTGTATTTTCTCATAGGGTTTTCTGAGGATTCAAAGAGTTAAGTAATAAGACTCTTAAACCAGGTCCTGACATGTTTGCCACTGATATTAAGGCAGTAGAGTTTGGACCAGATGACTTGGGAGACCTCGTGTCATCTGAGAGTCTGCAACTCCCTGTCCTGCAGCCCACAGAGGCCTCTGGGACTGAGTCAGGTTCTGTTGTGCAATTGTCCGCACACTTCAGGAGCTCAGACAGGCCCCACAGGCGGGTTTTTATCATCCAGGGAAGTTGAGCGACTGTCTCTGCATCCTCGGTCCTGCTGGATCTGGGAGCCAAGAGGATCTGACTGTTAGCCCAGGGCTGCAGGAGGCAGGAAGGAGGCCGCTAAGGTCAGAGAGGCCAGGCCCCAGTGCCAGACTACTGGCTTCCAGTCAACAGGCTCAACTGGCCATAAATGGCAGGCTCCTCGCTCCATGCCAGCCTCCCTGCCCAGCGGTCGTGACACGCCATTCCTGCCTAGCGGAGAATTTACAGAGCCGGCAGGACCTGAGCAGTCCTCCTCCTGGTCCTGAATCCTCTGTTCATCTAGACCAGCACTTATCCATTCCACGCACACGTCCAAGGGCGGGCGCCCGCTATCTCCCTGGGCAGCCCCTCTGCGGTGGGCTCGTCAGGCTGTTCTCACAGCTCTTCCGCACACACCGCAGGGCCTCCCCAAAGCCCCAGCTCTGCACCACCATCCCGAGACCACGGATGCCCGGGGGCCCTCCACAGTGAGCCCCACCCGGCCCCTCCCTCTGCTCCACTTTCTGCCACCCAGAGGAATGTTTCTAGCAGCCTGCCTCTGTGTGACCTTGGACAACCCCTCCCCTGCAGCCTGTTTCCTCCTCTGGAAAAGTGCCAGGGCAAGAGGTGACCTCTGGGGACCTTCTCTCTCTGACCTCAATCCGAGACACGCTCTCTCAGGGAGGCCCCAAACCCTTAGTGCAAGCCTCCTCTGGATAAAAAGGCCAAACATTCCCTTCAACCAAATTGGGCTCTGGGGGCAGCAGGTCTAATGAGTCCTGGGGCTTTCACCCTGGGGGACGGGGGTGGAAGAAGGAAGCCACTTAAACTTTTAATGATGCTCCAGCGAGAACTCCCCACTGTGGTTTCTGGAGGCCTGGGAGCGCAGCTGCCTTCCCTGAGGGCCTGTTAAGGAGGGAAGGCTGCTGGAAGGAGGAGGAGGAAGGCAAACAGAACTTTCTCCTTCTCGGGAGCTTCTCCAAGGAGACTCCCCCTCCACACCAGCCCAGGAGGGGGCAGGGCCCTGCAACTGGCAGAACTCCAGTCAGCACTAAGGGCACCTTGGAATCATGCAGACCAAGCCCTCACTGAGAGCCAGAGACACTGAGGCCAGAGAAGGGAAGGGACTTGCCTAAGGTTCCCCAGCTTTGTGGATTATTCTGTACAGCACGTAATCAAGACGGCACAATTCCTGGAGTGAGAAGGGCTCCAGAGTGAGAGACTGAGAGCAGCTGGGCACCATCCACAGAGATAACAGGGAAAGGATACTCGGATATGGATGGCTCTGGGGTGGGGGGCAGGGATTTGGGGGTGCTCCCCCTATCCCCCCCAACACACATTTATTTTCGTAAGTGCAGGGTGACAACTTAAAAAAAAATGCACAGGGCTTCCTAGGTGGTGCAGTGGTTGACAATCTGCCTGCCAATGCAGGGGACACGGGTTCGATCCCTGCTCCAGGAAGATCCCACACGCCGCGGAGCAACTAAGCCCATGCACCACAACTACTGAGCCTGCGCTTTAGAGCCCGTGAGCCACAACTACTGAGCTCATGTGCTGCAACTACTGAAGCCCATGCGCCTAGAACCCATGCTCCGCAACGAGAAGCCACGGCAATGAGGAGCCAGTGCACCACAACGAAGAGTAGCCCCCACTCACCGCAACTAAAAAAAAGCCAGCACACAGCAAAAAAAAAAAAAAAAAAAGACCCAACACAGCCAATAAAATAAATAAAGAAAGAAAGAAATTTTTTTAGAAAATGCACAACATGAGAGTTGCAAGTTAAATTTTACTTGGGGCAAAATTAGGACTGCAGCCCAGGAGACAGCATCCCAGATATCTCTGAGAAACTGTTCCAAAGAGGTAGGGGGGAAGATCTGTGTATATGTGATTTTGGTGAAAGGGGAAAACATGCAATCAAGCACAAATTGTTTACAGAAGGTTTCTGCTAGTCTCATGCTGGCTAGTCACATGAGCAGTCATCACCATGAAGGATTTTAGTGTTTTTCTAGATATGAGGAGATACAGGAATGGGGCTCATAGAGTTGGCTCCTGAAAATATCTGACTATCTAAAGACCTGTCCTGCCAGTTTTTCCCAGAGCACAGAGGGCCTCATTTCAGCCCTCCAGCCTGAACGCCGTTCAGGGGGTTGCTGGCAGTCAGCAGCTGCAGCAGCATGTGAGTTCATCCTTGTAGAGGCAGATGGCAAGTGCCAGTGGTAGCTGACATTTGGACAGATGACTCCCTGCCTGGACAGAAGATACAATCCTGAGGTGGGCATCTGAGTCTAAGCTTTGGGCACTTGGGGCGGTGTTGAGACCCCAGTCCTGCAGGACATCACAACTGACTGAGACCTTCTTGGAGGGCTTGCAGGACCGATGACCTTAGATCATGTGTGGTTAGGGATTCCCTGCCTCAAGAAAAGCTGTCTTGTGGCGTTGTCGCTGTATTTCTCCCGTAGGGTTGGGGCTTCTGCACACCCCACAGGCAGCCTTCCAAGCTGAGGGGCCAGAGTTCTAGACAATACATACAGCTGGCTGATGGGTCAGCCTTTTGGAGTTCATATCATTAGCTTCACGCCCATACTTTCCGGGGCGCACAGACCTCTGCATGTACTTGCACGCATGTGTACACTTGTAAACCAGCACTGCCCTGTGAGCAAACTCATGCACCAAGGATTGTGTGTGCACACACTTATACACAAGTGCACACAAGTTCCCTGCAAGCTCACAAACTTGTGCTTGTCCTAGCTGCAAGTGGGTTTTGGTTGTCCCACGACAGCAACCATTGTTTTCACTAATTGGTGGCACCACCTAGCGGTGACACTGTAAATAAATCAGTTTTGTATTCGAACCTGTCAGAAGTTATATTTCCTTGATCTTTGCTCATAGATCATAATTTGAATCCATCCTCTTAACTCCTCTCTGTTCCGAATTCTGGTCCAGAAACTGTAAGGAATTTCTACAAGATTCAGTGCAGATGGAACCAGACTGATGGATGTGTTGACTAAGGAAGGGCATCCTTGGGAAGCCCAACGGAGGGGCTGCCCCAGCAGAGCCACCCTAAGCCCCATGATAGACAGCCAGGACTATGCATTAGGGTGAGGTTGGCACAGGCAGGAAACAATTTGGGTGATGTTGGGAACGGTACAAGTGTCTGCTCGCAAAGCAGTTTGCCAAGACTTAGCCCATCTTTTGGTTTGCACATTAAAGCAGAGACACAGGCCAGAAGGTTCTTAACCTGTGCACTCATACCCATTAGAGAAAGGAGACACTCCTCCAGCTAACCTCGAGCTGCCTTTATAAATACTGAAAAGAAGTTGCCCAGAACAATGGCAGACTTCTCTCAAGTGCCCTCCCTGCACTAATCATGGCCAACTGGATGCCCCCACCTAGAAAACTAAACCATAAGCAAGTGGGCTCTTTCTTTCTTTCTTTCTTTCTTTCTTTCTTTCTTTCTTTCTTTCTTTCTTTCTTTCTTTCTTTCTTTCTTTCTTTCTTTCTTCCTTCCTTCCTTCCTTCCTTCCTTCCTTCCTTCCTTTCTTTCTTTCTTTTCTTTCTTCGTTCGTTTGTTCCTTCCTTCCTTCCTCCCTTCCTTCCTTCCTTTCTTTCTTTCTCCATTGCCTGGAACCAATATACTTGAAAATAATCTGCATAATCTTTTCTAAAACCACTTCAAATTCTAATCCCAAATAAACATAGATCTAGGTAGGTCCCTCTGTAAAGTAAATAAAGAAAAATAACTAGACACATGAAAAAAGATATAAGGTATTGCATCCTTATTACCAGAGTTGCTAGAATCTTGAAAACAGACACTTAGTAAAATTCCCAAATTTATATTCTTTATAATATTCAAAAGGTCAATCCATATATATTTGGGGAAATATGCAAAACAAGAAATTTACTTTCAAATTAAAACCCAAATCAAGAAAGACCGCTTTGAGACACTTCCCCATCACTCTGAAAAAGAATAAAGAAAGAGGGAGAGAAGGAATGCCCAGGAAATCAAACACAGTTGGCCCTTGAACAACACGGGGGGTCAGGGGTGCCAAAGCGCACACAGTTGAAAATCACCTATAACTTTACAGTTGGCCCTCCACATCGGGGGTTCTGCATCCGTGATTCAACCAACCACGGATCGTGTAGTACTGCAGTATTTAGTACTGAAAAAAAAAAATCCACTTGTAAGTGGACCTACACAGTTCAAACACGTGTTTTTCGAGGGTCAAATGCATCCTGGTATAACAGACATAAAGAACAGAGCCCATGGAGAAACAATTGTTAAAGAAATAAAGAATATTTTCTACCTGAAGAATTGTCTTTAGATCAAAAGTTGCACTGAGTACAGGCAAACTATTTGAATAGGCCAGGCCAGGCCAGACCATCTACATATATCCAGGTGAAATTTTAATAGTAAAAATGTCATGTGAAAAAACTGTATAAAGGAAAGCAAAATGGTAGACCACTATGGAAACAGTTTAACAGTTTCTTACAAAACTAAACACACTCTATCTACCATATGATCCAGCAGTCACACGCCTTGATATTTACCCAAAGGCAAAACTTACCTCCACACAAAAACCTGCTCGTGGAATGTTTACAGCGGCTTTATCCACAACTGTCAAAACTTGGAAGCAACCAAGACGCCCTTCAGTAGGTGAATGGATAAACTAAGATATATCCAGACAATGGAATATTATCCAGCACTAAAAAGAAATGAGCTATCAAGTCATGAAAAGACATGAAGGAATCTTTAATGTGTATTACTAAGTGAAAGAAGCCAATCTGAAAAAGCTACATACGATGTGAGTTCAACTATAAGACATTCTGGAAAAGGCATAACTATGGAGATAAAAGGATCAATGGTTGCCAGGGGGGATGGAGGAGGGAAGGATGAGTAGGTGGAGAACAGTGGATTTTTAGGGCAGTGAAAGTATTGTATAGGACATGATAATGGTGAACACAAGTCATTACACATTTGTCAAAACCCCTTAGAATGTATCGCCCCAACAGTGAACCCTTAAGTGAACTATGGACTTTGGGTATCTATGATGTGTCAATGTAGGTTCATCAGTCATAACAAATGTAACAAATGGGGATGTTAATAGTGGCGAAGGCTGTGGGGGGGGGGGCAGGAAGGACACAGACACTCTCTGTACCTTCAATTCAATTTTGCTGTGAACTTAAACTGCTCTAAAAAATAAAGCCTATTTTAAAAAAGAATAAAGAAAATAATCTTACAAATAGCAGGAGCTGTTTAAACTGTTTCAAAGGATAAAGAAAGAAACCTTAAAAAAATTTTTTTAATTTATGTAATTTACTTTATACAACTAGCCTAACCCTGACACCCCTCACAACCACAGTACAAAAACACTGCAGACAAACCTCAAAATTCTGAAAAGTAAATAACATATTTATATCCCTAGCAGAATATTGAGAGACTAACACTCCATAAACAAGTAAAGTTTATTCTAGGAATGTCAGGTGGTTTGCTGTTTTTAGAAATCTATTGTTGCAATTGCTTATATAAAGAGATGAAAAAAGTAAAACCATATAATCATCTCAACAGATGGCAAAAAGACATTTGATAAAATTCGCTATTCATTCCTATAAATTTTGCAGATAAACAGAAAAATAGAAGGATACTCTCTTAACATGATTAAAAAGAAAAATATCTCAAACCAATAGCCAACATCATGATTAATGGTGAAAAAACATAGGCATTCCCATTAAAATCAGGAAAAATCAAGCACACTTACTCGCACCACTTTTCCTTAGCACAATTAAATAAGAACATAAACTAAAAGGTAGAAATATTGGATTAGGTAATTGCATATCTAGAAAACTTAAAAGAATATGCTGGAAAACTATTCACACTAACAAGAATTTAGTGAAGAAAATTTTTAAATAAAAAATACAAAAAGCAGTGACTTTCCTAATAGTAGTAATAACTAATTCAAAACCATAAGAGAATAAATACATCAGGAAAATTGGCAACAAAAATTATCAAATGTCTAGGAATAAACTTAACAAGAGTAATAATGAGCAGAAAAAAGACACCATGCTGCTGAGGGCTGTGAAGGAAAACCCGAGTAACGGGCACGATACACGTGCATCTGACCAGGAAGAGCCCCTGTCATAAGTCTGCGCTAAGCTCGGTGAATACTAATCACGTGATTACAGGCATCTGTTGGATTTATTGCTACATGTGAGAGAGGCAATTTTTGCTAAGTATTAACACACTGGTTTATTTTGCCTTTCTAGATACGTGTGCTTCCTCCTAGTTCATCCAGGGCATCCATCTGGAGAGAGATTTGAATTATTACAGAAAGAGTACAAAGAGAAGGAGTTAATATGCAGTCTTTGACATTTAAAGTAGGCTTTCTTCTTGCAATTCAAGCTGTTTTCCTGAAAGGATCTTCTAAATCCTTTTTTTCTCCTCCTTTCAATATACAGTAAGGCCCCTACATAATGAACCTCAAGTTGTGAACTTCCAAAGATGTGAACGTGCGTTCCATCCTCAGGCATGACCGAAACTGCAGCTTGCCCTCCGTCTCCTATAGCTGACCATCCTTCAGCTCTCCCATCTCCCCGCTCCTCTCCCTCCTCGTCAGTAAGTCTTCTTGCCTGTTTACTCAGTGCCAGCCCTGTTTGCCTGCTGTTGTACTGTACTACTGTACTTTTCAAGGCACTGTACTGTAAGATTTAAAATGTTCATTTTGTGTGGTTTTTTTTTTTGTACTATTTGTGTGAAAAGTATTATAAATCTGTTGCAGGAAGGGGGACCCCCTTCCAGGGCCGGAGAGGGGGCTCTCTTCTCACACGTGGAAATGAATTGTCTGAGGAGACACACGTGCTGACAAAGCAAGAGACTTCATTGGGAAGGGGCGCCCAGGCGGAGAGCAGGAGGGAAGCCAGGAGGACTGCTCTGCCGCGTGGCTCGCAGTCTCGGGTTTTATGGTGATGGGATTAGTTTCTGGGTTGTCTCTGGCCAATCACCCTGACTCAGGGTCTTTCCTGGTGGCGTGTACATCACTCAGCCAAGATGGATTCCAGCGAGGAATATTCTGGGAGGCTGGTAGGATATATGGACTGGTGTCTCCTTTTGACCTTTCCCAAATTCTTCCGGTTGGTATTGGCTTGTTAGTTCTGTGTTCCTTACCAGGACCTCCTGTCATGAAATAACTCATGCAAATGGTTACTGTGGTGCCATGGCCACTGGTTTGTCAGTGGTTCCCCTAACAAACCTATTGCAGTATAGTACTATATAGCCGATTGTGTTAGTTGGGTACCTAGGCTAACTTTGTTGGACTTACAAACAAATTGGACTTACAAATGTGCTCTCAGAATGGAACTCATTTGCATGTAGCAGATTTACTACTGAATGGAGCGCCGAGCTGAGGACCCAACCCATGGAGTTCCCAAGTAACGCAGAAAGCCACCTCCATCCCACGGGTGACAGCCAAGTAGCAGAGGTTTGAAGCTCTCAGGAAGATGAAGGCCATGATATCCAGGGCCAGGGGAAGCCTGGTCTCTTCTGGTCCCACATGATGACAGAAAGGAGAAAGGAGAGAGAAGAGGAACGAAGTATGAAATTTGTGAGGCAGCCCCCGGAGAACTCCCTCCCCCCACCCCCACCAAAATGAATAGACTGCAGAAGGATGGGGTTAGAGATGGATCAACTGAGACACTAATGTTATTTGGATGGGAAACATGGGATATGAAATCTTGGAATTCATGAAAATGTGACCCCATTTGTGCATTTGAGGCAGTTGGTGCTGGTGAAAGTTCATGTTACAACTGTAAACACACACAAAGGGCTGGGCTGCTCACCGTGTCATACAGTGTTCCCCTCTGATAGGGTTATAGGGGATCAACTTTTTCGATCAATCTATATTTTTAAAATTTCAACCATAAACATGTTACTTGTATAGTAATGAAAGCAACAAAAGTTACAGCTTTTGAAAAATATTCAGAAACCAAGCCCACCCAAATAGAATAGGTCTGAATCCTAGCCAAGTGATTCACCTCATTCACCAAAGGTGAGCGCAGCAAGACTCCAAAATCATAAACACGATTGGTGTCAGCTTAAAGATGCCCCAACGTGGGAGAAGTGTACCAGATTGGCTGACCTTGGCGGGGGGGGGGGGGGGGGTGTTGGGGTGGGAGCTGATTAATCCAAAGGGAGCTTTCCCCCACCCCACCCCTTGAATGGCACGCCCCTGGGCCTTTCGAAGTGCACATGCAAGTAAACGTAGTAAATTTTCTTGAGCCTCAGTTTCCTCTTATGCACAATGAGGGAAAGATTGGAGACAGATTGAATCTGTACCGTCTCAGGTTCTTTCCTCTCTGCCTTTCCAAAGCTCTAACTTTCTGAAATGACTATCTAAAGATACCATAGTCACCTTTAAAAATTGTGAATCACTATGTTGTACACCTGAAACATATAATATTGTGCAACTATACCTCAGTAAAAAATTACAATGAGAAAAACTTAAGTAAAGTGTACGAAAAATTTTTACATGGTCCTGGATGAACTGTATTCTGGGAAGCAGCTCAGTGTTCAGCCTCTCAAGGTCAGGCCAGGATGTATGAGGTACATCACTGACAACATCAAGAGGTGTTTATTCAGTATGTATTGGCATGAGGTGCTAGGTTTGGTTCAGATCAAACAGAAGAGTCTAGACACAGCCCGTTCCCAACTGTACCTTGCAACACACACAGGCTGATTATGACCCTAGTCAGTGCTATGGGACTTTCTGGTTTATAAACAGCTTTCAGCAATACAGTAAAGTAGATAAAGTGAGTATGAAAATTACTTCCACTTTACAGGTGAAGAAACCATGGCTCAGAGAGGTTAAGTGTCTCACCCAAGGTCACACAGCTTGTAAGCGTCAAAGCAAAGAACCACTTCAGAGCATACACAAAGGGGTAATTGAAGCAGTTTCAATGAAATGATACTTTAAAGAAATAGGGGCAGGGCTAAGGGAACTGAGAGTGGACTAGGAAGCAACCCTGAATGTTATGGGTTGAACTGTGTCCCTCAAAGATGATATGTTGAAGCCCTAACCCCCAGTACCTCAGAATGTGACCTAATTTGGAAACAGGTTTGGGAATTTCCTGGCAGTCCAGTGGTTAGGACTTCGCCCTCTCACTGCCGAGGGCCCAGGTTCAATCCCTGGTTGGGGAACAAAAATCCCATAAGCTGCATGGCTCAGCCAAAAAAATTAAAATAAAGTAGTGCTTCCTCACTCATTAAAAAAGAAAGAAAAAAATAGGGTAGTGGCAGATATAATTAGCAAAGATGAGATTATCCTGGGGGGGAACATTAATCCAATATGACTGGTATCCTTATACGAAGAAAAGAGACACAGAGATGCAAGGGGTGAACTCCCTGTGACCACGGAGGCAGAGACTGAAGTGCTACACCAAGAATCGCCAAGCAGCTGCCAGCAGCTGGGAAGAGAGAAGATGGATTCTCCTCTCCAGGTTTCAGAGGGAGCTCGGCCCTGCTGGCACTTTCATTTTGAACTCCTAGCCTTCAGAACTGTGAGAAAATACATTTCTATTCTTTAAAACAAACAAACAAAAAATAGTATTATCAAACCAGGTTTGTTTTGCCCAACATGCAGCAAGTGAAAATGCTGAGATGCCGAGATTTACAGCAGAGAGAGGTTTGTTTACAAGGCAGCCAAGATCAAGATGGCGGAGTAGGAGGACATGCGCTCACTCCTCCTTGCAAGAGCACCAGAATTACAACTAACTGCTGAACAATCATCGACAGAAAGACACGAGAACTCACCAAAACAGACACCCCACATCCAGAGACAAAGGAGAAGCCGCAGTGAGACAGTAGGAGGGGCGCAATCGCGTTACAATCAAATCCCATAAATGCTGGGTGGGTGACTCACAAACTGGAGAACAGTTATACGGCAGAAGTCCACCCACTAAAGTGAGGGTTCTGAGCCCCACGTCAGGCTTCCCAACCTGGGAGTCCAGCAACGGGGGGGAGGAATCCCCAGAGAATCAGACTCTGAAAGCCAGCGGGATTTGATTGCAGGACCTCCACAGGACTGGGGGAAACAGAGACTCCACTCTTGGAGGGCACACAAAAAAGTGCTCACCAGGACCCAGGGGGAAGGAGCAGTGACCCCATAGGAGACTGAACCAGACCTGCCTGCTGGTGCTGGAGGGTTGCCAGCAGAGGTGGGGGGCGGCTGTGGCTCACTGAGGAGACGGGGCACTGGGAGCAGGGGTTCTGGGAAGTGCTCATTGGCGTGAGCCCTCCCAGAGACTGCCATTAGCCCCACCAAAGAGCCTGTAAGCTCCAGTGCTAGGTGGCCTCAGGCCAAACATCAAACAAGGTGGGAACACAGCCCCACCCATTTGCAGACAAGCAGATTAAAGTTTTACTCATCTTCGCCCACCAAATTGGATTAAAGTCTTACTGAGCTCCGCCCACCCAGCCCTACTCACCATCAGTCCCTCCCATCAGGAAGCACATACGAGCCTCCTAGATAGCTTCCTCCACAAGAGGGCAGACAGCAGTGTCAAGCAGTATCAGCAGTATTTCATCTTGTGGGACTGAAAACCACAGCCACAGGAAGATAGAGAAAATGAAAAAGCAGAGGACTTTGTACCGGATGCAGGGACAAGCTAAAACCCCAGAAATACAAGGCAGCCAAGCGAGGAGGAGACGGGAGAACAGAGTTTCAGATGTGCCTCCCCAAAGGCAAGGGGCTGGGGGTATTTATGAGATAAAAAATTAAGCAGCAGGGCAGTGTGACGCTTGGGAAACATGGGGAGTGTGGGGAGCATGGGGAAAGGTGATCGCGAAAAGGTGTGGCCATCATCATTCTGCTCAGGCATAACTAAGCTACAGGTTCTGCACATTCAAAAATGGAGACGCTTAGCACAATCTACTTTCAGCCCTATGACGTCAAAAGGACACCAATGGGTCCTTGGGTCAATGGTCCTACCCAGTCTTAACTGGCTCAGCTTGAACTAGACACAGCTGATTCAAGTTCCTGGAAAACAACTCAGGCAAACATCTTGTTTAGGCAACTTGCTGCTTGGAGGACATGCAAGTCTTAAAACAACCTTGCTTAGTGAAGGCAGGTGAAATGGATTTGACTGATAAGTGCCCACGCTTTCAGTATCCACACCTCCACCATCCACAAGGATATGTTCTAAGATCCCCAGCAGAGGCCTTAAAATCATGGATAATACCGAAACCTATATATACTATGTTTTTCCTATACTTTTATACATATGATAAAATTTAATTCATAAATTAAGCACAGTAAGAGATTAACAATAGCTAATAATAAAATAGAACAATTATAACAATATACTATGATAAAATTTATGTTACTATGCTCCATCCCTCTCTCCCTCTCTCTCTCTGTCTCTCTCTCTCCCTCTCTAAATGTCTTACTATTGTGTACTCACCCATCTTCTTGTGATGACGGGAGATGACACAATGCCTACATGATGAGATAAAGTGAGGTGAATGACACAAGTATTGTGATGTAGCAGGTCTTCTTAAAAGTAGGCAATAATCAGGACTTCCGTGGCGGTCCAGTTGTTAAGACCACACTTACACTGCAGGGGGCACAGGTTCAATCCCACATGGTGGGGCCAAAGGAAAAAAAATAGGCAATAATAAAAAAAATAAGATGGCAGGATAGATGGATTGATATGTGATAAAGCAAATGTAGCAAATGGTTAACAATTGTGGACAGTAGATTTTAAGTACACGGCTATTTACCCTATGATTTTTTTCCACATTTCTACGCATTTGAAAATTTTCACACACATACACAAATGTTGGAGGCAGGGGAAGTTAAGCAATAGTGGGGGGGTGGCAGTAGGAGAGTAGAGTTTTCTAGCGCTGTCCCATATGGTAGCTATTAGTCCCATGGCTACTGAGCACATAAAATGTGGCTGGTCTGAGTGGAGATGTTCTATATGTGTAATTTAGATACCAAAAACTTAGTACACAGAAGAATGGAAAATATCTCATTACTAATTATTAATTTTTATCTTTTTCACATGTTGAACATTTTGATATATCGGATTAAATAAAATATATTCTTGAAATTAATTTCACGTGTTTCTTTTTACATTTTTAATCCCGATGCACTTTTAAATTACATACGTAGCTTGTGTTTTATTTCTACTGGACAGAGCCCTCTAGAGCATCCAGTCACCACTGGTCCTGGTCCTCTGCTCACTCACACCTGCTCTGGACCAAGCCCTGTGCTGCAGTTGCTGAATCAAATATAGTCACTGCCTCAGAGAGCTGAAGGTCTAGGTCCTGGGGACAAGCCAAAACAGACCTGAAAACATCAGATGATTACAGCATCTTAGGAATCTCAGTGACTTCCTTGTTTGTAGGTGTCCACTTGGTGCCTTTTGGATTAGACTTGGCAGAAGAACCTTCCTAGAGAACATTTGGAAATACGTGGGGGTGTTCGAGGTTGCCAGGTTGATTGGGAAGGATGATCGGCATTTCACATGCAGGAGCCAGGGATGGTAATCATCCCACAATGACAGGAATGGTCCAGGAAGAATTTTCCTGTCCAAAACACCGGCAGGGTACCTGTTGAGAAACCCAGAAGTAGAGAAAGAATGACACATGTTTTTCTGCCCTCTGAGGTTTGTTCTCCAACCCACAGAGAGCAGCACCATTATTTCTGTGGAGGCAAGAACAAGGAACTTCCTGGGGCACTGAATCACACATTCCAATTCATATCTCCTTAAGGGCAGGAAAGGCACCCTGGGACAGTCAGGGACACCCAAGGGCTTGGCTCCCAGGAGGAAACTTGTCTGATTATAAAGACTGTCAATGGCAGTGTTCAATCAGCCCAGCCTAATTAGCCTTCTGAGAGCCTGTCTCCAGAGCTCAGGGCACCACCCTCCAGCATCAGGCCCTAAGATGCCACAGGAACAGAGCATTTCTGGGAATGGTGCCCAGTGACAATGAGTCATCCCTTTGGTCTGATCTATGGGGCTGGTGCTATGGGAGATGGGGAGTGCAGTTGGGTGTCCCACATAACTCAGGTTGAAGGACATGGAGCGTCAACCTTCCACAGACCTCAGAAGGCCTTAGTTGAGGAATAGGTAAAGGTGTAGGCACTCAGAGGAAAAGGGGGAATCACAGCCAGCTTATGAGGGGGTCAGAAACCCCTTCTTACAAGAAGGTACAGAAGTCCAGGGAAGAGATGATAGGTGCCTGCATCAAGACAGGATCAGGGAGAGGAACAGGTGGGACAGATTTAAAGTATTTTTTTGAGATGGAGTTAAAAGGACATTCTAACTCTTTGATGAAGAGAATTAAGGAGAAGGAGGAGCGACGTATAACTCCCAGGTATCTGGGATGAGCCACTGAGTGGTCGAACGGGCAGGAATAACTTTTTGAGAAACTTTTCAGTGAAGGGAGGAGAGAGATGAGGCAGCAGCCAGAGGAGGAAATTATGTCAAAGAAGGTTTTATTTTAAAGATACAAGAAGATTAATCCTTATGTTCTCAGGGGAGTCACTGGGGAAAGGAATGACTCATGAAATAATGTTCCTAAGAAAGAGAGAAGGATTAGGGTCAAGGATAGAGTGGAGTGGGATGTTTTTAGATTGATTCCCTGTCTCAATGCCTGAGATCATGAGCCCCTGGCAACTAGATACTCTAAGTGACCCCTCTTTGGGCTTCATTCCTCTTCCTGCCTGCCCATGTTTGTGTTTTTTTTTAAATTTTAAACCTATGTAGAGTAAATACTATTTACTAAAAAAGTCTAAAAAAAGGTTATAGAAAAGTTGAAAGCAAAAGGATATAAAAACATATGTCAATCAAATGCTAAGCAAAAGAAAGATGGTATAGTAATATTAATAATAAACAAAGTAAAGTTTTAAAGCAAAAAGGATTACTGGAGATAAAGAGGATCTCTATATACACATAAAAGATTATTTTCATCAGCAGGGTATACCAATTCTGGTCTTGTATGTACCTAACAACATGGTCTCAAAATATATAAAGCAAAAATTTATAGAACTATAAGCAGAATTTGATAAATTCATAATAAAGAAAAAGATTCTAGCACATATCTTTAAGTAACTGAGATATGAAGCAGACAAAACAATCAGAAAGGATTTAGATTTGAACAAAGTAATTATAAAATTTGATAAAATGGACATATATAGAAACACTGCCCTCAACAGAGAAGACACATTATTTTCAAGCACACAGATAATATTTATGAAAAATGTCCAGAGAGTAAGTCATAAAGCAAATCTCAACAAGTTTTAAATAATGGGTATCATATATACCACATTGGCTGACTATAATGAAGTTAAATTAAAAATCAAGCTGAGATCAATTTTAAAAATTAGAAGATTTACCTAAAACTTCCATTTGTTTGGAAATTAAGAAATATACTTCTATAATAACTGGAAATAATAATAGTGAAAATTGGAAATTATTTAGAACCAAACAAAAACAGAAATAGTATTTATTAAAACTTGTGGATTGAAATGAAAAAAGAATTTATACTAGAAAAAAAAGAAAGTCTGAAATTTAATAAGCTTAAAAAAATGAGAAAAAGGAAGCCCAAAGTTAGGAGAAGAAAGAAAATAATGAAGATTAAAGCAGAAGTCAGTCAAATAGAGAATAGAAAAATGATAGAAAAAAATCAACGAAACCAAGAGTTAGTTTTAAAAGAATAAGCAAAATTGACAAACTCTTAGCAAAACCAAGAAAAAAAGAGAGAAAAGACTCAAATAAATAAAATCAGAAATGAAAGAGGAAACATTACAAGAAATGACACAAATAAAAAGGAGTATGAGGGGTTATTATGAACAATTATGCACAGCAAATGGATAACCTAGAAGAAATGGATATATTCCTAGAAACACACAACCTACCAAAACTGAACTGAGAAGAAATTAAAAAGCCTGAACAGACCAACAACAAATAAAGAGATTGAATCAGTAACCAAAAACCTGCCAACAAAGAAAGCCCAGGACCAGCTGGCTTCACAGGTGAATTCTACGAAACACTTAAAGAAGAATTAAAACCAATCTTTCTTAAACTCTTCCCCCCAAAATAGAAGAGGGAACACTTAGAGATTCCTTTTATAAGTCTAGCATCACCCTGATACCAAAGCCAGACAAAGTCACCGCAAGAAAAGAAAACTACAGGCCAATATTTCTGATGCATGTAGAGGCAAAAATCCTCAATAAAAATACTAGCAAACTGAATTCAACAGCACATTAAAAGAATTATACACCATGACCAAGTCAGATTCATTCCTGGGATGCAAGGATGGTTCAATATATGAAAATGAATCAGTGTAACACACCACATCAACAAAATGAAGGACAAAATTACAGGATCATCTCAGTTGATGCAGAAGAAGGGTTTGACAAAATTCAACACACTTTCATGATAAAAAAAAAAACACTCAAAAAATAGGAACAGAAGGAAACTACTTCAATATAATTATTGCATATGAAAAACCCACAGCAAACATCATACTCAATGGTGAAAGACTGAAAGTTTTTCTCTAAGATCAGTAACAAGGCAAGGATGCCTGATTTCACCACTTTTATTTAATATGGTACTGAAAGTTCTAGCCAAAGCAATTAGGCAAGGAAAAGAAATAAAAGGCATCCAAATTTGAAAGGAAGAAGTAAAATTATCTCTCTTTGCAGAAGATATGATCTTATTTGTAGAAAACCCTAAAGACTCCACACACAAAAAATCTGTTTGAACTAATAAATGAACTCAGATAAGTTACCAGGATACAAAATCAACACACAAAAATCTGTTGCATTTCTATACATGAACAATAAACAATCTGAAAAGAAAATTACAAAAGCAATTCCATTTACAATAGCATCAAAAATAAAATAAAATACTTAGGAATTAACAAAGGAGGTGAAAGACTTCCACAATAAAAACTAAAAAACATTGCTGAGAGAAAGAAGACAGATAAATGGAAACACTTCCCATGTTCATGGATTGGAACACTTAATAGAGTATAAATGTTGATACTACCCAAAGCAATCTACAGATTCAATGCAATTGTAAATCCCAATGACTTTTTTTTGCAGAAATAGAAAAACTCATCTCAAGGAATCCTCAATAGCCAAAACAATCTTGAAAAAGAACAAAACTGGGGAACTCACACTTCCTGATTTCAAAACTTACTACAAATTTACAGCAATCAAAACAGTGTGGTATTGGTGTAAAGACAGATATATGGACCAATGGAACAGAATAGAGAGTCCAGAAATAAACCCTCACGTATATGGTCAAATACTTTTTGACAAGAGTGCCAAGAACATTCAATGGGAAAAGGATGGCCTTTTCAACAAATGGTAGTGGGAAAACTGGATATCCACATGCAAAAGAATGAAGTTGGACCCTTACTTAACACCATAAATAAAAATTAATTCAAGATGGATTAAGGATTTAAGTGTAAGACCTAAAACAAAAATTTTAGGAGAAAACATAGGACAGAATCTTCACAACACTGAATTTGGCAATGATTTCTTAGATATAACATGAAGGGCACAGGTAACAAAAGAAAAATAGACAAATTAGGCTTCATAAAAAGTTTTAATTTTTGTACATCAAAAGACACTATCCACGTAAAGAGGCAACCCAGAGAATGGGAGAAAATATTTGCAAATCATATACATGATAAGGGATTAATATCCAGAATATATAATTTCTAAAACTTAACAACAAAACAACAATCTGATCCAAAAGGGGACAAAGGAGTTGAATAGACATTTCTTCAATGAAAATACATGAATGGCCAGTAAGCATGTAAAAAGATGCTCAATATTACTAATCATTAGGGAAATGCAAATCAAAATTACGAGATACCACCTCACACACATTAGGATGGCTACTATCAAAAAAAAAATTAAGAAGTGTTGATGAAGATGTAGAGAAATTAGAACCTTTGTGCACTATTGGTGGGTATGTAAAAAGGTACAACCATTGTGGAAAATAGTGTAATTTTAAAAAGAATTACCATACAATCTAAAATTCCATTTCTAGGATATAAGCCCTCAAAATGAAAGCAAGCTCTCGAAGAGATATCTGTACATGTCCATAGCAGCATTATTCACAACAGCTAAAATGTGGATACAACCTAAGAGTCCATTATGTGAAGAATGGATACATAAAATGCAGTACATACATACAACGGAATATTACTGTATATTAATAAGGAAATTCTATACCGTGTTACAGTATGGATGAACCTTGAGGGCATGATGCTAAGTGAAATAAGCCAGTCACGAAAAGATAAATACCATATGTTTCTACATGGTAGGCTCATCTTCTTAGTTAAGACTCCCTATTGGCCTGTCTGTGGATTCAGTTCCCATTTACCGTCTCCAGGAATCATGATGTACAGGCTGGAGGTGCTACTGGGAGGATATCATCTGGGCTTGGCGGCACCCCACTTCCTCCAGGGACTTCTCTGAGTCTCTGGTCCAAGCATTAACAGTTACTGACCCTGGTAGTCCAGTGGTAAAGAATCCACTTTCCAATGCAGGGGACGTGGATTCGATCCCTGGCTGGAGAGCTAAAATCCACATGCCTCGGGGCAACGAAGCCCGCAGGCCACAGCTACTGAGCTCGAGCGTCTCAACTAGAGAGCCCATGTGCCACAAACTACAGAGCCCACACTCTCTGGAGCCTGCGTGCCACACCTAGAGAAGAGAAAACCCACACGCCACGGTTAGAAAGAAGCCTGCGCGCTGCAACCAAGACCCGACACCGCCTAAATAAATAAATAAATATTTAAAAAAAAACCAAAAAAACGATTACTGACCCAGTCTGAGGGCAGCTATCTCTGATGCCCACGACCTGGACCTGCCCACGTGCGGCTAATTAGAGTCCCTCCCAGTCCTCTGGATGGTGGGCTCAGGCCCTTCCTCCTGCTCCCTGTAACTGCTGCCTCTGGGCTGAGCTTGCTCCCCAAACCACTTCCCTTATTGCAGTAATCCCTTTCTTACTTTGCTTAGCTGTGGTTTCCTCTAGCAATCTACCCTCATTTGCTTACCATTTTTCAAAAATTCCTCCACATTTCTGGTCTGCTGGTGGTACTCTTGATAGGGATAGAGTAGGATAATTAAATAGTTTAGAAATCCCACTAGGGGATTAAAGACAGAGAATTTTAGGGAGGTTGGGCAACAGTTGTAAACTAATGACCAGTCAAGAAAAAAATCCAGTAACCTAGCAGCAATCTATACTACCTTGAAGGAAGACCAGGTGCATACAAGTGCCAGACACCCTCAAACCACAAACCCTGACAGTTAAAACACAAGACAATAGGGTGGTCCCGTGGTTAGGGCTCTGTGCTTCCACTGCAGGGGTCACGGGTTCAATTCCTGGTCAGGGAACTAAGATCCTTCATGCCATGGGGCATGGGGGGATGGCAGGGGGAGGGGAGGAACCACAAGACAGTAGACATGAGGTCTGAATCTTGTTACATGAAGTCAGGAAGTTAATAGTCCTTGAAGAGTAGCATTTCTGCATGTAGTCAAGACAGAAATATAGGTGAAAGGGGACATTGTACTGAAATGAGAGATGAATTATCATATTTTAGTATATGTTACCACCCTTTTACTAATATACATACGATTTAAACAGTGCCCTGACAGTCCAGGTTAAACCATATAGGGCCAAATGAAGAAATAATGATGAAAGCCTTGACGTCTGCCCAAGAATAAGAAAGAAGGTGGTCTTCTCTCCCTCCCCACTTTTTCCTTTGTTTATAAAAACAAAGCTCTCTCAGTCCTCAGGGCAGAGCCTTCTCGCCTGCCCGCTTGCATTTCTCAAAAGCATCCTATGCTAATAAACTCTCTTTGCCTGCCACTTCGCCTCTAACCCTCTCGCTGAATTCTTTCTGCACTGAGATAAAACAACCTGAGCTTCAGTAAGTCCTTACATTAGGTGAGCAGTTTCAATGAAAAGACAGTGGGTTTGAGTCCCCTCCTAAGTCAGAGATTGTGGGTTCAAGTCCCAATATGAGGTGCAGGGGTTTCAAGTCCCAGCCCATGCATTCAAGTCCCAGTGTGAGTTCTGACTGGCTTCAAGTCCCACCCAAGATGGAGCGTGGTTTCACTCTCACTGATTTTTCACTGCTGTTAAGAATTTGTTTCATTTAAACATAAACAAGTTCTATTTTCGACAACTCTCAGTGAGATCTCTAAACAACTTCTGCGCCTCCAAATTAGGCTGGTGCCAAAGACTCAAGATCTTACTTTCTGGACCAAAGTTGGGACATAGTTTTCCGATTTGTAAGTTTGTTGATATGAAAAGCCATCCAGATTCATAAAAATAACATTATATTTGAGGGTTTACCCTCACTGAAAATGGCATAAATATAAATACAAAGCTTAAAGAAAGCGCATGTCAGTGAACAGACTGCTGGGTTCTGAAAGAACAGACTGTTTTAATACAGGTTTGGTATCTTCTCTTAGGGTCTCCAAAATCATTAAACTTCTATGTAACAAAAGGCACATAAGAAGTAAGAAACTAGCAGAACCCAAGGTGGCAGGATAGAGAGCCACATAGCGGGGGCACACAGATTTTATGTCTACCAGATTCCTAGATCTATCATCCTGCTGCCATAGGGATCTGCCTGGGCTTGAGCCCTGGAGTTCAGGGCCTCACAGCTATTCCAACACCCCATACCCAAAAGTCCTGAAGAGTGGCCTGATGGCCACCAGGTGGAGGACAGGAGCTGGAGCCCTTCACCTCACCCCAAATCAATCCTGCAGGGACAAGAATGAAACACCACGGGGAAAAAGGGTTTATCTCAGAAATACAAGGAGAGTTCAATGTGGGAAATATATAGATGGAAATCACTTCATTAACACATTAGGAGAGAGCTATGTGATCAAGACATAGTAAAAGACCTGGATTAATGGAGAGACAATGTTCTTGTACGGGAAAACTTGATTTTAGGAAAATGTCAATCCCACCCCCAAAATATTCGGTAAATTAAAGGCAAACTCTCAGAAGAATTTTTATGAAATTTGACAAGCTGATTGCAAAATTTTTCTGGAAAAGAAAATTTGCAAGGATAGCCAAGACTTTATTGAAAAGACTAGTAAGAGGGAATTTGCCCTATTGGATATCAATGCGCTCTACTACAAATCTATAGTAACTAAATAAAATTGTGTATGAAGACAGTAAAAGACAATAAAATTTCTTTAGAACATAACAGTGATTCTAGAAAGAGACTCATAAATATATGAGAAATTAGTATTGACAAAGATGGCATTTTTAAATACTGAGAAAAGGATTACCTTTACAATAAATTATGTTGAGGCAAGTAAATAAACTTATCCTATCTTGCTAATAAATAAGTAGATAAACAAATAAAGAAATAAATAAACCCCAATAAAATGAGTGAAATTAAAAAACAAAACTTTTAAAAGGTACTAGAATAAAGTATAGGAAGGGAAATGTATTTAAAACCTTGAAGATATGAAGCAAGAGGAGAAATTTAATTATCCCCAATCATTAAACTTCTATGTAACAAAAGGCACCAAAAACAAACAAAAAGGCCAAATGACAGAAAATATTTGCCACACATATAACAGACAAAGGAATATCATGGAGAATACATCAGGGACTCAGAAATCAGTATTCTTCAAAATTAGAGGCATAGGCATAAAATATGAAGACAATTAACAAAAGGAAAAAATTTAACAGGAAACTGATGTATGACATTATGTTTGACATTATTAGCAATCAGATAAATGCAAAAGAAAACAATATGATATCCGTTTTCATCCATCATAATGCAAAATATAAAAGGCTGACAGCACACAATATCTGTCAAGGTACAGAGGAATAAGTACTGCTGCACACTTGGAGATTTAAATTAGGACAGCATTTCTGAGGGCAATTTGGCTGCATCTTTCAAAAATTTAAATAATCATACTTTTGATCCAACAATTCCCCATCAAGATAGCTACCCTAGAGAAATACCTGCATGTGTGTCAGAGTGCTGCATAAAATCATATTCTTTGCAGGTTGTTTCCGTGGCAAAAGAAAAACACTGGATATAACCTAAATGTTTAAAACAGGAAATGGTCAAATAAGCTTTAGTATATTTATACAGTGGACTACTAAGTACCATCTTAAAAGAAACAAAGAAGTATATGGAAATGTCTACATTGTAAATGTCTATACTGTAATTTGTTAAAAAGCAAGCTTCACACATTAAGGAAAGACATAGACTTTTTTAAAAAAAGACCCAAATAGAACTTTTAAAGATGAAAAATACAATTTCTGATATTAAAAAATACATTGGATGACGAAATGCAATAAGTACCCTTGATTGGCCGCAGAAAGAGAAAAATTACATTAGTCAGAAAATTAGTGATATTTGAGTAAAGCCTGTAACGTAATTAATAGTGTTGTAATAATGCTAATTTCTTAGTTTTGATAGATATGCTACATTTATATAAGGTGTTTACATTAGAGAAAGTTTGGGGAAGCATATACAGGAAATCTATGTACTATCTTAGAATTCTCCTGCCAACCTAAAACATTTTAAAGCTTTTTTTTTTTTTAAAAAAAGAACAAAATAAAACAAAAAACACTGGATGGGATTAATGGCAGGCCAGAACCTGCAGATGAAAATATTGGTAAATTTGATGACATAGCATTAGAAACTATCTAAAATTAAACATAGAGGGGGGAAAATCGAAAAAGAAAAGAAAGAACTAGAAATTCCCTGGCAGTCCGGTGGTTAGGACTCCACGTTCTCACTGCCGAGGGCCCGGGTTCAATACCTAGTTGGGGAACTAAGATCCCACAGGCTATGTGGCGTGGCCAAAGGTAAAAAAGAAAAAAAAGAAAAAAAAGAAAGAGAAAAGAAAAAAGAAAGGAAAAGAAAAGAAAGAGCAGAGTGTCAGTGAGCTTTGGGAAAACTTTAAGTGCCCTAATATAAGTACAATTGGAATCCCAAGAAAAGGAATGGTGGACAGAAAACAATAACGTGAAAAAATAATGGTTGAAAAATTTTCAAATATGATGAAAACTACAAATCCACGGATGCAAAAAGCTCAACAAGCCTCAAGCTTGTTTCCCTCTCATTTCGAAATGAAAACAACTACACCAAGGCACATCATAATGCAATTGCTTAAAACCAATGGAAAAGAAACATATTAAAAGCAGCCAAAGAAAAAGTCACATTATGCAGAGGAACAAACATAAGAATGGAGGAAGATTTCTTGTTAGAAACAACGCGAGCCAGACAGTAGTGCTACATCTTTAAAATATGCGGTGGGCGTGGGGCGAGGAGGGGGTGGGAATACTGTCAGAATTACATACCAAGCAAGACTACCTCTCAAAATGAAGGCAAAATAAAAATATTTTCAGACATACAAAAGCTGAGAGACTTTACCACCAGTAGACCATATCTACAAGCATGTTAAAAGAATTACTTCAGGTAAAAGAAAAGTGATACCAGAAAGAAATCTAGATCTACACAGAGCAATTAAGAGTGCTGGAAGTGTAAAAAATGTGAATAAATATGAGATTTTCTTCTCTAATTTTTAAACTTCTTTTAAAAATAGTTGACTATTTGAAGCAAAATAAGGTATTACAGGATATATAACATATGTGGAATGAAAATATATGACAACAATAGCTCAAAGCCCAAGAGAGGGGAAATAAAAGTGTACTATTAAAAGGTTTATACTCTGTTGTTGAAGTGGCACAATATTAATTAAAGGTAAACTGATAGGTTATACTTAAATCAACCACTAAAAATAAATGATAACTCGTATACCAGTACGGGAGATAAAATGAAATAATATTGAAGACTCAATTCAAAAGAATACAGAACAAAATTCAAAAGGGAAAAAATAATAGGTGGGGCAATAGAAAATAAACAGCAAGATGAAAGATTTAAACCCAACCGTATTCATAATCATTTTAAATGTAAACAGTCTACGATTTGCAAGGCAGAAATAGAGACAGATGTAGAGAACAAACATCTGGACACCAAGTGGGGAAAGCGGGGAGGGTTGGGGGGGAATGAATTGGGAGATTGGGATACCAAATTGTACACTCTAAATATATGCAGTTTATTGTAAAAAATAAAATAAAAATAAAAATAGAAAAAAAAATGTAAACGGTCTAAACATCTGAATTGAAAGGCAGAGCTTGTCAGATTGAATTTTTAAAGGTTCAAATCTATAGTAATAGCATATGAAGTAGATTTTAAAGACTATTAACAGTGATAAAGAGGATCTTTTGAAAATGACAAAGGGGTCAATTCCTCAAGAGGACGTAGCAATCCTAAAAGTTCATGATTCTAATGACAGAGCTTCAAAATACATGAAGCAAAAACTGACAGAACAGAAGGAGAAATAGACAAATCTACAATTGCAGCCATAGATTTCATCACCTCTCCTTCAATAATTGAAAAAGCAAGTAGACAGAAAATGAGTAAGAATACAGAAGATTTGAACAACACTCTCTACCAACTTCACATAATTGATATTTATAGAACACGTCACCCAGTAACAACAGGATACACATTTTTAAAAAATACGTAGAAAATATTCATCATGCGGCAGGGCAGACCACCAGTATTTCTCATCCCCTCCAACTCAGAGTCACAGAGGCTGAATTTATGGTCAGTGTGGCTGAGCATCTGGGGGCTCCCTTCCTCCCCTGAGTCCCCACTCATAGGGTGGAGGTTCTACCCTAGGTGCAGCAGCCAGGGAATACTTGGGCCCCAATCTCACTCACCCCAGCTTTCAAGGCACTGGGAGAGACACATTGAGAAGACAAAAGGCTACAACTCCTCACTCAGCACCCAGATCAGTGGCTCAGAGACTTACAGGGGAAGAGGCAGTCTATAAGAAGAGAACATTCCAAAGCTCTCCCTCAAAGGAACTGACTGTATTTGAAACAGAGTGAGAAGAAGTTAATCCTAAACACGCTCTTGAAAACAGTGGACAATAATGCAAAGACAACCCAATTTTAAAATGGTCAAAGGATCTGAATAACCATTTCTCCCAAAAAGATATACAAATGGCCAATAAGCACATAAAATATGCTCAACATCACTTATTATTAAGAAAATGCAAACCATAATGAGATTACACCATCAGGATGATTATAATCAAAAAGGCAGATGATAACAAGTGTTGGTGAGGTTTTAGAGAAATTGGAACCCTCAGAGGTTGCTGATGGGATGTAAAATGGTGCAGCCATTTTGGAAAACTGTCTGGTAATTCCTCGAAAGGTTAAGCATAGAGTTATCATGTGACCCAGCAATTCCCCTCCTAGGTATATACCCAAGGGAAATGAAAACATATGTCCACACAAAAACTTGTACATGAACGTTCACAGCAGTATTATCCATAACAGGCGAAAAGTGGAAACTCAAATGTCCATCAACTGATGAATGCACAGATAAAAATATCCATTGCTGAGGACAATGTTTGTGCCCCCCAAATATTTGTATGTTGAAATCCTAACCCCTAACGTGATATTAGGAGGTGGGACCTTTGGGAGATGATTAAGTCTTGAGGGTTGAGCCCTCATGAATGGGATTAGTGCCCTTATAAAATAGATCGCAGAGAACGTAAGTTGGTACAGCCACTACGGAAAACGGTTTGGAGGTTCCTTAAAAAACTATAAATAGAACTACCATATGATCCAGTAATCCCACTACTGGGCATATACCCAAAGAAAACCATAATCTGAAAAGAAACATATACCATAATGTTTATTGCAGCACTATTTACAACAGCCAGGACATGGAAGCAACCTAAATGCCCATCAACAAATGAATGGATAAAGAAGATGTGGCATATATATACAATGGAATATTACTCAGCTATAAAAAGGAATGAGATGGAGCTATATGTAATGAGGTGGATAGACCTAGAGTCTGTCATACAGAGTGAAGTAAGTCAGAAAGAGAAAGACAAATATTGTATGCTAACTCATATATATGGAATCTAAAAATGGTACTGATGAACTCAGTGACAAGACAAGAACAAGGACGCAGATACAGAGAATGGACTGGAGAACTCGTTTGGGGGGGCGGGAGGTGAAGGGGAAGCTGAGACGAAGTGAGAAAGTAGCATAGACATATGTATACTATCAACTGTAAAATAGATAGCCAGTGGGAAGTTGTTGTATAACAAAGGGAGTTCAACTCGAGGATGGATGATGCCTTAGAGGACTGGGACGGGGAGAGTGGGGGGGAGTCGAGGGAGGGAGGGAATACGGGGATATGTGTATAAAAACAGATGATTGAACTTGGTGTACCTCAAAAAAATAATAATAAATTAATTAATTAAAAACAAAAACAAACAAACAAACAAAAAAGAATCTGCCTGCCAATGCAGGGAAGATTCCACATGCCGTGGAACAACTAAGCCCGTGTGCCACAACTACCCAGCCTGTGCTCTAGATCCCGTGAGCCACAACTATTGAGCCCATGTGCCACAAATACTGAAGCCCGTACTCCTAGAGCCCGTGCCCTGCAGCAAGAGAAGCCACCACAATGAGAAGCCTGTGCACTGCAACGAAGAGTAACCCCTGCTCACCACAACTAGAGAAAGCCCATGCACAGCAACGAAGACCCAACACAGCCAATAAATAAATTTATTTATTTAAAAAAAAACAAAACTAAAAATAGAACTACCATATGATCCAATAATCCCACTACTGGGCATATACCCAGAGAAAACCATAATCCAAAAAGAAACAGGTACCGTAATGTTTATTGCAGCACTATTTACAATAGCCAAGACATGAAAGCAACCTAAATGCCCATCAACAAATGAATGGATAAAGAAGATGTGGCACGGGCTTCCTAGGTGGCGCAGTGGTTAAGAATCCGCCTGCTAATGCAGAGGTCACGGGTTCAATCCCAGCTCCAGGAAGATCCCACATGCTGCGGAGCAACTAAGCCCGTGTGCCCAAAAAAAAAAAAAAAAAAAAAAAAAAAGATGTGGCACATATATACAAAGGAATATTACTCAGCTATAAAAAGGAATGAAATTGAGCTATATGTAATGAGGGGGATAGACCTAGAGTCTGTCATACAGAGTGAAGTAAGTCAGAAAGAGAAAAACAAATATTGTATGCCAACTCATATATACGGAATCTAAAAAAAAAAAAAATGGTACTGATGAACTCAGTGACAAGACAAGAATAAGGATGCAGATGCAGAGAATGGACTGGAGGACACGGAGTTGGGGGGGGTGGGGGGCGAAGGGGAAGCTGGGACGAAGTGAGAGAGTAGCATAGACATATGTATACTACCAACTGTAAAATAGCCAGTGGGAAGTTGCTGTATAAGAAAGGGAGATCAACTCGATGACGGGTGATGACTTAGAGGACCGGGACGGGGAGGGTGGGGGGGAGTCACAGGAGGGAGGGAATATGGGGATACAGCTGATTGACTTTGGTGTACTTCAAAAACTGGTACAAGAGTGTAAAGCAATTATATTCCAATAAAGAGCCTAAAAAAAAAAAATAGATCCCAGAAATGTAAATTGGTGCAGCCACTATAGAAAACAGTATGAAGGTTCCTTAAAAAACTAAAAATAGAGCTGCAATATGATCCTGCAGTCCCACTCCTGGGCTCGTATCTGGACAAAACTGTAGTTTGAAAACATTCCAATGTTCAACGCAGCACAATGTACAATAGCCAAGATATGGAAATAACCCAAATGTCCACTGACAGATGAATGGATAAAGAAGATATGGTACATATACAAGGCTGAGTCAAAAGTTATCTGCACTCCAGTTATATTAAAAGTTCTGGAATTCTACAGCCAGAATGCAGATAACTTTTGGCTCACCCTGGTATATAATGGGATAGTACTCAGCCATAAAAAAGAATGAAATAATGCCATTTTCAGCAACGTGGATGGACTTAGAGATTATCATACTTAAGAGAAGTAAGCCAGAAAGAGAAAGACAAATACCATATAATATCACTTATATGTGGAATCTAAAATATGACACAAATGAAGAACTTATCTGCAAAACAGAAATAGGACTTCCCTGGTGGCTCAGTGGTTAAGAATCAGCCTGCCAATGCAGAGGACATGGGTTCAAGCCCTGGTCCCGGAAGATCCTACATGCTGAGGAGCAGCTAAGCCTATGAGCCACAACTACTGAGCCCACATGCCACAACTACTGAAGCCCACGCACCTCGAGCCCATGCTCCACAAGAGAAGCCACCGCAATAAGAAGCCTGCACACCGAAACGAAGAGTAGCCCCCATTCACCACAGCTAGAGAAAGCCCGTGCCCAGCAACAAAGACCCAAAGCAGCCATAAATAAATAAGTAAATAAATACACAAATTTATTTTAAAAAAGCACAAAGTCTCACAGACATAGAGAACAGACTTGTGGTTGCAAAGGAAGGAGGGCAGTAGGGATGGACTGGGAATTTGGGATTAGCAGATGCAAACTATTATATATATGTATAACTGAATCACTTTGTTCTACACCAGAAACGAACACAACTTTACTATACAGTAGAAATTAACACAATATTGTAAACTAACTATACTTCAATAAAATAAATTTTAAAAAAGAACACCAAGACAATAAAAGAATGCAAACAAATTAAATTAAATTAAGTAAATTAAATTAAATTAAATTAAATTAAATTAAATAGATCTTCCTCACCCCTTCTGCCATGTAAGGACAAAGCTAGAACACGGTAGTCCAAGAACCAGGAAATGGGCTCTCACTAGACACTGAAAGACACCAAATCTACCTGAACCTTGATTTTAAACTTCCCAGCCCCCAAAACTATGAAAAATAAATTTCTGTTGTTTATAAGCTGCCCAGTCTATGGTATTCTGTTATAGCAGCCCAAATGGAAGAAGACATACATACCACGGCATTTTATCTAGCAATTAAGAGAAATTAAGTATTGATACAGGCTACAATATAGATCAACCTTAAAAACATTCTGCTTTATGAAAGAAACCAGTCACAAAGGGACACATATCATATGATTCCATTTATATAAAATGACCAGAATAGAATTATAGAGAGAAAGTAGATTAGTGGTTGCCTAGGGCCAGAGGAAGCTTGAGGGGAAATGGAGAGTGGCTGTTAATGGGTACAGAGTTTCTCTTAGAAGTGATAAAAAGGTGCTAAAACCGATTGTGATGATGGTTGCACAGCACTGTAAACATAATAAAAACTATTGAATTGTACACTTTAAATGGGGAAACTGTATGGCATTTGAATTATATCTCAATAAAGATGTTATTTTAGAAAAGAGCTATTGACACACATAACATAAATGACCCTCAAAGTAATTACACTGAGTGAAGGAAACCATGTTTTTAAAGCCATATTTTAAAATGTACAAATTGTACATTCTGTATAATCCCATGTAAGTAAAATGCTAGAAAATGCAAGTAATCTATATTTACAGAAAGCAGGTCAGTGGTGGCCTGGTTGGGGAGGGAGGGATGGATTACCAAGGGGCACAAAGAAACTTTGGGGATGACAGATAAACTCATAATCTTGACTGTGGTGATGGTTTCATGACTGTATACGTGTGTTAAAATTTATCAAATTATATGATTTAAATATATTCAGTTGTAGATCACTTATGTGCAATAAGACTGCAACAAAAGAGCCTGCTGAAAAGCCATACTCATACATGATCACAAAATCTATTTCTATGTGTAGCTACTCAGATATAAAGAGAAGAATACCTGATAGACATACATAAAACTAATAACACTGGTTACCTTTCAGGAGTGGGGAGGAGGGGACGTGAAAAGACTGTCACTTTCACACTATATAGTTCTGCATTCTTTGTATTTTTTGCGAGAACGTTCTATGTATACAACTTGTACAAATAAATAAAAAGCTAATAAAATTACTTTTAATTTTAAAATGGTTAAATAAAAATCCAACAGCAATAACAATACCCAGTTTCAAAGTAAAAGTGACCGTATTGGATAAAGAGATCCTTAAGCCTGCAGAGGCATGGAGTCCGAAAACTAGAAGGAGCCTCAAGGAGAAACCACCACAATGACTGTTTTGAGGGCTAGGAAGAGGGGTGGGTGGAGGTGAGAGGCACCCAGTCACTGACTGACCTGGGGTGACCTGCTTTGCATTGACTGAGGGACTTAAGATTCAAGGGCAGACAAATCCAGGGCCTCTGGCTCACTAGGTGACCTTCGCCAGCTGCTTCACTCTCTGGGGCAGTTTTCCTGTCCGAAAAAGGAAGACTGGTCCAGATGGCCTGTGAAGACTCCCCTGCTCTGCTAGTCTGCAATTCTCTTTGTCTCTCTGACCAGTTCCCTCCCCTGTTACACTCTTGCTAGATTTTGCATTTTCTTAAGATCCCTGTGAGAATTGAGCCAAGACCTCTAACCCTCCTTGGAAAGCAGCTCTGCCTATCATTTGTTCACTCACTCACTCCTTTCTCTTTAAATGTATATACTGAGAATTGCTTATGCATTGATTTAATTGTGCATCGATCCGTCCGTTCATTTACTGATCCTGTAAACATCCACCGCCCGCATTGGCTGGGGACTGACCTGTTGGGGTGGATCCCTGGCCCTGAGCCACCTTCTCCAACTTTTCCACAGCAATTAAGATTTCTAAGTAGACTCTGGGTAATTGGGTCTTTGGGACATCATCCCTGAAGCACCCCAAAGTTTCTAAGCTGGGCCTTCTCCCTCTGAATTACATTGAGGATGGTGCAGTCCCTTGGGGCAGGGAGTTTGAAAGGTGCCTGCTCCTCGGGAGGCTGTCGCAGCCGGCATGGAGCTGGGAGCTGGCTGGGTGTGGCAGTCCCTGGCTGCCCATAGTAAACTCAAGGCACCTGTGCAGCCTCGAGCCCACCAGAATTTCCTAATTTTGCCAAACCTGACACATTTCAGAGAACCCCGCTGAATTCCAAGTACTTTGCCTACTTCCACCAAGTTCTAAAAGCTCCACTTAACTCTACCAAGTTGCAAACACTTCACTGAATTCTGCAAAAGCCTAGGCATGTCTTCTAAGTTTGGAAAGCTGGGTCAGTGTAAAACTCCGGGTCCTGCCTACCAAGATTCCCTGGATAGGGGAGGCTCAGACCTGCTTCTTTGACCAGTTTTCTCCTAGCTCCAGCCAGAGAAGGTTCCTGGTCTTTGAAACATCTTCCAGGGAATGAGGGACATGGATCTGGAAGAGCCTGAAGGTAAGTGAAACAATGGGGAAATGGAGGCAGAGGAAGGGGCTGGAGTCAGGAGCCCCAGGAAGTTACTGGAGCCTTGGCTTCCACCTCTAACTCACTGCACAGTGCTGGGAAGCCCCTTCCCCACTCTGAGCCTCAGCTCCCCCATATATGACAAGGGGGTGGTCTTGCTGATCTGCAGGACCCCTCCCAGCTCAGCCAGGTGTCATCCAGGCTAGAAAGAGCCCGTATTTGGCAGCCCGCTGCTCACTCCCAGTTTCTCTTAGCCCCAGGAAGTTGCAGCGAGACAGGAAGAAGTTGGCTGTGGCCAAACTGGGGGCTTCAGCTTGGCCTTCAGAATCTGGGTGAGGAGAGGAGAGGAGAGGGGTGGCATCCCTGTGGGCCGGTAGGAGTAGGCAACAGACAGGAAGTGAGTGAGAAAGGTGAGCACCAGCCTCGAGGTGCAAACACAGAGCCGTGATGTACAAAGGACAGAGGGCTCAGGTGGCCTGGGAGAGGATAAAGGAAGGCTCCCCGGGGGAGGTGGCATGTGAACCGGTGTTCAGATAGCATTTGTCCAGAAGAAATCTGAAGGCCGGAAGGACACTGTGGGCTCTGCAGACGAAGCTTCTTGGCCCTGCTTTGGGAACCAAAGTCTGTCCCATAGCCTGCAGCCACATCCCTCCTCCTCCCCTCTTCCTGCAAGGCCCCGCCCCCAGCCTCACCCTAAGGAGAGAAGGCAGAACATGAGGCTCAGATTCTCAGCACTCAGGCTGGAAGGCAGACAGGGCACTGAACAGGTCTGGTGACCATGTCCCTGCTCTGAGCTTTCTTTGTCCTCCTGGTTCATCCCGGGCAGAGTTTCCTCCCTGCCCTCAGGGCTGCTGCTTCTCTAGTGATACCTCCATGGCCCCTTGCCTGGTCTCTACGCACCTCCTCCTGGGGAAGTAGTCCAGCCCGGGCCTCTGAAGCCCTGGCCACAGGTCCAAGGGTCTGCACTACCAGGGCTGTGTGTGTGTGTGTGTGTGTGTGTGTGTGTGTGTGTGTGTGTGTGTGTGTGAAAAAGAGCAAGAGTGAGTGCCTGCTGCACACGTACATATACTTAAGAAAATGACCGTACGTGTAGACACATGAGCCTGGTGTGGCATGCACACTCGTAGGCGAAGGTGTGCACCGGGCTGCCAGGCAGGTGTTTGTGCAGGCGGGCGGGTGCATATGTGGTGACCTGCGTGGGTGCATGTATGTTCCGACAGGTAGCCCATGACAGCAGCTTTTGCCAGTGACTTCAAGGGATAAATTATGCGGTACGTGGAACTGTGCAGAGAGGAGGCTGCGGCCTGATCCAGCCACTGGGGCTGCAGGAAAGTGCCACCCCAGCTCTGCGCCTGCCCCAGCGCTGGCAGGGCGCCTGCGGCTACCGACACTCTGTCCAGCGAGGGCGCCTCTCCGGGAAGCCAGCCTCGGAGTCTCCCTGCTGAAACTTGAAGGGAGTTCACAGCGCACACTCCCCTGACCCCACAACATCTCTAGACACAGTCAGGCTGAGGTGAGACCTCCTCTCTGTGGTCCCAGGGCAAGGTCAGAGCTCTCCTTGCTGCAGAAGAGGCCCCTCAGGCCCTGAGAAAGAGCCCAGAGCTCAGGACCCTGCATTTGTACGTGAGATGAGAGTCCACAGGGGACCCGCAGCCTGGGCCTTGCTGGGTGGTGGAGGCCCAGGGAGACCCAGAGAGAATCCATATCAGGAGGGATTTTGAGACCCTTCAAGCGGCCTGACGACAAAAAGAAAAACAAGTATGTGTAGGGGAGTAACATGCTTCCCGTAACTAGAGGCACGCAGACAGGAGCAGGATGAGGCTCGGGTGGAAAATGGAGAGGATTTCTGCCTGGGAATGGTTGAGATTGAGTGGCCTGGGGCACACGTGTTCTCATTCATTGCCCCAATGCCTAGCACAATGCCTGGCGTGTGGTAGGAACTCAATCACGTCTGGATTCTGAAACATGGAAGGATTAAGAGAAGGAAATTTTCTCCTGCAAGAGAGGCATTGACAGGAATTGGTGCTCAACCCAGACCCAGGCTTGAGCAGTGTGTCCCACGGGTTTAGTGACATCGTGTCAAGTGCCCTAAACACCAAGGAAAGGTTAAGTCATGCTCCTCAGCTGGTGAGAAGATTGGGGGGTGGCGGGACACTTGGGAGAAAGATGTCCATCTAGTGTGATAAAAGACCAACCAACATTTGGGGTTTAACAGAAGCAAACAACTGCTCTGAGCATGGCGTGGCTGTCATGCTGTTGGGAGAATAGGATTCTAGACTCACCTTGCCAGCGACCCGCTGTGTGGCCTCAGTTTCCCTACCTGCACAATGGGAGCTCCAATGAGTTGACCTCTCAGGGTGTTTACCACACCGATGCCTAGGAGTTCATGAAGTCAAAGCAGCCCTGGCTCAGGTTCAGAGAAAAAAGGAGCCTTGGGGCAGAGCCAAAATGTCCATCAAATTTTCGCTCAAAAACACACAATGAAAGCAGATTCTGAAAGTCAATTCACACACAGTAGCTGATGAAGCAGGCCTTAAGGGGGAACAGGTGGATGAGCCCCCTGGTAGGCTCAGAGGCCAGGAGCCCCTCCAATGTGAGGCACAATGTGTGCTTCATGCATGGAGACCAGAGCTGACCTGCAGAGACAGGCAGATTTCTGCAGGCTGACGGAGAAAGAAGGGCATCCCAACAGTGGAACAGTGTAAAGCAGCTTGGAGTCTTCCTGAAAGCCCGGAGGACCCTGAGACCATCTAGCCCAGTGATTCTCAAAGTGTGGTCCCTTGGCCAACAGCAAAAGCATCACTCAGACCTAATGGGTTAGAAACTCTGGGGATAGAGCCCAGCAATCTATGTTTTAACAAACTTTCCAGGTGATTATAAGATTTGAGGACATTTGATCGAGACCATTCTTTCCCAAACTATGTTGGTAGGATACTTATTTGCAGGAGGATAATGGGTACTCCGTAAAAGGAGGATCTATCATCAAATAAGTTTGGAACTTACATTCTCTACACTGCTTTCAGAAAGTCACAAATCACAGTGGTGTATTAAAGGCTCTGAGAAGTCCTGCAGTAAATTATTTACTTTTAATTAACCCAATGTTGTTTCAAATTGATTTTTCAGATTGCCTAGTAACATTTTCATTAACACTCTCTCAGAGAAATTTTGGTCCACATCCATTCTCATTTTTCACATGGATAAATCAAAGCCTAGAAGTACGAGGACTGCCCAAAGTCACAGAGAGACAGTGTGTCAGAGCTGGAAAAGAGCCTAGCAATACACCTCATCCCTAAAGAGACTCTGTGGGCTCCCCACCACCCTGCACCCTCTTTCTCTGCCTCCCAGCTGTATGCCCCTCCAGAGCCCTGCAGCATGGAGCCGGTCAACAGGACAGAGGTGTCTGAGTTCTTTCTGAAAGGATTTTCAGGCGACCCAGCTCTGCAGCACCTGCTCTTCCCTCTGTGCTCAGCCATGTACCTGGTGACCCTGCTGGGGAACGCAGCCGTTGTGACGGTGAGCATGCTGGACATCCACCTGCACACACCCATGCACTTCTTCCTGGGCAACCTCTCTATCCTGGACATCCGCTACACGTCCACCTTTGTGGCCCTGATGCTGGCCCACCTCCTGTCCACCCAGAAGACCATCTCCTTTCTTGGCTACGCGATCCAGATGTGTCTGAGCCTGTCCGCGGGCTCCACAGAGTGTCTGCTGCTCGCCATCGTGGCGTACGACCGCTACCTGGCCATCTGCTGGCCGCTCAGCTACCCTGTGCTGATGAGCCGCCGGTTCTGCTTGCTGCTGGCAGCGGCTGCCTGGGCCCTCTGTCTCGTCAAGTCAGTGACTGGGACAGTCATCGTCATGAGTCTGCCTTTCTGTGGCCACCATGTGGTCAGTCACTTCACCTGCGAGAGCCCGGCGGCGCTGCAGCTGGTGTGCGGTGACACGTGTCAGTGTGGTCCTTCTCCTGGTGGGCGGCGCCCTGCTGCTGCCCGCGGCCCTGGCGTTCATCCCCCTCTCCTACACGCTTACACTGGCCACCATCCCAAGGGCGCCCCCAGTTGGCGGGCGCCGCAAAGCCTTCTCCACCTGCTCAGCACCCCTGGCTGTGGTGCTGCTTTTCTACAGCACCATCATCTTCATGTACACGAAACCCAGGAGCAAGGAGGCCCGCGTCTCTGACGAGGTCTTCACCGTCCTCTACGCTGTGCTCACGCCCATGCTGAACCCCGTCATCTACAGCCGGAGGAACAAGGAGGTGAAGGAGGCCACCAGGAAGGTGTGGGGCAGGAGATGGCCCTCCAGGTGAGGGAGGCCAGGGCTGTGCAGGTGAGCAGGAGAGGCCTTTATTTGCCCAGAGTGAAGACAGGTGGCACCCAGGGGTGCAGGTCTGGAACTTTATCCCAGAAAGGCAGCACCAAGTCTCACTGATCCTGCCACAGAGGAGCTCACAATCGCCCCTCTGATCCTCCCCTCCTCCGACAGAGCCCTGGGCCAGCTCCCAGCATCGCTCCTGCATCTTTACACCGGCCTCAGCGCTGGCTCCAGATCTCAGCCTTGCTCCT
The DNA here is from genome assembly GCF_030028045.1 of Hippopotamus amphibius kiboko. Taxonomy (NCBI): domain Eukaryota; kingdom Metazoa; phylum Chordata; class Mammalia; order Artiodactyla; family Hippopotamidae; genus Hippopotamus; species Hippopotamus amphibius. The sequence goes on from NC_080187.1 coordinate 37,923,616, forward strand.
CCCAGTGGATCCTCCAAGGGCCATCCCGAGGGATCTCTTTGAAGAGGACGTGTGATCGTGTCACTCTCCTGATCGCCACCCCTGGATGCGCCCCAGAGCTCTCAGGATGAAGTGGGAGGTCTTCCGTGGGGCGTTCGAGGCCCCACAAGCTGGCCCTGACTCATCCCCTCCCCGCCCCGTGCCCCACAGCCTCCCTCCTGTCAGCCACACACACCAGCTGGACGTGAGCCTCAGGGTTGCCCAGCTGTGAGCCCTTGTTGGTTCTTCCACAAGGCAGCCCCCACCCAGCACACAGTTCCACAAGTAAGAGCACTGCCTTCCACACGTGGTGCTTTTATAAAAGCACTGCCCTCAAGGCTCATCTTATGTTTTAATATAGTTCCCTATGCTGTACAGAAGGTCCTTGTTGTTTTTCCATTTTCTATTTAGTGATATGAACCTGTTAATTCCAAACTCCGAATTTATCCCTCCCCCCATCTCAAGGCCCATCTTGGAAGCCACCTCTGCCAGGAAGCCCCCCTACTCTGCCCCTCTCACTGTACTCCTCGTGCTTTATTTTCACTGTTAATGTGAGAGCAGGTAGTCTCAGATCCCACTCTGTCCCAAGTCCAGCCCTGCCCAACCCCAGGCCTACACAGCTTTCTTAAATAAATAGAAAACACACCCATGTAGGGGTCACAATGGCAGAGCCTGGGGTCCTTCCCAAATCTGAGCAAATCTGAGCTCACTGATGACAGGCCTGGCCTAGTGCCTTGGGAAGCAACAGGAGAGGCGGTGACCAGCCCCAGCATCCCTGATATCCAGACCTACCCAGCCATGTGATGCCAATCACCCGAGCAGCACAGGGCCTGGGTTCCTCTGTCTCCCTTTAGAGCAGCGGCTTCCAGTGCCTCCCTGCCCCACATCCAGGCCTCCCCTGGCTTTGGGGAGACTCTGCTCTAGCCCTCTTCACCCCACCCCCTGGGCGCCTGCCATAGCTACCTCTCCCTGGTCCTCAGCCTCTTCCCAGCTTTCATCTCTGAGAGCTCAGGGAACACACAGTGGAAATGGACTCGAATTCAGGGAGCATCTCCATTCCCTGCCCCCTCCGGCCGCAGTGGCACCGTCTGTGTGATGGGAGAGCTGGGCTTGGCCTCCATGCAGCAGGCCAGCTCTCCTGCTCCCTGGCTGTAGGTGAGCCCTGTCCTTTCTTGAGCCCTCAGTTCCCCTCCAGTCCCTCTTCCTGCTTCCTCTGTGGGTCAGAACAGAGGCACAGAGGAGGGAAGCACAGCCCCACAGCTCACAGCCTGACCAAGGCAGGGTGAAGGCTGCCACTGAGACATTCTGCTGGGCCTTTGATGCCACGACAAGGGTTTGGACTTTATCCTGTGGGCACCAGTTGGGGGTTTACAGTCACACTTACTTTTAGAAAGATGACTGATTAGATACCATTCTTCACCCATGCAATTGGCAAAGATTTTTTTTAATATCTATTGTTAACTGTGGTGCAGTGAAGTAGGTAATGTCATACACTGCTGGTGGGGTAGGAATAAAGTAATTTGAATTAACAATATACGAATAAATTAATATGTGGGTATGAATTGAGATTTAAATACTTCAGACCTTTTGACCCAACGCTTCTACTTCTAGCAATTAGTCTGAGAAAATTATTAGAGGTGCAAAGATTTATGTGTAAATATACATGTGGATATTAATCACAGCATTACTTATGGGAACACAATGAAAATCTTAGTATGAAATAAGAATCTTAATGTCCAACCATAGCAGAATGTTTGAATGAATCCCGGTGGAGCCCAGTGATAGGCTGTGACACGGCCACGAGCAATCACAGTTTTGAGGAATATTTGATGATGGGAAATGCTCACACTGTAACTGATAGAAAAAGGCAGAAGATACAACTTTGTACCCAGCATAATCCCAACTTTTTAAAGATATTTTTCCTATGGCTATATGAAGAAGTGTGTATGTAAAAAATTCTAGAAAACTGTGACAAAATTTTAACTAACATTTGTTTGTTCATTTGATGGGGTTCCACATAAATGTTGTTTTCTTAATTATTCTTTCCAGTGATCTCTGTTACTTATAAAATGAACATGTTTTTGAACTTCAAAAATAATATTATTTTTGAGGAATGGAAGATCAGTGGACTCAGGAGTAGAGCGCAGATGAGAAGGGCCCAGCCTAGGGCAGGAAGTGAGGAAGCTGATGCTGTAACCCAGGCACCGACGGGGCCTGACCCAGGTGGGCAGTCAGGCAGACAGGGTGGAGCTGAGAGATCCTGGGGACATTCTGCTGATTGCAGAGGTGGCTGAGGGACAGGGGACCTATAGGTTGGTGCCCAGGCTTCTGGCTTATTTGTGTGGAGAGCGCTCCACCCTGAGAGACACCCTGAAAGATGGGAAAGATGAGAGATCAGGATGCAGGGGTGGGAGGGGTGGTGATGAGCTTGTTTGGACGCTTTTGTGGACATTGACAGGTGGCAAGAGCGCCCTTTCAGGAGCAGCTGGAAAACAAATGGTGACAATCTTACAATATTTTTTTTCAACCTGTGCTCTCAACAAAAAAAATTTCCAGGGACAAATCATAATATAATGGGAAAACTTGCAACTGCTGCTGCATTGTTTAAGGCTGGGTTTTTGTCCCTAAACTGTGTCAAGTTGTCAGTCTTTACTGTGAAGGAAAGAGAAGGACGTGGGAGGGAAAAGGAAAGGGAACCTGCAGAAACGCATGCACCCGGCTCAACCCCGCCGTCATGGTCCCTCACAAGTGCTCGGGGCCTCACCCGAAAAGAAATTCACTTTCCTTAACCTTTCGTGAGGGCAGGTCCCCACAGCACTCCTGGAGGGGACACCCCCTTTCACAGCCCAGGACAACCAGGCTGAGGGCAGGAGGCACAGCCCCTGAGCCTCCGGTCCAAGGGGCAGGGCTGCAATGACACCCGGTCTCCAGATTCTCTGTTCGGTGTCTCTCCTGGGCCCACCTCACCCAGCCAGGCCCTCCGGGGGCAGCACAGGGAACCTGGGGTCTCTGAAGCCCCAGAGCTGCCACGTCTGCAAACTTGTGAGGCTGCAGAGTTTGAACTTTAAATTGGGCAGGGACTGAGAGGGCCCCGAGGGCAGGGAGCACGTGAGCTGTCTACCTGGCAGGGGACCAGGAGGCTGGGCCTCAGGGCCTCGCCCCTGCCCACCCCAGCACCGTGTGTCTGCTGGTAATGAACTCAGCACTCCCGAGCCTCGGGTCACCTCACCTGGCAGCGGCTCCAGCCACCTGCCCACACTACTGCCACTGGGCCAGTAGCTAGGAGGTAAGGAGAAGCCATCTAGCATGTTGACTCTTCTCGTGAAATCTTTTTCAAACGTGCAAAAAGCCAGACTACCTGCCTGGGGAGGGGAATAGAATGACACTAATAGCATCAGTGACCCCTGAATGAATCCTCACCACGTGCCAAGCTCTGTGCTAAGAGCTCTCACCGGATCCTCAAAATCACCCCACGAGGAAATCCTATTCTCTCCACAGGTGAGGAAGCTGAGGCTGAGAAAACCATTAGCAAGTGGCAGGTCTGGGACTGGGGCCCTGACTGGTCTGACCCAAAGCCCACACTCACCTCTTCTGCTGACACAGCGAGGAAATGTGAAGCAGGGATCCCAGCGGCAGGCGTTTCTGGGAAACTGTAAGAGGAGCTTCTTCTTCTTATGCCCCTCACCTTCCTTTTAAAATAACACGTAAAGCCTGAAATAAGTATTAAATTGTTCAAACTAGATTTACCAGCCAGAAAAATTTCTTTTCATCTTTTTTTTTTAAAGCTCTTTATTGGAATATAATTCCTTTACACTGTTGTGTCAGTTTTTGAGGTACACCAAAGAGAATCAGCTGTATTTATACACATATCCCCATATCTCTCCCTCCCGCGACTCCCTCCCACCCTCCCTGTCCTGGCCCTCTAAGTCATCACCCATCATCAAGTTTATCTCCCTTTGTTATGCAGCAACTTCCCACTAGCTAGCTATTTTACAGTTGGTAATGTATCTATGTCAACGCTACTCTCTCACTTCATCCCAGCTTCCCCTTCGCCCCCACCCCCACCCCACGTCCTCAAGTCCGTTCTCTACATCTGCATCTTTATTCTTGCCCTGTCACTGGGTTCATCAGTACCATTTTTTTTTAGATTTCATGTATATGAGTTAGCATATGGTATTTGTTTTTCTCTTTCTGGCTTACTTTGTTCTGTATGACAGTCTCTAGGTCTATCTACTTCACTACAAATAACTCAATTTCTTTCCTTTTTATCAGCCAGCGAAATAGACATGATATTTACCTTGTAAAGTGACCCTGGATCCCTAAGACCTCAGGGTTGGAAGTTGCTAGGAAGAGGTGAGGGAATGTTCTGCAGGTTGTACAGAGCACCAGAGACCACCTAATTGAATGGGTCCATTTCACACAGGGAGAAACTCATGCAAGGTCATAGGGCACAATCGGAACAAAGGCAAGAATCAAACCTGGACCCTCACTCCCAGCCCAGGTCTCCTTCCATGGCATCACCCTGCCTCTCAGGAGGGGTGAAACTGGGGCGTGGAATAGACAATGATTCTCAGACACACTCAACTTCCTATCACTCTGTAACAGTTTTTTCCAGGACGTGACACAGTGAGAGACCCGAGAGACAGAAGCCAGAGTGGTTTCCTGAGTGTATTATGAGACACCTTTGTACCCAAGTGCTCTGCAACATTTCAGGTCCTCCTCTTCCTTCTGGGCATGTGGTAGGATTACACAGACCAGTGAGTTGTGGGCAGATGGATTGGAGCATTTAACTGCTGGTGTGAGATGCTCTGGTGTGTTCTTCCCCAACCGTCACAACTGGTGATGTCCCAGATGGTGCAGCCAGGGTCTCTGAGGTGATGACCTGGAAGAGAGCCCTCTGAAAACCTGCACTGGACATGTAGCATGAGCACTAATCCTCAGTCATGGTAAGCCACTAAAAGTATGAGGTGGTGTGTTATTGCAGAAAAAACAGCTCATCTTTACTGAAGGACCAAGGGAACTGCAGCTGCTCCCTGATGTCCCAGCCTGAGCCCATGTTGCGGTCAAAGCTGTTGGTCGCCAGGTAGCATGCTATTTTCTAGACACAGCCTTATTTCTTTGGGGTCATGAGCCGTTGGCCTCATGGGCTGTTTCTGATTTCCATGCATGTGTTATGATCAGACTCTTCCATTGTAAGGAAACCAACCACTCTCCTATTCGGCTCTTCGGAGAGGGCAGCTATTCCTGCAGGGAGGAGACTGGCACCCCCAAAGCTCTCCTCCCAGCAATCCCACGGCTGGTGTATGTGCTCATGGGGGAAGAGGACGGAGGGTGAACCCAAGGGAAGACATCTGGGATCAGGATTTTGGCAGAGGAAAAGCATGGATCTCGAACAGCACCTCCTCTGTGCGGGCACTGCAGGGTGTCAGGCATGAACTGGACACAGCCCTTTGGTTTCCACAGCTCCCAGTCTATTGTGAGACACACAGTGACACACAACAAACGCACGGTGCTGGCGGCTGTGTGAGCCTCATGTTGTCAGGATGGTCAGTCCTTTGGGGACATCTGAGAAGGCAGGCCCCAGAGAGGAGGTGTGTGTGAGCTGAGCCTTGGAGGATGAGTGGAAGGGAAAGTCATTCCAGCTGAGGAAAGCATGAGAAGAGGGACGAGACAGGACCGTGCAGGGTTTGTCCATCAATGGGGAGTGGTCTAGGCTTGAGCAGGTGAGCGCAAAGGGATGGACAGGAGGCGAGTTGGGGGGGGAGCGGGGCGGGCAGGCCAGAGCCTGATGACCAAAGCCCTCAGTTGCCTGTGTCATTCCCACTTGGGCTTTTTGTTGGAGACAAGGGTGGGGAAGAGAAATGCAGAGTCAGGTGGTTTCCCACCTTTTACCCACCTGAAAACACCCCTAGACCTGTGTGCAGTGTCAGGATTTGAGGTTAACAAGACTTTTTGTAGCAACACTCCCAACAAAGACCAAACCCTTGTAATTGAATCTGAAATTAAACTGTGGGCTTAATCCAGCCACATGAAGTCATAACCCAGGACAGATGCTTCCTTTTAACTTCATCTTTCCAGACCTCAGGTTTTATACTTGGTCTTTACATCCCAGACTCAAAGAGAAACTCAGAGGCTTCCAAAGCCCCGAGAGAGGAAGGGATGTGACCAAGGTCACCAGAGAGCAAGGGAATGAGTGTAAAGTTGGGCAGAAGCCACACCTGCCTCTGCTGTATCCCCAGCACCCAGCACATAGTAGGTACTGAATAACAATTTGCTGAATGAGTGAATAAATGAACCTTCACATGCAGCCAATTCTTGACCTTTTTGCCAGACCTCAGCAGGAGAATCCCTACCTTTAAATGTTTACCTGGGTAATACTTACCATCAATGACTGACCCAGATTAATCACCTACCCCTGTATGTTCCAGAAACTCCCTATACAACCACTGTGACTTAGGCTGGAAGATGGCAAACCAGCACAGGCTCTGGGGAGAAAAGGGGTCCTGGCATGTGCTGGAGCTCTTGTGTGGGAGGTGGCGAGCACAGGTCCAGCAGCTGCCTATGGCCGAAGACACAGGCTGTGATCTGGAGCCTGGCTTCTGGGCCGCTCACCAGCACTTTTCTGTGTGTATCTCATCACCCATCACCCACCTGCCTTCCCGAGCTCATCTCACTTAATTTAAGAAAGATAAGCAGCACTTGTGACAGCCGTGCCGTATTTCTCTCCACTGTTTTCCTTGCTGCTGTAGCCCCAGCACCTAAACATTACTTAGCACAGAGTAGGCATTCAACAAATATTCAGTGAGTGAGTGAATCTGAAACACTTTGTGCACAATTCAGCCATATGAAGTCATGATCTAAAAAACAAATGCTTCCCAGATACAGAGAATGGACTGGAGAACTCGAGGTTTGGGAGGGGGCGGGGGGTGAAGGGGAAGCTGAGACAAAGCGAGAGAGTAGCACAGACATATATATACTACCAACTGTAAAATAGATAGTCAGTGGGAAGTTGTTGTATAACAAAGGGAGTCCAACTCGACGATGGAAGATGCCTTAGAGGACTGGGGCGGGGAGGGTGGGGGGCACTCGAGGTGGGGGGAAGTCAAGGAAGGGAGGGAATATGGGGATATGTGTATAAAAACAGATGATTGAACTTGGTGTACCCCCAAAAAAAATAAATAAATAAAATTTTAAAAAAACATTAAAAAAATAAAAATAAAAAATAAAAAACAAATGCTTCCTCTTAACAGCCAAGAACAGTTTAGATCCAAAGGACATGAGAAACATGAGTCCTACTTTACTGTTTCCCCTGAACCCACCCCAGGGAGAAGAGAGAAGAGCCTAGGGGATTACAATGCAGTCTGTGTCACATAAGTTACATTAAAACTTTAGAGCTGAGAGGGCCAGCTTGCAGACCTGAAGTCCACTCTCTCATCACACAGATGGTGAGACTAAATCCAGAGGCAGCTGAGCCACCCCAGGTCACACACCCAGGTTGCTTGGCCCCCAGGCCAGCTGCTGCTTTTCCCAACACCTGTGTGGTCCAGGTGGGAAAGGAGGGAGACTGAGATGGATGGGGCAAACCAGACGGCCGTGACAGAGTATGTCCTGCTGGGGCTACACGGGCACCACAACCTAGAGATGGTCCTGTTTGTGCTCTGCCTGGGCATCTACTCCGTGAATGTGCTGGGGAACGCCCTCCTCATCGGGCTGAACCTGCTGGACCCCCGCCTGCACAGCCCCATGTACTTCTTCCTCAGCAACCTCTCCCTCATGGATATCTGTGGCACGTCCTCCTTTGTGCCTCTCATGCTGGTCAGCTTCCTGGAAACCCAAAGCACCATCTCCTTCCCTGGCTGCGCCCTGCAGATGTTCCTGACCCTGGCGCTGGGCTCCACGGAGTGCCTGCTCCTGGCCGTGATGGCGTGTGACCGGTATGTGGCCATCTGCCAGCCGCTTCGGTACTCAGAGCTCATGAGCCGGCAGACGTGCCTGTGGATGGCGGCGCTGAGCTGGGGGGCAGCCTTTGCCAACTCCCTGCTGCAATCCATTCTCACCTGGCGCCTCCCCTTCTGTGGCCACAGTGTCATCAACCACTTCTTCTGTGAGATCTTGGCGGTGCTGAAACTAGCCTGTGGGGACATCTCTCTCAACGCGCTGCTAATAATGGTGGCCACCACTCTCATGACGCTGCCGCCACTGCTGCTCATCTGCCTGTCCTACGTTTTCATCCTTGCTGCCATCCTGAGGGTGCCCTCTGCTGCCGGCCGCCACAAAGCCTTCTCCACCTGCTCCGCCCACCTCACGGTGGTGCTGATTTTCTATGGGACCGTCTCCTTCATGTACTTCAAGCCCAAGGCCAAGGACCCCAACGTGGATAAGATTATCGCACTGTTCTATGGGGTCGTGACACCCTCGCTGAACCCCATCATCTACAGCCTGAGGAACGCAGAGGTCAAAGCCGCCACCAGAGCTCTGCTGAGGGGAGCCCTGCTCTCCGGGAAAATGTCCCGCGTTTCCTCTTGCTCTCTGACTCCCCCAGGCAGGACAGGCTAGGTGATACTGTGGTCATGACCTCACAATTTCAGTGGCTTCAAAGCACAAAGGGTTCTCTCGGGCTCGCACTGCAGGTCCCTCAGAGGTTGGCTGGGCATCTGCTCTGCATCACGGTCTCCATCCCTGTGGGACTCAGGGTGATAAAGCCGCTCCCAGACGGCGCGTTGCTGGGGCAAAGGGCAAAAGAGAAAATGACAACGTCTGCACGGATTCTTAAAACTTCCACTCAGAAGGGACCTGTTCCTTCCACTTGCACCTCATTGGCCAATGCAAGGCACATGCCAGGCCAGACACCACGGGGAAGGGACGCCCACCTACCGTGCATTAGAAGTAGGGGGAGGACGGAGGCATTCCTGAAGAGCCTACGGACAACCACACCAGCCTACCGTCAACCCGGAGCTACTGGAGATTTCTAGAGCTTCCTTTTCTCTAACCAGCTGTCCTTCACCAGCTACAAACAGATTAATCATCCCAGGAAAGCTTGTGGTGGCTTTGGACTGGGTCGAAGTAACTAGGTTGGAAGCGGGCCTCCCAGAGTTTCCTTCCCTGTAAGGTTTGAGGTTCGGGTTGACCAGGAGAGAAATCTGCACGGGAGCAGAGGCAAAGGCACTGGGGGGGAGCCCTCACTTGCCATCGCCTGGCTGGGGCTCACCTTGCTGTCACGGCAGCCCCTCCGGCTCCTGCCCCGCCGCCTGCAGCTGCTCTCAGGCCTGTGCCAAGTGCAGCTCTGGGGCAGAGTGCCAGCTCCTCTTGCATGTCCCCAGCTTCACTGAGGCTGAGGGCAGGGAGGCCCAGACAGGGTTCCAGTTTGTCCTCTGGGTGCTGGTCCGTCCTCACCTCCCCCTTCATGCCAACCAAGAGCAGCCTCAGGCCCGACACCAAGTGCACAGGCCCAGCTTTGCACAGGTTTGTCCAGCTGCTGCCTCAATAGACAATTCTCTTCTCAACACACCCTTCTATCACTCACACGGTGCTGGTGCTCTGCCCAGAGCCCGGCTGATGCATCACTCAGGAACCTGCGATGCCTCCCCATTACCACAGCTTGAAGCCAAATTCTTCAGCTGAGTCCTCAGGCTCTCCAGATCCTGGTCCCCACTTCTCCCGCCTGATGCTCCACTCACCCCCTGCACACGGCCCACCCCCTCGCTATGGTGTCTCTACCGCCCCCACTCGGTGTCTCGGTCATGCCGCTCTCTGGTGAGACCTGGGACCGTCTTCCCAGCCAGCTCAGGCACCATCTTCCCACGCAGCCTCTCTTGGTGCCCTCGAAGGGGTGCTCTTCCCTTTACACCCCACACCACGTTGCTGGGCCCTTTCCCCCAGGATCTGTCCCATCCTGCTCTGCATCCATGATCGTTCTCCACAATGTGGGCTCCTTGAGGGCAGGATCCCCCCAGGTCCAGCTCAGCTCTCAAGCCCCGACACAGCTTTCCCCATAGAGGGTTACTGAACTGGACTGTCGCTCAGAGGCCCTCACAGTGTCACATTGGGGACTGGATCCTGTGGGGCTGGGGGTGCTCCAGACAGTTGGGGACACTCAGGGGTCTCACTCCAAACATAGGGACACACACGAGGGGGGAGCAGCCATATCTGGTGGCCATGACCTTTACTCCAGGAAGTCACTGAAACAGGTCAGGAGACAACAAAGGGCCCCTGTTTTGAGCCAGGAGGCTAGGGTTCCAGACCTGGTTCTGCTCCTCTGCCCAGCACGGTCTCTCGCTGGCCCTCTCCCCCCAGGAATCCCACAGGCCCCTCAAACTCAAACTGTCCACAACTGAACTCTTCATTCTGCCTGTCAAAGCTGTGTCACCACCTCAGGGAATGGCACCAACACCCCCCAAGTCCCCAAGCCAGAAACCCAGCAGTCATCATATGCTTTCTCTCGTGCCTCACCACCCTCACATCCAATCAGCCACTACATCCTAGAGAATCCACCTCATAACACCTCTTGGATCACTCCTGTCCTCCCACTTAGGCCACCTGCACCACCTCTCTCTCAAATAGTGCAACAGCTGGCTCGCTGCACTTTCATTCTCCAAGCTCTCTCGAAAATCCATCCTCTACACTAGCTATCAAAACATCTATGTCAAAAAACAAAACAATAAAACACACCAGTCTGATCAAGCTACTCTCCTGCCTAAATCCCTCCTATGAGGTCACTGCTCAATTCCCCTAGGATAAAAGCCAGACCCCATCTACCTGCTCAACCTCATCACTGGCTGTGTGCTTCCACCCCAACCCCACCCACACACCCCCTCTGGGTCCAGGCATACCAAACTAGTCCTAGTTCCCCAATAAATATCAGTCCTTCCTGCCTCTGTCTCCCCTTTGCTGTTGCCTCTCATGTCCAAACACCTCTTGACCTTTAGCTAACACACCCTGGATGTTTATCACATGCCAGGCAGGGCACTATACTGTGTTCTAAGTTCTTTGCTGACTGGGGACCAGATGGGATGATGGAAATATCAGGGAATGCAAATGGACACTGGTGCCCAGAGAAAACACTCTCCCAACATTCTGGCATTATGGAAACTCATTAAATCCTCACTCAGTGCCCCTACCCAACACTTCCAGAAAGCCCCTCTGATCCCTCCTAGCTGTATGGGGTCTGGCTCAGCTCTGTCTCCCTCTTCAGTGCCTTCTGTACTCTGCTGACTGTGTCCTGAATCCCAGCTATTTGGGCTTATGTGTCCTAGTGATCTGACTCTAGGCATCCTAACATGTGGAATAATACCTGTGATACTGGAACAGACACCTAGCCCACACCTCTCGTTCCTTCTCACCATTCAGTTGGCCACATCACACTCTGTTCAGTACCCCAAGGAAGAGATGTGACTGCAGAAAGCAGAGAACAAAGAGATCTTTTCCTGGCTTCTGAGTTTCAAAAGCCTAGGCTCTAAAGGGAACAGAAAAGACTAAAGGCATAAACAAAAGATTTGGGAGAAAACTTAAGTAAAAGCAGGCTCCCCCACCTCCAGATTAATAAAAAAAAAATTCCCTAAGCTTGGGAGAGGGAAGAGCGAGGAGGAGGGGATATAGTGAGAGCATTGGCACAGAAGGGCCCCAAAAGGGACGAGCCCTGAGCCCCATTCCCCAGACCAAGCCCCTGGACAGGTCTGCAGGGTCTAAAATCTGAAGCAACTCATGCCTTGTTGGTCAAGTAAAACACAGAGCAGGACCCCAGGACAGAGATGGCTTAAGGTATGTCTGGGTAGCCAAGTCTCCCAGGTCTTTGCATGTGGCACAGAAATGGTGGAGAGCCTTGGGACTGAAAAGGGTTACACAGATGGGAACAAGAAACCGCTCCAGGATGGCCTGCCTGCACCACTGACTGGGGGCCAGATGGGATGATGGAAATCTCAGAGGCTGGGTCCTGCATGGACCCTGGTGACCAGAGAGAATGCCCTCCCAACATCTTGACATTATATGAGACCCTCAGGACTCAGTCGTGACCTTTGTGGAGAGAGAAGAAATCCCCAAATGACAAAAGGTTATGTTTCTGGCACTCAGGCAAAATGGGGACTCAAAACACAAGTTACATTCTTGTTGAATTTCTTGCACATGTGTGATGTGTACCTGCTTGTCCAATGTCCTGAGCCCTCGGCTTCCTTCCCTGTCGGGTGTGGGCACCACAAGGGAGGTCTGTCTCACTGATGTATATCACCTCAGCAAGTACACACACACACACATACTCACTCACACTCACTACTCCCTACTCTTGGCCGCTGCAGCCTGACACGATGGGGCAAAAGCCTCAGACAGTAGCTCTAGCAGCTCGTGCCAGCTGGGCTCCGTCACCCCTGCTGATTTCCTCAGGGTCCCTCTTTCCCTGCCGCCCCTCCCCCCCCCCCCCACACCCCTGCACCCAGGAAAAAAGGCAGCACAGAACCAGCAAATACTTCATTGGAGACACACCAGACTCCACCTGCATCAACTCAGGATTCCAGCCACCCCAGCCCCAGCCCCGTCTGTCCTGCGCCCCCCTCCCAGCGTAGCACGGCCCAGACGCTGCCTCTGGGAAGCAAGCCTGAGGCCAGAGTTGATGAGCTGCTGGGACGATCTAGCGACTCAGCTTCCCCAAGATGGACTCCATTTCCTTAGGAATGACATCATGTCCTGAGAGGGCTTTGTCTCCGGGGGAAGGAATCCATGTCCTCGGGGGGGTTCCATACCCTTGGAAGGGGTCCATGCCCCTGGGAGGGACTCCTTGGTCCTAAGGGGGCTCTGTGGCCCCACACAGGCGCCAATCCTTAAGATGCAGGAGGACTCCAGGCCCTCAGGAAGTGTGCCAGGTCCCTGAAAGAGTGCCATGTCCTTATGAAAGACTCCATGTCCTCAAGAAATACGTGTCTCTTATCCCTGGGAGGACTCCATGCTCCCAGGAAGAACCCCAGGAAGGGCTCTCTGCCCCGCGGGAGGGGTCACACTCCCCAGGGCCAGCCCAAAGCCCCTCTCAGCTGGCACAGATGCTGCTGACAGGGGCCCCTCCCGGGCCCACAAGGCCCAGCTCCTCCTGCTCGTTGATGCACAGCTGGTAACCGCAGCCCCGGGCCCGGGCGCCAGGTGGGACCCGGCGGTCCGTCTTGGCACGCGGGGGCAGCAAGAAGCCCACGCTGCCGGCGATGAGCATGTGCCAAATGCTGTGAATGTAGAAGTAGTTGTCTCGGGTCTCCACAAAAGCATAGAGCAGGACGGCACTGCCCGCGATAAGGCTGCCCGGGCACAGGTAGAAAAGCCAGCGGCGCCACGTGGGTGGGTAGCAGTGCCGGCGGCGGACGCTGCGTACTGTCTGGGGGAGGCAGAGAAGTGGGGCTCAGGAACGCGAGGCCTTGGAACCCAAGCCAGAGGCCGTCGCTCTCAGGCTTGCCCGGAGCCCTGGTGATGACCTGAAGGCATCTGCCAAGACTGGAGTGCGGCACTGGGATGACCACAGGGTCCAAGCCCACCCTACACTGGGAACCAGACACCCCATCCTGCTGGGACCTCCCCTCCCCCGGCCCTCCCAACCTTACCCAGGCTGTGGCCAAGATCCCCAGGGCAAAGAGACTGGGTCCAAGCAGGTTCCAGAGTCCATGCCGGTCGAGCTGCAGCGCCATGGACAGCAGCATGGCCCCCAGCAGGTACAGCACCTAGAGAAAGAGGTCTCCAGGGGCTGGGCAGGGATGGCGAGAGGCATGTGGCACTGCCCCCAGGAGAGGTCGGCAAGCGGATTTCAAGTAGACTTTGGCTATGGTTGTCCCCCAGGGCCCAGGCTGGACTGACCTGCTTGACCACAGGCTGTAAGCGAGCCATGGCAATGACAGTGACCCACACGGACATTAAAGAGCCCAGGAAGTCACAGAACTGCAGCACGTCGTAGTCCATGATGCAGAAAACCACAATCCCGGGCTGGTCACAGGCGTGATAGAACTGGAGGAAGAAAGGACAGGCATTGTGAGAACTTGCAGCAACGGTCCAGGTCTACAAAACTGGGGAAAGAGGCCACAGGGGTGGTGTGCTGCTGTCGGAAAAGCAGAGGTCAGAGCGCACAGACTGAGCAGCACTGGGAAATGCCCAGCTCCCACTGCTGAGAAGAATGTGGTAGGGAGACCCGGTCTGTGTCTTAGGCTGGATATATCTGGCAGCCCTGAACCTCCTCCTCACCTTCCTAATCTTTCTGCTTCTGGAACGTGCTGTGAGAGCACCAAGCCAGGGGTCCAGGTCTCCCAAGCTGAGGCCAGTCCTTGCCTGTATCTCTTTGTGCTCACATGTGTCTCAACCGTAATCCTCTCGCTGGCCCAAGCTCTGAGGCTGCAGTCTGGCCTCTTGGCCAATCCAGACCTCAAGCCTCATGTGATAGCACAGACTCTGGGTTACACTTCACCTTCAGACCCTGCGCTGACTGGTCCTCTGCATCCTCTCACACTCAATGCCATAGGGGAAGAGGGGGCACAGTTAGAAAAAAGGCAGTCCCTAAAGCCATGGAGAAGAGCATGGCACTTTACACCACAGGAAGAACGCAGGGGAAGGGAGAGTATTCGCCTAGCCTACACTGTGTGCAACACAGTAAAGAATACGGTATTGCGGAACTTCAACGGGGGGTGCAGGGGACACAAGAGAAACTGGAACAAGCTATACTAGGCGCCCCGATTAAGGAACCAAGCTCTGCCATCAGCGCTTGGGTCTGTGGTTCCAATCCCTGTGCCCCTCTGCACAACGCTATCAGGGCCTCTGGCAGCCTGCATTCCCTTACTGTGAAAATGGTGACCCAGGGATAACCTGAGTTCAAGTTCATTTTGTCTTGGAACACTTGCTGACACCTTTCTCTAAACTTCTGTGTAGAATTTAGGTAAGTTGAGTACTTATTGATGCTAAACACTAAGACCATGGATGGTTTTAAGACTATCTGGTGCAGAGATGCAGGAACATGCTTCCCTCTACATCATGTGCCTTACGAGCCCACCCAAAGGAAAGAGACTGGGCAAGGGCTCTGAAGACAAACAGCTCTGACTGAGAACAAGCATCACAGTGGCATGTCACTCCGCCCAACTCCTGATAGCACCCCTGCTCTGTGTCAGGAAGAATGAGTTGTTATGGTGATGGAAGCAGGGTTAAGAAGAAAATTACAAAGCTATAATGGGAAAGAAAAAGGTTTCAACCTATATAAACTTGACCAAAATCTACTCACTGGAGCTGAGCCTGAGACACGCCAGTGGATTTTAGGGGGTCAAAAAAAGTCTCTTGGGCTTCCCTGGTAGTGCAGTGGTTAAGAATCTGCCTGCCAATGCAGGGGACATGGGTTCAATCCTTGGGCCCAGAAGATCCCACATGCCACGGAACAGCTAAGCCCGTGCGCCACAACTACTGAGTCTGTGCTCTAGAAATCACGAGCCACAACTATTGAGCCCATGTGCCGCAACTACTGAAGCCCACGAGCCAAGAGCCCATGCCCCGCAACAAGAGAAGCCACCGCAATGAGGAGGCCACACGCCACAATGAAGAGTGGCCCCCACTCACCACAACTAGAGAAAGCCCATGTGCACAGCAACAAAGACCCAACACAGCCAATAAATAAATAAATATTTTCTTTAAAAAAAGTCTCTTAAGATTCTGTGAATCAATCTATTTGACCTCTGTCCCCTGCACTTTACCCCAGGTCCTCAAGGAGCCACGGCTACTGAGAGCATCTCTTGAAAGGAGAAACAACTCAGTGTAGTTGCCAGGATTGGGCTGAAATGCATCAGGCTGAACTGAAGCTGGGGCAGGAAGGCTGTACCATCCAAAGGCAGCCTATGAAGTGGTTTGATCACTGAATGGAGGGACCCATTAGGCACTACTTTCAGCCCACATCAGTTTCTTCATCGTTCTTTTAAAAGGCAACCCTAAATCACAAGGGCTCTGAGCCCAAAAGAGAGACAGCCTTACAGACCTCGGTGAGACAGGTATCCAGGCCTCCAGAGGCACAGCTTTGGCTGTGGGTAGGGAGGGGGCAGCGATATCCAGCCCACAGCTGAGGAGAGAGAGTAGAGCAATACCACAAGGTCACTCACTGGCAGCAGTGGGGGCTCGGTAACTTCTGGGGAGAATGAAAATGGGAGAACCTAGTTTCCTGTTTGAATGAGAGCTGAGAACGAGAAGGTGGAGGCGAGGCCAGGAAGAAGAGTTCAGGAAACAGGAGCATTAAATCCCGAACTCACGGTACAAAACCATGACACCCCAACCTCATTCAATCAGCAGCGCCCTTAGGAAAAAAGCAGGTGGGAAACTGAAGCAGGTCTGCTGTGAAAACTGACAGAAGCCAGCCCGGATGCAGAGTTGCCACCAATAGGATGGGAAAACAGACTCAAAAGTTTAGTCCTGAGAGACAAGGGATGAGAAAGAAATTGCTAATGTTTCTTTTGAACCTGTGAAGATTTCACACAGGCATTCAAATTGCAAAATGTATAACTTCAACCAACAGAGGGGAAAGGGTGAATAACATAAGCGCAGGGAGAAGCTAGGAGTTTAGCAAAAGAAAAAGAAATGAAAAAGAAAACAGGGATATTAATTGACTTTGGGAAACCTTGGATTCGATTCCTTCACATTTTAAACAGCTCTTTACCTTCATTTTGGAGGTAAAGAATGTTGTCCCTTAAGGGAGAGACTATTCTGGAATGATCATGTTTTAAGCAAGCATCCCAGGCTCTTGAGAGGGTTTATAAGTTTGGGGACAGGGATCCCTGTTATACATTATTGAGAAAATGAGTTCTTACTGGGAAACTTGGAGAGACTTTTCATGTGGGTCCACAACAGCATTAGAATTAATGTTTGAATGTGCCTCAGAGGTTTACTTTTC
This sequence comes from Hippopotamus amphibius kiboko, assembly GCF_030028045.1. Classification (NCBI taxonomy): domain Eukaryota; kingdom Metazoa; phylum Chordata; class Mammalia; order Artiodactyla; family Hippopotamidae; genus Hippopotamus; species Hippopotamus amphibius. The sequence goes on from NC_080187.1 coordinate 37,940,504, forward strand.
AGTTCTTTCTCTTACATGTGATTAACTGGGAGCTAATTTGGTTCCTAAACAAATCAATATTTTGGTCTTTTTCTATTTCTCTACCTCCAAGACCAGATATAAGTACTACTGCTCACTAAATTACCCACTATTGTTTTATGCTTTGGATTTTATTTTAAAGCATTAATTTACATTTCAGGCTTCACCAAGTGCTTGTTTCATATGCCTGACTTTCAGGTATATAGAAGGAAATGCCCAAACATTTCTGGAAGAGAGACTTGTAAAAAAAATCCTTCAATCTCAGATAAGAGAGGATATATATCAGCATTAAAGAAAGCAAATTGGAATCACCTAATATTGAAGATACACCTAAGAAAATAATTAATTGAAGGCTGATTTCCTCCTAGGAATTTCTGCATTAAAAAAAAAGAATGGGGAATAATGGCGAGATCATCTCTGGAGTGGAGAGGCTTTGAGGCGAATCATCTCTCTAATATTCTATGGCTGATTATTCTAAAAGGTCAAAGAGATTGTTTAAGGTTGTAGGAAACCCAAGGCGTAAAGTTAAATGAAAACCACAGTGCGAGGTGAACAACACGATCTACACTTCACCAATCCTGATCTGGCTACTGTCACTGCAGAATGTCCAAACATGCCATCAGTAAAGCCCATCGCTGACTCCCTCGTGGGGCACAACTTGCTAGGGAAACCAGCCAACAACCTATGGCAGCTTGCTTCATTGAAACTTAACCTGGAGGAGACAGCATCTTGTCATCATATACTCTAGGCATATACCTGCAGCGCTTCAGCCTGCTTCATTATTCATGGAGCAGGATCCACTGTCGATCACCATGACACCCATTCATCACCATCTCTAACCAGGAGACACAATTTATAGTACATAAGGTAAAGCAAATTGCTCACCACCATAGATTTCACCAGTGTAACCATTTACCTATCACCTAGAAGCAACTGGCTCAACCGAATATTGGAATGGGCTACTGAAGGCTGAATTATGTATGGTGGCACCTGGGAGACTCTACCCTGAAGGTCTGGAACACTCTTCTACATGTTTGGCATACAGTACGCGCTCAGTATATTTTAGTCACCTTATACTTTATACCACGTATATACACAGGAGAATATCCCCACACTAATAAACTTTTCCACATGTAAAAAAATACACACACACACACATATATATTGCACTATTGTTGTCTCACTGAAAATTGTGGACTAATTTTTAGATTAGTATTCCTTCTGTCATTAGCAAGAAAAAGAAATGGTAGAAACAACACAGATTGGGGGATATAAGAAAAGAAATTCAGACTACAAACTGGCTTCTATTAGTATACTTTAACCTGACACATTCCTCAGCTTTGGACATTTCTTTACTTACAAGGCAATTTTGGAAAATTAGCCTAAATTGTTTTTTTCTGTGAAAGTTTATGTTTTTTCATTCTTTAAAAAATTTTTATTGACATATAGTTGATTTATACTGTTGTGTTAGTTTCATGTGTACAGAAAAGCGATGCAGTTATACATATATATACTTTTTTCAGATTCTTTCCCCTTGTAGGTTATTATATAGTTACTATAACATAACTATATAGTTCATCTAATGCTCCAAAACAGAGTATCCTGGCACTACGGAATTTAAAATTGGAAATGCAAATATATTCAATCCATGCAAAGGTTGGAATATTTGTACTTAGGATAGAATGAAACTTACTGCTGTCCTCTTATTTTTCTGCTTCTATTTCCTCTTGGAAACAGTCATGAGATTCTGCCAAGTGCCACTGAGAATTACTTGTGCAGGTGTGGGAACAGAAGAGGTAATGAGGAGGTGGGCTTGCAGCCAGGATCTCAGCAATCAGCTGGGAAGGCTGCAAGGGCCCTGGGATGTCAGCTCTGTCTGTGTCTTTTGGGATCCGATTATGAGGACTCCTCTAGCACTGCAAAGGACACGTGGCTTGAACTGTATGAGCCAGAGGTGCAAGACTGCAATGTCTGATATATTTTCCCTGTGATTTCTTATATTTGGTTTGGTTATAATTTCTGAACTTTTGACTGGCTCTTCCTATCTTTTAAGAATTTAAGAACTACTAAACTGAGGTCATCAGTATCTCTACATACTCCAGGACTTCTGAGAAACTGAAGTCAGGTTAGAAATGTATCAATGTGAGCATGCACTGATATACACGCTACCGCTATCACTGAGTGATTACCTGCGAGGGATCAGGAGCCAGGCTGAGTGAGAAGTTTGGTTCTACCACCCACCACAGGCCTTAGGAAAAGTATTTAAACTTTCCTCATCTACAAAAAAAAAGGGATAATAACAATAGCAATACCTCCCTATTGTTACACTGTTACCGGGAGGATGAGCAGGGTCTCAATTGTCGCTATATTCAAAATCAAGTGCTGGATTTGTGGCCTAGTTTTCTATTTCTTAACATATTTACATTTTGCATTTTGAACTCCCGAATAACAAAGCTACTGTCTGCTCCCAGGCTCTGGATAGGAAAGGACACACTACTCCCAGGTGTAGACTGTCCTGGATTTGAAGACAGGTGCGTACTGTGCATACCTGCAATATGACCAATGGGTCCTTAAATGGAGACTGCTGAGGAATGAAATAAATCTAAACTAAATAAAGAATGGGAAAGAGGGACAACAGGGAACCTGCCTGGGAAAACTGAATCACAAGTAGCTCTACACTTTGGCAAATGTGCAAAAAGAATAGGAGTTAGAGCAGGACTTTAGGCAACACCTCGGAGCCAGTATCTTCTTGACCATTTGCTTACCGCCTTATTTAAGAAAGTGGAAGTGCTGTATATCATGCCAGGCACTTTCGACTCCCCCAGGGTTCCTACCAAGGGAAGATCTTTTCTTTTCAGGACCATAAGCCATCGAATCCAGAAAATGAGGATCATCTGGTACTGAACCGCCTGCAGCCAATGCCCAGCACGCTTTGTGGAGTGCAGAATGGATACACTCTCCTCACACATGCCGGACTCCTGACACACTTAGGTATTCTTGCTAACTGTGAACTACACTAGGTCTACACATAACCAAGAGTGTGCTGGTGAAAGAGCTATTGCTAGAGGATTTGGCGAGCAACAGTATAAAGAGGACCTGGCAATTAAAAAAAAAATAAAAAGAAACAATGTCGAATATAAAAACAGAGTGGGGCAGTCAGAGCAGGTCTAAAAAGGGGACCAGTCACACAAGATCAGGGTGTACTGTTCTCATGCAGCTTAAGGGGCCGAGGTCTCACAACATGGCATGGTTACAGCCCACTGTTCCTCGCTTGTGGAGAAACATCCAAGGCCCCAGAACATGATTCTCGGTTTCAGGATATTTGCCCCCCACTTTCTCTCTAGATGATAAGCAGGATTTTTGTACTTTAGACATATGTCTGATCTATTAATACTGGACAACAGGGAGGCATGTATTGGTTTTTGTGATGTTCTTGTGCCTAAGACATTTGGAAAAGTCTGAATCCACCTAAGAAGTCTGCAGTGCTCACAGGCAGGCACTGTACATCACAAGATGCCAAGAGCCCAAGGATGAGATGAAAAGATCCCTAAATGTAACATCTCAGGGGAATCGTGTAGACACAGTTCCCTATTAGAGGTCTGAGTTTCTCAGCCAGTGTGTTGAGGTAAAGGTCCCCTCAGCCCTTAGGGTCGAAAGGCAGGATGCAGGTTGCTGGAGACCCCACACTGTCTCCAGTGGCTATCTGTTATCTTAAGTCGCAAACAGCCTTGTTCATTTATGCCAATGTGCCCTGCAAAAATTATCATGTTCTATGCATGCCATGATAAGAAGCATTCGGGAAGCACTGCTGTAGAGTGAAGAGGAGACATCATCATACTATGAAGGTGCAGAAATCCCCAAACCCGGGGAAGCTCATAGTGGAAATGTAGACTTTCACCCACCACCATCCTTAAGGGCTCGGTGAAGACACAGATGCCACCGCATACCGTGGAGAAGAACATGGTGAAGGTGTAGACAGCCGCTTCCAGCACATATCGGCTCCGAATGGCCAGGACCACGGGTGGCAAAAACATGAGGTTGCTCAGGCAGAGCAGTAGTGTGGACAGAAGCTGGAATCCGTAGGTGAGCGCATCAGCACTGTCGGTGCAGCCCCAGCCCCGCCACCCTGCGGATGGGGCGGGCACAGGGTGGAAGAGGTCTGAAGGCAGCCCTGGGTTCAGCAGACACTTCTGTTGGCGGCCTCTGGTCAAGCCCGACGCCACTGCTAGAGGAGGGTGATCCCACCCTGACTCCGTCCCCCCCAGTCCGGCTACAACGGCCGCCGCCTCCCTCGCGACAGCCCCAGGGGGGCTCCCTCGCCAGCCCAGCCCGCTCACCAGCCTTGCACTCGCAGGCCGCGTACAGGTAGTTGTGCGTGCGCAGCAGCTTGCACTGGCCGTAGGGCCCGCAGTCGTCCACGCACGGGGACAGGAAAGTGCGCAGCCGCACCTCAGCCGTCGCGTTCCGGCACCGCACGAACCTGCGCACAAACTGGAGGTCGACCAGCGCCCCGGCGCATCCTCCCCGGCCCCGCCCCGCCCCGCCCCGCCCCGCTCACCGAGGCCCCACCCCGCACAGGGAGCGCAGGGTCAGGAACCAGGTCCCGGTCTGCGGGAACGGGATTCGCAGCCTGGCCACTCTGGAGGTGGCACTGACCGTGAGGAGGAAGCCGGCCAGGGACTCTGAAGGGAGAAGGGAGGAGTCAGTGTGGGGTCAGGACCTAAAGAACCCTCACCTGCCTGCCGCAGTTCCCAGACGCCCTAGCCCAAACTTCCTCCATACCTTCCCCCTGACCCAGACTTCCAGCACCCCCCTTCCCCAGTTCCTCACCCCACCTTTGGAACAGGTCACTGCTGCATCCCCCAGGCTCAAGGGCACCTCGTGATTCAGGCATCCGAATACTGTCACATTTTCCTGGCGCAGGGAGCTCTGGACATGGCAGGTATAAAGATGAGGTAGTCACACACTCCAGGTCCTCCCATCACCACCCCCAGACTCCTATACCTCTTAACTCCTCCCCAGAAACCCCTCCAGGCCTTCACTGGACACCCCGTTCCTGCAAGTACTCTCCACAAAGAAGCACCCTCCCCTTTCTCCCCCTTCTCCCCCTCCTCTTCATTCTTACAACAGAAAAACCGGGAAACACCAGATATTCCACAGCAGAGAACTTTCAAAGACTGATGAGAAGGCAAGGCCACTTCTGAATCCTTTCTTTGGCCAAAATTGTTTAAATTCTGTCCAGGCAAGAGACAACACCCACTTTTCAGTCCTATCTAGCTTGTTGGAGGGGAGGGGAAGAGCACTGTTGCTGGATGCAGAAACTAGTAGTAAACAAAGGTGATTGCAAGGCTCATCAATCATCTTCACAACTTCACCTGGGCCTGAAGGCCTGGCGGCATGTAAAGAAATGCACTCTTCCTCAGGTGAAATGACTGTAGCTACTGAGCAGTGGTAGTAGAACACCTAGGGGATTAAATGTAGCAACCTGGCTGGGATTAAAAGAAACTGGATACCCACAGGAGTAAAGGGAAAGGGTTGTCTACAAGAATAGAGGTAACAGGATGCCATAAGCTCACCTCGTTCAAGAAGGATTTGAGGCAGCTTATTAAATACATATAACAGGATAAAATAAATGCATAAGGGAAATTTATAAATCAGGTTAGGAAAATAAAGTCTGTCCCTAGATGTGGGCCATATATTTGCTGACTTCCAACCAACCAAAGCAAAGAAGGAAACGTGAGTTACCACATTTGTGAGTCCACGAGATAAAAGTTAATCAGAGTCTCAGGAGAAGCACTGTACCCAAAGGAGTGGTTCTCAGTTAAATTCACATCAAAGAAGCACTGTGTGCTGCCCTGGCCTCCCATCCTTAGCTGCAAGAGTGAATTTCATACAACTCGTTCATAACTTCCCTCACTGCAGGCCTAGGGCTATAAGCCAAAGCATTTTTCAGCAAAAGCCATTGGAGTGGGAGCCAGAGAAAAAAATGTCCTCTAGGTATGCAGTTCTCCGATCCAGATGTCCAGTTCTTGATCCAAGGGAAAACATCAAAATACTTGGAGGGATAGATCAGGGTAGGTATGCCAATATACCTTTCGGAATAAATAGAACAGGTTGTCTGAGGTGTGCAGCAGTGCTATAGCACGCAGATGGCTGGGATGTAAGCAGATGCCCTTTAGAGAAAATAGACAAGAATGCAGAGAGGGACAGGGCAAAGCAACACGAAAGGTGGGCCTCTCCTCTCAGGATACTGAGGAAGATAAGTATGGGTGGGGCTGGTCTCTGACATAGGCTCTACAGTTTCAAGGTCAAATCAAGACGTTACTGTCATTGCCCAAAGGCATGGCAATAAGCAAACACAGAATATATACAGTCTTAGCCAGAACACAGAGACAATTTGGTACGAAAATAAGGAACATCTTGGGGTTGAAGAGTCAGCTCTGTATTGACCAGCAGGATCACTAGAAAGTTCTGAACCATGTCCCATAAAATACCACCTCAAGCCACAGACCAGGTCTCAGGTGGTTGATAGGAAAATGGTCCCTGCCCCAGAGCTGAGGGATAGTAAAATTAAAAGGACTTTTGGCTAAGGGAACAGTAAATAATTAGATCAATGCCAACCCAAGACAGCTGTCAATGGCCTGACACAGGGCTCTGCCCTCAGCCCAGTCTTGTTCAGTGCTGAAAAACTAAGAGGTATAGAAGGTTAGTTTTTCAAGTGTGTGAATTACACAAAGCAGTGAAGACACAAGGTCCAAACCAGTGTTAGGCAATGCCTCAAAGATGGACATAAATTCTTCCACTAGGTTAAAAAGTGTGCTGCAAAAATACGAGGTAGGAATTGGCAGTGGCTCACGTGAACCAGGCTCAGGGCATGAAAATGTGCATGGTCTTTGGTTACAACTAGATAAACACATCAGTTAATGTGGATAAAGACTAGGAGGACATACACCAAAAAGCTAAGCAATTGTGTTATGGGGGTGTCTTCCTCTATCTTTCAAAGCTTTTATATGTGATCCTTTATTTTTATAATAAAAAGTAAATGTGTACAATTGTTTTGAAACAAAAAAAAAAGGAAGAAAGGGAAAAAGATCTAGAGATCTTAGTCCACCACAAGCCTCAGGTGATCCCAGAGTGTGAGGCAGCAGCTAAAAGAGGTAACTTGATCTCAGGCTGCACAAATGCTGCCTGCCACCCCGGTCAGACCACCTTGGATCACTTATTTCAGAGGCATGATGACCAGAAGTATGACCAGAGGAGACAGCAGAGGATGAGAAGTCTAAGATGCTGAGGTTGTTCAGCTTTGGCGAGGTTGAAAGGCATCTGAAGGACTATTAAAATTGGATAGGGATGCAACAAATGTACTAATGCAAGATGTAATAGGACAAACTGTGTGGGAAAAGAGGGGGACTTCTCTGTACTTTCTGTAAGCCTAAAACTGCTCTGAAATATCTCTACTAATTTAAAAAAAAAAAAAAAAAAAAAGGACACGGGTAGACTACTGAATATAGCTTCTGGGGCAAAACAAAGATCAGTAGGTAAAAAAATCCATGGAGGCAGACTTTGATGGAATGCCAGGAATGCCTCTAGGAATCACAGATGTCTAAACATGGACGGCATGGCCACAAGAGGTGGTGAGCTCCCCATCACAGGAGATATGCAAGAAAAAGTGAACCCTTGCCATAGAAAGAGGCCCTTAGTGAGTGGCAGGTAGGCCTATAAAACTGGGAAAATCCGGACCACTCAGCTGCCCTGGCTGACCCAGCCCATTTGCAGTAAATCCTCAGGGCATGTTTGTTGATCAGAATTGGGTTGAGACATGGTCTCTAACCATGAAACTGGATGAAAGCAACCTGGATAGGCTTCCTGGAGGAGGTAAAAGCCCCTTCACCCCCCTGACACCTTCTCTTTTGGGTTCCCCCAAAGGGCAACCTCCCCACTCTCCACAGTTAGTACCACATTGAGCTGGAGCTCCAGGCTGAGGACACCTCCACTGTCCAGCACTGGCAGCAGCCTCAGGGCAAACACAGCTGGGCGCTCAGGGGGAAGGGCCACACTGGGGCCAAAGAAGATGTAGAAGTGGACAGAGAAGGTGTCCAGCTCGTTGCGCAGCGTCGGGCGCACTGGCCAGCAGTGCTCAGGTGGGGATGTGGCCCCAGGCCCCTCGGCAGGTGCCCGGAGGGAAGGCGGCTCTGGGGGCAGTGGCTGGTTGCCCAGTGACTGAGGCATGTTCATGGCAGCTCCAGGGACCAGGGCACGGGACAAGCTGGGCTGTGGGCACTCTGTGGGGCAAAGGAAATCAGAGTTGGGGCCTGCTGCCCTCACAGCCCTGTAACCCCACCACAAACCAGATCCAAGGCACATAGGGTTTAACAAAGGGTGCAAAGGGTAAGAACTGGAATCAAACATCCCTTTGGAATCTGGCATCTGAGGTCACAGGACAGGATCCAGGGCTTCCTACTGGTCACAGTTAATGGAATGTCATGTTGGAGGGACTCAAGATCATCGCTTCCTCCCCAAGCGCAGTGAGGACACTGCTGAAACAGAGGATGGACCCTCTCACTGACTTGCAAGGGCTTTGGCAAGGACCATGACCCAGAGGTCCTAGCTGTCCCAGAACACTGAGAGATTAAATCAAGGAGAGTAATGAGGTCCCTTAGTGAGCCCCAAGTCAGGTACCAAGAAATGATCTGAAGGTCTCCCAATGACTTGAAGCTCCAAGCAGAAGGGCTTTGGGGAGTAAAGGAGCCTGGGTGGGGTTGAGAGGTTGTAGGGACATAGCCAAGGACAAATGAACACAGCCACTGTGCCTGCCTCTTCCCAGCCACAGATGTCAGCACAGGCTGGGTGGCTGGGGCAGGTGTGGGGTTTCTGACCTTGCAACCACACGCATAGCTGGAAGCGGACGGTCCTGCCAGGGCCCCGGGATGGTGTCTCCACACGCACGTAGACCCAGTGCCCCCAGGGGGGCAGTGCCAGCTCCAGCTGGCATACTGAGGCACCTCCACAGGTCACAGAGCTTGAGTTGTGCAGGGGTGGGGCCTTGGGACGTAGGCGCAGTGTCAGGGGGCAGGCAGATGCCCCGCGGCCCCCCACACACAGCAGCTGTGCTGAAACCCTGTAAGTGAAGCTGGGCACAAAGACCCTGGGCAGAGGGGAGGTTGGGGGTGAGAAAAGACAGGATACAGAGAGGTGAGAAGGACACAGGATGAGGGAAACACTGGGAAGAAGGGAGGGGTAGGGGACAGAACAGGAGACCTTTTCAGGTCTTCCCCTCTGTGCTGGGAGAGAGGGAGGCAGGGGTCAGACCCACTCGGGGGCTCTGGGTGGCCCAGCAGTCCAGGCTGGCCGGAAGGAGAGCAGGATCAGCAGGTAGGCTGAGGCCAGGGAAGAAAGATGGGAAGGGCCCGGTTTGGGGGTGTACTTGACTTACTTGTACAGGGCTGAGCGATTGTGGAGGGAGAGGGTCTGCTCGGAGGGTCGCCCAGGCACCAGCACAGCCACGTCCAGCAAACGCCGGACAATCAGCTGCGGCTGAAGGAGGTACTGACACTCATCCTGGAGACCCTGAGACACAGCGGGGGTGGCAGGAGGGGAGACAACAAGGTACGGCTAAAGCAAGGTGAACAGCCTGCTGAGGCGGGGGACAGACCTCCCCTGGCCCTCCTGCTTCTGGGGCGATGACTGAGGTCTCGCTAAGCTCTGGGTCCTTCCTAGGTCTGCAGGATGTGCTGCAATCCTCAGCATCGGCTGAGGTTTGCGGACTCAAATCTGGGCCCCTCCTGGCAGTCAGGCCCTCCCGGCCCCTCCGCCAGTAGCCCCTCCTCCTGAGCATTCCCGGACAGCCCCTTGAGGTAATTTCAAACCGCCCCATTCCCCCACCCAGCCCTCAGGAACTTAGAACACTAGCACTCCATGGGCACTAGCAAGCTCCCTAAAGGCCTTCAGTCCAAACCTCCCCCCTTCCCCCATCTGAATCTCTAATTTCCTTTATTCTCCACCTGCCCCTTCCAAGCGCTTGTCCAGCCTCTGCTTTAATACCCCCAGGGAAGAGCCACTCTGCCTCCCAAGGAACCTCCAGACTTACGATTAACTTGAGAACAAGAACCTGGTCTTGTTTTTGTTCCCCCAGACACAGAGCCTAATGTAAAGTACACACCTCACAGAAGAATGTTTGCTGAATAAATGAATGAATAAGTGAATCAACCCAGCTGGGGGCAGCGCTGACCTTTATGAAGCCAAAGCCTATCTTCTGTCCCCCGCCACCACCACTCTGCCTCAGCGGCCCACAGATACATCTGCTCCTTCTGCCTCAGTCTGGGTTTCTTCTGGCACCAGAGGAGAACCGCCACATCTCCCCAAGCTGCTCTTCTGGATAAAATCCCTAACGCTTCTCTACTCTGGGGACACCATTCTGGCCCTGCAGCATCTCCAGTGAGGACGGGCCCATTAATTCCGGCTCCTCTTCTGTAGCATTTGCAGCTCTCTCTCTCTCTCTCAATCCTAGCAGTTCAGGGGAGGGGAGCTCTTCATTAGGCTTCTCTCATCTTCTGGACAAATGGCCTTATCCTGCCCAATAAACTAGAGGCCACTGTTCACGTACGTGGTTATTCTGACCAAGACATACCATTAGCCTTGATCTGGGACAAGAATTCCAGGCTCTGACATCCCACTGAGTTCCATGCCACAAAACAAGCCAGCAAGGCTTGTTTGCTGACCTCTAGCAAAGCTCCACAAGGCTGGAAGGGGGCCTTGATGGAGGCCAGGCCGGAATATCTCCTTACCCTCTGCCTGGAATTTTCCTGTGCCTGTTGCATCACTGCTTCCCCAATGCCTAGCACACCACCTGGCACGTGCTAGGTGCTAGAAAACATCTGCTGAGTTGAACACATGCCAAAAAGAGGTCCCCTCAGAGAGCTCCTGAACCTTCCTCGTTGCTCAGAGACCTCCATCTCTGCTATCCAAAGCAGATGTCCCTCATCTTTGGTGTCAAGCCCTAAGGACCAGAAATACTCTCATGAATTATTCCATCGACCCCAATTCCTAACGCAGGAATCACTACCACAATGACCCTGTGGTGAATGAGCCCTGAGGGTGGGGACTCATGCTCAGCAAGGCCCCTGTCCTTGTCACACAGTCCAGAGGGAATAAACACTCTGTTCCACGTTCTGCTTGCTGTTGGCCTAACTCAAAGATCAATGGACAGGACCTCTCTGGTTAAGATGTGCTCCTTTCTTAAACTGTACAATGTGCATGTCCAATACCTCCCTTATTGTGGACGGGAGCATTCAGTCAGTGGAGACCAGGGAAGGTGCAGGGACCTTCATCCTGTAATGGGACCACAGAAAGGGCACCAGAAGTCAGGTCCTCAAGAGCTGCCAAGACAGGAGGCAAGTGAGAGAATCTAAACTCAGTCAACACCAGCGGTCTTGGAAGGAACAGGGCGAGAGCAAGGCAGCTTGAGCAGCCAGGAGGGCCAAATGTGAGACGTAGAGTGAGAAGCAATCTGAAAGAAGCTGGAGTGGAAGGCCTGAGATTGATTCCTAGGCTGTCCTAGTACCAGTGGGCTGAGTTTCTCTAGAAAGGCCTGAGCCTCTGGGTCAGGCTCACAGACGGAAGAGGCCCAAAGATCTCGGCCTTCTCTGTGGGAATATTCCAGCACTCAGCACAGCCCCGGCCAACAGCTAGCCAGCACCAACCAACATGGAAGTAGATGAACGCTGGAGAGACAGCAGCGGGCAAGAGTGGAAGCAGGGAGAGCACTTAGGAGGTGACTGTGGTGGCCCAGCAGACGGCTGAGGGAAGGCACACTCAGCGTGGGAGCAGAAGTAGACGCGGCCAGGGCATGCTTTAGAAGCAGAGTCAACAGGACTTTTTCTTTATGGATTAGGTGTGGGGAATAAGGGAAAAAGAAGAATAAAGTATGACACCTAAATTTGGGGCTTGAGCAACTGGTGAATGGCAGTGCCATTTACTGAGAAGAAGATTAGAAAACAAAGAGGCTTAGACTGGGATAAGTGAAACAGGAATTAAAGAGATTTTGACTTTAGGCTTTGTTTGGATATGTGCTTGCTAAGTCTGAGAAAGGTCTTAGACATCCAATCAGAGACGTCAAGTAAGCCACTGGATATAAAATCTGAGATTCAAAGAAATTAAGACTCACTTAATACACTTGGAAGACATGAATTTATAGGTGGTATTTCAAACTACTGCGCTGGAGACACCTAGCAAGAGAATGGAGAAATAAAAAGGAGTTGTCCCAGGACCAGCTTTGGGGTGCCACAACATGAATACATCAAGCAGAGGAGAAGCCAGGAAAGGAGACAGAGGAGTGGGCGGTAGGCAGGAGTGAAACCAGGACAGTTCTGTAAAGTCACAAAGCACAGGAGGAGAAAATATTTTAAGAAGGAAAGAGTAATATAAGGAACTAGGTAACAGCTAGTTACTAGTTAACTCTGGAGAGGAGACGTGGAGACTGAAAGTGGACGAAGGGAAGAGGAAGACTTACTTTTCACTGTATGCCTTTTGTACCTTTCGAATGTTGTACCAGGTGCATACATTACCTATTTGAAATACAAATAAAATAATTTAGAAAGAGGAAGAAGAACAGAAGGAAGACCGTTAGCAGGTTTGAACCACTTCAGTTGAGATACTGAACCACACTTGGTCCTAGCAGGTGGATTCAAGTGAATCCTTTCTTCTGTACAATCTGCTCCTTTTCTTTCCTTATTGCTGTTTTCATTATTTTATCTGCTTTCATTTACTTTCAAATCTTGGAGCTGGGAAGAGGAAGCATTTAAGGAGAACAGTGCCCCTGGCATTTGGAGAGCTTCCCCTAATAAGCCATTTGGGTGCCAGATGTTACCCACAACCCTAAGGCCAGCCCTTCAGGGCAGACTGGCAGCTGGACGCCACAGGATGAACACATGCTCCAACACAGGAGAGGCAAGGAGATGGAGGGCACAGGTCAAAACAGAAGAGGTTGACAGAAAGAATGAGAAAAGGAAAGGAGGAGAAATGAGATCAGTTTTGGAAACATGAGTTTGAGAAGATGGCAGGAGGGCAACAAAAATTTGCCCAGCCCCCACTCTGTGCCAGGCTCTGTGCTGGGCGCTATGAATACAGGAGTGAGTAACACACACACAGGCCAGCACAAGGGTGGGACCAGAGCCCAGGAGAGGGGCCTGGACCAGATAAGGCACTTCCCTTTGACAACCTCTTAAGGCTCCCTTTCACTCTTGGGATAAAGTTCAAACTTCTAGGCCCTTCCTGATCTGGCCTCTGTTCACCCCTCCAGCTCCCTCACTCACCCCAAAGACCGCCCCACTCTGAACCACTTCAGTTCTCCCTTCTAAGCTTTAGCCCATGGTACTCCTACCACCTGGAATGCCCTTTCTTGCTTTCTCAACATCAGGTCTCACTTCCTAACAGTCTCCTAAAACCACCTCTCCACCACACTGCCAAGCTGGGTCATCCACCTCTCCTTTATCCTCCTAAAATACCTCCTGTATCTCACTAATATACATCTTATCTACCTGCATTCCTAGCACCCAACCCAAGGCCTGGGACAAAGCAGGTGCTCGAAGACGAAGGTCTAAAGGGAGGTCTGAGCTCATCCCCAAAGCTGAGGAACAATGCTGCCTTCTTTTTGCTGGGACCGTTCAGTCCCCACCCAAGGATATCCCCGAAACCACACATAACTTCCTGTGTTGGCCAAGCCTTATAGGAAGTCAGGACAATGGGACAAGGAAAAGGCAAGCTGAGAAGACAGAGCTCTGGAGGAATGCTCTGGACAACCCACCCATAGGCTTGGTTCTAGGGAATTAACCAGAGAACTTAAGTATCCTTTTCAGGCCCATATAAGATTCCAGAAGATAATCAAATTCTTAGAGGAAACACAGAGAAGATCTTGCCCCTCAACCTCTAGAACAGGCCTGGCTGGAAAGCTCCATCTCCCATGGGGTCCACTCATGGCTGCCACTCACAGGCAAGTGGTAACTGCGCCCTCTTCTCCCTAATCTCACCACACCCTGGGCATCTCTGCTGACGAGGACTCCAGCTTGCAGTACCAAGTTTCCAGGCCCCACTCACTGTATCTAGATGCAAATGGGCACATCAAGCCTGGTTCTGCCCTCTCCTAACCAGGCTTCAGCTCCCATAATCCCAGCCCAGGCCTAGGCGCCAGGTTCCTCCCGCTCAATCAGAAACATTGTTGGGTAACTACAGCAGGCCTTCAGGAGAATTTTCTCTTCTCACAAAGAGAATCAAGGATCAGAGCTGGGATCTGATCTGACCAAAGACCTAAGAAGACATTCCTCCTAATAGAAGAACGCTTGGTTCTGGTGGGAGTCAAGCACCTAGAACCCAGAGCCATTTCTGGGCAAGTTCCCCACATGCTCTCACCCAGAGGGCTGCCAGGCCTGGAGAGGAGGTTCTCCTGTACATCATTCTCAGGAAAGAACAGCCTATCACTGAGGCCTCGAGGCACTCCCTCAGCCTGAGTTCCCATCTCTGACAACAGCTGTGCCCGTACACTTGTCCCTGCGTAATTCTCAGCTCATTCAAAAGCATCATAACACCTCTGCACGCTGGGCCTCAGCAGGAGGAGGGGGGGGGGTCTGACACAGTCCAGAGCCCCTGCCCTCAAGGAACTCACCCTGGAGAGAGATATCGGGTCAAATCCTCACCTGACTGGGAATTTCTGCCCCTCTCAATTCTCAGTGGCCAAACCCCACTCACTTTCTTGTTCTTCATGTCTTGTTCTTTACATTCTGCTCAGCTCATGCTTGGTCCTGTGCCATTACCGCTGGCCCCACACAACGTGGCCATCCCACTCTGACATGGCCACCTCATATCCCACCCTCCCTTCCCACCAACGGACAGGAGCAAGAAACCTTTAGATCCTCTCACTATAATGAAGAGGTCTAGCCCGCCCAGTACCTGGGAGTGGCAGGAAAACTCTGCAGCATTTCCTTCCCTTCCAAACCAGAAAAGAGAAGCAGCCTGACCTCAACCCTATGGCACTGGAGACTCTAACAGCCCCTGCTCTGTGAAATCACCACCGACATTTGGGGGAAAGAGCAGCAACAATCAGGTTGGACACCAGTTGCCCAAAGCCTCCTCTTAGCAGGAAAGGGCTTCCCTGCCCCAGAGTGCTCTCTTACCATCTTCCATAAGGTGTTGGAAGCGAAAATTATGATAGAAGAGGAATGTATACTCCCAAGTGGACTAACGACTGGGCTGCAGCCTAAGAGAGTCTACAGGGCTACCACCAACCAAGACGCAGAACAAGACTAGCCTTGGCCCACCAGGTGACCTGCGACCTCTGGCTTTGCCCCACCCCAGCCACCCTCATGCTGTTGCCCACCCTGGCACAAGGCTGGTGTGCCAGGTAGCACAGAGATGACGAAGTAGCTCTGGCCCCTCCCACCCTGGACAGCATCGACCCACCTTGACAGAGATGTGGCCGTGGGCCTGGGGAAGGTGGGCAGCCAAGAACCAGTCCCCAGGTAAGGGGCTGCTAACGTTAAAGATGCCGGAGGTGCGGTTGGGTAGCGTCCAGCTGAGAGTCAGTGAGAAAACCCCAGGCACAGCTGTGTCCCCCGGGAAGTGTGTGTGCAGGGGATTGATGACAGGGGGTGCCCCGGACCGGAAATACCTGGGGGACCAGAATGAAGAGAAGAGGAAAGCAGGCAATGGGGTGGGAGATGGGAAATGGGGGAGAGAAAGGAGAACTGTCATTCATCGCCAGTAAAACAAGTGGATTCCCTACACTGACCCACACAACAAAGCGGCTCCAGGTCAGGGGTCAGGGGTCAGAACATAAGGGGCAAAAGATCAGCTCAGGCACTCACACAGTCATGCAGTAGTCAGGAACGGTCAGGAGACAGAGGTCTTGGCCCTCGGCCAGTCACAATTCAATCCAGACAAGGGTCAGGGCTCAGGGTCAGGAGGTCAGCTTAGATACTCAAAAAGTCACATTTCCATTTGGAAAGTGGCCTGGGGTTGGACGCAGGGGTCAGGAGGTTTACTCAGACACTCACACAGTCACACTTTGGTCCGGGCAGTGGTCCCCAAAGGTTCCCCCCTGCTCTTTGAAGATGATGAGGTTCCATACAGCCAGGAATGTGTCTTCGGGAACATGGAAGTGGAAGAGCTCGGTGCTGGCAAAGGAGCGGAAGGGACTCAGCTTGCGGGGTGAGCAGGTGGAGTAGTCAGTCAGGAAGAGGCCTCCTGGGGAGCAGGCAGAAGAGAAAGGAGCAAAGTAGGACAGGCCATTTCCAGCAAGCCCCAGGCACACCAGGCTGCCTCACCCACAGCACCAACTCAGCAAAGGCTCTGCTCTCTCCTCTGGGCCAGGAACTGGGTCTTGTGCTGCCCTCGCCATCATCTGCTTTAACCCTTACAGTGACCTTGGGAAAAATGACCTCTCTTTATGGATAAGGAAACTGAGGCTCAACCCTAGACCAAACTGAGGATTCAAAACTTGATCTGCCTAAATACAAAACCAGGCCCCTTTTTATGACTCCACAGCTGCCCCTCACTTAGGAGCCACTGTTCTCCTCTTACCAAGCCTAACAAAACAGGTGTGGATGGTGCACATGCGTGCATGCGTGTGTATGTGTCTGTGTGTCTGTGTGTGTGTGCTGGCATGAGCTCTTAGGCTACTGAGCAGCCTGGAACTCCACCTGTGGGCTTGGGAGTCAGCATGGAACTGTGAAACTTCCTTGTTTATTTTCTTCCCCTTTCTGTTCCCCTGTGGTCAGGAGCAGTAAAAACTCTCAGAAGCTTCACAAGAGCTGTCTGTATACTGGTTCAGAGTGGCAGTGGGGAGGGGAAAGTGTGGTGAGGCTGCAAGGGGCCTCCTTGGGTGGCAGAGGCCAGGACAGGAGCTGGCAGGCCACCACAAGAGCCCCCGGGAGAGGAGGAAAGGAGAGGCAGCAGGAGCTCTGGGATTCAGAAGGAGGGGCTGGGGCGCTTCCCGGAGGGAAGCCCAGTGAGGCAGTCAACTGAAGCAGAGTTTTCAGCCCAGCAGGAAATACCCACAGGTCTTGCCTATTCTGACAGTCTTCCCCTCTGGAGATGGGATCTGTAACTCCAAAAATGAGGTATTTGAAATGACAGAGAAAATATCATCAGGAAAGGGAGGCTGCTGAAGGAGGGAACATGGATCAAGGTTGACCCTACGGAACTTCAGCAACCTTGAGTCACCCTGGAGAAAGCCATCCTATATAGGTGGAGGTCACTGGCCCTAGACTGGCCTGTGCTTTTCAAAGCCACAGTTATACCCAAGGACTAGTCTGTGCAGTTCAGACCACGTAATTGCTCTCAACTGTCAACAAGGAAGACCTGCCACCGTGCAAGCTGAGCACTGCTCAGGAACCAGAGAGGCTCACAGAGCAGCACTCGCAGAGCAGTGGTGATGTTTCCGAGAGCGATGAAGGGAAATGAACCAAGGGATGGGGAAGGTTTCCTAGGAGCCCTGGCTGTGACAACTGGGAGGCAGAAAGCCAAGAGCTGAACAGCCTGGATACTACTGTAAAGCAGAGCACTGGAGCACCCCCTGCTGGAATTAGGGAAGGGCTCCTCCTCAAAGCTGGTACAGGGATGGGTCATCAGATGGGCCATTGTTACTGTTAGAAGAAATGTTGGCCAGGCCCCCAGTGCAGATGCTCAGGGAGCTGATGACCTTTGGGAAACAATGGACAGACGTGCACAAAGAGCCCTGTGATTAAAGGAACATGGCACGGCCTGGAGAGCTGGGGAACTAGTTAAGCCACCCTGAAGTGGCTAGGGGCTACAGAGGTCACAGAATAGCCTGGTGGGAAAAGGAGTAAAAAGCAGCTGGGGATGCCTGGAGGAACCCAGCAGTTCTGAGGGCAAGATGTTTGAGAAAGCGTCCACAGCCCCACTGACTCCAAGCTTTGGTTTTGGATTTCACTAGGACCTACAGAGCTGTGCCCCAGAGGAAGAACAAGTAAGGCCCTAACCAAGCTCAGATGAACCTGTCCTGTATGCACCAGTACTTCCAGATGAGGCTAGGGTGATTCTCCAGCACCCCCTGAAACACACACACACACACACACACACACACACACACACACACACTCTAGCCGAGGCTGGCCCTTCTAAATGTCAGCACTCAGTAGAACAGAAGGTCATTTCCTGTAACGGCAAGGCATGCCTGGGTTATGCAACTGCAGTCACACAAGTCCAAGGAAAAGACCCAAGGATGTGTTGAGACCGCCTGTGCCACCACAGTCCTGTGACACTGCCAGTCTCTCCTCAGGTGAAACCTCTCACCACCACCAGGGCCCAGAGCACCTGCAGGCCAGTGACTAGTAACAGCAGTCAGGGCAGCCCAGCCTGCTGTGGGGCCTGGCCGGTGCTCTTTTCCAGCCTCATTACAATCCTCCCAAAGCACTTGAAACTGCTTCTGGGCAATCATGTTTTCATCCACCTCTTTCAACCTTCTTCAGCTCTGTGGCTGTCAATCACCCTCCTCTCCTAGTCAGCCCAGTGTTTGCCCAAGGGGCTCATGAACAAAGAAGCTGGGGTGGCAGGGACAGAAGGTATGAACTGGGCTTAACAGAATGGACTTCTCCTCACCCAGACTGAGAAACTGACCTGGCTTCTGTTGCGTGCCCAATCTGCCAGCAGCAGTAATCAACAACGAGCCCTTCAAGGAATCTGGCTGCGGGCAGATGGATTACTTATATATATATATTATGGGAGGCACCCAACACGGCCTCCAACCAAGGAACTATCCACTTGGAGGCGATGCTTCAGTGGTCTGTCTGCTGGAGGAGCAAGAAGAACTAAAGAGCAACATGCATGGGCCACAACATGTAGCTCCCCTCACACAATAACACAGGCACTAAGGACACACGGGCTCACATGCACACCACACAGCAGACCGCGCCTATGCTTACCAATACACGAGACTATACACACCCTGCACATGCCCAGCATGCCCACAGATCCCTCGGGCACACACTCACGCACAAGTGCACAGATACCAGTGAGCATCCACATAGAGCTCGCACATCTCTGCAGGGGCAGTGACCTTCGGTGTGCACCAATCTCCTCAAGCTTGTGCACTGAACCAGGGTCCCAGAGCTCATGGACACGCAGCCCCCACCCCCCACCCCCAGCTGCTCTGCCAGTTGTTATTGCCAAAGACTTCCTCAGGCACACCTCTGTCACCTCTGGAGTGCCACCTGCCAGAGATGGCTGGAGGCTGGGGCCATGAAGACTCTTTATTACGGGGCCACCTTTAATGGCACATATCCTATGGCCAGGACCCCCTCCTCCTCCCACATTCCACCCATTAGGAAGCTGGGCATCTCCTTCTCCTGTCCCAGTCACTTCCTCACTGGATGGTGGCCCTGGGCTGACAACCGGCAAATGAGGAAAGTTTGTGGATGAAGCCCCCTTGTGGGCAGACAAGGGAGAGAACTGGTTGTACTTTGAGTCTTTCTGCACTTGGATCTCTTTTCCTATTGGACATATATTGCAATGGAAAAACAAAACAAAACACTAGTATGGGGTAGGAATTAGGAAACCTTTTTCTAGCCTCACAATGCCAATGACAAGCTGTATGATCTTGAGCAAACTGATCCCTTGCTGAGCCTCAGTTTCCCCATCTATAAAATAGTCTCTGAGTTTCAACCCTGCTCTAAAAGTGTCAGGAATTATTCCTAAGCAAATCAAGATTATTTGGAATGAAATTCATTACAAGAAGAAAACTCATTATAATGGCAATCTATGTCCATCTGTTTGCTACATGTTGTTTTCAAAACTGCTTCCTTAACCCTGTTTTACTGCATGCCCAGCTCCTCAAAGGTTTAGGCCAGATCTCCCCACACTGGACTAGAGGCTCTCTGCTGGGGGCTATGTCTCCCCATCAAACTTCTCGAGCAGGTGCAAAGCACTCAAGACTTTCTTGGAAAAGCAAGAGTCAAAGTGGAGTCTGAATGGACCCCAAGAAAGAATACCTTGCAGTCTGTCAGCCACCTGCTGAGCCTCAAGCCCACAGCTACCACTCTTCTGACCCTGCCGACTCCTCTCAGTTATGTAAGACTTCTATTTCTCACCACCTCTTCCCCAGCGATCTAGTTGCCCAGGTCCCACCTCTCCTGAATCCCTCCAGCCCACCCCTCCCTGCCAGAACCCCATCCCTGCCTCGGTCTTTCCTGCTTGTGCACTCACCAGCCCCTGGGCCAAGGACAGACAACAGCAACAGCAGCAGTAAGGCTGAGGGCAGCTGGAGCCCAGACCTGAGTCGAGGCTGGGAGAGGGGCAGGGAATGAGAGAGAGGGGTGGGTGGTGGGAGAGACTTGGGTAAACACAGAGATGAGGGCAAAGACTGGGATAAAGAGTTGAGCTGGGCTTGGCACTGGGACTTGGGCAAGGGTAGAGGATGTGACAGAAGGAGGGGCTGTGATGGGGACTGGAGCAAAGGCAGGGGTTGGGCCGTGGGCTTAAGCGAATTTTGAGAATGGGGTGGGGACAGCGGCTGGGCTGGGATTTGGGAAAGGAGGTGAAGTAGGGGCAGGGGCTGGGATGGGGGCCAGGCCAGGGACTGGAGAGGGGACCTGAGCTGGGACCCGGATCTGGGCATTCGCTGGGACCCAGGCCGGAGCTGGAACCGATTTGGGAAGCGGGGCGAGGGCGGGGTTGGGGACCAAGGCCCGGATCGGGATAGGACAAGGGGCCGGGACAAGGGCTGAGCCATGGCCCGGGCGGGGGCGGGGCCGGACAGGCCAGCGCGGGCTCTCGCAGAGCTGACCCGCGGCTCCGCTCCCACCCCCGGGGGGTGGCCTCCGCTGTCCTCGCGGGCCTGGGGCTGGAGTCGAGCCGGCTGGGGCCGGGCCGGGGACCTGGGTAGGAGTTCAGGCCTGGGCGACTCCGGGCTGCGCTGGACTGGCGATAACCAGGCCCCGCGGCGGCGGCCTCGGCCTGACGTCATATGACGCTCCGCCCCCCATTAGTTCTATTGGTCCTTCTCACTAAAGCCCGCCCCCAACCCTATTCTATTGGTCTCTAACTTGGCACAGCTGGGCTCGAGGACAGAGCCCGCCCCAGCCCCAGCTACCAGAGTCCCAGCCTTTTTCACCCCAACCACGGAGCCCAGATACCCCCATGAGATCCTCACAGCCCCCACTGACCACCCCACGGACATCTCATAGGAACCCTACAGAGACCTTCACAAATCCAGACACCCACGGACGTCCCCACAGATATCTGGAGACCCTATCCAGAGACTCTCACAGACTCTCACAAAGACCCCGCAAAACCACTCACAGAGATCCGGCAAAACCCCCTTAAAAATAGTGAACCCTCTAGGTTTGTCCCCACCCCCACCCCACCCCCCCCGGTCAAATGCAGCCCCCTCAGGAGACCTCACTCACCGACGAGGTGACCAGACTGCTGTTGCCACGGAGACTACTAGGCGTTCCGGTTGCCCTGGTGACGGATCCTCCACTCCTGGCCAGGGTTCCAGAGGCTTCACTCAAGCCCCTCCCTCATCGGCCCTGGACCCCCTCGTCCTTCCCCCTCCCACCCTTCTTCAGAACTGGCCAGAGCGCCTTTGAGATTTTCTGCAGGTGTCCAAGTCCCCTCCTCAAGTTGTAACTTGCAGGCAAGGCCTCAGCACACAGCGCCTGCAGCCACGGCTCCGCCACAACCACGAGCGCCTTCTCTCCCTCCGCGCCAGCGCTTCCCCTTCCTGGCCTCAGACGAGATCCTGACCTAAGGACTTGTAACAGCCGAGACAAAGCCCAGAGGTTTGTAGTCTTCCAAACAAAATCCTCACACATTCCCTGCTAATACCTTCCTGTCCCTTCCTACCTCAGTCCAACCTCCTCCCATTCTTCACTTTTCATCCTTATCCTCTCCCTCCCCCACGTTTCTCTGCTCAGTTCTCTCTTCTTTTTTCCTTTCCTCTCCTCCCATCCTCTGATTCTTCACCCTCCGGCCCCCTTTTCCCTCTTGCTGAATGTCTGGCCATCTTCCTCCCCATCATCCTAGCTCTCCCCCTACTTTCTGACACAAACTTCCCCTTTGGAAAGGCCCTGATGAGTTTAAGAAATGATAAATGTAGTATTTCTGGAGCATGGGCCAAAGCAGAGAGCAGGGGAAGGTAAGACTGGAATCCTTAGGCAGTGCTGCAAATGAGGACAGGCCTTGAATGTCAGGGCCAAGAAATGTGAACCTAATCCTTAGGCTGAGTCACTGAGTGTTTTTAAGCAAGGGAATGCCGTTGTTGGGTTTGCATTTTACAAAGGTCTTGAATGTCATTAAGGGGACTGACCCCTTTTGGACATCCTTCCAAGATAAATTAGGCACACCCTACTCCCCACAGCATCCTGGGCTTACCCCGCACAACAACTCATTTGTATTGTCATTTTGGTTAACCTGTCTCCTTCCCAGATTCTTTCAACTGAGTCCAGTGCCTGAGTAAAAGTGTTAAGATTAGGCTCTTTGGAAAGGTGTAAGTTACATAAATCAATGAAAGAATGGGTGAGTGGATTAATATGCTGGGGAAGACAGCAGAGGGGCAAAGTTATTACATAATCCAGGTAGAAAATGATGAGAACTTGTACAAAATTGGAGGGAAAGGAGAGGAGAGGTTGGATTTGGGGGATATTTAGAAGACAGGAAATATAGTCCTTGGTACCCATTTTTAGATGCAGGCTGAGGGGAAAGGAGAAGACGAGGATAATTCTCAGAGTTCAGTTTTGATACCCTGTGGGACATCCACTCAGCAATGTCCAGCAGCCAGTTGGGAATAACTGTTAAGTACAGGGGTGTGAAGAGGTCTGAGCTAGAAATATGGATTTAGGAGTCATCAGCATACAACTGGAAGTAGCTGAAGCCATGAACATGAATGACATCACCAAGAGGGGGGAGGGTCCCTAGACAGAACTAGACTGTGGTCATGGCATCCTCCTGCACTCTTGGGAGCAAACCCCCACTTTGGCTTGGTCTTCCCAGTCCCTAGAACTCCACAGCCTGACCCCCACGGTCCTAAGTTATGCCCAGAACCCTGGACTAGCCAAGATGCTATGTTCAGGACCCCTCCTCTGCTAACACCTACTGATGGGATTCTGACGGCTTCAGACTTTCAGTATGCAGTATGGGGTCTAGGCACCGGAGTGAACCTCCCAGCACCATACCCTGGCCCAGAGCTCATCTGGCTTCCCTCCTTATACCTCAGGTGCACTGAAAACTTCATCCTAATTCCATAGCCCCCTGTGAATCCTGACTTGCAGACCCTCCAATCCCAACCTAATGAAACTTGTACGCTATTCTACCACTAGATGGAAGCAGACAAGGTCACAGAAGAGCCTCATACTACCACGGATGCGGAAGAGAGCCTTTCTTCAAAGGACCCCACTGCTGAGGACTCACAGGAGCCCCCTATCCCTGAAATCCCCTTAAAGCCTGGCCTCTCTGAAACCCCTTTAGAGCCCCTTGCCTCTGAATCTCGTATGGTGCCATCTACTTCCCAGATCCCTTTAGAGACCCACACCTCTGAAACCCCTTTGGAGCCTACCATCTCTGAGATTCCTTTAGGGCCCCTAACCTCTGAATCGTATACAGTACCATCCACTTCACACACCCCTTTAGAGACCCAGACCTCTGAAACCCCTTTAGAGCCTTCCATCCCTGTAATGCCTTTAGAACACTCTGCCTCTGAGGTCCCTGTGGAGACACCTACCCCTGAGACCCAGTTGGAGACTGACATCTCCAGGGTCCCAGAGAAACACCTTACTTTTCAGACCTCATCACTAAGCCATATCTCTGGGTCTTCCCCTGATGATCTGAAGGAAGACTTCTCTGAGTCTTCCTCCAGTGAGGGCTCACGGACAAGGAGGTCCATCCAGACTTCTGAATGTGAGAGCATCCCAAAGCACTCCCTTTCAGGCTTTCCAGCCCAGGTCTACCTGGACACATCTGCAAAAGAGAGGGAAGAGGAAGAAGAGAGTGAGAAAGGGGTGGATGCCACTGACAGCACCGCTCACACAGTTCAGCCTGAACACCAGCTGGGAAAGAAGAAGGGGAAGAAAGGAGTCAGCCGTAATTGCTCCTGTCCTTCCCCCCTTTCTCATCACTGTCTTTGGCCTGCCCCAGGAGGAGGAGATTGGGTTACTCTTTGACCTGGCCCCTTCTCTCAGTTTTAGGGCCTCCTCACTTCCCCTTAGTTACTCAGCCCCTCCCTCCCCAGGTTACACCATCCACCCAGTGGTCCCTGCTAAGCAGGCAGACCTGGTGGAAGTGGCTAAAGCAATGCACAGAGAGAAGTTTGGTGCTCAGGTGAATTATCTTTTCCAGTGGGAGAAGGATGCAGCCCTGAATGCCATCCAAACAGGTGAGCCCGGGCAGCCTTTCAGGGGCCTGTGACAAGCCCATGGCCCTCCTCCCATCCAAGAGCATCTAGGAACCTGCCTATTCAATGGATAACCCTTGTAGAAATGGCAATGCCACCTGCCTGGAATCTGGGAGGGGAGCAGCCAGGTAGGCCAAGGTAGATGAGAGTGGATGCAAACCAAAAGTAGGGATATTCGTATAAAGCCCAGTCAGGAACAGGTGGCTAAACTAGGGCTCAGATAGCCTGCACCAAACAGATCCTAAGGCAGAGATGGCCCAGGACCCTGGACAGTTTCCAGGTGACTTGTTGCTCTGAGGCAAAAGGCCTTAGTCCCCCTGGTGGAACTCCATTAAAAGGCTGTCCTGGGGACCTTCCTGGCGGTCCAGTGGTTCAGACTCCATGCTTCCCCTTCAGCAGGCACAGGTTCAATCCCTCATGAAGGAACTAAGATCCCACATGCCACATAGTGCAGCCAAAAGTTAAAAAAAAAGAAAAAAAGAAAAAAAGAAAAAAAAAAAGGCTGTCATCCCTGCACACCAGACCCATGATCACCTAGAAGCCCAAAGCTTTGAGTCTCCTCACCAAACAGAAGAGCCATGTCTTCTAGACCTGTCGATTCCAAGTCTCAGTCCAGAATTAGTACTCTTAACAGTCCTGTTAATGGCATCCTGGGCTCCTCTGTGTGTATTAAGGATATGCAGGAGAACCATGTGAACACACACCATCCTGTGTGTGAGCACGTGCACCTGTGTTACTGAACATCACATCTATAGGAGTTCAGTAAGAGGGCCACTCTGACCTGTTATGAGGATTCTGGGGTTTCTAGACGGAATTCAATACGTATTACTGCATTTTTTTTTTTTTTTTGGTTTTTCATACTTCCTTTTCGCTTATGATGGGAATAGAGTTATGTCAAACTAGATGGGCCTGAGATATAAAGACAACCAGACAAGTCTATGTTCTTGCCTCTCCTCCATGGAACTTACTTTCTTCATTCCCATGCAGGGACCCTCCCCACTCCACCCCGACCACAAAAGTCATAGTGACCTCATTTTTTTTCTCATCCATTCAGGCACTGAAGCGGCTTTGCTTATTTGACATCTTCTTACTTATTTAACTCTTACTTATTCTTCTTGCAAATGCAGGGTCTGTTCAGTCTCCTCATTCTCCTTCTCAGAACCTCCTATCTACTCTGCACTCTTCAAGGCCACTGCATTTCTTCTTCAGAATGAACTTCATCTTCCTGTTTAAACAGGCAGTTTTACACAGAAATTTGTGTCATTCAATCCTGAACAAAGATATTTCAGGTTCCCTTCGAATATTGCAGATCTTAAGTCCCTGGGGACTCCAAGGGACTGCATAACAGTATATGTGGTGCATAGAGAAATATCAAGCATAAGTTTTTCTTTCATTCCTTCAACGTTTATTGAGCACTGACTATGTGCCATGCATTGGGCTCGCTGGAGGTGGTGATGCTGGTGAGGTTTCAAAGTAAAATCCCTCAAATAATCTGCACTCTGATGAGAGACACCAATAAGTAAAAGGACAATTATAATTCACTCTAGTAATTGCAGTGGTTGAAGTCAGCCCAGAGTGCTACAGGAGCACAGAAAAGGGGCACCCAATCTTGGGGGCTTGGGGAAGGGATGACTGCCCAGCTGAATTCTGCAAGATGAGTAAGAAGAGGTGGCCAGGTAAAAAGTGGAGTAAGGTGAGCCATGACAGGGCAAGGCACTAGTAGGAAACTGGAAGCAGTGCAGTATACCACTGCATAGAGCTCTGGCCAGAGTAGCCCAGCTCAGCACTAGAAAGGCAGAATTGCACAGGCATTTCTATGCCAAGCTCAAGACTTGGGATTATATCCTGAGAGCAGCTGAGAGTGCTAAAAAATTTTAAATAGGACAATAACATGAACAGAGTTGTGTTTTTGAAAGATGTTCTGGCAGTAGGATAGACTGGAGAGAGATAAGACTGGGGACAGGAAGACTACATCATGAGGCACTGGTAATAATCCACTGGTGAGAAGTAGATGGGCAGAGGTAGAGAGAAGGAGAGAGATTCAAGAAATGTTAAGAATGTAAAACTGACCATTGGATCGTTGGATGTGTAGGATAAGACAGAGGGACATACCTGGAATGACACCTAGGTTTTTGGCGTTAGTTACTGATTGAGGCTATTAACAGAGTCGGTGTTTGATAAATGTGTTGGATAAACAGAGAACAAAGGATGAAGGCCAAGTTTGGAAGGAATCATTGGATATAACACATTTGAAGTGCTGGTGGAACATGCTGCAGAAATAGTCTACCAGATAGCTGGCTATATGGGTCAAAAGCTTAGGGAAGAGATCTGAGCTGGAGACATCCTTTGCATAAAGACAGCTGTTTGGTGTATGGAGAGGTTCTAAGCATAAAAGAGGTGTTATCATGCAAATGAGACTATGTGATCATGGAATTAAATGTGCAGAGTCAAAATGGTATCCCAGGTAATGTCTCCTCCCCATGCCGGTCCTTGTCCAGTTGTAATGGGAAGAGGGTTGGGAGTCAGGGCAGAGTAAAAAGCCCCACTCTGGAATACACAGCCTACTGTGTATTGTCCCACTTTAAGGGGATTGTAGAGTCTGAGGCATAATTCCCATTCCCTTGGTTCAAACTCCAGTCATCTTCATCTGAAAGGTGGGCAATGACTCCCACGTCAGTGCTTGAACTTGACTCTCCCAGGCCCTCAGGCTTGGCCTTGATATGTGGGCACTAACCCTTGTTCACCTCTGCACCTCACCTGTTCCTGCACTGTATGCTGCTATTCTAAACAGAGTTCAGAATTTCCCTGGTGGAATCCTGGCCGCCGCCCACACCCATTGTGACTTGCCCTAAACTCTCCCCTTTCAACCAAGCTTCCCTGTTGTAATGGGGCACTAATACCACAGGCTGGCAATATCAAGTCAGAAGCATCAAAGCCAAAAGCCACATCTGGACAGGCAGGCTTCAGATCCTAAGAACCATGGGTAAGACAAGAAAACTAGTTTGACAGGCACAGAATCGTGGATTGTGGTCCTGGCCAGAGTCAAATACCAGAGGACACTAACTCTCATTCTCCTTATGGAACTTCAGGGCTTTGCCTGGAGTACTGGGCCTCTCTTCCCTCCTAAAGGAATTTGCTCATTCACTTATTCAGTCAAGCATCTATGTTCTCTGAACACTTATTTTGTGCCAGGTTCTGTGTTAGGACTAGAGCCACTGATGAAAAGACTGACCCTTCCTTGGAGGAACTCACAGTCTAATGAGAATACAAGTGAATAGTCTGTGATAATGCTTTGTACTGTGATAGGAGTGACGTGAGAGCCACAGAAAGCAAGAGGAATGGCCCCTAGACAGACAGGGGGAGTCAGGGACAACTTTTTGGTGGAGGTGACAGTTCACTGGAGCCTTTAAATGGGGATAAGAGTCCTTGAGCTAAAGGCCCCACTCCTTGGGGACTCAGGATTCTCAGTTGAAGTTGGGGTACTCTCAGCTCTCACGGAGGATGAGAAAATCTGAGTGGGGAATGCTCTGGTTCTCCTCCCACATTTACTCAGTGCCACCCTTGCCTTGTGGTGGGACTGACCGTGAAGCCAGTCAGTTTCAGATCTCAAGGGTGGTGGCCTTTTGCTGGCGTGTGCTCTCAGGGATAGGTCTTAGCCTCACTTCCTTTCCATGCCTCCTTTCTTAGCCTCACAAGCTTATATTTTAGCTTTTCACCACTCATGACTTCTGGCCTCCCCCTTTCTCCTGACCTCTAGAGAGCCATAGGCAGCCCTTCTCAAATTCGTAAAGGGCATTAGTTCAGTAACACCAAGAATGCAGAAGGGAGGAATGAAGGTGCTGGCCAGGAGAAGTGAGAGAAGACTTCCCCCTACCTCCTGGCACCCGTGCTGCCCAACCTCCTCCTCCTCTCAGGTCCCTTCAATACCACTCTGCTTAGGAGCCAGTCCCCACCCTCTTCTCTGTACCTGGCCCATCATCTTCCCTTTCCTTCACCTTAGACACTTCAAGGAACCAGAGCAAAGTTGGGCTCTCACGTTGGGAGGGGAGAAGATGAGAATTTCACGGTCACAGAGAACTCAGCCAGATACATGTTTATCATCAAACAAAATTTCACCTATAATCTTCCTGCTCAGAGTCGAAGACTGTCTTTAGCCACCTCTGACAGGCTGACACAGAAGGAGTGGATCCCAGGATGGGAAGGGATCTGAAGACATTTGTGGGGTGATGAGAAAACCTTGAGGAAAAAAGTCTAAAGGGGTAGGGTGAGGATCCGTGGGTAGTGATAGATACACATGGGGGAGAGGTGAGAACAGCTTGAGGGACACTTAGGCTGTTTTTCCTCCTTACTTTTCCTTATTGCTCAACCCCTCCACACCCAGGGCTCTACATTGGCTGGCGCTGCCCCCATTATCTATGGGACTGTTTCCGGATTGGGGATGAGTCCAAGTGCTTTTGTGGACATTTGTTGAGAGAGCATCAGATCATCTCAGGTGTGGAGGGATAACTGGCCTCTGTCACGTGTTGGGATGTATGAGAGCAAGTGTGTGTGTGTGTGTGTGTGTGTCGGTTTGAGGGAGGGGACATGGGAAGGCCAGGCCCTGTCAGGTGCTGGTCTAACCCTACCACCCATCCCCGTCCTCATAGACATATCCGTGCCCTGCAATGTGGGCCAGTGTCGCTGCCTCATGTTCTGCTTTATCCCATCACGCCCAGAGGAGGTGGGTGAGTTCTGGCTCAAAAGACGGGCCACCTTTGACCCCAGGGCTTGGAGGGCCCAGTGTCGGTGCAAACACAGCCACGAAGACCACACAGCTACCAGGTCCCATTCCTGCAGGGTCAAAGGTACCTTCTAGAGTGAGGGGAGGGCAGGGGTGGACATGGGTCGGGATGGGTTGCAAATAGTTTGGGGATGCGGATGGGGAGCTGGGAGGAGAGACTTGGGCTTGTGGTTGGTGAGGAAGAGATGGGAATGTAGCCAGCCCCTGGGAAAGCCCCACTCCCCTATGCTTTTCTCGGCTGCCCCCTTGTCCTAGGCTGTTGCTGCAACTGCTTTGAGTCTAATTTCCTCTGTGCGGCCTGTGACCGGCGCTGGGAGGAACATGAGACTTTCTTTGAGACTGGAGAGACCCGGCGGAGAGGAGGGAGGCCTCACGGTGAGGGGGCAACCTGGGATAGGGGCCCACTCCAGGGTCTGTAATCAGAAGGCCAGGCAGGAAGGCACTCCTGCCCTCAACCATCCCATCCAGGACTACTTCATCCCTCCCTCCCGCATCCCATACCCGCACTAGTTTCCACCCCCAGGAGCAGATTATGTGCCTTTTGCGGAGATGCCTACCCTCCGAGAAGCCATCATCAACAACTCTGACTTCGAGGCCCTCCAGAAGCAGGGAACCTCTGGCCATCCCAGCTCCCACCCTAGTCCCCCTGGGCTCCCTAGCCCATGCAGCGTCCAGCCTGGCTCTACATCTGACCCCCGTACCTGACTCTTTCATCTCTGCTCTTCCCTCCTCCAGGGACAGACACTGTCAACACCTGGCACAGGCCTCCGTGAGCCTGGCCCAGATCAGCAATAAAGGGAAAGCCACTGGAATCTGATTGGCTCTCTATAAGGCCGATAGAGCCCGGCCTGAGGTAGACACTCTAGGACCTTGAGTTGGCATCTACGGGGGGTGAGAGGGAGCACCAGACAGGAGAGAGGCTGGATACAGCCGTCTGCCTCCACAGCATCCACGTTCAAACTGCTAGTTCTGGCATCAGGAGGAGAGAATGGCTTCAAGGAAGCCAAGGAGGGAGGGGATTTCAAGAAGGAGCAGTGATGTTAGATACAACGGGTGACTCCAGTAATATAAAGACTGAAAAGTGTCCATCGGATTTTGCAATTAGAATTTCTTTGGCAGCTTCAGAGAATGCAGTTTTAGTGGTACAGTGGAGGCCGGAACCAAACAGCAGTGAGTGTGAAGGAATTTCTTCAAGAAGCTTAGATGAAAAGATATTGTCTGACTTTTTTCCGTAAAAAGTCAGACAATATCTACAGGGGGTTGTGGAGTCAAGGAAGCCTTTTTTAGTTAAGAAAAAGGGAGGAACTAGTAGAGGAAAAGACCTTGAAGGATACAGAAGAGAAAGAGAGGTGCCTGGTGAAGCCAGATCCCAAAGATGGAAGGAGAGGATGGGGTCAAGGCAGAAGTGAAGGGATTCAGTCTGGACAGGAGAAACATCACTTCCTAAGACCAGGAGGAAGGAAGAAAGGATGAGGTCTTCACTGAGCTGCAGGGAATAGGATCTGATAGAAGTTCCACTGTGAAGTAGGAGACAAGGACAGTTCCTGGTGGGGGAGGAGAGGGATAAGAGTGGGGGGTAGGAGACAGGAAGAGAAATGAAGGTTTGGGAAGGCTAATGAGGGGAAGTGGACAAAAACCTGATTGGTGGGTAATTGAGGATTCAGGTATAGTTGGAAGCAGGATCCCATTTAGAGAAGCAGAGAAGCAAAATATTTAGATTAATGGGTGGTGATGGGAAGGGTGTCAGGGAAGAGGATCAGGAAAATAAGGCAAAAGAAGCCTTAAGGATGTGGAGGGAGCCGACCATACAAATAGGAAAAGAAAATGAAGCCAGGAAGCAATTGACAGATTAAAAAAAGGAACAAAGGAACAGAAGTCTCATGAGGTCCAGCAGGGGATGTAATGGTAAGGATCAAAGTACAGGAGACAGTGGCCAGAACCCGCAGAGAGCTGCAACTTTCAGACAAGAGCAGCTGCAAGTGATCACAAGGCCCTGGAGTAGAGAAGACTTTGGGCCAGGAGCTAGAATCAGTGAATGTGGGGGTGTGACTAGCACGCCCATAGATGATTTTTATGGGGAATAGGAGATTCTGACACTATGGGCTCTGTGATCTTAAACAAGTCACTTTCCCCCTTGGGGCCTCTGTTTCTGGATCTATAAAATTGGATAACCTCTGTTCTACCTGCCTCTATGAGAATCCAAAGAAATAACCAGTTTCAAAGTGTTCTGTACTCACCTACTGCTCCTGGCTGGTTTCCTCTTCCTAGATCCCAGCACCTCTTATCTCTTGCCCTTCTCCAGAGCAGCTCTAGGGGCTACTGCTGTCCCAGAGACACACAGACAACTGCAGCCTCCAGGGCACAGAAAAGGCCAGTGTACATTTCCTTACATTTAGGGAGGCCGTCTAGTCTTCCAAGGAAAGGAATGCAACTTTGACTGCTAGAACTCCTGGGGGAAATCACAGGGTCAAATGTCTGCCTTTTGGAGGAGAAAGGACTCTCTAACAATAATACAGCTATTCAAAAGAAATCATTACTATCTCCAGAAGTAGAATTCCTCATTACTGGTTATTATGCAATTAGCACCATGATGACCATTCACTAAAACCAATTCCCAATAGTCAACAATAAAGGAATGGTTACTGTGATAAACTCATTCAAGGAAGTATTATGCAGCCATTACAAAGTATATCTACATAGACTACGTAATAATACGGGAAATTGTAAATGAGAATAAAATATGTAATACCTATGTATTATATACTATGGAAAAGGAAATGAAAGAAAACACTAAATATTATTCATTCCACAAATAATTACTGAGCACCTATATATGTCAGGCCATGCGCTATAAAAAAAATAACGATACAGTGATTACTTTTGTCCTGTTAAACATCAGACTAAAACTTACCTGGTGTGAGTATATTAGAGTATATTAGCATTTTGTGACCCCATGTTTCTAATGTCAAAAAATATATATTCCAGCAGAACAAAATATACTTCTAACCTAGCCCATAATGAACCTCCCTTGTCCTTCAAACCTGCCTGACTCACTGAAAATGCCAGGCATGGAGCTAACTGTATCACATTGTTTTTCTGATTAGGAAAGAACATCGGACACATATTCCTTTGCTTATTAGTTGTGCAGCAAAGTAAAGGTAGGACTGAAACAGATAATGTGGTTTCAGGGGGCTCCAAGGAGCCCAGTCCTTTATGTCTCAGTGCAGAAAGAAATCAACGAGAAGTGAAGTGATAGATAAGAAGTGATTTAGAATAGGACGCTTGTGAGGCTTTCAAGCAGGTGGGCGAGAGGGTGCCGCCCCCGAGAACTTAGTGGGCTACAGTCTCGTATTCAAAGGAGAAGTGGGGAGGATGGAAGACATTCTTTGTCTTTCTTGAGTTGAAGTCATGCTTCCATCATCAACTCCTCCTCCAGGCTGGGCAGGGGAGTCTCTTGTCCCTACATGGTCAAGCCAGGACTGTAAAAATTATTTTTGGTCTCTGTACAATGAGCACCTTTCCATAAATTATTGGGTTTTTTATATGTGCAGAGAGCATGTCCTAGGGATCATTAAGTTACTGAGCTCACTGGGCAGGATGTGGGTCTCATGCCTCCATTGTTTTATTGTTTTGGGGCATGTCTCATGCTTCTGTCATGCTTCTATCCCACGGTTTTGCTAGGCAAGCCTGCTTGGTTTTGTGGTTAAGTAAACCTGCTTTCTTAAGTAATCACTAAATTACAGGGGTCTCCCATATTTTTTCTACTTACAATCCCCTAGTGGGATTGAGTATTTAATCACCTATTTTTTTTCTTTTTTTTTTTTCTTATATGTCTATGCTACTCTCTCGCTTCGTCTCAGCTTCCCCTTCGCCCCTGCCCCCCCAACCCGTGGCCTCCAGTCCATTCTTGCATCTGCATCCTTATTCTTGTCCTGTCACTGGGTTCATCAGTACCTTTTTTTTTTAGATTCCATATACATGAGCTAGCATACAATATTTGTTTTTCTCTTTCTGGCTTACTTCACTCTGCATGACAGACTATAGGTCTATCCACCTCATTACATATAGTTCCATTTCATTCCTTTTTATAGCTGAGTAATATCCCATTGTATATATGTGCCACATCTTCTTTATCCATTCATTTTTCATGGGCATTTGTGTTGCTTCCAAGTCCTGGCTATTGGAAATAGTGCTGCAATAAACATTATGGTACATGTTTCTTTTTGGATTATGGTTTTCTCTGGGTATATGCCCAGTAGTGGGATTACTGGATCATATGGTAGTTCTATTTTTAGTTTTTTAAGGAACCTCCAAACTGTTTTCCATAGTGGCTGTACCAACTTACATTCCCACCAACAGTGCAGGAGAGTTCCCTTTTCTCCACACCCTCTCCAACATTTATTGTTTCTAGATTTTGTGATGATGGCCATTCTGACAGGTGTGAGGTGATACCTCATTGTGGCTTTGACTTGCATTTCTCTGATGATTAGTGATGTTGAGCATCTTTTCATGTGTTTGTTGGCCATATATATGTCTTCTTTGGAGAAATGTCTATTTAGGTCTTCTGCCCATTTGTGGATTGGGTCATTTGCCATTTTTGTGCCAGTACCATACTGTCTTGATCACTATGGCCTTGTAGTATAGTTTGAAGTCAGGAAGCCTAATTCCACCAACTCCGCCTTTCCTTCTCAAGATTGCTTTGGCTATTCAGGGTCTTTTATGTTTCCATACAAATCATAGGATTTCTTGTTCTAGTTCTATTAAAAATACCATTGGTAATTTGATAGGGATTGCGTTGAATCTGTAAATTGTTTTGGGTAGTATAGTCATTTTCACAATGTTGATTCTTCCAATCCAAGAACATGATATGTCTCTCCATCTGTCTGTATCGTCTTTGATTTCTTTCATCAGTGTCTTATAGTTTTCTGCATACAGGTCTTTTGCCTCCTTAGGCAGGTTTATTCCTAGGTATTTTATTCTTTTTGTTGCAGTGGTAAATGGCAGAGTTTCCTTCATTTCTCTTTCTGCTTTTTCGTTGTTAGTGTATAGGAATGCAAGACATTTCTGCGCATTAATTTTGTATCCTGCTACTTTACTAAATTCATCGATGAGTGCTAGCAGTTTTCTGGTAGAGTCTTTCGGGTTTTCTATGTATAATATCATGTCATCTGCAAAGAGTGACAATTTTACTTCTTTTCCAATTTGGATTCCTTTCGGATTCCTTTTAATCACCTATTTTGTCTTCCCTATACTCTGTCCCTATCAGGACACTCATGCCCCGCCTGTTTAAAAAAGAAAGAAAGAAAAGAAAAGAAAAGAAAAGAAAAGAAAAGAAAAATGTAAAAACCGCCCCGAAAAAAACTGCAGAATCTTTAGTCTTGGAGTGACTATGTTAACAACCACATAAACTTAGGAGAAATTGCCCTCAAATGAGTAAGTTAACATCTTTGAAATGATCAAGGGGCTGAAAACGTCCTTGTGGGGAAAATGCTGGGTTATCTAGCCCACCAGTTATGAAAAAGATCCCATCCCCATTCATCTTCAGCCCTACCCGGCCAGTGCCCTCCACCTGCCTCTTTCTTCTGGGGACTCCTACGGCCTGGAACTCCGGAGGTAGCGGTGGTTCCTGCAGCCAATAAGCGCGGATTGGCCCCCTCTCCGAACCCCGCCCTCCTCCTGGCCAATGCGGTGAAAGGGTCCACAACCTCGGAGCCCCTGCGCGCAGGTGACGGACCAGTGCACCCTTCCTCCCAGCCCACCAGTAAGGACCCTCCCCGAATAGGAGGAGCCGCAACCTAA
Source organism: Hippopotamus amphibius kiboko (assembly GCF_030028045.1). NCBI lineage: Eukaryota > Metazoa > Chordata > Mammalia > Artiodactyla > Hippopotamidae > Hippopotamus > Hippopotamus amphibius. The sequence goes on from NC_080187.1 coordinate 37,975,495, forward strand.
GCCAGGCGGACGTCGTGTTGAGAGCCAACTGGAGGCAAATCCCACCTCCAGGTGTCTCAATCCTTCCAATGGAATGAGAAACTATCTCATAGCCCTAGCGAGGGGACCCAATGATAAAGGAACTTTCACTCTGACAAGAGGACGAAGCCAATGGAATAGAAAATTCGCCGAGGTGACAGGGCAAGCCAAGGGGATGAAAAGATCCCGCCTCTACCGCGGCGGCGGAGCCAGTGGCGTGCCGGGCCCAAGAGCGCAACCCAGTGGGACGACGGGGTTCGCTCCCGGCCGCGGACGGAGCCAATAACCGCCGCTCGCCGGCTCCCCGGCGCCCTTGGCTGGCCGCAGAGCCAGGGGGCTGGCCCGCTGGGAGAGTCCCGCTGCCGAGGGGAAGATGGCGGCGGCCATGGTGCTGGCCGCCGGGCTCTGCGTGGCGCGCCGGGCGGCGGCGGTGGCGGGGCCGCGGGGGGCGCAGGTGAGAGGTGGCCGTGGGGCGAGGAAGGGGTCCCGCGGGCTCTGCCGCCCTCCAGGGCCGGGGGCCGCGTTCTTCCCCGGCTCCCCACGGCGCGCGCAGCCCTGCGGCCTCGCGGGGCTGAAGCCCGAGCGCCCGGCCGGGAACGTTGCACCTCCCCAGGCGCAGGCTCCAGGGCTGCGAGGTAAGGTCGGACTGAGGGTCGCGGCAGCCTCTCTTAAAGCCTCGCCACGGGAGAAACGAACCGGATGACCGATGCCCTGCACAGGTCCGGCACCGAGGTCGACACAGAGTCAGGGCAGCATGTGCTGCCCTCTCCCAGCCGACCGAACGCCTGCTGCGGGCAGCTCCTCAGTGCCCCCTGCGCGACGTGAACTTTTTCTCCTGGGAGCCAGTCTTCTGCCCCATCAGACCCCTGGCTTTCCACTGAGCACTGGTGCTAACTCCTCTTCTTCCCGTTTGCCAGAGCGACTCAAGGGGTCATATTCATACCGTCCCTTTCTCCCACAGTGTGATATACCTCTGACTTCAGCCTTCTTTCAGTCCCTGGGAAACTGGGACTTTACAGTCCTCAATCCCCTGGAACTGGGGTTATGTTCACCCAACTGAACTCCCTCCAGCGATTCAGGGGACTGGAGTCAAAATTCACAGTAAGGGTTCAGCTGTGACACGCAGGCGCCTTTGTGTCAAACAGGGCAATTGTATTAAAACCTGAAAAGATAGGTAACAGGGCCTAAAGATCAGAAAACGAGTAATGGAAATAAGTGGAAACTTAATAAGAGCATGAGAGTGAGAGTAAATGTTAAGTGCTCCAAGCAGTCTTAAGAGATGATGAAAACCACCCCCTTTATATTTGAAGCTGAGAGAAAGGATTTATCTAAGGTAATTCAATAGTAAAATAGGAACTTGGACCTAAGCCTCCAGGTTCTCATTCTGGATCCTTTCCCCTGAACAGTGCTAGATTCCCTCAACACTTTAGGAGCAGGAATCAACTGCACTGCTGAATCCTGCATTGTAATCTGCCTGTTATGTAACCAGGCCCACCACACTCTGGCTCTGCTTTCTGTTGCTGATGCTCTGAAAGTGAGGAACTTTCCCTTTGAGTGGGAACCACTAATAGGTTCTTAGAAGAGTGAAGTTAATGGCCAGCCTCTGCCAGCCCCAGAGAAGTATATGAGAGAGGTATTGCCAACTCCCTTAGGTGTGTCTGACCCACCTTCAGGTCCGAGGAGCTGCAGGTATGACTGATGGGAATGAAGTGGCCAAGGCCCAGCAGGCAGCTCCTGGGGGCGCAGCCCCAACCATCTTCTCCCGGATCCTGGATCGAAGCCTCCCAGCTGACATTTTGTATGAGGACCAGCAGGTGGGGTGCCCTTAGGACCCATTCCCTTAGGAATTTCATGAATACCATCCAGCCTGTTGAAATAACATGGTGGCCTCTGGCCTGTCACTGCTCCCAGTGTCTCGTATTCCGTGATGTGGCCCCTCAGGCTCCTGTGCACTTTCTGGTCATTCCCAAGAAGCCCATTCCTCGCATTAGCCAGGCTGAAGAAGAAGACCAACAGGTAGGAAGAACAAGGCCAGGGTTTGGCTGGGGGAGCCCTGTATTCAGCTAGAAATTTTGCTCCCTGTAAATGAAGCCACCTGTCTCCCTCCCTTTTCCCTGTAGCTTCTAGGACACCTTCTCCTTGTGGCCAAGAAGACAGCAAAGGCTGAGGGGCTGGGAGATGGATACCGACTTGGTAAGTGACGTTTGGCCCTTGAGCCCCTCACCTGTAAATTCTCATACCTACCCCTCAGTATGATCTTCATTCTTTGACCTTTCCGGTGATCCTGACCCCCTAACCCCAAGCTCCATTTCAGTGATCAACGATGGGAAGCTGGGTGCACAATCTGTGTATCACCTGCACATTCACGTACTTGGGGGCCGACAGCTCCAGTGGCCTCCAGGATGAACCTGCCAAATGACCAAGGACCTCAGACCTGGATGCTTGGATAGGGTGGGGAAAAACGGCACCCTGTGATACTAATAAACTTGCTCTTCCTCAATTCTGGATCCTTGTCATAAATATATGAAGATTTATACCACAAATAGGAAAGAAAACTGATTCAAGACTATGATCCCCCTTGACTATGGTCTGAGACACTAAGGAGGCCCATCCTGTAGTTAAAGGAGCATCTGTGAGCTCATGACTCGTGGTCTACCTGGGTCAGGTTCTAGAAAAGTAGCAGTAGGAATAAGCCTGAATGAGTAGGAAGAGACTGAATCCCAAAACTTAATTCAGATGCCAAGCCAAGTTCTAAGGAGGTCTGGAAGGAGGACTGTCAATGTGAAGGCCTTTTATTGGAAGAGAAGTAATCACACCAAAAAAGTTGCTACCTTTTGACTAATTCCCACATCTCACCATTTTGCCTTTAAGCTGTTGTCTGACGTCTTTTCATCCTTAAGGTTTTTGAAAAGATGTCCCAGCTTTTGAGAATGAACTACTGTTGCCCCTACATAAACATACCAAGTAGGCTTTTGTCTGATAGAACAGCCCTACCCTCAATAAGTCCTGCTTAGGTATGGGGAGCGAGGCCATAGGCCCGCGGAACCTTTAAAACCAGGCTGAGGCGGAAGGGAGTCCGGACGGAAGGCAGACTTCCCAAACCACACCAGGTTTAAGACTTCCGCCCCGCAGAGAATTTGCCTCCACCCCCACCCTCCACTTCCGCCCAGCTCTAGTTCTGCGCAGTCTCCTAGAATGATTTGCCGTCTCTATGGCAACCCGGTAGCTGGCGTCTGAAGATGGAGACCAGTGAGTCTACCGAGCGATCGCAGTCGCGGTGAGAGTCACAGCTCTGGCTGCAGGCTTAAGGGGACAAGGAAGGTTAATAGACTTGCGTTGCTGCGCTTTTGACAACTTTGCCGCTTTCACTTTTTTTCAGATCTCTAGACGTACAGCCCAGCTCCGAAGGACTAGGGTCCATTTCGGATCCCTTTCCTTGGGATGGCCGTCATAGGTCGGCCCTGGTAGCTGCAACTGCAGCAGCTTCAGCAGCTGCTGCAGCCACTGCAGCTGCCTCCACTGCCAAAGCAGCTGCCTCCACTGCCAAAGCAGCTGCATTATCTACAAAGACCCCAGCGCCCTACTCTCAACGGAGCCTTCTCCCTGAGCCCTTCTCTGACAGTCTTCTTGGGGAGCGCTGCACTGGACCCAGATTTACCCACAAGACAGGCCACGGGAGACTTGGCTTTGAGCCTATCTATGTTTCCCGTATTGCTCGGAATCCCTATACTACAAATGACCTTAGCTCTAGCCCTGGCCCTGCTCCTGGCTCCAGCCCTGGCCCTGCTCCTGGCTCCAGCTCTGACCCTGCTCCTGGCTCCAGCTCCGGCCCTGCTCCTGGCTTCAGCTCTAACCCTGGTCCTGGCTCCAGTTCTGGTCCTGGCGGTGGCTCTGGCCCTGGCAGTGGCTCTGGTCAAGGCCCTGGCAGTGGCTCTGGTCGAGGTCCTGGCAGTGGCTCTGGTCGAGGCACTGGTCCTGCTGCTGATTCTAGGCATAGTCTAGGCTGTGGCCATTGCCCTGGGTTCAGCTCCTCTGCTCCTCCAGGCTTCAGAAATCCCGGGGACGATCTGGTCCCTAATTATGCCTCCTGGAGTCACCACAGCCACTGGGAGCCTCAGAAACAACACTGGAAATTTTTGCAAGTCTCAGAACCTGGTGCCCGAGGCCCATGGAAGCCCCCTGAAGTTGAAGGGATGAGTAAGGTTCTCCATGAAACACGGCCACGGGGCCAGTGCCTTTTCTACAACTGGGAGGAGGAGGTATTAAAGTTTTGACCTGCTCCCCTTTCTTCAAGGCTGCCCCAGTTGATGAGGGTGGGTACCAGAAAGGATATCATGGTCACTCAACTTGGGGCCCACAGAGAGCCACCAACCACCTGGATCAAGTCCCAAGCATTCAGGACGGCTCTGAGAGTTTCTTTTTCCGACACGGACACCGGGGGCTGTTGACCCTGCAGCCACAGTCACCCATGTCCTCCAGCACCACCCAGAAAGACTCATACCAGCCCCCAGGAAACCACTCTCTGCCAATTCGAGGTATGAAACATGAGAGAATGGGCCAGAATGAGTCCAGTAGAGAAAGAAGAGAGGAATGTCTGATGGGTGTAAAGGCTCAACCTAATTTTTCTTCCTTTTCCCCAGTTTTTTTCCTTCTGTGCCTGTTTCTTAATCATACTCCCCCACTCTGTCCATTCCCTGACCTCCTGCAGGGAAGCGTGAAGCCATGCTGGAGATGCTCTTGCACCACCAGATCTGGTGAGAGGCGGGGTGAAGGGGAAAGGGGAGGGGGAGGACAAAAATCAGGGGAGAATGGCCTTGACGCCCCCCAGGTCTATGTAGTAAAGAGGTGCAGGCAGAGCAGGAACCCACAAGGAAGGACTCTGAGGTGGAGTCTGTGACACATCGTGACTACAGAAAGGAGCTGGTGCAAGCAGGGCCTCCTGCCCCAACAAAGGTAAGAACCCATCCCGCCCAACCTGTAGAGCTGGGCCCGGACAGGCTGCGGGGAAGCAGCAGGCCCAGAGGTTGAGAGAGGGGGCTTCAGGCCAAGAGTTATTCGGTATCTCTCCCTCACAGCCTCATGACTACTGCAAAGAACAGCCTGAAACCTTCTGGCTGCAGAGGGCACCACAGCTACCGGTGTGTGAGGGTGGCCAGGTGTTGGGAGTGGGGGAAAAGGACAGGAAGAGCTGTTCTGTCCCAGCTTGGTGGCGAGAGGGCTCTGTCCTCATTCTGGCATTCCTCCAGGGTGTCAGTAACATCAGGACACTGGACACGCCATTCCGGAAGAACTGCAGCTTCTCAACACCAGTGCCTTTGTCTCTAGGGCAGCCTTTGCCCTATGAACCCGAGAATTATTCCCACCAATTGGGAGAAATATCTTCCCTTGCCTGTCAGGGAGGAGGACAGTGTGGTGGAGGGGATAGAACTACTCCTGTCTAAAGATCGAGGAAGGAAGTAGATGTGGAATATGCAATCTCCTTCTGTCTGTACTGGAGAGATGGGGAGGAAGTGAATTCAGTCTGTACTTGTGAAGGGGCTTTACATAAAAAGGGTTCTCTCTCATCCTGAGACTGCTGATTCAGTGATTTTGTGAGTTATCGTGTCCATACCCCATAATCTTTCCCTGAAGTTGCCCCTAACACAGACTGTGTCACCATGACTGTTTTTGTTTGTTTGTTTTATATTTGGCCAAAATATTCTAGTTTAGATACAGATATTTACAGAAGGTAGGGAGGAAGGGGACGAGGCCAGAGAGGGACAGGTCTATGTACAAGGCTGAGCTGCAAAGGGCAACAACTTCCATATAAGGTGGAGGTTTTATGCATGTTGGTTTCCATCTCATGTGACAGTGTCCACTTCTAGTATGTGGAGAGATGATGGCCACTCCCCACCCAGGTTCCAGCAGCAGGAGGTTGTCTGACTTGGGAAGAAGTGGGGTTTATAGGAGCCCAGCAGGTCCTTTCTGCTCTCCTAGGAGCCAATAAGTTCGCATTTTTCCTTTTCCCTGGAAGCGGAGGAGTACAGGTAATTCACATTGTTCTATGTTATTCCTCATATCTTCGTCTCTTCCCCCATGAGCCCCATAATCACATTCATCCTCCCTTTCCATGCCTCCCTCCCCATGGCCTGCCATCACCTTCATCTCCACATCCCCTCGAAGCTCTAGCTGGAAGCATCCTATCTCATCCAGGGCATCCTTGGTGGTAGAGGAGACATGAATCTTCAGGGCTGGGGTAGGATAGGGGAGATGATGGAAAGAAGAATCAAAGAAAAGGCAACTGAAGAACTGGCAGTATCGGAGACAGCTTTACCCAACCACCATCCCTCAGGAGGGTCTCAGTCTTCCCAGGGCACATGCACTAGAGCCAAAATATGTCCAAGGACTGGGCAACAGGAACTGTGCTCTTTCAGAGTGAGAGATTTGGAGGAATTCTGAAAAGAAGAAAAGGCCAACACAGATTAAGGCTGAAGCTGGGGTTTAGGGCTGTTGTCTCACCTTGACCATTAGACTCCATTCGGGAAGCAGTGTTCACTGTGTCTCCAAAAAGACAATAGCGGGGCATCTTCAAGCCAACGACCCCAGCACAGACAGGCCCTATGAGAAGAAACAGGTTGGAAGAGCCTGGTAAAAGTAGATATAAGGGCAGGAGTGAGGGTCAGCCTTACCCGTGTGGACCCCTATGCGTAGCCTCAGCTGGTCATGGGGTCGGTGGCGGATGCGGAAAGAAGAAACTGCATCCAGTAACGCTAGGGCCATACGAGCAATTTCCGGGGCATGGCGCTGACCATTTCTGCCTGGGAGACCAGATACCACCATGTAGGCATCTCCAATCGTCTCTACCTGATTGAGAGGGGGATGAAAAGTTCACCTCTATCTGTATCAGTAGGGATGGGGAAGAGTAGAAAGACAAGCTGGGTACCACTATGAGTCATCCTGACAGCCTGGAGGCCAGAACACTGACTAGAAAATTAGTGCCATGGTCCTGAGAATCCGGGAGAAGGGGAAGTCAAGGGAATCTGTAAGTCCTCCTTCCCACACCAGCATCTGGTGAAGACTATAAACGTCTGCTGAATGGACACCCTGTCTGCAACAGGACATGGTCAATTAGGCTCTGCTGTCAGGAAACAGGAAGCAAGACAACAGGGCTTCCCTGAAGAGCACAGAAGCTGGTGGGGAGGTCAAGCAGGCCCAATGAAATGAGCCTCAGACAGCCTAAAGTGTCAAAGGTAAGAAAGCAGGTGCTTGGCTTCATTAATTGTACTGCAGCTGTGTAAGAGAAGGGCCTTGTTTTTAGGAACTACACACTGACCTGTTTAGGGATAAAGGGGCACTGTGTCTGAAACTTATTGCAAAAGGTTCAGAAAATAGTATATATGGATATATAGATTTTTTTAAATAAAGCAAATGGGGGAAAATATAAACAATTTGTGACTCCAGGTAAAGGGTTCATGGGAGTTGTCTGTTACAGTAATAACAGAGATGGCAGAGTGAGTTCAAAGGGAAGGGACAGTTTATTATCTGCACAATGTTAGGCACTTTCCACAATAAATTTATTATTCTCACCATACAGATAAAACATCTGAGGCTCAGGGAGCTCCTGTTACTGCCCAAGGCCACACAGCCACAAACCCAGATCATTTTTACTCCCAAGCACAATAAAGCCCACCCTGTGCCAACTCAATGACTTCAAAAAAAAGCTTTCACTACATAGCTGGTCCCTCACCCCAATTAATCATTCTATACGCACATCCTGTATGACTCCTCCATGTCTGGAGGGGATGAAGAGAAGAGAAAAGATGGCTAGGCTATGCCTATACCCCCAGGCAAAAAGTGGCAGACACAGCTAGATCTTGTGATGGTTCTGATTAGGGAAGCCTCAAGGACTCACAAGACATCAGACTGGAAGGCACAATTACAGTGCCAGAGCCTCATCTAAGATGTCTACAAAGGGCACTCTAGCACTAGGATGCTGGAGACCCAGGCAGGGAAACGACCATGGAGCAGGTAAGGCATGTGGGGTTTTAAAGGAGTGTCAGTGGAAGGGCAGCCCCAGCTCTCACCTTGTAGACGTCAAAGTTGTCAATTATGGCATCAAAGCAGGTATACAGATCATTAAGAAGTGTCACCACCTAACAGGGATGGGAAAGTAGAGGCCTTAAGACTTGTGCCCAACTTTCTAAGAATTCTTAATACATGAGCCATAACAAGATATGGAAACTCCAGAACAAGCTAATCTTCCCTGTTATCAAGGATCTCTATGCCCCAGTGAAGCTCCCCCAGGTCCCGACCCTACCTCCTGCCCCTCACCTGGCTCTCACCTGCATGGGGGTGCTTTCTGCTGACAAAGCTGTGAAGCCAACAATGTCACTGAAGTAGATGGTAACGCTGTCAAAGGCCTCGGCCTGTACAGTCTCTCCCCGTTTTAACTGCTCTGCCACTGAACTAGGAGGCAAGGGTACAGTCTGAGCCAAACTCAGAGAAAGAGGGTGGGAGGGGTAGAGAGAGGAAAGGAGTGTATGGCTGGAGCAGAGATGAGTGCTAACATGAAAGCTGAGCCTGATGGAGGAGAAGGAAGGTGGCTGGGAAGACATTACAGTCCAGGGCAAGGCAAGGTGTACAAGTGGTGGGGAGTTGCAAGGGGATCCCTGGGGATGGGGGCTAAGCATCTCAAGTTGGGATTGTTCTACATACACTCACTGGAACAAAGGTCTGGTAGAGCAGTGTCCTAAGAAGAAGGGATGGGAAGCCAGGAAGAAGGTAGCACAGCTCATTTGGAGACAGAATGAAAATACATGGTCTAGAGCCAGAATGGACTCACAGTAGCAAGATGTAACAAAGGAGGGTTCTAAGGGTTGGGAAGTGAGTTCTTAGGAGCTTGATGAGGCAGAAATCAACAGAGCAGAATACCAAAGGAAAATTCAGGAAGAGGGACAGAAGTCTCACTGGGGTAGAATTTGGTAGAGCAGAGCCTCAGCCTTGCGTTTCTCCTCCAGATAGGCCTGTGTGCGTTCCTCCACCAGCTTCTCCAGGTTGTTGGCGTACTGCTCCATACGCAACAGGAGGTTGTCCAGGATGCTGGTGCCACCCTCCCTGGAAGGAGGCCAGGATATGGTACCTGCTCCAAGATTCTCAAGGCTCCCAGGGCTTTCTACCCAACCCACCTTCCTGGCCCCACCAAGCCCACCTCACCCACTAAGACTGATGAGGCTCCTATCCCTGGGAGCCCCTGCCCCACGGTGTCCTCTCACTTGTTAAAGCGGCGAATGAAGCCCTTAATCTGTCCGAAGTCTGGTCGCTCAGCTGCGTCCTGGGCCCAACACCGCTCCATCAGCAAAACTAACTCTTCATTCAGCTGGGTCCGGTCAATGCTCGGCCGGAAATAAGGCCGCTGACCATTTCGGACCTTCTGGACAATCTCTGAGAGTGATAAAGGGTTTGGATGAAGAGCAGGTCCCCCAGGTAGAGGAGGCTCTGGGCAGTAGATTGACTCTCACCTTTGGGGCTGAGGTCCAAGCCCTCCAAGTAGAAAGGACCACTGCGAAGGGCTATCTCCTGTAAGATGATCCCAAAGCTATAGACATCAGCCTTCTGCATGCCTGTGGTTGGCAAGGGGTTCCCACTGAGCAGTTCTGGGGCAGTCCACAGCTTCTCTGAAAAGAGGGAACAGGTTGACCAGGTCCTCAAAAAGGGAATCCCCAATCCCCTGGGCTCATTCCCATAATGCTCACCATATTACCGTCACCCCGTCTCCCTCTCCCACCCTCCCTAGGTGGAAATGATCAGGGCCAGAGGGGCAATGTAAAAGCGGGTGTGGGGGAAGGCCTCACTGGCATAGAGGGCGTGGCTGTCATCAGGTTCAGCAGTTGATCGGAAGCTGGCCAGGCCATAGTCTGTGATTTTGAGCACAAAACGACTATCCACCACACAGTTGGAGGACTTGAGACTCCCGTGGGATGCAATAATGCTGTTATGGAGAAAGGCCATGCCCTGCAGGATACAGATCAAGTCATGCGTTTGGATCATATCTGGCTTAGGATACCCCCTCTCCATGATATGGGCATTAGCTAGCTGTCTAAAGATCTTGGGACCATAAAAAAAATACGCTAATTTTGGAAGGCATCCTTTGTACAGTTTCCACCCAAGGAAGGAGGCAAAATAGGAGTCATCTCTTCCTGTTACCTTAAGCAGTATATGGGCACCCAGGCACCAGGGACAGGAGACATGCTTACGAGGAGGGACAACCGGAGCTATCAGTTATTACCCTGGAAAGGACGGTCTGTCTTCTGAGTAAGGAAGGAAACAGAACTATAAGGGTGAACTCCAAGAATATGGCACCCATGGTGGCTTCCAATGCTTGGCCACTACTCAGGAAGACATGGCTGGAGACCCAGGTATCAGGAGTACCTAGATGCGCCAAGGAAGACTAGCCACTTGTAAACTTTAACATATAACCATCTGTAGGCAGGCAACTCGAGATGGAGGAGGAAAGCAATCTACCAGAGGGGATGTTGGGCCAGAGAGAAAGTGGAGAAAATAGTAAATTAGGAAAACCTGGAAAATGGACAAAAGTAGGAGGTAGCTTTCAAGTCAGCGAAGAAGCCTGAAACTTCTGGCCCCATGGGAAGAAATCAGTTCAGGTGGAACAGAAAAAGGATACAGTGTTCTGTATGCTAACCAAAACTCTAAATGTTTAGCTCTGGGCCTAGATAATTTAAAACTCTAGTCTCAGGACTTCCCTGGTGGTGCAGTGGTTAAGAATCTGCCTGCCAATGCAGGGGACACGGGTTCGATCCCTGGTCTGGGAAGATCCCACATACCACGGAGCAACTAAGCCTGTGCGCCACAACTACTGAACCCATGTGCCACAACTACTTAAGTGCCTAGAGCCTATGCTCTGCAACAAGAGAAGCCACCACAAAGAGAAGCCAGCACACCACAACGAAGAGTAGCCCCTGCTCTCCACAACTAGAGAGAGCCCGTGTGTAGCAACAAAGACCCAATGCAGCCTAAATAAATAAATAAATAATAAATAAATAAAACTCTAGTCTCCGTGAACTCTTCATTTGTATCATCTTGATATCAACAAACCTTTGAGAATCTCCAAATTTGTGAATACAGTTATGATTAGGCTTCTGGCTTTGTTACACATCACCTTTCCATCAAATTATTGTTCTCTCAAGTCATATTTTTCTTCTATTTATCATCACACCTCCAACTGAGCACCATATCAACTTTACCTAATATTTTATCTCTCATTTGATGACAAACTTTAACACACACACAAACTTTTTAAAATAACCTCATGAGAACTAAGCAGAAACACCCAAGCAGCTTCAGGTGTGGTACAGGTTGTCCACTAGGCTAGATTACTGGCTAGGGAACTTGCTTCTAAACACCTGTCCCACCTGTGCAAGATTCAACTTTATGCCTCTGCAAATCCATGGACCTCTGGGTCATTTGAAAATAGCTGAAGCCTAGTATATTAGAAGATACTAAACGTTTAGTATAATTTTCCTTGGCTTCTCTAATTTCAGTTTTTCTGAACAAAACAGCAGATATACCAAATATTGGTTACAGAGTAAATGATGAAGAAAAAACCCCATAAGATAAATGTGTTTGGAGACCCCATTCATTTTTCCCTGCTAAGAGATTTTATTATAACATAAACCCTTAGAGGAAAAAAGAAAGATGATGGAGAAAGATTTAAGATACCTAGGGTAGGAAGACAAAAACTCTCTACAAGTACAGGACTCTTTGTGGCTGATAAAACTCATTCCGCCCAATTAAAAGCCCCAGATCCCTTGTTTACCCATTATTACCCAACCTTAAGAATAACGAAAAATGGAGAGAATGGAATTTTTAGAGGACTAGGAAGAGAAATCGTAAGCAAAGATAGAAAGAGGGAGGCATTTTAAAGCAGATGAACTCAACAAGAGGAGTGGGGAAGACTCACCTTAACAAGGTCATTAATGAGTGAATAACGAAACATCCAGTCCAAGTTGATGCTGTCATTTTCCAGAATATCCTGGTAAGTGACAAGGAATAGATTATGTGACTATCCTAGCCCCACTATCACCTGCACAGTCAGTGTAACTTTGGGCCTATCTCCCCTGCCCCTGTAATCCCCACCTACATCCCTCACCTGTAAACTCCCACGAGGACAATACTCTGTGACGATACAAATGTTAGGAGGGTCTATGCAGGCACCAATGAAGCGAGTGAGATGGTTGAACTGAACATCTCTCATCTAGCAAAAAAAAAAAAGGGGGGGGGGGGAGAAAAAGAGAATTGAAAGAGCTAAAAATTAGATACAGAAATCTACCACTACATGAGAGGATCTTTCTCTTAACTGTACCTACAACTTGAAATCATTTATAAATAACCCCCTTGCCCTCCTAGCCAATTTTACTGTTCCCTAGTCCTGCCTTTCCCCTTCCCTATCCCTGTCTACCCCGGCCCTCAAACCATACACCATGACTTACATGTTTGAGTTCAAATAGAACCTGCCGGGTCAGCTCAATGCGCTTCTTATTCACATGTTTGATGGCGACAACATTTCCCTGATGGTGGAAGTGAGAGGGGAAGAGGGACATTAATATCAGAAGGACTCTGGGTGCTGGAAAGACTGGAGAACTGTGGGAGCATCCAGGAGCTCAGCTGGACAGAGAGAGGAGGGTTATGAGGGGCAGAGGGTCACGGGAAGAGGTGACAGATGCGGATGAGACAGGATGAAATGGTGGGGACCAGAACAAGCGGACGACTGTTCACCTTGAAGTGACCGGTGTTGGCAAAGATCTGGTATTTCCCATGGGCTGTCATGAGCGAGCCGTAACTGGATCCCCGCTGGGGCCAAGGGCAACGTGGAGGCGGAAGGATGAAAGGAACATTAGATGGTGGTGGTAGTGCAGGCACTATCATTACAGGCTGATGTGCTGGGAAAGGTCCAGGGTACGAAGGGACAGGCACTCAGAGGGAAGCAGGGGGACAGCTGAGACGAGGGCTCACCAGCGACAGTGTGAGGCGACTGCCTGCACCTTTATGGTATCGCTCTGAATTGCCAAACTGCAGCTCCTCCCAGCGAATGCGCCACAACATGCTAGCCAGCTCCTTCTCCAGCATCAGTTTTCTGTAAGGACTGCACACCTCAGTTGACTGGCAAGCCCAATCCTACCACCCCAGAAGCCAACAGCGGGGTTGCAGGGGCTTCCCGGCAGCTCATGAAGCTGCAGTTGTCACACCCAAGAGACACGACGGACAGAGAGGGATGCATTCCCTCCCCCATGTTCTAGGGACCCCTGGCCTCAGCTGGAAGGCTGTGTCGCAATGGGAGGGAGGGAGTAGGTCAGCGGAAAGCCCAGAACTCACCGGAAAATAAGGAAGCTGGAAACACCAAACATGATGAAGGTGATTCCTGTGCCCAGCGCCACAATTGCCAGAGTTGAAAGTGGAGCTGAAGGGGAGAGGGGGACCCTGAGAAAGACTGTGTGTGGCGCTGTGAACGGGGAGGGGGTGATGCTCTTAGGTGCAGGGAGCAGACCGATCTCTTGAGGTAAAGAAGTAGGCAGAGGGTACAGGAGAAGAGGTAAATAGAGCTAAGGATGGGGGCAGTCCATGAGGAGGAGGTAAAAGAACAGAAAGTAAAGGGAGGAAGGATTGCTCCCAGTCCCTGCACACACCCACTTTTATCACAGGATGGGTCGTCCAAGTCAAAGGCACAGGGGGGATTGTCCAAGGGGGGGGCCCCCTTCACCCAGGGGATGGGCCGTCCCGTCCACCAAATCTGCTTCTCGGCTCCTGAGTAGTGGGCTGCAGGCTGTGAGGAAGGAGGAAAAGGGGCCCACAGGCCTGCTCCCACCAGCCTCCCACCCCCAGCCCCAGCAATTTGGCTGCTTTTCTCCCCAACCTACCGCCTACCCACCATGCAGCTCCAGCAGAGAAAGTAAGTCCCTGCCTCTAGAACCTGTGATTCTGCCCTCTTTGAACCCCTGAGAGCTGGGTTCGTAGACTCCACCCTCTCTTCCCTGCCTCCTCCCCCATCACCTGGAAGTCCCCAGAATCCAGGTCTCCCATGGCCCACAGGACAAAATCAGTCTCCCGGTCATTGTTCTTGTCCATAACAACCAGTCCAGTTACACCTAAGACAGAAAGGAGTACCCCTTGCTTTGAGATCTGCCCTAGGCCCCTCTCCTATCCTCCCAATCCCTCCAATTACCTCACAGTCTGTCCCTGCCCCCATTCTTAATGTGTGTCCACCTCTGCCGTGCCTCTGACCCCTAACTCTCCCTCCCGCCCCCGGTGTCTGTGTTTTCTTCTGCCCACTCCACTCCTGAGCCTGACAGCAGCGCTCTGGCCTCCATCTGACCCTCTCCATTACCATGGTATCTTCGTCCTTGCATCTTCTCAACAATTCGAAGTCCATCTTCCCGGGTGCCTCCTTCCTGTATTGTCTCATTCAGGACTTCAGCATATAACAGGATCCCATCGTAGAAGCAGCCAGCAATGAGGTTCATCTGGGGGTGGTGACTTCAGCAGGGCTCTCCAAAGGCCCTTCCCCAGCCCCCCTTCACATCTCTGGGGTCTCCTTCTACCACTCCTCCTTCTGGTTTGCTTTCTTCCCTCCTCTCATTCCTAAGGTGCCACCCTACCTCACTGAACACTAGGACAGAAGGGAAAATCCTGGATGGAAGCAGACAGCCCCAGAGTAAGGCTGGCTCCGTGGCCAAGGCTTGATTCTGAGTTAGGGAGAAGAGCCTTTCCTCAAAGCTTGGCCAGACTCTGGGGGAAAGAGAGATCTACTTACCAGGGAAGGGGCCAGCTCCACACCAAAATCTTCCCGAGCTCTAATCAGAAGACGATTCTGGAATTCCTGATATTCAGGATTCGGGGGTTCTCGGTATGTGATGACCAATACCGTCTGCACCAGCAGCACATGGGACAGTGGAAAAGGATTCAAGATGGGCATTAGGGGAAGAGAGGAAGCGGCACAGGGAAACTTAGTGAAAATATGCACGATATATGATGTATGTGGGCGACTCTGAATGCTGAGGAGATACTAAACTCTGTGTGTGTGTGTGTGTGTGTGTGTGTGGTATATGTGTGGTGTACGCTTAATACATCTGGGGAGAGGGAGTGGCACTCCTCCATGCAAGACAGATAAATAGGATGGTTCTGGAAAGGTGGAGACTGGGAAATAGATGAAGTGAACTCCATCCCCCAAACTGGGCTCCTCATCTTCCTAAAGCCCCTACTGTCACCCAGGCCTCCAAGCAGGGTTGCCACAACACTCATAGCTCCTCTGTCCCATCCTTTCTGGGTACCTGTTTACCAGCAAGGACAACACTGAGCAACAGCTCCTCTCACTGGCGTTAATTACTGCTAATGTCATCAGTAAAATGTTTACATTTTCATTTGGGCCACTTGAGCACAGTGCCTCCACCCAGCGAATTAAAGAGATTTCACGTCCTATGACAACTGGGGGAAATACTTTGAGACAGTAATTCCATCTATAAAAAGCCATGAGCCCATTCTTTTAAGGCGCATGGAACACCCGCCATAAGCAGCACTGTCCTGCACTCCTGCACAGTCCCACACATCATGAGTCACAAGGAAAACACATAGTCACACATGTGATGTGAGATGCCCACACACACCTCACAGATAAGCCAGTGACACACGTGGTCTCAGTCATGCACACTTCTCACTGGCCGCAAGTCAGCACGTCTCTCTCTTTCACTGGGGTGCCTGCCTGGCTCCCACTGGCCTCACACACTTCCTGCTTCTTGGCCTCTGCCTCCACCTCAGGCCTCCACAATCACTGAGACCAGCCTGTGCCTTGGTAAGGAAGCTGGCACTGCAACTTTGGGGAAAGACTTCAGATCAATGTATTTTGTGAAACGTGACTTTGTGAAATGATAGATTAAAATTAGTTGTTTCTACCAGTTGTGTTAACTCCTGTCATAGAAAGTACCATATAGATAGTGATAAAAAGATACTATATCACTTATGATCTATCATAGATCAATTCATTCCAGGTAAGAAATAATGAAGTCAGTTTCTAATACACATTCATTATACTAGACTGGAGTTTGCTTCCTGATGTGATTATTCTTACTGCAGCGTTTGGGTGCTTGATCACACACTGCTAATACGAAAAGGAGAGGGAGACTGAGGGTGGGGCTGGAAGGGTTCATTCGGTAACACCTACTCAAAGAATAAAAGAAAAATAGAAGGGTAGGACATGGTTGACAAACAGTGTAAACAGTTAAAAAACTTGAAAAGATCAGGCTTCACACAATTTATATTTCAATATAAAGGCCGATAATAGGTTTTCCATGCTTTTTAAAAAGTAGTTCCCTAGGTTTGTTTATTTGCTAGACTAGCAGTTCTCAATCTTTTTGGTCTCACGACCCCTTTACACTGCTAGAAATTATTGAGGACCCCAAGGAGCTTTTGTTTGTTTGGATTACATCTATCAATATTTACCATATTAGAAATTAAAACTGACAAAGTTTTAAAACACAAGAACACACAAGCACACCTTCTATAGCTGCCAGAGTGATGACATCATCACGTCACGTAACCTCCGGAAAACTCCACTGTACAATCATGGAAGAATGAGAGTGACAGAGGCAAATAACATCTTAGCATTATTTTTTAAATAGTTTTGACCTCATGGTCCCCTTAAAAGGATTCCAGGGGCCCCGAGGATCCCAAGACCACACTTTGAAAACTGCTATGCTAGACTCTGTTTTGCTGTGGTTACTAGCTACTAAAAAAAAAAAAGAGGAGCAGAAGAACTTCCAAAGAATTTCTGTTCTTGCTCAGGGGCTAGAGAGACGGTAAAGATAGGTAATTGTGTCCCATTTCACAGGGAACCCCAGGTGGGGGAAAAAAAAAAAAAAGCAAAGGCTACCAAAAAAGGGTGCAGCGGTGGGTGGAAGCCAGAAGGGCACCTAGGAGATGTGCAAGGGCTGCAGATGCCTGGTTCTGCCTGTGGGCCCACCCACACCCAGACCCACTCTGGCCGCTGCAGGAGGCGCTGTCAACAGCGGCCTAAATTGACAGAATGGTCTCCAGAAGAGATGCTGCCTTACACGGCACTTGGTTTAGTGATTACTTCCATTCTAGCCACTGGTGTCCCCCATCTGAAACCCAGTGTCATGCTGGTCACCTAGGCTTGTGGCTTCTACCTGGGTTTATGATCCTGCAGAATGTCCTCAAATGTCCAGACAGAGCCTCTGGATCCTTAGAGCCTAGTCATTTTAGTTCTACCATATCTACGTCTTCTGCCCTTCCCTGGTTGATCATCTTGATTTACAATACCTGCCGGCTCGACCCCTGTCTAAATGAATTCCTAACCCTGTCCCCCATCTTCCCAACACACACCTTGATTCAATTCAGCAAACATGTGTTAGGCACACGGAATACAAAGACAAGCATGATCCCTGCCCTCAAGCAGCTGCGGTTTAATGAGGGAGAAAAATCATCCCAACATACTTAATTTTAGAGTTCTCTCCCCCAGTAACTAGTATCCAGCACGAGCTGGGAACCCTTCCTCGGGCAGGACAGCCTCCTGGAAAGGCTGTGGGCATCTGTATCAGGGACTCCTCACCTCTGCTGCCACCTTTTCCAGGCTGGCCTGGTCTGGGACCCCAGTGGGCCAGGTATCTCTGGGGTGTGGGCTCTCTGCTCCTTCATCCTTGTCTGGAGCTGACCACACAACCTCCCTCACCCCGTCTGGCTTCAGGATGGAAGAAGGATAAGAGTAGCCTCGGCAGAGAATACCTCATCACCCCTCACCCCACCCCACCCCTCCCCACCGCACTGATCTTCCCCTCAGCATATTCTTGACTGCCCCTTCTCTTATAATGTAGCACAACCTCCGTTTCCTGTCTGTCTTCATTTTTCTGCCTATGTGACTGGGAGGGCTGAGAATTAATTTACAGTTGGCCCTTGAACAACTGGGGTCTGAACTGCGGGTCCACTGATACGCAGATTTTTTTTCAATAAACGCAGACCACGGTACTACATGATCTGTGGTTGGCTGAATCCACAGATGCAGAGCCTCCAATAGGGAAGCCCGACTGTAAAGTTATACTCAGATTTTCGACCGCACAGAGGATGGGTGCCCCAACCCCCACAACGTTCAAGGATCAACTGTACGTAACTAATTGTTAATGGACTAGATTCCTGCTCCCCCTGTGCTAAAGTGCTGGGGCCCCTTGGCTGGTAGGAATTCTCACACAGGAAGAGAGGTGTTCCCTCCACAAAGAGAAGATGGCCCAGAAGGCTGTGGAGTCTTCCTATCTGGGAGGGTCAGAGACCTTCCTTGACCACACTAGCTAAAGCACAATTCCCTTGTTACTCTCTTTCTCATACCAATCTATTTTTTTTTTTTAAGTAACACATTACAATTTGTTCTATGTTTGCATTTATTGCTTGTTTTTTATGTCTGTCTATTCTACTGAACGTAGACCCCAAAAGGAAGGGACTACATCTGCTACCTAGCACAGTGACTAGGACATAACAGGTGCTCAATAAACACTAACAGAACGAGTCAGTCTTCAAATGACTCAAACATTGACTGAATAATGTGGTAAGCTCCAGAGGAGACAGAGGTAGGCACAAGAGTGGGAAATTCAGTCCCACCTGAGGATTCCGGGGTTGTTTCCTAGAAGGGAAGATAACTGATCTGAGTCTTACAGAACACACAATCATTATCCAGACAGACAAAGGTGAGAAGGTCACTTCAGGCAAAAGTTCAGCATCAACAAAACCTGTCCTGTCACTGTCCGTGTTCAAGTGTGACAGTCACAGACTCATACTCAGGCATGCAAACAGATATGTCATCACAGTCGACCCTACCAAGTATATAATCACAGCCACATAAAACCTTACTTATTGGAGAAGGTGGCCACCCAAGTCCAGCCCTATACACATTGACTTAGAGTCAAAGAATCTCAGGGTTGAAAAGACGTTAAAGGTTATCCTATATGCCACCTCAAATACTTTTTGGGAAAAGGAGGGGTCTGCATAAATAGGTGCAAAAAAAATACTTATGTACATAAGTAAGTGAAAAATTGGTGGGAGAATCAGGGAGCAACTCATGGGTATGACTTTGAGAGGCAGAGACTTCGGGGAGGGGAGGATCTGTGGACAAAAGAAGCAAAGAGCACAGAGGCAGGGGGCAGGGAGGCCCACGGCAGCGGGTCTGAGCAAGGTCTAGCCAGCCGGAGTACCCAGCAGCACTGGGAGGTAAGATTTTAAAAGCGGGCTGAGAACAGGCTATACAGTAAGTCTTAAATGTCATGATAAGGAAACAAGACTTTATTCTGTAGGAAATAAGTCACTGAAAATTTTGAGCAGAGAAGTGAAGTGAACAGTCATGTCAATTTTCCCTACAAATCGTTTCTCATACCCATTTCTTTTCAGTCCTGCGATCATCATCATAGTTGAAACCCATACCTCCGTACCGCATTCTAACCTATTACACATGGTCTGTCTCCAGTCTCCTCCTCTTCTAATCCAACTTGAATTCTGTCAGTATATTTCCCGTCACAAAAAAGACTCAAAGACTCCACCATTCAAGTCCAAGCACCTCGGTCCTAGGTTCAGAGCTCTCCTTCATCTGAGTCTACCTCTGCAGCATTATCTCCTGTAATCTGCTCCACGTGAATCGTTCTTTCTTGTCAGGTCAGTGTCTTCTTGGATCCCCAAACATGTCCACTCCTATCTTCTTCTCTTTGCTCCAGCTGCCTGGATCCTCTCTCCCACTCTGACCAGGAATACGACATCTATCTTTAAAGTCACAACAGAGTCTTGCTTCCTTTATAAAAACCTTCCCTAAACCCAGTCCACAGTGACTCTCTCCTCTGAACCACTCAAGTTCTTAGTGTCTGTTCCAGGACACATAATCACGTCATTTCTCATACTTGCATCTAACTGTACCGCAATCATGCCTCGCCTCTCCAGAAAGATCTTTTCCTGAACTTTTCTCCCCTACAGTATATCTACCATTGGTACTTAGGAAAGTCAGTGTTCCAGAATCTTGGGAGATAGCCTTGGCAGACACACTGAGAAAGAGCCACGAAGGTGAGGAGAGCCTCTGTCCATTTCACCCCTGTAGTTCACAATTCTCGCCCTATTGCTGGGGTTTCTGTGGAGTCTTGTGAGAGACAGAGAATCCCCAAAAAAGCTCCTCTCCCACTCCCTTTAAGTTTGGCTCAAATGATACCTGAAATGCTTCTCTGAGGGCCTGGGCCTGTTCCCGGGTGCGATTGTCCTGCCAGGGCCGGCCTGTGGCACGCGTGGGGCCTGCACGGAGACTCTCCCCAAAGACATCCAGGTAAAAGAAGACATAATCCCCGTTGGTCAGGTTCTCCCTCTGGGCCTGAAGCAGGATCTCATGCAGCATCTCCAGAGGGCCGCAGATATACACAACTGCGAGCAGGTACATGACAGAAGGGCACTCTGAGAAAGTATCCAGGACCCTAAACGGCCCCCTCTCTGACCATCTGCATTTCCATCTTTAGCGAGGAAGAAAGGCCCTAACCTATCAACCACCCAGCAGATGTTCCCCATCCCTCCCCCCTTGGAGTCTATGTCGTAAGTACCCTGAGGCCATGTGGACCATCTGGCAGAAGTCAGACCCCAGAGGAAGGGAGCTACCCCTCAAGTCCCTCCTCTTCCCAGAGCCCTGCCTGCTGCTCCCCACCCAGCTCTCCTCACTCCCCCACTCTGCCCTGCCTCTCCCTAGGCTCAAAGGCACTGACTGCTGAGAATTTGTCTCAGTGTGAGCTTTGCTTGTCTTACCCCACCAATCTGCTGCACCCCAAAGCCCATTTATGGAGTTCTCACTCTGTTTATGCCACCAAGGGGTCCTGGCGGCCCAGTCTGAGAAGTCCCTGCTCACAGACAGGCACGTGTGTTGGAGTGACCATCAACCACGTTCACTACTCCAGGGCACTCACACTGCTCCCCAAATTCAACTTCCCCCAATCCCACACTCCCCCAACACGAGCTTCACCCCACATGCTCTCTTATTCCTTGTTCACATCTGCCTGTGACATCCACACGCCCCCCAATATAATGCCTTAGCCCTCTCCCAGGGGCTCCATCCACACGTGCTTCCTGATCCCAACCACCACATTCAGCTCTTCCGTGCTTGTCTCCATCTACAGCTTCCCAGTGCTGAGCTCCAGGGACACAGCGACCCTCCTCCCCTGACCCTAAAATAGCCCGGGCCACACTCACTGCGCCCGTTGGCCCGGATGAAGTGGGTGGCCTGTTCAGGGCCCCCCGGCTCACGGGCATACACCTGGTGCTGCACACTGAGGTTGCTGCCCTGCAGGGCCTCATAGACGCCCTCGATGGTGAAGTAGTGAGGCCGGTCATCTGTGCGAGCATCCAGATACAGCAAGGCAGCACGGGCAGTCCAATTGAAGTGCCCATGTAGCATCACTACAAACTCACCCAGCTTGGGAGCAGAGGGGCCAGTGCGCACCAGGGTACGGTAATGCTCATTCTTAGCTGCAAAACCAGAGGCCACAGCACCCGCAGTCAGCAGGGGAAGGCGCCAGTGTGAGGCAAAGCGGGCCACAGGGGCAGCGGGGTACACGCAACCGGGGCCCAACAGAAGGTCAGGGTCATGGTACAGCTTGAGGTCCACAGCGCGCAGCGGGGCCAGGTACTCAGAGCAGGCGCCATCTAGTTCAGAGCTGACGAACCGTAGGTCCACGGGCAGCCCCCGGCCCAGCGCCTCCACAGCTAGTGCCACAGCGGGACCCACCCGTGGCCAGGCCCAGGCATAGTTCAGGTTGTGTTCTGGCAGCACCACCGCCAGCGTCAGGTTCCGCGCCCCGGGAGGACGCACCCCACCTGCCAGGGCTGCCACCAACAGCAGGAGTGCCGGCAGTGCCATGGGGAGAAAGCAGCGGCCCCACCCCCCCCAGAAACTGGGGCCACTCTGGCCTACGGGGGAGGCACCAGCACCACCCAGCCTGGAACCCGGGGAAGACCACCAGGAAGAGAAGTGAGGGTAAGCGAGGTAGGCTGGGGTACAGAAGGTGGCAGGGATCAGAGAGCGGGAGGAGGTGGGAGGAAGCCCCGGGGAGTGGGTGAGGAGTGGGTCCACCAGCCTAGGGCAGCGACCGAAGGGGACTAAGAGGAGGGTGCCAGGAGGAGGGAGGGGCCAAGGGGGCCTGTGACTGGGATGGGGACAGAGAGGCGAAGTCGGCTGATGAATCTAAAGCTGAGAAGGGAAAGGGGAGCCGAGACTGGGATGGGGTGGGGGTGGGGGGGAGGCTGGTACAAAGAGAAGGCCTGGGGGGACCTCACAGCTGAAGGGGCTAGGGGGGCAGAGAGCTGCGAAAAGAAGGACCAAGGGGACAAGGTGGGAGGGGGGCGGCGCGGCGGAAGGACTGGGACCATGGGCGAGCGGGGAGCGAAGCGAGGCCTGGGCCGGAGGGGAGGGAAAGGCTGGGGTAAATCTCCCTGTGAAGGCTTCTCCCGAAGCTCCTGCTTGGACTAACGGGCCCAGGGCGCTGGTCCCATCCGGAGCTGCGGCGGCCCCGCCCGTGTCCCAGCTCCTCTCTGCTCCGCTTCTCCTGGGCCCCGGCGGCCGGGCGCTGCCCCGCGCTTCCTCCCGCCCCCCTCCTGGGCCCCCGGGCGCGCCGCTCGTCCGGGTCAGGTCGCCGCGGCCCGGCCGTCTCCGCTCGCTGCGCCGGCGGCGGCCGAGTGCGGCTCCGCGGGCAGGCCGCCCGCCCCCGCCCCCGCCCCCGCCCCGCCCCTCCCCGCAGCCCCTCCTCCTCCCCCGCCCGGCCCCACCCTCCGGCGCCTGCTGTCTTCCCCCGCCCCACCCCCGCCCACCCGGGGACCTCCCAGGTCCCAAACCCACCCGGCGACAGCTCCGGGGCTCGGCGCAAGGGCCTCTACGGCCGGCGCGGGTCCGGGCGTCCCCTCACTTTAAGGCCTGCCGCGCCTCCCCCAGGCCCCTGGGCCACCCCGCCGCGCGCTCTCCACCTCGCACACTCCCACGAGCCCAGGGCCTCTCCACACACCCCTCGCGTATCCCGCTCTCCTGAGGGTCTCCTTTCTTAACCCTTCTGAGTCCTTCAAACACTCCAGTGTCCAGGAAGCCGTCAGGAATCCCCACATATTTGGTATCCTCACTTGTCCTCCCCCTAGTAAACCATAGCATTCTCCTCATTGTCGGGAACCTCTCCCTTCTTCTCC
Organism: Hippopotamus amphibius kiboko; assembly: GCF_030028045.1. Classification (NCBI taxonomy): domain Eukaryota; kingdom Metazoa; phylum Chordata; class Mammalia; order Artiodactyla; family Hippopotamidae; genus Hippopotamus; species Hippopotamus amphibius. The sequence goes on from NC_080187.1 coordinate 37,998,748, forward strand.
AGAAGGACATGCCTGCTCCCTGGAAGATGAGCCCCTCCGGGACCAAGGCGCTCCTGAGTCCTTTCGAAGTCCATGAATCCCCTTCGTCCTTAGGACTCAACCCTCCAATCTCCCTCTTCCTGTCCCCCTGCCCCCTCTGTGCCCTCCCGTGTCCTCAGGGGCCACCACAGCCCCCGGGCGGCCAGCACACCATCTGCTCCAGGGCGGGAGCCCAGAACAGCCTCTTCTCTCTTTTGTCTTCCTGCACAGCCCGGGCTTGCACCTGATGAAAGCTCAGGGGCTGATTAAGCAGAACATTTCCCTAGCCATGGAAGCCCACTGCGTCCCCCTTGGGTTTCACCCCACTCCCAAGCTTCCAGCCTAGAAGGCTCACCCCAGACACGCCATATCTGGAGTGCTGGTGTGATCCCGAGGAACAGCTTGTGAGGGATGATATCATGGTTGCTGGGAGGGACTGCAATGGGACCTCAGGGAGTTTTCCTCAAATTGTCATAAAGGAGATGCACATAAATCCATTCTCCTCCCCTGCCAAGAGCCACAGTTTGTCTCCCGCTTCAAGCCACTTTTCCAGAAATCCTAGTGCCAAGAAGCAGAGAGCTGGAGTAGAGGGAGGAGGGTGGGTGTGCAGGGAGAGGAGGGGCCTAGTTTCTCTGAGATGAAGGCGACACCTAGTGGTTTGGGGGGAAATTAAGGACAATACCATTTTATTCTTAGGCATGATGTTTCTTTATTGAACACTGGCAGCCTTGCACAAGCTATGGGGGTGAAGACAAAAAGCTGAATGATACAGGCTTACCTTTGAGGAGCACACAATTGGAGTTCCTGGGGCACAGAGGCCAAAGGCAAGCCCCCTAACAACGTCTCTGGCCCTCAGCCTGGTAGAAATGGAAACCTTAGGGCAGCTCTTTCTTTAACACAGGTGGATTAACTCCAGTTCCAGCTCCTGACACTGTTAGTGTAAAGAAATTTCATCCTATCTGAGGAAGGAAAAAGGATAGACCAGTCAAAAGGATGATGGGACAACCTGAAAAAGACATGGCTCTAACTTCAGACCCAGCCAACCAAATTATACTTTTCAAGCAACTGCACACAGCTTAATTGGGGAAGCAAATCCACATGACACAATCTTTGCCAGAATCAAAGAATTCTAGGGCTAGGAGGAATCTTACAAATACATTGTTCACTCCCCTCATTTAAAGATAATTGAAAACTGAGTCCCAAAGAAGGAAGTCCCATAGCTTCCTCTCCCACCCCTCTCCCCCAACCCTACATGGCTTTTTAATAGCAGAGCAGACTAGAATACAGGTTTCCCGGTCTCTTAAAATGGGGCTCGCACAGATATTCTGCTGACTCATAGAACTTACCATGTGAAGCTGTACTTAGATGGTAATGGCCACCAAAGACCCAGAAGAGTCTCTTTGGAACACCTGCAGACCCAAGTGAGGTCCAGACACCACTGATGCCCAGACTCCCCAGACAAGTTCAGATGGCTGATATGTCACTTCAGGCATCCTGCCCTTCCCTCTTCCTTCCAACTGGCCACTAAGACTAGAAAGTGGGAAAGGGTGGAGAAATAAAAGTTAATCACTTAATACTGTTTCTTATTAACATCCAGCAAAAGGTTTTTGTTTTGTTTTTTCATTTTAGGGGAGAGGCTGAGAATATTAGATAAATGAGAACTTTGGTTATCTATACATTCCAATTATCTAATTATGGTCTCTCTGGTATGGACAATAAGATTTTGGCTGTATCTGGTGGCCCTACTACTACTCATGCAAAGCCTGGGAAACCTAAATCTCCTGCTGGCCTAAGCAGCACCCAGCCAGGAGGCAGCTTTCTCTCCGCAGGGCTGGTAATGCCTCCCACTACTTCGCAGACACATCTATGATTTCTTCTGGGAGAGGGCCAGCCCAAAACACCTCATATCTGATCCAGAACTAAATTGTGGAGCATCAATTAGCTAGCTGCTAGAAGCTACGGTAGTTTCTAAGTTGCCTTCTTCCTTAGTGCAAAGAAAATCTGAGACCTGTCACACTCAGGCCAAAGGAGCCGCAAGACCCTCACTGAGTTCTGAGACCAACATGGGGTTCAGGCTCATGCCAATCTCCATGTCGAGCCTTGATGCCCCAAACAATTTCCCAGTGCTATACTGAACCGTAAGCTACCTGATTTCACAGCTAACTCTGGACCCTCTGGTTTGCTCTACACCAGACTGTGCCTCCAAGCCTACAGGATTCCAGAGAAGCACAACACCTTCCAGACTTCTCTCTGCTTAAGCAACCAGACTTGCAGAAAAAGGCTTTGACTTATATGTGATTGTGTCCTGCACACAAGATAGGTCCAAAAGAACTTGTCAACGGAGGGCAGAGAGATGCCATTTAAAGTAAGCTAAAATAAGGCAGAAAAGATACATTTTCAAATGCATTTCAGTAAGGGAGAGGAGGAGGCATTATGAAAAAAAGAAACATAGTGGGAATTCCCTGGCGATCCAGTGGTTAGGATTCCTCACTTTCATTGTGGAGGGCGTGGGTTCAATCCCTGGTCAGGGAACTAAGATCCCACAAGATCCCACAAGCCGTGCAGCTGCAGCCAATCAAACAAACAAACAAACAAAAAACATAGTGAAACATATTAAAGGCAAAAAAAAAAAAAAAAGACATTACTAAAATTCTGCATTATTTATTTCAGCCCCAGCGAGGGAAAGAGAGAATCTTGAAAACAGGTGAAATCCCATTATTGCTCATGTGACCCACTCCCCTCCCCCTCCCAACTCCCCTCACCTTCCACACAGCAGCGCACAGCATGGTTCTAGACCTTGGGTTCACCTTCTCATCATATCCAATATCTTCAAAGAGCTGCTATTATTGTTCAGGGTCAAGGGTTTTTACTTTGAATTCACACATAATTTTCTTTTATAAGTTAAAAAGTTTTAAAATTTAAAATATTTTCAAATAAAATGCCAGCTTCTAACTTACCTGTCTAGATATATATTCTAAAAGTTGAAAGATACATACTGCAAGGGTCACAAATATCAGTTTTGTGAAAAGACAGTCCAGAAGAGTAGTCTTTTCCATGGAAAATGCTTCATGGAGAGCCAATGATTCCTAAGAAGCAATTTAAGAATTGTCAGGAGAAGCCACCATGCACATTTATCTCCTTGATGATTCAAGCTCCAGGTGAACCCATTTTTCACGCATCTGCTCCCTCCAAGCCTGGACCAGCAGCTCGGTGAGTGTGCAAGAAGGTCCCAGTGGTTGCCATTGCTCTTCCACACGTGGCTTGTTCTCCCAGGTTCCTGCACTGCTTCCCTATGTTCCTATTCCCACCCTTCACCATTGTTACCATCCGTCATAGTGATTTACCACTCCTTGGGAGCATCTGATGCCATAAAGTCTTTTTTTTAAACATAGTTTCTATATAGGTGCTTTTTTTAAAAATTAATTAATTAATTAATTGGCTGCGTTGGGTCTTCGTTGCTGCATGTGGGCTTTCTCTAGTTGCAGAGAGCAAAGGCTACTCTTTGTTGCCATGTGATGGCTTCTCTTTGTGGTGGCTTCTCTTGTTGTGGAGCACAGGCTCTAGGCGCACAGGCTTCAATAGTTGTGGCATGTGGACTCAACAGTTGTGGCTCTCAGGCTCTAGAGCACAGGCTTAGTAGCTATGGCGCACGGGCTTAGTTGCCCCGAGGTATGTGGGACCCTCCCGGACCAGGGATCGAACCCGTGTCCCCTGCATTGGCAGGAGGGTTCTTAA